>NC_053152.1:5830819-7090402 GCF_016808335.1 Panicum virgatum
TAGACCTTCCCATTGCACTAAGAGATTCCAAGAGTTATGCGCCGGTGTTGCACGAAGCACCTTGGCTGGAACTGGAAGAGCACGACCATGAGCAATAGGTGGCAGGTGACTAGTAGCAGCTGGAAGGTCGCCCGTATGCTTCTTCAGGAAAACAGCATGAAACACATCATGTATGCGAAACTTGGTAGGGAGGCGAAGACGATAAGCCACTGATCCAATCTTTTCAACCACCTAAAACGGTCCGTAGTAACGCGGGGCAAGCTTGCCCTTGGAGCCATCGGTAATACCAATAGCCGTTCTGTGATGAAGGCGAAGCCAAACCCATTCACCCACCTCAAAGGCAACATCACGATGCAACTTGTCATGCGAAGTCTTCATATAATCTTGAGCTTGCAACAACCGCTCCTTAATCTCTGCGAGAAACACATCACGGTGCTGGAGTTGTTTGTCCACTGCAACAACTCGTGCCAGTCCGGGTTAATATGATGCCAATGTTGGTGGTTCACGTCCATATACCACCTGGAACGGTGTAGTGCGCAGCACCGACTGGTAGGATGTGTTGAAACAATATTCAGCCCAAGGAAGCCACCTAAGCCAGCTGCGGGGGCGATCCCCAGCCAAACATCGCAGATAAACACCAAGCACCCTGTTGGCAACCTCGGACTGCCCATCCGTTTGCGGCCGAAACGCAGAACTAAGACGAAGCTTGACACCAGCCAAAGAAAAAGTTCAGTCCAAAGGGTGCTTGTAAAGATAGGATCTTGATCACTCACAATTGAGGAAGGGAACCCATACAGCTTGACAATGTTGTCGAAGAACGCTTGAGCCACTGTTAACGTGGTATAAGGATGTCCCAGCGGCACAAAATGCACCATCTTGGATAACCGAGCCACCACAGTCAGCACCACCGATTTGCCGCCCACCCGTGGAAAACCCTCCACAAAATCCATGGAGATGTCAGACCACACCGTTGATGGAACGTCCAGAGGCTGCAATAACCCAGCTGGATGAAGATGCTCAGTCTTGTTTCTTTGACACACCAAACAGCCACGAATGTACTCACGCACACGTGCTGCTGCGCGGGGACTGTAGAACGAAGCTCGCAACCGAACTAGGGTCTTTTGCACACCTTCATGACCCGTACCATGAGCATGGTCAAGGAGCTAGGGCCAGAACGCGGAGGAGTCAGGGATAAAGATCTTGCCCTGATATAGGACGAAGCCATCCACCTCTGACCAACCCTCCCCAGCAGAACCCGCCGAGATCTCTTGCCGCTTGGATAAAACCTCCGGCAATGATGCAGACTCGCGCCTGAATTCCTCAAACAACTCAAACTCCGGCCGCGAGACAGAATGTAGACGTACAGCCAGCTCGTGCTCGTCATGGCGCGATAAGGCGTCAGCCGCTGCGTTCATCTTGCCCGGCTTATACTCCACTTGAAAACTGTAACCAAACAGTTTGCTTACCCAAGTGTGTTGCGGTATTGTGGAGAGCCGTTGATCGAGTAGATGCTTTAGGCTGCAATGGTCAGTGCGCACCATGAACTCCCGCGTCCAAAGATACGGTCGCCAGTGACGTACGGCCTTAACCAGCCCGATGAGTTCACGCTCGTACGCCGCGAGCTTGGCGTGCTGCGGGGCAACGGGACGACTGAAGAATGCGATCGGCCCCTCACCCTGATGGAGGACCGCGCCAAAGCCCGAACCAGAGGCGTCGCAATCGACTACGAACACCTTCTCGAAGTCCGGCAGCTGGAGTACCGGAGCCGTGGTCAGTGCGTGCTTGAGGGCTTCAAATGCTTCTGTCGCCGCTGCTATCCACTGGAAAGCCTCACGCTTGAGAAGAGCCGTCAATGGAGATGCAATGACACCATAGTTGTGGATGAAACGACGCTAATAGCCGGTCAAGCCAAGAAAACCACGAAGCGCCTTGATGGAGCGCGGCAGCAGCCATGCCTGCACCGCACTGATCTTGTCTGTATCCATGGCGACCACGCCATTAGCAATGACATGCCCGAGGTACTGAACACGCTGCTCCCCAAAAGAACACTTGGAACGTTTCAAGACGAGGCCATGTTGTCGGAGCGCCAAGAAAACCGAGCGCACATGCTGCAGGTGTTCTGATCAATATTTACTGAATATGAGAATATCATCGAAAAACACAAGAACGCACCGGCGAAGAAAAGGTTGTAGCACAGCATTCATCAGCGCCTGGAACGTAGATGGAGCATTAGTGAGGCCGAACGGCGTCACAAGGAATTCAAAGTGCCCATGATGTGTTCGGAACGCCGTCTTGGCAATGTCATCGGGGTGCATCCGGACTTGGTGATAGCCGCTGCGCAAGTCCAGCTTAGTAAAAAACACCGCGCCCTTGAGCTCGTCCAATAATTCCTCGACGACAGGGATGGGGAACATGTCCCGCACCGTTTTACTGTTGAGTGCGCGGTAGTCCACGCAAAATCTCCAGGAGCCGTCACCTTTGCGAACGAGAAGCACCGGCGAAGAGAACGCCGAAGTACTAGGACGAATGATGCCTTGCGCCAACATTGCCCGACATTGAGCTTCGATCTCGTCCTTCAACAACTGGGCATACCGGTATGGACGTACAGCCACCGGTGGTGTTCCCGGAAGAAGATGAATACGGTGGTCGAAAGAGCGCGCCGGCGGTAATCCCTTGGGCTCTGCGAACAAGTCGGCGAACTCGTCGAGTAGAGCCAGCAGATAATCGCGCTTGTCAGCCCCAGCGGTGACCATGGCAGACGTTGGTCGCATGCCGCTCCAACTGACGCGACGGTCGTGCCACCAGAACACCATGGTGAGGTTGGTGAAATCCCAGAGGATGGGACCGAGAGTGCGGAGCCAGTCACACCCCAGGACCATGTCGACGCCCCCCAGTGGAATGACGAAGAAGTCGGCCACGAACTCCTCTGAGCCGATAGCGAACCGCACCGCCTTGCACACTCCCGACGCTGCGACGCGATCCCCATTCGCCACACAGACAGAGAGACCAGGTCGAGGCGATGGCACCAGACCCAGACGGCGCGCTGTAGACTCGTCGATGAACGAGTGAGTTGAGCCAGAGTCGACCAACGCGACGGCAGCCTTATCATAGACCACTGTGGAAAGCTGCAATGTTGCACTTGACTGAATACCCGTGATGGCGGCCACAGAGATCTGCAGGTCATCATCCGAGCCGCCGTCCTCGGATGCGAGCGTATCGGTGTCGAGCTCAAGGAAGTAGATGCCTTTTCCCGTGCACTGCTTAGCATGCTCCTTGGAAAACTTCTCCGGACAGTTGAAACACAACCCCTCCAAACGCCGTTGCGCCATCTCCTCAGGTGAGATGCGTTTGAACCGACTGTCAGCCGGGAGTGCTGGTTTGGCGGGCACGGTGGGTGTTGCTGGTGTAGACCCCGTCGCGCCTGGTGTTTGGGACGTCCGCAAGGTCGAAGCCGAAGGATGCTGAGCCGAACGCGCGGGGGCGCGATTGTTCCCGATCGTCGCATCGGTGCTCAGGACTTGACGGCGCTCATACGCCCGGGCAAACGCCATGGCGTCCTCAAGGGTTTCGGGTTTCTATAGTTCCACGTCGATGCTAAGGGGCTGCTGCAGCCCGGCTGTGAAGATAGCGATCTGTTGGGCCTCCGTGACGCCTTCGCAGCGAGCCAGGAGGAGAAGGAATTTCTTCTGATATTCATCGACGGTGGTGGTGCGGCGGAGATGTGTCAGTTCGCCCAACGGGTTGCTGTGGAGCGGCGGCCCGAAACACCGATTGATGGCATCAACGAACTGCGGCCATATCGGAGCACCTTGATTCTTCTCGAGTCTGTAATACCATTGGCTGGCGGCGGCCTCCAGATAGAACGAGGCCGTGGACACCTTGAGATGGTCCGGCATGCCGTAGGCGCGGAAGAACTGCTCGCCCTTGTGCAGCCACGTGATGGGGTCGTCGGAACCATCATACTTGGGAAATCGGAGCTTGTGTGTCGGCGCGGTCGGTGATTTGCCGGATGGAGATCCATCGGTGTCGAACCGGCCCTGACTATCCAAGACCTGCGTCTGGACATTCTTGATGGAAGTCGAGAGAAGGCTGATCTCCTGGCGGAGCGACGTCACGTCGTCGTTCATCTTCTTGCCGTTGTCGCCGACCATCTTGACGAGTCGGTCGACCACTTCATCGAGGATCGCCTTCGTGACCGAAACATTGGCGTCGGCCATGAGAGGTGGTAGCGGTAGGGTTTAGCGGCGCGCAGAGGATGTGGGACGTGGTGGAGAAGCGATGGAACCAGGCCAAGGAAGAGCCCTAGACTGATACCAAGATGATATGGCTTGAATCTAAACCTGATTACAAGGGCAGATCGATAACACCCAACTCGCCCTCCTAAGAGGTTCTTGAGTCTTGCGGGAACTATCTACTGCCTAAAACCCTAATGAGCCGCCGGCTCTTTTATAGAATCTGGAAATTAACTAAAAGACCCCTGAAAAACACAACCAAACTAATACAAAAGGAAATAACTTATGCTACTCCGCCGCCTGTTTCTTCTTGCGTTGATACTTCTTGCCAAAGAATGTGTCCACAACATGTGTTCTTCTATAAAAGCAGGGCAAAAATTTATTTGATAGAGAATTATATGTAACCTTCCATGTCGACATGCTTCTTGTAAAGCTTGTCTTCTTCTTGCGTGTCCCTGAAATGACAAGAATATTGCAGGTACTGAATTTGGTGGATTTCGATGCAGTCCAGGAGCTGCACACTTGCAATGCAATGGATGTGGAGGGATGATGCCAGCCAGATCTAACGTCAATATACCACAAAAATGTAAGTTCCAATTCTGATAATATTTTCTAATCTAGTGGATTGTGAGAAGTATAACCCCAATTTTTTTCATTTGATTGGTTATTTAACCCTGAAAAGGCCCTGCTTGAAGGTGACTTCAGCCATGGATCCTAGTCCATCTAACAAGGCCTAAGTGGTCCTGTGATCAAGAAATAGAAATTTAATGCTTTGCCTTATCTTGGACCTACCTTTTTTTGCTTCACATTATTCTTAACCTGACGAATATGCTTGACATCAGTTGGTTTAATCATGGTTACTTTATTTCATAAATCTGCGTGAATGGTATGACATACATTGTCATTTGCTCCTCAGAAATCTCTAGGTTAGCAACCGCCATGTGACGTTTGATTGCATGATTTACCTACTAAACTCATATAGTTCGTGCATGAATAGTATGAGGAATTTCCTCACTTGGAACCCAGAAATTGCTAAGTTAGAAGCAAGCATGGGAAGTTCAATTGAACGTTTTCCTTACTGAAGTCTATGTACATTAATTCCTTTAACTTTACTGTGTTGAAATACACAATTTTATTTGCAGGTTTAGGGTGTGATAAAGCATTTTGTGGGTCTTATTGGTGTTCACAAGGAGTGGATTCAAGCCATTGTAATCTAATCTGCAGCCAGGAAACTTTCAAGATGGTAAGCTACTCACTGATCTCTCTTAGGCCCAATTGTCCTTTTGATCATCATACGCAGTGCTGGGCAATGTTTTGAGAGCAAATTGTGTAATATTGCAGATCTCTCAGCGCCATATCTCCAGACTTCCTGACACAGTTCATGGGGGCAACCCATATGAAAAAGATGTAGGAATATTCCACCATTACCATATCTATGGCCTGTTTTGTAGTTTCAAATATTATGGTTTCTCCTCTCTTTTTTTTAGATTACAGAAAAATGCATACAACAGTCAGGCAAAACATTGCAAGCTGTAATCGCTGAGTGGATATCAAAATTTGACAACATGGAAATTGGTGAGTGGTAACCTTCAATATATGTCAGTTGATTTTCCTTTTGATGCCAATGATGGGCCAGTAACTGTGAAAGAATATGTATTATATAAACGTTAACTGTCCCTTCACATGAGCCACATGACAAAAGAACATTGCAGTTTAATTTGCTTTCTCAGTCACGGACTCACGGCACAGGAATCAGATTTCTTTTCATTTATAACCTAACGATTGCCCCAATAGCTCCCAATGTATCTTCTCTCTTGGTCCCAAATGTCATGCTGTCCTCTCTCTTTTTGGTGATTCATGATTAAATATCAACAACATATTCATAAAATTAGAATCTATTGACTGTCATTCCTCAATGGTTTACCTTTATCTCAGATTTGGTTTTTCAATTTTGCTCCATTTATGCTCCATAATAAATATAACGTTTATACACATAGATGCTCACTTGTTTATTTGAATTATTCGTCCTGCTGTGTTATTTTTCTTCCCTTTGTTCAAGGAAAATCTCCTAAGTATTTGGCACCACTGGACTTTACTGTAGGTCTTTTGTCTTGGTTGCATATGCCTGAGTTTTTACACTGACATGATGTTCTTGTTCCATGTAGATCGCTCAAGGTTGCAATTGAATAATGTGGATGCAATCACGTCCAGGACGTATATTTGCAAGTAATTACTTTTTCTGAGTTCAGAAGAACTTGTTTATTTCATTCTGATATCTTGACTCATTTTATGGATTCAAATGAATGCAGCCATTGCTACAACAAGTTCATTGATTTCCTGCTGTACTGGTACCGCGTTTCAATGCCCCGAAATGTATGTATACTTACTGAGAATACTTATGTTAATCACCTAGGTAGTCTAACACTGCTATATATTGCAACAAGATGTTGACCTGTTCATATTCTGGGTTTGGGCCTCTAGCGGTGTGGCACTGAAAAGCCAGGCCCAATACAGCCTGACATGGCTGAGCATGACCTGGTCAATACTGTTTTCTAACAAAAATATTATTGAAATATGTGCATAAAGTATATAAAAACATTAAGTTCTTTTTGTCAGAAGCCAGCAATGATAGGTCTGACAGATGTACCTGATTTCTGCAAATGGCTTCTCTATATTCCACTCATCAACTAGAACCGATTTACAATAAAAGTTAAGGCAAGGTGCATAGTGCTGAATGCACAATTGGTATTTTATTGTGATTAGTGTGAGGCTTCCTGCTTTCCCAAGTTTGGTCTCCCTAAGAGCTTGGATACTGTTACATTTACATCTGGGACAACTGTTATGCATATAAAAAAAAGAGAGAGAATCAAACAGTCTGAGCTTTCATGTGATTTCTGATCTGTTTAGAGACAACTGCCCTGTGCACACTAATAGAGTTTATTGATTTTGTATTTTAATGTGTTTTTATTGTATTATAAGCAGTAATCATGTTCCATGCAATAGTGGAAGTAAACAAACAACACCCTCAGTTTTTACAATTTCTTTCGATGATCACTCAGTACGGTTACTTAAATTAGTATATGCTGGACTAGGTGGTGGTTAACCATGTTATCTAGTCGTCCGACTAATCGCGATTAGTCGCGATTAGTCGGGCTTATCGGTCCGGTGACCCCGATAAGGGACACCGAGTAGGTTTGGGCGACTAGTTTTCTAGTCGTCCGACTAGTCGTCGACTAGTCGCGATTAGTCGCGCCGATCAGGTTGGAAAACGATCGGACTTGAGATTGTTTTGTGGGCTATTTGAGTTGTGGGCCTGGGCCGGTGACGGTTGGCAAGGTGGCCCATTAGATTTTTGGTATATAGAGGCTGAGACAGAGTTCTGGACAGTTCACAAATCATCTCTCACAAGTAAGTGAAAAATCGACCATCATTGTTGCCTTCATGCTTGCTTTTTATTAAGTAATATGCAGTACATATATCATATCGGTCCTGGGACACATAGGACGACTAGGCAGACGACTAGGCTCGACTAATCGGCCAGATCGACGACTAATCGCGACTAGTCGTCTGATCGGTCCCATGGCGACTAGGTCCGACTAGACGATTTGAAAACATGGGTGGTTAAGATTATCTGTATATTTTATTGAGCAACAAGTTTCTGAAACTTAACTGGATGCAAACTTTTTACTAATATTCCTGTTCTAGTGATGTTGTTAAATATTGTGTTTAAATGCTTGGACTGTCAAACTCAACATGGTTCTAATCATCCATCGACTGATATGAGTTAGTTTGGGTAAACTTAACTGTCAGTGGTACATATGATATCTGAGTTGCTTTGATGGTCAAATCCTTGACTAGTTGAGCTGGCCAGGAAAGTGCCAGTGCTAACCACTGAACTATCGTTGCTTTCAAATAAGTTGATTAGTAACAAATAAGATGCTGAAGACTTTGTGTTCATTGTTTACAAGTTAGGTTCCAGTCTCCTCACTAAAAACCGAAAAGAAAGTTAGCTTCCATTCTAAGCCGAATCACATCTTTGGCACACAATAGGAACATCAAGGACACATGTATAAACTTCTGCCAGCACCACAGCACTGTCTCATTTATTTATTGTTGATGATCTTATCGGTCTTTTAATGGCTATCGGTGATCCTTCCCTTTTCCAGCTTCTTCCACCTGATGCTGTCAACAGGGAGAGCTGCTGGTACGGTTTCATGTGCCGCACCCAGCACCATCGGCCTGACCATGCGAAGAAGTTGAACCATGTCTGCCGCCCTACAAGAGGCAACCCCTAGCCGTTTCACCTGGTTCCTCAAGGTCATCTCCCGGTGATGGCCACCCCATTGTACAGCAATTCTACAGAACTACTGATTGTTTAGCACATGTAAACATAGAGCCCGTTTAGTTACCAAAAATTTTCACCCAAAATTTTTTACCTCCCCTTTGAACACATGCATGTAGTATTAAATATAGTTAAAAAATAAAACTAATTGCACAGTTTGAATGTACACGACGAGACGAATCTTTTGAGCCTAATTAGTCATAAGTGCTACAGTAACCCGCATGTGCTAATGATACGGTCAAAGTTCTTAAAAGATTCGTCTCACAGTTTTCAAGTGAGTTCTGAAATTAGTTTTTTAATTAGTGTCCGAAAAACCCTCCCGAGATCTGGTCAAACAGTCGATTTGATATCAAAAAATTTCATTTTTGGAACTAAACAGCCCCATATTGGCGGTGATTAGGGGTGGAATCGAGCCGAGCCTCGACTTTTTCGAGCTTTCTTCGAAATCAATATATTCGTATTTATTATAGTCTCCCACGTTGTTTGATATGCAACTTCAAATCGAGCATAACGAGCCGAGCCGAGCCTGCCAAAATTGACTTTTGTTCCAAATCAACTAATCTTTATTTAAAAAAAACGAACGTAATCGGAGCAATTTTGAAACGAGTCACCGAGCCAGCTTAACGAGCTTTTTTTTTCAGCCCTAGCGGTGATCATGTGAAACTATTTCTATCATCAACATCCATTCTTCATTGTGTGATGCTTCTCTGCTCTCAAAGCGGTCAGGAAATGTGGCGCCCATGTTGAATTTTTTTTCTGATCCTGGCTGGACCTGACAACGAGATGGCAAGGTGCTGCTGCCGGAACCGCCGCTGTGTCGGCAGGTTTGGGGTGATTGAATGGAAACCCCCCAGGGTTCCAGGTTCACACGCTTGGGATGGCGTTTTCGCGCCCATGGCGAAGGTGCAGAGATGGCGATGGGGATGGGTGTGCAGGCATCCACGCGTCTCCCCATCCCTGTCGGAGACTCGCCTTACAGCAAAGTCTTTGCCTAGAATTTTGTTAGCGCGTCGTTCTCAGAGGTTACTGTCCAGCGTCAGCATGGGCGTCCTGACTGCGTCGCAAATGGGATTAGTCTGAAACCATAAACAGCCGCAATTCTCACTTTTTTGGGTAGCTTCGCGATGAAACCGTTAATTTCTTTTTAACCAAAGGATAAGACCTCTGAAGCCCTGTTTGAACCAAAGTTTAAATCTCCGGCTAAGGTGTTTAGCTGGAGGGCTGGCTAAGGTGTTTAGCTGGAGAGTTGCCGTTACGACGTTTAGTGGGCTAAATGCCATGATGGCCACCATTCCTATTAGTTATAGCCATATATTTCGGCAACTATAGCCGGTTATTTAAAATCTTGGTTTGAGCATATAAATTTTATTTGGTGGATTTCGCAGGATCCAGCCAAAAAATCGCTCAATTTTAAGAGTTTGGAAAATTCGTAGCGCTCGAAATAATTCGTCTTTGCTCGCCTCTTCTTTTGCCTGTGCTTTCTCCAAATTTGATAGATCTCTCAATAAACTTTCAAAACAGAGGCAGCCACAGTGAAAAGCAGACGATGCTCTACACTAAAATTCAGAGGCCTTTCGCTGCCGCAGGAAAAGGCTCCGGAAAACCTGCAGCAAGAAAGGGGAAAAAGACAAGCGTTTTATCCGATCCGTGGCAGGGACGCGTCAACAACACGAGGAAACGTGCAGGGTGAACAGGGGCGCTTGCCCGGCCAAATTTACGCAGCACAGTGAGCAAACGTGCCGAATAGCTTGCTTGTTCCTCGTCTAGCCTGGCTTGCATTGCCTTTCTCACTGCAAAGCACTCTTTTTTTTTCTTGAAAGAAACACTGCAAGCACTCTGCTGCAACGATGCAACCAGCACTCCTTGCTTGGATCACTTGCTGCTGCTGCTGCTGCTGCTTGACCTCACTGCCATTATCAAATGTTTGGACCTCACTGCCATACATATGAACTCTTTCTTTGAAGTTTTGTACCGGTAACCGGTTACAGCAAGATTTGGACGAATTTTTGTTCAACCATTGTTGATAGAGTTTGCGCATGTGATGTGTAAAAAAATTAGCTTTAGTTTTTTGTGGGCCGTAAAAGGTTGAGGAAGGTTTCCTCGCCAAAAAAAAAGTTGAAGAGACCTTGTGTAGTTTTCAGTGGCACTGCAGGCGCAATCGATACAGGCAGATTAAAATACTGTCTGCCAAAATCATGGAAGATAATGACGCCTCCCATTTGTTAATTTTGGCTCCATGATAGTGCCCTCTCTTTGTCCATCTTTACCTTGTTTTTGATTCGTTTCTCCTCTTCTTTTAGTCTTTTTAGCTGTCCGTGTAGCATGAGTACGGATCCGACCTAATAACACGCAACATCACGCTAGCTTTATTATTAGCAATCACAATCGCATATACCGTTACACACTTGCACATACATATATGTATATATATGTTAAACAACTTATGCTTCGCCTTCTAAATGTCCATAACTTTATATATATATATATATATATATATATATATATATATATATATATATATATATATATATATATATATATATATATATATATATATAATCAAAACAAAGTTTGATGTATAGTGTCGCCTAGAGCTAATATGACTTTTGGATTGCGTTTTGGTTTGGGGAAATCTGTCACAAGAAAGCATATATATTACGTACCCTAAGGATGAAAAATTTTCCATCCGTAAATATCTGAACATACTACTTGCAAATAAATTCGGAGCATCACACGGACACTCACAAACACGCAACAAGTTGAGAGCACACAACCATGCGTTGCTCAACTTGCTACTTACAGCGACCCCACAGTTGGAAGCACTGATCGACGAGTCCAAATTAAATCAGGAGATATATATATCGTCGTCCACTGAAAGCGCATGCAATGTTTATGTGCATCTCTAGTTACTTTTCTTAATATACTGATACGACTTTTTCTCTTAATGAAATACGTGCTCAGGCACGTTCGTGAAAAAAAAAATATATACTGATACGGCCATTTGATGCATTGGTGTATCATTTTGAGTATTTGTAAGGTTGAAAACATATATAGCTTTGCAGTCATCTCTCTTTCTATATTGTTTTTTAAAAAAACAACATTTTGAGACATGGCGATATTTTATATCATAATCCAACTTTCGCTAAGTGACGGTATTAACATGTCATCGATCCATTATGACTAGAGTTTAGAAGCTTGGTTAACAAATTATTATAGTCATTTTCTGGCCCCTAAGCCCCTTCATGCACTCTAGTTCAACACAAAACAAATGAATACCTATATCCGGTGACTAATAATTAATTCACGCTCCATCTCCTCGTTCAAAACTGTTATAGCTTGAAAGCACAAACCTCAGAGAGCGTTACTTGAAAGAAGTTAGCACGAGTGATAGCTTTCGCTTTTGTACACAAACTGTTATGAGCATTACTAGAGTAAATTAGTGCAAGGGTTGCATGGTTAGCACCATTCTCATAGAAATTGTTGTAATTTAATTATAACTAAGCACACAAATCATTGTGAGCATTGTCTAGATAAAATCCATAAAGATAAGTCATGATGATTAACACCCCTTCCCTCCTCCTGTTTTCAAACTTAGAGCATCTCCAGCAGTTCCCAAATAAAAATTTATCCTAATAAGATAGTATTGGGATACCACAATACCACTTCCATGGATTATTAGGAGAGATGCTGCTATAGTTTCCCAATAATGTTCTCACAGTACCACTTTATTTGAGGGGAGTTAGGGTTGAATGTAATAGTCATTGAGGAAAGGGAGAGATTTTGGGGAACTATTGAAGTATATCTTCTTCCCAATATTATCCGTTTGTTGGGGAAAGGGAGAGTGCTGGTGATGCTATTAGGTAAGGTGTCTGAATAAGTACAAAACCTATGCTAAATCGTCAATCACCTGTGTCACATTTTGGATAATCTAGTATTCATTATTCTCATGTGGAAGTTTAATAGTTACAATAAAGAAATTGTTTGTTTAATTCAAATATTTATATTTTGCCCAAACTTTTTAAATGAAAAGCTTTAAAGTATATATTTAGTAGAAGGTTCGCGGCTAAAAATTCTCTTTTTTTTAGATAAAGATAGAAATGAGGATAGTAATAACACAATCATCAAACAAGCCCCTCATTAGCCAAAAAAACACTTTAAAAGCACCCTGTGAAAAGGATATAATCTATATGAACAACAATTTAGGTTACTTATAATGCAACTTATAAATTAATATTTGTGAAAAGTGTAGTGCGAGAGTCTAAGAAGAACTCCCGGGTTTCAATTAGGGTTTGCATCTCTCTCGCAAAAGTCCAGCCTAGATGAACATGTAGCTAGGTAGCAAAGAGCAATGACTGTACTAATATCCCAGCAATCTTCATGACACCATAAATATGAGAAGAATTGACAGTCTGATTTTTTCTGATCTAATCGGACCCAGCCAATCATCACTCCCATCAGCACAATCATAGATTAATCCAAGAGCAAACTAAAATAATCCTTCAAGAATAAACTAAGCAACCAATGGATCAACTACCAAGAGCAGTAGCAATCTCACCTAATCGAGCCACTAATCCCTGCCCTAATTGCCAAATGCTTTGCACCAGCACCAAGCAGCACGAGCTTGCTCTCATCATGCGATCGATTCTCTCCGATCCATCACCTTCTCCGATGGCTCGGCCCTTGCTTACTGGGGGCTCGCGGCGCCACGGCCGGCGCCACCGCCGTTCGCGCCGGCGCCGGTGCGGTGGCGCTGGGCCATCTCCGCAGGCTGCCCTTCCTGCTGCTCCTGCTGCTGGTGGTGCTGGGCGCCGCCGCCGCTGGCGTTGAGGGCGGCGAGCATGCCGATGTTGGCGTCCATCGTGGCTCCGCCGGGGAAGTTGTTGTTGCTGCTGCTTCTTGTGGACATGAACTGGAGCGGCGCCTGCACCGTGCTCGCGCCGGCGCCGGCGCCGAACGCCCACGCGGGCTGAATCCAGAAGGCGCCGGCGGCGGAGCTGCTGGGCGGCGCCACGGCCCACATTGCCCCTGCTGGCGGCGCCACGCGGGCCTTGTGCTCCTCGCCCTCCCCGCTGCCGCCGTCGTCGGGGTTCTGCCGCGCGGCGGCGTCCTTGAACAGGTCGTCGGCGCCCTCCCTGTAGCGCTTCCTCATGAACTCCCCGGCGCCGGGATCTTGCGGCGCCTGCTGCTGCTGCGGGGGCGGCAGGAACTGCTGCTGGTGGTGATGGCCGTGGTTCCAGCCGAGCATGGCCGCGACCTCGTGGTGCGGCGGCGGGAGGTGGTGGAAGGCGGCCGCGGCGCGGGAGGCGGCGGAGGAGGGGTGCGAGGCGCCGGAGCGGAGGGAGACGGCGAGGGAGGAGAAGTTGGCCGGGATGGTACCCGTCCCCGTGGCGGCGACGATGGCCGGCTCGGCCTGCTGGAGCAGCCACTCGATGGTCTCGCCGTCGGTCTTGTGGCCCAGCTCCCGCGTGAGCTGGAACACCCGCGCCGCGCACAGCGCCGGCATCCGTATCCGCCGCCCGCGCCCCTCCACCTTGGTGTGCCGGTCCTTGGTCGGCCGCTTCGCCGGCGCCGGCACCACAGCCTTCTTCTCCGCGCCGCCGGACGATCCGGACGCCTGCGCCAGCTGCACCTCCCCGGCGCCGGCGCCGGCCGAGGGGGCCTGCTGCACGATGGCCAGCGACCCCATGAACTGCGGCATCCCGGCCGCGTTGGCAGCAGCCGCCGCGCCGCCCCCCGCCGCGCCGGCGTAGTAGAACGGGTGGTGCGGCTGGCCCGCCGCGTGGTGCTGGCGGTGCTGGTGTTGCTGGTGCTCGGAGGCGCTCCGGCTGCTGTTGGTGCTGGTGCTCGTGCTCGTGCTGCTCGACGGCGCGTCCATGGTGCTTCTTCCCAGAGGAAAAAGAAGCTATCTTGATACTATACTACGACGCCTGCCTTGCTCGCTCGGTCTCATGCAGCTAGCGCTGACGATCGAGGGCGCCGGCGTGCGTTCGCCGGAGCGGAGGACGGCGGCGGCGGGGAGTGCGCACGTGCGCGGCAGGCGCGCGCGGGGTGTGTGGGGGTGGGGAGTGGAGATCAGAGGTGTGGGGCTGGGAGGAGAAAGAGAAAGAGAGAGAGGGACATGGTGGACTGGTGGAAAGAGAGAGGTCAGAGGAGGAGGGTGGTGATGACTGATGAGAGAGGGAGGTGGGGTTGGATCGTCTTTAATTTGTTGATCGTGTCATGGCCATCCTAAGCAAAGCCGTTGCTGGGGCCTACCCTAATCTCGCTGCTCCCTCCTCCTCAATCTCTCTCTTCCTCTCTAAATCAATGGACAGCTAGCTGATGAGCATTCCCATCATCGCAATTTCCGATTCACATCTCGTCTGAGTTCGAACACGGGATGAGATTGGTGTGAATAGCGGTGGTGAAAAAACCTCAAAATTTTAGTTTAGATAATCTAAGGGCTGGATCTTAAAAAGAACCGAACTTTTATCTTATATAGTGGAATTGCGAAGAGAGTATTAGAACAATAATCTGGTACCACACCTAGGTGTGAACGCATGCATGTGGTCGAATTTCAGAGAGGGAAGAGAAGAGCGTGTACATGAATCTCTACTATATATATGACCTCAAGCACATCAGCAGGACACATGATAGACGATTTAACTTAAACAAGCAATAATAATAATGCATAATGATACAAACAACCCCGCTTTAATCTGTAGTCCAGCTTTTGCAATACGAATTTAATATGCAAATACAAAATATGAATTTGGAGAGCTGGGTTATCTGCGGTGGAAGGATTATTTTGCGCACATCAAGCTGGACTAACAAGCTAGTTAAGCTGCTGGACATGCATCCAGCAGCATGCATGACTCTTTATTTTGTATACTGTCCTTGTGTGCATGCTCGATCTATTGCGTGCACTACTCCTTTTCTATCTATCCCGCCCGTGACACCACATTGTTCATCTTCGTTCACGTCACCCCCTTTTCAAATTTATTTTTTTCACTGTTCCATAGAATAATCCTGTGCAACACTAAAAAGTTCATATTCATGATACAATTTCTTAAAAACTGTTTATGTTTTTTGGGAAAAATATTGCTTACTTTTTTTTCTCTTTTTGTGGTTTATTATGATAATTACATTTTGAGGTGAGAACAAGGAAGCTATCGACCTATGGCCTGTGAAGGAGGCCGGGTCCGGGTGTGTCAGTGTGCCTGGTAGGCCACTCGTGGGGCCTTGGAATGATGAGCCCAAAGAGCAGCGGCTAAAGAGGGCAGAGCGGCCCCTTTTCCCTTTGAGCCGAGACACGTCGGAGAAACACTAGAAAGCCCCAGCACAGGCACCACCACGGTTGCGTACTGGCTGTAGCTAGCCTTCCTCTTCAGCCTTTCTTGTGTGCATGATTTATCAACCCATCTTTAGTTATATATTTATTATCAAGTATCAAGCAAATTAAGCGTTAATTTAGAGTAAGAACTCAAGATAAGCAACAATACATTCCCTAAAGTCTAGATATTATGAGAAGACATTTGGATTTGTATATATGTATAGCTCACTCATTATCCATATTATAACTTTGCAAAGCTATTTGTGCGTTTTAGAGATAAGTACTAATTGACATTTTATCTGTATGAGTTGTGTAGCTATATATATATATCTGCTTATCTAATTTATATCATGTGATTCTAAATTCCATAGATTACGAAAGCATGGAAAGAAGTAAGATAAGGTAAGTCGACTACTAGACCACTGGCGATTGCCGTCTTAGGTTCGAGTTCAAGACTATGATCTCCATCCATGGGTCCATGGTTGTGTTTTGTGGGTAGAGGGGAGCGGGGCCGCCTAGCGATGGGTCGCGGAGACATCGCAGGTGCGGGGTGTCAGAGCGGGGAGCATCTAATGCTGCTGACAGCTCATCCCCAACAGCGCCAACCAGGTCGCTTCACTCACCTCCACACACTCACTCTCACACACTAGCTAGCTAGCTAGCTGCTCTCTCTCTCTCCAAACAGATACTACGTACTCCTGTCGTCTCCATTTCCGAGGATCATCGCCGATTAATCACGAAACGATGCTCTAGCTACTGCCGTGCCCTAGCTAGCTGCCGGCCAGTAGGCGCTGAATTGAAGAAAGAGCGACGCCCAATTGTTTGTTTGCTAGCTACCTACCCCTTTGCATCGCATGCATGCATTGTATTGGCACCTGAACGACCGCTCCCATCCAACTTGCATTATTCCCCTAGAACACGCGCGCCCTACCATTTAAACTATCAAATATAAATAAACATAAGGTAATAAAAAATAATAACTAAATCATACGCATGGTATAAGATGGATTCAATATTAAATCAGCACATTTGATAGCAAACCGATGATCAACTTGATAACATAGGTGTCTATCCGGCATTTGATCATAAATATTACAGCACATCTAAGCACCAAGCTACCCTAGCCGTCAGGTGTCTATCCGGCATCTGAATAATAAATATTACAACATATCCGAGCACCGAGTTATCCTATCCATCAGGTGTCTGTCCGGCAATTCAATCATCAACATCAAAGTACATCAGATCACCATGGTTACATCCGAGCATCACTCTATCCTAACATCAGGTGTTTGTCCGGCATTTGGAGCATCAATATTACAGCACATCCGAGCACCATAAATCTACATGTAACATCAAGTATGCATAGCTACCAAATAACTTAGCTGGTAGCTTTGAATACTACCTGAAACCAAAAGTTAGTCACCATGCTACACAGTTTGCAGATTGAGGTCAATGCAGGCTCCAGGTCCCATGCACTGGACTCTTCTTGCCGGAGACGAAGGGCACACAAAGCTGCAACTGTTAGAGACAAAAGCAACATGAGCTTCACTGCTCATGCATCCTTGCTTGGACTGCAAAAGGATAATAATTTAAAGTTTAGCATGTATCATGTACATGTAACAACTGCGAAATGATTTGCTACTTATATGGTTTCTGAAAACAGGATGGCAGGTTGGTAATTAAAAAAGATCGACAAAATAGTAACAGTAGTGTTTCTCTATCTTCTGTGTGTTAATAAATTTTGTTATCTCGCCTGGCCACTTTGATTAGCCAAGATTATGTGGTAACATGCCTAGCTTGTCGATCTCATTTTCCTTATCATAAAAAAATCACGTTATGATCAGTTAACTAAACTATTAGATTATGTTATGAGGTAATCATATAGCTTGAATGATTTTACCCTTAAAATCCCTTCCATGTTCACATATCAGATGAGGTACTAAATACTCATAAGGTAGGCTGCATCACTTTCCACTGGTATAAACTGAACCTAGTTGAAAGTATGAATGCCACAAACATCTCAGTTGTTCTATACTACTCTGGTCTGGTACATACAGGAGGTTGATGAAAGTAGATAGGTACCTGTTCTAATCAGAGGTGGCTGCACCACCGTCACTGCCACCACTGCCATCTGCAGTTTCTTCACCAGTAAATATCTTCTTAGCAACTTTCTTGTTAGGGGATGGACGGGACCTAGAAGTACAAATATGGGTTTTATGTTCAATAAGCAACTGATAGAAGTAAAAAAAAATAGGGGTCGCTGACAGGGATAACTTTTTCTTTGTAGTGCTTTTCCATGTCTTTGTAGAGGAGCTACCAGGTGCCTCTGCAGCAGCAACCAAAGCCTTGTCCTGCGTCAAGATACACCAAAATTAGAAAGCAAAGCCACTGAAGGGAACATCATTCACTTGCTACATTTCAGTCTACATAAGTGGGTGTATGCAGTTTAAGTTTTTTTTTAAGGATTACTGGGTGTATGAATATATTTTCGGTAGGACATCTAAAGTAGAATTATTAGTCTATTAGACTCTGAGAAATACAATCCAACATTTTTTTATTTATTTGGCTCTGCATAAGCACAGGTACCTAATTCAAGGAATATATGTTTGGCAGGACATCTAAAGTAGCAGCATCAATAATATTGGACAGCATAAGCAGAATTCAGATTGTACTCTTAGGAAGCATGCGATTCATTCCCTATTCTAATATATATATTCTGGCATATTTGAACTACTATTGTTAGCTTCAATGCAGGGCTCTGATCCAGCATTATAGAATCTCAGATTTGGCTACCCAAACAAGCTAATTTAGTGGGATTTGACATTTTCATAACCCTGATATTTTTAAGCAATGTATAATTAGCAACTTGCTTACCTAATGAGACTATCAATCTCAGGCTGGATTATCCATAATATCATCATGGACGTTGCTAATCAGCAGCAAAAATTTCACATCCAAATCTTTTATAAACTGGAAAGGAATAGAGGATGGACAAACTCACCATAAGTCGTTGCTGCTCGAACCCAAGAATATTCCTTGCCAAACACAGGAAGAGATTGCTGCAAGCAGAAGAAAAGCACAAGATATTAGGCACACTTAATAGCGAATTGTTTCAGATTCAATACACACAGAGGTGGGAGATCAGCCAGCTGTATAGGTAAATGCCAGTCCAATGTGTATGGAAATAGTTTTTTTTTTGAAAATTTCAGAATAGGTTAAACACAGAAATGGGTAACCAATAAACACAACCCTTCGCTGAGATCAATGTTTAGTTCACTACCACGTTAAGGAATCCTAATTGGTTTGACAACTAAGAACTATAAAAGCAAGAGGTTCAACAATGTGCTCACAATTTTTGGTTTGTTTCATGCAAGATCAGCCTACGCACTGTCCAAGCAAAGTACTTTCCACAAGCAAGCATGCTGGTACAAGGCATGGCTGTCCACCTATGCTTGGAAGGCCCAGGACTCTCAGGACTCTGAATAGGTGGTTAGTTTAACTACTTCTTTAGCTAAGAGAGCTGCGTGCAGTGTATTCATGAGCTAGATGAGAATACCGGTCTTACTCCTAGCAACATTTTCTTGTTCACTACCGAAAACCCTAATTTGCCGAGTGTCTCGGCCTTTGCCGAGTGCCAGACTACGGGCACTGGCACTAGGCAAAGATGTTGTTTGCCGAGTGCCAGGCCACGGGCACTCGGCAAAAAACTGTCACACGGCATGCCCGGGCTTTACCGAGTGCCGGCCGTCGGCAAAGCAGGGCTTGTAGTTCTTAGTGAGTGATTTGTAGTACCCTCCCCTCCACCTGACCGTGAGTCATTTGTAGTACCCTACTGGACTTGTGATGTGATGGACTTGTAGTACCCTTGTGGACTTGTGATGTGATGAACTTGTATTCGGACTCTATCTATGTGATGGACTTTCAGACTCGTTTTATGTGATGTGATGGACATTATCTTGTGTTATTTATATCGATGCTATTGTCGCAATTGACAATTATATATTTGTCATTATAACTGCCTGTAATGACCCTTGCATTTATATATATATTGGTTGTATTTGTATCGAAAAACAGAGAAAAAAGAAGCAAAAAAAGAAAAATAGGCCACTTTGCCGAGTGCTTAAGCCAATACACTCGGCAAAGTGGCCTTCCACAGGATGGCACGACAGTACTTTGCCGAGTGCTAAAACCCTGGCACTCGGCAAAGTTTCAAACGTTTGCCGAGTGCCAGGATCCAGCACTCGGCAAAGCGGCCACGTGGCGTCACCCTGGGCCGGCACTTTGCCGAGTGCCAGACTCTGTGTAAGGATCACCGGGGTGTCCGACCCTAGAGGGGGAGGGGGTGAATAGGGTCGCTAATCACTTTTTAACCTAGGGCTCAAACTACTTGCATAAGATAAACCTAACACGTCCTATACATGCTAGTTATGACTAAGGTTTATCTATGCTACTCTCTACTTACCCCTAAAAGACTTGCAACCTAGCTAATCCTAATCAAACTAACTAGGAAAGTAAATGTACGCAAGATAGAGTAAATACGGAAACGTAATGCGGTAAGTAAAGAGGTAAGTGCAAGAGGGATGCAAACTCTCGAGTAGACACGGTCATGTAACGTGGTTCGGCACAAACGTCTACGTCCACGGGACACCAAGGCTCTTCCGATCACCGTCTTGCACTACGCCACCAAGGCGATGCCGGCAAGCAAAGGCAAGTGCCCCTAAGACACCGAGTCTCGTGCACCGCCACCGTCTCTCTCGGTCACCCGGCCATAATCCACTACGGAGCTTCTCCACCAAGGAGGGGGCCTCCTCTTCCCCCGCACAAAGTGTCGTTGCCACTCCACACCAAGACGGAGGGTCTCACGACGGATCACAAGTTGCTTGCCGCAGCAAGACTTCTCTCAAGGGAGCTCTCGCAAGAACTAATCCCTATTACAAGCACTAAGCACTCTCACAAGTGTGCTTAAGCCTATATGATGTACAATGAAGCTCTATGGTGGTTGGAGATGATCTTTGGCTCTTGTATGCTTCCTTGGTCTCCAGCACTCTCAAATGAGCCGTGGGGTGGCATATATATATATAGCCCCAACCCCTCAAACTAGCCATTGGAAAAAGACTGACAAAAAGCGCTATCACCGGTTAAACCGATGTTGCCATTTTTGTCATCACCGGTTTAACCGGTGAGTGCATTTTTCAACTAGCCGTTATACTTCAACGGCTACCTGATCAATCGACCGACGCTCACAAAACTGACGTCGGTTCAACCGGTGCATGTAATCTTCAATCAACCGACGCTCTCAAAACTAACGCCGGTTCAACCGGTGCATGTAATCTCAGAAACCTCCAAAAATGGAGTCTCTGGACAACTGCACCGATGCTCTCAAAACCAACGTCGGTTCAACCGGTGTACTCTGCTAATTTGTCTTCACTTCAAGTCATTGCACCGATGAGTACAATTGGCTCATCATCGGTTTAACCGGTGATAGCAAATTGTCTCTGTCTTGTTCGTTTTGACTTGATTTCTTCACGGTCTCTTCAATTCTTGTCCCATGGACCGTCGGGGCGGCCCTTCAGGCCTTGCTACGCCTATATTCTCTTTGTCATCACTTGAACCTAAAAGCCTGAGAATGGTCATCTTAACAATCATATTAGTCCAAGTGTTGTGTTGTCTATATCAATCACCAAAATATTATATTGAAATATGGCATGAGAGGCCATTTTCGCTACACTCTGACACTCGGCAAAGTTTGAAACTTTGCCGAGTGTCCGCCGTTAGGCACTCGACAAAGTGCTGGCCCAGGGTGGCGCCACGTGGCTACTTTGCCGAGTGCCAAGGCTCTCAGCAAAGTCTTTGCCGAGTGCCCGAAATCCGACACTCGGCAAAGATCTCTTTGCCGTGGGAGGCTTTGCCGAGTGGCGTTTGCCGAGTGTAACACTCGGCAAAGAATTTGCCGAGTGTAACCGGCACTCGGCAAAGCCAGTGAATCCGGTAGTGGTTCCTTCTGCAAGTAAATATAAAAGTGACAGCAGAGCCCTAAAAAACAGTGAGAGGAGAAGTTCTTCTTTCCAAGAAAAGTTTTACAAAGAAATTGTAATTACTATTGAAGAGGAAACCTGAGATGGAACTTATACTTATGGTATTCATATAAAAGACATTAGCCAATAATAGGAGATCTCAGCTCACAATGATCTCAAATCAAGCTATCTGCACTCCCAAAAAGTTTCTAGAATGCAAGAAAAAAAATCCTCACCACCCGGGATGACCCAAGACTACGCAACGCAACTTTTCTGGGAATAGACAACACTTATAACTGACAATGAAACATAGGCAAACGAAAAGCTTTTCAATGACATGAGGAAAGAAACAGATATCAAAGACCATATTAGATGATTAATCTAGGGCAACTGCAAACACACGGGAAGGAACAGAGGAGGGACAAACTGAACTTGAGATCGTGCTGCTCAAACCCAAGAAAACCGCTGCAAAGGGCGTTCCTCGGCCTAGGTCACCGAATCCATGGCCGCATCTGCACCTGCACTGGAAGAGCCAGAACTGGCGGATCAGGTGAAGGCGCAGCTGTCCAAAGCAGCAGAAAGAGAAGCGCGCGAAGGGCTGGAGCTCACAGATCTGCAGCAGAGGTTAGCGAGGGGGAAACAGGAGGAGGAAGATAGGTGAGGAGTGAGAAGGCAACATCCGTGACCAGGGCGAGAGGAAGAAGAGAGATGGGAAGGAGCAGGGCGGAGACAGGGGACGGACAGGGGCCTGCCTCCCTGGTCCCCAAATTTACATTACAAATTTAAATTTTGATTAAATTTTTATATAAATTTGTATGGTTGCCCCCTAACAATGAAAAAAAACGACTTCCTGGCTCCGCCCCTGGGAAGGAGTAACTTATCTCGGCTTCAAATCCGCGGGGGCTCGAGCCGATGGGACTGGACGTCCTGGCCAACTGCTCCGACGCGAGGGGCAGCGCACGCTTGTGTACGAACGCCGCTCGCCGCCGCCTAGGGACTGCTCCAACGGGGGGCCTCGACGAAAGCCTGGTGCGGCTCGGCCCCTCGCTGATCCAGCTCCTACAGAACATGAGGATGAGCACAGATATGAGGCTAGAATCTATCAACGCACAAGCAATGGAAAGACCGGCGACGGAAAGAGGCGCATGGGCTCACAGATCCTCAGATTGCGGAGTAGAGGGAAAAGAGCAGCCGGCAGGGAGGAAGAACACGAGGAGAGAAGCAGGAGCGAGAAGAAACAGGGGAAGATGAGGAAGAGGAGAGGGAAGAGGCGCGACTCTTATCTTGGCGGGAAACGGGCCGGCCATCGAGCTCTGGGAGCACGCCGACGCGACGGGGCGGTCTCGGGCACCGGCTCCGACGGGACGTCGGGAGCGCAGCGGAGGACAGGGCGGACAGGCGCCGCCTGCGCACTGTTCCAGCGGGGGGGCACTGTTCCGGCGCGTTGAGGCGAGCAAATCCAAGACGGATCCAACCGTGCCCAGCTAGAAAGGCGCCGCCTCCGCCGCAGCCGCGCACTCGAGCGCCGCTCCCTTCCCCCCGCCACAGACAGCCGGGCTCCATAGCGAGGCGCCCCCACCGATCAGACGGTGGATGAGGGCCGGCCGGCTGCGCGCCGCTCGCTCCTGACCCGTCGCCGCCCGCGTTGCGGTCCGCCCCGGCCCTATCCACCAACGCGGTGGACGCCCACTCCACCCTAGCCGCAGGGGGCTACGACCGCTGCCATCTGGGCTCCATCGGACGCCAGGCCCACCGGGCAGCGAGCGCGGCAGTCCAGGAGGCCGCTGGCACTGTGCGGAGCGCGCGCTCCCTCCCACCGCACGGCGCGGCAAGGCGCTGTCGCCGCCAAGCGGGCTCCACCCGACGGCTGGCCCACCGGTCAGCAAGCCCGGGCGCTTACGCGGCCGCTGGCACCGCGCGGTGCGCGTGCGCGCTCCCGTGCCGCGGCAAGCGGGATGCGCGGTGTGGCGACACTCGTCCCTGCCGTACCCGCGGAGCGCGGTGGTGCGAGCATCAGGCAGCAGCTATTAACAATTTTGATTCACGCCCAAGCAATTGTTCATTCATAACCAGAACATGTATGTATAGATGTCCAAACGGATTGCCCGGCCCGGCCTGGCCCGGCCCTGACTCGGGCCCGGGGTGGCCCTGTCATGGCCCGGCACTATGCCGTGCTCGTGCCGGGCTGGGCCAACCATCGTGCTGCACCTACGGCCCAGGCATGGGCACATGGGCCTATATCGTGCCAGGCCAGTCCGAAATAGCACGGCTCCCAGGGCGTGTCCGAGCGGCCCATGTTGAGTGACGACCGGCGGCGGTGACGTCGGGGACGAGCGGGTCGATTGGTGGCCGGCGGTGGTGGCGTCGGGATGTGCGGGCAAGCAGTGGCCGGCGACGAGGGGCGGGGCGAACTGCGACCGGCGGTGAGGGGCGCAGCCGCGCAGCGAGTGACAGTGTCGGGGACGGCCGGACGGGGCAAGCAAGGCCCGGCGGTGAGGGGCGGGGTGAGCGTCCACACTGGCGCCTTTGGGAGGAGCAGAGCGAGCGACGACTGATGGTGAGGAGCTGGGGGAGCAGAAGATGTGGGCGCCGCAAGAGAGGAGCCGGAGGGAGGCCGCGTCGGTTGCTTTGACCGAGTGAGGAGGCTAGGGTTTTTGAGTTTTTATACTCCAGTGAAAGAAAAGAGGCCGGAATGAGAGGGTTAAGTGGGCCTTTAACGGGCCTATTCTTTTTTACAGGGCCGGGCCAGCACGGGCACAGAGGCCATCGTGCCGTGCCGGGCTTAGGCCGGGCCAAAAAATGGGTTTTCGGGCGGGCTGCCGCCTGCCGGGCTACGGGCTGCATGAACGTCTATACATGTATGCAGCCAAGAGATTATATATATGGCTAGTGAAGTAATAATAGTGCTTCTTGTATTGTTAGAGTAAGTGGTCCCCAATTAGGGCCTTTAAGTGGAGTATATTTAGCATATATACTAGTGTTTTTTTAGTAGAGATATTTCATTTTGGCTCGAGTTGGCCACCTGCAGGCTGCAGTTCCAAAAGTTATAAAAGAAGAAGCTGTGTGGGCAAATTCATGATATTTAGTTGGACATTTATTTTTATTTAGGATGAAATAGAAACCTCTAAATCACTTTAATTATTTATCATACAAAAATTCTTATTAATATGGATCTAGGAGGTGGTGGAGCTCCAACAAATGGGTCCACAAGATGGTTGCTGCACAAAAGGCTTACTTGGCCTTCATAAAAATTCTTCCAAGAATGTTACGTTGGACAGTTCCGCTGACCTTACTCCAATTCTGAACTAGGTAGCTAACAACGCGCCCATATATGCAACCACTTGGAGCTAGTGTAAATTTGAATATCTCTAGAGGTCATCGGTTCTACCCAAACTCATTTAATCGAAGCAATTCCAAAGCAAGAAATAGAGTCTAAATGAATTAACGATCTAGCATGGACTACATACACTTTGGTACACTAGTTGCATCATATCCCTAGCTAACACACATATGAGCATATGTCAATGTTCGGTTCGACCTTTAGCTACATATTTCAACAAAAAATGGCAGGCTAAAAAATTTACCCTTTTTTGCACTTCAAGGGGATAGAGGAAATGTATTATGTGCTATAGTACAACTGTACAATAATGCTAGCAATAGTCTTGGTGTGGTCCTAAACTCCTAATGATCGATGACATTCAATGCAAATCCATGCCTAAGATGGGAACACGCCATTATTATTAACTTTACTCCATCAGAAACACCGGCAAACTCACTATGCTTCTCTGTATATCACCAGTGTTATGAATTTATATATCGTAGCATTAGATGTGTTATATATGTTTTGCTCTGCAATAGCATGAAATGTTACATCTGTTGGTCATGATGTGCGCATAGTAGATGAATCTGTTGTCGTCGTTAACTTGTCGCTTAGATTCACATACCTCGCATCAATAATGTTAATTGGAGCTTTGCGATCAATGCAAGGATGGTAGCAACATGCATTCATGTATACAAGACATGCATTCCACTAGTGGTTGCACATATACGTACCTGGCTTAAAGTCTCTCGACACACAGCGCAGAGAGCAATAGCTGTAGCAATGCAAGCTGCTGGTCCCGGCCGGCCGGTCAAACAAGCAGGCAGCTGTCTGCATGCTGCTCGCCAATTATCTGCTATATATAGGACAACATGGTAATTAAGCTAGAAAAGGGGTAACTGTAACTGAGCAACCGAACTCATCATGCTTATATCATCAGACAAGAAATAAGAATGACTACTTGTTAGTTAGTTACAACTTACAAAGCAGTGTAACCTTGGACATCGACACGGCTAGCAGTGTTTAAATTTATAACTTGAAGCATAGTTTTGGTAATTAATGTTACCATGATGCGCTAAATATAAGTCTCAATAAACGATAGGATGACACAACAAAAGCCATGCAACCAGCAGGAAAAGATAAGTTGAAACATACTAGTAGTTTTGGTAAACAGCAATCTGAATTCCCTGTAAGAAACAAATAAAAGTCATGCATTGAACCAACAACTTAACGTCCATGGATCACTTTGCACCTGTCAGATCATGCATGTTGCCAATAATAACCCCCCTGTCATGAATTGCAAATTTGCAATCAGCTGTATGCATGCGCGTGGAGCGTAGCTAGCTAGGTTGTAGGAGCAGCTATCTGCTCACACTCATGCTAAGATAGCAAGATTAGCTCAGCTCCCTGCTAGCTAGCTAGGTTGTAAAGCGATCGCGTGGACCATGCATGCGTCCGTCGACAGTATAGTGTGCATCAAAAGCAGCAGCTCCCAGCTGCTAGCAGCTAGCTCGCTCCCTCTCACCGATCAGCAACACAAAAGCTCTCTCGCGCTCCAAACGAGATGGCAAGATTAGATTCCTCTGTGCTGTGCAGAGCTGGGAGCGAGCCTGATGAGCTGCATGCTCTGATCTGAGTGTTTCAGTGTGCGTGCGTGCGTGTCTTAACACAGTGGGTGATGTGCGTAGCTCGCACGAGTTGACGCGTGCCTATATGTGCTTGTAGTTTGTGTGTGTGTGTTGGGGGCGGGGGTATAGTGTGAAACTTCTTCTGAAACTTTACAGAATTATGGGCTTTAGTACCGACTGTAAACTCCTATTAGTACCGGTTGTGACAACCGGTATTGTGTTTCCGGTACTAATGGGGGAGTCAATCGGTACTAAATGGGCACGCGGCTAGAAAAAAAAACAAACCACGGGAGCCCCCAATGTTGTATGTGGGGTTCGAACTCGTTACTTTTAGCCTCACGCGTATCTCCCCTACCATCCCACCTACGCAGTACTTGTGACTAGATAGGATATGCTATCCTTTTGAAGTAACCCCGGGAGAATCATTTAGTACCGGGTCATAACACCACCCGGTACTAAATGACCATTTAGTACCGGGTCATAACACCAACCGGTACTAAAATACCACCATTTAGTACCGAGTGGTATTATGACCCGGTACTAAATGTCCGAGGGCCTCCGGGTATCCCGGGGACCATTTAGTACCGGATTTTAACACCATCCAGTACTAAATGTCACCATTTAGTACCGGGTGGTGTTACAAACCGGTACTAAATGGTCCTATGAGGCACTGTACTATATGACTGATACTAAATTGACATTAGTACCGGCTCAAAAGCAATCGGTATTAATTGAACGTGGACGAATGCCCCTTTTTCTAATAGTGTTTGAAGGTATATTTGGCGGCTGAAATGTAGAGAGAGTTTAATTAGTGCATATTTGGGGAGATCAATGTAGATGAAGTATCAACAGTGTATTTTATTATTAATTATCTAAGGAAATGAGCTACCTCCTTGCTTATTTGAAAAGGACAGAATTATAAGCATATCTGGTTTTCTAAACTTGTTTTAATAGATTCACATTTTCTAAGAGAAACTAAAGGTCAAATATATTTCTAAGACTTCTCATTCATATATACCCAAATACGTCTTGCAAAATTGGACGCTACCCCTAGCTTATTTTGAAAGGACAACTTAGTAAATTTTGATAAAGTATTAGTCAAATTATACCTACTACCTAGTTTATAAATTTTTATGAACAGATATATTTGGACATTGAAAAAGAAACTAGCTGTAAAATACACTTTCACAGACTTTCTCGTACCAAAATACGTCTTACATACAAAAGTGGATTGACGGAGTACTATATATACTGAAAACTGACTATAACATACATACATAGATGCACATGTTTAACCTAAATCCAGTAGCCGTCTAGTCCTACATACATACAGACACTACCAGAAAACAACAATATGCCGTGTGTCTAAAAGTTTGCCGTGTGCTTTATTTCGGGCACATGACAAAGACACCATTTGCCGTGTGTCTCACAGAAAACACACGGCAAACAAAAAACACTCGGCAAACCGGTCACTTTGCTGTGTGCCTTGATCCTGGCACAAGACACACGGCAAAGCAACCACAGCTTTGCCGTGTGCCTACACGGGGACACACGGCAAACTCGCATATATTCGCAGTGTATCGAGCCCTAGACACACGGCAAAGTTTGAAACTTGGCCGTGTGCCACAATTCAGGCACACGACAAAGTTCGTGTCTATGGCCCGGCACACGGCGAAGCAGCCTCCAGCGCCGTCCGTCTCCGTCCGTGCCGTCTCATGCTTTTTTTCGCCTTGTGCCTAAAAAAGCACACGGCAAACATGTTTGTTGTGTGCCCGATATTCAGCACACGGCGAAGCCAGCTTTGCTGTCGCATCTGGTTGCCGTCGGAGTGTTGTCGTCGGCTGCGCACGGCAAAGCTCTTTGCCATGTGTTTTCGTGGCTTTGTCGTGTGCCTTAGGCACACGACAAATAGGCGGCAGTGAGGATTCTATCAAACAAATACCTTTATCCAAAGTCCATCCCAAGAGATTCCAAACCATTCAGCTTTAGATCTTCCAATTAAAGCGTTGAAAGTACCCCGAAAGAGGAGGCCAGACCCAGTGCATGCAGCTTTGAGCCTTTGAATGAAATCCCAAAGGCAGGAGGGGGGAATCTCGAGCCTGCCGAATCTCGAGCCTGCCGGCCGGCCGGCCGACGACTGCCCGGCCGGCGAGTCCTTTGTTGCCTCTCCAATCCCTCACTGCATCGTCAGCATGGATGGATGGATGCTCGCAAAGTCTCGAGACACATGCATGCCTTTGTTGACTCTCCGTCGGCCTCGACCTGACGACTCGCACGTCACAAAACCTTGTCACTCTCACGTTGCCTTGCCTGATCCCCTCCCTTAGGTTGCTCCATCACGATTTCTTTCTTTGGCTCTGTCGTCCGTCCGGCCAGGGATCTTCTCCGGCCAGGGGCTGCGTTGTGGCCACTCATGTGCGACTCGAAACTTTCTCTCCGCAGACACAGTACAGACGCAGACAAAGACACGTGCGGTTCTTGACCGAATGCCTTTTATATATTGAAGATATTTTTTTCAAGAGACGTATATGATGCTGATGGTGCATAGGATTTGGTGTGTATATGCGAGCGGGTGTGTATATACAGTGAAGCTCGATGGCTGGTGGTCTAGTCTACGGACTGACAGTCATTATTATTAGAGTGAGCGCTCCAGTTTATTTTTCGTAAGGTTGTGTGTTTTTTAAGCAGAGGTAAGGAGGATTTCAAGTTCTGTTGTATCATCTTGACTACCTTTTTAAAAAATGCAGCAGCTCAATGAAACTGTGTACATGAGAGGACGAAAATGTCACTGTTCTTATAAAAGAGGAAAAATGCCACTGTCCTTATAAAAGAGAGAAAAATGTCACTGTTGCTTGTTTGCTATCAGTAGTGCGTACCGCTCGCGCTCGTGTAGTGCTAGTGGATTCCGAGCTCATCAGGTGGTGGTAGCAGCACTGGGTATTAAAGGTTGAGCACCTCGCCCTGGCGACGACGAAACAACACCACCGTACCATCGTGCGATGCAGATGTGCACGCAGCAGGTGATGACTGGGGACAATCAAAGGTGTACCACATGGAGCAGCAGAACTAGCTCTGGTGCGTCTACAGTCTCTCTCTCTCTCTCTCTGAGAAAATGTAGTAAAATTTTCTCACACATCTCTCTTCTCTCTCTGAGAAAATGTAGTAAAATTTCTCACACACATAGGCAGAGAGAGAGTAATAGAAAGAATAGAATATCTTATGCATGGCTCTATTTTTATTCATCATCAGTAGTGAGTGACTCCACTCCAGACCGAATGAATTCACCAATACGGGCGAGTAAATGCGAACCACCTCGGGGCCTGCAGCGTGTGCACGGACATGTAAATGCCACTGCGCGCCGGGTCGACGATCACCTTCAAGTGGTCACGTGTGCCCGCTCAGTCCATGCCGCCCATGGCCCCCGGCTGGGCATGGCCATCGCCAGGGCCCCCGCTGCCAAGATTACACACGTCCTCCTGCACCAGCTGCCCACATTATTGTTGTTGCTGCTGTCATGCTCCGCCGGCATGGGCTCTGCAATCTGCTCGCCACGGCGGGCACTGCATTGCCGCTCAATCACTGGATCACTAAAGTCAGGTCAGATCATCACCTTCACCTACCTGTGAATGAAGTGTTTTCAGATCACAACCATGCCTTTTATTGAAGTTGAAACTTTTGGAACCAACATAGAGTCCACAAACCACCACATCCTAAGATGCGCTGACCGCATCTGAGAACAAGCAGGTCACCACAGTGCCGCAACAACAAACATCCTCATCACCATCAGTTCCTACAAAATATACACTACTCTACTTTTTTCTCTTCTTTTTTCTTTTTATACAGGTTATCCAGCCGACGAGCTCGCTCAACCCCTAAATAGATATCTAAAACACATCCAACATACAGAGGAATCATCATGCTCTTGCCTAACTGAGGAGACCGCGAGAATTAAAATCCGCAGCAAAAGGCTCAAATCACTACACTCCGCAGTTCGGCTTGAGACATGATCTCCACGAAGTTCGTTCTATGATGCAGCCACAGAGGAACTAATGTTTCTTCATCACTCTGCTTATGAGGTCAACTAATCTAAACAACCCAGCAAGGATGTCCGCCTCAAGGCCTGAATAAATTATGCAGGAGAGGGGGTGAGAGTGATGCTGCCGTCAGCAGCTGATCTCTCCTTCCTCCGTGTCAACATTCATCAAGGGCGATACGCTGTCCACCATCTCGTGTTCAACCTCTTCCTCCGAATCTTTCTTCATGTCGACAACCGCTGGAGGTGATAAGCTGTCTTCCATCTCATGTCCCGCCTCTTCCTGGAAATCCTCATTTGTGCCCATGACCGTCGAGGGTGAGACGCTGTCCTGCATCCCATGTCCTGACTCTTCCTCGGAATCTTTCTTCACGTCAACATCCATCGAGGGTGATACGCTGTCCTCCATTTCCTGTTCAACCTCATCCTCGAAATCTTTCTTCATGAACAGGCCAAGCCTCTCCAGCGGGCTCCCTAGTCCTGGTGGCAAGTCCCCGCCCACAAATTCCACGACCAATTTTCCAGGGGGATTTGACTGCCATGTTCTGCTGAAGTTCTCCAGTTCCTTTAGGAAGTCACTGTTGTCAATATCGACGGTCTTCTTCATCTAAACAAAAGGAGATGATATTTAACAGCCGTCGCAGGTGCAACATCAAGCACATAAACTTGCTGGTCAGAAAATGACAAGCAGGCTCTACCATGCGTAGTGCCAGGCGTGCTGCCTCCCTTTCCTGCTCCCTCTTGATCCTCATTTCTTCCTCAAGCTTCCGTTGTGCAGCAGCTTCCGCAGCCTTAACCTGGGCCTCAATCCTTGCTTTCTCTGTAATATAGAAACAAAGGGTAAGCATCCACAGGAATTGCATAGCTCATTTCATCAGTAAGACATCATATAAACACAAAATAACCAAACAACAACTAACTGCTAATGAAGTCTGTACAGATATACATTACAACAACAACATAGCCTTTTGTACAGATATATCTGGGAATGTATATCATGTACAGATATACATTCCCAGCAAAAAAAAATGATACAAAGAGCAAAAGAAAAAAGGAAATACTTCCCCTAACTAAATCCACCCACCATCCTAATCTTTAACTAACCTCATTAACTACTGATTCTATTCTTAATCCTTGTAAACATAGTCTTAGTGATTGTCACAGTATTCCTCGACCTCAAGATGATCTAGCAAATATATGGATGTTCTTCATGTTTAAAGAGACTAAATTTGATTTCCTAAATACAAACTGGTTGGCAGATGAAGAATTTCAAGCACAAGACAATTTGATCAAACTAGGACAGAAATGATCCAGATATTCCTTTTTAACACAATCAAGTTGACTAACAACTACCTTAGAAGTGGAAAATGTTGGTGTATATTGAGCCCAAGTACAGAGGCCCATGTATAGGAGCTATATATCCCACCCTTCTAGGGTTTGGAGAAATACAAGCAATTATTCTCTCCTACATGGTATCAGCTAGCTTCTCCTTCCTCTAGCCGCCGCCGCCGCCATAGCTGGCCGGCCACCGGCGCCTCCTTCCCTTCCTCCCTTTGCTGCTGTTGTTCCCTTTCCCGCCGCCGCCGCTGGCCCCATGGCCGGCTGGCCGCCGGCTCCTCCCCTCTCCTCTTTCCCGACGGGTGCCACGCGTGCGGGTGCCGCCGCCGCCGCGGGCGCCACGGCCCACCTCGTGGCCGCCCCTCCTCCCCTGGCGCCGGCCACTGCTCTGCTCCCCGCCCTGGCGCCGCCCGTCGCTCCTCTGGCGCTCCGGCAGCCCCTGCTCCAGCAGCCGCCGCCGCCTCTGGCGCCCTGGGCGCTGCCGGATCCGCCGCCCCCGGCACTCCTCCGGTGCCCCAGGACCTCCTGTCGTGCCGTGCGCGGCCCCAAGGTCTCCTGCTGTGCCACGCGCGGCCCCGGTGCCTCCTCCTGCACCTACGCGGTACGCTCAGCCGGTGCAGTTGTACCGGCGCCGGTCGGCGCCGCCGCCGGCTCCAGAGGCTCCTGCGACGCCTACACCAGAGCCGTCGCAGCCGCCGCCTCCGCCGGTTCGCTCTCGAGTCGAGCGGGCGGTGTACCACCTGCCAGTCGTCCATCGGGATCCTCGACATATCCATCCCATGGTGACTCGGCGAATGGCGTCTCAGGCCGCGACTCTCTCCGCCGCCGAGGGAGAGCCGCGGGTCTCTCCGGTACCCTCCTCTGTCCACGATGCCTTGACGGATCCTCACTGGCGTCGCGCGATGGAAGAGTACGCGGCTCTTCTTGCCAACCAGACGTTGGACCTCGTGCCGCGTCCGTCTGATTGCAATGTGGTCACAGGCAAGTGGATCTGGACACACAAGCGTCGGGCTGACGGCACACTGGAGCGCTACAAGGCTCGCTGGGTTCTCCGGGATTTCATCCAGCAGCCTGGTGTGGACTATGATGAGACCTTCAGTCCAGTGGTGAAGCCCGCTACGGTGCGCACGGTCCTCTCGCTCGCGCTCTCTCGCTGCTGGCCTGTGCACCAGCTGGATGTGAAGAATGCGTTTCTCCATGGCACTCTGTCAGAGACAGTCTACTGTAGTCAGCCAGCGGGATTTGTGGGCTCGAGTCGTCCGGATATGGTCTGCCGGCTCAACAAGTCCCTCTATGGTCTGAAGCAGGCTCCTCGGGCTTGGTACTCTAAGTTCGCCACGTTCTTGCTGACTTTGGGATTCACCGAGGCCAAGGCTGACACTTCTCTATTCATCTACCGCCGTGGGAATGAGACTGCCTACCTGCTGCTCTATGTTGATGATATTGTGCTCACCGCCTCCAGTCAGCAGTTGCTTGAGCGTATTATCTCCTCTCTGCAGCAGGAGTTTGCTATGAAGGATCTTGGTCAGCTCCACCACTTCTTGGGCGTTACTGTTGAGACTCGCCCGTCTGGTCCGTTCCTTCACCAACGGCAGTATGCACTCGACATTCTGGAGCGGGTTGGGACGACTGATTGCAAGCCATACTCCACTCCTGTCGATACTCAGGCGAAGTTGTCTGCTGATCTGGGTGATTCCGTGGCTGATCCTACTGCCTACCGGAGCCTTGCCGGTACCTTGCAGTACCTCACCTTCACCCGGCCGGATCTCACCTATGTCGTTCAGCAGGTCTGTCTTCACATGCATGATCCCCGGGAGTCTCACCTTGCTGCACTAAAGCGTCTCCTCCGCTACGTCCGTGGCACTGTTGGCTTCGGCTTGGTTCTTCACCTCTCTCCCACCTCTGAGCTGGTGGTCTACACCGACGCTGACTGGGCTGGCTGCCCGGACACTCGCCGCTCCACTTCCGGCTACGCCGTCTTCCTGGGCAGCAACCTTGTCTCCTGGTCGTCCAAGCGGTAGACGGTTGTCTCCCGCTCCAGTGCTGAGGCGGAGTACCGAGCTGTCGCTAACGGCGTGGCGGAGGCGTCCTGGCTCCGACAGCTCTTGGCGGAGCTCTACAACCCGCTCGCCAAGAGCACGCTCGTCTACTGCGACAACGTCAGCGCCGTGTATCTCTCCACTAACCCCGTCCAGCATTAGTGGACGAAGCATGTGGAGATCGACTTGCACTTCGTGCGCTACAGGGTCGCCGTCGGCGATGTTCGGGTTCTCCATGTCCCGACCACCTCCGAGTTTGCTGACTTCTTCACCAAGGGTCTTCCCTCCTCGACGTTCTCGGAGTTTCGCTCCAGCCTCAACGTAGCCGGTGGCTAGTTGTGGCTGCGGGGGGGTATTTGCCCTTTGTACTTTCTTTTTGTCCAGTCTTGAACACCGCTGCGACGGTAGTTCAGACTGTGGGGGGTGTTGGCTTTCTTGTTGTCCAGTCTTGAACACCGCTGCGCCAGTAGTTCAGACTGCGGGGGGGTGTTGGTGTATATTGAGCCCATGTATAGAGGCCCATCTAGAGGCCCATGTATAGAAACTATATATCCCACATTTCTAAGGTTTGGAGGAATACAAGCCATTATTCTCTCCTACATAAAACAATTATGCACAAATTAATTTCAGTACAGTTTACAACATGCCACCAATATAAGCCCCTAGCAAATCAACTTAACCAACAACAAAAAAAGCCATTTGATCCCAACCAAGTTCAGGTGCAAACCAACAAGAACCAAAAATGAGCATAGTGATTGTGCAAAAAGAGGCATTTAGTAATAGTAATAATAGTAAAAGGCAGATCATGGTTCGAGCAAGGTTCGAGCAAGTGGACCACTACTCTCCTTGTGCTCGTATCCAAACTTCCAATTTCGCAACTGTAACCAGTCTACAAAAAATTAGCTCATATACCCTGTGGCCAACAGGAGTTGGCTGTGTACCAAATATTAGTTATTGGTTACAGATTAAGCTTATTATCACCAGTTCGGCACTATCCATCCATAATCAAGGTTCAAGAAAACGCTAGGCGCTAGGCCACTAACTAGTGAGTAAACGCGATTACACGTGATTAATCATGATTAAACGTTACACATATATATCAATAAAATAATAACAAAAGAACATTTGGGCCATTTTCATACCAATCTCAGCCCAGTATGATGAAAGTCCAATATGCCAACTAACCTTGTACTACATGGGCTGCAATTTGGCCCATCCAGCCCATCTCCACCTCATGCTTGCCCTAGCTTTGACAGAGCCAACACGACACAGCAGCCGGCAGCTGCCAGTCTCATCTCCCCAAGTCTCATCTCCTTCCTCTGCTCCATCCGCCGCCTCCATGGCGCATCCCTGGCGGTGGTGCGCACAGCAGCCCGCCTCCCCTCCACGGCGCATCACCCCTGCTCCATCCGCTCTCCTCCATGGCGCACCACCCCAGCTGTATCTGCTCTCCTCCATGGCGCACCACCGCCACCGCCACTGCCACAACTCTTCCTCCCCCTCGCGCTTTACTCCAGGCAGGACAGCGTCGTGCCCGATCCGTCGCCGCTGGGCCCCGATCCGCCGCCGGGGAGGGTGGAGGAGACCTTCCCGTGGCCGAATCTTGCCGGAGAAGGGGGCGCCGTTCCTCCGTCCGCTCCCCTCTCCACGGCGCATCGCCCCTGCTCCGTCTGCTCCCCTCCATGGCGCACCATCCGGCGGGCGACCACCTGCGGACACGACCTGGAGGCGCAAATCGAGCTTAGGGCCGCCAAAATCTAGCTGAGGGCAGTCCAAATCTCATCTCCCCTCTTGTTTTCTTCACCATCCATGGGTTGCTCTGTTCACCCAGCGTTTAATTGGGCGTTTATGGCCTAAACGACGCGCTGGGGGTCCGTTTAGCGCTTAAGCGCGATTAAACGTACGTTTAAATACGATTTCTCGAACATTGTCCATAATACAGAAAAGCAGTCAAAAGGAGCACGTTTGAATTAAGAGTACGGATCCATTTGCATCTAATGACCTAATGTCAGATCGTGCTATTCAAACCACAATCGATAGAATATAAACACCCAGGCCAAAATAGCACGCCCAGTGTTAGCATCTTCACCACTACATTCGTATCCAGTGTAACAGTGCAACCAAAACACTGCTAACACTTCTTTAAGAATGTTTTTGGAAGCCGTGGTTTCCCAAAGCAGTGTCCATAACATGTCGGTGTTTTTTCGGTTATAAAATTGTTCGCTAATCAAACCACTCCCTCACAAGATCCTGGAAGGGACCAGTCTATATATATATGGGCAAGGCTAAAATGCAACAAGGTGCATTCTCTGTACAAAATGCACCCACCCTGCAATTGCAATCGAGAGAATACATCAATTGCAACTGGGTGAATAGACCAATTACAACTTGACGGAACTGATTGCAACTGGCCGCGAACCAGTTGCAACTGGACACGAACTAGTTGCAACTCAGACCAACCCGGTTGCAACTGGACGCGAACTAGTTGCAACTTGGCGGTAACACTATATATATATTAGACGCTGCTAACACTTCTCCAGGAACATTTTTGGAAGCCATGATTTCTCAAAGCAAAGTGTCAATAACACATCAGTGTTTTTTCAGTTATAAAATATTCACTAATACAAAACCATCCCCTCACATGATCCACGAAGGGACCAGCATTGGTAAGAGATCACATTAATTAGATACATCTACTCACAGGAATGTTAAAGGTACATAAAACATATCCATCTTAAATAGCCATCAGACACTCTTACCTTCTTGCTGCCTTTTTTCCAGCCGCTCTTTTTCCAATTGTAATTTCACAGGATCTATACTCTTCCCCTGGGATATCAAAACAGCACATCAGCAAGAGCTCCATAACTGCAAGGGCATAACCCAACAACAAACCACTAAGTTCAGCGCATATTTTTCAAATATTACATGATCCAGAAGTGCCTTCTGTTGAGCCTTCACAATAGTCCCAGCAAAACGACTCCTGAGCATTGCAGCACGAAGGGCTCTGCTTGGCGACAAAGGTTCATCATGCAAATAACTTCCCTCTCCTGGAATTCACAACAGATGATGAAGTACATTAGCTAGGCTTTAATTTTTCATTGTTTCCAATAGGACTTAAACTATAAAGAAAGGAATTAAGTATGCGAGAAAATATGATACCTTGCCCAGAGGAAGCGAGAGGAGATGTTGAAGTTTCATTGCAAGACCGTGATTCATTTCCTAAAATACCAAGTATATTAGCAAAAAAGAAACCCCGATATAACATTGTGTGCAAAAAATCAACATACCAACTAAACCGGAGCTGTGCTCGTTTGCTTGTATCCTTGATATTTTAGCATTCTCCTAAAGATAGAAGATGTGGCTTTAGGTAGGAAGTTGAAATTCTGTTTATGCTGTGAGGCAGATGATAATGAGTCAAAATGAACGACATAAGGGAACTCATGCCCAACCTTAGTGGAAGGGAGAGAGCGATTTAAAGATGCCTCCCTGTTGCCAGTTTGAAGAGGATGATTTAAGGATCCCTCTTCGCTACCAGCTGCTTGAACAGGTGTATCTGAATGAAAAGGAAAACAGCAAAGTATTAATAATCACAAGTGACTCAATTGATCCCAGTAACAAAAACTTGTGACCCTTGACGTAAAGAAGTTATGCCATTGATACCTTTAGAAGAGGTCTGCTCAGAGCTGCGCACGGAAAATTTAATTTTCACCTGTACAGATAAAAGATAGCAGTACGTTCAAAATCATATTGCCACCAGTGAACCAAATCATCAAGCAAATAAGAGGATATTGTTATCTCACTTTGGAAGTTATCGCATCTGTCAGTGTCTTCTTCGCAAGTGAATTTGAACAAGCTACTGGCCCTCTAGCTGACAGCGCAACCGGCCCTGTAGCAACCGTAGACTTTGAATCTGTGGCAGTTCGAATTTTTATGACCTTCACTGTCTGCTGCTCTTGTACTGGGGTTCGGCCTCTAAATTTCCTTTCCACTGCTTCCCATTCTGAATCAAACATTCCATTCAATTCTTTAGCTATTTCATGGACATCATTGCCTGGAGGATTATACTTCATGGCATTTGAAAATGTTAGCCTCACATCTGCTGCAAACTCATCTGTGCTCACATACTGCTTGCTTGCGAGTTTCTTCTTAACAGTACCCAAATCCATCGGATGGCGGATAACATCAAAGTAATCAGGAATCTTAAATAGCACTGGGTCAACCGGTTTATTGAACAGCCAACCACTCTTGTGATCCATGAGCTTCCTTAAGATATTCCCGCACAGCCTTATCTTGCTAGTGTTCATACTTTCAACCTTGATCTTATAAGATGATTGGTGCTCGCATGTAGAAATTGATGTCACACCAGATTTTTGGGAGAGCTTGCTTCCCTCAAACTCGGAATCTGTACCAGAATCTCCTGATTCACTGCTTATATAAACTGCCCTCCTCTTTTTACAGGCCTGTGTCATCATCGTGTTAAGGGAGTAGCTTTCTTGTCTGAGTTGGAGCACCAATTCCCAGACTTGTAAATATTGAAACCCTGTCCAAGAGGCACAGAGCGCAATTTCTCAGTCAAGCCTGGAGATATAATCATTTAATAGCAAGCTATTAACACACCCAACAAAAGAGTAGGCGCATAGCCAACAGCATAACAGCAATGAGTTCAAATGAGTTATTTACAACAACAACATAGCCTTTTTTTCCCAAACAAGTTGGGGTAGGCTAGAGATGAAACCCGAAAGAAATAAGTTCAAAGTTCAGGCACATTGATAGCTAGTCTCCAAGCGCTCCTATCCAAAGCTATCTCTTTAGAGATATTCCAATTCCTTAAGGTCTCTCTTAACCGACTCATCCCACGTCAGTTTAGGTCTACCTCTACCCCTCTTTACATTATCGACCCGCTCAAGAACCCCATTACGCACCGGCGCCTCAGGAGGCCTTCGTTGGACATGTCCAAACCATCTCAGCCGATGCTGGGTAAGTTTCTCCTCAATTGGTGCCACTCCGACCCTATCCCGAATAACTTCGTTCCGGACTCTATCCCTCCTTGTGTGCCCGCAAAACCACCGCAACATCCGCATCTCTGCTACACTCAGTTGCTGGACATGTCGCCTTTTTGTAGGCCAACATTCAGCACCGTATAGCATCGCCGGACGAATTGCTGTCCTATAGAATTTGCCTTTTAACTTTTGTGACACCCTCTTGTCACAAAGGATGCCAGAAGCTTGTCGCCATTTCAACCAGCCAGCTGAAATTCTATGCCTAACATCTTCATCAATGTCGCCATCCTTTTGTATCACCGATCCTAAATACCGAAAAGTATCCTTCTGGACCACCACTTGTCCATCTAGACTAACGTCTCCCCCCTCATGCCTAATCGCGCTGAAATCGCACATCATGTACTCGGTCTTGGTCCTACTAAGTCTGAACTCTTTCGACTCTAACGTGCGTCTCCACAGCTCTAACTTCCTATTAACCCCTGCCCTACTCTCGTCAACTAGCACCACATCATCAGCAAAGAGCATACACCAAGGGATCTCACCTTGTATATCCCTTGTGACCTCATCCATCACTAAAGCAAATAAATAAGGGCTCAATGCTGACCCCTGGTGTAGGCCTATGTTAATAGGAAAGTCAGTGGTGTTGCCATCACATGTCCGGACAAACGTCGTCGCATCCTTGTACATATCCTTAATGAGGGTAATGTACTTAGTTGGGACTTTGTGCTTCTCCAAGGCCCACCACATGACATTTCTCGGTACTTTGTCATATGCCTTCTCAAGGTCAATGAAGACCATGTGCAAGTCCTTCTGCTCCCTATATCTCTCCATCAATTGTCGTATTAAGAAAATCGCCTCCATGGTTGACCTTCCAGGCATGAACCCAAATTGGTTATTTAACTTTAATAATTTTTGGGAATACAGTAACAAGAATTTCTGATATTAAAAAATTCATTATCATAAATTAATGTTTCTAAATTTGAAAGAATGGGCAAGCTATTTAACTTTATTTCAAAAAAATTTGAAAGAATGGGCAAACTCAAATCTAAAAGAAAAAAAAAGGGCAAACGTAGATTGATAGAAGTGTTGGATTACATTCTATGCAGTCCATACAAGTAATAAGTAATAACGCACATGAAATGACAATTCCCTAAAAAATACATTATGTATCGCAGGATACTGCAACAGGACTTCAGGATACTGCACATTTTTATAGCATGCTTGATATGTTCAAACTAATTCTTTAAGCACAGATCTTGAATCCATATGATCCAAGCAACGATCACAGCTCATAGCAGCTCTAGCATTCTACACTGTTTCCTTTATAGACATTCTATTAACAAGTAAAAGTTAAGTTTACTAGGTTTCACACAGGCCATGAAAAGATACTCAGAAACAAAGCCGAAAGATAAAGATAATGTTGGAGTATATTGAGCCCATGTGTATAGAGGCCCATGTGTAGGTATTATATATATACCCACCCTTCTAGGGTTGGAGGAATACAGCAATTATTCCCTCCATCCCGCCGTCGGCTCATGGCCGGCCGGCCGCCGGCCTCCTCTGTTGCCCGCCGCCGTCGGCTCATGGCCGGCCGGCCGCCGGCCTCCTCCTCCTCCTTTCCCTCTCCTCCTTCCCACCCCTCCCTTCCTCTGCTCTGAGCCCCGCCTGGTCCGCCGCCGCCTGGTCCCATCAAGGTCCCCTGCCTGCTCCTGCCGCCGCCGCCGCTGGCGCGCGGGGGGGGGGGGTGCGGATCTCCGGCTGGGGAAGCGGCCGTCGTCCTGGCGGCGCACGATCCGCCTGCTGGGGGCGCGGCGGACGTCGACTCGACGACTCCCCTGCCCCGCACGGGTGATGAGCCGCCCCTTCCTGGGCCGCCCCGGCTGCCCCTTGGGTTTCCTCCCCGTGGGCCGGTGCCCCATGGGCCGCCGCTGCCCCATCCTGTGGTCGCCGGCAGCGCCGCGGATGCCGAGCGCGCCGCGGTTGCTGCTGCTGGAGGGAGCGCCGAAGCTGCGCAGGCCGCCGCCGCCCACCGCGCCGCCGTCGATCCGGCCGTCCTGCGGGCCGCGGCACAGTTGCTGCAGGCCGCACTGCCGCTGCTGCAGGATCCCGCCGCCGCCGCTGTGGCCCACCGCGCCGCTGTCGCCGCGGGCAAGCGGCCCGCCACCGACGCCGCGCCTGATGCCGCGTGGACCGGGCTCGGGATGTCGCCTGCGAATGCGCCGCTCTCCGCGGGCAGCAGGCCGACGCCGCTCTCGCCGCGGCCCTCCTCGCCGCCAAGTCGGAGGCTTCGGCGGCCCAGGAGCGGGTCCGCGTGGTTGCCCTCGCCTAGGAGCGCGAGCGTGCCGCGGCCGACGCCTCCGCTCTCCTGGTCGCCGAGGCGGAGCGCTTCCTCCGCGCCTCCTCCGGCCAGCTGCCCGTCGACACCGAGCCAGGCGCCTCTTCCTCACGCCAGGCGCCGCCCGCTGGATCTGGAGCCCGGTACGACCCGACCGACCCCATGGTCGCCCAGCTCCACCTCCAGGCCGCCGGGGTCCAGAACATCAGGGCCCTAGTCTCCGTCCTCCTCGACCCCGCGTCGTCCTCCTACGGCCGCTGGCGGGACCAGGTTCTGCTCGCCCTCCGCCGGTACGCCCTCGACGACTTGCCGATAGAGGCGCGGGACGTGGCGTGGCTGTGACTCGACAACGTCGCCATGTCTTGGATCTTCAGGACCTCGTCAGGGTCCACGGCGGCACCGCGCGGCAGGCCTGGGTGGCGCTCGAGGGCCAGTTCCTCGGCAACGCCGAGTACCGCGCCCTCCAGCTCGACGCCACCTTCCGCAACTTCGTGCAGGGGGACCTCTCCGTCGATGAGTACTGCCGGCGGATGAAGAGCATGGCCGACGCTCTTCACAACCTCGGGGATCCAGTGTCCGATCGGGTCTTGGTGCTCAATGTCCTGCGGGGCCTGAGCAGCACCTACGACCACCTGAAGGGCTGGATCGCCCGTCAGAGGCCCTTCCCCACCTTCCTGCAGGTCCGGGACGACCTCGCCCTCGAGGAGATCACCAGGGGTCTCGCGCCCGGATCGTCCTCGCCCACCCCCTCCGCACTCGTTGCTGCTCCACCGACCTCCTCCGCTGCTCCTGTCACCTCCCTGCTCGGTGCTAAGAAGTATAAATATCCTCATATACCAAACGTTCGCTAATTAGTACTGCGTCTTCAAAATTGTAACCCTCCCAGGGCATATAAGCTACTAAAATGTTTTTTTCCTAAAGCAAGTTCCCCACCAACTGTAGCTGCTCCCGCTCCCGCCGGGCAGACCGGAGGAGGGGGGGCCGTGGACGTCGCCGCCGAGGGAGAAGTGGTGGCGGTGGTGGCACCGGTGGCCCTGCTTCTGGGGGTACCACTACCGGTGGGGGCCGTCGGGGCGCACCGACACCGGCTCCCGCTCTTGCCCCTGCCCCTGGAGGTACGCCCTGGCCATCCTTCAGCAACTCATGGTCAGGGCGCATCTCGATGTGGCCGTTCCAGGGTCCGGGAGGGGGGCCTCGTCCTCAGCTCCAGCCGACGGGCATGTTCACTGGCACTGCTCCTCTCTTCGCGCCGTCCTGGACTCCGCCCGCTCAGCCCAGCCAGCAGCCGACCTGGCCTGGGGGCTGGGACCAGGCCGCACTGGTGCCGTCCTTCAGCACCATGGGACTAACGCCGCCGGCCAGCACCGAGTGGATCGCCGACTCGGGTGCCTCGTTCCATACCACTCCTGATGCCGGTATCCTCACTTCTGTCCGACCCCCACACCCCTCTTGTCCTTCTATCATGGTTGGCGATGGGTCTTGCCTTCCTGTCACCGCCGTGGGTTCTGCTCCTCGTCTTCCTAATGTTCTTGTTGCTCCTCAAATGGTTCACAACCTTCATTCTATTCGCCAGTTTACTGCTGACAACTCCTGTTCTATCGAATTTGACTCCTCTGGTCCTACTGTGAAAGATTCGGCTTCCCAGCGTCCGCTCCTCCGATGTGACAGCCCGGGGCCCCTTTACACTCTTCGGCTTCCTTCTTCCGCTGCCTCGCCTTCGGCTTCTTCGTCTACTGCTTTTGCCGTGACGCCTTCTTCCACCACCTGGCACCGCCGGCTTGGTCACCCCGGCCGCGACATTTTGGCTCAGCTCAGCCGTAGTACCGATGTTCCATGTACTAGGGCTCCTGCTGAGCACCTCTGTCATGCGTGCCAGTTAGGTCGTCATGTTAGACTTACGTTTTCTTTTTCTTCTTCGCATGCTGCGCATGCTTTTGATCTCATTCACTGTGACCTGTGGACATCTCCTGTACTCAGCATGTCTGGCTATAAATATTATCTGGTCATTGTTGATGATTTTTCTCGTTACTCTTGGACTTTCCCTTTGCGCGCCAAGTCTGAGACCTTCCCCACCCTCCTTCACTTCTTTGCCTGGGTGTCCACTCAGTTCGGCCTCACCGTTAAGGCCGTCCAGTGTGACAACGGGCGGGAGTTCGATAACTCCACCTCCCGGTCTTTCTTCCTGTCTCGGGGTGATCTGCTGCGTATGTCTTATCCGTATACCTCTCCTCAGAACGGCAAGGCTGAGCGGATGATTCACACGACGAACGACGTCGTGCGCACCCTTCTGATCCAGGCTTCTCTCCCCCTGCGCTTCTGGGCTGAGAGCCTCCACACCACCACCTACCTGCTCAACCGCCTTCCGTCCACTGCTTCTCCTGCTCCCACTCCACACCACGCTCTTTTCGGTACCCCTCCTCGCCACGACAACCTTCGGGTCTTCGGGTGTGCGTGTTACCCTAACACCTCCGCCACCACTTCTCACAAGCTGGCGCCCCGCTCGACTCGTGTGTTCCTCGGGTACTCCCCTGACCACAAAAGGTACCGATGCTTTGACCTCACCTCTCGCCGCGTTCTGATCTCCCGACACGTCGTCTTCGACGAGTCGGATTTCCCATACTCCACCTCCTCCACACCTTCTGATCCCGAGCTGGCGTCTTTGTTTCCGACTGACCCGGTGGTTCAGCCACCGTTACCTGTCTGTCCTTTTCCTGTAGGTTTTCCCGGCACACCGGCACCACTTCCGGTGATCCCTGCTGCGCCGAGCGCGGTCCCGGTGCCCGCAGTCGCGTCACGCGCGGCCCCCGGACCTCCGGTCGTGCCGCGCGCGGACCCGGTGTCTCCCACGGTGCTGCAGCGGTACGCTGAGCCGGTGCAAGTGTACTGGTGTCGTTCGGCGTCGACACCGGCGCCGCCTCCTGCTCCGGAGGCTCCTGCAACGCCGACACCGGAGCCGTCGCCGCCGCCGCCTCCTTCGGCTCCCTCTCGAGCCGAGCCGGAGGTGGACCACCCGCCAGTCATCCATCGGGATCCTCGGCATATCCATCCGCCAGTCGACGCACTCGATATTCTGGAGCGAGCTGGGATGACTGATTGCAAGCCCTGCTCCACTCCTGTCGACACTCAGGCGAAGCTGTCTGCTGATCTGGATGATCCTGTGGCTGATCCTATTGCCTACCGGAGTCTGGCCGGCGCTTTGCAGTACCTCACCTTCACCAGGCCGGACCTCACCTACGCTGTTCAGCAGGTCTGTCTCCATATGCATGATCCCAGGGAGTCACACCTTGCTGCGCTGAAGCGTCTCCTCCGGTACATCCGTGGCACTGTGGACCTCGGCCTGGTGCTTCACCGCTCGTCCTCTGCTGAGCTGGTGGTCTACACCGACGCTGACTGGGCTGGCTGCCTGGACACTCGTCGCTCCACTTCCGGCTACGCCGTCTTCCTGGGCGGCAACCTGGTCTCCTGGTCGTCCAAGCGGCAGCCGGTTGTCTCCCGCTCCAGTGCCGAGGCGGAGTACCGGGCTGTCGCTAACGGCGTGGTGGAGGCGTCTTGGCTACGACAGCTCTTGGCGGAGCTCCACAGCCCGCTCGCCAAGAGCACGCTCGTCTACTGCGACAACGTCAGCGCCGTGTATCTCTCCACCAACCTCGTCCAGCATCAGCGGACGAAGCACGTGGAGATCGACCTATACTTCGTGCGCGACAGAGTCGCCATCGGCGATGTTCGGGTACTCCATGTCCCGACTACCTCCCAGTTTGCTGACATCTTCACCAAGGGGCTGCCCTCGTCGACCTTTTCGGAGTTTCGATCCAGCCTCAACGTAGCCGGTGGCTAGTTGTGGCTGCGGGGGGTATTAGCCCTTTGTACTCTACTTGTACTCTCATCTTGTCCAGTCTTGAACACCGCTGCGTCGGTTGTTCAGACTGTGGGGGGTGTTAGCTTTCTTGTTGTCCAGTCTTGAACACCGCTGCGCCGGTAGTTCAGACTGCGGGGGGGTGTTGGAGTATATTCAGCCCATGTGTATAGAGGCCCATGTGTAGGTATTATATATACCCACCCTTCTAGGGTTGGAGGAATACAGCAATTATTCCCTCCATCAGATAAAATGCAAGGATACAAGCAATGATTGCAGCTCATTGTAACTCTCGCATTCTACACCATTTCATTTCTAGACCTCCTGTTCCCAAGTAAAAATTAAGTTCACTGCCAAGTTCCACACAGACCATGAAAACATACTCAGAAACAAAGCTGAAAGCTAAAAGATAAAATGCTTGTTACCCCAAAACAACTCTATTTAACAGCTAGCAGTCACCCAGTACCCCAACATAAAACCTGAATAACTGAAAATTATGATGCTTAAAATCATATTTGCAGCACACCTCTCAACGTCGACATCTTGCCATCTTGGTATCTGGATTTCTAATTGTCACGCCTAACAAAAGGGTCTGGAGATTTGCCAAATAAATAGCAAAAACTATTGAAAAAAAGCATTTGCCGTTCAGGAATCTCTATATTTGGTTCTGCTACTGAAATTTTGCTCCTTTAGTTTTTGACACTGATTTGCTATGTGCTATTTTGTTTGTTAAACTCTTTCCATTTTTGGCTTTATAAGGTTACATATACCCATAAATGGAAATATTTTAACTTAAGTGATGAGAAATGATATGTAATTAGGCAGGTGGTTCTTTCGCCACTTGCAGAGGATACCCTGGTCATAATGATGCAATTTTGGCATGATTTTGTACACCCAAATCCAAACAAATTAAACTGATAACTAATAGCGATGGCGAAAACAGAATATCACATAAAATGAATCAGTTCAAAGAAAATGGAAGGTGCAAATCTTAAGTGGAAAAAAGAACCAACTTACGGAGATTCATCAATGGCAACTCCAACTCTCCCTAATAGTAATGGTATCACCTCAAACTGTTAATAATAATGATATTCCATTTCAAGTGTTCATTACTATCGCAAATTACTATAATTGCTACTATTTCATTCAATCATACTTCATCGTACACATAGTTGCGAACGAAACAGCACAATTAGGGGGAATTTATTTGGAGTTTTGGACGATTGTAGATGTCATTTCGTTGGCACACACAGTATTCAGTTCAAATTTGTCCTATGATTTTCAAGAAAATAACACCAATCCAAACACATCCCTTAAACGCCGCTCCCAGCGGTGGAAACAAGCAGCGGATACAACACATATTATCTCTTGTTCTGTATACAAAACAATCATGAACCAGGTCAAGCACCCATACAGCAACTATGTATCTGAAAGAACTAAACATCAAAAAGCAGAGCCGTGTGGCGCACCAATGTACCACTGAACCCGTTAAACGCATCACAGGAACCACAGGATCAGGCACGCGATGCATTAGCCAAACCCTAGGGTCCCCAACTAATAACCTAACAAAAAGTGACTACAGGGAGGTCGAGGCTCCACAAGGACTGGTCAAGAGTTCGTCTCGGTGGAGATTTGGTGTTTAGGTCCAGCCCTTTCGGATTGGCGAGGAAATGAGTTCCATTCCCCTGCAAATCCGAAAGGAACGGATCCATTCCCTGACGGCGCAGGCGAGCCCTAGCCTACCTCGACGAGCCAGCCCCGAATAAGGCGCACCGATTCCCCAGCCATCCCACCCGAACCGACGGAACCGGCCGGCCCGTTCTTGAAACCCTAGGTAGGATCAGGGCATGCTACAGAAACGAGCGCCTAAATCTGCCAGCACCCGCACGGAGGGGGGGGGGGGGGGGGACGAGAAAAACAGCAGGGGCCAGACACCGACCTGGGGGACGCCTGGCGCTCTCCGGCGCGGACGAGAGCTGGGGGCCGCCGGACCGTGGCCCCCTCCGCGAGGCTCCCCGCCCCTCCCCTCCCCTCCCAGATCCTCCGCCTCGGGGGAGGGCGGATCGAGGTGGGCGGCCTCGCCCGCGGCGCGGAGGGAGCTGGGAAGGGAGGGGGCGCGCGCTCGCCCGCCCGCGGACGCCCCGCCTCTTCGCCGGAGGGAAGCGGGAGCAGGATTAGGGTTGCGGGCGCGGCCTATCGGCGGCGGGGGAGGGCGGAAGGAACGTGACGAGGCCTCCTTCCTTTCGCTCGGTGGGGGCTTCGGACTCGAACTCGGACTCCGTCGAATGGGAGGAGGGAAAGGAAGGTGTGGGTGGGTGAGCTCGTGGCGGGTCCAGCGTGTGGGCCGAATTGGGGGGCGAGGCGGTTGTTGGATGGGCCAGCTCTGGAAAATGGTTGGGCTGGTTTTTTTGTTGTTGAGGGAAAACGATTGCACGCAAAGCACGGCCCACGCAAGCCCATAGAGGCCGTTTTTTTTTCCAACGAGGCCCATAGAAATTTGGACACTTTGATGAAAACTGCTTAATTTTTTTTAGATTAAAAATGCTTGATTTCTAGCAACGAGCTGTTTGTGGAAACAAGCGATGGGGGAATCTATATATCGCGTGTGCTACTGCACTCGATCGTGTCGCAGAAGCGCTTCCGCGCCGCGCCCTCGGTCCTTTTCAATTTTTGAGGCCCGTTTAGCATATGGCCCATTTTAATCTAGCGATTCAGTTTTTCTACATACCAACCATTTTCCTATTCCGTTTGTGTCTACCTTTCAATGTCTCGATTACTGGAGTAGTTAAGAGTTATCGCTGCCTCTCGCTCTCTCTGTTCGTTTCTTCCATCTGTTCCTTCCCCTACTTGTCACTATCTCTCTATTTCTTCCTGTGCTTTGCTTTGCGGCGACAGCAAAGCAATAAGCAAGCTATATATCCATGCTTTTCTTTTCTTTTCTTTTCTTCTTCAACAAATATATACCGCAAGTCTGCAACCAACATTCAGTGCATATGTTTAAGTTTCCCATCAAGTTTTGATTCTAAAATGAGAACGGCATTTATATGCATTGAATACTGATGATGAGCGAAAGGGCATGTAACCTGGTGATTACAAGAGCTTCAGTAATACCTCATATTCTGGGTTCGACTTTTCATGAAAGCGAATATTCCTGGATTTAATAACATTGTGCTTTTAGTAGTAGCCAACGTTCTCGTTTACAGTGAGGCGCCTACGGTGACTTCATCAATCTCGAGGATTTGCTAGCTCAATCTTCGAAGATGCTCATAGGGGTAGGATTTTTGCGTACATGCGTTCATAGGAGTGAGTGCAGCTCAGTCCAATGGAACATTCTAAAATGTTTTCAAACAAATTCTTCAGGAATATTTTAAAAAGTTCTAAGAGAACAATCTAAAATGTTTCCAAATAAATTATTCAAAAATATTTTAAAATATTCAAAACTTTTTCCACTAGAACATTGTGAGTTGTTCTCAAACATTTTTTTTTCACTTAGACACTTCGAAATGTTTACAAACTTGTTCGGGAACTTTTTGAATGTTAAGGAACATTTTGAAATGTTCCAGTGGAACAATCAGAAATATTTCCAAACAAATTCTTCAGAAAACATCTTAAAATGTTCAAAACTTTTTTCCGAATATTTTTGGCAATTATCCAGAACATTGTGAGTTGTTCTCAAACATTTTTTCACTTGACACTTTGAAATGTTTTCAAACTTGTTCGGGAACATTTTGAAAAGTTCTAATGCAACATTCTGAAATGTTTCCAAACAAATTATTCAGAAATCTTTTTTTTTGAACATTTCTAGCAACTATCCAGAACATTGTTAGTTGTTCTCAAACATTTATTCACTTTGGCACTTTTGAATGTTCAGAAACATTTTAAAAAGTTCCAATGGAACATTCTGAAACTTTTTGAATGTTCACGAACATTTTAAAAACTTCCAATGGAACATTCTGAAATTTTTAGAAGTTTAAAAAAAATTTTGAACATTTCTAACAACTATCTAGAACATTGCAAATTATTCTCAAATATTTTTTGAAATGTGTACAACCTTGTTCGGGAACTTTTTGAATGTTCAGGAACTTTTTAAAAAGTCCCAATGGAACATTATGAGTTTGTAAATATTTCATAATGTTTACAGACTCCTTCGGGAACTTTTTAAATGTTCAAGAACATTTTAAAAAGTTACTATGGAACATTCTGAAATGTTTCCCAACAAATTTCCTCATGAACATTTTAAATAGTTCTCAAAACATTTTTTAGAAAACTTCTGAGTTTGTTTTCAAACATTTTTTCACTCGACACTTTGATTTGAAATGTTTACAAGCATGTTCGGGAACTTTTTGAATGTTCAAGAACATTTTAAAAAGTTCCAATGGAACATTTTAAATTGTTCAAAAACTTTTTAAAAAGTTCCAATGGAACATTCTGATTGTAAACATTTCAGAATGTTTACGAACTCCTTCGGGAACTTTTTTAATGTTCAAGAACATTTCAAAAAGTTCCAATCCCAACAAATTTCCTCATGAACATTTTTAATAATTCTCAAAACTTTTTACAGAAAATTTCTGAGTTTTTTCTCAAAAATTTTTTCACTCGACACTTTGATTTGAAATGTTTACAAACATGTTCGGGAACTTTTTGAATGTTCAAGAACATTTTAAAAAGTTCCAATGCAACATTCTGAAATGTTCCCCAACAAATTTTTAAAAAAAAGTTTCGGAACAATCTACTAAACAGATCAGAATGCACTTTTTGAAAACTTGTAAATGTTTCGAAACAAATCTGAATGTCTGGAACACTTTGAATTGTTTCAAAAGCTCTGAAAGTTTTTCGGAATACTCTGGAAATTTGAATGTTTCTAAACAAATCTAAATGTTTTGGAACAAAAATGAATGTTTCGGAACACTCTCAAAAGTCAGAATGTTCCCGAACACTTTTTTTGAAAACATCTGAATGTTCCAAAATAATTTTGAAATGTTTCCAAAACAAATTTGAAATATTTTAGAACAAACTTATATTTTTGAACAAATGTAAATATTTAGAAATGTTTACATTGGACATAAATTATTAATGTTCTCAACTTTTTCAGATGTACTAAACAATTTGTAAAGCTCAAAACGTTTCATTGGTCAGAAATGTTTTAACAATTTTGAAAAGTTCAAAACATTTAAGAATGTTCGAATGCTCAATAAACACAATGAGTCAAAAAAATGTTCAAAATTAATAATGTTCAATAAACTCAGCGAGCTAGAAAATAATTAATAATGTTCTCAATATTTTCAAAAGTACGAAACGATCCATGGGTTAGAACAAAATTACAGAACAATTGGAATTCTTATTTTGTTCTTAATGGGTCGAACAACTCAACATAATGGGCCAAACCCCAGCTTCAGCTCGTGCGTGCCGGCACGCAACCCACGCATGGAGCCCGCGGAAGGAAAATTTGGCGCGCTTCCGCACACCACTCGCCTTCTGCGATGAAAACGTCGGGAATCGCAATTAGCGATGAATAGATGCCCCCAAGTGATTGCGCATGTGTTTGCGAAGATTTGAACACGTGATGTGAAGTCTCGCGTGAACGTTAGAGCAAGTAATAATTACTCCCTCCTTCCACATTTATAAGGCGTACAAGCATATCAAAATTCATTTTTTTCTATATTTGACCAATAATTTGACTATTAATTTTTTATTTTTAGAATGTAAATTTTATATAGTTGGATTCGTAATCGAACATGCTTTATTATGATTATAAGTTTATCTATATCTATACTATAAAAATTGAAACTTTTGAAACTTTTTCTCACCAAAGTTAGACACATCGTACCCCTCACGCAGGTCCCACTTGTCAGTTCAAAAGTTTTGACGAAAGAAGGTGGAGTCCCATTTTTTTATAGATAGAAAATATTTCTACCCAAAACCTTGTTTTTTTTCACCAAAAGTTTCACCATACCCACCACTGTTTTTTGGAAGTAAAAAGATATAGGATGTTTTTTGGAAGTAAAAAGAGAGTGGATGGCTGATTTTGGGGATGCTGTTTTTTTTGAAGTAAAAGAGAGAGGATCGTTGTTTTTTTGAAAGTAAAAAGAGAGAGGACAGCTGATTACCATACCCACTACTGTTTTTTTGGAAGTAAAAAGAGAGATGATGCTGTTTTTTTAAATATAAAGAGAGAATCGCTGATTTTTGGGGGATGCTGGTTCTTTTTTGAAGTAAAAGAAAGAGGATGCTGTTTTTTGGAAGTAAAAAGAGAGAGAATCGTTGATTGGGGGGGGTTATTGGAAGTAAAAGAGAGAGGATCGCTGATTTTCTGGAAGTAAAAGAGAGAGGATAGCTGATTTTCTGGAAGCAACGGAGATCTTGTCTCGTTCGTCCCGTTCTGGCCGCCGCTTTTATCGCACAACACCACGCTCTAGGTGCCGGCTGCTCGGTGCGCTGCATGCCCGCCCATTCCTCCGCCGCTCTTATCGCACGTCAACGCGCGCTACCTGCCCGTTTGCTCGTGCTCGCAAGTCACCGCGCGTTGCCTGCCCGGCCGCACCCTCGCCTCCTCGCCGCCCTCCCTCTGCCCCCACGTTGTTTCATCGCAGCCGTGACCTCGTCTGCTCAGAGTACTCCATCCGCTCCACGTTGCCATGCTCTGATGCGTTCCTAACTGCCCACCTGCTCGGCGCGTGGGGTTTAGCTGCAGGCACCGGCGCCTTCCTGCATGTTTGGTTGATCGTCGCCACCGGTGCCCCTATCCACCGAGAAAGGTGCCGTTGAGGTGCGAGACTCCACTGGTTGGCACCATAGACGGCTCTGGTTATCACCATCCGGCAGCCCGGTTCGCCAAGAAGGGAGCATAGAGGTTCGAGGTTTGATTCACAATTGTTCTCCAAATGTCTCCCCCCTCATGCACGTTTGCTCACAGAGGTGATTCTTCGTTTGATTAACCAGCACCGAGATGATTCATTATTTATTTTTTGTTGTGACATATTTTGATCGGTTGAAGCAAATGGATGGTTGTCGACCATTTAGAGATATCACAAATACCTTGAATCGTTGTAAGCGAAATTCACATGATCAACATGATAACCAAGCTGTGCAAAATGGTATGTTCATGTGATCTTGTTATAACTGTTTCATTTTAGTTTTGCCCATAATTCATAAACCATAACATTTGGAATTACAGTTGATTGCATCGAGCAAAGGGAAGTTAAGCAGCAAAGGGCTAGGGAGAAATATGCAAGCATGCTAGCTGATAAAAAAGCCGAGTTAAATGCTAAGAGATGAGAAAGTTATCATCAGAAAAAAGGCCGAAAGAGAAGCTGCTCAGAATGATACAGAGAATCTCGATATAATTTTTACAACCCGACACATCAGTATGTGAGTCTGCTAACACAAAATGTATTGACCATATGTAGGGGGTGCTTAGTTGGTGAAAAAGTTTGGGTTTGGATACTGTAGCACGTTTCGTTGTTACTTGACAATTAATGTCCAATCATAGATTAATTAACATCATTAGATTCATCTCGTAGGAATCTGTTAGACTATGTAATTAGTTATTTTTTCCAACTACATTTATTACTCCATGCATGCGTTCGAAAACTTGATGTGACGGGTACTGTAGAGAAAAGTTTGGGAACTAAACGCTGCCGTAGGTGTTGCTCCTTTGATTAATGAAACAAATACATCCAATGGCGTTGTTGAGCAAACGACTTTTGAGTTAGACGGGACAACCACAATAGGTATATTTAAAATAATTGTGCCCATCAGAGTTTGAGTCTGCTAACTCAAATGTGTTTATCTTATGTAGATGTTGCCTATGTGATTAATGAAACAAATACCTCCAATAGCGTTGTTGAGCATCTAACTTCTGAGTTAAACGAGAGAACTACAGATGATTTTGATGATTCATGGTTGCATCGCAATGATACTTTCCAAACAATTCCAATGAAAAGTACGAGCACTGTATACAAAGCATATGGTATTGTTAATTATTCATATTATAGCTAGATTATATGCATAGTATCAATTCACTAACGTTCTTACATTTTTCGAACCATGTGATAGTTCGTCCGGAATTATCTCTGGTCGAGCGGCGGAGGGCGAAAGACAGAGAAAGGTGGAGCAAAAAATACCTTAATATAACAGATGATCAGAAGACTAAGAAAAATGCACTATGATTATGACCTCCCAAATTATCTGAATGTTTTCAGCTGCTACAATGCACTATGATTGAATAAATGTTTGATGTACACGTGTAAACATACCTTTTTTTATCTTGATCTGTTACATGTCTACCATGATATTATTCTTATATATATTCTTGATAGAATTTTGTTGAGTGTGAATAAGATTATATATATATTGTGAAGTACTTTTAAATTTCATTATTCTAAAATAATATTTAAGTCTCAGTATACAATTACTTTGTATTGGTATTACTACTTATTATTTTGTACTACCCACCTCGCATTGCCCCCCATCGGTGCATATAATATAATAGCTACTACATACTAATATATTTAAATATAATTATTTCTTAAATATATGATGTTTTTAAATATAATTGTTCTTTAAACACGTGCCAGGCAAATGCACATCCACTAGTAACCATAAGTGATATCGCATATGAGAAATGAATGGTCAAAGTATTATTTGAAAGACCGTGCCATGTTCTAATATGCCTTTTAAACGTGAAAGGAGGGAGTAATAGGTTATGTAATTGAGTTGAGGAAGTTGTCAAGGCTAAGGTGAAAGAGAGAAGAAGACCGACCAGTCAACCAGACATTGTTATGCAGCAGTATTTGCAACGTTTATAACAACGCATGCTTCAACCGAGCCTCGGATCCTCTTGCATCAGTACTTGGAGTCGAACGCAAGGCATAAAAGCTTCCAACTAGCCTGGCAGGAGAATCGAATCGGGCAGAGGACAAATCTAAGACCCGACAGCCTTGCGCCTCTCCTTGAATCTTTAATCAAAGACTCGACAGCCGCCTTGGGCTTCACTGCTTAAACCTTTAACTTTACAAAACCCATAATGCAGTTACTAGCAGCAGCTACCTTGCTTACAAGCCAGAGAACTATTCTGATGACCACACGGAGACAAAGGCAACGTAGTGGATGCTCATTTGCCCCCAAACCAAAGCTCATCATCTCTGTGCACTGGCCGGCCCCTTTGCTTCCATGTAGCTATCATTCTCTCCGAACCATCTCCCCGTCTTCTGTTCATCCTGTTCAACATCAATCCTGATTGGATCGATCTACTTGGCTTCTGTCATCATCATACCATCTTATTTTCAACTTAATTCAGGTATGAAATTTGATTATTCATCTGCTCCCTTGCGTTTCAGATATAATAATCATATAAGTGACAAGTCAATGTATGTACAAGTTTGTTCATCCATGCACGCTCTCTGTGTGTTGGCCAGACCAGTTTCTGAGAGAACAAACCATGGGTTAGATCTTCCACACCAGAAATGGCTCCCTTTTTCCAGTAGCTATGAAACAGGATGTTGCAGAGCTCTTTCTGAAGATCCAGTAGCTACCTACACCGTAGAGATTGTCTGAGCTGAGCTGACGTCCGATCCTCTGCTAGTTGATCCAATCCAGTCCATCATGCGTACTGAGGTAAACCAGCTACCAGCAAGCATCCTCTTTTTTTTTGTCAGTTTCCCACCTTGATCGATCAGTATATCTCTCGTGCGTCACAATTCTGATGCATGCCGCATTTACATGCCAGGTTATCAAGGCGGGCACCATTTTTGGAGCTGTCCAACGAATCCTCCAGGAACTGGAGGAGGACGATGCTGGTGGTGGTGGTACTGCTAGTAGCACCAGCAGCAGCAGCAGGCACAATGTCATCTACTTCGACGGCTGGGATGGGCTGGGGGCATCCGCCGTCCTCCGAGTGGTCGGCCGGCGCCTTACCACTGGCCCGGACTTCTCCCAAATCATCCACATCGACTGCTCCAAGTGGGAGAGCAGGAGAGCCATACAGAGGGCTCTCGCGGAGCAGCTTCAGTTGCCCCTTCAGTCTTAAGGAGGACGAGTTTTTCGACATTTTCCGAGATGAGGCTGAAGAAGTTGCAGCCGGCATGGCCCGTACCAACGGCATCGACTGGCATGCAGCAGCAGCCTGCTTCCTGTACACGATGAGGCTCTGCGGCATGGGTGGTTACTATGACTTGGCCACCCATGTCTGCAACTACTGGAGATGTGATGATGTCATACAGCTCCGGCAGGGAGATGCCGCCACTGATGATGATGGTGTTGATACATTGTGGCAAACTTATGATGATCTGAAGCGCAGGATGCAACTGGATGCGGACTACCACCAAAGTCCGCAATCACCATCTCTGGTGGCAAGGCGCTTGCACGAGCGCATTGCGTGCTGGACTTCACCATCCTACGGGTCCATGCTGATCCCGCCGAGTCAGTATGGCCACATTCCTAATGGCATGTTCCAACAGTATGACAAGCTTTGTGTGCTCAAGCTATCAGCATGCGCATTCAGCTTCAAAGCACCTCCGTTCCTCTGCTGCCACAGCCTTCAGTTTCTCTGGCTTGATCACTGCCGAGAGGAAAGCGGCACTGATGGAGTAGGGAATGAGGAGGACATCCAGCGGTGCTTCCAGAGGCTGTGGGTGTTGGATGTGCGCTACTCAAGCTCTGAGTTCCTGTCCGCAAAGATGATGCATTTCATGACAGAACTCAGGGAACTAAATGTGATGGGCCAATATATTGGAGAAACAGACATGGGCGCATTGCAGGAGCAGCTACCCAACATTTGCAAGCTCCGAGCAGGGTTTAAGTTACCGACCGGTCCGGCCAAACCGGCAGGGTCCGGTACCGGTATACCGGACCGGTTTGGCCGGAAACCGGTCCAAACCGGTCGAAGTCAAATTTGAATTTAAAATCCTCTGTGCAAACGGTTCTTACCGGTATATCGGTCGGTTTGACCGGTAACCGGTCGGTTTGACTGGTAACCAGCCAAATTCAATTTTTTTCTTTTTTCGTTTAAATTCAAATGCCCGCAAAGTATACTAAATGAATATTTGTATAACACGTTTTAGCCTAAATAAACCCTCCAATCCTTTTTTGTACTACTTTTACATTGTATTTGTATATTTTTGTATGCACCCTTCTTTTTGTTTAACTTCAAATCCCCGCAAACTATACTAAATGAATGAATTTTTTAGAAAATTTGACACCATTAGATTCGTCGCACCTTGAAGTATTTTTAGGAATTTTTTGAGAATTTTTCATTTTTTTGAATTTAAATTTGGATTTTGAATTTGGGCCGGTTTGGTACCGGTCCAAACCGGAACCGGGCCGGACCGGACCGGACCGGTTCCCACCGGTTTGGTGAACCCTGGCTCCGAGTAACAAAGTCTGAAGCCCGTGGATCAATCCAGTTCTCAGGGAAGGACAAGATGGAGCTTCTTGACTTCTCAGGAAACATTTGCTACTACAAGAGTAGGTTATCGGTGGAAAGCAGCTGCAGCAACCTTGAGACTGTCATCATTGAGGGATCTCCTTCACTAAAAGAGATCTCCTTGAAAGGTTGTGCTAAATTGAAGAGACTGCTCTTGAGCGAGTTGTTCCCGCAGCTCTGCAGCCTAGACATCACTGGTACAGCAGTGAAAACACTAGATCTCGGTGCAGTGACGGCCCCGGAGCTCGATGAGCTCTTTCTACTTGATTGTGGGGAGCTTCGTGCAATCCTATGGCCACCACCAAGTGAAAACAGGGGAAAAAGATACCCGAGTAAGCTGCACATTGAGACAACCCAAAATGATAAGGAGAGCACTGCTGCAGATGGTACAGGAAGATCACCTACGGGCCGTAGCAATCATTGGTACATTTCTGTAAGAGATGCAAGGCTCCTTGGGTCGCTTGAGCCGGTGAAAGACTATTTTGGTCCCAACTTTGCTCATGTGGAGGTATCAGCCCTTGCATCCCCTGGCACTGCTGGTAGCAAAGATGTCGGAATCAAGGGCAGCAGCGGCCAGCAGCAGGTTTATGTAACCCTCAAGGAAGCTGGCATGCAGGAGGAGGAGGAGGAGGCTAATGATGGCGAGACAGATGCTTCGGCAAGGATCATGTTCAGGTGCCCTCCTTCCCCACCCGTGCCATCCCAAGGCTGCTACATGCACATCCAAGACTGGGTGGAGAGGACGATTGTTGTGCCGGCATTTGTATATGATGGTGCTAAGATCCTGCACATTCATGATAGCTCGCTCCGCAGAATCCATGCGGCGCCATCAGGCCCCGCACAGAATGAGCTCGAGTGGTGCCGAGCCGAGCGGTGCCCTGCATTGGAATGTGTCCTTAGCATGGGATCACGAACATTTAACAAGTTGAGGACAATTTGGGGGTCACATCTCTTCTATGCGCGATGCTTTGTGGAGGAAAATAATATTATCGGACGAATCAGTATTCGCATATTTGCTGGCCTGACATTGTTGCACCTCTACTGCTGCCCCAGGCTAGAATATGCTCTCCCATTGCGAGGATACACAGTATCCTTGGAAAATCTGGAGACCCTCGAGATCATGTGGTGTGGTGATCTAATTTCGGTCTTCGACCAAGAATCCCGACCACAACATCGACCTATAATGCTTAATTTGTTTAAGCTTCCCAAGCTGAAGCACATCCACCTGCATGAGCTCCCTAAGCTCTATCACATCTATGGCGCCACCGTAGATGCGCCCAAGCTCGAGACGGTCAAGATCAGAGGCTGCTGGAACCTCAGCAGCCTGCCCGTTGTTACAGGAGAGGAGAAAGGGGTGGTCTGCGATTGTGAGAAGGAATGGTGGGAAAGGCTACAGCAGGTCTCAGAGAGCCGCCAGACCATCCATTACAAGCCGATCCACCCGCAGTACTACAAGAAAACCATGCTCAGGGGCTCCGCCCTTAGGTTAGCCCCCTCTTGCTTACACTGCAACCTTCTTACATCAATGTGACCTAATCCAATTGGATCTAGTTTTCCACTAGCAGACAACACCCTCCACTCACTTGGCCATTCATTCACACTGGCTTCGTCCCCGCATGAGCGACGTTGCACATAGCCACATACACATAGCCACACATTTCAACATTTTAAACTATTTCTTCATTCCAAATTATATAATCTTTTTGTCTTTTCTAGATTCATAACATTTACTATGTATATCTAGATATAATATATATTGTGAGTTGCATGCACCGATCAGTTCAACCCAAAAGGTTAAGCTGATAGAGAAAGGCGGGCAATTCACTTATACTCCAACACTCCCTCTCACGTGCAGGCTCCCCCAGGCCGCAAACGTGGAATATTGGAGTGAGCAACATTTTATTATTAAATTGTGCCAACTAGGATTCGAACTCGAGACCTTTGGCTCCGATACCATATTGAGTTGCATACACCGACCAGTTTAACCCAAAAGCTTACGCCGATAGGGAAAGACAGGCAATTCACTTATACTCCAACAGTATATCTTGGTGTGTAGTAAAAATTATATACTTAGAAAAGCCAAAACAACATATATTAAGTCCTGACCACGGCACAGGGTAGCTATGGATAGGTTCCGTCACACAACAGGACTACGTTAGAGTCGTTCGTCCTCTCCATACACGTTCATGCATGCATGCTTGTGCTTGTTTCCCTTGGATCCATTTTGGGCCACTCAACTCTCTCTTTCTCCTCTCCCCTGCAGGTAATTTGACCAATAATCAACCCTTTCCACTCCACCCTGGATCGGAGCTTGTGATGTTGCTCGTCGTCCTTATTAGCTGTTGGTGTATCTACCTGTCATCTCGTTTGCTCACACTACCGGAAAACCGTATTTTGCCGTGTGCCAGAATCTTCGCCGTGCGCATTATTTCGGGCACACGACGAAGACATCCTTTGCCGTGTGTCGCCAGAAGAACACACGGCAAACAAAAAACACACGGGAAACCTTACTCTTCGCCGTGTGCCAAGGGCCAGCACACGGCAAACCTTGATCTTCGCCGTGTGTCAGCCAGTAGGCACACGGCGAACATGGATCACGTGCGGGGCACACCCTTCTGCCGTCAGGGGGCCTCACGGCCGTTATTGTTTGCCGTGTGCCAGGGCTAGGCACACGGCGAACTCCCATCTTCGCCGTGGGCCAGTCGGTAGGCACACGACGAACATGGATCACGTGCGGGGCACACCCTTCTGCCGTCAGGGGGCCTCACGGCCGTTATTGTTTGCCGTGTGCCAGGGCTAGGCACACGGCGAACTCCCATCTTCGCCGTGGGCCAGTCGGTTGACACACGGCGAAATCCCCGGCTGCCGTGTGCCTTAGTTGAGCACACGGCGAACACGAAAAAAAATTCATGTTTTTGCTTCCAAATTTTTTCTACACTCTTCATAATTTGTTTGGTACTCTATGTTTGAATATGAGATTTTTATAGATATATTAGTTGTATTAAACTAATTTATTTCAATTTATTGTTTTATTTTGTGTAAATCTAATTTAATTCCAATGGGTATTAAATAATAGGAAATTTTTTTGAAAAAATGATATTCATAATATTGACTGTAGTGTTAGAGTTTATGTAGTAGTTGAAACAAAATTTCAAAGATTGTGGTAATGAAACATTACGACGATCGTGGTGGCAAATAGTTTTTGAATTATGCAAAATTTGAACGATGCCAGAAAATTATGATATTTGCCCGAACTTCATGCTATCATACGTCGAATGTATGGTAAAAATTTGAGCACGATACGAACATTTTGTCATGATGATGCTTACAAACTGAGAGTTTCCCGAAGAAGTTTATGAGAGAAGAAGAAGAGAAGGTTAAGTTTGTACATGTTATGATAGAAAAATTTCAGTTTGACGTTCAAAATTTTTATATAGACAATATGCGATAATGATTTAGTCATGTTGAAATTTCAAATTTTTCCGGCTCCATTTGGTATTTTTAATATTTTAATTGCAAATAAACTACTATAATTGGCATAAGTAAAATGTGATTAATTATGACATGAAACAATAGAATGGAATTAGTTAAAAAACTCATCAAATTTATTGAGGCCATATAAAAAATTTGAGTGTTTAGATTTAGTTGTTTTTTGAAAAGTTCAATATCAAATTTTGAACATTAAATTACTCACTGCAAAAAATTTCGCCGTGTGCCTAAACTGAAACACACGGCGAAGTCAGGCTTCGCCGTGTGTCCCGGATCTTGGCACACGGCGAAAACGGCGTTCAGGACTTAGCCGCGCCACCCCCGTCCGCGCGCCCCCAACCCGTCACACACACACACTGCCGCCTAGCTAGGTCTTCTCACGCAGCCCCCGTCCGCCGCCCCCGTCCACCGCCGCCCGCGCCGCCGGCTTCCCGCTCCGCTCCGCTGCGCTCCCTCCCCCTCGGCGCGCCACCCGCGGTCCACCGCCCCGTCCTCCTCCTTGGAGCGCCGAGGCCGGCTGGCGCTGCCGCCACGCCCGGCCTGGTCCGGGGCAACCACGCCCCGAGGCCGCTCCGACGCCGGCCCCGCCTGCCTCCAGATCAGCGCCGTCCTTCCCTCCCCTGACGTCGCCTCTCTCCGGATCCGCGCCGTCCTGCCCTCCCCTGCCTCCGGAGCCGCGCCGTTGCCCCTGCAGTGCACCTGACGCCGGCTGGCTCTCCTGCCTCCCCTTTCGGCAGCTGTAACTCCGCGCCGGGGACTCGCTGCTCGTGCTCGGCGCGCTCTACTCCACCCATCCGAGTAAGGATGCCCACCCCCCTTAATGCCCTTGCTTTTACTGTACTTGACATAGACCAATCTAGTCTTATTTAATATACATGTAATTTACAAAGTAGAAACGCCATAGTGATAGTTAATTCTCCTTATCCAAGTGTTCCTTCGCCCTTTTGGAATTTGCCCGTTCTGCATTGAGAAAAAAAATGTCCTCGAAAAGTTACAGTGGAGGTAGATAGGAGAAGGGATCTCGGCATTTGTAAAATGAGACTGCAAGCGTGCATGTTTTGCTACTCGGCATTTGTAAAATCGAGTTGCAGGTTATTTATGTACATGTTGTAGCTCGTCAGTATTCATTCCTGAGATGAGTTTGCTTAATGTCCCTTTAACTAGCATTCAGTATTCATTCTGTCCCGATCTTGAGCTACAGATATTTTTCTATTTAATTCTTGCCATGTAGAACAAGATGGCCCTCCACCGCAGATGATGTCAGGTGCCGCGGTCCGTGAGTGGTTACAGTCGTTGAGGGTTAAAGAAGGCGGTGGTTTTGTGGGTTATGGCGAAGAACATGCCTGGACTCAGATGTCGGGCCTGTGGAGGCTCCCCTACATGGATGATCTTCTTCTTCCTCATAACATTGATATGATGCACTCGGAAAAGAATATCGCTGAGGCACTATGGGGTACAATTATGGACATTCTTGATAAAACAAAGGACAATGTTAAGGCCCGAGTGGATCAAGCTAGTTTATGCGATAGACCAAAACTGAATATTCCGCCACCCAAAGATGGTAAGAAATGGAAAAAACCTCCAGCTGAATTCGTCCTGAAGAAGCACCAAAGGAAAGAAGTACTAGAATGGTTCCAAACTTTAATGTTTCCCGATGGGTATGCAGCGAATCTAAGGAGAGGGGTGAATTTATCTACTATGCGAATCAATGGGCTGAAGAGTCATGACTACCACATATGGATTGAGCGGCTTCTTCCGGTGATGGTTCGAGGCTATCTCCCTGACCATGTCTGGCAAGTGCTGGCGGAGTTAAGCAATTTCTTCCGCCAGTTATGTGCTAAGGAGTTGTCTCGGACTGTGGTTGAACAAATGGAAAAATTGGCCCCTGTGTTGCTTTGTAAGTTGGAGAAAATCTTTCCACCCGGCTTCTTCAATCCGATGCAGCATATGATTTTGCACCTCCCGTATGAGGCACGGATGGGGGGGCCTGTTCAGGGCCGTTGGTGCTACTCAATTGAGAGACAACAAAAGATCCTTCGAACCAAATGTAAAAATAAATGCAAAATAGAAGCTTCCATTGCAGAAGCATACATTCTGGATGAGGTCTCCAACTATACAACAAAATACTATGGTGAAACCCTTCCAAGCGTGCATAATCCACCCACTCGTTACAATGAAGGCGAAAATGAAACGGACATCAGCCTCTTCAAAGGGCAACTTGGAAGTGCAAGTGGTGCGACTCCTAAGGCCTTGGTCAATGAAGAGTTGCGCACTATCATGATGTATGTGTTGACGAACCTAGTGGAAGTCGAGCCGTACATACAGTAAGTCCTCAACAAACTATTTCCTCGAGTATTAACTATTCTGTATCCAACCCCCTTTACCTCTTGTTTATATAGGGAATTTACTCAACAATTCTGGCGTCGCCGAAGAGTTCCAACCCCGCAGGAACTTGACGCCCTTCTTAAGTCGGGTGCGGGACAAAGAGCCCCCGATTTCATTTCTTGGTTCAAACACAAGGTATAACAAACCATCATGCTTGTTAGGCATTTGAAGTTTTTTTTTCCATGCGAATAGTATGACAAACCATCATGCTTCTACCTGCAGGCCCAAAATGATGCGTCTATGTGTCCCGAGTTGAGACAGGTTGCCAATGGTTGTGCCTATAGGGTCTTATCATACTCCGGATATGATGTAAATGGATATCGCTTTCACACAAAAAGCCACGAGCAGAGTCGGCCCAATCGAAGAACAACAAATTCTGGAGTTTGTACGACAGCCCTTGATGGGGTCGAGTATTATGGCATAATTGAAGAAATCTATGAACTCACATTTCATGGTTGCAAACCTCTTAAGCCTGTCATATTTAAATGCCATTGGTTTGATCCTAACGAAGTGCGACGGACCCCTCATCTCGGCCTAGTCGAAATTCGTCAGTCATCAGTGTATCCAGGAGACGATGTCTATATTGTGGCTCAACAAGCCACGCAAGTTTATTATCTCTCATATCCGTGCAAAACCGACGATCGTCTTATGGGTTGGGACGTTGTGTACAAGGTATCACCACACGGTAAAGTACCTATTCCAAATAATGAGGATTACAATATAGACCCAAACACATATGACGGGGAGTTCTTTCAAGAAGATGGGCTTGAAGGGCATTTTGAGATAGACTTAACCGGAGTGATCGAAATGGAAGTACACGATGATGAAATGGTTGATAACGAGGACGCTGGTGAGGAGGTTCATAATGCGAAGGACCTAGAATTACTTGAGCGATTACAATTAGGCGATGATAATGAGGATGAAATTCCACCTTTAGAGCACGGGCTTGAACTTCTCGACTTGCGTGATAGTGATGATGAGACATATGATCCAGCTAATCCCGATGAAGATGATTATTTCTAATACATGTATGATCCGTACTAATTGATTTATTTTCTTTAATTATGTTACTTTTTAATTGTCGCATTTATTTCTAATACACGGTAAATACTATTTTTAATTGCAGGTGATTGAAGAAAGATGCCGGGCGGCGGACTTCAACGATCGGTCGCCTCAATGTACAGAAGAATGATGCCACACTCGGATGCTGGTGAGGGCTCCAATAGGGGTTCCGAGTTGGGGCGAGGCAAGGGTCGAGGGAAGGGTGGACCCAAGAGGGGGGAGGGAAGGGTGGAGGACTTGTGAGGGCTCCCATAAACTTGTTTATTTCAATATTTATGGACTTGTGAACTTCTAGATATGTATTTGTGAACTTTTGGACTTTGCATTGGACTTCTGGATGTGTTTGAAGTTATTTCCGGCTAGTTGTGATATATATGTGATATGTAATGCCTGTGATATATATGTTGTGATATGGGGTCCTTTATACGTGAAAAACAAAAAAGAATAGGATCTGTTTGGTCACTTTGCCGTGTGCCAGGGACTAGGCACACGGCAAAGTGACCATGTGGCTACCTGGAAACCTAGTTCGCCGTGTGCCAGGGGTAGGCACACGGCGAACTGACCATAATTCGCCGTGCGTCATAAGCTAGGCACACGGCGAAACTTACTGATTTGCCGTGTGCCAGAACCAAGGACACACGGCGAAGTCTGAAAGTTCACCATGTGTCCACGGTGTAGACACACGGCGAACAGACGCCGACGCCGTCAGCTAGCCCGGACGGCGTCTTCTCGCTTTTTTTCGCCGTGCGCCTATATATACACACACGGCGAAAAAGTTCGCCGTGTGCGCGACTTTTGACACACGGCAAACAAGGGCTTTGCCGTCCCTGTAGCTGCCGTCGGCGCTTTGCCGTCGGCCACCGTCGGCGAAGTCTTCGCCGTGTGCTAACGGTTCTTCGCCGTGTGCCTTGGGCACACGGCGAACTCGTGGTCTCCGGTAGTGTCATCAGCCTCGCTCGTCCATTTGCTTCTGCTTGCCTGGTTTCTACGTGCCCGGCCGGCCGTGTGAACCGCAGCAACCCTGCCTCTGCATCGATCTGCACTGCCATGGTGTGGCTGTGGGTCGTCTACTAGTTGGTCTTGGTTTGCCCAGGCCTGCTCTTCTTGGGTTTGGGCGATCCGATTGATTCGTCCGTCACATGTTGTGTGAAGTGAAGTTTAGAAGAAAAAAAAAGCCAGGAGCGAGCATTCAGCAGCTGAGTTCATTCCAGCAGCAGCTACAGCATGAGCCTAATGCCAGGGTACCAGCCCTCGTCTCATGCTTGCTACCTGCTGCTAATTGCAGCTAGCTGTGCTCCAGTCTCTCTCGTGTGATGTTTGCTGTGTGCGTGTGATTAGTCAGTTGTGTGGACTGGTTGTTGTTATCCTATGTGTATGGATTTGATCACTATTATTGTTATGTGTTTAAATAAATGAACAATCTGTGGTTTGTTTGTGCAACAGTTGTGGGTACATATATGAGAAAGCCCCTTGCTTACTGGGCATGCATAGATAGGACATGTGTGCTCACTACCAAAAACAAAACGGTGTTACGGTCCCCAGCTTGCCAACGGGTTCCGCAACATCAAGATGAGCATGCCGAATAAGTCTGAAATACCACCTCCAGTGTAAGTAATTTTATATTTATATACCACACTAAACAAGGGATTCAAATCTCGGTGAAATCGGGCAGTACAGCCCTGACCAGTCAAAAGGAAAATTGATATTTCAGTTCCACGGTGGTGTTCTTTCAGATGGAGGGTAATGTACCCAACTAACAACCTTCCTGGCACTGAACGGCATCCATATAAGAACCAACTTTGTTGTGTTGTCCTGAACATTTGCTATGTACGCGACGAATAGATGAACTAATATTCAAGTATTCGGAATATATCGTATACAGAACATAAATCACTTGCTTCCCCTCTAAAGGGGTAACCAGCTGGGAACCACTAAGTTTTGGCCAGTTACCGGTTCATTTTTTTAAAAGACCATTATCAGTAACCAGATGGGGTTTTATGCCGGTCTAGGTTGGGTATTTTTAAGTTTCCAGGTTTTGAATCCATGCACAACTGAATAAACTATAGGACAAGAGGGTGCCACAAAAGCTAAAAGGCAAATTCTATAGGACAGCAATTCGTCCGGCGATGCTATACGGTGCGGAATGTTGGCCTACAACAAGGCGACATGTCCAGCAACTGGGTGTAGCAGAGATGCGGATGTTGCGGTGGTTTTGCGGGCACACAAGGAGGGATAGAGTCCGGAACGAAGTTATTCGGGATAGGGTCGAAGTGGCACCAATTGAGGAGAAACTTACCCAGCATCGGCTGAGATGGTTTGGACATGTCCAACGAAGGCCTCCTGAGGCGCCGGTGCGTAATGGGGTTCTTGAGCGGGTCGATAATGTAAAGAGGGGTAGAGGTAGACCTAAACTGACGTGGGATGAATCGGTTAAGAGAGACCTTAAGAATTGGAATATCTCTAAAGAGATAGCTTTGGATAGGAGCGCTTGGAGACTAGCTATCAATGTGCCTGAACCTTGAACTTATTTCTTTCGGGTTTCATCTCTAGCCTACCCCAACTTGCTTGGGAAAAAAGGCTATGTTGTTGTTGTTGTTGTTGTTGCACAACTGAATAAACTAATTGCACAATATGCATAAGATGATAAGAGCAGAAACTAAGCAATCCAAAACCATACTTATACCAGATAAAGTGATTAAAACAATACCTTGATCAGCAAGGAGCTCAATGAAGAAACCAGAGGCAAGCCCATGGACAGCAGGTTCAATAACTGCAGTCTGTCAATCAAACTGGAGAAGATGAAGAAGCACCAGAAGACAGCAGCCGCTGCAACCTTAGAAAAACACTGAGAAGCAAATCCTACAAGTGTCATCAATCCACAACTTTCAGTTCACACTAAACATATTCACTGATCTCATGTATGCCAGACCGTGATAATATGAAAAAAAAATTTGTCATAATTAATAAGCTGTATGTTATATAAAAAGTTAGTTTATACTTCCACAACCACACGCTAGTTTTTTTTCTCAAACACACTAAAGAGCTGCATATATTTGTATTTATATAAGAAAGAGTGAGTGGTCCAAGTACAAGCTCGTAGGTTCACAAACGTGTAAAACTACAGAACTACATCCATACGACTAAACAAAAACACACAACCTGACCACATGCTACAGCTGAAACTAATCCAGCCAGAGGGTTCTAAAACAAATAAACGCGCACTAGTTATTCACCATTTGAAGAGCAGATAAATGAAGGTTATAAACGGAAAAGAAAAGATCAATATGCATTAACTCAATTGTGGTTATGTCTACTTTACAAAATTGTACATCATCGGTGGATTGCTTGAGTTTTAGAGCAAAAATACATAACTCTTTGCAGCCTCATGTCTGCAATCAGAATAGCTATGTAATTAGGTGTCATGTAGTCTTTCATTGGTATAGATCCACTTCTGACGGATAATTGTTGTGAGATAAGGTATCACTCAAGAAGAATAAGATTCCTTTCTCACCCACTCCTAAAGAATTAACGAACCAAAACCAAACAAAATAATTAACAAACAGGATGCTCTGTAATATGCTGCAACTTCTTCATTTTGTGACTGCATACTGTGTGTCCATCCAACTGGGGGCAGCTCTGTTCTGAATCAAATCAATAACCACCAACCATCCGAAAGAGGACACAGTTAGTATTATGCTCCACATAATTTTAACTTTACCAAAAGTTGAGGACAATAAGCATGCAATAGCAAACAGAGGCAATTTATTTGATATTATAAAAACTATAATTACCTTCTGTTGGAAATTTGAATACTAATAGTCACCGAGAGTTCAATCCAACACCTCAAATCGTTCACCTCAAACCAATATGATGATAGGTGAAGTTTAAGACCATGGAGGGATCACTTCCTGCACATGTGAAGCTGGTATTATCTGCCAACTAGAGGTCATGAGTGCATCATCCTGTGCCAAGTAGTGATCATATGTGCATCAGCTCTTGTTGTTCATTCATGTTCAATAGAATTTTTGCTTTGAGAATGACATGGCTTGCTGCGCACTTTAACATCACCAGACTATGGAGCCTCCAATAATTGATTTATAGGAGCAGCACCTCTATAGAGATAACCCAGTTCTAGAATCCTTCCTGTGGGGCATGATGCCTGATAGAGTTGGTTAAGTGCTTCATCTTCCATCTCCGTAAAGGATCATCTATTCAGTCTACACTGAATTGGCCATTTCACAGGATCATCCGGTCAGGTTGCAGATCTTTTTCCTTGGACTAAGACCGCAACAGCCTAGCCATATATAATGCTGATCGGACTTTCCTCAAATCATTTTTAAACCCTGCACTACGAAGCCCAGAAATGACAGCGCGCTTTGCAGATGCAAGAACATTGTTCCCTTCACGCAAGCAGATCCGCAAGAATTTTGATGCCATATGGTACCTACCCACCTTACAGAGACCATGGACTAGTGATGTGTAAGTAAAATCATCCTTTAGCTTCATGCTGTGCAGTACTTTGATGGCTGCATCCACCTCATGAGATTTGCATAGTGCATCAATCAAGCAATTGTATGCCACCACATTTGATTCCATGCCCATCATCTCCATGGACCATATCTGCTTCTCTGCAGCCTTGATTTGCCCCATCTTGCACAGACCATTGACCAAAATTGAGAATGTGTACTCATCGCTCTCCAGACCACCTTCTTCCATAATTTTCAGCAGCTCAAACGCGTCGTCCAGCTTCCCTTCTTGGCATCGCAGGTGAATAAGCGTGTTGTAGCATGCATTGTCAAGAGTGGAACCACTTTGTATCATGAGCTCGCAATAGGCATTGGCTTCCTGCATCCGGCCCTTCTTTACAAGCGCGCTGATCACTGTCGTGTACGGGAAAGCATCTGAAATGTACCCTCCTTCAAGCAGGGACAAAAAGGTCTCCAAACCCTGATCAAACCTGGCGTATCTAAAGCAGCACTTCATAATCGTCGTGTATGTGATGGCATTAGGGGCATGTTCGGTCCTCCCCAGTTCCTTAAGGACCATACGGGCATAGCCCACCTTGCCTGACCTGCACAGCCCGTTGATCATTGTGTTGTAAGTCACAATGCCAATGGGGAGACCCACCCTCTGCAGGTACCTGAACATCCTGTAGGCGTTCGTCGCGTGGCCAGCCCTGAACAGCCCGTCGAGCATCGTGTTGTACGTCGTGGCGGACGGCGCGACGCCCTTCTCCACCATATCAGCAAACACCCGGTACGCGTCCTCCGGGTGTCCAGACCGGAACAGGCAGTGCATGAGCGCGTTGTAGCTCCACGAGTCGGGGGCGACGCCCGAGCGGAGCATTTCGTCGAACAGGTCGAGGGCGCACATCGTGAGCCCGCGGCGTGCCGCGCCCGCGATGAGGGAGTTGTAGGTGACGGCGTCGGGGCTCACCCCGGCCTCCCGCATCCGGTGCACGACGGCGAGCCCGGCGTCGAGCCCCGCGGCCCGGCAGTGCGCGGCGAGGAGGGTGTTGTAGGTGACGACGTCGGGGGGCAGGCCGAGGCGGATGGCGTCGACGAGGACGGCCTCCGCGCGGTCGAGGCTGCCCCCGCGGCAGAGCGCGGCGAGGCAGACGTTCATCAGCCGAGTGGACAGGTCCAGCAGCGCTCGGGACCGGGCCATGGGCTCCGCCCCCTCCTCGTCCCCACCGCCGCCGCGAGACTCACTTCCGGGCTCGGCTGCGCTCCGCCTGCTCCCTCGACTCCCATACAGTTCCCTCTCTGTTTGGCGGCTCGCTACGAGCAAGGCGGACGCCTTGTCATGGAGAAACAGCTCGGATGCACGCGGCGGCGGGAGGTCGGTGGCGCCGCCGCCGCCGGGTGTCGGGAGAGGTTGGAAACAGGGCAATGCGCGAACCGCGCAAGGGAGAGGAGGGCTGCTAGCGGACCCCACATGTCATTGAAGTTGCAGCTGCTTTGCCCCACTAGTCAGTGAGTAGTAGCACAAGCGATCGTTTCATCACTGACAAGTTGACCATTTCTTTCACAAATTTCCAAGGTAGATTCAATTATAAGATACATATCATTCACAAATTTCAGCGATTGTCCCTCGATTCTCTTGTACAATTGATCTTCACACCAAAGCTTAAAATGCTATGTTACAAAACAAAGTCTGTTCGTAGTACAACAATATCTGCGAATACAATGAACAAATCAGCACGGCGGCAGTATAGCAGTAAGAGAAGTCAGCAGGATACATACGCAAAAAGAATGGAAAACGAAAAACAATACAAAAATTACACAGGAACGCACGATACAAATCGATCTCACTGCGCTTTCAGGGCTTTCTCCTTGCATAGCTGATGCCACTCCTGCAGCACGGCGGCCTGGAGGGCGCGGTGCTCGGCTTCCTCTGCGGTGAGCTTGGAGAGCGTCGAGGGGCCCTTGGGGTTCCCGAACCCGTCCAGCTCCTCGCTCTGCTTCCGCTCCTCTTCCTCCTCTTGCTCGGTCTTGGCGGGCGGGGCCTTCGGCTTGGCCGCCTTGAGAAGGGCGATCCTCTCCATGGAGATCTTCAGCCGCTCGGCTGCTGCGCTCTTCACCTCATCCTCGGGCATGTATTCCACGGCGCCGTCGGTGATATCATCGAGCCAGCCCTGGAGATTGGATTCGATCTCTCTAGTGATGGATTCATCGGATGCACGCACGACAAATTTGCAGATCATTGTGGTGGTCTCATCGCCCAGGTCGACGTTCCGGCTGACTTCACTTGCACCAAAGATCATCATGCCCACGAACCCACCAAACCAAGTTTTTGCAGCATAGCACAACTGTAGGAGATTCATGGTATAAGTCATCACTCAAACTGATTGCTAATTGCGTATGCTTAAGTGATACAGCATGTCAAAGGTTACCTGGAATCCAGCCACTGTTCGGATGAAATGAGAGCATACTTGATGGAACGGCTTAGAAGAAATTGACTTCAATCCACTGAGGAAGGGAGAGCTGTCGTACTGCTGAGCAGCAGTGGCCTTGAAACCACTGCCTTCATATGTGTATGTGCCGGTGCACTCCACCATGGCTGGCAGGCTAGGCCATAGCCGGAAATACTCGACTGGAGAGCATTCCAACGGTAGTAGAAGCTCAGCAAGAGGGATCTTGTAGGGTTGGCACCGCAGAACTACGGGCTCCCCAAGCTCAGGACGAAGCGAGCGCTTCTGCCTCATCATCTGTGAATCCTCTTCTGCATAATCTCCTTCATAGTCCGCAGATCCCCCACTTCCGTAAAATGGGTAATACAAGACTTGAACCCAGAGTGAGCATCTCTCAAAATGTGAAACTCCTACAGTTACGCTACTTTGGACTGGATCCTGCAGAATTGAGAAGGCATAAGTTGATCAATGATGTCATTGCTTATCTAAGCATACGATATTATGGTAAGTTTTAAATTTGTTAATATACCATATTTATTTCTTGTTGGACACAATCTATCTGGGAACAAGATACGAAACCCATTGTTACTGTTTGTTCCAAACACTAGTTGTAAATAGAAAAAAAAAGATAAACAAATATTAGAGAAAGCAATGCAAGTGCTCTTAACTGACACATTTTTCTGATACATTATAAAATATTGAGCTATCAACTTGATGGTCAGATGCTATTGGGTTGTCTAAGCGTACAAGGCAGAAAAGAGGTGTTAAAGTCTACTAGCACTTTCAGATCATATTTTCGTAAGGAAACTGTAGTCTATAGAGTATAGACACAAATCTGTAGAAGCACCTGGGAAACAAGATTCCGAAGGTGCCGAACAGTGCGAGAGAAACCATCCATATAGTACAGTGCTCCAGAGAGGCCAACACGGATATCCACTCTGTTGAGTTCCAGTTCAGTCAAATTTAAAATCTGCAACAGCACAACTTAGTCAAAAGACATGATGATAAATTCCAAAAAAACAATTTCAACATGTCAAAAAATCATGCATAGTTTTTTAAAACTAATCTACCAGATGGCACAAGTACCCATAATGCCTTGCACTTAATACTGCAGCTAAAAGTGAAGTTGCATCAGAGTGAAAGCTAATGCAATAATTGAATGGTAAGCCTTAAGGCTAACATGTCTTACAAATGGAAACATCAAGATCACTATCTTTTGAAGTTTGCATACTTCTATATGAGCATCAAGCGTGGTCACCATTTTAAGTAGTTTTTCTGTTCATATAAGAATCTTGGTTTCTAGCAGAATAATGAAGTAGCAAATAAATGTTAGAAGAAAATAATAAATAACTTTATTGAAGAAAATTCCTTAATGTTATAGTCAAACATTAGTATAATTAAATAGATAAGAATGTGAGGTCCCCAAGCAGTATTAGCAGTAAATGACTGAAAAGTAAATTTCAATAATGATATTCTTAATTGAACAGAGAAAAGATGCATCAATCAGGCCATACCTTCAAATGTAGAGTGATTCTGCCATCAGTTGGATCTGCCAAATGATATGCTTCAATGTAGCACGGATCACAGCTGCCAGTCAAAGTACAAGCTTTTGGAAGCTCTTTATGCAAGGCGCCAATTCCCTTTGTTTGTAGGAGAGTTAACTGACTAGGATTCGGCCTCCACAGCTCCCGAATGGCTTTATGAACTAATCCCTCCAATTTCCTGTCTTGGGCAGCAGATGCCTCTGAAAATTGAACAGTAAGCTTGTGGTGGCTAAATGGATAATCCCCTGTAGCATCACCCACACCAACCCACCTGAAACATTGAATAGGACATGATTCACAATCAATCAAATACATACACCGGTAGAACTTTTATTCAGGTACGGTACTTTTACATATGTATGTGAATGCTGTAGCACAGAAGTGACATGTATTCAGTTCCAAAATGCGCTCACCTGTTATCTGGATGGTTTGTTACATATTTTATTACTTGCAAGACATAACGAGATTGATGCTTGGTGACAGAATCGGCTGAAGTACTTGCCCTAAATTCTTCCAGCTCTTTACTGAGAAGTTGGCCTGCTCTTGCATTTCTTGCTCCCAAACGTTGAGCACATATTAGGACAGCCTGCACATCTTGTATCCTATTCGATGTAGTAGCAGATGAATCGGTGTTGAATAATATCTTATGCATGTTAGATATGATGATATTCAGCGGATCCTCTGGGTCATCAGCTAAAAGGGGATCCAGACCTTCAAGATCAAAGTGTTCAGAAATTGCCCATATCAAGCGTGAAGATATTCGTGGTGTATGAACCTGAAAGATACAGTTAATCGAATTTAATAATCTTATAGGCCCATTCTGGAAAAGAAAACAAAGATCATTGACTATGTTGCGATTGGTTTTTTATTCACTGTTTAAAAAACCAGCTGCATAATCAGTGCCTACACACGGTGCCACCAAATTGCCCGCTTAGCGCCTAGCGCACTTGAAGTAGGAAAGCATCTTGAAGAATGATGCAGTTTAACTACATAGTATTTACAAGGATGAAGGATCGATGAATAAGAGTGTGAAGGCATCTAAACAAAGGTAAAGCTTTGGCAAAGCAGAAGCATTTCTCTATTTCTATCCAAAATAGGATCCTTAGATTTGCTGAAACACATCCAAGGGCTCAAGTTTTACAGACACAAGACAGGTAGATGCAACATGTAAAACAGTAGATACTAGTGAAAAAGATATGATATATATCAAGATAAAAGAAAACTAGATGTAATTCAAAATTTTCATTTGTAAGAGAAACAATATTGGATGTTCCCATCCCGTGGGACAAAAACAAAATAGATGAACCAGAATTATTTTATTTGGTTGATAAGTCAACAGCAGATAAATAACTATGTGCATGAGAAAACACAGCCATACTATTGAGCTATGACTTATGACACAGCTCTGAATAAACATACACTTAGGTTTCAGTTAGTATTAATTTAGGAAGCTATAGTTAAGTTTTGACATCAACGAAAAGTGAGAAGGATCATAACCTCACGAAGATCCCTGATAAGTTGTAGCTGCAAATTTCTAAGTCGTGTCTCATTCAGAATCTGATCTTGAGATGCACCAGCTTTAATTGTCTTCACGCCACCTCTAGTGTCATATATATGACAAAGCCTTACAAGCAACTTTAGATAGCAGTCGATTGCATAGGTACGACCATTGCAGTCCCAAAGAACACATGGTCTGCAAACTTCCACCACATCCAAAGCAGGTTCAGTCCAATTCAGAGCACCATAACCAGTTCCATAAGCTAATGCTCCTATAACTCTGCTCTCTGTCCCAGAATTCTTCAACTCAGGTAGTGGAAGAGATAGCTGGAAACAACTTTCAACCAGGGAGGCCACCAGCTCTTCTCGGAACAAGTTTTTACTTGTTACACTATTTAGATCTTCCTTAACCCTCACATCCTCAAAAAGCGATATCACATCCGTTCCTGGAACAGGCTTCTGACCTCTTCGAACACTCTCCTTTGCAAAAAGATCAACACAGAGAGCAGTCCGACATATACAAGCCAATGCATGCATACGATCTGATTCTGCTCTCAAATTTCTCACCATTTGAAGCAATCTTTTGAACAGAGAGACCTGCATCATAGCACATGCTCTCATAAATCCATCTTGAAAATAAATTCACAAAATTATGAATTATCCACTAAATTAAAAATTATCCCTCTAGCACTAACATATCCAAAACTTATCCAAGGGTAATGTGGATAGGTAAAGAAACTGTTCTAATCATCAATGTCTTTAGCTTTTTGATAATCCAATTCAAGCATAAGAATGGACTCCACTTCAGTGTCAAACACTTAAAGTTAACTCAATAGCAAGTGCGCAACAGTATAATATTTATGGGCTCACTGACCTATCACCAAATAACCCAATTACAGATAATGCACAGATTGTAAGATACAAGTGCAAATGAAAGTGTACCCAGCTATGGTTGCTATACTACAATTAAAATGAAACATTAGAAATAAACTCTAATTTATGATATGCATACAACTACATAAATCATTAGTTGTGTGGGAAATACTGTATTTGGTCATAGAGTTAAAATTTGGAAGCCCAAGCAAAACCTAGGCCCCTGGTATTTTCTACTCTCCACATTGAAGAATTACATTGATCGTTGAATGATGCATATTTGACTGAGTTAAATCAAAAAGACTATCATGACAGTAAATGCAGGTGGTATTGCATGGTCACATATATTTGTTGCTTCAAGCAATATATATTAGAATGGCGAACTATAACCTACAAAACAGTGAAACACTAAACCCTGGTGGTATTGAGAATTCAGATTATAAACTGAGTTCAATTCAAGCCCATGTATTTTTGCTTTGGCACACAAAACAAACACTAAATTGTCAGACTACATGCTATTTGAATAAGTTTGCAAACCCTAACAAATAAAACCTCATTGTCATCCAAGGGCAGGCTACGATTTAATTACAAGTGAGATGAGCTACAAATGATGACAGTAAATCGCTGTATTGGCCAAATGTAACTGTCTCCTAGATTACTTTATACAAAGTAGATACCAGTACCAGAACGTAATAGTACAAACCTAACCACACACTTCCAAGATCACTTATGTTACCGTTGAGAGTTGACACAATTCTAAAAAATTGATAACTAAAATTTGCCACAGAAACGTTGCTAAGGCCATAATCAAAAGGGATATGCTAAAATAATTTGTTATAGTGATTGATTCAGTACCTGCATTCCAAGATCCAGCAAATGGAGATTGGTCGCAACAGCCCTGACAATAGTCTCCCTCATTGACGAGAACTCTTGTCGGTCCCATAGTGTCAGGATTGCAATAATGGCAGCTGAAGCCCACTCTGGCTTGCCTCCAGGCACATCTGCGAGCGCCAGCATATTGATTCCCACCTCAAACACCAGTGGTGGATCAAGTGAGCTAAGGAATGGCAGCAAGTGAGATACGATGTCTGACACCCCCACCAATTTCTCCGCACTTGACTCCACACTATCAGCTATCGTAGTGTCCCCTGGCTTGGCAATCCGCCGCAACGTGTTTACCACACCTGAAGCAACCATTTTAGCTGCGTGCACCAGAGGGTACACAGTGACCCGGAAGCTCTCCACAGGCATCACCATGGTGCGAGCAATCAGCATGTTGCGCCTGGACCAAATGAAGTCAATGGCATCAGCCGCCCACTGGGCACGCACTGCAAGCGCACCTTCTCCATCAACAAGCTTGTCACCAGCAAGCCGGCTCATGCGGCGCCCCTCTAGCTCCTGGAACAGCCGCGCGAGGGCCTCGAACGCGCCGGCGGAAACCGCGTCTGCAGAGTCCAGCGCAAGCTCGGCGAGGCGGCCCCACCACGTGGTGGCGTGCGCCATGAGGGAGGGGTTCGTGGAGCACATGAGCGCGAGATCATCGCGCGGGAGGAGGGAGGACAGAGATGTGACGGCGGCGAGGCGCAGCGACTCGGCGGGCGAGGAGAGCGCGGCGGCGATGTCGGCTTGGGCGGAGGAGAGGAGCGACGGGAGCAGGTGGGAGGGCAGCGAGGGGAACGAGGCGATGGAGGAGGCGGCGACGTCGGGGTCCGGGAAGGAGAGGTCGGAGCGGAGGGAGGTGAGGAGGAGCGGGTCGAGGAGGTCGGGCGGCAGCGGGAGCGCGCGGAGGAGGTCGAGCGCGAGGCGCTTGCAGACGGCGGAGGAGGGCGCCGACAGGATCTCGGTGGCGGCGGTGCGGGCGAGCGCGGAGACGTCGCGCCCCGCGGCGCACTGCTGCAGGGCCTGCAGCAGCGCGGAGGACTGCCGGAGCGCGTCCGAGGAGCGGAGGTCGGTGTTGATCTGCGCGATGAGGAGGTCCATCGCGCCCCCGAGGCGGAGGGGCTCCGGCGATCGCCGGAGCTGGGGGAGGGGGGGGGGGGGGGTGTGGCCTAGATCTGACGGAGGCAGAGTCAGTCTGAGAAGGGTCGGGCTTCGCTGGTGAGATTTTGGTTAGTGATCATTTCGGGGAGCCTTTGGTTTGGGCCGGCTTGGGCTGAGAAGAGATTCACTTTTGTGCCTTACGATTTAAACAAAGTTCACTAATTCAAACGAGTTTCACTTTTTTCGCGAACGTGCATTTCATTAAAAAGAAAGCAATATGACCAATACAAACTTTAATAGGCGGAGTCTATTAAGACGGGCAACCCGTACAACAAGTAAAGCAAGAAAAACGGGGAAGACACAGGCGACCCACAAACATAAACACAACCACAGCTGAACCTGCTAAAAGATACTACAACGCCAAGGATGCAAAGGTCGACTACGACAAAAGTGGCAAAGCATCCACCCGACCCAACAAAGGCAACAAAGCATCCGCCCAAAGCGATCAACAGCATGACGACGGCGGCAAAGCATCCGCCAGAGCAGAATGGCGGCAAAGCATCCACCGCGAACATAAACCGACAACCAAGGCAACCCGGACGATGCAGTCGAAACAAGCGAAGGCAGGCGCAGAAGCAGAAGCTCTCCGAAGAGAGTAGACGACCACCACCAGAAGAGCTTCCAAGACGACGCCTCCAACGAGGGAGCGACGCCACAGGCGCCGCCGTCGTCCGACCAAAAAGGTCAATGTTTTCACCTGAAAAGCTCGCCGGAGAGGAGGGAAGAGAGGCAAAAAAAATGACGCATTCAAGAAGGTAAACGGTGCCTGTAGGCGTCGCTGTCATCGGTCCACAAGCAAACCGAGGCTTTCGCCTCTGCCGCGTTCCCTCAACGGATCCAAAGGCCAAGGGACGTCGTGGCGAGCCCGCCGGCCGGCACCCACCAAAGGACGGCCACACACAGTACCCAAGCCCGCGGCGCGACGGGCGAGCCCACCACCGGAACCACCGCAGGACGAGCGCATCAGCCACGACCACGCACCCACCACCGGCAAGCGCGGCAACACAGCCACGTACCCGAGGGTGCAACCGCCGGCCCGAACGCGCCCCCACCACGGAGAGCACAGCAGCCTCGCCACGCCCCACGGCCACCCGCAGCCGCCAACAACGAGAAGCAGGGCAGGCCAGACGGGAGGACGGCGACCCCGGCCCGGAACGGCCAGATCCGGCCACAAGGACCCCGGATCCGGCGAGGAGGAGGCCGGATCCGGCCCCGGCGGCCGGCGGTGGGCAACCACGTCAAGGTGAAATGATAGTATTACGAGTTTGTTCTGGTTCAAACGTGTTTCAGAAATCTCCAGACGAACTTTGAAATCATAGACGGCTTAAAATACCATTATCCATTTTTTAATTTATCTGGTATGATTTTCATTTGGTTTAGATTTCAAAAAAAAATCGTAAAAATCTTTCAAGAATCAAGATCAGAAAAACCAAGAAAATTTTCACAAAATTGCAACTAAAGTATTTAATGAATGTCATTCGAAACTAAGTTTTGGCCGATTTCGATCGGTTTCAGCTGCAAAAGCCTATGTATCTCAGTTTTATTAAGACAAATGATTCTAATATGAAGATAATAAGTCTATCATAGAAATTAATGATTTATTTTCTTTTACGTGCAGTTTGAGATCGGTCTACACCGATACGGCGTGTTGTGGTTTTGAGTATACTGTAATTCCAGTGAGACGTGTTTTGCCATGTGTTGAACCGGGTATTTTGTGTGTTCCTGACACCTGAATTTTCAAGGATGGACTTTTCTCTGTGCTTCTGTGGACCGTCGACCTCCTTTCTTTTTTGTGTGCTGTGTACACACCACATTTCAGCCATGGGCCCGTGGGGGGAAAAAGAGGATGGGGAGAGTGGGCAAGAAACGTAGGGAAAAGGTAGAAACAAAGGCCCGAAGGGGAAATCAAAGAAGAAAAGGAGAATCCTCAGGGACAAAGCCTGGACGTGCAGCCGCATGTTTGCCGACACCAAAAAAAATCAGAAGAAGAAAAGCAAAATGAGAAGAACAGCAAAAGGCAGCTGAGTATTTAGACAAATTCATATTTCTCTTTTTAGCATACAATACTGCTGTAACATATTATTCAGGGACAAAATGTCTTGAATTCGTAGAAGCGCTGAAAAGGTCTATGAGTAGTTGAAAAATGTTAAAGCACTAATACTACTGGATCCCCATGGGGTTACATGAGACATGGTTTTTTATCTATGCTGTGTGACTATACCTATTACATTGTTTATGAACGCTTGACTAAGAACAGCCATTGTTATCCTAAGCAATGACTCGAGTGGACATCTGCCTTGAAATGTTAAAAGAATCAGCAACCAGGATGACAAAACTGCTTTCAAATCTTCACTTGCCGCCGAAAACAAAAGAATTCACTCTTCCTCCTGGCTCAAAATGCAAAAAGAAAATTGAATAAATTGAAAAGGTGATATATCATGTACTAGGCCCCCCAAAAAAGGCACATTCTTGCTCATAAGAAACATATAAATTTATACCTCTTCTCTGTAGCCGGTCACAAGCCTCTTCAACCCAGTGTTTGCTGGTATAATCATCAACTCATTAGCGATCTTGATTCTTATGCAGGGCAAATCAGAAATACTAAAAGGGATAATTGCATGACTACCCTCATTTGTACCTTCAATTGCACGTTTACCCCTGCTTTTACAACTTTGCACGTTTGCCCTCGTTTTTTGAACGCGAGCTGGCCGTCTGCCCCTCTTTTCCAACAGCGTCACCAGAATCTACTCGTACTGATTAAAAGAGGAAAAAAAAACTAATGTATACAAGACAAAAGGATGGGCACTGACATTGTTGCCCCTGCCTTATGCCTCCTCATCCCTCACCAGTCACCACTTGCGACGGCGCTGGGCTTGGAGCGGCAGAGGAGCGAGCAGCTCAGCAGCATGAGGCAGAGTGCGGGGCGAGCAGCGCTGGGAGGCAGCTCGAGCTGCGCGCGGCCCGGAGCGGCAGCTTGCCCGACGCTGGGCCGCGCTGGTGCGGCATGCGGTGCCGCTCTCCCGCCCCGCGCCCCTCCACCGAGCTGCTCTCCCGCACCCCTCTGACGCCGGATTGAACACCGGGGCCATCCTCCATGGCGTCACTGACCTGCGCCCCTTCTCTAGTAGCACGGGCAGCGGAGAGTGGCGCGCGAGCGCCCGTGGCTCGTGGGGGCTGTCGCGGCCCCAAGGCGGCGGCGGGCAGCGCCGGCGGAGCGCGGGTGGCAACTAGCGTGGGAGGCGAGCGGCGTGGCTCGCGGCTCTGGGCAGCGGCTGGCGCGGCCCTAGGCGGCTGCGGCGGGCGGCGAGCAGGAGCATGACGTGGGTGGCCAGCGGCAACCAACGCTGCAGCGCGGGTGACAAGCGACACACGGCCCCCGGCTGCGGCGCCGCGCCCGGCGCGAACGGCGGGAGGCGAGTGGTGCCGGCGGAGGATCCCGTTCTGTTGAGTGACGTTCTGTTGAGTGACGGTCCGCGGCGGCAGCCGGCGAGGTGGAAGATGACCAGCATCGATGAATCTCGTTGAGGTCCATGAGTCGCTGTGCCGTGTGTTGTATTGACTTTGTCTGCTCTGCTGTACACTCATGTATCCAAGGGTACAATAGCCTTTCACTCCTGAATTCACACCGTGAACTGGACTTGACAGAGCAGGGGCAACTTTAGCGTTCAGACTAAAAAAACGAGGGCAACGATGCAAAGATGAAAAAATGAGGGCAAACGTGCAGTTAGAGTTTAAAACGGGGGCAGTTTTGCAATTGGCCCTAAGTTTAAAACAGCAGCCAAAAGATCTACACACACACAAAAAAAAAATTGACCTAGCACGTAGGTTTCGTGAGTCAGCAGTGACAAATTCAACATGATATTAAAGGAGGCCAGCAAAAAACATGGTGCTAGATTGAAAAGGGGCAAGTGGATGCCACGAAGGACCAGCTAGCAAAAAGAAAGAAAGCAAAAGAAGCGTGAGGAGCCAAAAAAATATAAAGACAGCAAGAATAGGACTGACCACTCAACTAGTATCAGGTGTCTTATTTATGACTAAATAGAACTAAAAACTACATATATCCCTATGTACCATTACAGTTGTTGCGTATTGGTTTGACGATGTTTATATCACTGTAAATGTATTGTTTTGGAACTGTAACTAGTTATTTTGGTGCAGGCTATAAGGGCACATCAGAAAAAAAAACTTAAAACTTGAGTAAGCATTGAGCGAAGCAATTTTCAATATTCTAGGAACATCATGACAAAAAGATGCCGTGGTCAGCCCTTCATGCATTAGATGAAAAGCTGAGGACCGAAGTTTCTTTCACCAATTTGACCTATATGACATATGTTTAAAACAGCAGCAAAAAAGATCCAACATAAAATTTTCCAGCTAGCAAGTTTGATGAGTCAGCAGCAACAAATTCAACATGACATTAAAGGAGGCCAGCAAAAAACATGTTGCTAGATTTAAAGGGCAAGTGGATGCCATGAGGGAGAACCTAGCAAAGAAACAAAGCAAATGAAGCGTGAGGAGACAAATTACAAGAGAGTATGGAAGGTCTTTATATATGACAAAATTAGAACTAATATTATATATATCCATTTGTACAATGACAGTAGTTGCGTATTGGTTTGACGGTTTTAATATCACTGTAAATATATTGTTCTGCAACTGTAAATAAATTATTTTGGTGCAGGCTCTAAGGGGAATTAAAAAGAAAGAAAAGGAAGAATGCTTAAGGATAAAAACATAGGCGGAAAAATTTGAGCACTTACAAATTATTGGCTGCTTGTTTAGGTACTGCAGGATACACAACCTCTGCTCATGAAATCTCATGTCCATTGGTTCTTCATCCTTATCACACTGAATATATCGATTCCAATTCACTACAGAATATATCAGACATGAATAGACAGTGTGCAATTTGTCAAAAAACCACTAGAGAAAAAAATGATATGCTGCAAGGTTTAGAAAACAAGAAACTGAAGAATGAAAATAACCTTTTTCATACAATTCTGGTATAAGAGTGCTGCCCTGCCGTCATCTGAATCACTATGGTTTGACCCTTGCATGAAAAGAAAAAATATATATTAGAAGAAATATCTCCACTAGCTCACAGCCTAAGGTGCAGAACACAAAAATATATGCTGTGAAAACGAAGAGCACAGGGACTAACATCCTCTTGAGAAGGTACATCAGAATCATCTTCACTTGAGCCATCACTCTTTTCATGGAGACAAGCGTAGAACTCGTAATCATCTGGATTGCCCGTTTCATCAAACTCTACAGTGTAACTTGGCCTCTTGCGACTCGCGAGCCATCTAAATATACATGTATGGTGAAGAATAAGCATATGAGTTGACAGTTCATTAAATGACTTGGGAAAAAAAAGGTAATCCATGTATATGTCAGCAACATATGGACGCAAAAAAAAATCCATATATCATCAGCCTCCCAATCCCCCCGCTTACATAAACTAAACTAGCAAAATAATATATGTATAGCATAGAAAAGTGCATAAACACATAGCTGCGCAGGGGGAGCATGAAACACAGGAACTCGATGTATTAATGCATGTACAGATGAAACTGGATCCACAAAAAAGCACATCTAGAAAAGTTAGTTGGGGCTTATACTAAATAACTACATCTGAAGCACACAGGAAAAAAAAAAGCATGATGCTAGAGGAAGGCATATTATTTTGCTGAAACCTGCTTCTTCATAATAGTTATAAAATGACAAAATTAAAAATTAAAATATGATAGAACATAAGGACAGAATTATACAAATGTATCATACATCAATGCCTGTAACTAATCTCTTTACCACGCTATTGGGAGTGTCTGTATGGGGTGGAGGGGTTGTTAATACTACAGATTACAGAAGTCCCCAGCTCAGCTATGCATATAACAGAAAAATCAAACTCATCATTCCACGCTGCCCTCACTGAAACCAATCTATCAGAATCTAGTGTCCCCCTCTCCCAAACCCCAGTGCTCTCCATGCACATGCTGCAAAAAAAAAAAGAGGGGTCCCTGCCATCCGCAAATAAAATTACGGATCAGACAGCGCGGATTGTTATCCAAAACCCTAGATTCCGCGAATCCTTTGATTTCCTCCTGCCTGCATCAGAAATCCCTACCCGATTTCAAACTTGAATCACCTTAAACTATCTCAAATCAACAGATAAAATAAACGCGAACATGAAGTCCGTTGAGTGCGGGTGCAAATTAGCAACTAAACCAACGAAATCAAAAGAGCACGGGGGAGGGGGGGATCAAAAGATAAAAACCTGGGACGGATCGCGTCGCCGCTCAACCAAGATCATAAAGCAACACTTCAACTGGGTGAGTGGGTGGGCTAGAATTAAAAAAAACAGGGATTACATGAAACTCGAGCGTACAGAGTTCCATCATCTTCAGCAGATATCATAACCTTTTAATCGGTGTGCCAGTTGACATGCAAATCAAAAGGTTATGCTACTTCGCGATCAAATAGTGGATGGTGTTCTAGGGAACAAGAAAAATACCGAGTCCCAAGCTTTCTGGAGTAGATACGCACTACATCTCCACCTACCCCTCGCGTGGCTACTGCTCTGCTCCGTGAAGCTGAACTTATGATGCTTGATCAATTGAACAATCCTATGTTCCTACTGCAAAATTACCCTGCCTTGTCTGAGAAATTACTGATTAGATGACTGTCCTTTTATAATCTTATTATTCAGGTCTTGTCAGAGGACCGAAATAGTGTAGAAGCACTATTCTGGCGAGGAAAACCAAAATCTGAACTTGGCCAGAAAGAATCAGCCAGGGTAGATTTCCTGAAAGCAAAGAAGTACTCTCCAAGAGATACGGGGATCCTTCGGGAGCTTCGGTTGGTCGCGGAACAAGGCAAGGCTCTATACCAAAAGCAGGAGGAGCTATACAATGGTCTATTTGGGTCAAGGCCTGAAGTGAAACCAAAGAAGGTAGGCAGTGGCTGCTGTCCTTGATTTGCTATCTGGTTCGGATGTTCAGTAAGAATGAGTAAGGTAGTTTACCTGAAAATTGTTCAGAATAGGTGCTTGAGATTCCATGACTACCTTGACCAACCTGAAAATTATGCAACAAAAAGCATCCCAACTTCTTGAACCATTAACATGTAAATTGATGATAAGTGCAACTGAAAATAAGATAATTTTTTACTTTGTGATAAACTTCATACTGACGAGCACTATCATGATAACATTTCTCTAAACAAAGGAGACCATAGAAAATGACAAGTAAATTAGAGCATGAGACAGAAATAATCACTGCAATAGACATACATAATCACTCCAACAAATTTACACGCCACATAAAGATGTCTCAACAAAGTTGAGAATCCAATTCCTCTGGAAAAAAAATCCTCATTTATTGATCTCCTTAAGAAAATGATACTTTTCAGGCAGGGACTTTGCATGGTGCTGATATTCCTCACTCGAGAAAACTGATATTAGCAAGGAAGTAGTGGTTGCCTCAAGTGAGAAGTTCATCTCATCAATTTTGGAGAGGTAAGCCCCAGCCCTCAGTATCTCACTTCTATGCAACAGCCTCCTAACAAGAGAATTTAGCATACATGAGTCTGGAGTGCATCCACTCTTTTCCATTGCTAAAAACAGATTGTCAGACTCTTCTAGCAACCCTTCTTTAATGAGATTTTGTATCATTAAGCGATAGGTCACAACACCTGGGACTAAACCATGGGCAGAGATAGCAGTGAACATATCCATAGCATCTTCCTTTCTGCCACTTTTGAGCAAAGCATCAATCATAATGTTGAAGGTAATGATGTCAAGTCGAAAATCCTTAGAACATAGACTCTGAAATATTTTGAATGCCTCATCAACACATTTATTTTTGCAAAGACCATTCAGAATTGTGTTGTACATGTAAATGTCCAGCTGCATTCCACTTTTGATCATATTGAGATAAAAATCTTTTGCTTCAGAAAAAATTCCCAGACTGAAATAAACCATGAAGTACGAAGGTATAACTGACAATTCCAGGCTTAACTTCATTTCTTAACATTTCCCTGAATAGTCTAACTGCATCATCTATCCTGCTAGCTGTACAATAGCCATGAAGCAAAGTATTATACGAAAAAGCATTTGGTTTCAAGCCAACTCGGACCATATCATCGAGTAACTTCATAGCTTCCTTCATCCTACCAGCTAAGCAGTAGCCATCAATTAATGTAGTATACGAGATAACATCAGGTCTGACACCTACATGCACCATCAAGTCAAGGAGAACCTGGGCTTCCGTGACCCGTCCTTCTCTGCAAAGGTTAGACATTATTGTGTTGAAGAACGTGGCATTGGGATGGATACCTTGATTCAGCATTTCAGAAAATAATCCATCAGCCTTCGCCCATTTGTCAACAGAGCATAGTCCATAAACTAGCGAGGTAAAAACAACTATATTAGGAGTCACCCCTTCATAGATCATCTGATCGAATTTAAGCATAGCCTCATCCACTCTTCCCAACTTGCAAAGTGCATCTATTATTGCTCCATAGCTAACTACATTAGGACTCAATCCTTGCTGCCTCATTTGGTCAAATATATGCATTGCCTCATCTAGCATACCACATTTACCATACGCACAGAGAACTATGTTGAAGATGTGATGATCAGGTGAAATACCATTTCCAGCCATCAAATCCAAGATGGCATGCATATCAGAAAGAGCTCCTTTGGCAGCATAACCATGAAGCAGAGTGCCATATGTAGTTACATCAATTTTCATGCCCTTCTCAATCATAGAATCAAAAAAATTTCTAGCCTCTGCACATCTTCCATTCTTGCAATGATAGTCCAGCAGCAAATTACAAGTGACAGCATCTGGTTGATGACCATGTGCAGACATTTCTTTGAGCATTCGAACCAACTCTTTCCCCTGTCCTGAAGAGCAATATCCATGGATGAGACAATTATATGTCCAATTGTTTGGCTTGGCACCTTTATGAATCAATTGCTAAAGGTCGCCCTCGGCCCTGTCAACCTCTTGAGCTTTGCACAAGCCATCAATGACTGTGGTGTAGGTCACAACAGTCGGCACAATCCCCCGGTCATCCATTTCATGAAATAGATTGTAAGCTCTATCGACCTGTCCATCTCTAAAGAAGCCATTGATGACGATTGTGTACGACACGACATTTGGTGGGCAGTTACCACATCCATCATCGGACATCATGTGGAGCAGCTGAAGCGCCTCCTCAGCTCTCTTTTCGTCGCATAAGCCCTTGAGAATATTGTTGTATGAAACTACATCTGGCGAGCAGCCAAACTCGGGCATTCGTCGGAGCAATATGTTCATGGCCTCAGACGCGCACTTACTGTCACATAGACCTTTGAGCAGTTGATTGATGACTATGCCATCCACCCTCCAGCCCTGTCTTAAGGATGAGGTGCCGAACATAGACCTTTGAGCAGTATAGACACAAATCTGTAGAAGCACCTGGGAAACAAGATTCCGAAGGTGCCGAACAGTGGGAGAGAAACCATCCATATAGTACAGTGCTCCAGAGAGGCCAACACGGATATCCACTCTGTTGAGTTCCAGTTCAGTCAAATTTAAAATCTGCAACAGCACAACTTAGTCAAAAGACATGATGATAAATTCCAAAAAAACAATTTCAACATGTCAAAAAATCATGCATAGTTTTTTAAAACTAATCTACCAGATGGCACAAGTACCCATAATGCCTTGCACTTAATACTGCAGCTAAAAGTTAAGTTGCATCAGAGTGAAAGCTAATGCAATAATTGAATGGTAAGCCTTAAGGCTAACATGTCTTACAAATGGAAACATCAAGATCACTATCTTTTGAAGTTTGCATACTTCTATATGAGCATCAAGCGTGGTCACCATTTTAAGTAGTTTTTCTGTTCATATAAGAATCTTGGTTTCTAGCAGAATAATGAAGTAGCAAATAAATGTTAGAAGAAAATAATAAATAACTTTATTGAAGAAAATTCCTTAATGCTATAGTCAAACATTAGTATAATTAAATAGATAAGAATGTGAGGTCCCCAAGCAGTATTAGCAGTAAATGACTGAAAAGTAAATTTCAATAATGATATTCTTAATTGAACAGAGAAAAGATGCATCAATCAGGCCATACCTTCAAATGTAGAGTGATTCTGCCATCAGTTGGATCTGCCAAATGATATGCTTCAATGTAGCACAGATCACTGCTGCCAGTCAAAGTACAAGCTCTCGGAAGCTCTTTATGCAAGGCGCCAATTCCCTTTGTTTGTAGGAGAGTTAACTGACTAGGATTCGGCCTCCACAGCTCCCGAATGGCCTTATGAACTAATCCCTCCAATTTCCTGTCTTGGGCAGCAGATGCCTCTGAAAATTGAACAGTAAGCTTGTGGTGGCTAAATGGATAATCCCCTGTAGCATCACCCACACCAACCCACCTGAAACATTGAATAGGACATGATTCACAATCAGTCCAAATACACGTACCAGTAGAACTAGTCAGGTACAGTACTTTTACATATATATATATATATATATATATATATATATATATATATGCAAATTCTGTAGCACACAAGTGACGATGTATTCAGTTCCAAAATGCACTCACCTGTTATCTGGATGGTTTGTTACATATTTTATTACTTGCAAGACATAACGTGATTGATGCTTGGTGACAGAATCAGCTGAAGTACTTGCCCTAAATTCTTCCAGCTCTTTACTGAGAAGTTGGCCTGCTCTTGCATTTCTTGCTCCCAAACGTTGAGCACATATTAGGACAGCCTGCACATCTTGTATCCTATTTGATGTAGTAGCAGATGAATCGGTGTTGAATAATATCTTATGCATGTTAGATATGATAATATTCAATGGATCCTCTGGGTCATCAGCTAAAAGGGGATCCAGACATTCAAGATCAAAGTGTTCAGAAATTGCCCATATCAAGCGTGAAGATATTCGAGGTGTATGAACCTGAAAGATACAGTTAATCAAATTTAATAATCTTATAGGCCATTCTGGAAAAAGAAAACAAAGATCATAGACTATGTTGCTACTGGTTTTTTATTCACTGTTTAAAAAACCAGCTGCATAATCAGTGCTTGCACACGGTGCCACCCAATTGCCCGCTTAGTGCCTAGCACACTTTTAAACATTGGTTTTAATAATATGTCAAAGTAGGAAAGCATCTTCAAGAAATGATGCAGTTTAACTACATAGTATTTACAAGGATGAAGGATCGATGAATAAGAGTGTGAAGGTATCTAAACAAAGGTAAAGTTTTGGCAAAGCAGAAGCATTTCTCTATTTCTATATCCTAAATAGGATCCAAAGATTTGCTGAAACACATCTGAGGGCTCAACTTTAACACAGACACAAGTCAGGTAGGTGCAACAAGTAAAACAGTAGATACTGGTCAAAAAGGTATGCCATACATCAAGATAAAAGAAAACTAGATGTAACTCAAAATTTTCATTTGCAAGAGAAACAACATTGGATATTGTAGGAGAGAATAATTGCTTGTATTCCTCCAAACCATAGAAGGGTGGGATATATAGTTCCTATACATGGGCCTCTAGATGTGCCTCTATACATGAGCTCAATATACACCAACACCCCCCGCAGTCTGAACAACCGTCGCAACGGTGTTCAAGACTGGACAAGAAGAAAGTACAAAGGGCAAACCCCCCCCCCCCCCCCCCCCCCGCAGCCACAACTAGCCACCTGCTACGTTGAGGCTGGAACGAAACTCCGAGAAGGTCGAGGAGGGTAGTCCCTTGGTGAAGATGTCGGCAAACTGGGAGGTGGTCGGGACATGGAGTACCCGAACATCGCCGATGGCGACCCTGTCGCGCACGAAGTGCAAGTCGATCTCCACAAGCTTCATCCGCTGATGCTGAACGGGGTTGAAGGAGAGATACACGGCGCTGACGTTGTCGCAGTAGACGAGCGTGCTCTTGGCGAACGGGCTGTGGAGCTCCGCCAAGAGCTGTCGTAGCCAGGACGCCTCCGCCACGCCGTTAGCGACAGCACGGTACTCCGCCTCGGCACTGGAGCGGGAGACAACCGGCTGCCGCTTGAACGACCAGGAGACCAGGTTGCCGCCCAGGAAGACGGCGTAACCGGAAGTGGAGCGGCGAGTGTCCGGGCAGCCAGCCCAGACAGCGTCGGTGTAGACAACCAGCTCAGCAGAGGACGAACGGTGAAGCACCAGTCCGAGGTCCACAGTGCCACGGACATAGCGGAGGAGACGCTTCAGCGCAGCAAGGTGTGACTCTCGGAGATCATGCATATGGAGACAGACCTGCTGAACAGCGTAGGTGAGGTCCGGTCTGGTGAAGGTGAGGTACTGCAAGGCACCGGCCAGACTCCGGTAGGCAGTAGGATCAGCCACAGGAGCACCCAGATCAGCAGACAGCTTCGCTTGAGTGTCGACAGGGGTGGAGCAGGGCTTGCAATCAGTCATCCCAGCCCACTCCAGAATATCAAGTGCGTACTGCCGCTGGTGAAGGAGAATGCCAGACGGGCGAGGCTCAATAGTGACGCCCAAGAAGTGGTGGAGCTGACCAAGATCCTTCATAGCAAACTCCTGCTGTAGAGAGTAGATGACGCGCTCAAGTAACTGCTGACTGGAGGCTGTGAGCACAATATCATCAACATAGAGCAGCAGGTAGGCAGTCTCATCCCCACGGCGGTAGATGAACAGAGAAGTGTCAGTCTTGGTCTCGGTGAATCCCAAAGTCAGCAAGAACGTGGCGAACCAAGAATTCCAAGCCCGAGGAGCCTGCTTCAGACCATAGAGAGACTAATTGAGCCGGCAGACCATGTCCGGACGACTGGAGTCCACAAATCCCGCCGGCTGAGAGCAGTAGACTGTCTCTAACAGAGTGCCATGAAGAAACGCATTCTTGACATCGAGCTGGTGCATAGGCCAAGTGCGAGAGAGCGCAAGCGAGAGGACCGTGCGCACAGTAGCAGGCTTCACCACTGGACTAAAGGTCTCATCATAGTCCACACCAGGCCGTTGGGTGAAACCCCGGAAAACCCAACGAGCCTTGTAGCGCTCCAGTGAGCCGTCAGCCCGACGCTTATGCGTCCAGATCCAATTGCCTGTGACCACATTGCCACCAGACGGACGCGGCACGAGGTTCTACGTCTGGTTAGCAAGAAGAGTCACGTACACCTCTTCCATCGCGCGACGCCAGTGAGGATCCGCCAAGGCGTCGTGGACAGAGGAGGGTACCAGAGAGACTCGCGGCTCTTCCTCGGTGGCGGAGAGAGTTGCAGCCTGAGATGCCATCCGCCGAGTCGCCATGGGATGGATATGTCAAGGATCCCGATGGACGACTGGCGGGTGGTACACCGCCGGCTCGACTCGAGAGCGAGGCAGCGGAGGCGGCGGCGGCGGCTCCGGTAAAGGCGTCGCAGGAGCCTCCGGAGCCGGAGTCGGCGCCGGTGTCGGCGCCGATCGACGCCGGTACACCTGCACCGGCTGAGCGTACCGCGGCGGCGCCGGTGTCGGTGCCGACCGACGCCGATACACCTGCACCGGATGAGCGTACCGACCGACACCGTATCCCGATTTTCCCGATCGAATGCCGTATTTTCGGGAAAAAACGAAATCAGGAAAAAATTCGGGAAAATTCGGGATCGAAATCGGTTGGGGACTTTTCCCGACCGAATTAGCGGATCCCGTTTTTAACTCGGTATTTTCCCGCGGTATTCCCAAATTACAACAGCCCACACCAGCCAAAGTCATCGCAAATCACGGCCTAAGGCCCATTTGCGTGCCCACCCTCCACCAAACCCTAACCTCCCGAGTCCCACCCTCCCAGGCTCCCTCATCCCTCCTGGCTCCCTCCCAGCCGCACGTCCCCATCCCCATCGCCCCCATCCCCATCGACCAGCCGCACGCCCCCATCCCCATCGGCCATCGCGCTTCCCGCCCTCGCGCAGTCGCGCGCCCGCGCTGCACGCCCGCACGACACCCAGCCGCGGCGCCGCCCGCCCCCATCGCGCCCTCTCCCACCTGACCGGCCTCGGCGCCCCTCCTGTCCTCCCTCCGACCTTCTCGCTCGGTCGCGCGCCCGATTTCCCTGGCACGGCTGCGCCCTGCCGCCCTCCACCTGCCGCCGGCAGGACCAAGAGCCCAGGAGCAGAGGAGCCAGCTCGTCACCTCGGAGGCCCAGATCCAGCACAGCAGCACCTCCTCGCCAAAGCGCGCGCCACGGCCGAGTCCTCGCCGCCCTGTGCCCCTGTCCCTGGCGCTCAGGATGTCAGGACCCATGATGCCGCGGACCGAACAAGGGTCATCTTCCGGTTCAACTTCTGCATCACCCGCCACAAGGCGTCTCGTCCTGGAGCCGGCGCCGCCGGTGAACAGCAGCACTCTAGCTCCTTTTCCAGCACCAGGTAATATACGAATTTGATCAATGTACATGTTTTCATGTTGATGTGGTTTTGTAGAGTGTAGTCAACAAGTTAATTAGTTTACTAGATGCAAGAGGTCTAGATCAGCAAGTTAATTAGTTTACTAGATACAAGTTAATTGTTGCAATCGTCTTATACATTTCAGCATTTCTTATCTTTATAGGATGCAAGAGGTCTAGGTCAGCAAGTGGAAGCCTAGTCAGGATCTAGGTCTGTGTCTATCTTCAACATCTGCAAATGGGACTCCTGCATCTAGCCCGCCATCAGCCTCTTTGCCAAGTCAAGGTGGGAATGATGCCGGTGGTGAAGCCAAGGGTGATGCTGCTACTGGAGATGGTAGTGGAACACAAATGCAGGGAAATCAAGGGACACAAGTGCAGGGACAGCAAGGAAGAAACACTACAGATGCCATAATTATTGAGGGTGATGAGCCTGTGCAAGATGGAGATGTAGATGAACCTCTTGTTGGTGGAAAGAGGCGTAAGAGATGCACATCAAATGTGTGGGAATATTTCACAAAGAAGTAGGTGATCAAAGAGGATAATGGAAAGACATATCTCCAAGTGTGGGCACATTGCAAACACAGTGCCAGGGCCGAGGGCAATTATGGGACAACAGGTTTTTGGACCCACCTAAGAACAGCACACAGCATAGTGAAGGGTCAGTTGCAGCTCAAATGTGAAAAAGATGGTGAAAAGAACATCACTACTGTGCAGCCCTATAGGTATGATGAAGAAGCAAGTTTGAAGAAGTTTTACTTGGCAATAATCATGCATGAGTATCCATTTAACATATCCGAGCATGAGTACTTTGTCGATTTCATTAAATCCCTGCGTCCCAGTTTTCCCATTAAGTCTCGTGTTACCGTAAGGAAGGAAATTCTGAACATGTTCTTGCAAGAGAAGGAGAAGTTGTACACTTATTTCAAATCTGTCCCATGCCGCTTTAGTGCCACAATGGATATGTGGACATCAAATCAAAATAAGTCATATATGTGTGTCACCATACATTGGATAGATGACAATTGGTGCATACAGAAAAAGATTGTGAATTTTGTGCATGTAGAGGGCCGCCACACCGGTAGCAAGTTGTCTGAGACCTTCACTGAGCTCATGGTTAAGTGGTACATCGATAAGAAAATGTTTGCACTCACTTTGGACAATGCAGCAGCAAATGAAGTAGCAGTAAGAGACATTGTGGCTGATCTCAAGGCCAATGGTTCATCTTCATTGGTATGTGATGGCCTATTCTTTCATGTGCGGTGTGCATGCCACATTTTGAACCTAGTTGCTAGAGATGGTTTGAGTGTCATTGCCCACACAATTGAGAATATTAGACAACTTGTACTAGCTGTTAAAGGATCTCCATTGCAGTGGGAAGAGCTTATGAAGCGTGCAACTGAGTGTGGATTGGATACAACAAAAGGTCTTTGTCTTGATGTCCCAACTAGATGGAATTCGACTTACATGATGCTGCGAGATGCTTTATACTACAAGGCTGCATTCATGAGGTTGAAATCATCAGATCGACGTAGGTATGAGAAAATCACTCCATCTCCTAATGAATGGTCCATGGCATTGAAACTCTTTCAATGCTTAAAGAAATTTTTTGATCTCACTGAACTTCTCTCTAGTACTTTATATCCAACTGCAAATCTATTCTATAGAGGGTTTTGTGAGATAAAGATCTTACTTGATGATTGGTGTGATAGTCAAGATACCACTATTAGTGCAATGGCTACTTCTATGAGCAAAAAGTTTGAAAAATATTGGAAAAAGTCCAGCACCACCCTTGCTGTTGCATGCTTCCTAGATCCTAGGTATAAGAAAAGGCTAATAGAATTCTACATGAGAAAATTTCATGGTCATGCATATCAGTCCCATGTTGATGAACTTGTGGATGTTATCAAGAGTTTGTATCATTTTTATTGTGCTTCACAACCATCAACTTCAAGGGCTAGATCGGGGAGTGAACATATGCCTAGTGATACAATAGATATGTTAGTGGATAATGATGATGAGGAGCTTGAAAACTACTTATATGAGTCAAGTAGACTAAATGGGGCTGAATTGAGTGAGCTGGATAAATATATGTCAGATGCACCTTTGAGAATTAGTGGTCAGTTTGATATTTTGGCATGGTGGAAGAATCAGGTGGATGAGTATCCTATTTTGTCCCAAATAGCATGAGATTTGCTGGCTGTTCAAGTATCAACTGTTGCATCTGAGTCTGCATTTAGTGCTGGTGGCCGTGTAATTGATCCATTTCGCAGCCGTCTGGATCCTGAGATGGTTGAAGCTTTAGTATGCACAAAAGACTGGGTTGCTGCAACAAAAAGGGGTAACAATAACTCCTTAAATTTAGTTCTTGTACATGAATTTTTCATAATTGTCCTTTGCTGATTTTTATCTTTGTTTATCAGATAAAAGAGTTGGTTCAATTGTTGCTGATTTAGAAGTTATAGAAGCCCTTGCTGCGAAATTGACAATTCAGGTTTACTGATTTACTATATTGAATATATTATACTACTTATGCTACTGAAGTATTGATGTAGATTTTGTAATTGCAATATTATAGGATGATGAAGTCGCAGATAGTGATGAGGAGGCCCATGCAGACGACTTGGACTTTGGCTTGGACATCTAGGTTTTTGGATTGGCTCATAAGATGTCTTGCTGCTGCTGTTCAAGCTAAATGGTGTATCCAGTGTTCTTGTGTTTGTGTTTGTGTGTGTCGGTGTGTGACTGTTTGTGGACAGTGGACCTATTCACCTATTATTTGTATGAGTGGACTTTTGTTGTGTTGACTGTGATGGCATGTTATCGGTTATAACAGTATGAGACTATGGCATGTTATTTGTTATGTGAAGGCTTAATGTTATGTCGTGGTGCTATTTACCTATCTACGGATTATAGTTTTGGTTCCCTATGTATTATGTATGTATGGTTGAATCTATTGCGTCGAGTTCTACGTTTGAAGTGGTAACATGAATTGATGTTCCCGCTTTTAAATACCGCTTCCCGACCGTTATCGACATGCTTCCGATCGAATTATTTCGATTTCGTTTTCCCGTGTATTCGATTTCGTTTTCCCGACCGAGCTCTCCCGTTCCCGTACCCGTTCCCGCATAAATATATAAAAACGAAAGTGGTTAGAGTATTTTCCCGATCGTTTCTGACCGCTTTCATCCCTAATAGTGACGCCCAAGAAGTGGTGGAGCTGACCAAGATCCTTCATAGCAAACTCCTGCTGCAGAGAGTAGATGACGCGCTCAAGTAACTGCTGACTGGAGGCTGTGAGCACAATATCATCAACATAGAGCAGCAGGTAGGCAGTCTCATCCCCACGGCGGTAGATGAACAGAGAAGTGTCTTGGTCTCGGTGAATCCCAAAGTCAGCAAGAACGTGGCGAACCGAGAATTCCAAGCCCGAGGAGCCTGCTTCGGACCATAGAGAGACTTGTTGAGCCGGCAGACCATGTCCGGACGACTGGAGTCCACAAATCCCGCCGGCTGAGAGCAGTAAACTGTCTCTGACAGAGTGCCATGAAGAAACGCATTCTTGACATCGAGCTGGTGCATAGGCCAAGTGCGAGAGAGCGCAAGCGAGAGGACCGTGCGCACAGTAGCAGGCTTCACCACTGGACTAAAGGTCTCATCATAGTCCACACCAGGCCGTTGGGTGAAACCCCGGAGAACCAGCGAGCCTTGTAGCGCTCCAGTGAGCCGTCAGCCCGACGCTTATGCGTCCAGATCCAATTGCCTGTGACCACATTGCCACCAGACGGACGCGGCACGAGGTTCCACGTCTGGTTAGCAAGAAGAGTCGCGTACTCCTCTTCCATCGCGCGACGCCAGTGAGGATCCGCCAAGGCGTCGTGGACAGAGGAGGGTACCGGAGAGACCCGCGGCTCTTCCTCGGTGGCGGAGAGAGTCGCAGCCTGAGACGCCATCCGCCGAGTCACCATGGGATGGATATGTCAAGGATCCCGATGGACGACTGGCGGGTGATACACCGCCGGCTCGACTCGAGAGCGCGGCGGCGGCGGCTCCGGTGTAGGCGTCGCAGGAGCCTCCGGAGCCGGAGTCGGCGCCGGTGTCGGCGCCGATCGACGCCGGTAAACCTGCACCGGCTGAGCGTACAGCGGCGGCGCCGGTGTCAGTGCCGACCGACGCCGATACACCTGCACCGGTTGAGCGTACCGCGCAGGTGCAGGAGGTGGCACCGGGACCGCGCGTGGCGCAGCAGGAGACCCCGGGGCCGCGCCCGGCACGACAGGAGGTCCTGGGGCCGCGCGTGGCACGACAGCGGGCACTGGGGCCGCGCGTGGCGCGACTGCAGGCACCGGGGCCGCGCGTGGCGCAATAGCGGGCACCGAGGCCGCGCTCGGCGCAGCAGGGATCACCGAAAGCGGTGCCGGTGTGCCGGGAGAACCTGCAGGGAAAGGACAGACAGGTAACGGTGGCTGAACCACCGGGTCATTCGGAAACAGTGACTCCAGCTCGGGGTCAGGAGAAGGTGTGGAGGAGATGGAGTAGGAGAAATCCGACTCGTCAAACACGACGTGTCGGGAGATCAGGACGCGGCGAGAGGTGAGGTCAAAGCATCGATACCCCTTGTGGTCAGGTGAGTACCCAAGGAACACACAACGAGTCGAGCGGGGCGCCAGCTTGTGAGGAGCGGTGGCGGAGGTGTTAGGGTAACACGCACACCCGAAGACCTGAAGGTGGTCGGAGCGAGGAGGGGTACCGAAGAGAGCGTGGTGTGGCGTGGGAGCAGGAGAAGCAGTGGACGGAAGGCGATTAAGCATGGCGGTGTGGAGGCTCTCGGCCCAGAAGCGCGGGGCAGAGAGACCTGGATCAGAAGGGTGCGCACGACGTCGTTCGTCGTGCGAATCATCCGCTCAGTTTTGCCGTTCTGAGGAGTATACGGACAAGACATACGCAGCTGAATACCCTGAGAGAGGAAGAAAGAACGGGAGGTGAAGTTATCGAACTCACGCCCGTTGTCACACTGGATGGCCTTAATGGTGAGACCGAACTGAGTGGACACCCAGGCAAAGAAGTGGAGGAGGGTGGGAAAGGTCTCAAACTTGGCGCGCAAAGGAAAACTCCAAGAGTAGTGTGAGAAATCATCGACCACCACCAGATAGTATTTGTAGCCAGAGAGGCTGAGAACAGGAGAGGTCCACATGTCACAGTGAACAAGGTCAAAGACATGCGTCGCATGCGAAGAAGAGGAAGAAAAAGGAACACGAACATGACGACCAAGCTGGCACGCATGGCAGAGGTGCTCAGCAGGAGCCTTAGTACCAGGAACATCAGTACTACGGCTGAGCTGAGCCAGAACGTCGCGGCTAGGGTGACCAAGACGGCGGTGCCAGGTGGTAGAAGACGGCGTCGCGGCAAATACGGCAGACGAAGAAGAAGGCGAAAGTGGTGTAGTGGAAGACGGAAGGCGAAGGGTGTAAAGGGGCCCCGTGCTGTCACACCGGAAGTAGCGGACGCCGGAAGGCCGAATCCTTTACAGTGAGGCCAGAAGAGTCAAACTCGATGGAACAAGAGTTGTCAGTAGTAAATTGACGAATAGAAAGAAAGTTATGAACCATCTGAGGAGCAATAAGGACATTGAGAATAAGAAAAGAACCAGGAGCAGAACTCACGGCGGTGACAGGAAGGCAAGATCCATCAGCAACCATGATGGAAGAAGGACAAGAGGGGTGTGGGGGTCGGACAGAAGATAGGATACCGGCATCTGAGGTGGTGTGGAAGGAGGCACCCGAGTCGGCGATCCACTCGGTGCTGACCGACGGCATCCGCCCCATGGCGCTGAAGGACTGCGCCAGTGCGGCCTGGTCCCACCCCCCAGGCCAGGTCGGCAGCCGGCCGGCCATGGCGCCGGCGCCAGCGGCGATCATGGCCACCGGCTGGCCCGGCTGGGGCTGAGGACGAGGAGTCCCCCGCCCGACCATGGAACGACCACATCGGGAGGCGCCCTGGCCATGGGGCGCTGAAGGATGGCCAGGGCGTACCTCCAGAGGCAAGAGCAGGAGTGGGAGCCGGAGTCGGGGTCGGAGTGCCCCGACGACCTCCACCAATACCACCCGGAGCCGGAGTAGTGCCGTCAGCACCACCACCACGACGTCCACCCCGCCGACGACGCCCGTGGCCTCCCCCACCCCCGGTCTGGCCGGTGAGAGGAGCACCAAGGAGGGGCTCGATCCGAGGTCCAGGTCCAGAGGGCGGAGTCTGGTGAGAGGACGAAGCGCTGTGCTTGGGAAGGGGGGCGGGGGCGGCAAGGAAGTAGTGGTTCTCCGCGGCGACCCGACGAGTGAGAGCGTCGGCTGCGGAGCGCTCACGCTCCCAAGCGAGGGCAGCCGCGCGGACCCGCTCCTGAGTCGCCGCAGCCTCGGACTTGGCGGCGAGGAGGGCCGCGGCGAGAGCAGCTTCGGCCGCAGCAGCGTCGGCGGCGGTCTTCGGCCGCGGAAGGCGGCGGCGGCGAACGGCGCATCCGCGGGGGGCATACCGAACCCAGGCCACGCGGGCGCGGGCAGAGGTGCCGCGGGCGCGGCCACGAGCGTCGCGGTCGCGGGCAGAGGCGCCGCGGGCGCGGGAAGAGGCGGTCAGTGGCGTCGCCGCAGGCGCGTGCAGGGACGCGGGCGCCGCGGCTATCGCGGGCGCGGAGACACGCGCCATGGCCAGCGCGGCCGCGGGCACGGGCACCGCGGGCGCATGTAGGGGCGCGGGCGTAGGCGCAGGCGCCGCAGCCGGTGGCACGGGCGCGGCCGAGTACGCGGACGTCGCGGCCGGCGCGGCCGTGGCGGCGGGGCACGCTCGCGCGGCCAGGAGGACGAGCTCGCGCGGGGCACGCGCGGCCAGGAGGGCGAGCTCGCGCGGAGGCGCAGTCGCGGCGGCGGCGACAGGGCACGCCCGCGCGGCCAGGAGGGCGAACTCGGGAAGGGCGGATCCAGTGGCAGGGCCAGCCCGCCCCGGGCAGCGGCTGCCTGGGCAGCGGCGACGGTCTGGGCGGCGGCGGCCTGGGCCACAGCAGCGGCGGCGGGCCTCGCGCCCGCGCCCACGGCCGGAGGGGCGCCAGGGCCGGATCGGGCGGCGGCCAAGGTTCCTGCGGCGGCGGATCGGGGCGGCTGGGGCCACGCGGCCGGCGCTCCGCCCAGAGCAGAGGAGGCCCGCCCCCTGCTCGAGCTGCAATGGGCCAGCGGCGGCACCTGCAGCAGATCCAGCGGCCGGCGGAGCAGAGGACCCGGCGTCGGCGGCTGAGCAGAGCAGGGGAATGAGCGAGGAGAGGGATGGGGGGGCCGCCGGCGGCCGGCCGGCCATGGCGCCGGCTGGGATGGAAGAGAAACCCTAGGCAAATGATACCATGTAGGAGAGAATAATTGCTTGTATTCCTCCAAACCCTAAAAGGGTGGGATATATAGTTCCTATACATTGGCCTCTATACATGGGCTCAATATACACCAACAGATATTCCCATCCCATGGGGATAAACAAAATAGATGAAACAGTTATTTGGTTGATAAGTCAACAGCAGATAAATAACTATGTGCATGAGAAAACACAGCCATACCATTGAGTTATGACTTATGACACAACTCTGAATAAACATACACTTAGGTTTCAGCTAGTATTAACATAGGAAGCTATAGTTAGGTTTTGACATCAATGAAAAATGAGAAGGATCATAACCTCACGAAGATCCCTGATAAGTTGTAGCTGAAAATTTCTAAGTCGTGTCTCATTCAGAATCTGATCTTGAGATGCACCAGGTTTAATTGTCTTCACGCTACCTCTAGTGTCATATATATGACAAAGCCTTACAAGCAACTTTAGATAGCAGTCGATTGCATAGTACGACCATTGCAGTCCCAAAGAACACATGGTCTGCAAACTTCCACCACATCCAAAGCAGGTTCAGTCCAATTCAGAGCACCATAACCAGTTCCATAGGCTAATGCTCCTATAACTCTGCTCTCTGTCCCAGAATTTTTTTTTTCTCGAATGCGCAGGAGAGCTGCGCATCAATATATTAAGAAGAAAGAAAAGGGGGGAAAGAGCCCCCAAAACAAAAATGTTACAGGGATAAAGGATCTGTAACACACCCTAGGAAGAACACACTCTCTTAGACACACTAAACACTTAAAGGACCAGACCACCTGCACAGTGCAATTAGGAGGTGGGAGCTAGGGCAGGGAGATAAGAAACTCCTCGAGCCCCAGCTACAGACCACAGTTGGACCTCTTCTCTAAAGGCTGCCATGACCCGGGATAAATTAGGAGTTCCTCCATCAAACACACAGTAATTCCTGTGCTTCCACACTAACCAAGATCCTAGAATAATGATGGAATTGATTCCCTTTTGATCCTGACCCGAGAACCTGCTGCTAGTTCCCCCCACCAATGAATAAAGCAGTGATCATCCAACTGTGGCGCCATGATTTGCAGCCCAAACTGCTGCAAGGTGTGGACCCAGAACTGTCGGGTGAAGACACAGGAGACCAATAAGTGATCAATTGTTTCTCCAACCTGATCACAAAGTGGGCATTTCGGTGGGTGGTTAAGGCCCCTTTTAGCAAGTCTATCTGCTGTCCAGACCCTATTGTGTGCCACCGTCCACATAAAGAACTTGCATTTCCCTGGAGCCCAACTTTTCCATATTCTCTCCCACGAACCAAAATGAGTAGCTCCAATGAAAAAGGCCTCATAGGCTGATTTAGTGGTGTATATCCCAGAATTTGAAAACCTCCAAATATGTAAGTCCTCCACTTCTGGCTGCAATTCAACAATAGAAAGGAGGTCCCAAAGGTAGAGATATTCCACTAGAACCTGCACACTTAAAGCTCCTCTAATGTCTGAAATCCATCTTCCACCTGTGAGAGCATCATAAACCGTTCTTTTCCTTGCTCTTGCTGGTATTGCACTAAACAAATGTGGCAGGAACTGTTTTAAGCTTTGACCAAGCAGTCAGCTATCTGTCCAAAAACATGTATTTTTTCCATTACCAATTACCGTTTGAACAGCCATTTCAAAGAAAGAGTGGACTTGGGGCTGTGCTTGGACGGGGAAGAGTACCCATGCCTTTTCAGGCTCTGTTTTCTGCAGCCAAAGCCACCTCAACTTCAGGGCCCACCCCAATTTTTGAAGATCAGAAATACCAAGCCCTCCCAAGCAAAATGGTCTTGTGACCTTTGGCCAAGCAAGCAGGCAATGTCCTCCTCTAGCATCTTTTCTGCCTTTCCACAAAAAACCTCTCCTTATTTTATCAATTGCCTTTAAAACACAAGGTGGTAACTCAAGAGCCAATAGAATGTAAATGAGCATTGAGGTAAGCACAAACTGTACCAAAATCATTCTACCAGCTTTGGTGAGTAGATCAGCCTTCCAACTTGGGAGTCTATCTGCTAATTTGTCAATAATGGGCTGTGCTTGTGCCTTAGTAATCTTATGAGGAGAGAGAGGAACTCCCAGGTACTTACAAGGGAATTCAGAGATCTGACATGGCAGGGCTTCTTGCAAGAAAGCTTTGTCATCTTCAGCACATTGTATGAGAAGAACACTACTTTTCTGGAGATTTGTTGTGAGCCCAGAGGCATTACCAAAGAGCTGCAAGATATCAAGAGTAGTTTCAATATCTCTTGCTGAAGGTCTCAAGAAAAGCACAACATCATCTGCATATAAAGAGATCCTATGTTGCAGCGCCCTTCTAGCAAGTGGTTGTAACATATTCTCATCCGCAGCTTTCTTTATTAAGTGACAAAGCACATCCATGACTAAGATAAAAAGCATGGGAGACAAAGGATCTCCCTGTCTTAGGCCGCGCTGGTGATGTATCCTTTCTCCTGGTGAACCATTGAGTAGTATCTGAGTAGAGGATGTTCGAAGTAGCCCACTTAAGATATCACACCAAATTGGACCAAAACCCAGCTGTTTCAAAACTTCCAAGAGGAAAGGCCATGAAACTGAGTCAAAAGCCTTGTTAATGTCCAATTTGAGCAGAATACGAGCATGTTTCTGTTGGTGTAGGAACTTTGTAGTATGCTGGACCAACATGAAGTTGTCTAGAATGAATCGACCTTTGATGAAAGCACTCTGATTAGGAGAAACCAGCTGATTTAGATAACTAGCCAATCTGTTGGCAAGGATTTTTGTTACTAGTTTGGCAAAGGAATGAACCAAACTAATGGGTCTGAAATCCTTGACACTAGTGGCATCCTCTTTTTTAGGCAGCAAGGTGACATAGGCTGAGTTTAGCAACTCGAAATTGGCAAATTTTCTGCTCCAAACAGCTGAAATTGCAGACATAATGTCCAGTTTTATAATCTGCCAGCAAACTTTATAGAATTTGCCGGTGAACCCATCGGGACCAGGGGCTTTGTCAGAAGGCAGCGATCTAACTGTTTTCCAGACCTCTTCTTCTGAAAAAGGAGCCTCAAGATCATTGAGGGCAATGCTCGGCATGTTTAGCTCTGAAAGATTAACTGTCTCATCTCTGTCCACACTCTTGCCCAGTAGGTTGGTATAAAACTCAGATATTCTGCTCCTTTTGCTCCTTTTCCTCATGATTGGTAAGAATTGTTCCATCAGCAGTGGTGAGTTTGGCTATGAAGTTTTTCCTTTTACGGTGGCGAGCATGAGAATGGAACAGGGCTGTGTTGGCGTCACCATCCTTAAGCCAACCAATGCGAGACCTACTTCTGGCAATGGTACGCTGCAGGGAAGAAAGGGCCAAACAATGTGGCGTGAGTTTATTTTTTAACCATAACTCAAGCCTGGATAATCCACGGCAATCATGTGCTATTTCTAGTTGATGTAGGACCTCTCTGGCTAGTGCTAATTGTGAGTTCACATGGCCAACTTTCTTTTGACTCCAGCTCAGAAGATTTCTAACAGTGGCTCTGAATTTCCTTGCCAGGGTGTCAAAGGGGCAGCTCGAAACTGGTTCAGATGTCCAAGCTGCTGCAACATCTTGAAAACCTTCCAGGCTGGTCCAGAACCCTTCAAAATGAAATCTCGCTTTCCCAGGATAGACATCATTTAAGCCTAGAATAAGAGGACAGTGGTCCGAACCCTCTGTTGCACCACTTTGTAGCATGCAGTTAGGAAACATCTGCTCCCACTCCAATGAGCAAAGTACTCTGTCAAGTTTGACTAGTGTTGGTGAGCTTTGCCGGTTAGACCACGTAAATTTCCGACCAAGCAGTGGCAAATCTTTTAGTTCTAAGTCACTGATCAAGCGACGAAACCTTCCCATCATTGCTCTATTAACAGTCCCACTGTTCTTGTCTTCGGAATTTGTAATTAAGTTGAAATCCCCAAGCAATAACCACGGTCCGGGACAGGCAGCTCTCACCGTCCTAATTTCCTGAATGAATAGGATTTTATTGTCATCACCTTGAGGACCATACACACAAGTAAGCCACCAAGCTTGCGAGCTGGCCGGGGAGAACTGCACAGACAAACTGAAAGTATCACTTCTGAAGGCAGTAGCTGGACCCAGTTCATGTCGCCACGCCACCAAAATACCTCCACTAGCCCCAACTGCAGGCAGCTCGATCCAATGGGAAAACTCTGAACCCAGCAAAGAGAGAATACACCCACGAGAAATCCCAGCCATTTTCGTTTCTTGTAAACAAACAACCTCAAAACGCCCAGAATTAACCAAGGTTCTTACAGTATCTTGGCGTGCCTTAGAATTCAATCCACGCACATTCCAACAGAGTAATTTGGAGGGATTCGTTGTAAAAAGAGAAAAATGCGACCTTGGCTGAAGCAATCAACAGCCAGTCACCCGGGCCAGCTCTTCTTCATCAGGGGCAGCCCATCCAAAGAGGGCTGAAAGCGCCAACGCCTGAGAGTCTGGGAGCCTTGCCGAGCCGGAGAACAGCCTGCTGTATTCCTCCAAGCTCTGCTGGTCGATGCTGGCCATTTCCCCAATGATATCCAGAGCACGCATCACCTTCTTTTTTTGTTCTCGAGGTTGCCCCACCACCGCCAGGAGTGGCCGGCTCCATGCCGGCAATGCGACGGCTGCGCCGCGGAGGAGCACAAGGAGTACTGATGCGGGAGTGTGGCCTGCTTGTGCTTGGCGTAGGAAGGATCTTCACCGTCTTCTTTGTGATTTTTGCCAAGAACTGCTTTCTCTGACCTGAGTTGGGAGTGTTGGGACGTGCTGGTGGGGTAGCATCCACAGGCATCGAAGCTTCCTCCGCAATCTGTGATTGCCTTTGGCGCCGAGAGTAAACCTGCCCGAAGCGAGGCTCAAGTGATGGTGGAGCCGCCGGAACACTCGCCAAGGTGGTTGTGGTGGTGGTCGCAGCCCTTGGCGGTACCTCCGTTGTGGTCGCTTCAGCCGGAGGAGAAGCAGCCAAACTGGTCGTAGGGGTCAGGGGATTGCCGTCAACGTTGGTCGTAGGCACCGGAGGCGCATCCCCCGCTACCAGTAGCATACGGGCCAGCGCGAGAGAGACTTCATCCTCCTTGATCGGCGCGACACCGGCCGCAGCATCAGTGGACGGGGCCAGACGTCTTGGATCAGGGTCGTCGTTGGAGCAGGGCCCTCCAGCAAGCACCTGTGCAGCGGCACCAACATCTGCTACCGCAAAATCCACTCCCGCAGATGCCACGGGGGCCGGAGTAACCGGAGCAGAGTGGCTCAGATCGCCCAGGTAGGGCGCCGAGGCCGGCTCGTGTGACGCGACGTCAACGGCCACCTCCGCAGCGATCTCGGGGGCCGGAGTCACGGTCAGCGCGGGTGGGCATTCGGCGGCGGATACCTGACGCAGGGGGAGATCTTCCACCAAAGTGGGCCAGCGAAGAATGATGCAGTTTAACTACATAGTATTTACAAGGATGAAGGATCGATGAATAAGAGTGTGAAGGCATCTAAACAAAGGTAAAGCTTTGGCAAAGCAGAAGCATTTCTCTATTTCTATCCAAAATAGGATCCTTAGATTTGCTGAAACACATCCGAGGGCTCAAGTTTTACAGACACAAGACAGGTAGATGCAACATGTAAAACAGTAGATACTAGTGAAAAAGATATGATATATATCAAGATAAAAGAAAACTAGATGTAATTCAAAATTTTCATTTGTAAGAGAAACAATATTGGATGTTCCCATCCCATGGGACAAAAACAAAATAGATGAACCAGAATTATTTTATTTGGTTGATAAGTCAACAGCAGATAAATAACTATGTGCATGAGAAAACACAGCCATACTATTGAGCTATGACTTATGACACAGCTCTGAATAAACATACACTTAGGTTTCAGTTAGTATTAATTTAGGAAGCTATAGTTAAGTTTTGACATCAACGAAAAGTGAGAAGGATCATTACCTCACAAAGATCCCTGATAAGTTGTAGCTGCAAATTTCTAAGTCGTGTCTCATTCAGAATCTGATCTTGAGATGCACCAGCTTTAATTGTCTTCACGCCACCTCTAGTGTCATATATATGACAAAGCCTTACAAGCAACTTTAGATAGCAATCGATTGCATAGGTACGACCATTGCAGTCCCAAAGAACACATGGTCTGCAAACTTCCACCACATCCAAAGCAGGTTCAGTCCAATTCAGAGCACCATAACCAGTTCCATAAGCTAATGCTCCTATAACTCTGCTCTCTGTCCCAGAATTCTTCAACTCAGGTAGTGGAAGAGATAGCTGGAAACAACATTCAACCAGGGAGGCCACCAGCTCTTCTCAGAACAAGTTTTTACTTGTTACGCTATTTCTTGACATCCACAAGAAAATGATATTTTTCAGGCAGGGACTTTGCATGGTGCTGATATTCCTCCCTCGAGAAAACAGATATTAGCAAGGAAGTAGTGGCTGCCTCAAGTGAGAAGTTCATCTGATCAATTTTGGAGAGGTAAGCGCCAGCCCTCATTATCTCACCTCTACGCAACAGCCTCCTAACAAGAGAATTTAGCATAAATGAGTCTGGAGTGCATCCACTCTTTTCCATTGCTCTAAACAGATTTTCAGACTCATCTAGCATCCCTTCTTTTATGAGATTTTGTATCATTAAACGATAGGTCATAATACTCGGAACTAAACCATGGGCAGAGATAGCAGCGAACATATCCATCGCATCTTCCTTTCTGCCACTTTTGAGCAAAGCACCAATCATAATGTCGAAGGTAATGATGTCAAGTTGAAAATCCTTAGAACATAGACTCTGAAATATTTTAAATGCCTCATCAACACATTTATTTTTGCAAAGACCATTCAGAATTATGTTGTACGTGTACAAGTCCAACTGCAATCCACTTTTGATCATATTGAGATAGAGTTCTTTTGCTTCAGAAAATTTCCCAGACCGAAATAAACCGTGAAGTACTATGTTATAAGTGACACATCTAGGCCTAACTTCATTGCTTGACATTTCTCTGAATAGTCTAACTGCATCATCTATCCTGCCAGCTCTACAATAGCCATGAAGCAAACTATTATAAGAAAATGCATTTGGTTTCAAGCCAACTAGGACCATATCATCAAGCAACTTCATAGCTTCCTTCATCCTACCAGCTAAGCAGTAGCCATCAATTAATGTAGTATACGAGATAACATCAGGTCTCACACCTACATGCACCATCAAGTCAAGGAGAACCTGGGCTTCCGTGACCCGTCCTTTTCTGCAAAGGTTACACATTATTGTGTTGAAGAACGTGGCATTGGGATGGATCCCTTGATTCAGCATTTCAGAAAATAATCCATCAGCCTTCGCCCATTTGTCAACAGAGCATAGTCCATAAACTAGCGAGGTAAAAACAACTATATTAGGAGTCACCCCTTCATAGATCATCTGATCGAATTTAAGCATAGCCTCATCCACTCTTCCCAACTTGCAAAGTGCATCTATTATTGCTCCATAGCTAACTACATTAGGACTCAATCCTTGCTGCCTCATTTGGTCAAATATATGCATTGCCTCATCTAGCATACCACATTTACCATACGCACAGAGAACTATGTTGAAGATGTGATGATCAGGTGAAATACCATTTGCTGCCATCAAATCCAAGATGGCATGCATATCAGAAAGAGCTCCTTTGGCAGCATAACCATGAAGCAGAGTGCCATATGTAGTTACATCAATTTTCATGCCCTTCTCAATCATAGAATCAAAAAAATTTCTAGCCTCTGCACATCTTCCATTCTTGCAATGATAGTCCAGCAGCAAATTACAAGTGACAGCATCTGGTTGATGACCATGTGCAGACATTTCTTTGAGCATTCGAACCACCTCTTTCCCCTGTCCTGAAGAGCAATATCCATGGATGAGACAATTATATGTCCAATTGTTTGGCTTGGCACCTTTATGAATCAATTGCTAAAGGTCGCCCTCGGCCCTGTCAACCTCTTGAGCTTTGCACAAGCCATCAATGACTGTGGTGTAGGTCACAACAGTCGGCACAATCCCCCGGTCATCCATTTCATGAAATAGATTGTAAGCTCTATCGACCTGTCCATCTCTAAAGAAGCCATTGATGACGATTGTGTACGACACGACATTTGGTGGGCAGTTACCACATCCATCATCAGCCATCATGTGGAGCAGCTGAAGCGCCTCCTCAGCTCTCTTTTTGTCGCATAAGCCCTTGAGAATTCTGTTGTATGAAACTACATCTGGCGAGCAGCCAAACTCAGGCATTCGTCGGAGCAATATGTTCATGGCCTCAGACGCGCACTTACTGTCACACAGACCTTTGAGCAGTTGATTGATGACTATGTCATTCACCCTCCAGCCTGTCTTAAGGATGAGGCCAAAGGCGGCGAAACCAAGCTCCACGCGTCCCATGTGGCAGAAGCAGTTGATGAGGATGCTGTAGGTGTGCAGGTCGGGAGCTACCTTGTTGGAGGAAGCACGGGCCATCCGGTTGAAGAGGGAGGGGACGAGCTCCGAGGAGGAGCCCCTGCCTTGAGCGCGAGAGATAGCGGTGAGGAGCTGATTGATGGCGATCACTGAGGCCGGCCTAGCGTGGTGTAGCAATTCATCGAACAGCTTGACAGCGTCATCTAGGCCAAGGTTTCCCGAGCGGACGCGGGCAGCGATGGCGCGCTCCAGCTCCAAGCACCGGTCGCGGGCGGCGCTCGCGCAGCGGGACATGTCGGCGTGGGGAGGCAAGTGGCCCGGGCATGAGAGGGAATTTCTGTGCACTTGCAAATCCTTTGATCTTCGTGTTACGCGGCTGGGATGAAATACAGTTGCGACTCTTCACGATGGTTGTCAGCCTTGGACTTGCACAAGCAAGAACAGGTCTCTACTCTCTAGATCGGGAAGGAGGAAATCAGAGAGGAAATAAAATGCAAGGAAGAAATCAATCCGGAGCCCGGAGGACGAAGAGAACGGGAAACTTACCGGAGATTGCAGCCGGCGGCCGGCGCTCCTCGCCGGCGGGGCGGGCGCCTGGTTGGATGCGCGCGTCCGTCCGAGTGCGACGAGCCGACGAGGGTGCTGTGCGCCTGTGCGTGCGGCGGGGCTGGGATAGCAGGCTGGCTTCGTGGGCTGGGCCGTATCCTTAAAGCGTTTAGATACGTGTCCGGCCCATTATTGAGTTATTTGGTGATTTATTTTTCTGATATACTTGACTGATATGTACAAATATCGGATACGCGATACTTCCTCCTTCCACATTTATAAAGCATATAAATATATGACACGGTCTTTCAAATAATTTTTTGAAATTCACTTCTCATATGTTATATCACTTATATGATTATAAATCTATAATCATGATAAAGCATATTTGATTACGAATTCAACCATATAAAGTTTACATTATGAAAATAAAAATTTAATAGAAAATTTTTTATTAGAGATAGAAAAGTTTAAATCTTGATATACGTGTACGTGGAAAGAGGGAGTATGATTTAGCTGTCTTGTTTCGTTTTTTCTTTATAGCTGAAATCTGGAATTCAACCTTCCACGTGATTGAAAAATCTCAGCTTCAAGTTCTGTTTTGATATGATATTTTTTATTATGAAAAATATAAGTTTTTATAGTTAGCGGAATTATTTCCATCGAGATAATTTGCAAGAAATATTAAGTCATCTATTGAGTGCACTATCTATATGAATATTCTATTCAAAAGTATCTCAAAAAAACTATATAGAACAACGTGTTCATATATGAATTGTTCCATAGGGTGTGTTTAGTTCTCCCGTTTTGGAATTTTGAAAGGGAATTTTTTGGTATTTGAAGTATTAAATATAGACTAATCACAAAATTAATTACATATCTCGTCTATAAACTACGAGACGAATCTAACGAACCTAATTAATCCGTCATTAGCATATATTTACTGTAGTTTACTGTAGCAATTTGATGTCTAATCACAATCTAATTAGGTTCATTAGATTCGTCTCGCGATTTATAGTCCATTTGTATAATGCGATTTTTTCTACTACATTTAATGCACCATGCAGATGATTTACAAATCTTTTGAAATTTTGAACTTCGAATCTAAACAAGACCATAGTAAAGTCATCTTACGTTGTAATTTTTTTAAGCCACACAATTTCTCCACCACCTCTTTTTGTAGGATAAAAAGTCAGATAAAACTCATTGCAAAAAAATTTATGTGTATTATAGGAGAACTCATAATAAGAAAAGTTTGTTCAGATTCAACTAGACTTTCAAATAATAGATTGAAATTGAAATACCGAGTCCCCTCGCATTTGTTCAGATTCAAGTAGACTTTCAAATAACTCGAACATTAGGCGCGCGATGCACGCCCTACCATTTAAACAATTAAATGTAATTAAATTGAAGGTAATAAAGTATGTAATTAAGCATAAAAAACTGAAGGTGTTAAGATGTGACAAATAGCATACATTGCATAGGATAAATTCAACACAAAATCAGCAGTGTGAGTACACTATCCATTGTATATGTCTATCCGGCATTTGAATCATGAATATTACAACATATCTGAGAGCATATGCTATTCTATCCATCAAGTGTCTGTTCGAAAAATTGGAACATCAATATTACAGCACATCTTAGCACCATGACTGACTACCCTAAGTATTTGAAACATTAACACTTTAGCACATCTGAGCATCAGGCCATCCTATCCACATCAGGTGTATGTCCAGCATTTCGAGCATCAATGTTACAACATATCCAAGCAACAGGCTATCTAGTCCATCAGGCGCCTTTCCGGAACTTGGAGCATCAATATTACAGCATATCCAAGCACCATAAATCTACATGCAATTAAACATGTAATCAAGGACAGGATAGCTCTAAAATTATGCGCTGTTTTACTCAAAAACAAGTTTTAGTGATCAGTTTGCAGTGTGTAAATAAGCAGACAGGATGATTGTAGCTTACCTCCATCCTTATGAGCTGTTTTACTCAAAAAGAGTTTCACATATCACATCATGTCGAATTGCAGGAACAATGCATGGGTTAGTGTGTTGCCAATGTGTTGTTCACATTTGAAAAATAAAAAACAAAGAGAAGCACATATCAGGCATGTGATTTCATAAGTATACTCACCTGAATATTTTCAAAAGCAGTGAGACTTCCTCCTCATAAGGAGCTTCAAGGATCTTATTACAGAAAAGATAATTAGTCCTTGCCCGCAGCAACACGTACATCAGTACAAAGGAATTAGCCAAGAAGGTCGAGTGCACATGACCTTTGCAATAAAAGCGGATCTCATCTACCCATTTCCAAGTATTCTTGTGCGTTCTAGAAAGCTAAAACCAGCGTGCACAGGACATCAGTACAAAAGACACATTAGGACTTGGATCAGCTTTCCTAGGCATTCTTTCCTGCAGCTAAAGCACATAAATAAAAAAAAGGCTGAATAAATTGAACACTGGCCATGGTCTAAAGTGAATTAATACATGAAATCAGAGTCATACTTTATCTTTCCTTCTCTTGTATGATTCCATTCGAAGAATAAACTGTTCATGTGCTTTGTGCAACTCACTGATAGGCTCTGTCAGGCTATTAAACGATTCAGTAAGTAACCAGCTTTATTCTGAACGAAACAGTGCACTGAGATCTATTTTAACATTAAGTGTTACTTGGAATTACTAATTGTCTCAATTGTTTATTGTTGCTGAACCATGCATAATGTTTTAGTAGAGCTGCTCAGATTGGTCAAGAGCCTACCCCACATGCATCTAGGAAAATTATAAGATGCAAAGATCTCCTTAAATTAGATTAAATCAAATCAAAACCCCTTGAGCCTGGAATGAAAAAGACATTAACTTTTTTAACTATACTACTAAACAACTTTTGCAGTATTTGAACCTGATATATGCATAGTTCCAGATGGTGGAAGTACAAGCAAGATTCTACTTTTCTGTAGCTCATAGTATAATCAGATATAGATAATGGAAGTTGAGCTCACACAATAATAATAATTATATTAGCAAAGGACTGTCTCGGTAAAAACAAAACTGAAATATGAGGCTATGAGGTAAGAGCTTGCTTACTTCTGGATCCCCAGATTGTACATCTTCTTTGCGTCATTGAACCTCTTGTGCTTGTCATAATATAGTGCATTAAGCCATATAAATGAAGCTCTCTTAAGGCCTATTCCATTCCTCTCCATCTTCTTGAGCAATGGCTTCGCATCCACCTCATAGTCCATCTACATAATGAAGAAACCCAGTAAGATAATTTCTCACAACAAGGCCTCCGAAGCCAAAAGGAGCTCAGGATATGATGGGCTGCTCAAACTTACCTAGTCATTTTCCATCCTAGTTAGAAACAATTTTTTTACCTAGTAGACAACCATATATCATTTACAAATCAATGCAATTGAAAAAGCTTGATAATACTTCCAACATAACAAAAGCTTGAACCAATTGGCACTTGGCCTTCTACCATAACTTCAAGTGTTAAACATGACAGGTCATGTATGCAAAGTTGCAAACTATATATGACGATTCAACATATATGTAGGTCCTGATCTCAATCCTAGTTACAACTTAATCTTTACTCTTACTTTAATATAAAATTATTCCATGTTTTGCTTACATGTATTCCTGTGATACCCAATCTACAGACTTCAGTGCTGATTAGACACCGGGTCTGAACTTTCGTTACTAATTATTATCTCTCAGTGACAAGCAGAGAAAGGTACAACCATGATGGAATCAAAAGAAGAAAAAAAACAGGTGAAGAGGAAGGGGATCGAGATGGGTGATTGTAGCACTCGGAGGGTGGCTCACCAGCTGGATACATACATGGAGGTAGCGAGGATCGTCGACCATACGCCTGCACGCGGCTGGCCGTGCTCGACGGAGCCAGCCCGCTCTGCTCTCGCCTGCTTGCAACCGGCCGAGCTTGCCGAAGCCTTCGTACGCGGAGCTCGCCGCCCGTGGCGCCGGAGCCTGCCCCACGGCTCCTGCCCGCTTGTGCCCGGGCGAGCTTGCCGAAGCCCACTTGCGCAGAGCTTGGTAGAGCCGACAGTCGCAGCTCCCGCCCGTCCGCGGCCGGCTGATCTCGCCCACCCGCTTGCCGTTGGAGAAGTACAGCATATCAATTGGGCAGTAGATCCGACTAGATTATTGCGATGGAGAGCAAAGTGACAGATGGAGGACGTGTGCTGCCATGCTGGGTAAGAAGCCGCTAGATTCTAGATAAATTAATATCTAGAGGATAAATTAATATCTAGCCGACTAGATTATCGACTAGATTAAAGCCTCAACGTCTTTCGCGTACTTAATATGCTGTTTTATACTGTTTTATCGACATTTTAACAACTTCAAATATAAAAACTTAAACCTATAAGAATCTAGATCTTTTAGAGTGCTAAAATTTTAGTATACAATTGTCTTCATTTGACAACAAAGAAAAAAATATTAATTTTCTAGTGCGACAAGCAAAAGTACGCAATTATTATGGTGCTGTAATTTTATATAATTTTTTGAGCACTTTAACTTCGTCAAATAAAAAATTCAAAACTAGAAAGTTGTAGATCTTATCGAGTGCTACAATTTTCATATAAAAATCATCTTCATCCGATGTCGTATCGAAGAGTTATGATTTTTTGAAGATTCAACCGAAATAAATTAGAAAAGGGAAAAATAAAACCGCGGCCACTGTAGCAAATCTGTGGTTACTGTAGCAACTCCCGGCCGCACAATACCGTGCAAGCCATGCAAAACCAGGCTGGACCTGGGGTGAACGGATTCGCAAGTTCGAGGGGGCTAAATGTCTGGTTTCTAAATTCATGGACCTATTTGACATAGCGCTGCAAGTTGAAGTGCCCACGGTGCATTTGACGCGTTTAGATATATGCCTAACTGGACCAGTCACCACTGCCCACAATTAATTATATGCTCACCATTGCTAAGAAATGTGAGAGATTTAGCCTCAAAATGATCAGAAAGGAATTAAATCAGATGGGTCTACAATCTACAGAGCATGAAAAAACATAAATTTTCATGTCAACGTGGGATGATACCGTGTAAACATAATCAGAACCTATACAAAGAATAATGACTTGATAACTGGGTACGTATCATTATTAGCCAAAAGTAATTTCAGTTTTTAAGTAATTATAGTTATTCTGAGAAGTATAGCTTACGGATAGTATTTTCAAATTTAAAGAAGTAATATTCAAAATGAGTACATTTGTCTTTATCATTGTTTGGCATTATTGTTGTTCAAAGAAGTAATTTTCAAATAGTAAGTAATATGAACAATGATATTAGACAAGTAATTTTGAAAATTTATTAGAGTGGTATTTACAGGGACACGCGTGTCCAAAATTTTTTGGCGCGTCGACGCGTATCGGCGCGTCGATTCGCGTCGGACACGACGCGACTCGTATCAGACACGATGCAGCCGTGTCTAGGTTCTGACGATACTGCTCTCTACCTCTCCGCTCCCCGGTGCGTCGGCGGTGGAGCTGCCTTTGGAGAAGAAAGAGGCACCGAAGAAGAAAAGGAGATAGGGGCGACGCCGGAGGCAGGGATGGGCAGCGGCGGCTGAGGAGGTAGGGGCAGGAGCGCGGAGGAGGAGGAAGGGGACGAACCTCGGCGGCGGAGGCAGGGGCGAGCGGCAAGGAACCTCGGCGGCGGCGAAGGTAGGGGCGGCGGGGCAGAGGAGGCAGGGGCGAGCGGCGAGGATGACGAGTAGGTGTCGTCGAACCAGAGGAGGTGAGGAGGCGTCGGGTCATGGATAAGGTGGGGGGAGGTGGGGATAAGGTTGGCTTGGTGAGTTATTTGGGCTGCTTTGGGGTTGAAGAACATGGGTCAAAAAGCAGGGCAGCCCATCGCATCCTCTATTTCTCTTATTCATTTCATTTTTCCTTTATTTGTATATTTGCATATTTATTTGTAAATTTTTTAAAAAATATTAGACGAATCCCCGAATTCTGTTTTTTAGGATTTGCCGAATCGGATACCCGCACCCGAGTCAGATACCGACACCCGCACCCGTGTCCATGTAACACAGGGTATTTGTGTAATGACTTGGCAGTCTTCACGTTAGGAAGCAATACCTGGATGATGATTACACAGATTTCATTAGTGAACTCCCTTGGCAAATCCCTCTACTTCTTTCTCTTTTTCTGCTAGCACATCCAAAACAATGCCGAGAGCGCATCTAGCCTCGCATAAGAATTTTCCTGCTGATGTGCTTCTGCTGCCGGGAGATATCAGACAGCAATCACAGCATCATACCAGGGTCCGACTGGAGTGCAAGTAGCACAACCGTGCAAGGCTGCAAGCAACGCTTGCTAGGCCTCCGATCCCCATCGAACGGTGCATGTAAATTTTGCAGAAGAACCCTCCCGCACCAGCAGATCCGCCCCATGTACACTTTGCACAAGCCCCCTCCAAATACTATACCTCATCCTCACCGGTTCGTGAGTTCATGTGCCTGGTGATCACGTAATCTCCACGGTTCGGTGTGACGAGGTGCCGCCGCCGCCCTCCATCCAACCGCAAGAACGAGCTCTGGCCGGGCACGGACGGAGGACACTCTGTCTCTTCCCGCAGGTCGCCAGAACTTGGCCGCCGGCCACCACTCGGCCGCCGCGCACCACTTCCTCAGACTCGATAGTTCAGGCTTCTGGTCGGTGTGGGTCCCTGCTGCGGTATTGGAACCTGCGTCCACTGGTTTTAATTTCAACGATCAGCTCATCGCCTACGTGCGCCCGGCTCAGGTGAAACAACGATCATGCTTCTTGCATCAGGTGAACAACGCGGAATGATTAATGCTAAATCCTATTTGCTGCAGGAGGAGAATAGTTAGTCGTATAATAATAGATGAAGTTGGGCATAATAGGCGTAATTGCCCAAACAAGGGGAGCTGAAGCAGCGGCTCAAACATGCTCGCATTTACCTGTGGCAATGAAGCAATGTGTTTAGTGCTACACTTTCAGGATGATTTGCTAAAATAATGTGCACTTATATTTTTTTAGATGCCAAAAACAATTTGGATGCTATGTCAATTCTATAGTTTTATTTTCTCTTTGGATCCTGGAACACATTTGTATTCAAGAATTCCTCCACTGTGACACCTGTCCCAACTTCCTGCCTTCTCTGCTCTTATTTCATATGCAGCAGCAGCATGTTACCTATACATACAACTCGATTGCTGAGGCAAAAGATCATCTATTTTCATTCTTGATCACTCTTTCATTCTCATAACTCGATTGATGTCTGCAAACACATACACACACTATGCATCTATGCTGCTCAATTCTCTGAATTTAGCTAACATAAGAGAGAAAACAATCTTGCATTATCGAAGCAGGGAGCATTCTCACAAGCCGATTTTTATTAGCGACACAAAACTGATGTACATACTCAATTTTACAGTGCGTCAAAGTTGTATAGATGTTCATTACAATGGCAGGAACAACAATTTTGTCTGCACAAACAAGGATTACAGCAACTACCACCTCCATGTTGCGTCCTCCAAAATCATAGAATGAAAATGAAGCAGTTATTGCCCACGGAGTGCCCTTGACAACGGCAGCGAAAGAAGTTTGTGGCCAAGACCTGGGGCATCTGGAGGATGCCAGACAACGAACTTGTCAAGGCGTTGCCCTGCATCCTAGAGGTCAAGGCGTCCTGCATCTTAGCCTCTTAGCACATATTGTAAACTGGTTGCATTAGCTGCCAATTACGAGCTAAGAACAAAGCTTGAATTTTTAATCCAAAGACATGGCATTAGCTGTCCAACAGTTTGTTGGCTGATTAAGTAACCATCAATGATAAATCCAAAGGTTGCTACTCCAACAAACTGTTGATATGTTGATAGCTGATAGCTGATAGGATCAATGAGTAATCCAAAATCATTTACATTTGCATTGAGATAACAAAAGGTTAGTTCTCTATACATCAGATCCAAGCAAAAAACGAGAGAATCATTGATATGTTATTGTCACCTCGATTCAACGGTCTGCCTCAGATTGGGAGCACCGACTGCAAGGACCCGAGCTTCTGTGGCTCATGCACCAACTTCTCCGAGAGGAGAATAACACTACAATAGCCAGAAATCAATCATGCTTTCAGCCAATTATAACCAGGAGGAGAACAACACTGACCAGGAAGGCCCTCACATCATGCTTTGTGTGGATGAACTCAATTGATTGGACCTCATGGGGAAACTATTTTGCAAACACAGGGATGAACTTCATCATGGGGAAACTGTAAGAGGGGCTCACCAGACATGGAGCCGACGGCGAGGGCCTCGAGCCGGAGCAGATCGTCGATGAGGCAAGGAGCTGCCGAGCGGGGAGGCGTAGGAGGAGCGCAGCCTGAGTAGATCGTCGATGAGGAACCGTCGGGTAGGCACTGTGAGAAAGGAGGCAGACGGGACTCCGGCGAGCGAGGCACGGCGCGCGGGAGAGGCCGGAAGCGGGCCGGAGCTCGACCTCGGGCTCCGTCGTGGCGGAGAGGCATGGCGCACGAGGGGGAGGCCGAAGTTGGAGAGGTGCGGAGGAGGTCGGAGCTGGAGAGACGCGGCGGAGGTCGGAGCTGGAGCGAGGCGCGGCGGAGGCAGGAGCGCTTGGAGCTCGAGCTCGTGCTACAACGCCGGTCTGCGGGGTGGACGGCGGGGGCGAGCCGCGGCGGTGAGGGCCGGCGGCGAGGGATGCGCGGCTGCGGGGCGGCGCGGGCGAAGGAGAGGAGCGGGGGAGGGCGGCGGGGCTGCGCGGGAGACAGAGGCCGTGTTTAGTTCGGTAGGCTGTAAACGCAAAAAAAATTTTGCGTTTCGAATCTTCCCAATTTGAAGCACTAAATGAAGTCTATTTACAAAACTTTTTGCACAGATGGGTTTTAAATCACGAGACGAATCTAATGATGCTAATTAATCCATGATTAATCAATAATTAGCGGATAGTTACTGTAACATCAATGTTGCAAATCATAGATTAAGTAGGCTCATTAGATTCGTCTCGCGATTTACAGCCCATCCATGCAAAAAGTTTTATAAATAGATTTCATTTAGTACTTCAAATTAGCAAGATTCCTTTTTACTTTAATGCGTTTACGACTTTTTTGCGTTTACGGGGTGGAACTAAACACACCCAGAGATGGCCGAGGAGGGCGGCGAGCTTCGGGAACCGTCGAGAGGCGTGGGCGAGGTGGGGATGTGTGCGAGCGGGGAGTGCAGGGTGTGGGTCTCGGGGTCCGGATGCGCGGATGGGATGGACGAACGAACGTTGGGAGGGAGGACGAAAAAAAGACGCTTAGTCTCTTTTTAATAGCAGAGAAAGAGATTTGTATAAAAATAGAGGGTTTTTTTGGAAAAATGCCCAAGCTCGGATTGTCAGGGTGGCAACGGGGCGGGTTGGGGCCAGGGGAGGGATCCCCATCCCCGCCCCGATCCCCGAACGGCATTCCCCGCCCCGACCCCGAAAGGTTTAACGGGGCGAAATCAATCCCCGGCCCTGTTCCCCGCGGATCCCCGATGGGGCCCGCGGCAGTGACGGGCGGAAGCTGGACGCGAGGCAGCGGTGGCGGTGGCCGGCGAGACGTGATGCGGCGGCGGGCGGGAGCTGGATGCGAGGCACCGCCGTCGGATCCGGCTCTGCCGCGACCAGATCTGCGCCGCGCGAGCTCGCGTCGCCCTGGCCCTGGCCATGGCTGCCGCCTGCGCCGCGCGCCACCTGTGCCGCCCTGGCCATGGGTGCCGCCTGCGTCGCACCCCACCTTCACTGCCTTGGCCATGGCCGCCTCTTGCGCCTGCGCCGCGCGACGTTGCTCCCCATGCGACGCGAGGTGGCGATGGCGGAGGGGGCGAGAAGCGAGGTGGCGACGGCGGAAGGGTCGAGACGCGAGGTGGCGGCCGAGACGCGAGGAGCGGAGAAAGGGAGGAGCTGCAGCGGTCACAGTTTGGGTGGAGCCTTCCTGGGCTGGGCCTTATTGGATGCTTCTTTTTTTTGTTTTTCGGGTCCCCACGAGTTTCCACGGGTCTAAAACCGTCCCCGAACCCGCCCCGCTAGATTTCGGGGCCCCGCCCCGTTAGCCCTGCGGGGGCATTTCCAGCCCCGTATCAACCCGTTAGCCCCGTTGCCACCCTGATCGGGCTGCACGCCATGCGTCCCTATTTTATGCGTGAAACACGGCGAGAAGGCCAAATGGGAGTAGTTTTTAATCAACTTGATAGATTGAAATTGAAATACCGAGTCCCTTGGCATTTCACTAGGATCTTACACAAAAGTCAACTTAATAAGCATGTTTTTTTCCTTCGTCAACTCAATAAACATGTCTCGTCCTGCGCAGAAAGAGTTTTCTTCTCTTTCCCCACCGCCCTAGGAATTGATTGATCGACATAGTCCATCCAGCAAAAAATAAAAATAAAAAAGTCATATAAAATTCTATTCAGATTTAAGTAGACTTTCAAATAATAAATTGAAATTGAAACACCGAGTCCCATCGCATTTCACTAGAATCGTACACAAAAGTCAACTTAATAAGCATGATTTTTTTCCCTTCTTTTTTGTTTCGTCAACGCATCACTTCTCCCGTCCTGCGCCGAAAGGGTTTTCTTCCCTTTCCCCCACCGCCCTACGAATTGATCGACACAGTCCATCCAGCAGAAAAAAAAACAATTTCTCAATTTTCTCTCTCTCCCCTGCTTCTCTTCTCTCCTCTCCCGCATCCGCCGTCTCATCCTTCCCAAATCAAATCAAACCAACCTTTCGCTCGGATCCTCCCCCGAATCCTCGAATCCGGCCACCCCCCTCCGTCGGCTCCAAAACCCTACCCCCTCGCGCCACCGGCGGGGGGCATGCGGCGGTGACCGCGCGTGCGGCCTCTTCCGTCTGCGCTCGGGTGGGCATTGCGATCGCTAGGGGGCCGCGGAGCCATGGCGTCCGCGGGGTCGGGCGCCGGCGGCGCGGGGGCGGGTGGGCTCAAGACCTACTTCAAGACCCCCGAGGGGCGGCACAAGCTGCAGTACGAGAAGACGCACTCCCCCGCCGTCGTGCACTACAACCACATCGGCAAGACCGTCTCCCAGGTATACCTAGGGCGCGCTGCGGTTCGGGCTTGGGTAGCGGGGGAGGTCTGATGCGGCCGTCCGGGGGGATCTCGATGCGGTTGGATGTGGAATTGGGAGCCGGGGTTGGGCGAGGATGGGTGTTGACTTGGCCTGACCAGGAGCGGGATTTCGATGGGTCGTCTTAGATGTGCTGGGATTTCATTTGGTCTTGCGGAGGATATTTGGAAGGTGTCGGGTGCAGCAGTTTGGGCAGCCTCTGTAGTTGTCTTATTGTTTGTGATGTTTCATGTTTGGATGGTCCTTGCATACATTTCCTGTTACCATTTTCTTCAACACAGATGAGATATGGGTTTCTGTTTGCTAATTCTAAAGTTCCAATAGCATAGATGATAGATCAAACATTTTCATAACTGCTTGCAAATTGCCCTTGTGGTTTCCTAGTTGGGTTGTGTTATGCACGTTATGCATCACTTATGCAATGTTATGACCAACCATTGGTTGTGATGGTGCCAGATGACGGTGGCATATTTGAAGGACAAGCCAGCCGGCCAGGGGTCCACGCCTTCAACTCCGAGCGCCGGCAGTGGGATGCGTTCTGCTGCTGCAAGGCTGCTTGGTACAGGGAATGGGAGCCGGGCACTTAGCTTTGGGAGCAATGGTACCAGCAGGGCTGTCTCAGGAAGCAGCCGCATTGGTGGTGGCATTGGTGCGTCGACGAGCGCAAGTGGATCACAAGGGATGGTGAATTATGATGGCAAGGGAACATACATCATATTCAACACTGCTGATACGCTCTTCATCAGTGACCTCAACTCACATGACAAAGTATTTCACTTTCCTCTTCCTGAATGCATGCTAAGTTGCTTGTAACATTGCTATCCTGTGGCTCTCTGATCACATGCTAACTGCATCAGGATCCAATAAAGTCCATTCACTTCAGCAGCTCGAACCCACTTTGCCATGCATTTGACCCTGAAGCCAAGGATGGGCACGATCTGCTTGTTGGGGTGTTCTCAGGAGATGGTATATTGAATGCCTTTTAATTTTGAATGCTTTATGCTTATAAGCTAAAAGTGAACCATATATAAGGTCCTTTTGTTCATTGTCCAGTCTATTCAATGTCATTGAGGCAGCAGTTGCAAGACCCTGGAAAAAAGCCTGTTGCATATCAACATTTTATTAATAAAGACAAAGACAAAGACAAAGACCCAAGTCAAGGTGGCGCTGCCAGCAGGCATGTTTTCACTTGATTGTTTACTTGAAAAAAGGAACTTGTTAATTTTTCGCTTAATGGGCTTGGCAAATTTAAAGTATTACTATTACATATTGCTTAATATTTATTTCTTGATATGGTAGTGAGTCATGTGTGCTATACAAGTTAGTAGAAACTTAGCTAGGTCGCATCAGTATTATAATAATGCAGGTATGATTGACATGCAATACAGTGTGTCCGGTACAATTTGCTGCAATACATGGAAGATACTGATGGCTTTGTTCTCAACTAACTCACAAGTGCATTCATGAGTGAAGACAACCAGAACACACTAGCCTAGCAGTGAGTGGCAAGTTCATGGTATTTTGGATAGTTTTTGTGCCTATAGATCATCACTTGTGAACTTGACCAAAATTTGAACCTTGATGATCACTGCCACAAAACATATACAACATAATTCATGAAGGCGTTTTTTTTAATCAGTGGCAGTCAAGTACTCTTTAAGGAAGCCTTCTGGTTGTCATGTACTTGACCTACCGTGTCAAGAACTTATCATTCATATTACATCTTCAAATATTGAATTTTGCCTATGAGATTTAGACAGTTCTAAGAAGCTGCAAAATTTAATACTGAACCGTCCATTGTCTTTAGAAGTTAGAACATGATCGCCAGAAAGTGGAACTAGGAGTATGCGTGCATAAGGTACAATGTGTAAGTATGAGCTTGCTGGCTGTGATCTTCCCTATGGCAGTGTGTGAAAACAACACACATTTGCTGGTCTTTTCTTGGTTTCATGTCACCAGGATTGTTTTGGGATACCTTTTGTGGTGTCATCTTCAGTTGTAAAGTGCTGCAAATAGTATTGACAGATAATGAAAATTATTTACATATCTATTTAGCTAGCTCATTTGATGAAACATCAAGAAACACCGCAAACATTTTTCTTTCATCATCTATGTGAATAAAAATCATAATGCATGATATTTTTTCATGCTACCTGCTTTAAATTGAAAATGGGAAATCTAAGACTTGGGATGTCCTGATTCCTCCAGTTGATTTATGCAATGCTTGAAAACCACTAGGTTAGCTCCTAATAGTCAATTAAGCTAGCTAGGCAGGTGGTGTGGCGCTGAGCTCCAAGATACCTCCTAGGCAGGCTAGGTAGCCTTTTGAGACAATGTTTGGAATGTTCTTTAATGATACAAATGGGGAATTCAGAGTTTCTGTGCTGCCTTTTGAAACAATTTAGAAGTCCTTTTATGGTACAATGGGGGATTGGCATTTCCAACAGTTGTCAGGGTTATTATGTCCTTGAGTTGTTGAGGAGATTTTAGTTCAGCGGGTCACCTCATTATGGTTTAGTAACTAGTAAGTAGTCTTCATGCAGTTCCCTGGATAGCTTGCGAAGTAGCTTGTTTTTTAATGCATTAAATTCTGAAGCCAAAAAAGATGTTATTACTTTCTTGGCTAGTTAAGATCCAAAGTGAAGCATTTTGGTTAGAATGCATGTATAATATAAAGGCTTCTATATTTGATGTATCTATGGAGACTGAACTACACAAGGATGATGATGATTATGTTATGTGCTGGGCCTGCTGTCTGGCATACTTTAATGGACTTTTTAATTAAGTAGCTCTCATTTTTTGGGAGAGTTTTGTTGAATTGATTTTCTTAGCTCAAAGGGGATTGTGGTGTTGCAGCTTAAAATAGAAGATACTATTCCTCTGGTGTTGATGGATTCTTACACATTTATAAAATTATAATTATGTATTGATCTTTTGGACTCCAATCTATTGCAGCCGGTGCACTTGTGTTGCGTGGGTTCCAGAGCGTGAAGGAATTTTTGTTGTTGGCCATGCTGATGGGAATTTGTATGTTTATGACAAAGTGAGCCCTTAATGCTCATGGTATTTGGACTTCATTGGGTTTACTTTGAACTGATAAATTTTCTTTTCTACATTCAGTCTAAGGATGGGAATACTGATTGGGCGTTTCCAACTATAAAGGATCAAAGTCAGCTGCTGATTTCACATGCAAAGTCGAGTAAGGTATCTCAAGCCACATGATATCTTTTACTGAGAAATAGCATTGACACGGCTATGTATATTGTGTATTTTAATGCGGGTCATTAGTAAATTGTCTGTTCTGGAATTCTATTACAGAATAAACCAGTGCCTGGACTTCCTGAAACACTCTACTGGCTTTTCTTCATTGCTGACATGTACCGATAATCTGATATACATCCGCCATAAGTAAATAGCTGGCACAATTCAACAACTTGCGCACACTGGTCTGTGCTTCTTGGTAGTTGACGACAGAGCAGAAACTTGTTTATACTTGGCCTCGGTTACTTCGTGTCTTTGTCAGTGGTTTTCATGTCAGTTAGTGCTAACTGCCAAATAGTACTTCTTCCATTCCAGTAGGTCATACTGGTAATAGTACAATAAATGTGGAAAATGGTTCTCATTGTTGTCGTTATGAAATAATTATTGCAAAAATATTGACTCAAGGGAAGTCAAAAGGAAATTCTTGACATTACTTCTAATGTTGGGGCTGCTATCATTAATTCTGGGGTTTAAAATAATACCGCAGGGCAATCCAATTGCAAGATGGCATATCTGTCAAGGTGCAATCAATGCCATTTCCTTTTCACCAGATGGTGCTTACTTGGCAACTGTTGGGAGAGATGGTAATTTTCTCTGCCCAAGAATGAGAATATACAGTTTTTTTATGGAAAAGGCTTAGCTGTTGGAGCAGTTCTATATAGAACTGAAGTAGTCTGATCATATGCAGGTTACTTGAGAGTATTTGACTTTGCGAAAGAACAGCTAATATTTGGTGGGAAAAGTTACTATGGTGCACTGTTGTGTTGCTCTTGGAGGTAAGCTGGCATTGGCATGGTTTACTGCTATGTCGTACCTATTTCCAGAACTGAAACTTTTACAGCGTCCAGGTCTGACAGATATTCTGATAAATTACTTCTTTGCCCTGTGGAACTTTTTAGCTCAGATGTGTAAACTCCAAATTATCGCTCTTCGCCTTTTTTGATGTATGAAACTGCATGAGGATAATGGTGTGGTGTTTTAGAATGGATAGGGCATAGCAGGCTAAGTGCAATATAATTTGCGAACCTGCTGCCTTTTCCGCTTAGTAACATATGGAGTTACGGAACCAATATTACAATATAGAATCCCATATGACTATGTCAAAGATGCAAGTTTTCTGTGGCAAGATGGCAACATGTAGATAGCAGAGTTAATCATAAAAGGATGAAAGTTATATGAAAGGAGGAAGACACATCTGATATTATGGCTGAAATGCAAATAAGCTATTTGTTGTAGGCTTGCAGCAGCTAGCACAATACCACAGGACCCATAAGTACTATCTCAGCTTACAGCTGCCATGGCTTCTATATGTTATAATGCATTAACAAATAATGTTCTTAGCTCATTGTGAAAAAGTGGATGTGGCTCCTAGGAAGTGCTGAGGCCTAGGTGCCAACAAGCCAGCCACGTGCCCCCCCCCCCCCCACCCCCCTCAAATCACCCTGAACTTGACCAGGGCGAGAGACATTACTTAGTTCAGTCTTTTGTGCCATTGGGGTTGGACCTTGGAGGCTTTAATAGGAAGAGGGGTAGCAGTGGTGTGGGAGTTGTCGGGGCATGGTGGGATCGAGGAGAGCAAGTTAGAGGAGTACCAGATTCCGAATCGCCTCATTGTAAAATAAGCAAGGGTAAGGCTGCCTGAAATTCCCTTCCCCAGATCCTATCATCTTATGTGGGTGTTTTCAGCACCAAGTACCAAACCCTGGCTGGCCCAGAAAGTAGCTGAAACCAGTTTCTCAGGGAGGTACCCTCAAGTAGGTGAGCCCTGGTTTGAGCTTGTGGCTGTCATCTCAACTGTGGACACTAAACAACTGAGCTACTGCTCAGTTCTCAAAATTTGATGCATGTTGTATTACGACATGCCTATTTGTTTGGTGATAAATACTCAAATATCTCCTACTAACATTTGCAAGAATGGACTAACTTATCCATACAATCATCGCATGCTTGTTTCTCTTTATTCTCTCATGCACTTGTTCTGTAAATGGGAATCTGGAAGGTCCTAACTAGTTTGATTATGCTGTCCTGTTACAGTGCGGACAACAAATATTTGTTGTCAGGTGGTGAAGATGATCTTGTGCAAGTATGGAGCATGGATGAAAGAAAGATAGTTGCATGGGGCGAAGGGCACAATTCATGGGTGATATTATATTTACAATTGTCTTTAGTATGACATTGATTTTTCTGTTTGAAACTTGCGTTTCGAACCAAATTAATTTGCTGCTCAACAGGTTAGCGCAGTAGCTTTTGATCCGTATTGGTCCCCACCAAATTCAGATGAAACCGAAGAAAATGTCATGTATCGCTTTGGGTCAGTTGGACAGGTACCTAAAAATTTATATAAGATACTTTTTTAATCTGAAGTAGTTCATGTGTAAATACTATAATATCTCTGAATCGTGACACCTAGTAATAATCTATCATTTTCCTTTCTGAGCTACTGATTAGTGATGACTGAGAAGTACCAAAAATGCTACCAGTATCTATAGTCTTTGGTTTCTTGCTAGTTGTTGTGCTTTTAGCAATGGTCACTTTATGTATACCTTCTTTGTGTTTGTTGGTAAACTTGGGTGTCAAATGATTTTTTTTCTTGATCAAGTAATTTGTGATGTAACTTGATCTTCTTGAGATTGTTTCTTGAAAGTCATGGCCATATGCTTCACCTGCTTTTGCTTATTCGGCAGATTAATGATGTTAATACCTTTTGACTCTTCATGCACTCAGGACACTCAGCTGCTTCTCTGGGATCTTGCACTGGACGAGATTGCTGTCCCTCTACGTCACCCTTCCGGTGGCTCACCGACATTTAGCAGTGGAAGCCCTTCTGCACATTGGGACAATGCATGCCCTCCAACAGGTGTTCTTCAACCTTCTCCTCGGATGCGAGATGTACCAAAGCTCTCACCCCTAGTTGCACACCGGGTACATGTAGACCCCCTCTCTGGCCTGGAATTCACCAGCGAATCAATCCTCACCATATGCCGTGAAGGGCTAATCAAAATCTGGGCCAGACCCAGCCACAGTGAAAACAACCAGCAGCCTGATTCTTCTGATCAGGTCATAGGCAATGCCACTGCAAAGGATAAGATGCTAACATCGTTGAACAAAGCAGGCGCTTCGGGCTCCAGCTTCAAACAATCATCTGTTGTTTTCACATGACAGGCTTTGCCAGCATTTTTATGATGCTCGCCTGGCTGTGGCTATTCATCTTTTGTTACTAACGTGAGGATTCATGGAGCGGGAGTAGTAGATTGTGAGAGGTTGCCAGCAAAGAGTCGCACCTTCTTTTTTTCCTGCTTCGTCGACTACATCTTTGGGTTACAGAAGTCCCATTATTGCCATCTGTGTTGGCGAAAGAAAATAACGGAGCTTTCCCTGTACATATACAGATACTGCGCTAAGATGAATAGTACAAGCTTACTTATTTGATATAATTTGATCGTTCTTTTGTAACATTTCTATAGACTAGAGTGTGTACCCATTTTTTATGTAGTCTTGTTACACATGGAGGCTGCAGATCATTGGGTGTCCAATGGATTCCCTAGGCATAATGGTAATTTTCTCCCCTAGACTCAATCATCAATTTTCTCTGTTGGAGACATTGTAAACTACTGCTGTAAGCTCTTCGTTTTTACAGCAATCCGGTTCTTTTCTCTCTTTTTTTTCTTCTTTTCTTCTAAAATTGTGGAACTGTGGTTCATTTGAGTGTGAGAAAACCCCAGTGTCTTCTTATTTCTTCAGCATTTCACAAGTTGTTGCCCCTTTCTTTCTCCTATCTGCGTGGGCACTGGATTCAGTCTGTGGTTCACCGTAAAGGTCGAACCATGCTGGTCAAATTCAATTTGGAAGCCATCTTATTGAAACTCTGGAATGTTGGTATGCTCTTCAAGACTCCACTGTACACGGAGTTAATCGCTTGATGCTCTTACTAAAATGATTCGTCAGACTCGCGGCGTGCAAGTAGCTTACCTGACCACAAATAAAGCCGTGGTTGGTTCAAAAAAAAAAAACATGGCAGGTCCCTAACCAATCGAACCGAATCTTCCTGTTGAAATCAAAATCTGCCAAACTTGTACCATCTGCCCTGGTCACCACGAACACAAATCCTCACCAATCAAAGCAGATCACCACAACAATCAATCTGCTTCCCAGCCATACACACACAGACAGACACAGCTATCCATCTGAGAACGCGAACGGCACCAGACAAAACATCAGAGCGCGAACACGAATGGCATGAAACCGAGCATCGAAAGCGAACAAATACATGGAGAATCCGTGTCAACCGAAGCAAAATCAGCACACGAAGGCCCTGTTTGGGACCGCGTCGGCGATGCTTTTGAGCGGAAAACGCAGAAAAATCCCGCCAAACGGGTTGCGGCCAACGCACGTTCGACGGTCGCGCGTGGCTGAAAAAGCAGGAAAGTGAACTGCACGCCGCGAGAAGCGAGGGAAGGGCCGCGTTTCGTTTAAACGCATCGCGATTCTGCATGTCGCGGTCCCAAACAAGACCGAATTCCAGTCAGCCAGGGAACCCTACAAAAACAAACAAACAAACAAACACGCAAACCGAAGCAAGATTACCCACGCACCACGCACCAACGTTCAGGGACGGTAACGGATTATGGCTCATGATTCACACTCCAATATATGATCCTTATATATTTTAAATTTAAAACTGTATAAGATAATTTTTTTTGATATTTTCAAATCCGATTTTTAAATTATGTAAATTAAATTTTGAGGCATTTCACCACCCCTACCTGCCTCCGGTCGGAAGAAGGAAGGAAAGCGAGGGAGTCCGAGTCAGACTCTCCCCCAACAGCAGGGGCAGAGGCAGCTCGGCGGCTCTCCCTCCCCTCCCGGTCTCCGCCTCCCTCCCTCCGCCCAATCCCCTTCGCCGCCGGACGCCACGCCGCAGCCAGCCGGCATCCATACACCACCACCACCACCTCCGGCATCTGCCCACGGACCTCCCCTCAGCGCCGGGCCCCGCTCCCTCCCCGGCCCCGCGCCGCGACGGCGCCGCCAGCGGCGGATGCTGCGCCGCCCCGCCGCCGGCGACCGCCGCTGAGCATGGCCGCCGCGCCCCCGGGCGCCCAGAACCGCTGCGTCTTCGGTACGCCCCGCCACCCCGCTCGGTTCCGCCAGGGCCCCTCGCTGCCCCGGTTCGATCCCAGGAGCCCGGAGCCCCCGGTTCGATTCGGCGGCTCAATTTCGCTGCGTCCCAGCCTCGCCGCGGCTAGGGTTTACCGCTCTCGCGCTTCAATTGGGCCCGCAGTTTTTTTTTTCGCCCCTTCGTCAATTCTGTTATTGCTGGACGTGGGGGCGGCGGCGCGTGAAGAGTTTACAGTTACAGCTCGCTGATAGTGTGCTCGTCCTTTGAATCTGGTTGCAGTTGGCAATATACCGTACGATGCGACGGAGGAGCAGCTCGTGCAGATTTGCGAGGAGGTCGGCCCGGTCGTCTCCTTCAGGTGTGGTTCATGTTTCAGCCGCGCTAATGCAATAAGCTGATGCAGGATAGTTGGTTGAGTCGATAGGTTCGCAGGCTTATGCATTTACCTTTTTTTAAAGGAAAACATAGTGCACCTCAGATTGCACGAATCCATTCGTTGCTGTCAAAATGGCTGCTTGTCATTATTTTGTTATGTTTCAAGGAAGGAATATAAGCATTAGGTTGGCAATTGAAAAATTGTGTCATTTAGCAAATATGATTGAAAAAAAAACCTGATGTGAATTATGGGCTGAATGCTTTGTCAGACAGGGCAGAGTAAAAAAGGATGCGGTGCAACTAAGTGCTCTCTCCTTAGCTTTGTCAGAAAAGGAGGCTGCCGAATGACTCTTGAAAATCTACCTTTACGAATCCTAATAATATGGAACGTCTATTTAGAAACTAATTTATAAACACGTGGATCGTGGAAAGTATCAAGTTCCTTTGCTGCTACATGCCTGCCATGCATGCCTGATGCAATGTACCTATAGGTTAATTTTGATCATAAATCTCAGAAAATCCTAAAACAGCATCACATATGTTTGTGCTACATACATTTGTACCTTCTCTTGATCGGATTTCTTTGTATGTGAATATTTACTGAAACTGGTAACTTCGTCAGAGGTAGACTGAGCAACTTATTAGCTGTGAGGTTTTTCAACATTTGAGTTTGATATGATGCCATCGAGCATAACTTTTTTGCATGCTGACAGCTCCTTATTGCTTTTAGATTGGTTATTGACAAGGAAACTGGAAAGCCGAAGGGTTATGGCTTTTGCGAGTACAAGGATGAGGAGACCGCTCTAAGTGCACGCCGGAACCTCCAGGGTTATGAGATTAATGGTCGTCAGTTACGTGTTGATTTTGCTGAAAATGGGAGGAATACTGACAGAAATAGAGAAAAGGTCGAAGATCCTCAATTTTTTACTGTGGAACCCTTCCTACCACCTATGGAGTTCTCTGTTAATACGAGAAGTTGTATAGTCTTCATTCCTATGAATGATAATAGCTGCGGTTTCTCCAACCACCCTGTGTCTCCTGATTCACTTTCTTGTGTTTATGTAGCATGTTCGTGTATGTACAGCTGCCTCACTGTACATACACGCGCCTGTTATAACCATCCAATTCCCTCGTTGAATTATCGTTCTGGTGTGGTACCCATGTTTGTGCAGTTCAAAAATGCCGCTGTCATCTGTCATCTCGATTTTTTTACCCTGTTCATGGAACTAGCGTGCCAAAGAAGTTGAGTTATAAGCTGTGTAGCCTAATATAAATATATATTATGATAAAGAGCTTCTTCAGAAGTGTGCTTACTGCTGAATATGTGAGGTTTACTTTCTTCAAAATAGCAAAAAAAGGGCTGTAGTCTTATGGAAGATGTATAATTGGTCTTTGAACGTGTTCCAGCAAGAGGGTTGCCACTGTTGGTAAATTGATTGCTGGAAAAAAATATATCCTATCAACCTTTATGCTTGTGCCTAAGGACTTGCTGTTTTCTTCGGGCTTACTATTACCTGAATAGTTACAGTTACTATAGCTGCTATCAACAGGTTTTGTATATATCTCTACCAATGACTTGTCTGATACTCTGATGCTCGCCAGTTTTTGTTGCCAAATATCGTGTTCACAAGAAAATACTGTGACAATGCACAGGTTCTCAACTAGATGCAGTTGATTTACATAAGGACACAGTTTTTGTGTTAAAGTTATCTTCGAGACTTGTAAAATAATATTGCATGATGCTACAGTACACAGAACAATTATTTCACTATCTCGATTTATCAACTTTGCATTTTGGAGATTAAGTAGCTTCACTATGAAGGTGGAGTTGATCTATGTTCATTATCTGAATGAAAAATACGGAACATCCCAACCAACTGAAGTTGATTTAGCTTCATTGAGAGCAACTGTTGACTTATGTTGGATACATTTATGCATTGCAGGGTCGCGGAGGACCAGGGATGGCATCTGGTGCTGGTTGGTCCCATTTTTCTGTTCATCATTCAGTTCACATATATACTTTATTAAAATTTCTAATGTGTTCATGGATGCTACTTGATGTAATGGCACAGATAGTCAAAAACAGTTAGCTGGGACTTCTGTTGTTGGAGATACAAGTCTTCATCAGCCTGTTGGTCTCCCACCGGCAATACATGCTGCGTCTGTGATGGCTGGCGTCCTTGGTGGAGCTCAAACTGCAATTGTTCAAAACGGTTTACCTGTCCAGTATGGACTTGGAAACGACCCCCTTACCCATTATTTGGCCAGAATGTCAAGGCATCAGTTGCATGAAATCATGGCTGAATTGAAGGTTAACTTGTAATCTTCCATGCACTTCAGTTGTTTGATGTTTACAAAACAAATACCCCGTGCTTATTGTAGATTCTTAATGTCTTCTTTATTTAATCACAGGCCCTAACTACTCAAAATAAGGAGCTTTCCAAAAAATTACTACAAGTAATTCCACACCTGCCAAAGGCCCTATTTCAGGTTAGCTTTTGTTATTAGTGATTGTGCTAGTCATTTATGTATGTATCTCTTTCTTACTGTCATTTTGTACTTAATTCAAGCTTTATTTTAGAGTCTTATGCAGGTCATAAACTCTATATGTTTTTTAGAATAATGTTTTCACCTGTTTACAGAATATATTCACTTCCATTTTTAATTTTTGTATTAATAAACTCGTGTGATCAGTGCAAATACTCTACATTGAAAATTTCTTATTCATGTTTACAATTTTTCTTTGTATAACGTGATACTGGTATCTAGAACATTGATATCATCCATTCATCCATGATTGTCTCGTGATCCTTGGTGCAACAACAACAACAACAACATAGCCTTTTTTCCCAAGCAAGTTGGGGTAGGCTAGAGATGAAACCCGAAAGAAATAAGTTCAAGGTTCAGGCACATTGATAGCTAGTCTCCAAGCGCTCCTATCCAAAGCTATCTCTTTAGAGATATTCCAATCCTTAAGGTCTCTCTTAACCGACTCATCCCACGTCAGTTTAGGTCTACCTCTACCCTCTTTACATTATCGACCCGCTCAAGAACCCCATTACGCACCGGCCCCTCAGGAGGCCTTCGTTGGACATGTCCAAACCATCTCAGCCGATGCTGGGTAAGTTTCTCCTCAATTGGTGCCACTCCAACCCTATCCCGAATAACTTCGTTCCGGACTCTATCCCAACTTGTGTGCCCGCAAAACCACCGCAACATCCGCATCTCTGTTACACTCAGTTGCTGGACATGTCGCCTTTTTGTAGGCCAACATTCAGCACCGTATAGCATCACCGGACGAATTGCTGTCCTATAGAATTTGCCTTTTAGCTTTTGTGGCACCCTCTTGTCACAAAGGATGCCAGAAGCTTGCCGCCATTTCAACCAACCAGCTAAAATTCTATGCCTAACATCTTCATCAATGTCGCCATCCTTTTGTAGCACCGATCCTAAATACCGAAAAGTATCCTTCTAGACCACCACTTGTCCATCTAGACTAACGTCTCCCCCCTCATGCCTAGTCGCGCTGAAATCGCACATCATGTGCTCGGTCTTGGTCCTACTAAGTCTGAACCCTTTCGACTCTAACGTGCGTCTCCACAGCTCTAACTTCCTATTAACCCCTGCCCTACTCTCGTCAACTAGCACCACATCATCAGCAAAGAGCATACACCAAGGGATCTCAACTTGTATATCTCTTGTTACCTCATCCATCACTAAAGCAAATAAATAAAGGCTTAATGCTGACCCCTGGTGTAGGCCTATGTTAATAGGAAAGTCAGTGGTGTTGCCATCACATGTCCGGACAAACGTCGTCGCATCCTTATACATATCCTTAATGAGGGTAATGTACTTAGTTGGGACTTTGTGCTTCTCCAAGGCCCACCACATGACATTTCTCGGTACTTTGTCATATGACTTCTCAAGGTCAATGAAGACCATGTGCAAGTCCTTCTTCTGTTCCCTATATCTCTCCATCAATTGTCGTATTAAGAAAATTGCCTCCATGGTTGACCTTCCAGGCATGAACCCAAATTGGTTTTGGGTCACACTTGTCACTCTTCTTAGGCAATGCTCGATAATCCTCTCCCAAAGCTTCATCGTATGGCTCATTAGCTTAATCCCACGGTAGTTAGTACAACTTTGAACATCACCCTTGTTTTTGAAGATAGGTACTAATATACTTCTCCTCCATTCTTCCGGCATCTTGTTTGATCGAAAAATGAGATTAAAAAGCTTAGTTAAACATACTATTGCTCTATCTCCTAGGCATCTACACACCTCAATGGGGATACCATCAGGGCCCATCGATTTACCTCCCTTCATCCTCTTCAAAGCCTCCCCGATCTCTACCTCCTGAATTCTCCTTACAAAACGTCTGTTGGTATCGTCAAAAGAGTCATCTAACTCAAGGGTAGGGCCCTCACTCTCCCCATTAAACAACTTGTCGAAGTACTCTCTCCATCTATCCATGATCTCCTCATCCTTCACTAGCAGTCGATCTGTCCCATCCTTAATGCATTCGATTTGGTTGATGTCCCTTGTCTTCCGCTCGCGGATCCTAGCCATCCTATAAATGTCCTTCTCCCCTTCTTTCGTGCCTAGCCGCTGATACAGGTCATCATACGCCTTACCCTTTGCTACATTCACAGCTCGCTTTGCAACCCTCTTCGTTAATTTATAGCCCTCGATGTTGGCTGCACTCTTGTCAAGGTGGAGGCGCTTGAAACACTCCTTCTTCTCCTTAATAGTCCTTTGCACCTCGTCATTCCACCACCAGGTGTCTTTCCCCTCCTGTTTGCCTCCCCTACTCACGCCAAACACCTCTGAGGCCACCTTCCGAACACATGTTGCCATCTTTAGCCACATGTCATCTGCGTCTTCTCCTTCTTCCCAAGGCCCCTCACCTAGCATCCTTTCCTTAAACGCTTGTGCCGCTTCCCTTCTAAGCTTCCATCACTTTGTTCTCGCAATCTTGGCACGTTTGTCCCGGTGGACACGTACCCGAAGACGAAAGTCCGCCACCACAAGCTTGTGTTGAGGGACAACACACTCCCCAGGTATCACCTTACAATCTAAGCAATCACGTCTATCTTCCCTCCTAGCAAGGATAAAGTCGATCTGGCTCGAGTGTTGTCCACTACGAAACGTCACAAAATGGGATTCCCTCTTCTTAAACACGGTATTCGCTATCAACAAGTCGTAGGCTAACGCGAAGTTCAACACATCCTCCCCCTCTTGACTCCTGCTACCATACCCAAAACCCCCGTGCACTCGCTCGAACCCTACATTAGTCGCACCCACATGGCCGTTGAGATCTCCTCCTATGAAGAGTTTCTCGCTAGTAGGCACGGTACTAACCATGCTATCTAGATCTTCCCAGAACTGCATCTTGGTGCTCTCACTGAAAGGTCTTATTGCACACTGAAAGGTTAGCTTCATGTGTATGTCTGATATAAGGAAATTGGCATGTTTGCAAAACTCCATTGTCTGATATAAGAAAATTGGCATGTTTGCAAAGCTCCACTGCTCAAAAAAAGATGAGAATCGAGTCCCTATATTTCTTTATTTTATTTTATTTCATGTATGCAATGAAATAAGCTTGTTTATTTATTTGGAAAAGATACCATTAAGCCGCTCTCTATCATAAGAAAGTATAAATATTAAAATGTCATGACTTAAACTTTCACCTTGTTGTGATGCAGGCACAAATAATGCTCGGAATGGTGACGCCACAGATGGTTCGCTCTCATCTCTCTTTAAACTTAAGTCACTCATTGTTTTTTCTAGTTTGACATAATGAATCTATGCTTTGCATAAACTGTAGATGCAGATGGCAAAGAACCAACAACCCTTGAGCTCCTTGGCTCAATCTTCATCTCACATCAATGAGCCATCTCCAGCTAACATGCCACCAAACCCAACAGTCCTGCAGGAACAAATGGGTACACCACATAATTTTCCTCAGTATCAGCATGCATCTCAGCCTCCAGTCAAAAGTTTTCTGCATGGACATCAGTCTGGATTGGCCACACATCCTCCAATGCTACCTCAGCCCCTCGGGGTTTCCAGTATTCCTACTCAACCCCTTGTGGCCTCAGTAGGCTTAATGTCGCAAGTTCAGCACCCATTTATGCCACAGCACCCTAGACCACCTGTTATGCAAACAAGTGTACAATCAGTACCTTTGACCCACTCTCATTCTCAGGTATCTTTCTTCACTTGTAAAAGGAACTTATGTAGTTTACTAGTGCTGTTCTAGTTTTTTTGTACTATATGAATGTTCACTGGTACCTTGATATCTATAGGCAATGCACTAGTGCCCACAGATGAACTGAATCGACACATTTTATCTTACTAGTCATGTTCTTCAAATAAAAAAACTTACTAGTCAGATAGGCTAACTCAGCAATGTCCAACTGCAGGTAGCTGCTGTACCAGAGACACTACCGAATGAAATAAGGGTGGGTGATCAAGCAAGTCACTTGGCGGAGTATGCCCATCCTTCAAAGTTGAGAAAATTGGAGGATGGAACCTCAGTACTTGTAATGGTAAACAGCAGCCATGCTTCTTATGCAGCTCCACCTCAAGCAGTGGGCCCTAGTGGACCATCCGGGAGCTATAGTGCTGGTGCTGCTAGCTTTCAGCGACCAGGGAACGAAGCGCAGGTACAAACCATCTATAACCAATTTCTCAGTATTTATTATGTCTCTACCTGTTTAGGTTTAACTTTCCAATATGGGAGACTAGTAGCTGTGGAGATTTTTGACCAAAGTAAACATGTCCTCATTTTTTGGAGTTGAATAGAGTTTTTTAAGAGCTATCATAAGTCTCAAGCACTGAAATATATTTGTGGCTCTTGTGCAGCTCACACCTGATGTGGAGTCGGCTCTTCTGCAGCAAGTATTGCAGTTGACACCCGAGCAGCTGAGTTCGTTGCCACCAGAGCAGCAGCAGCAGGTGATTGAACTCCAGAAAATGCTTGCAGCTGGTAAATAGTACCAACTGAACTGGCGAAGCGACTGGTTAAGCTACTAGCACAGCATAACATGGCAACAGGTGGATTCAATTTTCTAGTTGCCACGCCTGTGATCTGTCAACGTTGTCGGCATCTTGATGCCATCAATTTTGCTTATAGTTATGCATGCATCTGGCATTCTTCGGATCAGGATAAAAGAAAATGTGATTGGAGAAGATAGCGTGAAGAGAGGGATACACATTATCCATCACCGTTGTATCATTATAGGAAAAAGAATAATATGTATCCATATAAGGGAGGTGCTTTTTCAGCTTTTCCCAAGTGTGTTGTAGCATCATACATTTTTGTCCTCTGAATTTTCTCACATTAGTCTCAGATAGGTATTGGACTTTGTGTATGCTTATGACCTTGAGATTTTTCATAGTTCTGTCTCTTTTTTGGAGCCTGTTCAGAAATCAGTGTTGCTGCCTGTTTCAATCTGTTCTTCGACCAGCGTCCATTTACTATCCTTTCAGTTCATGTTGTAACGAATATGTAGGACATGGGAGCTGATACGCATATTACAGTCGCAACACGGTTGAATCTATGTTGAACTACGTGTTATAAAATGCTCTTTATGTTCACAACGTTTATTCGTTCAACCACACCCTTGCCGTTAGCGTACAGCGGTTGTCATTCTTCAACTGGTTAGGGCACCGTTTGAAGAACGGTGTTGAAATTTTTTTCCATGTTAGCAATCATCCAAAAACTTAGTAGTCCATCGCTTTTGATACCAAAACCACAAAAAACAATATTGGTATGAGACCATTTGCACACATCGATAGTACGATTGCTTGATGACATTGCTCCTATCCTGACCTGATGTATAACGTTAACAAGGCCCCATTTACCATAGGGGGCCACTGGGTTGTGGAGGCTACTTGCCTACTTCCTACTCTATTACAGACAAGGATACTGCCTTGGGTCAAAAATCGGACTACCATTTTGTTTACAGATACAATGAGTTCGAAAACATGATACCCCGACGCAAGCTCTCGCTCGCCTTCTCAAACTTCTTCTCAAGGTTAACCTCCCCGACGGCTTCTGCAGCGGCTCTCAACTGTGAACAAGTTCAGAGTTAGTAGGTTCAGATATAGAACAAAAGAACAGGCATTTTGCAATATAAGTTACGAATTATGTGTGCACATCATTAATATTGACATGGTCGGCATCAAGCTATCAGTCTCTGAGTAGCACAAGCACAGGAACAGGTAAATCTAATAGCCGGTACCCAGGGAACATCACCAAAGCGTAAGGCAAAAACCAGAACTAGCATGTTCCAGTTTTCGCCTTAGATAAATTCTGCAAACCCTAACAATAATTACTTATGATACATAAACCAAGTCATAAAATTGGATGATAGCACATTTTAAGTTAGTTTAAACTTATCAAAAATATTAATTTCAACACTATAAACTATGGCTTAAACTTGTATGCTGTATTAAAGCATGACGCATTGACCAGCAAGGTACTCTTGGCACCTTACAGTATACGTTTCCAAGCAGCCCAGCCACATATGGATTGGCATGCACATTGACCATTACTGTCTGTAATCGAAGTAATGCATCCATACAATCGAAGTGACACAGAAACTGCGGAAAGCAATACAGATGGAGGTACGCTGTTGAGCTACCTGATTCAGAAATTCATCCAGTCTTCTAGCAAGCCTAATGACACTTCCTTCAAAAATGTCGGTCATTTCCATCACCTCTGCGAAGGTCGCTCCCTGAATCGAGATAATATATCTTATACAAATTAGACATGAAAAGAACAAAAAAGAACTGGATATCAAGATCTCTATAGCTAAAAAATTTCAGAAAGGAAAACGAAATTTTCTAAGACTAGGGCCTCAGTTGTACCGACCCTTGACCAGCAGTAGATGACATCCATCAGGTATGGTCTGCAGGTTGATTCAACATATTCCTCCACATTTACTTCCAGTTTGCATTCTCGTTGTACCTAAAACGACATTGAGAATTCAGATATCTCAATCAAGTACAAGGAGATAACAAAATATAAATTAGACAAAGAATACATTGCTCTTGCGGGACCGGAAACAAGAATGAGAAATTTACATCTCAATAAGGTCAGTGAAATATCAAAATAGAAATACACCTCAGCTATTTTTCTCGCAGCCTCCTGAAGTTGCATCATTGGCCTGGAAAGTTCATTTCTTAGGCGTATTTGCTCACTTGATTTATCACAAGGTACAAAGCAGCTAGCAAGGGAAGCAACTTGATGATGATCGAGATCATTAAATGTACCTTGAAACAGAGAACATATTAAAGCAATACTGCAATTTAAGTTACAGGGAAAACTTGGACACAGATAACCATATAGAATTGATACCATTGAACATAAGCTCAGTGATAAGCAGCTCATCCCCTGTGTCTATTAAACAGGCAGCACGTCCCTTTAGCTGGAGAACACCATCAGCATCAATATGACCAAGCATCTTCAGAACACGTGACCGGTTCCTAAGTTCATCTCTAAATTTTTGTATCTGTATGGAGTAGATTAGAAGACGGTAAACTCATGCAGCTGTTACAAAGAGTCCAAATGGAACAAAAGTAAAAATGACAAAACCAACCTGTGAATCCCGCATCTTTGACTTCAAATTCTGAATTTCAGTATTCAAATCTGCTTTTCTTTGGTACCATGATAATTCCTGCTCACTTTGACCAGACTGAGAAATAAAGAACATCATAAACTCAGTCAATAATAAAAAAATGATCCCAAATAATTCTTCATTCAAAGGTGACATCATTATATACCTTATGAAGTCGGTGAGAACATAATTTCTGCTCAAGCTCCTCAAGTTTATGAACCAAGTCTACTAGCTCAGGTTCTTGAATACCCATGTCCTGTTGGTAGACAATAAAAGTAAGCACACAATTTTAAGATATTGTTTACAGAATGACAGAGCATTTATGTTAAGATGTTCAGACAAACTGGACCAATTACAATGGCAGAACTGCCAAGAGAGGGTAGAGCAAGAGAGCATTATCAGTCTGTGAATATGTAAAGTTATAAATGAGAAGCTGAAGATCACATCAATATATTACATTGGCAACTATTCTCTACAGATATATTATCTGTGGACAATGCATTAAAACCATGATAAAATTCCTATTCCTATATTTGGAGGTGTTAATTGCACAAGGCACCTAAAAAACACTATCAAAGAAAGAACATGTCATGTGGGGCCGCACGTACCAGCGCCGGCCAAGGAACAAGGATGCCGCACAAAGTGGCTAGATAATAGGGATAGGATCATTCGGTTGTTTTATTTCCTTAAGACAGAAGTCAATGACTTATTTAAAGGATTGTAATCAGATTCTAAAGGGTTAAGCAAAGTATCATCCAATCTCCTATCTCCTCTCTCTCAATCTCACCTCCTTCACCATTGGGCGACCAGGGGAGAACCCCGGCGCATCTACCAGCGGCGGCGACGAACTACGTAGTCGTGGCCCTGCTACCCTAGGCGCCGGTGCCCTTGACAACCTGGTATCAGCTTCCAGGCGATCCTCGTCCACCTCCCATCCACCACTGCCAAACCCTACCCCACCCACCACCACTCCGCCAGCCCCAAACCCATCTGTTACGTCCTCCATGGCCGAACCAACCCCGTCCGAGCTTGCGGCCCTCATCACCAAGCTCACGGCGTCCGTGGAAAGTCTCCAGACCAAGGTCGAGGCGCTGCAGCAAGACCAGCGCACCGACGCGTCGTCAGCAGGCGGTCGTGGTCCGTTCGGCGGCGAACACCACAATGATCGTCCTCCGCGTTTTCAGAAGATGGACTTCCCCAAGTTTGATGGCAAATCGGATCCGCTAGCGTTCATAAATCGCTGCGAGTCCTATTTCCATCAACAGCGCATCGCCGAGGAGGAGAAGGTCTGGATAGCCTCCTACAACTTGGAAGAGGCGGCCCAGCTTTGGTACATCCAAGTGCAGCGCGACCAGGGCACCCCGCAATGGCGCCGCTTCACTGAACTTCTTCATCTACGCTTTGGGCCGCCCCTGCGCTCCAACCCCCTTGGCGAACTCATGGCGTGCAAGCGTTCTGGCTCCGTCGTCGACTACCAGGAGAAGTTCGAGGCGCTCCTTCCTCGTGCCGGCACGCTCACGGAGGAACAGAAGGTCCAGATCTTCACGGTCGGGCTGCAACCTCCTCTGAGCCTCGACGTGGAGATTCATAACCCGCAGTCTCTCGCCGTCGCCATGAGTTTGGCTCGCAAACTTGAGATGCGCGATCAGTGTGCGGTCGCGGCTACTCCAACTCCGGCGACGTCACGCGCAGGCCAACGTGGCATCCTCCCCACGCCACAGCGGCCCGTCCTACCGGCTCCCCTCGTGACAAACCCGACGGCCACCCCTACACCGACCCAGGCTATTGTGGAAGGACGGCCGGTGAAGCGCCTGTCGCAGTCCGAGATGGAGCGGCGCCGCCTGGGACTGTGCTTCAACTGCAACGAGCGCTTCGCGTGCGGCCACAATCGCGTGTGCCAGCGCCTGTTCCTCGTCGACCTCGCGGAGAAGGATGACGACACGCCCGCCGACACCGAGGAACCCGCCGACGAGACACCGCAGATTTCGCTGCACGCCATCGCCCGCACCGGGGACACCATGCAGCTCCAGATCCGTCTCGGCGACGCCACGCTCCTCGCGCTCCTGGACTCGGGATCGACTCATAATTTCATCTCCGCCGACGCCGCACGCTGCACATCCCTCCCGCTGCTGGCCCGTGACGCGCTGAAGGTCACTGTGGCCAATGGCGAGCGTGTGCCGTGTTCCAGACTCTGCCGCGTGACGCCGTTCATCATTGACAACGAGGCATTCACGGCCGACCCCTACGCGCTGCCCCTGGCCGGCTATGACGTCGTCTTGGGCACTCACTGGCTGGCTTCGCTCGGACCGATCCTTTGGGATTTTGGTGCTCTCACCATGTCTTTCTGGCGCAGGGACCATCAGGTGTGCTGGCAGGGCCTGGCCGGTCCCAAGACCACCGCTGTGCGCCTGTGCTCAGGGGAGGACATGCTTCAGGCTCTTCTACAAGAGTTCGCGGACGTCTTCGCCGAGCCCGTGGGCATGCCACCGCAGCGGTCGCGCGATCACCGCATCACACTGCTTCCGAGATCGGTGCCCGTGGCGGTCAGGCCGTACCGCTACCCCGCCGCCCACAAAGACGAGCTGGAACGCCAGTGCGCGAGCATGCTGGCACAAGGCATCATCCGGCGCAGCACATCGGCGTTCTCCTCGCCGGTGATCCTCGTCATGAAGCCGGATGGTATGTGGCGATTCTGTGTCGACTACCGCGCCCTGAACGCCATCACTATCAAGGACGCGTACCCGATCCTGGTGGTCGACGAGCTCCTCGACGAGCTGTTCGCGGCGCGCTTCTTCACCAAGCTTGACTTGCGCTCGGGGTATCATCAAGTTCGGATGTTCGCCGTCGACATCGACAAAACGACGTTCCGAACTCATGACGGAATCTACGAGTTCCTGGTCATGCCCTTTGGGCTGTGCAACGCCCCGGCTACATTCCAAGCCCTCATGAACGACATCCTACGCCCGTTCCTGCGCCGCTTCGTCCTCGTCTTCTTCGACGACATCTTGATCTTCAGTGACTCGTGGGCGTCCCACCTCCGCCACGTCCGCCTCGTCCTCGACGTTCTGCGCCTGCATCGCCTTTTCGTCAAGCGCTCCAAGTGCGACTTCGGCGCGACGTCGGTCGCCTACTTGGGCCACACCATCTCTGCTGGTGGCGTCAGCCAAGGTGTAGGCGGTGGCCGACTGGCCGCGTCCACGATCTGCGCGTGCTGTGCGCGGGTTTCTGGGTCTTGCGGGCTACTACCGCAAATCCGTCAAAGACTACGGGACGATCGCCGCCCCGCTTACGGCTCTCCTGCGCAAGGAAGGCTTCTCATGGGGCGAGGAAGCGGAGAATGCGTTCAACGCACTGAAGACCGCCATCACGACGGTGCCTGTACTCGGCCTACCAGACTTCACCAAGCCGAGTGTGACGCGTCCACCTATGGATTTGGTGCTGTGCTACTCCAGGAACAACATCCGCTCGCCTTCTTTAGTCGGCTGGTGGCGCCACGACATCGTTCCTTGGTGGCCTACGAACGGGAGTTGATCGGCCTCGTTCTCGCCGTTCGTCACTGGCGGTCGTACCTCTGGGGACGCCGATTCGTCGTCAAAACTGACCATTATAGCCTCAAGTTTCTTCTTGATCAGCGCTTGGCGACCATCCCACAGCACCATTGGGTGGGCAAGCTCCTCGGCTTCGACTTCACGGTGGAGTACAAGGCGGGCAGCACCAACGTTGTCGCCGACGCCCTCTCGCGGCGCGACACGGAGGATGCGGCGCTCTTGGCCGTCTCGGGGCCCCGGTTTGACTTCGTTGAACGACTACGTCAAGCTAACGACTCGGATCCGGCGCTGGTCACTCTTCGCAACGAGCTCTCCGCCGGCCAGCGCGCGGCACCGTGGTCGCTCGTCGACGGCATGGTGGCGTTCCAAGGCCGCCTCTACATCCCGCCGTCGTCGCCCCTGCTCCATGAGGTGCTCGCTGCAGTGCACGACGACGACCATGAGGGCGTCCAGCGCACGCTCCACAGGTGCGCCGCGACTTCCATTCGCCGCGGCTGCGGGCGGTGGTCCAGGAGTATGTGCGCGCCTGTACGACGTGCCAGCGCTACAAGTCTGAACATCTTCACCCGGCCGGCCTACTCCTTCCACTTCCAGTTCCAACAACAGTCTGGTCAGACGTTGGGCTTGATTTCATCGAGGCGTTGCCCAAAAGTCGGCGGAAAGTCGGTCATACTCACCGTCGTGGACTGGTTTAGTAAGTACTGCCACTTTCTTCTGCTAGCTCACCCGTACTCGGCAGAATCAGTGGCGCATGTGTTCTTCGCCGAGATTGTGTGCCTCCACGGCGTTCCTCAATCGCTGGTCTCGGACAGAGGCCCGGTGTTCACGTCCCTGTTCTGGAAAGAGCTCATGCGCCTCTCCAGAACGAAGCTGCACATGACGTCGGCATTTCACCCGCAGTCGGATGGGCAAACGGAGGCGGCCAACAAGGTCATCGTCATGTACCTACGATGCCTCACCGATGATCGCCCTCGGCAATGGCTGCGCTGGCTCCCGTGGGCGGAGTACGTCTACAACACGGCGTTCCAGACGGCGCTGAAGGACACTCCATTCCGGATCGTCTACGGTCGCGACCCGCCCTCCATCAGGTCGTATGAGCCAGGCGACACACGTGTGGCGGCTGTGGCCCAGAGCATGGCCAACCGGGACGAGCTCCTGGCTGATGTGCGCTATCGCCTGGAGCAGGCACAGGCGATCTACAAGAAGTTCTACGACAAACGCCATCGGGAGGTCCACTACACGGTGGGTGATTGGGTGTGGCTTCGCCTTCGCCACCGCGCCCCTTCCTCGTTGCAGGTTCCGGTCAAGGGGAAGCTCAAGCCTCGCTTCTATGGGCCGTATCGTGTGGCTGCCGTCATCAACGACGTCGCCTACTGCCTCGAGCTTCCTCCGTCGGCGCGTCTTCACGACATTTTTCATGTTGGGCTACTGAAGAAGTTTGTTGGGGCCCCTCCGGAGGCGCCACGCCTCTACCGCCCACAAGCAACGGCACTGCGGTACTTGAGCCGGAGCAGGCAGTGCGCGCCCGCCTTACCTGTGGCGTTCGTCAGGTTCTCATCCGCTGGAAGGGCGAGCCGGCGGCATCCGCTTCTTGGGAGGACATCGACAGTTTCGTCGCGCGCTACCCTTCATTCCAGCTCGAGGACGAGCTGCTTGTCGAGGGGGGGAGAGATGTCATGTGGGGCCACACATACCAGCGCCGGCCAAGGAACAACGATGCCGCACAAAGTGGCTAGATAATAGGGATAGGATCATTCGGTTGTTTTATTTCCTTAAGCTAGAAGTCAATGACTTATTTAAAGGATTGTAATCAGATTCTAAAGGGTTAAGCAAAGTATTATCCAATCTCCTATCTCCTCTCTCTCAATCTCACCTCCTTCACCATTGGGCGACCAGGGGAGAACCCCAGCGCATCTACCAGCGGCGGCTACGAACTACGTAGTCGTGGCCCTGCTACCCTAGGCGCCGGTGCCCTTGACAGAACAATATCACAATTCATAAGTACATAATAAGAGGGGTGCTGGTGTACAGATTGGATATATTTCAGTTTGTAACTTCTTTGGAACTCAAGCTATGACAAAAAATGGGACTTGAGGTGAAAAAATTAAGAAATGGAAAGAAATTTCATGTAAGAAGAAAAAACTATCATACATTGATTGGATGTAGCTTTGGTAGGCCTTGGGGGTAGCGCTTTCCTAGTTCTTGCACTGCAAAAAGTATATTTTGTCTTGCTTCAGGTGGTCGTAGATCCGGAGGAATGTTGATTCTAACACTGCTTAGACCAGATACTAAAGGTAATGGTACAGGCACCTGGAAGTATATCAGATTAATCCAAAGTAGGATTTTAGCTCCCTTGGATGATCATCTAATAATTGTCTATCATGAGCTTTAACACTGAGCTTCAACTCACCACATGCATTTCACCCTTCTCGCCAGAGCGAGGCGGGCATGGCTTTGAACGTGATCCATTCTCATTGGAAATAGAAGAGCAGTGAAGCAAGGTATCCACTATATAGCTATTACCACGTGCTGCACTTAGTGCAGGGGGAAGAGTACCAGATGCTGGAGGTTTCTTCACTACATTTACAACCACACCCCATCCCCAGTCTGTTGAACCATCCCTCACTTTAACCTGTCACAATGCAAAATACTAAGTGCAAAGGAATTGTACAAATTTGTAAAGCCTGAAGTACTAACAAAACAACAGTTCATTGAAGAAATAAAGGAGTGAGCATAAGCAGAGAAAGAATTCCAGCAGTTTCTCATCAGCCAAATAAATTGGTGGTGAACATAAACATCTCATTCGCAAACCGGAGCAGAACTTGTGAAGAGTGGTGTTACCTACCAGCCTTCCAGGAACCAAATACAACAAAGCCCTCTCTGGTCTAATCATCTCAGACATGATTTTCTTCTCAAGTTCAGATATATCAAGGCCCAATTTGTGATATTCAGCAAGATCAGTCTGTCCAGGGAAATGTGCAAGTCAAACAACACTGATAACAAAGCCACAGGTGAACAATTATGAATGCTGCAGTCAAAATAGCATACCTCCCCAGAAGAATCAAGCAAAGTAGCTTCATTCTCCAACCGTGTAATCTTTTGAACTATTTCTGGCAATGCCTGAAAAGCGAGGGTAGCTTATTTTTTCACACTGCAATATGACAGTACGAAGCATCTTTTAAAGGTCCTGAAACAAACCTTCTCATACTGAAACTGATGGAATGAATTCCTAATCACATGCTCAGCGGTAAATTGGCCCTCCACACGGCTCAATAAGTTCAAAATAGTGTAATAGCTCAGCCGGAAAGTACTGACAAGAGGAGCTGGTTTGCCTAACACCATGTCCTTGATAACACTCATTTCCATCTGCAATGTGGACCCATGATATATGGATAACAGTCAATCTAAAAGAAATTAGTGAGAACAAAAGGTTCTGTGCTACAAGATAGTTGCAACAGAATCAAATAAAATAATTCGCATAAGAAACCTTTAAGCTAAATAGTTCTTCATATCATATGACACAAAATTCAGGCATAAGTTTGGGACAAAACTAGAAGTTTCAAAACATGATAAATATATAAGCACGAGTACCGAGAACACAACTGTTTTTCAAATACGAGGGTTCAGAGCAGTCTCAAAGCATGCCATGGATTGTGCTGGTTTAAGTTGCTAGTCATACATGTATTCATTTGCATACCAACCAACATTGAATATAGGTAAAAGGGAAAAAAAAGATTAACCCAACAAACATCTAGGTCATCATAATTCTAAATGCAAATGAACTAGCAACAACATTACATAAAAAATGAAAGCATTTATCAATCCTCACATCAGATTTTGTCAACCAGACACAGAGAAAACTGCAGAATCAAGATTGATTGGAGCTAATTGTTGTATTCTCTTCCAAAGGAGCCCAAAATTTGTCAAGAATAGCATGTCAAGTCAACAAAGACAAACTTAATACCCTGTCATGAAGACCTTCATGGTACATGAGTTGTACTTGAAAAGCAAAGATAATCACGACATAGAATCAATCCTGGAACTTTACCTTCTCATCTATCATTATAACACAAATGCCACGTTCATCCTTGCCACGCCGGCCAGCTCTTCCACTCATCTAAGAATTGAATACAAGTGAAATTAATATATGGCTTTCTATCTGTCCCCTCTGTAAACATTACATGTATGTATGCCTAACTTGCATTTCATATAAAAAAAAAGATTTACCTGTATATATTCTCCAGAACCAATATAGCGGTTAGTATCACCATCCCATTTTTTGACAGATGTGAAAACAACTGTTTTTGCAGGCATATTAAGACCCATGGCAAACTGAGGCACAAAGGTGAACAGAATAAGACTGTTATTGATCAAATGGTGCTACTAAATGGTAAAGATGCACTATTTACATGAAGTGGAAACCAATATTTCTTTTACTTTACCCTGTTTGAAAACCTTCCGTTTGAGAAATGGAACTATATGCGAAAAGATAAAAACATGTATAAGATTAAGTGGAGTAATCAGGATAGAGCTCATACTGTCTCAGTAGCAAAGAGAGCTTTCACAAGACCTTCTTGAAAGAGCAGTTCCACCAGCTCCTTGATTATTGGAAGTAGTCCAGAATGGTGTACTGCAATGCCTCGTTTAAGAAGCGGCAACATCAACTCTATAGCAGGTAAACTTCTATCTTCCTCGACTAAACAACTAATAGCATTACGGAAAACTTGCTCGATGCATTCCTTTTCATCTTCAGTGTTGAAGTCAAGTTTTGACATAGACATGGCATGGTGCTCACATTCTCTTCTACTAAAGCTGAAAATTATGACTGGTTGAAACTTGCGCTCCATAATCATCTGAAAATTAACGTTAACTCAAAATTAAGCAAGGGTACGAATGGTCAAGTTTCTGTTAGATGTATATGTACCTTTTGTAGTTTCCCCATTGTATAAGGAATTGGAATTTTGTGCATATTTCCTAATACCTGTACATGTATATATTCGGGCCTAGAGCCCTCATGATGAATACAAGTGCTATTCATAACAGTTTCAAATAAGATATCAACAACTAAATAGTTACATCTACAAGTGAGATGTCAATCAGACCTAACCCTATAACATACTTCTAGTGATCTAGTTTCAGGTAATCATCTGAAGATTAGGACTTGAAATTAAGCAGGTATATGAGCAGCAAAATTCAAATAACATACAGCAGCGGAGCAATATTATCTACCAATAAGATGCCAACTTTAGCCTCTTCTAACACAGCATATTTAAGATTAGAAAATTTCAGGGATGTTGAAACTAGTCTTTTCAGAAAGTCCATCAAACCAAATAATAGAGTATACATTGCACTAAATAATGCTGAATTGCGCCTACCTTGACGATTCTATATATGTCAGAATTCCCAGAGGCGCTTCCACCTTTTGCAATTCGACCACTCGCTTTAGGTCCACCACCTTTCCTTCCATCTAGTTGATTATTTTGCTTACTAAACGAGTCCTGTAGCTTCCCAAAGTTATCCTCTCTGAACTGGCCATTTTCATCTACCACAAGGTAGAGACCAGAACCGCCTATTGGAAATACATAGTGCTGCAATGGTGTCGGCCTGAAGTCCGTATACACAACGTGACAGGGCTGCTTGTGCAGACTGCATATCCACTCTGCAAACTCGGTTGCATTTGACATGGTAGCTGAAAGAAAGACCATCTTGATGGCAGGGGGCAGGAAAATTATACTCTCCTCCCACACGACTCCCCTCTCACGATCCTTCATGTAATGGATCTCATCGAATATAACCCAGGCAACCTCCTTGATCACCTCGGAGCCCCTGTAGAGCATGGCCCTGAGGATCTCCGTGGTCATGACGAGGCACGTGGCGTTGGGCTGGAGCGTGACGTCGCCCGTCATCAGCCCGACATCGGTGAACTCCTGGCTGAGCTCCCTGTACTTCTGGTTGCTCAGGGCCTTGAGCGGGGAGGTGTAGATGACCCTCTGCTTGTCCCGGAACGCCATGGCAATGGCGTACTCGGCGACGACCGTCTTCCCCGCGGAGGTGTGCGCGGAGACGAGCACCGACTCGTTCCGCTCCAGGCACGCGATGGAGACGCTCTGGAAGGGGTCGAGCTTGAACGGGTACTGCTTGGCCATTTCCCCGTTGAACTCCGGGCTGGCCAGCGTCCCGTGCACCGCCTCGTCCTTGGCCGCCGCGTAGCCGTTCGGGACGGCGACCTCGTGGACGCACGACCGTGCGAGGCTCCGGCGCTTGGCCGCCGGGTCCGCCTCCGCCTGCGACTGCGCCGTCGACGCCGGCGGGCTCGGCTCCTCCACTGCGCTCGAGTCCGGCGCCTTGCGCTTGCTGGTGTTCTCCGCCTCTTCCCCCATCGCGGCCCCCGCCCGCCTCCAAACCTAAGCTACCAAACCCAACACCGCGTCAGAGAACACCACCACCCAATTGGAGCAATCGACCCAATACAAGCAAAGCTTAGGAGTTGGGGTCCTTACCTACGGATGCCGTGGTGAGAGGCGGCCTCGCGCGTTCCTACGGCGGCGGTTCTCCGGCGAGAGGAGCGGCGGCGGCGGCGAAGGGGAGGTGTGCCCTAGCTCTGCGGTGGCCGCCTTGCCTCTTCGGCTACTTCACCGTGAACGGAGGCGCGGGCGGGCCAGGACGGAGGCAATCCCGGCCGTTGATCTCCGCCGCACGAATATTGACGCGGGAGCTGGTCGGTACATTGGGCCGGATCTGTTCCATCCGTCACGGCCCACTATCAGAATTCGGCCCAACAACATCCTGAAATTTTGGAAAAAATTTCCTCCGCCAGACCCGCCATCCTCGTGCAATCCGGCGGCTGGCGGCGGCGCTTCCATTGCGGCACGACCCGACCAACACGCGAGGAAGAGTACGCGATCAAATCCCACCAAGAAACGAAGAAAGGGCGATTCGATCGGGGCAAGAAACCAAGAAAGGGAAGGAGCTCAAGAGAGGAGCCAGCAATGGAGGCTTCGGCCCCTCGCCGGCGCCGGCGTGTGTTAGCCCCGCTACTGAAGACGACTCTGTTCCCATCAATTTTGGGCCTCGCCGGTCCACTCGGCCCAAGAAGCCGAACACTAGGGTTTCCGGCCCAAAATGGCTGTAGTGTGCGTGCGTGAGTTGTTGCCTATATGTATTGCGTGAGAGAGGGGAAGAGGGTATGAACAATCCTGTAACAACTTTATCACGAACTCAAGCTGCCCTCTGTTCTTCCCCAACTCCGATTCTCTCTCTTCTAGCTGCTCCCAGTCTAGCTCTCCAGTTATCCGCTGCTAACATAGTGGTATCAGAGACACCGATCTGGATCCCCACGAAATTCATCACGAGCACTTCACCCGGTTTCGCAAGACGCTCGGAGCTATGGATCCTCATCTTCAGACGAGATCAAGGGTTTGTCCGTGTCCATGGCGGATCTCAAGACCTCCGTCACCGAGCGCATCGATGGCGTGGAGCACGCACTCGACGATCGCTTCAAGCGCATCGAGGCGGCGGCCGACGAGTTCGGCGACTGGAAGCCCAAGGTGGACGCCACCATCGACGACATGCGCATAGAGCTTGGCGCGATCAGCAAGACCGTCAATCGTGTCATCCTCGACTCCAACTCCTCGGCGGCGCTGGGTATCTTCGCCGTGCCCACGCCGGTTGCGGCGTCTCCTTCCGCCGTGGCCCCTGATGGCCCAAGTGGGCACCGCATCGATACCAATTTCCGGGAGAATGCGCACGGGTCGGTGTACACCCACACGCATTCCCCGGGCAAGGGTACATTCCCCGATCCGTCCAAGCCCTTTACTCCCCTGAATTCCCATCTGCGTTCGCCACCCTATGCTCCGGTCGGTTCGAATTTTAGTGGCGGCGCCCAGTTTAGTAAGATCCCTAAGTTGCAGTGTCCTTCCTTTGATGGCGTGAATCCTAAACGCGGGATCCGCCTTGCTGAAGATTATTTTGAGCTCTCGCAGGTATATTCGAACATTTGGATTAAGTTGTCTTCCATGTTTTTCACTGACTCTGCTGCCCGGTGGTCTAGTTTTTGTCAGATGATTCTGGATAGGTTTGGTAAGGATCACCATGAACTGCTAATTCGGTAGTTGTTTCATATTAAGCAACTGTCCACGGTAGCTGAATACATAGAACGTTTTTCTGGGCTTGTTGATCAGTTAGCAGCCTATGAACATAAATCGGATCAGCTGTATTATACGACTCGTTTTGTTGATGGACTGAAAAATGAAATTCATCTCGCTGTCATCATTCAACGCCCTCCCGATCTGGATACTGCTTGCGTCCTCGCTCTTTTGCAGGAGGAGGTTTTGGATCGCAACAAGACCAGGGAAGTTCATCGCGGTGATTCTTCGTTTGCTGGTCGGGCATCTGCTAGGGGACCGCTGCCCTTGCCGTTGCCACCACAGGGCGACAAGTTGCAGTACCAGCAGTCTCTTGAGAGCCATCGCCATGGTGAGCCTAGCCGTGGCCGTCCTCCTGATGACAAGCTGTCAGCATTGCGTGCTTATCGTCGTGCCAAAGGCCTCTGCATCAAGTGTGATGAGAAGTGGAGCAGGGATCATAAGTGTCCAGATTCTATTCAACTGCATGTTATCCAGGAGCTTTATGATATGATTCAGTTTGGGGAGGAGGCTTCTGAAGAAGATTGTAGTACTCAACAATCGACCATTTGTTTCTCACACTGTCAGAAGCAGCTTTGACAGGTGCTGATGCTCCCAAGACAATGAGGTTCAAGGGTTCCATTCAGGGTCAAGAGGTTCTTATCTTGATTGATTCTGGAAGTTCTAACACTTTTGTCAGTGCTGCAGTAACTGAAAAGTTATCTGGTCTCTCCCAGTTGTCACAGCCACTGGGTGTGTTGGTAGCCAATGGCAGTAAAATGCAGTGTGATCTCCAGTTGCTGGGTGGTCAGTGGTCAGTACAAGGCTGTCAGTTTACTACTGATATGAAAGTGATCCCTCTTTCACATTATGATGTTATTGTGGGCATGGATTGGCTAGAGTCCTTCAGTCCCATGAAAATTCACTGGAAGCATAAGTGGATGTCTATTCCTTTTCAGGGAGCCTCAGTTATCTTGCAAGGTTTAGTGCCTGAATTGCCTGAACACTCAGTGGTGGAAGTTTGTGCTATGTTGGTAACAGATTCTTCAATACTCAATTTGTCTGTTCCTCCTGAGTTGGCCCAGCTTCTGCAACAGTATGGTGATGTTTTTGATCCTCCTTCTGGATTACCTCCTTCTCGAGCTTGTGACCATGAGATTCCACTGATTGAAGGGGCTACACCTGTCTCGATCAGGCCCTACAGGTATCCTCTGGCCATCAAAGATGAGATTGAGAGGCAAATCATTCAGATGCTTCAGGAAGGCATTATCCAACATAGTACCAGTCCTTTCTCTTCTTCTGTTCTTTTGGTTAAGAAGAAAGATAAGTCTTGGCGATTCTGTGTTGACTTCAGGCACTTAAATGCAATTACTCTGAAATGTAAGTACCCTGTACCTCTGATTGATGACTTCCTGGATGAGTTGGGTAAAGCTAGTTGGTTCACTAGTTTGGACCTCACTGCTGGGTATCACCAAGTACAGTTGAAGCCAGGTGAAGCTTACAAAACTGCCTTTCAAACCCACTCTGGGCATTATGAATTCCGAGTTATGGCCTTTGGATTGTCTGGGGCACCTGCCACATTTCAAAAAGCTATGAATTCTACATTAGCTCCCTTGTTAAGAAAATGTGTGTTGGTGTTTTTTTGATGATATCCTGATTTACAGTAGCTCTTATGAGGAGCATTTGGAGCATATTCAGCAGGTCTTGCAGCTTCTTCAGAAGGACTAGTGGAAGGTTAAGCTATCCAAATGTGCATTTGCCCAAAGAAAAGTCACATACCTGGGGACATGTCATTAGTGAACAAGGTGTGGCTACTGACCCTAGTAAAGTTACAGCTGTGTTGAACTGGCCAGTTCCAGAAAATGTGAAGAAGCTCAGAGGTTTTCTTGGCCTTGCTGGGTACTACAGGAAATTCATTAGCCATTTTGGCATTATTGCTAAACCATTAACATAACTTCTCAAGAAAGGTGCTTTGTATATTTGGACTTCTGATCATGAAGTGGCTTTTCAAACTTTGCAACAAGCTCTTAGCTCAGCCCCAGTGTTAGCACTTCCTGATTTTTCTATTCCCTTTTGTATTGAGACAGGTGCCAGTGGCATTGGTATTGGAGCTGCGCTATTGCAAAAAGGTCACCCACTAGCTTACCTCAGTAAGGCACTAGGTCCCAAGTCCAGAGGCCTCTCCAGCTATGAGAAAGAGTATATGGCTATTTTAGAAGCTGTCCATCAATGGAGACATTATATGCAATATGGGGAGTTCATTATCTACACTGACCAGAAAAGCTTGGTGCAGTTGTCTGAACAAAGACTTCACACTACTTGGCAGCAGAAGGTATTTACTAACTTTTGGGCCTTCAGTATAAGATAGTGTATAAGAAGGGGGTAGATAACAAGGTGGCTGATGCCCTGTCCAGGAGGTCTGTTCATAACTCTGAGTGCTTGCTTATTTCTTCTGCAACTCCAGTCTGGCTAGAACAAGTAGTGGCTTCTTATGTGGCAGATGATCGTGCTCAGTCCTTGATTACTAAACTCTCACTGGATCCTTCATCAGTACCCCATTACTCCTGGAGAGATGGTCTTTTGAGGTATAAGAATAGAATTTGGATTGGTCAAGATATCAACCTGTACAACAAGCTGTTGGCAGCTATGCATTCCTCAGCTCTGGGTGGACATTCTGGGTCCCAGTGACCTACAAAAGGATGAAACAATTGTTTGCTTGGCCAGGCATGAAGAAATTTGTTCACCAGTATGTTCAAGCATGTTTGACATGTCAGCAGGCCAAACCTGATAGAACCAAGCTTCCAGGATTGCTGCAACCACTGCCTGTGCCTTCTACAGCATGACAGGTAATATCAATGGATTTTGTAGAGGGATTGCCAAAGTCTGGTGGGTATGATTGCATTTTGGTAGTCGTGGATCTGTTTTCTAAGTATGCTCATTTTTTACCTCTCAAACATCCCTTCACGACTATATCTGTTGCCAAGCTTTTTCACCACCAAGTGTACAGACTGCATGGCCTTCCTGCATCTATAGTTTCTAATCGTGATAGAGTTTTCACTAGCAAGCTTTGGCGTGAGCTATTTCGTCCGGCTGATGTGCAATTGAGTATGAGCTCGGCTTATCACCCTCAGTCGGATGGTCAGACCGAATGGGTCAATCAATGCCTCGAGACATTTTTACGTTGTTTTGTCCACGCATGCCCTTCCTCCTGGAGCCAGTGGATTTCTCTGGCGGAATTCTGGTACAACACCAGTGAGCACTCTGCTACTGGTCGTTCTCCTTTTGTGATCTTGTATGGCCATGAGCCCAGGCATTTTGGGATCACAACTGATATGGCAGTGGGTTCTGTTCCTTTATCTGACTGGTTGAGTGAACGACAGCTGATGTCTGATCTGGTCCATCAGCATTTGCTGCGTGCCAAGGCTTGTATGAAGCGTCAGACCGACAAGAACCAATCTGAACGAGTTTTCCAAGAAGGTGATTGGGTTTTCCTGAAAGCACAACTATATGTGCAATCTTCCTTGGCTGCCCTTGCCAACCAGAAATTAGCATTCAAGTTTTTTGGTCCATACAAGGTGATCTCCGGAATCGGTTCTGTCGCTTACAAGCTGCAACTGCCGGGGGCTTCCTTGGTCCATCCCGTTTTCCATGTGTCTCAGCTGAAGAAGATGGTAGGCGATCATCATCAGGTTATGGAAGCCCTTCCAGATCATCTGTTTCAATGGAGTATCCCTGAAGCCATATTACAGCGTCGTTCCGTCATGCATGGAGTACGTCCGGTCTCCCAACTGCTGATCAAATGGTCTAATGTTCCAGCGTCACTTGCTACTTGGGAGGATGCCACAGCTCTGCTTCAGCAATTCCCTAATACTGCTGTTTGGGGACAACCAGCACACCAAGAAGGGGGGAGTGTTAGCCCCGCTACTGAAGACGGCTCTGTTCCCATCGATGTTGGGCCTCGCCGGTCCACTCCGCCCAAGAAGGCGAACACTAGGGTTTCCGGCCCAGAATGGCTGTAGTGTGCGTGCGTGAGTTGTTGCCTACATGTATTGCATGAGAGAGCGTGAGAGAGGGGAAGAGGATATGAACAATCCTGCAACAACTTTATCACTAACTCAAGCTGCCCTCTGTTCTTCCCCAACTCGGATTCTCTCCCTTCTAGCTGCTCCCAGTGTAACTCTCCAGTTATCCGCTGCTAACACAAGTTCGATCCGGCTGACGCCGATATCGCGGCGTCCTCCCGGAATGTGACGCGCCACTGGGTCGAAAAGCTCGCCGGAATTCGAGTCCGTTTCGATGATGGCCGATGGCTCACTTTGTATCCGAAACGGTTGCGGCAAATCCGATTCCGAGGTAGAAGCTGAGAAGCCCGTCCATACATATCAGCGCCGGGAATCCCTGACGGCGACACGAATCAGAATTCAGAATTCGAGTAGAGCAAGTATAGAGAGCCAAGCTCTCGCCGCCGGCCATCTCCTCGGATCAACACCGGCGGAGAGCGAGGGAAACCAAGAAAGGGAGTTAGCCAAGTATAGGGCGGAGAGATGGAGGCGTATCGGTTCGGCTTCGACCTGCCGCCGGCGAACAAGTTCGACCCGACGGACGCCGACATCGTGGCGCACTACCTCCTCCCGCGCGTCGTCGGGTTCCCCAACCCCCACGGGCACGCCATCATCGACGCCGACCCCTGCAGCTGCCCGCCGTGGGAGTTCATGCGCCGCCACGGCCACGCCGACAGCGACCACGCCTTCTTCTTCGGGCGCCCGCGCCCCGCGGACCCCAAGAAGAGGGTCGAACGCGCCGTCGACCCCGGGGAGGACGGCGTCGGCGGCACCTGGGACGGGCAGAAGAGCGAGGCCACCCGCCTCGTCCTCTCCCGCGCCGGCGGCGGCGCCGCCCGGTTGGAGGTCAGGTACAAGCGCCACAACCTGTCCTACTACCACGGGCCCCAGAAGATCAAGACCAGCGGCTGGGTCATGTACGACTACCAGATCGTCGACCCGCCGCACCTCTCCGGCATCATCCTCCACCGCGTCAAGATCACCGACAGGAGGAAGAAGGAGCAGGGCAAGCAGCAGCAGCAGCAGCAGGCCGGCGCCGGCGCCGGCGCCGGCCACCAGGTTGTCCCCCCGGGCCCAGACCAGCCGGGCCCGAGCAACTACTGCGAGGTCCAGGAGTACGGCGGTGTCACGGAGGACACGGGCGGTTGCTACGCCGCCGCCGCCGGCCACCAGGTTGTCCCCCCGGGCCCAGACCAGCCGGGCCCGAGCAACTACTGCGAGGTCCAGGAGTACGGCGGTGCCGTGGGGGACACGGGCGGTTGCTACGCCGCCCCCGCCGGCGGCAACAACAACTACTTGCACGACGGCGGCGTCATAGGAGAGACGGGTGGCTACTACTATGTCGACGACGACGGCAGCCAGTACTTGAACCAGGACTTGAGCTGCTACATGTACCATGGCGATGGCAGCGGAGGCGACGGTGACTGCTTTTTCAACGTCGGAGACGACAATAGCTTTCAGTGTCCCGACGGCGGCAATGCAGGTTGAGGAGCAATGCTAGCTTAGCTAGGACAGTGTACTGTTGTAGCCTGTAGGAGAACCATCAGAAATTTACACAACAGAAATACTGAAATAGGTCATGCTGGAGATTTATTGGCATCTCAGAACAAAGAAAATAATGAATTAAATTAATGTACAATAAGCTGTGGAGTACCTTATTTACATATATGCTACACTCACTGCTGAATCTCTGACTGTTGTTCTTTTGGGGGGAAAAGATTCATTTCAAGAACTACATTATTTGGCATCTCTATATTGTTTTCCTACACCAACCAATAAATTTCCTTCACTTACCAATAGTGTGGCTACTTACAAGTTACAAGGGTGGGACACCTCTGGTTCCTTGCTTTGCACATGCTATCCTAGATCATATTTCAGCTTGATGGCACATGCAGTCAGGCATTGGAAGGTTGTAAATGGATTCCTGTGGTTTCCTTAGTCCGAAACCTTTTGTCTCACTGTGGCGACGCATGTCCTGCATGTGGTGCTTGAATTGATCCCATCTAAACGATATAAAGAATAAGATTTAGAATTAAGTACTCCTCAATCAGCTCATATTATGAACAAGATAGCATCAGATCCTGCACCTCCTGGCCATTATATTGCAGGTGTTTGAAAGTCAACGGGAGTAATCGGTAAAAGACTTAAATCTACGTATGTGAGTGTGGGATACACATATAAAACTATGTCCATGTTCTTAAAATGAACCGAGCTTCTTTTAAGCAATCAAGTTGGATCAGGGGTTTATGGAATAAGGTCATCTTGGACATAATAATAAAGAGTGTGGAAACACGCCTACATGTGAACGAATTCATGTCACATCCTGTTAAGAATTGAAAGAAGTTGTACTAGGACAACCAAAAACATACCTGATATTTGGATTGTCAAAGAGTTGGACTAGTTTGCTTTTATCTGGTTTTATTGTCTTTGCATGTCCGCCATACATATAACGTCTGTGCCCCATCAGGAAGTGGGGAAAGTTGCTTCCTTGTGTCATCACGAACACTTCACTGTGAAGACAGAGAGTGTAATCCAATGCTGCCAGTCTTGATGAATGTCCCTACATATTTTAAGCAGGAAAATTTATCCTTCAATACCTTGCCTCCACACTCTTGATGCAATGCAAACGAGATAATCAAAGGATGCATACTTAGCAAAATGCAATAACCAAAGAAAAAGTTACCTTGAACACTGCAAGCTCCTCTGATGTAGCCAGAGTTTGTTTTGTTTGCAATAGTGGAAACAACTGGCGAAGAGGGGTCATGTACTTTTCAGCATTGTATATTTTACCAGATGCAACATAAAGGGAAGTAGTATTGTCGAATCCCATTCCCCGCAGCATCATTCCAACCTGTATACACTGAACCAGTAAGACAGTAGCAATCTATATAACGTCCCATAAAGCAAATCAAATTATTCCTCTAAAATTTTGGTCAGTGGTAAAAAAACAAATCTTGTATATAAGGTGTGACTGATCAAGATATTCTAGAAATGATATCTCAATATGACCTAGCACTCTGTCTGTGATGCAACTGTCCATCAGTAGACAGCCTGAGAAGCATGACACGGGCTCTAAATATGACACTTCAGAAACAAGCACAAATTTCAAGGAACAAATGTTGCAACCTCCTCCTCTTAATATAAAGATACGCAGCTCTCCTGCGTGTTCGAGAAAAAAAAAATGTTGCAACCTCTAAAGGTGTCAAAGGGCATCTTCCATTCCTTCGGTTAGCCTCAGGATTTATTACTCGACCAGGTCTGTGAAACTTCCCTCTCCAGCTCCTTTCACGAGCATTTTCCATTGCATTATTCTCCTTAGAACCACCTTCATATGTGCAGCATGAGAAAGCTACCATGTCCTAAATGTAAAGCACACAATCATCATAACTTAGAGAGAAAAAATAGTAATATAAGTCCACACAAGATAAAATTCATCAAAACCTCTTCAAAGCGAAGATGCACTGAAACATACTTCCCACCAGTTAAAGAACTCCTCTTGATCATTCGGCCAACCATATTCTCTGCAAGAATTCTTATTGATTCAGAAAATCTCAATGCTTCATAGTTTGCCAAACATCTCAATTTTTGGACACCTGAAGGAACTGAATGGGCCAATCTATTTGAGAAAGGGGCAATACGCACAGCCCTGTGTCACGAAACAAGACATAAGTGGAGACAGGGTACTAAGGTATCCCTAAGTTCCAAATATCTGATACTATTTTATTAAGGCAAGAGAAGTAAGGAAGGAAAACATACCCAAGCTCCAACATTTTTGGAAGCACCTGTTGTAGGTAGTAACTTGGGGGCGAGAAAGCTTTGGTTCTCATATTTGGTATAGTGCTGATATTATAACCAAATCGTAGAAAAACATCTTCAGGAAGTTGTTTGACAACCCTTACATGTTTTCTGAGAGACTCAATGAAGTGATCTTCGTCGAAGATATCACCAAATTTGCTGAAAGCATGAAAACACACCCTCATGAAACTCTGGGAAGAATACAAGCAGACATATACCAAATGGTAATATCAAAATAATGACTCTTTACTGAATAAGTTTTTAGGCGCTACAGTTTTAGTTCTAAAAGGGATGGAGCATGTAAATTCTGTACATTTTTATGATTAAGGAAAAACTTTATATGATCAAAGGAAAGGGCTGACAGGCTACATGGTAGCTGATAGGAATATATGCTTAACCATGACCAAAACAATGTAGTCAAAAAAATGCATCCCTACAATGGAAGTGCAAATATTACTTTAAAAGTTTCAGCCACAAGAGAAAAGCTCATGTGCCCACAATGAAGGATATGAAGAAACACTAAATTTCTTCTTTTTACAATATTAAGGATCTTATCCATTTTACCTATTGGCTCCAGCCTCCTTACGAACAATTGACCAAAGAAAGACATGTAAAAGGAGACTAGTTGCAGAAGTTTTATTTCCCAACTTAGTCTAGCAAAGGACTACTTACAAAGCTAGTTTCCAAGAAAAGATAAGGAGGGAGGCATATGCATGATTCAGTTACTCCAAACACATATCTGACTATTCTGCAGTAAGTAAATTGTTACCTAGAATCCCGCCAAACACTATTCAAATGAAATGCTGGTGTCACAAGAGTTGCATTGAGAATTCTGGCCACAGCAATAGCATCACAAATCTGTAGTAAGAAATCTCTATCAGATAACCACTGAAAATGATGAAGAGGAAACCTAAGTTGAACTTCAGGTGCTATATAAAAAAAAAAGAAACAAAAAATTGCACACATGAAGATTGGTAGCATACAAACCCCATACGTTATTGAGATTTCCAGAGAAGATAAGGTACAGATATGCACAAAAATATCGACTACCATGTTTATGCAAGAAATGAGGTTCACCATATGTACATGGGCGAACTGCCAATCAAAGATGTGGACCACAGAAAAAAATCTAGAAAAACTTGACATCTTGCTGAGATTGGATCCCACTTGATAAGGGCAAATGCAGGTTATTTCTGAGTTATCTAGTAACTGCTAATTACTGGACAATTCTTTTAGCCAGAGAACTAACATGAAACCATGAAAACAAACACTAATTTTGATTACCTGTTCAAAAAGAAACATTTTGTACTAATAATTTTAGTGTTGCAAGGAAATGATCATACAACTTACTGAAATGCGTTGTTGATTCAGGCCACCATTTGCCTCAACTACGAGGAAACCGTTTGAAGATGGTGACTCTGAAAAGTGCAATGTGTGCCACCAATGTCAGCTACCAAGTTATGTTGTCTTTTCCAGATTACATTGACATAGAGGCAAACAAAGAAGAAGGAATTAGCTTTTGACTTGCATGTTTGGTAGGCAAACTAAACTCTCAAGGTTCTGTTACCTGACTCTGTCAACCTCTTGCTGATACAAGGTTTCCATTGTTTTCCAATCTTTTTGTGATGAGATGTCACTAACTGCGCAATGCCAGGAAAAAAAAAGGAAATCGTCACATAAATGTAAGGAAGTGATCCTGGTTTCCTAGCATCAGAATAAAAGGTTGGTAGTAATAATGATCAAAGGCAATTAACGGGGAATCATAGTGGGCCTCCAAAGGTTACTGGCACTATTAGTATGGTAGTACTGATCAAGAAAAGATCATCAGCGATGTCATGTTCAACTGAGTTGAAGTCACAAAGACTTCCTCTGAGCCTTGTAAAATTTATAAATCCAAAATAACCATACTCCTGAGAGTTGACACGATCTCACGAATAGATATAAAACACAGAAACACGTCAAGAAAATGTCAACAGACTAAAACAAATCATGTTTTTTCTCGGAATAAAACAAATCATGTTGGAAACGGCAAAAAAAAAACTGTGTTTCTTTTCACTTTGATTACTCTTCTGCGTTTACATAATAAGCCACTGCAAGACATTACTTATTTTAGAGCAATGTAGCACCACATAATGATATGTAACAGAATAAGCAGACGCATGGTTTCTGATAGCATGCAAAACAGCTATACATAAATGTAGTAGTAGTAGTAGTAGCAAAAGGGGAAATGGTTGACATTTTTGAAAAGACAAAAAAAGTGAAAAACACATATTAGCAAGCACACATCCTTCTTTTCGTACTGCCAGCAATAAAAGTAGCCTATACGAACAATTGGAGCGCCCGCATTGATAATTGACCTCATTGAGCGCCCACATTGCAAATTTGCAATCCCTACGTCTTAGAGGACACATCAAACCAAGCAAGCATTTCCCCTCTCTAAGACGAAACCAGGAACTTCGGCCTGCAAGAACTCAATTCCACTCCAGAAAAATCGAGTCCCAAGATCATAACTTTCCCACCGGACGATGCAATGGAGGCTCGGAATCGGGCATTCACCGAATTAGGCCGCGCTGCGAAGGCGCGCATTTCCGGGAGGAGCCGCTCGAACACGAGGTGGCTGCGGTACACCGACCCAGGCGCCGCCGGCGGCGCCGGCGGCGCGGCCTCCACCACGACGCCGGCGCCCAGCCCCTCGCCGCCGCCCGTGGCGAGCATGAGCATCGCGGCCGCGTACGCCAGCGCGAGGAGCAGCAGGGCGGCCCGCCGCCGGCGCCCGTCCAGCACGCGGCCCAGTCGCCGCGCAGCGTGCCTCGGGCCAGCCGCCTCGGTGCCGCGCATGGACGCCGCCGCGGCCGGCACTGGCATCTCCTGGAGCGCTCCGCTGGACCATGCGGGGCGAAGCTGACGGGGGAGGCGCGAGGTGGTGGTGGCGGTTGATAGCGGAAGAGGAGAGCGTGACCAGAAATGGCAAATAGGAAAGGAAGAAAATAGGTGTCCGGCCGGGCCGCCGCCGCCGGTGTTTGGCTTCCACAAGAAGACTGCAAATCGTCTCTCCGACTCACATTTGTAAACGACGAACACCCCTGCTAAAATGACTCTGATTTGCAAATGCGATTTAGTGCTTTCCAAGGCCTTTTTGGATTTCATATATCAATCCTTAGCGCACGTAAGTTGAAAAAAAATCTTTCATGCATGGAGTACTAAATAAAATTTATTTTCAAAATCTTTTTAAGGATGAGTGTAATTTTTCACGACGAATCTAATAACAGTAATTAATTGATGATTAGCTACAGTGATACTACAGTAACCATCCAATAATTACACGGTAAAAAGCCTCATTAGATTCTTTAGGGTTCCTAGCGTAGGGGTTCTGTAGTTGATTTTGTAAACTGACTTAGTTTGACACCATAATTAACAGTTAAAGTGTTGATTTCCTAGCATTCTATGAAACCAAACGGGCCTTGTTCTGATGATTTGAAAATGTGCATGGCACAGAAACGTCTCCGTCGGACGCGCCGAGGGGCACGCCGGCTCAGCTCCCACGCACGTTGGCGCCCACCAGCTACAGCCAAGCAAATAGAGCATTGTCCCCACAAAACAAAGGCTCCATTGTGTTCCTTGGCTCGCTGCTGTGATATTTCTGTTGGAGAATTGTCCCCACAAAATAGAAAGCATTGCCAAGTTACATTTTTCTTAAGAAAATCGTATTTACCTTTCTCAGCTAATATATCGTCTCTCTCAAGGTGGTAATGGGCATGGCCCGTTCTAGTGCTCCCTTCACAATTACTAGAACTTCAGTCATGGCTTCCATCCAACTAAGCCCAGAAGTCATGGACAAATGAGTCCTCAGAAAGAATGGGAGAATTCCGACCTCTAAAGATCACTACCTCATCTCCTCTGATAGCATGCCTGATGATCCATTCACTCAAGCAATTTGGAGCAGCTTCGCTCCCCAGAGATGTAAATTCTTTCTTTGGCTTATGCATCGAGAGAGACTGAGTACGAATGCAAGATTACATCATTGCAATATGCAAGCTTCTAGACAGTGCCCATCCTGCCTCTTGGAGGAAGATTGTTTCCATCTTTTTATTGCCTGTCCGCGTAGCACTAGCTTCTGGAACTATTGTGGCATTGATGTGAGTTCAATGTCGCAGACCTTTGGAGTTGAGCAATTGTGGCTGGAAAACCCTCTGCAAGAGAACAATGCTAGAATTAAGAGTACCATCTTGACATGTTTACTTTGAAATATCTGGAAATGTAGGAATGCGAAGGTATTCCGACAAGAGGATGAAGCAAACTCAGTGATCGCCCAACGGTGCAGGGAGAAGATTTAGTTTTCTGGTCTTACAGATGCTCGTCCCCCTCTGACAAGAGGAAGATCATAGAGTGAAGTAACGTTTTTCCACAGATGTAAGGGCTTTTAAACAGTGGATTAGTTTTCCTGTTTCTCTTCTTTTCTGCTAGTTTTTCTAGCACCATGTAAACTTTGTAAAAGCTTTGTAATGTTGTTGATATGTTTTGCAATAAAATTCTAAGGGGTCCAGTTCTTTCAAAGAAAAAAATTATATAGTATACTCAACTATTTTTGTTGGAATCTGATTTGCCTCCCTCAATTGTAATCTCTAAAACTAGACATTTCCTCAAGCTATGAAATTAGGGACTTTTACCTTGTCGACTGAAACAATTCCCTCTTTTCCTCTCAAGAATACCAAGGGCCGTATCCGAACTAGCTCCATCATCAATATTTCAGAGCTGAGACCTAGGCCATGCGATTTCTGGCCGCCAGACATCACGACCTGTTGCCCAAATGCAAAGTTCGCCTTTGCACGATAAACTTTAATTTGGGCCATGCTAGCACAACACGAATGCGAGGGCCATGTTGTACCAAAATTTTTTGGCACGGTCGACACCACGGCACGGCACAGCACGATGGTACACATACATTGTCTTGAGCCGTGGGCTAGTAAGATAATAGCCCCAAATCTAAATTGTATGAGCCTGTCGGTCCTGCACGGCATGGCAGCTCTTATGTTCATTTATCCTCTTCTTTGTACAGATTGCGTGGATCTAACTACAAATTGTATGAGAAAGCTGAGGTTGCTAGCAAGATAGATCTAACTACAAATTGTATGAGAAAGCTGAGGTTGCTAGCAAGTTCAGTGTCGTTTTGTGAGAGCCAGTCTTGGACTGGCACACCACACCACATAACGGCAGGGGCATTGCTTGGGCCTATCTAGCTCTAGTTCGGCAGGTAGATAGTAGATGCCATCCATGGAGTCGTGGAGATGGCGCCTAGCTCGAAGCAACAACATTTCTAAGGACCGCAGGAAGGGCAAACATGAGGCCAAATCAAAGGGTTTACCCCTGCTAATACCTAAAAATCTAGTGTACTACCTGCTTGACAAATCGGGTTCATCTTCGTCTCAGGTTCTGAAGATCCTCGTGTCTGCACTGTACCTGCTCTGTAGCTTTTTGAAATTTTGATCTCACTGAAGATGAAGATCATGAAGAGCGGCAAACTTTTTGATCAAGAGAATGCTACTGCTATGACATGTTGTACTTGAATGGCGTGTGAGCAAGAAAACAGAGGAGAGATCGCAGTGTGTGAGTCAGGTGCCTGCTGAATCCACTGATTCTGCTGGACAGAACATCTGATCGATCAGTCATCAGGAGATGATACTGGTCTCATGTCAGAACATCTCACAGGCTGACAGACACAGAATCAAGAACCGAACCCCCCACAAGAAAACAGTGGCACAGCCTCCATCTCCAACTCCAATCCAAGCTCAGCTATCTCCTAGCTCTATCCAAGCACAATCATCAGCCACACCTCTTACCCCACGGTACTTCTGCAGCCGAGTCTCGCTGCGGGCCCGGCCGCCGGCCCGCGGCCGCGGCGCCGGCGCCGACGAGGTCCACCTGGTCCTGGAGGTACTTGTGCAGCAGGGCCGCGCGGTGCCCGCCGTCCGCCTCCGTCCCTCCCGGCGGCGGCCGCTCGCTGCCGGGGCGGCAGGCTGCCCTCTTCGCCGCCGCCAGCAGCAGCCTCCTCCGGCGGCGGCGGAAGCGGGCCGCGGCGACGGCGACGCAGAGCAGCGGCAGGCAGAGGAGCAGCAGCGGCAGCAGGACCGGCAGCAGGCACAGCGCCAGCACCGACGACAGCGCGCGGCCAGCCGCCCCCATGCGCCCGGCGGGCTAGCTCGACGGCGGCGACGCGGCCATGCAGGGGGGGTCGGAGCCGGAGGGAGGTGGTGCCGTGGTGGTGGTTGCCGTGCGAACAAGGGAGGAGACCGTCTCTGTCTCGGGTGCTCTCTCTTTAATCAGGAAGGACCTCCATTTTCTCCATTTTTAAAAAAGGGAATAATTACGTGGAATTTTTACAGTTTGGTAAGAAAGCGTCTCTAGCCCCATGTTTTGCGAATCTCCCCCTGATATTTTCCTCAATCACTGTAACAGGTCGCTTTCGGCTGATTCTGATCTTTTTTTCGGTCCTCAACTCCTCATCCGACATCCGTCATCCCCCATGTGATGATTATTGGAGCTCACAATTTTGTTAACCTGTTGGGTGTTTTTTCTTAAAAAATTAACATGGAGTCACTGGATTTGGATTGGAGCACAGCAATTATGACTAAAGACACATGATATGGAAATCAACGCACATGTAAAAAGAAAAAAAAACTATTGATTACACGAGGGTGGGTACGAACTGTTCGACCTTTTAGCTTGGACTAGCTCGAATCGAATCAAAAGTGCACAAGCCTAATCGCATGCTTTTACACGCGGGCCCGGATCGAATTTAATCGCGCGACCCATCAGTCGTAACATTTTGCGAAAAGATGATGGGGTTGTTTACTTGTTTGCGACACATGGGGTTGTTTACTTGTTTGTGGCACAAGAGGTTATTGATTGTAATTTGCGAAAATTTGTAGATCTGATTTGTGACGAGGGAGAGAGACCGGGGCGATCGTCACAATAGTTTTTTTTTTAAAAAAAAGGAGACAGCAGAATTGCGATGTAGTACCATCATCACTTAATTACAAATCGTCGGACACTGATTGATGGCGGCAGACGGGATTAACATATTCACAAGGAGCATGAGGAGGGGTACGTATTGGATGATTTTTTTTCTCTGCTCCTCTGTTTGTTTTGTTTTGTTTCTTCCTTTTCTTTTTCATTTACCAAGGGCATGTTTGGATGCGCGCTAGAATCCTAGCGCTGGAAGAGAATTTTTCCCGCATGAAGGACTGAATGAAGTCTATTTGCAAAAAATTTTTAGGGATGGGTGTAACTTTTCGCGACGAATCTAATGACGGTAATTAATCGATGATTTGCTACAGTGATACTACAGTAACAATCCTCTAGTCGCGCAGTCAAAGGCCTCGTTAGATTCTTCAGGGTCACTAGCGCGGGGGTTCTGGAGTTGGTTTTGTAAACTGACTTTGTGTGACACCGTAATAAACGGTCAAAATATCACTATTCACTAGCGCGCTACAAAACTAAATGGGCCAAGATGCAAGATTCCTCTCAAGATTTGACTTTCTGTTATCCGGCTGATTATTTTCAACCTTCACTTGTATATTTTTTTAACCGCCGGAAGAGCAGAGCATGGAGAGGGATGGCGCGAGCGAGCAAGGCCAATGGCCATAGCTGATTGGCCTTCCAAGAGCAGGCCATCGAGGTGGGCCCCGCGCCACGTCGTCTGGGGAAAGCGCCGGGGATAAATAAACGCCCCGCCGCGTCAAAGCCACGTCGGACGGCAGGCCCACCTAGGCTTTTAGCCACCCAAGCACAGCACTGTATGCAGTGTCGTGACCATAGAATTTCAAGAATGGTAAATGCGTTAGGTCCATGTGACCATGGAAAGTTGTGGGATGTTAAATTCTAAGCCAAATAGTCTAATTTATTAAATAGATTTTAATTCTTCCAAAATGAGATGATCCAAACGGTCTCTTACGGCGAGGGATCAGCGAGCTGGGAAATGTGTCGCGTGTAGGGCCCGAGTCGCGTGCAAGAGTGCGGCCAAGGTAATTGTTATATCTGCTTTTTGTTTAGTTTTTTTTTTCTTTTGGAGGTTGCTGGACAACAATGGCAAGATTATACCTTACTCAATATGGGCATAAGAGCAGCATTATAGTCGGCGAAGATGCTAGCAAGTTTCTACTTGGTGGAGAGAGAAATGAGGAGAGAAAGCAAAGCGGACGGATCGTCAGACGCCGGCAGAAATTGAGCGCATACATTAACTGAGCCCTCCCACCACCGATCGTCCAGCTCTTATTGGCCAGCCTTGCACTATTTTCACCTTGCAAGAATATAGGATCCTGTTTGTTTTTAGGATTTCTTTTTAATCCCTGTCACATAAAAAACCATTTAGAAGTATCAAATAAAATATATTTATAATTTTTTTTTGCATATATAGATTTATCTCGCAGTTTAACTCCGGGGTTCTGCAATTAGTTCTGTAATTAGATTTTATTTAATATTTATAAATATCAAGATTTTTTTTGATGTGACATTGTCTAGAGTTTAGCTCCTAGATTTAGGTGATGGTTAGATAACTGTGCCCCTCTTTCATGGCTTTTAATGAAAAGCAAGAGAGGGGACAATCACTCTTAGGGCAGTCCCAATCCAGACTCTATTATTAGAGTCTAAGCCTCAAAGACTCCATCACAAGAAATTATACTTCCCAATGTAAAGTGTGATACTTTGGTTTATATGGCCCACTTGTCTCTCTCACATTCATTCTTGATTTGCGTGAAGACTTGGAGTCTAAATAAAATTTGGAGTCTTGATTTCTCTCACTCTTTCTTTCATAAATATACTGCCACATCAGCAAAATACAATAAATAGGAGGCTTAGACTCTATAGTAGAGTCTGGTTTGGGACTGCCTTAGGGGAATCAGATCCTCTACAGTTGGACTTCTTGACTTGACTTTACTGTGCAGTCACGCGATATCAGCCATCGACCCGTGATCTTACGATCCTCCCGTGCTGGCACTCGCGCGCGGCTCTCCTAGCCGCTGGCTCTTTTGCTCTCCTAGCTGATGGCTCGCTCTCCTCTGCCACTCCTCCCCCGCCACAAAGTGTCAGATCCTCGCCGCCCAAGCTCCTCCCTCGTCTCCTGCGCCGCGGGCTCGCGTTCCGGCGAGGCGCCGCCGCGGGAGTATCGGATCCTCGCCGCTCAAACTCCTCCCTCATCCCGGCGAGGCGCCGCCGCGGGAGCGTCGGATCCTCGCCGCCCAGCCTTCTCCCTCGTAGGCCTTCCCGGACGCCGGACTTATATGCACTCTTCTGGGACTAGTACTTCTCCATCGCACGTTTCTCGCCGGTGAAAGACGCAACCTGCAGCAACGCTCGTCAGCCACGTTTCTCACGTCAGCATCGTTCTGTTGAGGGGTGGCTTGATGTGTGTATGGGAGGATGGGGATGGATTCGCTTCTGTTGCGTGCTCATCGCTCACCGTTCTGATGGAGCTGATGGTCTGCTCCACGGCCTCCACCACCACCGACGACTCCGCGTAGGCTGCCTAGCCCAGGGACGCCATCTTGGCAACGACGTTGGACATGACGACGCCCGCCAGGACGAGCGGCCATCATGACGAGGGTGAGCAGCCAACCCTGCGCGAAGGCGTCGATGAAGCCGCCGAAGAAGGTGTCGACAAGCTGGATGAACTTGCCGACCTTCTCGCTCATGGCGTCCTGGATGAGCACCGTGTCGCCGGACATCCTGCCCACGACCTCGCTAGTGCTGGTGTACTTGTCGAAGAAGGCGATCTCCTGGCGCTGGATGGTCTTGAGGTACAGGTTCCGTATCTGCGCCGCCTGCCTCTCGCCGGTGACAATCCTCTTCTCGCGGCGCAACACAACAAGTCGGCCTTAGTCTGCGTGCTTGGTGCCCCGGTTCTAGTCTGCGTGTTCGGTGCTCCGGTTCCTTAGTCTGCGTGCTCGGTGCCCCGGCTCCTCGCGCGGCGCGACAGGGAGAGAGAGAGCGGCGGACTTACGGACGAAGACGAAGGAGGCAACGGCGGATGCGATGGCGAGGTAGATGAACTTGAGCGCGTCGTGGATGCTCATCGCGCCGCCGTCCGCGACCAGAGGGGACATGAGCCCGCGGCTGGCGTGTGCTGGCGCTGGGTGGCCCGCCGTCCGCGCCGCCGCCTTAGGTGGCCACGCGGCTGCGGGCGCTGGGCGGCTCGCCGTCCGCGCCCAGAGGGGACACGAGCCCGCGGCGGTGTCTGGGACGCGAGCCCGCGGCGCAGGGGACGAGGGAGAAGGCTGGGCGGCGAGAATCCGACGCTCCCGCGGCGGAGCCTCGCCGGGACGACGGAGGAGGCTGAGCGGCGAGGATCCGGCGCTTTGAAGAGAAGAGCGAGCTGTCAGCCAGGAGAGTCGCGAGAAAGAGCCAGCGGGAGAGCCGCGCGCGAGCGCCAGCACAGAAGAATCCTAGGATCACAGTTCGATGGTTGATATCGCGTGACTGCAGAGTAAAGTCAAGAAGCCCGACTGCAAGGATCTGATTGGTGGGATCCACATCAAATAAATATTTTTTGGAGGAACTAAAGTAAATTAGCACCCTCTAAATCTTTAGTTCTAAATTAGCCCACTTGTTTGGCTCTTTGGAGGCTATTTCAGAGCTAAAAAAAGAGAACTAATTTTTAGCTCCTAAGATCCAAACAGGGCCGAGCAGCTGCTGCGGGCCGAACTGGTCCAAAAAATAAAGCCTGGTGGTCGGATCGGGTCGGAGGAAGAAGCCATGGGTATATTATTTTAGCTTAAACTAAACTCAACAAATGATCAAGTTTAGTCTAGTGCTGGCCCTGTTCTCCTTGTTTGTTGTACTATTTTTTTCTTTTTCCTCGTGGGATAAAACTCACTGCAAATCTCTTGCCGTCATTTTGAAATCGTTCAGTCAACTGTTCATGTCAAGGTGCGATGCACTGTGCACTTCTAAATGTGTGTACTGTACACTATTTGAAACGGAAGGACAGGAAGATGGATTGCAGCTCAAGAAGCCTCTAGGCCCATTGTTGCTTCTGCTGCCTTTTTTTTCCCAGTCAAATGTTGCAAGTCAACATGGGCCAATGCAAGTTAAGGCCAACCCATGCTGCACTTCTAGGCCCACTCTGGTCCATGAAAAGTACTTCATGATCTGACTATTATAGCTCGGCCTTGTGTTGTCAAACTACATAATTCTTCACTACATATTATTAAGGTTAGTATTTTTTTTTGGAGATTTACTCCTTTTAAGATGACTTATATTAAATTTGCGTAAATCACTAACATGGACTTTTTAAAGAAGGATAAGGTTAAGTATCCGGAAAGACGATTAAAACCATACACATACACACACTTGGAGGATGTGATGAATGAATAAGATGGAGTATTGCCCCATTTGGTTGTTCTATTTCTATACTACTCACGCTATAAAAAAATCTTCCCTGCATGGAGTACTAAATGAAGTTTATTTGCAAAACCTTTTTACGGATAAGTGTAACTTTGCGCGATGAATCTAATAAAGGTAATTAATCGATGACTGGCTACAGTGATGCTACAGTAACCATTCTTAATCATGAGATCAAAAGCCTCGTTAGATTTATCTCGAAGTAGCGCAGGAGTTGTGGAGTTAGTTTTGTAAAATACTTTTATTTAATACATCTAATTATTGGTCTAAGTTGCTACAGTAGCTTGCGCTACACAAACCAAACAGGGCCATATTTAGTCATCAAGAGTTCAAGTTAAGGTCGAGCGAACTTTCTAAAAGTGTTGTGTGCATATACACATAGAGTTCTACAGTATGCAAGAACAATCATATCCAAAATTGATCATCTGAACTGAAAGTGAGGTCTCAATTTTCACTAAATCAGCACTAGTATACAGTACAACGACGTTGCCCTGCGACGACTCACTCCACCAACACGTACGTACACAGGCATCTTCCTACACGCTAGCTAGCTATTACAGTGTGACACTGCAGGCTTGTGCTTCTCGCTCATCATCATACGGATATGTACCTGCTGCACGAGCAACCCAAATGAAATCACAACAAGAGGAGGAAGAGGATCGGAGGAGATCGATCGACCGATCGTGCGCGTGCCGGCGGCGATGTAGTAACACGACGGCGGCCGGGCGGCGCCGCTGCTCACCACTCACTGCACACTTGACACAGCAGGCTAGCAGCTCACAGCACGTCGTCGGTGTGCAAGGAGAAGTCGGGCTCGTCGGGCTTGGCGAGCTTGGGGAACTTGATGGCGGACACGTCCTCGATCCGCTTGTGGTGCAGCGCGGCGCCGCGCTTGGTGTTCTTGGCGAACTTGGACGCCAGGAGCGTGGCCGAGAGGTGCGCGCCGCCGCCGGAGCCGCCGTCCCCCGCGGCGCCGGCGCCGGGGTCCCCGTCCCCGCCGCCCTTGACGAACTCGCCCAGCAGCGGCGCGCCGTCGGCGTCGCCGAGGCCGAGCGGCCCCGCCGCCCCCTCGCCGCCGGCGCCGCCCTCGTCGGCGTCCTGGTAGTAGATCCCCTCCTGCTTCATGAGCTCCCTGGCGAGCTTCCGCTTCTTGTACCTCCGCCACGCGCCCTGCACGAAGCACGCCCCCCAGCTGCGCCACTGGTGCGAGTAGTACCGGAACGCGTGCTGCAGGCGCTTGCTGTGCAGGCGCTTGAACTGGTTGGCGACGTACTTGAGGTCGTCGGCGCGGAGGGCGAAGGCCTCCACCTCCGTCACCGACCGCACGGTGCGCGTGGACTGCGGGAAGTTGAGGCTGGGGCTGGGCATGAGCGCCCACGTCAGGAGCTCCTCGCCGCAGAAGTCCCCCGGGCGGAGCGTGATGGAGCTGAAGAAGTTGGTGCGCCCGCCGTCGGTGGTGGAGCTCTCGAGCTCGCCGCGGATGATGAAGAGCATCTCGCTGACGGGGTCGCCCTCGCGCACGATGTAGGCGTCCTTGGTGCTCAGCGACGACACCAGGCGCTCGCAGATGGCGTCCAGCAGCTGCTCGTCCATCTGCGAGAAGAAGGGCACGCGCCGGACCAGGGCCAGGCAGAGGTGCCGCTGGATCTCGCGCCGGAGGTCCAGCGGCAGCGACTGCAGGATCGACTCCTCGTCTACGCCGCGCGTCGCCAGCCACTTGTACTGGAAGAAGCGCCGCACGCGCTCCTGCAGCTCCGGCGGCAGCTGCCGGTGCCGCATCCACTCCTCGATGTCGCGCCGCTTCACGCGCCACTCCTCCAGCCGCACCGTCATCGACTGCAAGTAGGTCTGCAGGCACCAGGATCGATTTAATTTGCACGTCGTCGTCAGTAACTCGACTCAATCAACAAAGGATTATTCAGGATCAATCAAAGGTCTGCATGCACCTGCATGTTTCCAATGAGATGTGAGAAGAAGACAAGGCCCATGATGCAGATGAGAATGCAGAAGACGGTCTCCCCCTTGTAGGTGCTGTTCTGCAGGTTCTGCCCGTAGGAACTGATCGATCGATCGATTTGCACACAGACAGACAGACAGACTGAACTGTCAGTTCAATTTTGCACAGGAACTAGTTCATGGATCAGAAAAATCTGTCGCCATCATCATCATCATCATGGTACCTCAAGTTCCGGAACCCCCACCAGAGGCAGTAGAGGTACTTGTCGATGAAGGCGACGCCGTTGCGATCCAGGTTGAGGGCATCGGCGAACAGCCCGTAGTCGTACTCGGCGTCCGGGAGCATGCACTGCTTCTGGATCGCGCTGTGGTTGTGCCAGGTCTGCCGCACGGGGTCCTCCCTGCTCTTGCAGTCCAGGAAGGTCATCAGGCATCTGGGGATGGCTGCTGTGGTGCCGTTCTCGTTCGTGCACACCTCCATCCAGCACGAGTACTGCCGCTCCACGGACAGAAGGTACCACAGAGCGCCAAGAACCTGCACAGTGCACACACACACATACACACATGTCATGTGCGTATCATTCCATATGAAAAGTATATATATACACCCACGTGCTATTCTACACCTAGGGTGTAGCTACACCCAAGTAATTACTAAATAATTTTTTAGTAATAACCGCTGCGCGTGATTACTGTTACTGAATGTGATTCAGTAACTGGGTACGTAACTCGGTTCAGTAATTTCTGGTCAGCTCGGCCAGTAATAAATAGAGGAAGTTAAAGGTGAGGGTTTTTTTTCATGGTTGAAATGCAGTAGCATTCCTTTTCAAAAAAGAGAAAAGAATGCAGTAGCATACATGGCTTGCCAGTGTGTAGAGGAGCAGGTTGTAGGCAGCCCCTGCCCAAGCTGTCCTCGTGACGACGCCGCTCGCCTTGACGATCTTGGAGTTGAGGGATATGATGAGGTACACTCTTGGGATGTACTGGATCAGCACGATCATCGAGAGCGTGTTGTTGGTGTGGTTGGCCGAGGATGTGCTCACGGCAGGTATCACGAACCAGATTATCATCTGCATTGTATTGTTGATCGATCAGTTCAGAGAAACTGCACTTGTGAATGCATGAAGCATCTGAAAGATGACATGACATCTTGCAACAGAAGCTTGGGTTTCAATGAGGATGGTTCAGTAAAATTGCATCAGATTGACAATCTGAATAGGGCAGCTACATGAACCACAATGTTGACGACGATGAGATGAACAATTTGGGCATTTGGCAGGTGTACCAATGCATGCATGCATGTTTACTACTGTACCTGCGGGATGGGGAGCATGGCGGCGAGGTCGATGATGAAGTCGTTCTTGAGGTAGCGGATGGCGATCTGGTCGGGGTCCCTGACGAGCTCGCCGCGGCCGAAGATGCGGGAGCTGGGCGCGACGAAGGCGATGCGGAACTTGAGGATCATGTGGGCGAGGTAGAAGAGGTCGGCGAAGGTGCGGACGGCGGTGACGAGGACGCCGATGCCCATGTCCATGGAGACGCAGGCGGCGAGGCCGTCGGTGTGGAGGAGGTAGAAGTAGAGCGGGTCGACGAAGAGGCCGACGAGGCAGGTGACGAGGAAGAGGCGGTACCACCGGAGCACGACGTCGTCGCCGGGGTCGAGGATGCGGCGGGGCGTCCAGGGCCGGCGCGCCGCGGCGCCGCCGGGCAGCGCCGCGGCGGGCGCGCCGGCGCCCGGGTGGAAGAAGGGCAGCGGCGGGCGGCGGAACGGCGGGAGGATGCGGCGGTGGATGAAGCCGGCCATGGGCGCGGGCGCGGGCGGGGGGAGGGCGGGCCGGCCGGGCAAGGTGGCGCTGGCGCGCGCGGGGTGCGGTGGGGGGCGAGAGGAGGATCGGAGTCGGAGGAGGGCGGCATGCATGCATGCGCGGCGCGCACGCGCGCGCGTGTCTGCTGCGTGCGTGTCTTGTGCGCGCGGCCGCGCGTTGCGGGGAGCCATGGCTGCCGCGCGCCGGGAGCTCCATGCATCGAGGGATCGCGGCGTTTCGTCCAACAGATGGTGGGGGTGGGGCTGGGGTGTGCCGCCGCGCTGCTTGCCGATGAAAGCCTGGCCCTGGCGGCACCAACATATGAATGAACTGGCTAATATTTCGGCCCAATATGAATTACTGTTCTACTCAAAGCCCAAGCAAACCCACAATTCTAATCCATGTTTTCCTCCCTTGCCTCTCAGTCAAATTTAGGCCAAAACTCAGCTATTTTGTTTTGTCAAATCAAGAGTTTTCACCGGTCAATGTAAATGTAAATGGATCCTAGAGTGAACTTTCCAAAGTTCACCCATTCGAGTGGGATCCAAAAGGCTTCCCTACTAAATTCAATGGGGCATGTTGGCACCCTTTTGCCGTGCAGACCGTGCATGCAGACGAGCATAGCTGGACATGCATCATGCAAAACATATCCTTCCTACTTTCTTTATTTATTATATTTTCCCTTTTATTTCATTTTCTTTTCTATTGATTTCCATCTTGGTTTTTTTTATTTCTAATCCCCTTCACGTATTTTGTCATTCCTTTTCGCCTCCTTTTAGTTTATTTTTTATATTTCTATTTTTTCTCATTTTTATTTCCCTTTCATCTAATTGATATGCATATATTTTCTCATGTGAAATCACCTGTTCCCTTGTGAACTTATTTCATATTTTTTTATTCATTTGCATGCTTTGTGTATTAAAATTATCTGTAAATAAGAATACACTCTCCTCCATAGTGCTGGATCATTTTGTTTATTTTGTAGACTAATTTGTACGCGATGCTAAATTATTTATTCGTGTTGTAATGTTTAGTTTCTGTTGTGTCCTATGCAATCAAAGGTTTGTGATGCTCTATTTTCTATTCACAATATATTACAATTTGTACATCACGTTTAATCTTTTGTTCACAAAAAATAATCATTTATTTGTAATATTTAAAATTAATTATTTCCTACTTAATTTTAGAAAAGAAATATTATGTAAATATAGTCAATTGGGGTCTTGTTTTGATGAATTTAATAGTGCAATCAAAATTTTATTTGAATGCTCTGTTTAGTATATATAGTTTTATAGTTTTAAATTTGCATGCATGTGGAGTGTTATCATCACTTTTATCCTCATCTGCATGCATACGCTGATTATATCTCCTTTTAAGTTGACAATCCATAACAGGAATAATGAAAGTATGCACCGGCCCAATAAATAGCAAAAGTATATATCTGGGTCAATAGATGATGCATGTGCAGACGTTTGGGGTGACAAATCGAGAACTTATCACCTCAAACGATAGCTAGTCGCGCCCATGTTTAGCACATTAAGTAATTACTATCAACCGGACAAGTCCATTTCACAGTCTCCTCCAAGATACATATCTCAGTTTTGATTAATTATTCACTTTTGAGTTCAGTGATCCAGCTTTGGCTGCACATGAGAGCATGAGTAGCAATGGCAGTTACTAAACTTTTTTTTTTCATAATAGCACCCAATTTCAGTATCACTTCTTGAAGTAGAGTGATACTTGGACTATGTTTCTTCTGGATTACACATAGGTGAAGCAACAATATCAGTGTCGTATAATATGGGCAAGTCTTATTGTTTGGCAATGCACATCGTGTCGCAAACCATGCGTGTCTTATGACAAGTCGTCAATTCACTGAAGGGCCCATCCTTTCCCAGTACTGTACAAGTGATTAGGCACTGTCAAGCTTTCAGTCACTCCATTTGAACTTGTTTTAGTTTTCTGACAGTGATAGGGAAGCTTAGCGTGATGCTCGTGTGATAGTGAAGCTACCCTGGTGCTCGAGGAGACGGCAGTTTCTTCAGTGCTACGCATGGTGAGCAGAGTCGGTGAGTAGTGTCAGAGTTAAGTGCTGACATGACAAAAAATCTCATTCTTTTTCCCGTGTAAGTGGCGAGAAGATTTGCAGGTACTGACAGTGATATTGTTTTGCATTACTATATGAATACGAGCGATCACGCATTATATAAGCATTATTCATATTGTATAAATTAAAGGTTAGTTGTACTGAATGCTATCAAACCACACTAGGAACCTGCTCCTACGTTTGCGGATCTGAATAACTGAATTGCAGCCAAAGAGATTCACTTCACGTACAGCCTAGACTAAAAAGAACCATTATAGAGCAGCCTAGACCGGCTTTCACTAGTGATAGCGAAACCAAAACCTGCGAAGCCAAAAATAGTGGCTTCACCCGGCTTCTAGTTCGCTACAATATCTCGATTTGCGTGAAATAGTCGAAGATGAAGCTGAAAAACCCTGCCAAACAGGAATATGTGCTCGGTCAGTCTCAGGCTTTGCGTCGAGATATCAGAAGCACTCAACAATCTGAATCACATTTTAAGTTAAAAAAAACAATCTGAATCACATGCCGCTGTTTCCTGTTTGTTAATGTGCTTCGCACACCTTTTTTTCTTAGTGCAAGACACGGCAGCTCTACTGTGTAGTAGTATAGAAGAAAAAAAAACTACTGAATCACACAGGTAAAGGGCCTGCTTGGATCGTGTGGCTGTGCTTCAGAAAACGACAACCTTCCAAACAAGCCAGAGCCAAAGATGACACGCGACAGGGCTGCAATGTCTGCAACTCAGGGCAGCTCAGAACGAAGAAGATTTCCGTTCCTGTTTGTAGCTGCAACGTAACCTGGTATAGCCGTATAGCTCCTGAACGTATCCATGCGTGGCGCAATGCTGGGAAACTTGGACACGACGGGAGGAGGATGCAGCAGCGGCTGCAAGACAACCGTGGCTTCGAAGCGGCTGTGCGTGTGCCAACTGCCAAGTACACGTGTCGGACCAGTATGAATGTACAATCAGTGTGCAGTTCATGGCCATTGAGACCCCAAGTTAGTAACTTCTTCTAGCTCCAAACGAAAGTCAAGTAGTAACTTTGGTAGCTGTATGGAGAGGAGTACCATACGTCATTGAAATTTTACTATTGGTAATTAAAGGATGATTTTATAGCATGAACGCTTGTTCTCACGGGACGTGCTACTAAAAAAAGACGAATCCTATAAAATTTCATTAAAAAAACAAAAAAATTGTTCATTAATTTGGTACACATCATAATCATACATTTGATCAAATTGGCATCTAAATTATCCAACTATATCAATATATAAAACAACTTGAAGTAATTGACCACTTGATTTTGCCTCTAAATATTTTATATTGGTGCACTTTAATATTTATTATAATTTAGATTCAGATTTAGGAGTAATTTAACTTATAATAATAATAATAACATAATTGGATAATTTATATGCAAATTTGTTGGGTGGGGGAGGGGTATTTGTATTATTTTTATAATGGTATGTGTGGGTAATTTATACAAAGATTAGGGGGTTACTTACTTTTGATTTTTTTTATAATGTCAGAGGTGGGTAATTTAGATAGATGTTTAGGTGATTATTTTAGTCTATTTTCATAATAACAGAGGTGGCAAATTTATTAGGAAAGACAACATACTCGATGGTTTCTGATTTTGTGAGAATTTATAGAATTTCTCTATTTTTTAGAGTGTCCACCTAGGTTTCTAGATGGTTTCATGTGGAGGCTCCAAAGGAGCCTCCAATTAGTAATAGTAAGATTGGACTAAGGTTGTGGACAATTGGATGAAACCATAATACATGGAAGTATTTCCTAAACTGCCGATCCAACCCACATGTCATCCCACCACTAACCTGTTTCTCTGACAGCGACAGAGGATCTAACACCGGCAATTCCAGTGATCGCCTTACGAGTGGTGTGTTTAGTTGGTGAAAAAGTTTGGGTTTTAGTATTATAGCACATTTTGTTGTTACTTGACAAACAATGTCCAATTATGAACTAACTAGGCTTAAAAGATTCAGCTCGTGCTAATCAGTTTGACTGTGTAATTAGTTATTTTTCAACTGCATTTAATGCTTCATGCATGTGTCCGAAAATTTGATGTGACGGATACTGTGCAAAATTTTTTTGGGGGCCAGTGTGTTGCTCGTGGAGACGATCCTCAGCTCTCTTCAGACCGACGCAAGAGCAGAACCAGTAGTAGCAGAGCTTAGTAGCAACATGAATTCTTTTTCCTTTTTTTTCGTGCGTGTACAAGTGGCGAGAAGATTTGCCCAGTTGGATTTCAAGCTATAGAATTTCAAATGGGCCAGGCACGATGGGCGGCCCGAAGCACGACTGTAACACCCGGATACTCCGGCCATTGGCCCGGAGACTCCGGGTATGGAGTTACTATTTTCATAATTTGGTCATCTGGACCCACAACCATTTAAATAGAATATATCACTCTCTCTCTCACTCACTCTCACTCTCTCCCGCGACCTCTCTCTCCCTCACCTCCCTCACGGGCTCTCCCTCTCCTCCCTCTCCCCTAAGCTATAGATTCCGAAATCTTCCATTTCAACTTGACTCCAAGGCCAAGGGAGCTTCACTCGGCGTGGGGAATCATCTTCTATAAGTATTCCACCTTGGGGCGACATCGTTTTCGAGTTTTTCTTGCAAGAGGAGCTAGCTCAAGGTACTATAAGCTAGGGCTCGCCGATTTGGTTGTTTTAGGATGTTCTAGGTGATTTGCTTTGGTCAATCATCTCTATATGCATCCTTCAACTAGGATTCAAGAGGGTTTCAAATTTGGTGGGTTGGTTTTGTCACAATCAAAATTTCAGTTTTTGGGGCGAAAATGCTGTCAAGCCCGGAGACTCCGGGTATAGGCCCGGAAACTCCGGGTTTTGAAAACTCCGGGTTTTGAAAACTCCGGGCGAAACTCCGGGTATAAGCCCGGATACTCCGGGGGAAACTCCGGGTATAGGCCCGGAAACTCCGGACTTTGGGGTCCAGATACTCCGGGTATTCGTCCGGATACTCCGGATTTTTGGGGAATGTTCTGGGCCAGGGAATGCAATTTTTGTGTAAATTACTTGCGGTTGCATCTAGTCATTGGCTATTTTAAGATTGCAACCCATGCATGCATTCTCATATCATTGCATACGTGTAGCCGCTGCCGCCGAGGGAGCCGTGTACGAGGTGGTTGCGGAGCCACAGGAGCCACAGGGGCCAGCCCCGCAGCAGGAGGTCCGTGGGGAGTCGGCCCAAGGCCCGGCTAACCCCAGTGTGGAGCAGCAGACGCAAGGCAAGCCCCGGTGCATGTCCTATTAATTTAAATTATGAATCATTAGGTATATGTTTTATCTATTACTTGTGCATTACGTATTAGGAATTGATTGGAACCTTAGCTGCATGATCCCTAGGTTTCCTTGAGTTTTACTAGTATGTCTAGGTCGATAGCGGTGCTAGGCTAAATAAGACCGGTAGAAGTCGGGTGACTACGTGTCACTCGCGAGACACAAGAAACTTTAGAAGCCGAGTAATTGCCGGTTACTCGCGAGATACATTATTATCTTTATACTTCAGTATTTGAGAAATGGATTGAAATGATATGGAGATGTGAGACCGGGCGGGGAGGATGTGTAGGTATGGCAGCAGGACAGGGTTCCTGGGTGCCTTAGCCCCGTCCGTGTCGATTAAGGACCGGTCGTTGTGGCAGTGCTGATCGGGGATTGAATTGTACTAACCGCATGCCGGGAGTAGGAGGTAGTCGAAACCGGTAAGCCGAGTACTGCCTTGCTTCGAAAGTACAGGAACCCGCACCCAACTCCTGGGGCGAGTCGAGTAGTCGCGGAGAATTGGGATGCATATGTTTACTTTTGGTGGTCTCACGTTGAGCTCGGCTGACCATATGTCGTTGGGCTGGTTCCTGTAGTTCGAGGCGGGGAGGGGAATGGTTGGCATGTATAGTCCGACGGGGCCAATACGTGCCGTGTTGGTTAGGTCCACCTTGCAAGGTTAAAACAGATCGATTCGCCGTGTCTCGCGGATATGAGGGCCTTGATCTGTTTGTCACCTCGTAGCAAATGTGTTAGGGTATTAGAGATATAAAAATGGATACTATCCTGAATCTTAAATTGAATGCTCCAACCTGCGTGTGTAGATAGGCAAACATTAGTGAGAGTCTATCTATATAAAATATGCGGCTAAAACATTGAAAGCAAGGATACACCTCTAGTTGCTATTTCTGCAAAATAACCACCAGCCAAAAGCCTTGCATATCTAGATATGTAGGCTAAGTTATACCCACTGGTCGGGTAAGCCTTGCTGAGTATTAGAATACTCAGGGTTTGTTGCCACCATTATTATTTCAGGACCCCAGGACGTCGACTTCTGCCCCTGTTGCGTCAAGTTCATTCACCGGGATGCAGAGGGGTGGCAGGTCGTGGAGCGAGACCCTTAGTTTAGGGGTTTGTCGGGTTGCACACTTGAGGGCGGAGTGTTCAGCCTTTCTGTTGTTGCGCGGGCCGGTCTGATCGGTCATGGTTAGTCAGGGCTTTTGAAGGCTAGAGTAGTTGTAGGATCTAGTCTATTTGAATTTCAGTACCTTGGATGTAAAGCTTGTAAATTATGCAACTTTTGTAAAATTATGTGTATGTTTGAACTCGGTTGTAAAACCTAACGTTTCGTCCCCCTATAGTGTTTGTAATTTCAAGTATTATGTTGTGCTTGTACCATCTGCGCCCACCTTCGCGTGGGACTTCCGGTGTTGTTTCGATCGGGCCGTGGGTTGAGAAAGGATCGCCAAATTAAGCCGTTAAGCGAATGTGCCTGATGTGTTCAAATGATGGCCATTACGCTTAATTAGAGTTTTAATTTGATGGTTCTGTCACAGCTGGTATCAGAGCTGAAACGCACTGGGGGTGGTACGAGTACGACTATTTTGTAAAATTTCTTAACTTAACAGGGAATTTCTGATTTGAAAACAAATTGGGTGGCGTTAATCGTACTAAGCCCTATAGAGGTTGTATTAGAGTCGCGTGTAGACGGTGGGTTTGGGTTGAGAGGTTACCGTAGGGCGATTATGCATCATGTCATTCATTGTTTTAAAATTTCATGCATTTTGGAGGTGGGAACGGTGCGAACCATCACGAGGGTAACCGGATACTCCGGAGATATGTCCGTATAGTCCGGGTGGGTTGTCCGGATATTCCGGAATAGAATCCGGATAATCCGGATTTGGGGTGTCCGGATACTCCGGATGATAATCCGGATACTCCGGATTTGGTTGCGAACGATTCCTGGCCTTTTGATTTAATTTACGCTTTCTGCGTTCTTCCATGGTTGATTGTTTTATAATCAAAATTATGGGACTAATCCAACCATGGTTGGATGCAGAATGGGGGAACCACCGAACCCTCCGGATTTGGCTCAGGCCATTGCGGCCATGTTGACTGGGCGCGACGAGCAGACGGCACTCCTTCGTCGGCTCGTGGAGCAAGGGGCAGCGCCACGGCCAGGACACCACCCACCACCTGTTCCTGGGTATCAAGAGTTCCTGGGAACCCAGCCGCCGCTCTTTCACAAAGCAGACGAGCCATTGGAAGCCGACAGCTGGCTTAAGACCATCGAATCCAAATTCACGCTATACCCATACAATGATGGGGACAAAGCTGCCCTTGCAACACAGCAGCTCCGAGGTCCCGCACGTACGTGGTGGGACAACCACGTGACCATGTTTCCGGCTGGCACTCAATTCACGTGGGCAGAGTTCAGGGAAGCCTTCAGGGCACATCATGTCCCAGCAGGGGTAATTAGAAGAAAATTGACTGAGTTCTTGGCCCTAAAGCAGGGCAACAACAGTGTGATGCAGTATGCCCAGACGTTCAACACCCTATCCCAATATGCTGGTTATCATGTAGACACTGATGAGAAGAAACAGGCGTGCTTCAGGCAGGGGCTTAGCAGCAAGCTCCAGGATCGCCTGGCAATGTTCAAGTTCAACACGTTCAGTGAGCTGGTGAATGGGGCTATCATTCAGGAGGACGCCCATCTAGCTCACAAGGCGGAGAAGAAGAGAAAGGCACCGGCTGTGACATCTTCTAGCAGCGCTCCTCAGAGGTTCCGCCTAGTACAGTCGGGCCCACAGCGAGCCCCCTTTCAGCACCAGCCGTCGCAGCAGTGGGGATACAGGCCCCCTCAGTACACTCAGCCACAGGGGACAGTCAGGCCTCCTGCTCCTCAGCAGAATGAGCAGAAGATCTGGGTGCAGCAGCCGGGGGTGCGCCCCAATCTGTTTCCGTGCTACAACTGCGGGCAGCCGGGTCACTTTGCACGGAATTGCCCAATGCCACCCAAGCAAGGCCAGCAGTCGAGCCAGCAGGGTCAGAAGCAGCAAGTGGCCCACTTCAAGCCAGGACAGGTGCACTACACCACCCTCGAGGGTATTCCTGAGGGAGCTCCAGTGATGGCGGGTACGTTCTTAGTAAATGAACAACCCATTACAGTGTTATTTGATTCGGGGGCGTCTCATACTTTTATTAGCAAGGGGTGTGTTAATAGACTGGGATTAAAAATAGAAAGCATGCCCAAGCCATACCATATTCATTCGCCTGGGGGAAAGTTAATCACCAATCAGTTCGTTAAGCAAGTACCCCTACAGTTGCAAGGAAAAATTTTCCCTACGGCCCTGATAATGTTACCGACCCAAAGGATAGATATTATATTGGGTATGAACTGGATGGAGGGCCAGGGAGTTAGTCTGGACACGACCTCACAATCTGTGCACATCAAATCTTCCATTCATGGGTGTATGACCTTACATTTGAAAGATCATAGGTCTTTGACACCTACGGTGAATCAGGTTGAGGGTAAAAAGCTAGCAGATATACCAGTGGTGTGTGAATATTCGGATGTCTTTCCGGATGATTTGCCTGGAATGCCGCCTGATCGCGATGTTGAGTTTACCATTGAATTGCAACCGGGTACGGCACCGATTTCTAGGAGGCCTTACCGGATGCCACCCAATGAGCTGGCGGAGTTAAAGAAACAATTGCAAGAGTTGCTTGATAAGGGCTATATCCATCCTAGCACGTCACCTTGGGGCTGTCCTGCACTCTTTGTGAAAAAGAAGGATGAAAGCCTCAGGTTGTGTGTGGACTATAGGCTTCTGAATGCCGTCACAATCAAAAATAAATATCCCCTTCCCCGGATTGATATTCTGTTTGATCAGCTCTTCGGGGCCAAAGTATTTTCCAAGATTGATCTCCGTTCTGGCTATTATTAGATAAAGATTAGAGCTGAGGATATTCCCAAGACGGCTTTTCCCACCAGATACGGACTTTTTGAATATCTGGTCATGTCTTTCGGGCTAACGAATGCCCCTGCTCATTTCATGTATCTCATGAACTCGGTATTCATGCCTGAGCTAGATAAGTTCGTCGTGATTTTCATTGACGACATCCTGATATTTTCCAAGAATGAAGAAGAGCATGCAGAGCATCTCCGCATTGTGCTTCAGCGCCTGCGGGAGCACAAGCTGTATGCCAAATTTAGCAAATGTGATTTCTGGCTCAAGAAAGTCCAGTTCTTGGGCCACATCATCTCAGACAAGGGGATTTCGGTTGATCCTAGCAAGATTCAGGATGTCCTAAATTGGAAGACTCCAGAGTCTGTTTTAGAGATCCGGAGTTTCCTTGGGCTAGCAGGATATTATCGCCGGTTTGTACCGGAGTTCTCTAAAATTGCTAGGCCCATGACTGAGCTACTCAAGAAAGGGGTGAGATTTAGTTGGGACAATAAATGTGAGCAGGCCTTTCAGACCTTGAGAAGGCTTCTGACGTCTGCCCCTGTCCTCGCTCAGCCAGATATCACCCAGCCTTTTGATGTGTATTGTGATGCATCAGGTATGGGTCTCGGCTGTGTTCTCATCCCTGATTGTCTTCGCCGGATATTATTCGGCCATTAATACTTGTTGTAATGCGCAGGTACGGGCTTAGGCTGCGTCCTTATGCAGGACCAGCGAGTGATTGCTTATGCCTCCAGAGCCCTCAGACGGCATGAAGAGAATTATGCTACTCATGATCTGGAGCTGGCAGCGGTCGTGCATGCATTAAAGATCTGGCGCCATTATCTTCTGGGTAATCCTGTTCACATATACTCAGACCACAAGAGTCTTAAGTATATTTTCACCCAGAGCGAGTTGAATTTGCACCAGAGACGGTGGTTAGAATTGATTAAGGATTATGACCTGGAGATTAATTATCACCCGGGCAAGGCAAATGTCGTTGCTGATGTATTGAGTCGCAAGGCAAGTTGCAACTGCGTCTCAGCTACAGTTTTGCATGAAACCTTGTGTCAAGAAATGGAGAAGATGAATTTGGCTATTGTAGCTGAGGGTACTCTTGCTAACATTATTCTCACTCCAACCCTTCAAGATCAAGTTATTGCGGCTCAGAAAGACAATATTGGCATAGAAAAGATTAGACAAAGGCTCGGAGAAAATGACCCTCGGGTGGCATGTTTCCATTCCATCTAGATGACGAGGGTGTTCTATGGTTTAAGGACCGACTAGTGGTGCCTAAAGATCTGGAGCTGCGAAAGCAGATTCTTGATGAGGCTCATCTCTCTAGGTATTCTATTCATCATGGCAGCAACAAGATGTATCAGGATCTAAAACAGCGATTTTGGTGGACAAGGATGAAGCGGGAAATCGCTAGGTATGTGTCAGAATGTGACACCTGTCGGAGGGTTAAGGCAAGCCACTTGAGACCAGCCGGCCCTTTGCAGGCCCTGAGTATTCCCTCCTGGAAGTGGGAGGACATCAGTATGGATTTCATTGTCGGCTTACCCAAAACCTCCAAGGGGTATGATTCGATATGGGTTATTGTGGACCGTCTTACCAAGACCGCGCATTTTTTGCCGGTAAAGACCACACATACGGCAAAACAATATGCTCAACTGTATATGGACCGTATTGTGAGTATTCATGGAATTCCAAAGATAATCATTTCAGACCGGGGCGCTCAGTTCATTGCCCGGTTCTGGGAGCATTTTCACGCCGCCCTCGGCACTCAGCTCCTCCGCAGTTCGGCTTATCACCCCCAGACTGACGGCCAGACAGAAAGGATAAATCAAATCTTAGAAGACATGCTTCGAGCATGTGTGCTCACCTATAGTCAAAAATGGGATGAGTGCTTGCCATTGGCCGAGTTTGCTTATAACAATAGTTATCAAGAAAGCATCAAGATGGCTCCATTTGAGGCCTTATATGGACGGAAATGCAGAACCCCATTGAATTGGTCAGAAGCTGGGGAGAGAACTTTCTTTGGGCCCGATATGGTAAATGAAGCAGAAGAGCTGGTTCGGGTTATTCAGGAAAATTTGAAGATTGCCCAATCCCGACAAAAGAGTTACGCCGACAAAAAGCGTCAATCTATCCTGTTTCAAGTGGGGGATCATGTCTATCTGCGGGTATCTCCAATGAAAGGGGTTCAACGATTTGGGGTGAAGGGAAAGCTCGCACCTCGCTATGTTGGGCCTTTTCTTATTAGTGAGCAGTGTGGACCAGTGGCATACCGCCTAGAGCTTCCTACTCACTTATCCGCGGTTCATAATATTTTCCATGTCTCCCAGCTCCGGAAGTGCCTCCGTGTTCCAGAAAAGATGGTTGACATCGAGAAATTGCAACTAGAGCCCGATCTTGTCTATCCGGAGCAACCAATAAAAATTGTTGATTTCAAGACTCGGGTTACTCGGAATCAAACCAGCAAATTTTATAAGGTTCAGTGGAGTAATCACTCCGAGCGAGAGGCTACTTGGGAGACGGAGGACTTCGTTCGGTCTAAATGTCCGGAATTGTTACAAATGTATCAAGGTACTCACCAAGTTCCATTTTCCTCAATTTAGCACATCCATTAAATCTCGGGACGAGATTTCTTTTAGGGGGAAGGATTGTAACACCCGGATACTCCGGCCATTGGCCCGGAGACTCCGGGCATGGAGTTACTACTTTCATAATTTGGTCATCTGGACCCACAACCATTTAAATAGAATATATCACTCTCTCTCTCTCTCTCACTCACTCTCACTCTCTCCCGCGACCTCTCTCTCTCCCTCACCTCCCTCACGGGCTCTCCCTCTCCTCCCTCTCCCCTAAGCTCTAGATTCCGAAATCTTCCATTTCAACTTGACTCCAAGGCCAAGGGAGCTTCACTCGGCTTGGGGAATCATCTTCTACAAGTATTCCACCTTGGGGCGACATCGTTTTCGAGTTTTTCTTGCAAGAGGAGCTAGCTCAAGGTACTATAAGCTAGGGCTCGCCGATTTGGTTGTTTTAGGATGTTCTAGGTGATTTGCTTTGGTCAATCATCTCTATATGCATCCTTCAACTAGGATTCAAGAGGGTTTCAAATTTGGTGGGTTGGTTTTGTCACAATCAAAATTTCAGTTTTTGGGGCGAAAATGCTGTCAAGCCCGGAGACTCCGGGTATAGGCCCGGAAACTCCGGGTTTTGAAAACTCCGGGCGAAACTCCGGGTATAAGCCCGGATACTCCGGGTTTGGGATACTCCGGGGAAACTCCGGGTATAGGCCCGGAAACTCCGGACTTTGGGGTCCAGATACTCCGGGTATTCGTCCGGATACTCCGGATTTTTGGGGAATGTTCTGGGCCAGGGAATGCAATTTTTGTGTAAATTACTTGCGGTTGCATCTAGTCATTGGCTATTTTAAGATTGCAACCCATGCATGCATTCTCATATCATTGCATACGTGTAGCCGCTGCCGCCGAGGGAGCCGTGTACGAGGTGGTTGCGGAGCCACAGGAGCCACAGGGGCCAGCCCCGCAGCAGGAGGTCCGTGGGGAGTCGGCCCAAGGCCCGGCTAACCCCAGTGTGGAGCAGCAGACGCAAGGCAAGCCCCGGTGCATGTCCTATTAATTTAAATTATGAATCATTAGGTATATGTTTTATCTATTACTTGTGCATTACGTATTAGGAATTGATTGGAACCTTAGCTGCATGATCCCTAGGTTTCCTTGAGTTTTACTAGTATGTCTAGGTCGATAGCGGTGCTAGGCTAAATAAGACCGGTAGAAGTCGGGTGACTACGTGTCACTCGCGAGACACAAGAAACTTTAGAAGCCGAGTAATTGCCGGTTACTCGCGAGATACATTATTATCTTTATACTTCAGTATTTGAGAAATGGATTGAAATGATATGGAGATGTGAGACCGGGCGGGGAGGATGTGTAGGTATGGCAGCAGGACAGGGTTCCTGGGTGCCTTAGCCCCGTCCGTGTCGATTAAGGACCGGTCGTTGTGGCAGTGCTGATCGGGGATTGAATTGTACTAACCGCATGCCGGGAGTAGGAGGTAGTCGAAACCGGTAAGCCGAGTACTGCCTTGCTTCGAAAGTACAGGAACCCGCACCCAACTCCTGGGGCGAGTCGAGTAGTCGCGGAGAATTGGGATGCATATGTTTACTTTTGGTGGTCTCACGTTGAGCTCGGCTGACCATATGTCGTTGGGCTGGTTCCTGTAGTTCGAGGCGGGGAGGGGAATGGTTGGCATGTATAGTCCGACGGGGCCAATACGTGCCGTGTTGGTTAGGTCCACCTTGCAAGGTTAAAACAGATCGATTCGCCGTGTCTCGCGGATATGAGGGCCTTGATCTGTTTGTCACCTCGTAGCAAATGTGTTAGGGTATTAGAGATATAAAAATGGATACTATCCTGAATCTTAAATTGAATGCTCCAACCTGCGTGTGTAGATAGGCAAACATTAGTGAGAGTCTATCTATATAAAATATGCGGCTAAAACATTGAAAGCAAGGATACACCTCTAGTTGCTATTTCTGCAAAATAACCACCAGCCAAAAGCCTTGCATGTCTAGATATGTAGGCTAAGTTATACCCACTGGTCGGGTAAGCCTTGCTGAGTATTAGAATACTCAGGGTTTGTTGCCACCATTATTATTTCAGGACCCCAGGACGTCGACTTCTGCCCCTGTTGCGTCAAGTTCATTCACCGGGATGCAGAGGGGTGGCAGGTCGTGGAGCGAGACCCTTAGTTTAGGGGTTTGTCGGGTTGCACACTTGAGGACGGAGTGTTCAGCCTTTCTGTTGTTGCGCGGGCCGGTCTGACCGGTCATGGTTAGTCAGGGCTTTTGAAGGCTAGAGTAGTTGTAGGATCTAGTCTATTTGAATTTCAGTACCTTGGATGTAAAGCTTGTAAATTATGCAACTTTTGTAAAATTATGTGTATGTTTGAACTCGGTTGTAAAACCTAACGTTTCGTCCCCCTATAGTGTTTGTAATTTCAAGTATTATGTTGTGCTTGTACCATCTGCGCCCACCTTCGCGTGGGACTTCCGGTGTTGTTTCGATCGGGCCGTGGGTTGAGAAATGATCGCCAAATTAAGCCGTTAAGCGAATGTGCCTGATGTGTCCAAATGATGGCCATTACGCTTAATTAGAGTTTTAATTTGGCGGTTCCGTCACAACGACACTAGCCCGCCCCTAGGCACGATCCATCGGGCCACGGGCTGGCCCGACACGATAAGGTGTTAGTGCCTGGGCCGCCACTCTGGCCCATAGTGCCGGCACGATAATGGGCGGCCCAATAGTGGCCCGATTCATTCAATGGCCCAACAGCCCACCTCCCCTACCTTCTTCTCCTCCTACGTATAAAATCATCAAACCCTAATTTTTTTCTCCCCCACACCCCACCCCCAGCTGCCCTCCCTCTCCTCCAACCCCTGCGCCCCAACCCTCCAATCCCCACGCCGGCCGCCGCCCGCCCCAACCGCCTCCGCCCCGGCCATAGCCGACCCGGCTGCCCTCCGCCACCGCCGACGCCCGGCCACCGCCGCCGACCTGCCCGCCCCGGCCGCCGCCCGCCCGGCCGCCTCCGCCCGGGCCGCCGCCGACGCCCCGACCGCCTCCGACCCCGGCCGCCACCGACCTGCCCGCCCCGGCCTCTGCGCGCCGATGGGCTGCCAGAGCCCGATGGGCCAGTCGGGCCGCCGTGCCAGCCCGGCCCTATAAAAGGCCTTAGTGCCGGGCCTGGGTCGCCAATTCAGCCCGATGGCTCGATGGGCACGGCACTATCAGGCCCGATGGTCTGATAGTGCTGGGCCGCTTCGGGCCGGGCCACATCGGGCTAGGGCCGGGCCGCCCATTTGGAAATCTGTATTTCGGGCCAGGGGATTCAGTTCCTGTGTGCAGTGCAGTGCTGTTTCTCTGACAGCAACATGAAACCATACATAAGTCAAACTCAGCACCAATCTGGATCGCACGTTGCCCATAAAAGAGAAAAAGCTTCTGTAAACGACATGAACGAAGTGGACGGATCGGTTCCGCACCGTCTGCAGCCTCGAGTCATCATGCGCGCGGCGCTGTGTATCTATCTGAAAAAGTTGAAAAGGATCACTCACCAAACTCGGAGCTGAGTAGCTGACGAGCTGAAACGATGATTGGCGATCAGACAGCAGTGCAGGCGCTGCAAGGTCAACTGAACAACTGATGGACATCGGTCGCGCCAATCAGGCAGGCACCGTGTTGTTTGCTGCAGAAAGGGGACAAGGATGCAGTGATGTGAGCCTGGCCATTCCATCTTCAGATTCAGACAGGAGTTGGTACGGTGCGGTCAGCTATCAGCTGATGTCTGAAGATGCTACAAGTGTACACCGCGCTGTCCCTGGTTGGCCGTGCAGCCAAGCAGGGTGGTTCGCCTACCAGTACCAGTGCCAGATCAGGAAGGAGTTTGTCGCCGTGCACTGACGATTCGTCAAATGCTCCAGGGCGTCGTCGTCGTCTGCAGCAGCCTTGCCAGGAGCCCAGGAGCACCTGCTCCTTGTCGAGCGAGCACAGGTGGAATCGAAGGTCGCGGTCAGGGAGGGAGGGACAGGGTGCGAGTGCGACGCCGGCGTCTGGGTGACACAGCAGGAACCAGGAACGGCGAGCACGAGCAGGTCGAGCAACACGACGAAGGAGAGTAGAAGCAGATAGGAGTACTAATTTATTTAAAAAGAAAAAGCGAGATCGACAAACACCCGCTCAAAAGATGAACAACAACGATCTAGGATTCTAGCTAGAAGCGAATGAAAAGCGAGGAAAAAAAAGGCAAGAGGAAGGAAAGGTAGGCAATGATCAGTCCGCAAAGCAATGCAAGCAGCAGCTCGCATGGCGTCCGGCGTGCCGCCGGGCCCCACCACCACTACTCCTACCACCACATGCGCGGTTGCAGATGCAGCCTGCGCGCACGCCCCCGCGCCGGCGGCAGCCGGCGAACGACGCCGCCGCCGCCGCTCGTCGGCTAGCTAAAGCCATCCCCGGGGCACCACCACGCGCACCAACAACCCCTCGGGGCAAAAGCTAAAGCGATCGCATCGCAGCAACGCCCCACTAGCTAGGCACGCAGCAGCAGACGTCCGTGTCCGGCGCGAGCGACGCCACAGTGTACCAGCCTCTCGATCAGGGAGCTTAGCGTCGTAGCTCGCTCCGACAACTTCCTCGGCGGGGATCGACGAAGACGACGACGAGCGAGGATGCAGAAGGAGAAGGGACGACGTCGTAGCCACTCTTCATTTGTCCCGGCCGGCCGGAAGAAAAACAACCGTTGCTTCTACTTGTTGCTTGTGTTTTTCACGTATACGTACGCCATGTGGCTGCAAGGAAGCAAGCAAGCTACGGAGTACCTAGTACAGCACACATATACTACGGGAAGAAGCTACCAGCAACATGCCGGCCGGCCTTGCGGCCCACTCGTCCTGCCTTCTACGGGCAAGAACACTACACGTCTCCATTACCTATGTATGTGACGACTGACACCGTATACCGCCAGGGAAACTGTTGATCTTATCTATCTGTACACAATAATGCATGCGTACCATGCAATCGATCAGTGTCAAACAGTGCAGTTCAATTAAAGTAAGACCTTAATTACAAGTAACCAAGTACAGTATCAAAAAGGTTCCCAACATCATTCAGATTTGGGTCATCTTGGGCTCGAGTTTGGATGCTTATTTCCTCTTAACATAAACAACCTAGCTGTTTCTAGATTGGATCAATCTTAGTTTTCTAGTTAACAAAAAAAGGAGAACACTGTACCCATTTCATCCCATTACGTTACACTACTCTATCAACCCGTGCTCCCGCACGGGCTAATTAGAACAAATATAGATCAATAATGATAATTATCTATCTTACACCTTTTTTCATCTATTACATATTCTAACACATATTCTAAAATATATATTTATCATTATCTAGTTACAATATATTTTTATTTTGCATCACACCTCCATATTCGATATATATTTAGTTAAACTATTTGTTTATGAATTGATATTCCTATCTCTTCCATCGTACAATAATATATAGTGTATAAACAATAATATAAATAATATATTAATAATAATATAAATAGTACTTAAGAATTTTATATTGGTGCACTTTAATATTTTATTATAATTATAAGATTCAGATTTACGAGTAATTTATGTGTAATAATAATGATATAATTGGATAATTTATAAACAAATTTAGGGGGGTATTTGTATTATTTTTATAATGGCATATGTGGGTAATTTACACAAAGATTAGAGGGATACTTATAATTTTCAATAATGGCAGAGGTGGGTAATTTAGATACATGTTTAAAGAGTTACTTTAGTTTATTTTCATAATGACAGAGGTGAGTAATTTATTAGGAAAGATAACATATCCAATGGTTATTATAATTATAATGGTTGGATTGATGGCAATGTGAAAAGATCTTGGTGATGCCTAAGGGGGTTGAATAGTCGAACCTGCAAAACTTAGACAAATTCTTCGAAATAATTCGCCCTGTCGGAACTTCCGACCTTGTGAAGGAAGTTCCAACCCCACAAAAGTGTTTGAACGAAATTCAAAAACTAATATGAAATCAAAGAACCTGTTTGAATTAAAAGTTCATTAAGGTGTCTTCGAGCACACTACTACAATAATCTTAATAGAGATGGTTAGATTTCATTTTCAGAGGCAGGCGGGGGCAACCGCCTCTAAGCTATCGCCTGTGTAAATCAGGCATTTTCAGAGGCGGGACCTGTTAATAAAATAGAAAAAACAAAAAAAGCCCGCCGAGCCCATCACGAGCCCGATGAGCCCATCTGGGCCACGCCGCCGCCCGTCGCCCGCCGCTGCCATGGCGGTCCGCCTCCACGTGCCCGCCGCCGCACACCCTCCGCGCTGCCGCCACCGCGCACCACGGTCGCCGCCGTACGCCCACTGCACGCCCCCCCCCCCCCCCGCGTCCGGATCCGGTCCCGGGGAAGGCCGGATCCAGCCCTGTTCAATGGATCCGAGCGCGGTCGCTGCCGCGAAGGGAGTCGGGGCGGGAGCGGCGTCGGGGCGGGGTTGGACCGGGAGTCTGAGAGTGAGAGAGGGAGGGAGGGAGAGAGAGAGAGAGATATGTTAGGGTTTGCCTGGGATATGGATTTTAATGGGCTCGACCCATTAACTGTGGCGGTCATGTTACACATGTCCGTCTCTGAAAATACCCCGATTAACTGAGGCGGTCACGTTACACATGACTGCCTCTGTTAATCGATTAACTGAGGCAGTTTCCGTAACCGTCTCAGATAATAAGACATGACCGCCTCTCTTAATATTGGGCATTAACAGAGGCGGTTATTTTTTATGCCCGCCTTAGAGGCCTTTTTAAAGTGCCTCGCTTAATCCAGAATTGTAGTAGTGGAAACCTTCAAGTGATCTCGTGAACAAGAACAACTCAAGAGAATAAATCGGGTCAAATTAAGTTCTAGGTCAAGAAGAACAATATATGAATAATTCAAGAGACACAAGATTTGTTACCGAAGTTCACTCTCACAAAGGGAGCTACGTCTCTGTTGAGGAGCTCACAAAGAGCCGGGTTGCCCTATAACCCTTTTTCTCACCCAATTAACCACTTAGAAGGATTGAGTACTCACTAGCTCGTGTCTACTAAGGACGGGGTAATATAAACTTCCCGGGACGCTCACACACGAGAGGGCGCTCCACGGGCGATGCCGAACCGTCTAGTAGCAAGCTCCAAGAGTAACAAACGCGAATCGAGTTGTTGGAGATACTTCTAGTGCCTTGAAAAGAACTTGGCTATTCACACTTGTCAAGAACTCAGCTCACACTCAAATCTAGCTCACACCCAAGCCCTAGCTTCGATTCACTCATGGATTAGCTCTAGGAGGGAGTGGGGAGAAGGTTTGGGAGCTTGAGGATGAGTTTAGATCGGAAGTGTCAGCGACAAGAACCGAGGGAGGTGAGGGGGTATATATAGAGGCCCCCCTAAAAACTAGCCGTTACTGGGCTGTTAATGTCCTTGTCGGAACTTCTGACTCCAGGTCGGAACTTTCGACCAGTTATAAAACTGCTGGCCGAGAGGATGTTGTCGGAAACTACATTGGACTTCCGTTACGAGGGGTCGGAACTTCCAACCCACTATTTTCTGCTGGCCGAGGACCCTTTGTCGGGAGAAGTATGGCACTTCCGATGGGGGTCGGAACTTCCGACCCCTACTGAATTTTCAGGTTTAAGTGCCCGTGTGTGCCTCGTGATTTTTATCGGGTTGTTAGCTTCTATTCTAGACACTTTAGCATCTCCAGACTATCGTTTTGTGTTCCTCTTAATAGTACGGTGCTTCCTATACTCAAATTCAAATTAGAAATTTATAAAAGTCTTCAATGAAGCTCATGCACCATTTCTTTAGCGAATATAGCATCGATACTTGCTCTTTTCAATTTCAATGATTTTAAATTCTCCTCATAACTCAATAAATGCATTAACTCCTTAATTGTGCATGTCATTATCATCAAAACCCACTTAAGGGGTCAAATGCACTTACACAATGTTTCTGATTTTTGCGAGAATTTATATGATTTCTCTGTTTTTTAGTTAAAGTATTCACTTAGGATTCTAGGTGGTCTTCAAAGGAGTTTCCAATTAGTAACGGTAACATATGCACGTCATTTGCTGCCAGGAACAGTACACCCGCTGTGCTGTACAACTACTGATGGTGTGGTCGCCGAGGCCATCTCGTCGACTGCAACAGTTCAGTGGAATGCAGTTAAACTGAAGTAATAGCTTACCAGTAACACGTGTCATATTGTACATTACTACACTGGCCCCATTTAGTTCCCAAAAATTTCATGCGCTATGATAACTTCGAACGTTTGACCATTAACTAGAAGTATTAAGTAGGGATAACTGACAAAACTCATTATATAACCCCGAATAAAATCGCGAGATGAATCTAACGAACATAATTATGCAATGATTAGACAATGTCATGCTACATTAAATAATATCTAATGATGGATTAATTAGGCTTAATAAATTCGCCTCGCGCTTTCCCGTCCGTCCGTTTTATAATTAGTCTATATTTAATACTCCTAATTAGTGTTATAAAGTGTCAAAAAAATTTAGCCAAAAAATTCGGTAACTAAACGCGAACCTGCTGATATTGCTGATGCATCCTTGCAGGTGCTAACTCCTGGAAACAGAAGTCTCAAGTCAGCTTTGGTAGTAGATGCCAGTACCCATGTGTACACTGTAGATGTAACTATATATACTGGCGGCGTCTACAAATCATTTAATTTATTTGCTCACACACACACACACACAAAAGAAACAGAGTCAGTCTGTATTGTTTATTGGTAAGTAATAACCGATGTTCGCCTTTACAGTTGAACAACCGCATGCAGCAGCTGACACTATGATCGATGCATATCTAGGTGACTGCAACTGATGAATCCCTCTGAATGTTAATGGCTGAAACTTGTTATAGTATGCGCGCCGTCAGTAGTGTCCCTATCTCAACGTCGGCAGTTAACGTAAACAAAATGAGCATTAGTTTCAGGCAGTTATCATCAAACCAAACGCTACTTGAATATGGCACAATAGCCATTAGGTCCCAGCGAGGGCAGGCACTGCATCAGCACGTCGCGTTTGCAATATGAAAGGTAAATGGTACATAAAAGGAAACATATATAACACGTTTGTTCAATCTAACTTACAAAGGCTTCTACAACATTTTTAGTGGGGAAAGCTAAATCTCACTCGAGTGATTTGGAGGCTCTCCTCACTCGAATTTTTTTCTTCCCCATCTACACCTTCTTCTCCAACTCCGACGAGGTTAGGGTTCCGGGGGCGGGGGGGGGGGGGGGGGGGCTGCTCACCACCGGCCTTAGAAGGAGGGCCGGCGGTGGTGGTGTGGGGGGGGGGGGGGGGGGGGGCGACGAGGCCGGCGGCGGTGGCGCCGCCGGCCCGGGTGGCGGAGGACGGCGGTTGTGCGGGGCCGGGGCGGGGGGCGATGGCTGCAGGAGGCGGCGGCGGGAGGGGCCTGCGCGGCGGTCGGCGCGGGCGCGCTAGGGTTGCGCCGGGGGGTGGCGGCGGGGCTGGGCGGCGGGTGGTGTGTCGGCATGGAAGGGGAGAAGTTGGAGGTAGAAGATGAAAGGAGGTAGAAGATGAAGGAGAGCCCTTAGATTTTAATCCAGTGATCCAAAAAATTGAATGTGAAGAGGTGATATTTCACTCAAGTGAGGGATAGACACTCCCGTAACAAGGTTTGAAAACATTTTTCTTTTTTTTTGAGAGCATTGAAAACCTTTTTCTTGAAAGGGCAAGGGAGTTTATCCCACCTGCTCATTTTTCTCCTTGCACATTCTTTTCCTTCATCCTCCCATTTTCTCCATTGATGCACCAGTTACATACCCTACCCTTAGACCCCCTCCCACTTTCTCCTCGGGTTTAGAAAAACTTAAAGGTCAAGCTGAACATGAGAATTAAGTTTAAGTTTTACAAAGGGTTTATAAAAAGTCTCGAACATCCAACACTCCAAACGTCCTTAGGTACTCCTAGATTCGAAGTTGGAGTAGAAAACAAGAAAAAGTGAAATACCCTCGAAGAAAAACTACAAATCAACCTATAGTATTACAAGTTTACAACAATCTCTACCAAGCTGAAAAATTAATCATTTCCAAAGAAAAAATTGCAACTTGCATTGTCCTCCAAAAACAAAATAAAATATCATAGGAGAACAAAGGGAAACTCAAGGTAGACCACCAGATATCGACAAAGTAGAGGGACCCAAACGCAAACCCGTCCACCGTATTTATCCACCCTCCTCTGTCCCCGCCTTCTCCACACCTCCACCAAGCTCGCCAGCGCACCCGCCCGGCCATCCCACGCGCGCCGCTCCCCCACCCATGCCGACCGGCCAGGCGCGAGCGCCGCAGCCACCGCTACCGCCAACGCCACCGACGGATCATCCCTCCTCCCCGGCGCCGGCGCACCGCCGCCACCGCACCTTCTCCTCCTCGTCGTCCTCGTCCTCCTCGTCGCTCTCCACGGTCTCCTCCGCGGCCTCCTCGCCGTCGCCGTCCCCGCGCGGCCGCGGCGCCACCTCCGTGCCCTTCTCCTGGGAGCACCACCCGGGCATCCCCAAGACGCGCCTCCACGCCGTCGCCGGCGCCACGGCGGACGCCCCCTCCCCCGCGCCGCCGCTCCCGCTGCCGCCGCCCCTCCGCGCCCGCCACAAGAACCACCAGCAGACCCGCCGCCGGCGCGCCGGCAGCAGCCAGCCTGCGGCCGGCGCGGACCCCTTCGCCGCGGCGCTCGCCGAGTGCACCAGGGAGCGCGCCGGGGCCGACAGCGATCGCCGCCTCATGGACAGCCTCTTCCCGTCCCCGGCGGCGGCGCCGGCGTCGGCATCGTGCGCGCCCGGCAGCCGGCGGTGGTCCATCGCGTCCGCCGGCGGGGTGGTCGGGCTCGTCGACCTGTACGGGTGCAAGAGCGCCATGGGCGTCGCGGAGGGCGCGTTCGTGGTGCGCCGGCCGGTGGCGGTGGTCCGGCCCGGGCCTGGCCGGGCGGGCCTGGGCCGGGCCGGGCGGCGATGAGGGCCGTGGTGGTGGGTCGCATCGTGATGGATGGGCTCTCAGTTAGGTACATAAATAATCGATCCATGTGCAAAAAAATGTTGAGATCGAAAATGAGGTTGAACCCTTTTTTTTTCTTCTTTTTTTCTTTATGTTTTATGAGTGAAGCTTCTTAGTGGATGTGATTGTTACGAATATATGAATGTTTGGCATAAACATCCACTAAACGATGTCGTGATGTAGAATTTTTATATATATCGTTGATGGTATATATTTTAACCAAAAGTATATAATGGGGTATACTGCCATCTACTCATCCATTACTACACTAATTAAATTGGAAACCAGTATAGTTTTCTCATTAGCAGACTATTAGGAAATGGCAAGTAAATTTGCAAGCACATATAGTTCTCTAATAGTAGTAGACGATTAGGTTTGGACATTTAATTTTACGTGTTGGGTCTAGTGTGATAGGGTGGTAACAGATCATGGCTTCAGTGATTTTTGTTTACAATCCGACTTGATTTTTATATATTTTTTATTTCAAAACTATATAAGATAGCCCGGTCATAAAAGCATTTGGCCCTAGATTATCTAGGTGAAATTTCAAGACTCTTTACCATCCCTAAGTGTGTACGAAACCCACTAACTTTCACTAACTTTTTTCAATTCCGGCCAGTTTGCACCATCCATTTGACGCTTTTTCAAAAGTGTGTACGATTTGAATTTAAAATTGGATGGTCGATGGATCGGACGAGGGGTTTGTTAAATTTGTGGGGACGTACGTAGGTGGTGCTTGTCGAGTAGCTCTGTAGCTGTGGGGGCGTTTAGTTTCCAAAGTTGGAAATTTTTGGATGTCACGTCAATGTTTGACTAAATGTCGGTAGAGTTTTTCGAACACTAATTAAAAAATTAATTTCAGAACTCACTTGGAAACCGCGAGACGAATCTTTTGAGGCCTTTGACCGCATTATTAGCACATGGGGTTACTGTAGCACTTATAGCTAATCATGCACTAATTAGGCTCAAAAGATTCGTCTCGTCGTGTACATGTAATTAGTTTTGTTATTTAATTACATTTAGTGCTTCATATATGTGTTCAAAGAGGAGTTGAAAATTTTTTGTTGAAAATTTTTGGTAACTAAACGGGCTTAGTATTTTGTGAGGAGAGTGGGCAGACAAGCCTATAATTTTAGCAGTAAACCCCATGTGAGGTCGGCACGCGAGAGGTGGATGCGTGCGTCTCTGACGCCCCTGCTTGCGCTGGTACGTACGAACTCGATCGATCCGGTCGAGCTCACATGGCTGAAGTGTCAACGATTCAGGTGTCAGTAACATTCATCGATGACTGGTGTCCTATGCACTGGCATTGGTGTGGTCGGATCGGGACTTTGGGGAGTTTATTGATGATCTGCAGAGCCGCTGCCACCTGACCATTGGCAGAGAAAGGACAGTGAAGCTCTGTGATCACCGTTGTTCATTACTGTCCTCATTTGTACTGTCATCATGCAGTCCCTTGAAAATCCTGGGCACTGTGGCAGTGTCACTGGTGTGCTTTCAAGGAGTCAGGGCAGCTTCAACCCTTCTACTGACGAGGCCCCCTGTTTGATGCATGTCTGTGGCCTGTGGGTAGTTCAGTTAACCTGGTGTGGTGATTCAGCTAGCTAATCCGGTGTGGTGATCTGAGAGGCTGCAACAGGAGCATGGGCCCTGCAGGAATCAAGGTGCCAACAGTGCAGGTTGGTGAAGAGTGGAGACACTATGCGCTGCCACTATTCAGATCTGGGATTGTCGCGGACTAGCAGCAGATCGGCTGATGAGAGGATCGATCGAGATTACATCATGCATGATTGAGATTCAGACTTCAGAGGCGTCAGCCTGGCTGGCCATTCGACGGGTCGTACACGGGCGCAGTGCAGTGAGGCGACGTCCTGATTTGCCTCATAGATGTGAGTGCAGGTGGATGTGGATGGATCCCCTGCACTGTCCCTGTCGATCGACTGTTCAGCAGCTCATCAGTCTTACAGATAGTTTTTTCAGATGGTGACACGCTGATGCAGAGCACCTCTGAATTTGGGGGGCTCCTCGATCGTCAGGATCACATGAGGGTATCAGAAGCAGAGCATGCGGGTCTGATGAGAGAGCTTGCATTGGTGTTCGTAGCTAGTAATTCTGTGGCAGAATCCTCAATCTACTCTGTAGAGTGCATAAAAAAGAATCAGAGTTTGAGATGAACCACAGCAGTACAGCACGCCTTTGTTTTTCTTTTCTTTTTGTGTGTGAAGGGACGAATTAAATATACAGTATGAATTGCAGAAAGGAAGAAGGGATCTTTATACAGAGAAAACAAATCATGTTATTGCAGCATGGTTATGGATGCATCATTGAGGACATGATTAAACAAAGAGCAGCATCTACCCTGTCCCCTCTCTCTTCTCTCTGATGAGATTGTCTGAACCCGGCCATGGCATTCCCTACCATCATTGCAGGGGCAAGCGTGCAACACATGCGTCCAGCCTCTAGCAGTCAATCTGCCGAGATGAGCAGGACTGCAGGATCAGATTCAGCAGGGATCCGGAGCAAGAACTCGCTTACCGTGCACTCCACCCTTCACCACCTACAGTGATGGGTTGCAATGGCTGTACACGCCGGTGCTCGACTGCTCGCTGCGCATCATAAAAATCCGTTGGGATTTCAATGTGGCCGCCCACTCGATCGGCCAGTACCTGCTTCTTGGCACAGCGACGGTGGATGTGCTCGCATCGCATCACTGTGTTGCCTGGATTAGCAACCACGCAAGCGAACACAGACACAGAAACAGTGCTGTTCAGCTGGGAGATGAGGGCTGTGTTTAAATCCATAAAATGGTGGTAAAAAAAGTCACATCGGACACTGTATCACTTTTCATTTGTTTGTGATAATTGTTGTCCTACCATGATCTAACTAGGCTCAAAAGATTCGTCTCGTCGTGTACATCAAAACTATACAATTAGTTTTTTTATTTACCTACATTTAATACTCTATGCATAAGATAAAAGATTTGATGTGATAGGTGAATAGTGAAATTTGGAGAGAGAAATTTTGGAACTAAACACAGCCGAGGAAAGAAGGAAGCTGCTACTCACTGAAATGTGCAGGTACAAGTAATACAAGGACAACGATGATCCCCTGCAGTGTCCTTGGTCTTGTTTAGATGCACTCAAAATTCTAAAACTTTACAAGATTCTCTGTCACATCAAATCTTTGAATGCATACATGAAATATTAAATGTAGTTAAACAAAATAACTAATTATACAGTTTGATTATAATTTGCGAGACGAATCTTTCGAACCTAGTTTACTCATGGCGGGACAATAATTACTAAATACAACGAAAGTGCTACAGTATTTTACCCCTAAAACTTTTTTTTATCTGAACAAAGCCTTAGTATTGTGCCACATCGGGCGGCTGTTCTGTTCGTCACTCTGGCATGGATGCACAGTCAAAGCACATTGGTCCCGCCACTACTACTTCACATTCTGAACCTCGTCAGGCTTTACGATGGATCTGCCACATCGCATCCAGTGAAGGCAGATAGAAAAGCGGTAAACAGTAGTGTGTTTAGCGCTGGCAGGGACAGGGTGAGAGTTTGGATGATAGGAAAGCAAGCATGGTTGGCTGCCACAGTGCCACTGGATCACCTGATTAGCCTAAGCAGGGTGGTACTGCTGGTCCGGGTAGCAAATCATGTCCTGTGCCCAATCACCTGTTGCCATCGGTTGGCAACAAATCTAGGTAAGGACTGCCCATGCATGCACATCAGTACGTTGTACCCCCTCTTTCAATTATTTTCAGCACTGCAAGATTAAGTACTTCGTACAAAGAGTTTCAGATAAGATTATCCCTGGGCACCTTTCTGTAAAGGAACCAATATCAAGCATGGATACTCCTATGTGTTAAGCAGGACAGAGATCATGCTACACAGAAGAAGGGCAGTCTTAATTAGTAGGAAATCAAAGGAGTTGTAGAGGAGCATGATATGATTAGGTTCCAAGTGTGGTAGGCATGCATGCATCTACTCCTTTTCGTGATGTGATGAACGGAGCCATTCTCTAGCATATCTTCAGACTTTGAGCTAGCGAGCGCGCGTGCATATACAAGGACTGTTATCATTGCTAGCGCAGGCCGGCTTCTTTGAGTATCTGCCGACGCGTTACCGAATTTAGCAAGGGAAGAAAGCATGCTGCATCCATGCTTGCTTACAGTGCACTCCACTTAACTCACTCCCTCTGCAGTGTGCACGTTTATTAGATAAAGGAATATTGAACAATATCGCAGCCTCTATATCAAAGTGATATATCCGGCCTTTATTACAAACTTTGAGAGATAAACATGAAACAAATTACAAGTCACAAAGCCTATTACTAAACTGCCACCCGTTCCGCGCAAAAATGTCAATCACCGTCACTTTCAAGGGGCGGCATGCATCTGCGATCAAGTCTCCGTCCTCCTCCTTTTGCAAAATCGCCCAGGTTCTTGTAAGATAAGTGGCCCTGAAAAGGATCTAGATAACAATTTATTTTTGAGTATTATGAAAAACTACATCATTTCTGGATAACCAGATTGACCAGAGAAGCGCACATAAGCCTATGAACATAACTTTTTTCTTTTCCCACATGAAACCCTGCAACCAAGACCCAAATAAGTGCCCAATATTGTTAGATTTTGTAAGACCGAAGGTGATGAAAATTATCCTTCAAAGTAACCTAGCCATATGACACCCGAAGAAGAGATGCACAATTATTTCGTCATTTATGTAAAAACAACATTGTTTGCTCCCTTTCAATGGCGCTTGGCTAAATTATCCTTTGTTAGAATAACCCCATGGTGGAGTAGCCAAATAAATAATTTTACTTTCAAAGGAATTTTCAATTTCCAAACAGGCTTGTTTATGGGTCGAATTCGAACATCTAATAGAGCTGAGTACATAGAACGAACTGAAAATTGGCCACTCTTGTGAAGTTGCCAGATTCCAATATCCTTATTATCTCCCAGCTGAATGTTAGCAACGCGATGTCCCAAATCCATCCAGTCCCTTAGGTTATTTCTCGTAAGATGTCTCATAAACGAGACATTCAAAGAGTCTCCATTAAGTACAGTATGAACTGCAGCATATTTGCGATGAACTAGATTGAACAAATTAGGATATTGATCTTTAAGGGCCGAGTTCCCCAACCACTTGCCTTCCCAAAATCTAGTTTGTTTCCCATTCTGTACCTTAAACATCATCCATTTAAGAAAATCTTGTTTTACTGACATAAGCCCTGACCAAAACTGTGAATCACCAATTTTTTCTCAACCTGGGCGAGGGTTTTGGATTTAAGATGTTTATTCTTGAGTATCTGTTGCCAAATGCCATCTTCTTTAATAAGTTTGAACAACCATTTACTTAAAAGGCATTTGTTTTGGAGTTCTAAATCCATAATTCCCAGACCACCTTGTTCTTTTGATCTACATAATATATCCCATTTGGATAATATATATTTTCTTTTGTGACCATCCCCTTGCCAGAAGAATCTAGATCTATAAAAATTTAGTTTTTTGAGAACTTTAGGGATTTTAAAGAAGGAAAGCATATAAACAGATAGGTTGCTTAAAACTGAGTTTATGAGAGTAAGCCTGCCACCATAGGAGAGCAACTTGCCTTTCCAAGTACTCAGTTTACGTTCAAACCTGTCTTCTATGGTCTTCCAGTCTTTATTACTTAATCTCTTGTAATGGTATTTCCAAATAAGTGAGAGGAGTTTCCGCCACCTGACATCCAAAAATGTCCATGTAGTCAGATTCGACCTCCTTCGCTTCACCAAAGCAGAAGAGTTAACTTTTATGGTAATTTATTTTGAGGCCAGATAACTGCTCAAAGATAGTCAATATGAGTTTCATGTTTCTGGCTTCATCGAATAGCTACTGTTTTTGTTTGATTTTTTCTTGAGCTCTGTAAAGGATGATCAGTTTTTTTTTGTGAAACTGATAGATAATCAGCTTTGGTAATTCAAGGCCGGACGCCCTAAAGTAGATACATCACCAGCTAGCGTAGCGTAGTTGTGTGTCTTAAGCTGGCTGCACTGGGTACGGGATGCCGCCCGCTAAATCGTCCTGCAGTTGATTTTACTGTTTTGATTCGCTGCAGCGGGGACGGCAAATGCAAGCGCTAAAAAAGCGTATGGTCGTGCGTCCGCCAAATCAAGGGGTCTCCCAAGAGCTCAGTAAATGCGAACATGGTGCGGGGCCCGCCTAGGTCGGTGCTGCCTCGCGCTCTCTTCCGCTGCCGTCCGCCGTCTGCCGCCCACGCCCCCTCGGCCTGCGCGCCACCGGCCACCCGCTCCGCCAGCCACCCGCGCCGGCGCTCGAGAGGAGGCGCCGCGCTCGCCCATGGCCGCTGCCCGGGGAGAAGGCGCTCGCCCACCGCCGTGGAGAGGGAGGGATGGGGGCAGAGTGCCGACAGCACATGGATCTGGCGTGGGTGGCCACCGGAGCCCCCGCCCACGCAGGCCGCCGCCGCGCGCAGCCGTCGCCCGCACCGGCCGCCGTCGCGTGCAGCCCTCGCCCGGGCCGGCCGCCGCCGCGCAGCCCTCGCCGGAGCGCGTGCACTCGGCGCGCGTCGCCGACGGCGCGCCCCGCGCGCAACCACAGCTCGGCGTGCCGCTGCTATCGCCCTTCCGCGCCGGTGCTGGGCGCTGCCACCGTGCCCGCCCCGCGTCCTCGCCGTCGCCGCGAGGCCTTGCGGGGGAGCGGAGTGCCAGGCCGCCGCAGCTGCCCCGCTATCATGTGCAGGCCGTTGCGCGTGCCCGCCGCGCCGGCCGCCGCACTTGGCCCGCCACGCGCAAGGGCCGGGGTGGGGAAGGAGGAGGCCGCGGCCGGCAGGCAAGGGTCGGGGGTGGGGAGGAGGCCGCCGCCGAACCCTGCTCAGCCGGCGTGCGACTTCGGGCGGAGCAGGGCGCGGCGAGGGGCCAGGGCGCGGCGAGGGCCCAAGCAGTGGCGCGCGGCGGGCCACAACGGTGGGGCGGGGCAGTGGCGAGCGCCGCGCCGGTGTGCGGGGCGGGAGTAGAGAGCAGGAGAGGGCCGCGCCGCCCTTGGCTGCCGGGGGAGACGGAGAGCGAGGGAGGGAGGGAGGGAGAGAGGGAGACGCGGCCGGCCGGAGCTGCGGCGGAGGCGGTGAGGAGATAGCGGGTGGAGGGAGGGAGGCCGGAAGAGAGAGAGAGAATGTGAGGGTGGGTCTGGGAGCAATGTTTAAAATCTCCGGCTAAGCCTCTTAGCAGCCAGCTTTGCAGCAGCTAAGGAAAGCTAAAGCCGGCTATAGCTGCAGCTAAGTCATTTAGCTGTTTTGGAAAAATTTAGAAATAAACACCTTTGTCTCCACTGTCTACTCTCTACTCTCTACTGAATCCAGTCTCCACTGTCTACTCTCTACTGAATTTCTACTCATCAGAATCCAGTCGTCAGGAGACTTAGCACAACAAAATCCAGTCTCCACTGTCTACTTTCTACTGAATTTCTACTCATCAGAATCAGAGCTAAGGCTCTACTTGCCTGGCTCTGGATGGGACATGGCGCCTACACACAGACAGGGATGGCAACGGGTCCAAACCCGCTGGGTTTACCCATCCCAAACCCGAACCCGTTAACAAAAAATCTGCCCGTTAAGAAACCCGCGACCCGTCACGGGCATGATTTTTTGTCCAAACCCGTGCCCGCTCGGGTATCGGGCGACCCGCAGGTCACCCGTGCCCGAGAGCACCACCGAGGCTGCGGCGTTGCACGCGCGGCCGGGCGGGCGAACGCGCGGCCGTGCGGGCGGGCGAGCTCGCGCAGGGGCGCGTGCGCAGCGGCGGGGCATGCGTAGCCTGGCGGGCGAGCGCGCGGCGCGTGCGCGACGACGGGACAGGCGGGTGAGCTCGCGGAGCCCGGCGGGTGGGCGAGCGTGCGGCCACCAGGCGAGCTCGGGCACGGCGGGGCACGCGCAGCCACAGCTGGCGAGCTCGCACGCGGCGTGTGCGCGGAGGCGTGGACAGGCGGGCGAGCTCGCGCAGCCTGACAGGCGGACGAGCGCGCGGCCACCTGGGCGAGCTCGCGCGCGGCGGCCGGCAGTGGGGATTACACCTGCTAATGGGGTTGAACCCACCTCAAATCTGTCCCTACCCATATTTCAAGAGCCCTAACTACCACCCGCCCCGACCCACTCCGTCGGCCCAATGCCCCAACCCGCCCCAACCCGAAGTCACGATGGAAAATGATATGCGACTTACGTGCCGATCTACTACCATAGCGCCCCAATCCGTCCTAACCCGTCTATGTCGTCAACCCAACCCGCCCCAACCCATTTCATAGTGTCACCCGTTTCCACTCATCCAATAGTACCCGAATTAAAACCCACCCAAAAAATCCATAAGTCCCGCCCCATTAGCAAGAGTAGTGGGGATAGGTGGGCAAGCTCGCACAGGGCGCGTGCGTCCTAGGCTCCCAACGACGCAGGCCACCGTGGGGGTGCGGCTGTGCGGGGCATGCTTGCAGCGCGCCCAGGCAAGTGAGCCAGTGCAGATGTGCATGGCTGGCGGCTGCTGAATGGGGAAGGGAAGGGTTAGGTTAGGATTTTGAGTTGTTCTGATTTTATATGCTTGAGTAACTGGGCCAAGTTAGTTGGGCCAAGGTAGTTGGGCTGAGAAATTATGTGTCTATTTGCTTGATGGACCGGGTTTAAAAAACCCATGGGTTTGCGGGTTCGGGTTTTAGGTTCCCAGACCCGTGCTCGCAAACCCGATGGGTCTGACTTTTTGCCTATTAACAGACCCACGGGTCGAGAAATCAACCCAAACCCGTTCCCTAATGGAGTAAAAATCCATCGGGTTTCGGGTACCTGTTGCCATCCCTACACACAGAGCTTCGTGCTGCTGCTTCGGGTTCCGTCGATTGTGGGAGAGGATGAGGAATGGAGAGGATGGTAGTCGTCGGTCCTCGGCTCCTGCTCGCCTCCGGGGCTCCGGGCGCAGCACAACGGCTGCCGGCCGCCGGCGCCGGCGCCGCCGCCGCCGCCGCCTTCTTTTCAGGGGAAAGGAGCGGCTGTGAGCTGGAGTGAGGAAATGAATTGAACGAGCTAGGGTTTGCCTTCCTGTTATATATGTGCTGAAAGCTGAAACATTTGGGCTGAAATTCAGGCGGGCCGCGGGCGTCCATGAGCCTGCGCGACAACTCCAATTTGGCTTGTCAAAATTTCTAGCTGCCGCTAAATGAAGGCCTAATTTAGCGGCTATCTCCGGCTAAGCACAGCTATTAGGGGCAGCTAAATCATAGCGTTAAATTTGAACTATCCTAGTTGCTCCCCTCCCCAGCGGCTATCTCCGGCTATAGCTTCTGCTATAGCCGGAGATTTTAAACATTGTCTGGGAGGGCGTCGGGTGTAAAAAAAGGGAAAACAATTATGACGTGCGGACCTCATGACTGGTAGTTGGTATAGAGTATTGGATATAGAGGATGACGGGTGCGGAAAAACTAGATATAGAGTAGAGAATCTCGATTACCAGGATGTAATAATATTCTTTTTAGAGAATGGATTTAGAGTATGACGAGTGCGGGCAGCCTTAGCATATATACTAAAATGGACACGGCTAATTTATGTGTGCGGCTGCTCCGTTTTGGAAAAGCAGTAGGTGTATGAATGCATGTGAGGGGTAAGGAGTGAGAAGGAGAAATTTTTGGAAAAGCTGTTGGTAGGTACATGCATTTGTGGGGCAAGGAGAGCAGGAAAAAAAAAAGATGGATGACGTATGCACTTGCATGCGCAAAATTTCAAATAAAAAGACCATAGTTTCAAAATTGAGCATTTAAAAAATCAAAATCTGAGTACACAGTTGTGTTTGTTTTGATAAAAGCTTCAAAACAAGATCTCACACCATTATATTTTAATGATATATTTTCTCAGAGAGAAAATATATTTTAGTGTATTCTAATTTGCTTATGATGTTTGCAAATTGCTTATGGGTTACGGAATGTTCATGCTTGGATTCAGTTAAGTGGATATGCATAGATGTTTATGTTGTTAATATAGATTATTTGGTTTTATTGCTGGATAAGGGTACACATCTAGTGAATGTTTATTGTATGGCCAATAATAGCCAACATAAGCAGACCGGTTGAGTTTTTTTAACTAATTTGTTTTGGTTAATTTTCTATTATACATAAAGCAATTTATGTGTTTTTAAAATATTGTTGAAACGTATACAACTAGAGTCTTATTTTGAAGACTTGAAAGAGTTGTGCAATCTGAATTTGAATTTGAGTAGCCTATCAACTCGTGCTCCTGTACAGGCTAATTAGAATTAATATAAAAATAAAACTTATATCTAATAATTATAATTATCTATCTCATTCTCTCTTTTATCTATTAAATATTCTATTGCATACTCTAAGTACATATTTATTGTTAGTTGCAACAATTTTATCTTGTATCACACCTCCATGTGTGTTTGATATATATTCAGGTGAACCATTTGTTTGTAAATACATGAATACATGGTGACACATACCGGGCCCATAGGTGCACACTGCGCAGAAGTTCTAAAATAAGGGATAGGGTACGGTCTATACCTTACGTCCGTTGTAACTACTCGGACATGAGCAGAACTAGTCGAACAGAAGGAAACTACTTGATTAGGACTCCTAAGCTAGTATTCAGTTAGGATTTTCATATAACCCTGTCCCCCAAGATTATAAGGGCAGGCAGGGACCCCCTCCAAAACATAATCTACATACAACATCTAAGCCAATACAAACTAATATACAAAACGAAGGGTATTACAATCTCGGCAGCCCAAACCTGTCTAAAGTTTCGTGTTATTTGCACGATCAAATTCCCCTACCTACATACAACCACCTCGGGTATCCCTCGGTGGGTTTGGAGGTTTAACACCGACACATATTGCGAATAGTATTTTTATATAGATAATAACATAATAATATATTAACAAAGTATAAATAGTAATTTAAAATTTATATTGTTGCACTTTAATATTTTATTATAATTATAAATTTAGATTCAAATTTAGGGATTACTTTAGCTTTTAATAATGATATAGTTGGATAAATTATACGGAAATTTAGGGGTTATTTGCACTATTTTTTTTAAAAAATGATATGGATGGTAATTTACATAAAGATTATGGGTTACTTTAGATTTTTCTATAATGGCAGATGTGGGTAATTTAGATACATATTTAGATAATTAATTAAGTTTATTTTAATAATGGTAGAGGTGTGTAACTTATTAGAAAACATAACAGATTCAATGACTATTATAACTAGAGTTATCGGATTAATGGCTGGATATTTTTTATTTTTGAGAGAATTTGTAAAATTTCTCTATTTTTTTAGAATATTCACCTAGATTCTATGTGGCTTCATGCGAGGTTTTAAAAAAATTCTTCAATTAGTAATAGTAAGATAGATGATTTAAAAATTATAATATTTTTAAGTTTGAAAATTGCTTGCATGTGCTAGTGTGCGCTACCATGCAAGCGCAAACCTCAAATGTGCTTAATAGTTTATGACTAGGTGTCGCTGCAAGGATTTAACCAACTAATCTATATGACGCTATCTACGACTTTGGGCTACATAGTCAGGCCGTTTCTCTGGCTTATTGGTCTTCACATTCCGGCACCCAGGTAACCAAAATGACATCGAAGAGTAAGAAACGCTTGAAAAAGAAAAACACCTCTATTGGGTTTGGGATTCCTTTGTGGGTCAATGATGGGCCAGACTATTACCATCCCACTATCAGGCCTGATGGACGGATCCGAGCCCAGTACAACCGATGTACACTACTACAGAATACATCATCGCCAACGTCCCATCACCGTCGGTTTGTTTCGAACCGGCGGTGAGGTTGTAATATGACCCGGCGGTGATGTGTTCTCCATCTATTTTTTTCATTCTCCCCACCCCCTCTCTCTTCGGTCCTTAGATTTTTTTTCCTCCTCCCCCGCCGGACCTTATTCTCTCCCCACTACTCCCTCCGAGCTCCTCTCCCGGTCTCCCCCTCCGAGCTCCTCTCCCCCGGCCTTCTCCCCTCTCCTCCCTCCCATCCCCATCTCCGGCCTCCCTCCCCTCCTCCACCTCGCCAGTGCGGGCTGCGGCGGCGCGCAGCCGCGAGGCTTGGGCTGCGGATGCGAAGTGGCACGCGGCGCGTGACTGCCGGCAGGCATGGCCGCGGCGGCGCCTGTCTTGCCCCAACGCATCGCCGGCCTTTCTCCCCTGCTTCCCTACCGGATCTGCGGCGGCAGTGGCTCGCGGCGTGCGTGCAGCGGCGGCGGGAGCGGCAAGCTCGCGGCGAGCGCTGCGGCGGCGGGAGCGGCGAGATCCGGCGTGGTGCCGTACGAATCGAACTCCGTGAGGTGCGGTGCCCATCCCTTCTCCTCCTCACGTTTCACAACTGCCCCTAACCTCGCCTCCCCTCTCTTTCCCCCGCAGGTAGGGACTGGCCCCGACCGCCCTGGCCTTGCCCGCGGCCCTGCGACGGCGGCAGCAGCAGCGCGGGAAGCGGCGAGCTGCAGCGGTGCAGTGCTGTGACGGCGGCTGCACCAACGCGGCGAGCGGCAGCAGTGCGGCGCTGCGACGGCGGCTGCACCGGCGCGGTGAGCGTCGGCTGCAGCAGCTCGGCGAGTGTCGGCTGCAGCAGCGGTGCTGCGACGGCGGCTGTAGCGGCGTGGCGAGCGGCACGGCGGGGCGAGCGGCGAGCGGCACGACGAGCATCAATGGCAGCAGCGTAGCCTATTTTTTTGTTTCCTAACGGAGCAACACCGCCGGGTCTCAAACTGGCAGAGATGGTTCGGATTGTCACCGTCGGGTCTGAAACCGGCGGTGATGGCCCTGTCCATTACCAACGAGTTAAATCCAACGCTCCCCAAAACCGGCGGTGATAGCTATTTTGAACCGGCGGTGATGGGGGGCGCTGGAGTAGTGGTAGCCCAGTCACAGCCGGCACCATAAGCATGAACAAGAAAGAGTTCAAGAACAGAACCAAACTCTAAATAAACTAGGTGACTCCCTGTGCGTCGCTGCGGGATTTGATAGAGCTTTTTGATAAATTATAATAAAAATATAATAATTCTTTAAATAAAATTCTATGGATAAGTGAGAGCTCTCTTGCCGGTTCATAAAAAATATAATAGTAAATCTCCAGGTAAGAAAAAATATAATAGTAAATCTCCAAATCACCCATGCATTTTAAGGTATCAGGAATTTGACAGCATGGTGCTCCTTGTCACTTGTCAATGTGTTGAGTTGTGAATCACAAAACTACTCCCTCCGTTATAAATTATAATTCATAACTTTATCCAAAGTCAAATTGTTGTAGCTTTGATCAACTTTCTAGGAAAATATTATAACATTTATAGTACCAAATAAGTGCATTATTATCAAGACATACTTCATGGTTGAACAAATGATACCAATAGGAGATACCCCGCGCGTTGCTGTGGGATTTCTTAAACAAAATTTTAAGGTGAAATTTGAAAGTAGAAACATTAAGGTGATTGCATGGCAACATTCACAGAAAATCGGCGAAAAACATAATGGGTTTTAATTTCATGTGATAGTGCATTGTTGAGGTGGATAGCTTGCATGTTGAGAGAAATCTCTAGTGGGGACTAACTATATAGGTTTTATAGATGCATTCCTTAAAGCATCTCCAAGAGTTTTTCTAAATTTCAATCTCTAAATCATCATTTGGAGAGTCATGTACATAAAACCACTCTATACATCTTCATTCTCCAACAACTTTTCTATATCTTGTTTACACTCTAGAGAGCCATTTTCGCTATCTATCTTTGGCTAGCGAGAAATCCGGAATAGATGATGGTTATATTTAGATAACCACTTAGACAAGCTTTTGGAGGCTATTTTTTCATCAAAATCTCTATTCTTAACAATTAGGATGTATATAGAGAGTCTCTTGGAGTTGCTCTTACAATATGCTCATTTTCTCAACATCCAACACATTACCATTCAAACAAAAAAAACCCAACAACCAACATACAACTTGAAAATTCATACAACAGTACAAAGGTCTTCAACCATCCTTGGGTGTGGAAGCAGAATGCTCTAATAGATTTTTTTGCTGACGCGGAAGAAGTTTGCGGAGCTAGAACCTCCGGGTTTGGTGGTGATGGAGCGTAAGGCCACAATATATCCTCAAGATCAAAAGGAGGTTCCTCACCCCTTACAACATATTTTTCATGTTCCTTTTCCATATAACGGAGTACATATCACTTGAAAATAATAGGAAAAAATCACTCTAAAATTGACGCTATGATTAATTAAAAGTCTAAATTGTTCATTACATAACATGATTAATGAAAAGGTCTAAAATACTGAATGAGCTACATCATAGTACAAACTACTCATGAGACCTATTGACCTACTACTACAAAAAGTATTTGTAGGGGCGGTCAAAATGCTATATTTAGGGGCGGATCTCAGACCCGTTGCTGCTTTTCACAACTAAAAATGGTATTTGCAGAGGCGGTAACGCACCCGCCCCTAAGAACTCATTTCTAGGAGAGGGGTCACCCCATCATCCACCTCTAAAATCAATTTCTAGGGGCGGATCACCCCGTCACCCACCCCTGAAAATTGTTTTCCAGGAGCGGGTCATCCCATCACCCGCCCCTAGTAATCGATTTAAAAACCAAGGAAAAATGGCCGCGCCCGCCGTCCGGACCAGCCCCGCCGTGCTAGGCCTCCGCAGCTCGTCCTGGCCGCCGCCGCTCGGAGGGCCGCCGCCGCTCATCTAGGCCGCCGCCGAGCTCGAGCCACCATGGCCGCAGCGCCGTGCCTCGTGCTGCTTGCTCCACCTTCCTTGTTCGAGCTGCACGTGCGCTGCTTGCTTGTTCAAGCTGCACGTGCGCTGCTTGCTTGTTCAAGCTGCAAGCGCGCCCTTCCTGGTTCGAGCTTGTTCGACCTCGGGACTCTCGCTGGAAGCACACGATTCAAACGTCAAACTTTCAAATGAAAAATACTCCTTCAATACTCCACCGATTCAAACGAAATGTGAGCCATAGATGCATGGTCACAAGGTATAATAGATCTAGGAAAAAGATTGTGAAACAATCAAGAAACTACTATGAATCCAGTAAAAATCTGAACGTCTATTCTAGGAACGTGATTTTGGGAAAACTCAAAATCCGAGTCAATTTGTGAGAGATTCGAGGGGGGGGGGGGGGTGAATCAAAGATGCACACAAGAATCCAAGCAACAAAAACTCAAACAATTTCACGAATCCGCACCGAAATTGCGATGAACAAAAATTCACCTGAAAATTCCCTGGTTGCAACGGCGAGCTCGACGTCGGCGAACAGCAGCAGCACACCGAGGAACTCCACGGGGAACTCCACCAGCACGCGCAGCATGGAGCCACAGTGGGCCAGCCCCATGGCCAGCTTCAGCGCGCTCAGTGCTGCCACGCACTCACCGGTGACCCGGGCAAGCTCACAGCGGGGTTGCGCACAGCTGTACCCGCCTGCCGCCGCTGAAGCTCCCCGCCGGCCGAGCCCTTGCCTCCTGCGCATGGCCGCCGGGGCAAGGCCCGCGATGGGGTGGGGGCTTCTCCATGATGTTCGAGAGAGAGTTGAAGTGATAGGAGAGACGGAGAGTTCGATTGAGAGAGTGAGAGAGAGAGAGAGAGAGAGAGAGAGTTGAGGTGAGAGCTGCTGAGAGGTTAAGGCCATCTCGGACACGTGATATGATAAGTGCAAGCTCTAGGTTTCAAATTTTTAATGCCCGCCGACTGCGTTTAAATTTTGTAGGGGCGGGTGGGGGCATCACCCGCCCCTAAAAATAGTCCATTTTTAGAGGCGGGTGGGGGGGGGACCCGCTCCCAAAACTGCATTTTCAGGGGCGGGTCGGTTGCTACAGTACTCTGCTTTATTTATAGGAATGGGTCAAATTTTGATCTGCCCCTAAAAAAATTCAAGGCGTTCCTATAAATCATTTTTGTAGTAGTGACCGATGGCTGATGAACCACCTCGCGAAGTCTAGATACGGAATGGTCATATTCTGCCATCCCCGACACTTCGCACCTGGCATTATGTCGAGCCATCAACTCGCGATCATTATCCGTACCATGCAACTCGACATCAAATTCATGTTGAAATTTGTGACTTGCTTTTCCAAGCACAAAGCAATGAAATGCTTTCTTAGTTCAATGACGAACCGCTAACAAGTCCAAGGCGCTCTCCGGGGCGGACCTCAAGGGAATGTCCGGTGCGCTTCAGATGGTTGCATACCGATGCCCGAGCGGACACACAGCACTCCATTGCATCATGTTGCAAAGCCATTTCTACGGAATTATATTCACATTCACCAATTATACATTTCACTAGGTTCAAAGCATAACAATAATGGTCCTTGTAAATACACTTGTCATTTGAAATTAATTGAAAAAATAGCAAAACTAGGAAAGCCTAGGTCAGGTGTCACATTCACTTTTTCAATAATTATTCAATTTGACATTTCATATTTCACATAATTATTCAATTCAAACTTGACATTCACACATTCAATAAAAAATAGCAAACTAGCAAAGCCAAGCAAAATCACTTGAATAATATTAGCATAATGATGTATACACATATCACTTAAAAATAATTGAAAAACTCACTCTAAATTTGCCAAATGGTTTCAAGCATGAAACTACCATAACATGCTCATTCTCCCTCTTTAGAAATGAATGTATAAATGACTGAATGAATGTATGAATAAAAAAATCAGTGACATATTTTGATCAACTAATACAAGTAAATCACATCTACTTATGCAAATCTTAAGTAAATTTGAGCTCAAATGGTCTATAAATTGAAAAAACTTCAACATTTTTAAATCTAAAAAATCTCTATTTATAACCCATGAAATAAGGTACACTAGCAATGTAAGATAAGAGGATGAAGTTTCTAATCTTTAGAACTGATGGATGGACGAGGGAATCAAAGAGCCTTGATAAATCAAGGAGAAAATGGGCATGAACTCCTCCCACCCGAGCCAAAAACAGCAAGAACAAATGAGCTGAATGGCTTGGGAAGGGGGAGGAAGAGGGATAAATGGGAAGGGGCCTTTAGTCCTGGTACTAAAGGTCCCTACACCCTCCCACGCGGCCCCTAGCCGTTGGATCCGGGACTAATGCTATCTTTAGTCCCGGGCCCAGCAACGGTCAAAACTAATGTCAAAAACCAAAGGTCTGTTTTGTACTAGTGTTGTACTAGTCTGGCTCTTTAGAATTAACCTCCAATTCTCCAAATAAACTGAGTCATACATAATAGCATTAGAAAAGAAAGTCTAAATCACCCCCTCAACCATACAAAGTCTGGATAACCCCATAAACTATCGTTTGGTTCATTTTACCCCCAAACAATATATTTTGGTTCAAATTACCCCTAATACAATTTATTTTTTTTATTTCTCCATGCATAAGTGGAATTTTAAGTTGAAATTTTATAAGATGATAGTACACAACATAACATATGTTAGAAAAAATATATCATAATTTTTTATCATTATTTTGATAGATTAGGATATCTAACAATAAATTAATCATTGGACTTCAAAATTATATGAAAAATAACGTTGAAAAACTTATAATAGTTTTTCTCAATATGCATTGTGATGTCCACTACTATCCTGCAAAATTTGAAATTAAAATTCAACTTGTGTATGGAAAAACAAAAAAACAAATTGTATTATCGGGTAAAATGAACATAAATGACATAGTTTAGGGGGTAAACTGATCTAAGTTATAGTTTAGGCGTTATTCAGACTATGGCTATACTTGAATGGAGGAAACTGAACTTTTTACATGGAATTATTACATCGCTGGTCTGCAGTAGAAGCTAGCAGTGAAACAGAAAAGGCAGTATGCATGTAAGGCAACAGGCAGCATGCATTTGTTAATTTGATCAGGTTTTGTTGTACGGAAGAGAAGAAATTTTGGTAGACAGCCGGCCGGTCGATCGGATCGGATAATAGAATCAGGGCTGCCTCTTCAGCCTTATTCTATTAACCCCCTTCCCAAGAGGAGGATAGGAGGGGATTGAGAGGGATTTTAACTTGTAGGCGGTATAATCCCCCTGTCAAAGAAAATTTCCTCAAGTATCCTGGGGTGGGCGTCTCTGTCCTCTTCTCCCGATATCTTGCATCACTCGTTGTGGACGTCGTTGTCCTCTCCTCTCAATTGCTTGCCAGCCTCCCTTTCAAACCGTGACTGCTTGTACTCAGACACAAAATGGGCAATGGCATGTTCACGGAAAGCCCCATCTGCATGATATGTATATATGGAGGAAATTAATTAAATTGTGAACTTGTACTGGTATAAATCAAGATACGTACGTACCATATAATTTGAACTTCTCGTTCTTGCCATTTTTAAGCACTATTAGGGACGGGCGCTTTGCTGCTAGGTCACTATGGAAATGCCCTGCGACATCACGACTTGTAGTCTGGTAAAAGCGGACGCCACTTTGCAGCTCTGAAGCAGCAGCATGGTCTTTAGCGTATTCCTGCAGTCACGTCACGTACGGTTGTATGGATGGATGGATCGATGATGATGATCAACTACTTAGTGCTAATAACTACTACTAATAATAATAACAATAATTTCTCGTACGCGGAGTAGAAAGAAAGGGTTCTTACGTGTACGGATTTGTCGAGGAAGGCGACAACGATGACTCCGGCCTCATAAAGGGATCCAGACTTCCCCTGGGAAAACTCGGTGAGTATCGTCTTGGCGTCGTCGATGGTGTGGACATCCTGCAGGTTGCTCTGAACTTTCCACTCGTGGATGCCGAGGTGGTAGAGCAAGGCCCAGAGATGGGTGATGAACTCGCCGCCCTGCGAGAGGTGCCGCATGTGCGCCTCTGGCGTGCCATATGGCACCGCGTAGACCAACATCCGGACCCACACTTGTGCCAGCGTCTCCCAGCGCTCAGACCGATCAAGCAGATAGCAGGAGGCACCGCTCTTCACCTTCTCTCGTTTCTTTTTCATCCTTCGGGATAGCAGGGACGACTGGCCAATCACTTCTTGCCAAAGGAATTTGTCAAACCAATTACTGCTGGTAGCTACGTATGCTTTCAGCTGCATCCACAATGTTTCATCCCCGTTGCTCCTGGCGTACGCACAGACAACGGCAACTCTCGCCCAGTTTGATGTCCAGCACCGAATCAACTGCAACAGAGCCAGCAACACCAATATCGCAAAAGTGATAACAAGGTCTGCGGTCGTGGTGTCCACGAAGCTGCTGCTGGTGGAACCACCACCGCCACTGCTACTAGAAGAAGCAGTTGTCCCGGGAATGGCACCTGCTACCCCGACTGAGGGACCGAAGGGGCGACCAGAGGGGGTGAATGAGAGCCGATTAAAATTTCTTGCAATCGGAAAGATCAGCGTAGTCCCAAGTGTACACCCAAATCCTCGAGTCCTAGGTGAAGCGTAGAGTAGCTATGGAAGAGCTAAACCAACACAAAACAACCCTAGGAACAAGCTAGGATGATAGCGGAAGCAATCACGTAGAACAGCACAAGAAGCAGCAGAAGAGAACGCACGGTATAACCCACCGGTTAATCCGACGCACTGATTCGAAAAGCGTCGGTTCAACCGATGAGCAGAGCCGGCAGCAGAAAAAGCAAGCACCGGTTGATCCGACGCAATGATTTGAACTGCGTCGGTTCAACCGATGACTGTCACCGGATGATCCGGCAAAATCTAGCTCGAGCGTCGGTGTTGTTGTCCGGAGAGTCCACAAAACAACCTTTGACTACACCGGTTAAACAGACGTTGGCACAATCAAGCACCGGTGTAGTTGTCCAGAGGAACACCAACTCGAAAAGTCTTGAGCACCAGTTAAACCGGTGTTGTGAAAACTCAATACACCGGTTAAATGAGTGAACTCTTGCACGTGGGGGCAACTGGTGACCATGCACCGGTTAAACCGATGTTCGTGGTAGCTAAAGCACCGGTGTAACTGGAGAACACCAGAAAACCCTGACTCAGGGAAAGACCTATACACCGGTTGATCCGACGCATACAATTTCAAAGCGTCGGTTCATCCGGTGCTAGATGAAACAGAGTCCAGAAACGCTTTCCAGCCTGCGTTCTTTCGAAAACTCGATGATCGAGTGACCAAATCAAGTTCAAATCTAACCAAATTTCGTAGGCATGATCACAAGGGACTTGTGAATATGTCCACGGAAGGAATCGACGAATTACTCCATGGTTTGGGAGAAGTCGGCGAAATTCGAAGCAAGATTGGGGTTTTCTCAAGAACGCAAAAACTTCGATTTGTGGTGACTCGTGATTTCGGAGGGTTTAGCACTAGGCTAGACGATTTTGAATCACTACAAAGAGTCACGAAAACATCAAGAAACAACTCTTCATCTCGTGCACAAGAATCGACCAAGGAAAATCGAAATTCGTTCAAACAAAGCACAAGGTGGATGAACTCGAATCGAAAACAAACGCCCGGAGGGCACAAGGAGGATTGGGCCTCCTTTCCCACACAATCTCAGTACAAAAATCTCAAGAATCCATACCTCTAATCCTAGAGAGGAGAGATGGAGCAGAGAGACAGGGAGGAGAAAGAGGGGCGGCGCCAGGGAGAAGGTGGTGCAGCTCATTCTGTTCTGGCTGGCGCGAGAGGGAGAGAGGAGAGTTTGAGGTGTATTTAAGGTGCCCACGCAGGGGTCCAAAATACCCTCGACTCAACCTAGACACTAAAACACCCGTAGGGGCAAAATCGGAAATATGTACACGATCTCATCCGATGGCGGAGTTTCTTTCTTCGACTCGAAGCCTTCTCCGCGATGCCGCCATGCCGATGAAGATCCGGTTCATGGTTTTGGGGGGTCCGCGAAACCCGGGTAGGTGACCGGTTTTTTGAAAACCGCCAAAACTCCACGCGCGGGAAGATTCCCGCCTCCACGCCGTGGCCCTAGACGCCGTTTCCGCCTCGGCCTTCTGACGGCCCTAGACGCCACCCGACGCCCGTCACCTCCTCTCCCGCAGCGAGGCCCTAGATGCCGTCGACGCCCGTCGCCTCCGTCAGTCCCGAGACCGACGTCCGTGCCTCCACGACTTGGCGTCTTCAACCGCCGTCCGCCTCCTTGGTTTTGTGGCGCAAACCAAGAAACCCGCCTTCCGTCGCCGCTTGCGCCCTTGATCCAGGAGTGGACGTCACAGCTGCCGCCCGGCCTGAGCTCCTCCACGGCAACTCTCCGTCGACACTCGACGCCCGTGTACCTGCAACCAAAGACCAAACACACGATCACACCGCACGGTTGACAATTCACTCATCACAAGCAGGATAGAGGACTCAATATTCCTCACCGATGAAGCAAATCCCGGTGAAGGAAGCCAGTGCCCACAGACTAGCCGTCTTTGCTTGATAGTAGTGAAGGAATGGGTTACCGGTGAAGAAGATAGGGAAGATATCTGGTGCAAACCATAACTTTGTGAAAACTTGTGCAAACCACGTTAAAAAAGTTGTCTAAATTCACCAAAAAAATCACACATATAGATGATATGATGATATACAATTTTGTAAAATATCTTGTCCAAACTCGACTTCGTTTGTGAGATATAAAAATAATAAATTTCTAACAAATCATTTGGAAACTTTCTGAATCATTTGGACAACTTTCTGACTTTCTGGATTGAAATTTGTTATTTTTATATCTCACAAACGAAATCGAGTTTGGACAAGATATTTTACAAAGTTGTGTATCATCATATCATCTACATGTGTGATTTTTTTGGTGAATTTAGACGACTTTTTTGCTATGATTTACGCGAGTTTTCACGAAGTTTGTGGTTTGCACTAGAAAAGCCAACTCTATCTCAATCACCTTCAAGGTCTGTTTGTAGCCTTCAACGCCCAACCGCACCAGTTTTTCTAGACGATCCTCATCACTGCGCAACCAAGAAAGTGCCGTTGCAAGTAATGGGACAAGCAGTAGGCAATGCAAACATAATAACATGGTTGTAACTTGTCCTTTCCCCTTAGTAACTTATCCACCTGATTTAGATGAACATATTCCCTATTGCTGTTACAATGGACGACCATATCATCACGAGGTTGACACCCAATTGGACGCTCTCCAAACGAAGACTCATCTTGTACACTTTCCGGCGGAGCAGTGGCAAAATCATATTTGAAAATAGATGTTTGTCCCTTGTAATTATCATTTTCAATTTCTTCTAGCATGTTTCGCATTCTTCTCTGTTGCACAAGTGCCAGTGACCTATGGAATCCCTTGATGAAAGTGGTGGCAGACAGCACGCCAATGGCGGTGTTACTAACAACACCGGAGATGCCTGAGATAATCATCAACACGACATATCCGCAGTGGAGGAAAATCCCATAAATCACCTTTGAGAGTTGGCCCTTGTAGTCAAGACCGTTATAAGAGGTCACTGGATCAACACAGCCAAAGAGGGTGAACAAGGAGACAGTCCATATGGGATACAACTCACTCTTCACCGACGAAGATTGCATTAGACCAATGCTGTAGGTCCCAAGAGATAGAGATAACACTTGTGCAGCAAAGAAGCCTTGACTATCCAGCGACTGGACCAACGACGGCATAACCCGAAGGCAATAAGGAAGAAAGTGATGATGATAGCCGCAACTGCCAATGCCTGCATACGAAGCAATGTCCCCCTTGGGCTCTTCCATAGATCTCCCGTATGATGCACAGAGGTTGTTAACGTCGTCGTATTCACCAAGTCTCGTTGCTCCATGTTCCCCATGCGGCGATAATCCACCTTAACAACACAAGGTATCATCTTATTACGTTTGCAAGCCATACACAGACAGAGCAACAAACAACAAGAAGCTTATGAGTTAAGATTATACATAGCCAACAAGGTAATCTTACTAATTATCAGCATAATAACTAGACAAAGCTAATAACGAAACAAAACAACTAACAACATCTTTGGATCTGACAATCGGGTTGTTGTTTTGCGGAATCGATTGGCCATGCAATCCAAAATAAGAAGAAGAAGAAACGTACCATGGCCACGCTTTTCTCTTCGAACCAGAGTTGAGCTTCCCTCCCTGTTGAAGGAGACGGCTACAGACAGGCCGGCCTCTTCCTCCTCCTCCTCTGGATGCTGCAAAAGCTCCCAGAGCCCCAATGCAAAATCAGATTCAAACCCACTTGCCTCAAGTTGGGATAGTACAGATCTGATCCATATTGTAATTGCTACATTGATTGAGCTCAGTGAGTTTGGTCTTTCATTTTATTTCTTCATATAGCCAGAGACGACTTTACTGATTTCTAGGCCAACTAGCCCCCATCGTGCTTATAGCCTGGTCTTATGGAGGAAGAACGGTATCTTGCTGAAAATAAACTTTTGGACCATCCCACGCGAGTCCTCAAAAATATATTCATCCCACCAAGTTGCAGCTAAGCTCATGTTTTAACAATTGATTTTGGCACCCAAGTTTGGCAGTGGTGAGTTGAATACCGTGATCAACATTTGATTATTATTAGATCAGGAAGAATCGAAGAACATGGCTCAAGGCATGCATCGCTGACCTTGCTAATACACCCTGTACAGTACAATACATGATTAATTATGATGGAGTAAACAACCTGGTAGCTGTAAAAACCAAACCATATTGATCATCATGCACGTTAAAAAAGGAATCCAATCCAATCCACTCGCCCCTCTACCAAACCACTTAACTTTTCTTCCCCAAGTCTTCAAACTAGTTTTCAGTTACTACACGCTAGGCTAAATCGCCTTTAACTAGTTTTGGGTTCCGGCTTTCACTACTATAGAAAATGTTTTTAGGGGCGGGTCAAACTGCATTTGTAGAGGCGGACGGGGTGAATGTTTTCCACCGGTACCGGCTCGGGTAGCGAAATTTTATAAACAGACAGGATCTATAATGATTTTTAAATTTTCGTCACAGATTTTCAAATAGCCCATACGGGTTCTAATTTGGGCCCAGTTCTTGTGGCAAACCTCTGAAAACGTCATAGAATAAAAATAGAAATCATAATGAATTTTGAAAAAAGAGCAAAAATATTGACAGATATGGGAATCGAAACCTGATCTGAAGATCCCAAAAGTATGGGAATCGAAACCTGATCCGAAGATCCCAAAAGTATGACTTACCAATGAGCTATGCCTTCATTCATGATATGCTAGGCCTTATTTTTGTTTTTTTATAGGACCTTCTTTTTGTTTTTAGTTGAACTATAAGTATTGCTTAATAAGAAAAAAAGGCGCAGGGGAGATTCGAACCGGGTGCTGTCCTTCTTAGAGCGCAGAGTCATACCACTTGCGTGGGTCCTTTAGTTGTGTTGTGTTGGGCCAATTGTACATGAAACTAAAACTTTATTCCAAGACAAGTTCGGCAAGCCGATTGAGATGAAGAACACAATAGAATTAGTTGATCTTTCTCTTTTCAATCTAGAACTAAAACTTGTACATGGTATTTCTCCATCACAAAGAATCCAAACCTGATGGTTCTTCTTTCTAAATTGCTCTATAATCAAGCTCATTCATTCAACAATGTCTATTTATATGTATATTGCTATTTTGATATTATTATAATTATTATGTGGTAATTTGGAGATAGATGTTTGAATTGTCCCTACAAGATAATAACATTTTTTTTATCAGGATATGATCTAAAATAGAACATATGAGCTTAAATATAATTGACTAGTCTGCGACTGTGTATGTAGTAACTGACTAATGCTTGAACAATTAAGTGATTGTGACTGCCAATACGTCAGTACTGACTTGGACATTTGGATCCCTGTTGTTTACATGTTTCTTATCAATCACTGTTCTGCCTCATTTGTTAAGGAAAAAAAAACAAAGCTGCTTCTGAATTACATGATGGAGACTTGGCATGGATTTTGAATAATAAGCATTGAACAATATTCAGAAAATATATTGGTCCTAATCATTTAGGAAAATGCTACTGTATACACTTCTGTTTATCTGGCTTTCATTAGCGTTTGTGTATGCTCTCCTTATATACCTATATTATTGCTAGCCACCTGTAACCTTCTGAAATGTCTTGGAACTCTTATTTGTGTGTGTATGATGCCTTCTTGTGTTGGGCTTAGGCCTTTCTGTTGATGCTGGTAAAGTGCTGCTTATCTTGGCATGGTAAACTGAACTTTCTTATGCTGTATTTTTGTACTATGGCTTATGCATGTTTGTAAATCCTTTTTAAATACTATGGCTTATGCATGTTTGTAAACCCTATGTAAATTAATACAATTGCTTCTGTCTCAAATTTTGACTTCAAAAGCAGAAGTTGGCCTGAGCATTGCAAATGTGTATACTGGGTACCCATTGATTGTATATCAAGAAGGCATAATTGTTAGGTAATCACTTCTTCCTTTTTCACCTACATGTTTCTAGCTAATAGTTCCATTTTCACTTATCTGATAATTGTTTTCATGGGCTAGAAAGACATGCAGGTGTGAAAGCAACATTTCTTGGTTTTTGTCTGCAAGCTTGCAGCTCGCTTCTCCTCTCTCCTCCACCTCAGCATTTAGTCTTCTTGCAGCCTGTTATAATACTTACTCTCAAACAGATACATCACCAGCCTAGCGTAGGTGTGTGTCCCCTAGCTGGGCCTGTTGGTATGGCTCCAACTCTGAGATCCACACCGGAGCTGAATTTTGTAAAATAGAATAAACTATTTTAATTTTAAATCTAAAATAGAAGTATAATAATGTCGATGGTTTTTTAGCACCGGCTAGTGATTCTTCATGGATGCGCGTTTAGGGGCGGATGGTAGTGCAGGAAAACACAAGGGTTTATACTGGTTTGGGCCGCCTGGAGGCGTAACACCCTACGTCCAGTTCATGCTGCTCGTGTATCTTGCACTAGTTTATAGTAGGGGGTTACAAACGGACAAGAGAGGGACCGACATCCCAAGTTTCTAAGATTGGTCTAAAGGTGTGTTCGTGGTTCTCGTCTAGTTAGGGCAATTGCCGGCGGGGGATGCTCGGAGCTCCGCCTGCCTCTTTCCAAGCGGCAAGAATGCGTGTGTGCTTGTGTGTTAGGTTCCTTAGATTGGGGACCTCTCTTTGGTCGGGGCTTGTTCTCTTTCCTTCATATGTCAGGGAGGAGAACAATGTACAATCATAGAGAGAGAGAGAGAGAATAGCGGTCTGTGAGGCCCCTGCTTTGTCGTGCCGGTCTCCGTTGGTCGTCGTGAGCCCTCCTGGCCCCGTCTTCTTCGCCGATCGCCGTGGGTCCTCCTGGTCTGGCCATCGCCGCCCTCCGCCTCCGCGGCCAGGTCCTCCTGACTCATGGTCTGCGGGGCGGGATACGCGCCGATATCTTGGTTTTGCTGCGGCACGCCATGCCCCTCCCCTACGCCCTACTACTCCATAGGACGTGACGGGGAGGGGCGCTCCACTGTACACTGTGGAGGTGCAGGCGGCGCCAGAGCACGTATGGTCGCATATCCGCCTGCAACGTTGTCAGGCCTGTTCGGTGCGGGTCGTGGCGGGCCCCAGCTATTGGCCGGGTCCATTTCCTCCTATATCCGCCCCTCTGCTTGACGAGGCGGGCCCGCCCGATAGGTCGGGTGGGAGGCGCGCCCCTCCCTTAGGTCGGGAGAGGGCGGTTCGCCACTTAGGTCGGACGAGGCGGAGAGGCCTCCACGTTGGTCAGGGTTAGCCGACGGACTGTCAGATCGTCCAACAGAGTGGCTTAGACCTTAATCCTTAATCCCTGAACATCCGGTGTATTTATACCCAAGAAATAACTTAAAAAAAGATTATTGATCTATTTACAGCTCCAACTTTAAGATTTTTTAGAGCTGGATATGAGCAGCTTCAAGAACTCCAATTTTCTAAAGTTGGAACCATGCCAAACATGTGCAGTAGGTTTAAGACTCCTGCTTTAACCACCGTAAAGGAAAAATCTAACCGACAACCTGTTGTGCTACAGTGTCATCGCGCGACTCCTCCATCCCAGCTGGCCGTAGGCCTTTTTCCCGTGCAATGGTCTGCTGTGCATGCGGCCCACTCACGTGCTCCCCCCTCTCCTCTTGCATATATGCTTTTATTGAATGATGCTTGTGTGTAAAAATATTTTATCTCCTTCATATCACCTCCATTTCGAAAACCAATTACACTATTGTGTTCTATGCGACAAGATGAACAAAACTAGACCCTACTTGCATATGTTTTGACAATATTTGTAATTTGGTAGCAACTTATGTGACGACTTGCTTTTTTCTATAGCAACTTATGTTTATATTGGATTAATGTAGTAACAATTTGCGTGCATAACATCTTTTTATTTGTGTCAACTTCTATATTTGAGCGTTAGATATATTTTAGGCCATGTTTAGTTCCAATTTTTTTTCCTAAAGTACCCGTCATATCGAATTTTTGAACACATGCATGGAGCATTAAATATAGTTGGAAAAAAACTAATTACATAATTTAATTGTTTCATATGAGATAAATCTTTTAAGTCTAATTAGTCCATGATTGAATATTAATTGTCAAATAATAACGAAATGTGCTAAATACCAAGATCCAAACTTTTTCACGAACTAAACCCAGCCTTATTTGTGTGGCAACTCATGGGTATAATATATTCTATTTTGACAACTTTTGTTTGAATGTGTGACAACTTTTATTTTTTTACGATAATTTGTATAAACTTATGGGTACGGAAACTTACTCATTTTAACTACTTAGTGTGTGACATCTTATATTTGTGACAACTTATGTATAACATATTCTATTTTTGAGACAACTTATATTTATAGTGGATTATGCTTTTGTGGCGACTTTGTTTTTTACAATTTATAAATAATTTTTTTGGTAACCTTTATCTTACATATGTGGCAACTTATATATGTATATTGTAGCAACTCCTTCGATAATATCAAACTCAAATATAAATACAAGTTGCTATTAGTGCAAAACGTCTTCAGAATATATGCAAGTGGGATATAGTTTTGTTTGTCTCATCGCGTAGAACACAACGGTGCAAACGGTATTCAAAACGGAGATCATACAAAAGAGATAAAATATTTTTTATGAACAAATTGCCTGTAAAAAAATCCCACGGGCATGCTCTACGTGGATGGAAGAGAGCATGGTTTAGAAAAACGCATAGGGTGGATGGGGTTATGTACAGCCGGTTCGGTACAGACAAAAGCAGAGAGAAGGTCGGAAGGGGTCGCGCACTCCACTCTAGCGCGACCGGTCGCGCTGTTAACGGTGTCCGTACCCACAAATGTGCTTAATTAGTTTATGACCAGGTTTCACTGCAAGGATCTAACCAACCGATCAATATGCGTTGCGCTTGTAATGGAAACCGGTTAGTATGAGGCAATCTACGACTTTGGCCTACATTGTCAGGCCGTTCTCTGGCTTAGGCTGCCCGCACCGGCTCCGGTAAAAAGAACGCTGCACAACATCCAGTACCGGGTAGCGGAAAAAACCCCGCAGCGGGGGACGGTAAAGGCGACGGTAAAAACCCCGCTGCACAACATTCAGAGAACATCGAAGAGAGCAAGTGTCCAGAGCTCCAAAGAGAGAGCCCCTCTTTTGACCCTTTGGGTCAGCTATATATATAGGAGGGGAGGAGGCGGCAATTTGCCTCCGGCCCCTTAATGAATACAATATTTATAAATAGGCCCTTGGACCATCACATGAGGCCTTTACAATATGGATTGTGCCATTCCCCAACAGTAGCAACCCACAAGCCAACTCCCTTCGATCCTAGGCATAAAGGAGCTTCGGACTTAACAGCAAGGTTTTGGTCAATCGATTTTTGGTCTTCGGTTCTTGACCGCAGCATGCTCTCACCCTCAATAATTCGATGCCTTCGGTCAGCAGCTCTGTCTTCTCTTCGGTGGATTTTACTATGACCTAACCAACTAATCTGCTTCGGCTATTTCTTGCTTTGTTAGTTCACCCTTAGCACTTCGGCAGTTTAGTGGCAAGCACCATTGTTTGGCATCAGTGCGAAGATACCTCACATGCTGGGTTTCTTTTTGAACGAACACATGCTGGGTTTCTTGGTCAGCTATTATTTGGGCTTCAGAATTCTCAAAGATAGGCTTCGACATCAAGCTTTGGAGCATCCTCTTAATTGGAGTTTAGACTAGGCTTCGGTTATTTTTTATAATCGAGAGAGTAGGCATGTTTAATAAGCTTTATGCCCTCAGATACCGAAGAGACTATATTACTATCTTTTCGGTTCTCAGTGCTGAAGCAACCTACCCCTCTTGTTCAAAGGGGTATTTCCATTAGCAGAGGGGCTCAAATGCCCATAATAAGCGAGTACAGTCCGTCCTCACTTTTATGGCAAGGACGACTAGTACCCTTCTTAATGGCTTACGCTTTACCCTTCGAAAGGCTTAACTTAGTTATATGCTTACGCTAACTCTACGTTTGCAAGAATACCACATATCCTTTCTACAGGCTCTTCATCAAAGATATAATCTTCAGACAATTTGTTATATGGGTGACCCCAGCCCATGACTCAGGCGGTCGTCGTCGGTCATGGACCGTCATCCGAAATTATGTTTGCCGAAATGGGCTTCGTCAAGTTCAAGAATGGTCTTCGTCAAGATTATCTTCGCCGAAATGGCATTCGTCAAGTCCAAAAATGGTCTTCGTCGACATTTCTCTTCGCCGAAATGGGCTTCGTCAAGTCTAAGAATGGTCTTCGTCGAGATTATCTTCGCTGAAATGACCTTCATCAAGTCCAAAGATGGTCTTCGTTGACATTTTTCTTCGCCGAAATGGGCTTCTTTTAAGTTGAAAAATGGGCTTCGTCGAAAGACCACAATGCTTTGGCTAAACATTTTATTTCTCAAATACTATACGCTAATGGCTCTTCGGCTTCAATCACCAGAGCAGCATCTCTTTATGTACAGGTCTCAAATATTGATCGAAGGGACACACCAAATGGTCGGTGTGCCATTTATTCGGCCCATGATGCGGCAGACGCCGTCCACCTTGGCCCACCTCGGCTTCGGCGAAGATGGACACGGCGCAAAAACACACAAGCAAGGCGGACCCGGGGATTGATCCCTTGACCTCCCCCTTCGGAGCATTTGTTTTGGCTCAGCTATACAGTATTGTTTAGACCAGCCAAATACGGTTGAAGGGCAGTTGCCCTTCGGTCAGGCACCTCTAACACGTGGTTGAAGTTTGCATGATAATATATGTGTTTTTTACCCATAAATAATATACATTTGTTTGCACTAACAAGCTTTTTATATAGTTTCACCGATGAGCACCATGCAGATGATGGAAGAGCATTCGGTTTAGCTGCTTCGGTGGTTCCACAAAGGAAATTCAGGACCCCTGAACCTAGCCAAGAGCACAAGCTTAGACACAATCAAATGCCGGCTGAACTTCGGCGCAACAGCGCCATGGCCTCGGCCTCGGCCCGCGGCGGCGTCTTCGGCCCTCCACCACAGCTATATATTTGTTCTTTAGATAAGCTGAAAGAACTTCTAGCGAGCAGTCACCTTTTCCTTCGCACTTTACATGAACAGTATATGTGCCCTCGCTCTTAGATAATATATATATATGATGTTGCACTAACAAAGTTTCGGTACGCAGCCTGGACTAGCTTGAGCAGGTTCAGAGCTTTGATTGTCGCAGCAAATGAATTTGCGGGATTTTGCCTACGCATACCCATGGCATAAGTATTATTACCTTTTTTCTTACCTCTTCGGCCACTAGCACAATGTAATAATATTTGTTGCAGCAAGCAGGACATTGTTATTGATCATCTCTCCTGAAAATTACGGGCTATCTTGGACCTTCGGTCCAGACTATTTTCTTGGACCCACCGCCCACGGGCATCTACCTCATCAGCAAGCAAGGTTTTCATAGTCATTGGGTTTCACAATTGAACAAGAGAGATCAGCTTCGGAGCCTAGCACCTTCGGCAATCGACGACTACAGCTATTCTACCTTTGAAATATGCTCGAGGAGTGGATACCACATATCTTTTTGTTACACGCTCTTCGCCAAGAATACCACTTTCGGACTATTGGCTTTCACTCTAAAGAGAATTATATACGGGGCTTCGGGCCGAGAGCAAGGAAAGTCCTGTCGTGCGAAAAGCCGAAGGCAGAGAAATTCTTCGGCGCGAAATGCCGATGGCAAGGAAAGTCCTGTCATGTGAAAAGCCGAAAGCAGAGAAGTCATTTGACGCGAAATGCCGAGTGCAAGAAAAGTCATGTCGTGTGAAAAGCCGAAGGCAGAGAAGTCCTTCGGCGCGAAATGCCAAGGGCAAGAAAAGTCCTATCGTGCGAAAAGCCGAAGGCAAAGAAGTCCTTCGGTGCGAAATGCCGAGGGCAAGGAAAGTCCTGTCGTGCGAATAGACGAAGGCAGAGAAGTCCTTCGGCGCGAAATGCCGATGACAAGGAAAGTTCTTCAGTGCGAAACACCGAGAACATTGTAATAAATATGAAATGTTATGACATGTTTTTGCAGGTCAATTAAGAGTCAGTTTCAGAGCAGGAAAATTCTATCTTCGGTTCCCATATCTCTTATCAAATATAAATATGCTGCCTCCACCACGAACTCCGGACAAGAGGGGCTATAGGTGGGGCCAGGGGACCAGCACCTTCTGGCGAATAAGTCTTGCCCGGTGCTAGTCGTTTCGGCTTCAACGATGACTTCAGACTTCACCCTCGTCGACAGAGTTCGGCTCGAGGGGCTCGCCGTCTACTTTGGCGACCGCGACTTTAGCTTCGCCCTCGTCGACAGAGTTCAACCCGAGGGGCTCGCCATCTACTTCGGCGACCGCGACTTCGGCTTCGCCCTCGTCGACAGAGTTCGGCTCGAGGGGCTCGCCATCTACTTTGGCAACCATGACTTCAGCTTCGCCCTCGTCGACAGAGTTCGGCTCGAGGGGCTCGCCGTCTACTTCGGCGACCGCGACTTCGGCTTTGCCCTCGCCGACAGGTTTCAGCTCGAGGAGCTCGCCGTCTACTTCGGCGACCGCGACTTTGGCTACGCCCTCATCGACAGAGTTCGGCTCGAGGGGCTCGCCATCTACTTTGGCGACCGCGACTTCGGCTTCGCCCTCATCGACAGAGTTCGGCTCGAGGGGCTCGCCGTCTACTTCGGCGACTACGACTTCGGCTTCGCCCTCGTCGACAGAGTTCGGCTCGAGGGGCTTGCCATCTACTTCGGCGACCGCAACTTCGGCTTTGCCCTCGCCGAGGGTTTCGGCTCGAGGGGCTCGCCATCTTTCTTCGGCGAGCGACGACTTCGGCCTTCGCCCGCGTCGGCAGAGCTCGACCTGAGGGGCTCGCCTTCGACTTCCGCGACGGCAACTCTGGCTCGCCTTTCTACTTCGGCGACGACGAAGAGTGATCCAAAGAAGCGATGAGACACATTCGGCGCGAAGGGTGAGAGCGTCCGGGAACCAAGGCTCTGAAGTCATAGATGGATCTGGGTCACTTCTTGTAAATTCAGCTACTGTGCTTTGTTGTACCCATCAAATCAAAGTAGATGAGGGGTTACTGTTGGGGGAATGACCCAACCCATATTGTAAATGGGCGTCATGTGATGGCCCAAGGGCCTATTTATAAATATTGTATTCATCAAGGGGCCGGAGGCAAATTGCCATCTCCTCCCCTCCTATATATATAGCTGACCCAAAGGGTCAAAAGGGGGGCTCTCTCTTTGGAGCTCTGGACACTTGCTATCTTCGATGTTCTCTCCCTTTCTCTACTGCTTGGTGGAGTTTCTTCCCAACATCCGTTTCCGGTATTGCGAGCGCATGTAGCATTCGTCCGCTATGTCGCCGCGGGGCCCGCACGCCCTAACTGTTCGGTGCTCCCCACGCCGGCGCCATTCACCGCTACGTCGTTGTCATTCGTTGCTCTCGCACCCCGCCGAAGCTCTTTTTCCACGCCCGCCTACGACCCCGTCGCCGTGCTAGGCCGCCACCGCACTGGTCCATTCGCGCCGCCGCCGCGCGTAGGCCGCCGCTCCGAGGCTTGCTCACTGCGCCGAGGCCTGCGACCTCGACCGCCGCCGCCGCGGCCTCCGCGCGAGCTAGCGGAGGGAGCCGGGGCATGGAGGGAGGATGCCCCTGCTGCACGCTAGCTCGAGGAGCTCGGCAGAGCTCGTGGCCGCCGCCACCGCCACCGCCGCGCGAGGCCTCACACCGCCATGCGCCCTTGCTCCGCGCGCTCGCTGGCCGCCCGAACTTGCTCCACCGCGCGAGGCCCGTCGCGCTTGCCCGCTGCATTCTCTGCCGCACGCGCGCACGCCACCGCCGCGGCCGCTCACCGCCCGCGCGCGCTCTCCTGCGCCGCACGGAGGAGCTGATCTGCGCATGGAGGGCCCGGCTCAGCCGGATCCGAAGTGGTTCGCCGCCGCCGCCTCCTCGATTTGAAGTTTGGGCCGCCGCCGCTGCCGCCAGCGGCATCGCCGCGTCCGTGCAGCTCAGCCGGTATGGCGAGGGGCCTACGCGATACCTAGCGCGATCGTGTGTTGGCCCTAAATTGGCACCAACAAGATCCTAAAAGTAAATCTTGTGCATTCACTTGAATTTTGAAAATTTTTAATCAAACCCATCACGGCCGATTCATCTTCATCTTCATCAGACCAAGAAGCTCAATTCAGCTCTCACAACTTACACCCAGTGATTGATCAATATATAGTACACTTGCTTTCAAGAAGGCATCTCGATCGATCGATGGCGCGGAGACCGCCAAATTTTAGGTAGGAGGAAAAAAACAAGAAATCCCAAGAGGAAGAAGACGGCCTCGTCGGTCGCCGGCGACGCCAACAACAACCGCGTCATCTGGTCGGTTCATCTCCCCGACGCCCGCCCCGTCCGCCGGCGCGGCGGATCTCAGTTCGCCGCCGCGCTCTCCGGCCAGCCGGAGCCTTTGGTCATCGTGCCGGGCCGGCCGGCCGGTCGGAATCGCTAATGGACACGTACCTAGCTAGCAACCTACAGCGCCGGCGGTGGCCAGATCACTTCCTGACGCGGCGCAGCGCGAGGTACGCCAGCAGCCGGTACCCGAAGAACATGGCGACGAGCGCGGCGACGCATGCGCCGGTGCCGGCCTCGCCGTCGACGTCCTCCGGCGGGAGGAGGCGGCGCAGGTGGCCGCCGTACTGCACGGCGATGAGCAGGCGGTAGCAGTAGTAGGTGAAGGAGGTGTACTTGGCCCACGCCATGAAGCCCGGCACGTTGCGCACGTAGAACCCGCCGGTGAGGAGGAAGGCGAGCATGATCACCGTGACCAGCGTCGACGCGCGCTTGGCGTCCATCATGACGGCGCCGACGGCGAGCCCCAGCCCGCCGGCGACGAGCACGTACGAGAGGATCACCGCCAGGGTGAGCGCGAATGCGGCGGGCGCCGGGTTGAGCCCGGCCATCAGGTACACGACCACCGTGAACGCCGTGGGCAGGGCGAGCTCCATGGGCAGGTCGCCGGCCATCCGGGACATGAAGTAGGAGGAGAGCGCGTACATCCCGGAGGCGCGCTCGCGGGCGAGCACCGGCCGCTCCTGCGGGAAGGCGAACACGGCGTTGAAGGAGGCGAAGACGCCCCAGAAGATGGAGACGAAGAAGAGCAGGCCCAGCCGGTCCTGAACCGCCAGCGGCGACGACCGCCACCACATGGCGCCGGCGACCAGCGCCGGCGCCATGATCTGGAAGACGCGCAGCGACGTGAACGTCTCGTGCCGCCGCTGCTTGAGGCTGCGCCGGAGCAGGACCGTGAACTGGTTCGCCCAGCACGTGCACCCGCTGCAGTTCTCCGGCTCGGCGCCGGCGCCGTCCTGCTGCTGCGCGTGCTCCGCGCCGGCGCCGGCGTTGATGGACGCCTTCACCCTTGGGGCGAGCACCTTGTTGTAAGACGAGATCAGCGACTGCTTCACGTTGCCGCCTTCTGCGGTGAAACTGTAATCTGCTTGAGCAAAACCTGTAAATATGAGAAAGAAGCAGTTAGATAACAAAGATCATATTTTTCATTAGAAAATAGTACTAATATCAATATGCAGAGAAAATAGTACTAATATGCAGCAGAAAGATAATGTGATATTTTTTCTTCGAATACTGAGATAATGTGATGATGTTACACATCCCCTTTTCCATTCCATCAATACGCAATAATTCTACGCGTAGCGCATTCTCTATCGTTCAATTAAAAAAGAAAAGAGGGTATATATCCATTTTCATAGCTCCACGAAACTGTCACCAAATGTGAAACAAAATCCACAAGGTGTTTTTGAGAAAACCAACAATTCACGCGTGCGTATATTATTGCTGACCGTCCGATTCCCGACCGGACGGGTCACGAGCCACGGGGATGTTATCAGGACCACTAACTAGTGACGGGGCGGATCCAAAGGTGGATTTGCAATTGTGCTAGCTGTGGTGCCATGAAAGGCCTCTAGATAGATGGATGGTGCACAAGCTTTGGTCTGATGTGCTGGTGCACTGTGGCAAAAACTAAAAAGAGGTGCCGAGCACCCGAAAGGAAGAAAGTGGCCCCCTCCAAAGAGGGCAATTTTGCACCAAGAAAGGATTCCTCCTGTCTAAAGCCGGGCATGAGCAGGGGTGGCATAAGTTTCCAAGTCCGGTGAGACAGGCGCTTGGAACCACACCCATCTTCAGCTGCTCACCAACACATCACCCTCATCTTGGAGAACCAGTACAAACAAATCATCCGAGATCATGCATGAGCATGCTTGTAAAAAGAGGCAAATAAAGGAACCAGATCCAACTAAAAGCTGCCACTGGTGTCGGAGATCCATTCATCACCTCCCCCTGAGGTGTCCTAAACCAGTCTGTGTTCAGGTTCAGAGGTTCTTTTTCTGTGTTCTTCAGCTGTGGATTACCTTATTGGGGGTATCTAAAATCTAATAAGGATGTAGCTTTCTGTGGGAGTGTGATGATGCCCAGCCCACCAGTGGCAGTGCCTGCCCTATTTCCCACTCTAGTTACAGGTGTCCCTTGGGCTTGTGATTTTTCAACCATAAAGCTCTTTGCACAAATAAAGGGGGAGGACACTAGGGATGGCAGGCACTCACTCACCCTCTCCACTCTTTTTTTTTTCTATTTCTCATGCCTTTTTTTTGCCCCCTCTCTCTCCTCTGTTGGAGTGTTGGGTGCACCCCACACTCACTCACCAGGTGTTTTTGCTTGTCCAAAGTCTAATGATGAGCCCAATCCTCACAATTGCAAAAGGGGAGCAAGAACACACACAAACACACATACTCTAGTACTTCTGACTTCAACTCCACACCACACCCAGATTGATGCCTACCCCCATTCCATTGGTGTCAGTTGCATGGCAAACTTTGCTTGTTGATCTAGTGGTTTGGTCAATCTAGTAATTAATCCTCTCTCATGTTAGTATTAGGCAACACTACTATTTTATACACACACACACACACAAGTTTTTTTGTTCGTAAATGTATTTTAATTTCTTGATTAGTTAAGAACAGAAATATGTACTACGTGTGCCTAGTTTTTCTTCGTCCTTTTATTTTTGGGAATGATAAGAACTGAAGAATTAAACAGAGGCGTGATAAGGAGTTAAGGACACTCACCATTGGCGAGGTCGAGCATGAAGTCGGCCGGGTTGACGTGGAAGCCCGGCGCGAAGCCGACGGAGGCGAAGTAGTCCATGGCGTCGCGGCCGGCCCCGAAGTAGAGGCAGCTGCCCTCGGCGAGCAGCAGGACGGAGTCGAACATGCGGTAGACCCGGGACGACGGCTGGTGCACGGACATGACGACGGTGCGGCCCTTCCTGGCCAGCGCCGAGAGCGTGGCGACGAGGCGCGCGGCGGCGGTGGAGTCGAGCCCCGACGTGGGCTCGTCGAGGATGAGCAGGCTCGGGTTGACGAGCATCTCGTGCCCGATGCTGACGCGCTTCCGCTCGCCGCCGGACACGCCGCGCACGAACGCGTTGCCCACGACGGTGTCGGCGCACGCAGCGAGCCCCAGCTCGGCGATCACGGCCTCGGCGGCGGCGGCCTTGGCCGCCGCCGGCGCCGCGCGGGGCAGCCGCAGCATGGCGCAGAAGACGAGCGTCTCCCGCACGGTGAGGTGCGGGTGGAGCACGTCGTCCTGCGCCACGAACCCCGTGCGACGCCGCACGCCGCGGCACGGCGGCCGCCCGCCGGCGAGGACCGTCCCGGCGTGGCGCCCCGCGAGGCGGCCGCCGAGGATGGAGAGCAGCGTCGACTTGCCGCTCCCCGACGGGCCCAGCACCGCGAGCACCTCCCCCGGCCGCGCCTCGCCCGTGACGCCCCTGAGGATCGTCCGCTCCTCCGCCGCTGCGTCGCCGGCGGCGCCGGAGTGCGAGGATATCCGGCCGGGCGGCGCCGCCGCCGACCGCTCCGTCTGCTTCACGCGGTACGACACGTCGATGAACTGCACCCGACACCGTCAACAGCTCAACATCTCAGTTCGAAGTCGAACCAAGCAGCTAGTAGCAGAGAGCAGCCGCCGCCGCCGCCGTCGTCCTAGGCGGCGGCGGTGGTGGAATGGAAGCAGGTGCCTACTGCCTACCTGGAGGTTGAGCGGCGTGCAGGCGGTGGTCAGGAAGCAGTCCATCTTGTTCGCCGCTGCCGCCGCCGGGGCCGCCGTCACGGCGAGGCCGGTGCTTCCGTGCGCGTCCTGGGCGTTGGGAGGCATTAGCTGCTCGACGATCGACCTTCCTTCCGGTCTCCGACGAACCCTCCTCAAGCCGGCAACAAGCTTCCTTCCCTCGCACCTCGACGGATGAAGAGGGAAAGAAAGAACTAGCGAGAGTCACCGCAGGAGCAAGAACAGCTCAGAGTCGAAGCTACTGCTGATCCGCCGCCGGAGGAGGAGGGGGTGGTGGTGCCTGCTGATCGGCGGCGGCGCTGGCATGCGCGGTGGTGGGTAGCGAGGATCGGGGCGGACGCGCGGCCGGGCTGGGTGGGGAGGAATGGGAGACGGCGAGAGCCGGGGCGCGCGGTTTATAAGGAGGCCGGGAGGGGGCGGGGGGTGAGGTCCACGTCACGGCGGGGGGCACGTGGCGGGCGCGGCGGGAGGACCGGTGGAGTGGAGCGGCGGGCCCGCCGGGAGCGAGGCCGCCTTTTGGACCGGGGTCCAACCGTGTCCACCCAGCGGACGGCACCGGAGGGGGGAGGAGGATGCAGCGCAGAGGGGGGAAGTGTACACGTCTGCTCGATCGATCTTCCCGGCCGGCCGGGCTGGGGAAGGAAGGCCGCACGAAACCATGGCGGGGCGGCTAGTGGGGCCGCGGGTGTGAGGTAGAGGAGGACGGATTGGTCGGAGCACCCAGCGGCGGCCGCCGGTGAATCGTGCTGTCCGGCGCCAGTAGTGCCCGGTATCTACTGTGGCGTAAAAGGAGCCGGTGGTGCACGTGGCTACTATATATTAAGAAAAACTCGACCGGGCATGAACGGATCCTGCGTTTTTCATAAGAGGAAACAACCGAGCTGCCTCGTGGCGAGCACGGCGAGAGGTTTTTACCCACAGCCGAAAGTTCATCCCGGCTGAGGTTCAAACTCCAAACATGTGGGGTGCTACTGAACCCAACTAACCAACTCGACTAGTGAGTCGTTCACAATAACTTTATTAAGTACTATACAATTGTGATGTTCTAATGTTGGTGAGAGGATTTTTTAAAAACAACTAGCTCGCTAAATTTACTCTTGTGAGGACTTCAGCCGCTCGAGCGTGCTAGATGCTACTCAGGTGCTCTAATCTAACCAATACGCTAGAGGTCCTTCCATTTCGATTTAATCCAAGATTATATATACAGGTGGTGGTGACAGATCTTTCATTGTGTTCAGCTGGAGCAGTGGAGCTGAACTCTTTGACCCTCACACGTTTTGAACAGGTACAAGCAAATAAGCAATAGGCATTCAGAGTGGCGTGGTAAGTAGCCGTGCACGCATGCTCATGCATGCCTGCCCGCATGAATCCCAGACTCGCAGCTAGCCACCTTTGGAAAAGAACGAGAACGAGACTTTCTCGGCAGGCACTCGCATGACACCAGGGTCATCAGCTAGACGCCGGCCGGTCAAAAGGTGCATGCATGCCACCTACTCTAGCTAGTAGCTACACCAACAGCATTGTAGCCGCTTCGTTCGTGGACGAAGACGGTGGTATGGTCGCGGCGTTGAGACCGATCGATCGTCGACCGATGCGTCTGCAGACTCGTCGGACGTCATCGGCCGCCGCTAGCTCTTGCTGCCGTACTCTGTCTAGCTAGCTTTGATGGAGCTGCTGCATAGCTGCTGGTCCAACTGAACCTGAATACCTGACGATGAACCTGCCCTCGATTCAGGAGTCTGTGGCTGATGACCGTGCCTTATCTCCCGCAGGGGCGTCCCGGGAAATCCAGGGGCCCTGTGCAAAAGTATAAACAGGCCCTAAATTTGGGTGCTAAATAAAATAGCAAGTACTCCAAAATTATCCATATCTATTTTTTATATGTTAAGTTAGATCTTCTATATATCATTTCTTTTTTCCTTTGGCCAAAATCATATTTTCTAACCTAATTTGTGGAAGATATGGCTTGTATGTATAGAAAATAAAGATGAACTGAAGTCTGAAGCACATATATATAGTCATAGTATACACAAAAGATGAATATAACAAAATTAATTGATACTTTCGTACTCATCAATATACTTATTCAATGACATATAGTAACCTAAATTTGTGCATGTATGCATAGGAACCTGAATCAATTGATCGGAGACCTAAACCTAAATTCCCTTATGCTTAATGTTAATGCGAAATCGGCAAACAATGTCGTCTTTCCCTGACAGCAAGCACCAATGAAGTGATACAACCATGCTCCAATGGATAATGTATAAATAGTCAATTAGTCATAGTGTTGCTAATTTGTAGTGGATGTAGAACTCTAATGCCCATCGTCATAATTTGGATCTCTATCCTAGTGTTGATTGTTGATTACTGTGCACGCCTAATCTGTAACCGCAAGACAACTGCAAGAGAGTGTAGTGTGCAACAACTGATCCGGAGACAAGGTAAACATGGTTGGAATCAAAAGGGATGCAAGCTGGCCTCACAAACTACAAACTGGACTGTGATTAATTAAAGTAGACCTAAATAAATTAGTAGTATAAGCTTAGAAGATAAACATAATTTGGGGGCCCTAGCAGATGGGGGCCCTGTGCCATCGCACTGGCCGCACGTGCCCAGGGACGGCCCTGATCTCCCGGCAGGTCGATCGACGGATCCGTTGCAGCTGGGAAGAAGAGAACGAAGAAGAACGCGTGTGCTGCTGGCTACCTCTCCAGCAGCTACTGTACGTCCGGTCCAGCTAGCTTTTTTCAATTCTTTTCTCTTTTCCTTTGGGGGGATAGCTAGCTCATGCATGCATGCCAAGGGCCAAGGCATCAGCAGCAGCAACTTGAATGCGATGCGCGTTTGCTGGTGTGTCGTCCCTGGTCCACGATACCCCGCATGCAGGAAACCTGCCGGCGTTTGCGCTAGCTTTTAGTAGCTGCTTTGGACGGGCCATTGCGTGTGCATGCATGCGGCCAAAGTGTACAACAGCGTCAGTTACTCTAGCTAGCTGCCTCGCCGATATCTCTAATGTCACGTTCACAATCCAAATCGATCTTTATACTCCCTCCATACTCGGAAAAAGTCATTTGTCTCCAAAGCAGCTTAATATTGACTTTTTATTTTTATAAAATATTTATCCTAAAGTGATATATTTATTATTTTACGAAAGTATTTTTCAAGATAAATCTATTCATATGGTTTTTGTATTTTGAAACTAAAAAACTTAAAAGTTATTCATGATTTATGTTCCCAATGTTTGATCCAATCCTTGCCCAAAACAACTTTTTTAAATATGAAGGAATTATATTCTTAGCATAAAATTTAATAAAATATATAAGTTCAACCAATTTTTTTGAATCCGGTTCTCAAATTATCTAGACAAAATTTCATGCTTTAGAGAAAGCAGTGTGCAAAATATTTAAGTCCAACATGCATGCTTTAGGGAGAGCACTATCGAGCTTAATTGCTTGGTAGCATTTAGTGGATAAACAACAATAACAACGAACTGCCTTGCATTGCTTGTACGTTTACAACAAAGAGCCGTTTCCATGCGTTTGGATGGATGTGCATGTCGCGTACTAGCTACGGCCATGCATGCAACAAACCAACACATGGTTCGTGTTCCCGGCACAAAGTGTCGAGGCCGGTGATCCACGTCGTCACCATCTTGCCATGTCCATGCATATGCATCATGTGCCCGATACATCGACCAACCTACAACTGCTACAAAAATGAGCTTTCACTTTGGTTAGCACCGATTAACTTTTGGTCTGGTATATACTAAAGTTGCCCTGGAGCTTAGTACCGGGTCCGGATTTGAAAATCCTTAGAGCCATTTTAGTACCAGACCCGATACTAAATAGTCCCCCGCGGGTTACTTCAAAAGTAAGTTACGTGTGATGCATATATGGGATGGTAAGAAAGCCACATGCGAGGCAGGATTCGAATCCTCATAACCGCGCACGCGCACACAGAGGTTCGCAGATGTTTATTTTTCATTTTTTCCGATTGGTACGTTTAGTACTGGTCACACCGACCGGTACTAAACGAGCCAATAATTTAGTACCAACCAGACAGTACTGGTCAGCCCGACCGGTACTGGAGGTTGTTTCTCACGCAGGGACCATATATCAAATAAATGCACTATCAAGACTACGTTGGGTTCGATTGAAACTAATTTATATCGTAGAGATATATTGTCATAGTTACATAACTTTGGATTAGGTGGATAATAATTTGAAACGGAGGGACATGCTGGGTGAGGCATCAATGACACGTAGGGCTACCAAAACCTAACTAGGCTACTAAGAATTGGTGTATGGCCGACTTGAAGATACATAATAACAATTGTGTCAATAGCTAGGGGAGCAAGAGGTATACATGAATGTGGTATACTATAAATTAATGTGAACGAGGATGTGGGCGGAATTCTTTGTTGTCTTTATATATGTACACAAGTACATGAAAAATGAAAGCACATTCAATAAATACAGAAAGACACAAAATCTGATCGACTCCATGCATGTCAACACTAACATGGACTTCAACCTGCAATCAACTGAAATTCGAAATTAACATGGGTGTCTCTAATTACAGGGCCATAAAAATGAAGAGACAAGGAAGAGAATCCTCTAAAAAAAAATTGTAGCTACAGGCTACAGCTAGTGTCCGAGCGTATGCTAGGATGGCGGCGGGGGTGGGGGCTCCATTCGCTTCCTCCCCACAGTGCGGCCCAGGCGGATCCTCATCCCACCACTGCTGCTCCCCTCATGCATAGAGCCGGGTGTCCGCCACCTTTCCCTCCCATCCCCATCGCGCGTCCTTGCCGCCGTTCTCCTCCCAGCGCAGGGCGGACGTATGACTGCTATGCGATGTGGCGTGCCGGCATGCACTCCTGCCCCGAGGGAGGCGTCGCTGGATCCAGGGGCGGTGAGGCTGGAACCAGCCTCGCCACCTAAGCAGCCGGTGCGATAGCGGGATGGGGGTGGCACAACGGCAACTTCGGCTCACTGGTCAGTTGGTGAAGGTGTCGCCGTGTTCAGTCCTAAAGGCGGCCCGCCGGTAGATGCTCCTGGTGGGTGCTCTTGCCGGCGGCATGTAGTGCAGGCGGAGGAGTTGGCTTAGGGGAGTGTAGGGAGAAATCACAGTTTGGTCTCATATGCTGGCCAGCAATGACAATGCTTCTTGTCCCGCTTTTCTCCTTAGAGACTTTGCTGATGCATGGTCCATGTTGGCGTCGGGTGCTACGAGATTGGAAGAGCTTTGAGGAAATTCTTATCTGGCATTACCCCAACGTGAACATTGGTGACACCTCCTGGTGCCACTCCCTCACTGGAGGCGACGTCGACATCTCACAATATCGACATCTCCTCACACCCATGCGCTAAATAGAGGTTTATGTAAAAAGAATTGGTAAACAACAGACGATCAGAATATCGATTTTCTAAGCAGACGAGAGTTGCGATAGATTGGTGCTGAATATTGCAAGGTTGAAACAGTAAACAGGAGGAAGAAGATTGAAGCTCGGTCTTCTAGTTTTTTTTCTTTATTTTATAGCTTTCTCTTTTATTTTTATAAAATTCCTCATTTAAGATCTAGAGTCTAAAACCTCTGGTAACGTTTGGCCGTATATATCCATGGGATGTTGGATGCCGGTTTAATTCTTTATCTAAAAAGTTAGTGTTAGCAGTTTTTGTTCTTGAGTACTATTAAATAAAGGACAAGTATTTCCTTCAAAAAAATAAAGGACAAGTATTAAGAAGAAATACCTTCAATAACGATCCAAACCGATTACACGCTTTGGATACACATGCCACATAAAATTGAGTCGACTTTTTCTTTTCTTGAAAGACGTAATAATGAGTCGTCTGTCTTTAACTAAAACAAGGCCAATTATGCAGTTTATGGTCATATGTTTTGATCCGCATGGCAACATTATTTGAAACACTTTGACCGATATATACGTGTGCGTGCTGAGAGGGACCAAACAAAGGTCACCAATTATATGTTCAACTGTTTTAAGTTAATTATATAGTTAGGAAAAAAGAGTCATCACCGAGGTTTAATATAAATACATGGCATTTAGAAAATCCATACACTCTAGAACGCAACACTTTGACTGGAGTACCAATGATTTGCAAAGCATGATAGCTTAAAAATATAATAAAATGTTACGTCCTGTGTAACGGACTCCATCTGTGCATACACACACACACACACACACATATATATAACTATATATATATATATAACTATTTCTAGTGAATTTCAAGTCAAACATATTTAACTTTGATTGTAAGTAGAAAAAAAACATAAAGATTACCAATAAAAGATGATATTACTAGATTCATCATTAAACCAACTACCTTAATATAACTATTCATATTTGAAATAATTTATTTTTGCAAGATTCATCATATATGATCTTGGCAAGATTCCAATGACCACTGATGGACTAGATTCGCAACATGCCGCAGCCTCAGAACAGCAGTAACTCCTAAATCAAACCCTCTAAATGCTAAATAGAGGTTGACTCTATTTGGTTTCTAAATTTGCTTCAACTTCAGCAATAGCGCTCTAACTTATAATAGAGGGGCTCACTATAGACCCCCCATAGGAATGGAGGGTGGAGGAGAGAATTTGGAGGCCTCCCCAAAATAGAGGGTAGAGTGCATCTTTTTGGTTTAACCCTCAACTTCCGATAGAAGGTTGTTTAGAGGATCTACTGGAATTGCTCTTAGACGGACTAATTGCTAACTATGAGATCCTTTAAATTTGGGAGCCCGGTGCGGTCGTCGCCCCACTGGGCACCATGCTTTGTACGGGCCTGAGCAGCATATCGAAGACCCTGTCGATGTCCTAAGATGCTTATATTTGTGGGAGGAGGAAGCACCTTACATAAACCTATGTATTTTTTTAAAAAATTTGTCATGGTTAAAAGTTACAAAAGTTTAATTAGCATGAATCCAAAAATGACCTGCCTGATAATTAAATCAAATAATATTAGAGGCAATCTACATGAATAACTTTTTTAGCAGGGTAGCCGTACCCAGCACATGATTCGAGCTCTCGCTGAGCCAGAAAGTGAGGCCGGTGATCGTCAGTTCGTCACGATCTGGTCCATGATGCATGCATGATCCATGTGCCCCATCGACGGCATATACCGTAGCACCTCGATCTGACTTTAACGTGTCTTGTTCCCCGGGATGAATACGGTGCCTGCTGCAAGTGGCTCAAACCTTTTTGCACAATATCAGCAGATGATCAGGTGCAGATCTCCTGCAACTAGCTGCAAATATATATGATCTATATAGTGTTATATACTAGCTATATTTCAATGCATGAACCTTGTCCATGATCATGTATTCATGTGAAAGATTAATTAAAACTCCACATTATTAATAGCACGCTATCTATCGCTCCTTAAAACCTGGAGCAATTATTCATTCAGTTTTGGCTGAAATAAAGTTGTACACGTTGATAACTAGGTCAATTGTCTCATATATATGTTTAGCCACTCATCTTTAAGTTGTTGTCAGCATATATATAAAGAAACAAAAATGGCTGATCATAATCGGCGCCCAATGACAGGAATGCATTTGATTTCGTCTCCGCGGAATCCCTGCTTTAGTTCATGCACCCACCTAATAGATTCTCATATCTCAGAATTATAGTATTGAACTTTTATGGTGCTTGTGAGGTAGTACTAGAGGTACCTATAGCTAGCATATACTCCCTCCGACGTCCCAAATTATTGATCGTTAGTTTTTCCTTTTCTAGATACATTGTTTTTATCTAGAAAAATCAAAATGACTAATAATTTGGAACAGAAAGAGTACATGCTACTACTACACCATATCTCGCCTGATATGGTCCTAGCTAATTCAATGGTTACCTCTCAACCAGTGAGGCAATAATAAAGGTTCCCAAACCACCAGACAGTGCGCAATCCGGTATCATATCTTGAATGGGATCAGTCGAAGAACAAGCTAATATAAAAGCAGCTTCAATTTGTGGGGCTAGGAGCAAATCAAGCAGCACATATTTGTTCAAATTGAAAGTACGGGAGGAGTGGCCTTGAACTGAGGGTTTGTATTTGTTGGTGAAATATACAAGTGATAAACTAGGGGTGTTCATTAGTGACCCGTAGGTGCACCTCCAACCCTCTTTAGTTCAAAATAATTTGGGAGAATTTGGGAGAAACTGAGGCATCTAAGGGTCACCAATTTGCACCCCTATGATAAACTAATGCAAAGACCCCTGGCCCAAATAATTGAATTTGGGAGAAACTGAGATTTGCCTTTGTAGTTATACGGACAGCAGAGATCCAAACCACTCCCTAATGTGGTATTATGCATCAGCATTGCTGCTGGCTTGTAAAGTGCTCTAGTTGTTGGGGGTTTTGAGTAGGCAGCATGTTCTTTCCAAAAAAGTGACGATGGCCGGAATATGTAAGGATACTAGTAGTGTAGCCAACCACCATGTGTGAGTCGCTTCCTTTTTACTCCAGTGTGCATGATCAACTCTATACTTCTATATATGTGCATGATCAGAGGAACGGCGTTATGACCACGTACGTAACTAATGATCAGCATGAACATAAGATCTCTGATGAACTTTCACTCTTTACTCCCCAAAGATAAGCGTTTGCTGCTGTACTATAAAAGCCAGAAGCATCCTTGACTTTTCCAGTTTTTTCTTGGTTTGCAAATACAAAAAAAAACCAGAAGCAACAAATAATAAGACAGGCCCTTATCAACACCGCAAAATGTAAAGCATATAACAGAGTTGAGGCATCCAAAGCAAAAAGGTTAAGAAAAGGCATGACTAGTTAATAATCAAGAACAGATGATATGTGAGCATCATTAGCATCATGATTTATATATACTTATTTATATACATGCAAAAGACAGGGTACGATGCTTGGATCGATGGCCAAGCAAAGAACTTGATTCCGGAAGAACACAATAACTTGAGATCTGCCAATAGATCAAGATGGAGTAGATTGAAGTTCGTCCTATAATATAGCCAAGTTCATGGCCATCCATACGTTTTGCAACTTACCTTTTTTTCCTATATGCGCTGCTAGCTACCTGATTCCTCCCTTAGTTTGCAACTTCTTTAAGATGGGGCCAACACAGACACACTTCAAATGTGCTGTTAGCCGTCCATTACACATCAGGGTACGTACAACTCATAGTTCCATCAGGCAGATCGAACAAGATCGATCAACTATCGTAACAAAGTGTTACGGACGGTAGAGTGCAGATGCAGAGCCTGGGATGTATTTTTTTGCATTCTTAGAAAAGATAGATGGAATTTCACATTAACCGAGTAATCACAAAAAAAAAAATCCAAAACTTTTCACCCTAGAAGAAAAACCAGAATTAAGTTGGAGATAAGATAAAACTCTATAATAACATAGGCTTTTTAATCAAAATTATGTTCCGGATCAGAGACGATAGCAAGGACAATATAGCTTCTTTTGCTATGATTGCTACGTAGCCTCTCAACAGCCATGGGCCATCCAGCAAGAATACAGATGCCGAGCATGCAGGAAGCTAACATAAGAGGAGTGAATTAAAAGAGCGAGGAGGACTAAAAGGGAAATAATAGTCTATTGCACCATCATATACACAAGCATGGGTCGATAGCAATCCTGATGGATCAATCCAGCTTCATGACAATGCTTTTGTCCAAAGCGTCAAAGGAATGGACGCAGAAGGTGCACCAGTCCAGGTGTGTGGCTGCTGATCCTGCCATGGCCCGGCATCTAATCTCACCGGGAAGGATCAGGACAGCCGTGTATGTCACCGCATGTCGTTGTATCATCAGCAAATCTCGCTTTATTTGCCTTTCTTCTCGATCGGCGGCGAAAATAGATGCTGCTATAGATTGTTAGAGTGTCTGCTGTTTTTTTTTGTTTTTCCAGATCATCACAAAATGCATGCAAAGTATGCAACATTGTTAAAGTGCCATTTCGCTTTGTTTCCTTATCACAAAATTATGCGTTTGTTTCCTTATCACAAAATTATGCGAAGGAAGATTCAGCATCTGAAATACGTAGCTCTATCTTAACTTTTTTCTCTCCAAAGTCCAAATGTTTGAGACCAATAGGAAAATATCAATATGCCGGACATTTTTTCATAAGAGAAATATTTTCGTGCTTTCAAAAGGTGATTACACCAATGCAAGATGATACAAGCACTTGAAAGAAAAATAAACCTTTTTTACATGTATGAATGTGTTTAGTGGCAATATCTTTTGTTGAAAATCGTTTGGAGGTACAGCCGGTTCAGCTAACACAGGAGATCCAAGAGGAAGGGAGCCTTTGAATTCAGGCTAGGAATAGGGGTTGGCGGCATTCGTGCCGCCCTAATGTTGCTGGTAGCTAGCTTTCGCGATATGTTATCACTGCTCTTTTGCTTGTTAGGTCACACAATTTGTTCCATTTCTATACTTTTAGACCCTTGTTTTGCAACTTAGGTTTCTTTAAGGTGGCATTAGGTTGTTCAGGCACATTCTCAAAAAAATATTTTAGGCCTAGGTATGTGATTGATAGGCTAGAAGACGTGCTTGCTTATCTTTGAGTGTGGTGTTGTGCATGTTAAGTACCTAGTGCACCTACCTACTTTTCAGACTCACTCAGCCATCGAGCTACTGCATTAGTGTGATCAATGTGCTCCCAGTATTTGCGCTACTCGTCCCTGAGAAAACAGTTAAAGGAAACTTTTTATTTTGTCACTGCACGTGCTAGTCGTGTTTGTTGTTCATTCCTCTAAACATTGTTGTCAACAAAGTCATGTTCCAAGAACGTGCCGGCGTGTCCAAATCATCAGAAGATAAAGAGGAGGGCCGTGATGGATCCGCACAAAATGACACAACTTGCAAATGCTGAGCAAAAAGAAATGTCAATGAAATCTGAAGGTCTCCACAGTTCAACGACAAGTACACTTGCAGAACTTTTAGCCTCTTTTTGTGAGGGAAAAAAGGAAAAAAAAACTTGTAGCCTCTTGATAGAGTGTTCAAGTCTTTGCCTTTTGCATGTAACAAGTACGTACAGCTAGCAACGTGGATACAGACCATGTTGTTTGTGTTCAGACGATCGGGTGGAAAGGTCAACAAGCCCACCACCGAGGCCCACAGTCGCGCTCCCATGGGCCCACCGAACAGGGACAAATAAAGATGCCGCGTTGGCACAGGTTGATGTCAACAATGTGAGGCGAGGAGACGCGGTCTGGCAGCGACCATAGAGGGTCGCGCACCTGAGCTAGCTGCCACAGTTGGGACCATGCATGAGAAGATGCAACAATGTCCTGATTACCCAAACAGTGTTCAAGTGCTGCCCTTTTTTGTTTCCGAAAATGAAAAAGAATGCTACACAGGCCAGCACCACTAAGGCACCGTTTGGACTCAAGTGCTTATAAAAGTGATAAATTTTTGCACTGGTTCATTGAAACAGAAGGCTAATGGATGGGCTAAAATTTAGCTAAGACTCATACTTTAACAAAGATACAAGTGCTAATAGGTCCTGAAGTTTAGTCCATGCAAATAGAACCTAAAAAGTGCCATACAAGGAGGCATAGAAGTAACTTAAAACAAAAACAAAAGAAAAAAATATCATGCCAATCGCATGCCAACATGCTGAAGTGTCCATACTAGATACTCCCTCTGTCACATAAAAAGTACAATCCAATGTTTGAAAAAAGTCCCACAAAGAGTGCAATTCTAGAGAATGGATCTCAACTACCTTCTTAATTAAGTGGTCAGATTTGAATTGCAAGTCAAAATTAACCTCATGTGGCAAACAAATGAGGATATGAGAGTTTTTTCACACCACCACTAATCTGTCTGAAAATCTAGAATTGCACTCTTTATGGAACATAGAGAGTAGATGTGAAAAGTTTGTTTTTAGGAACCTGACCATGTAGATTAGATTGTACAGGGGTAAAAGTGCATTTGTGATAATAAAATTATATAGAATTAATAAAACATATGGAATTGATCATGAGGGGTTTTTAGATACATTATTATGTTACATCGAAGGAAGACACCAATATTTTTTACAATAAGATATAAAAATCAGGGGTCAATATCAATTCATATAACAAAATGTTTCCAAAATCCGTCAGTGATAAACATACTGCATATAGTTTTTATGGTCAATTATCTAGGCTAACTGCATGAGGGAAAAATACTTATGCGATAATCCAATTTACAAACGATGTTTTCAAAATATCTGTTTCTTATACTTCATAAATGATTTATATGGTTATTATTTACAAGCTTTTCGATCAGAAACATATCTACACAATTGATTTATAAAAATCATTTAAGATGTTCAAAAGTCCGTTTGAACTATACTCAATGTGGATGTTAAGTTGTTTAAATTCTTGTGTCTCATAACAAACATCAAGGTCTAGGTGTGATATATCATGTACATCTCATCCGTATGAATATTTATTAAATATTTCTGGATATTTTAAGTCTCGAGCAATGATATACTATTGTGATATCTTTGATCCGTGAAGTATGTGAAGATGTTACCGTGGTGTAAATTCTAAGGATAAGGTTGAATATGGTTAATTTACCCCTTCACAAAATCTCATTCTCCAAATGAACTTGGAGTTTTCCATGAGGAAAATGCAACGTTCCACCATAACGAACCTAACCAACAAAGGTATGCTAAATTTGCCTTGCATAGGTGCTTCTGAGATTTTTCTAGCCAAGCTAATCAATTTTTTTTAAAAAAATAATAGTACAAAAAATTGTAAAAATAAATGTAAAAAAATTTGCAGATACAGTACCATGTCGGCTGCCCAAGAACCGTCAGGTTACCTATCGGCTACTGGTAGGACGACAGCCTACTTGGCACGACGTGGCCTGCCGGATTATTTTTTTGAGATATTTCTAGAAAGTATACACCTACTTATGTAGAGTTTTGCTGCTTCGGGAATTTTTTCTATCTTCATGGAAGAACCGATCAATCTGTTTTCTGCTGTTACATTATTCTTTATGTACCAAAGAGAGTTGAAGAAGCTCACACGCACACGCATTGAACACGGTTGTACATTCCCTCTATCGATTTGATTCTACAGCCACGTGGCTGATCATCATCTCTGGAGAGACCTTATCTTACAGCTTACACTATCCCAAGTTCCTAAGGCTTGTTTCCTTCCAACATCTGGCTTTGGCAAAATTGCATTGCACTCTACTATGCAGTGCGTACTATATATCTAACGAAAAGCAAGTTCCAAAACACGGGTGTCTCTTTCATTTCCTTGGCTGCTTTAACTTGAGAATAATTGACTTGCATTGTTTTGGGCCACATAATGCAGGAGCACGGTCCCATCCGCTTCTTTTCTGCATTGCCATTTTTCTCTTTAAGAAAAACTAAAGATGGAGGAAGGCCAAAGCTGTGGCGCCAGCTCAATGTCTCGTATCTCTCGCATATATCCTGGATGATGAATGGCATGGACGGCTTCATAGAATATGCACCTATATATACTCTACCAAGGGATGGAATAATGGACGGACGATGTGATCCATGATCCAAGATAGAAGGTGAAAAATATCTTTTTTCTTTAATCGCCTAGAGAAAAGGACATCTAGTCATCTAGCTATAGTGCCTCCGATCCAAATTATAACTCACTTGAATTTTATCTTAAGTCAAACCCGTCAACATTTGCAACATCAATTTAGTTTTACCGAATTCATGAAGGATATGCCTTGATATATAGTGCATTTATTTGTTGGTACTGTAGATATTACTATATTTTCCTATAAATTTGATCAAAATTAGAAAACTTGATTTAGGAGAAACCTAAAATGAACTATCACCATGGCAATCAGAAACAGTACGAAGTTATCACCATGGCAGCCACACATACCAAGCGGTGTAAGAAAGGTGCTGCTTCCACCGATACACTACGTACTGCAAGGACACACATCTATAGAGTGAGGAAGCTACAAACATGATATGGAAGATATGTATGGCACGTGTAACATTATGGACTTTTGTTTAGAGTTGGAAAGGTGCCTTAACATATATTTTGCATTGCTTGGACCCGCTGTTAGATTATTGTGGGCGACTGAGATGAATGGTTAGTCACATCCCATGCATGCTACGCGAGTCATCACTTCACCTAATAATAAGATAGTCGACGTGCTTAGTGCTACTTATCAAAACTTGCGCAAGCCAATCACTTGACAACGATAACTCATGGATTGTGCTGCAGGCGTCTGGTTTTTATCTGACTCCATCATGCATGCATGGAATTGTTAGAATAAGGTTAGGCCAAAGGCATTTGTGCACATATGGCCGTCCAAAATAGCTGGCTGGCTAGCTCATTAGTACTACCACTTTTGGTGGCACACAAGAAAGGCCAATGCTGGATAGTTCTATACTCTACTCTAGCTAGCTCCATGATAATGCTCTAATTTATAATGGAAAGTCAAAAGTTCGGGGATGATTTGTCTCTTTTAGTTGAAGAGGAAAATTCCTGGCTTTGAGATGAAGGATCTTTCCACATGTATACGAAGTGGTATGGCTTTTTCTCCAATGACAATAATATTGCAAAATTATCAGAACAAAGAATCTCACTTTGATAATTAATTTTTTGATGGAACGCCGCGGGGAGATGGGGGGGCGAACTTGATAATTAAGAAAAAAGAATTATTTGAGACATATCTATGTCGCCTGACCATCATCTAGAGCTGAAGGTATTCACTTTCTCCAAATATTTTCCTTTTCAAAGAAGACTTATTCTCATTATATTACTTTTGTTCTTTTGCGGAAACACTTGTACGTACGTTCTAATTAATAAACATGGGCATCCCTAAATGCAAATTCTTCATTTGGCTTGTCACACAAAACCGCGTTTGGACATTTGATCGCCTGCAAAAAAAGGGGATGGGTGCATTCTCCATCTTGCCCCTCTCCTGCTCTGCCCCTGAAACGGTGCTTCACCTATTAGCGGAATGTAGTACATGAGAAGAATTTGGAACCTCAAAGCGGAGTGGGCGGCACAGCCGACCCTGCGTCCGCAAGAGTGGCAGCCCAACGACAGCGCAGCCCAGTGGTGGTCAAATACCGCGAAGACATCATCCGTTCCACGCAAGGCTATGGCCAGCATCGCCATGCTGGTCACATGGGAGCTATGGAAGGAGAGGAACCACCGAGTCTTCAGACACTATGAAACTCCGGCGCCGGCCCTCATGTCACTTATAAAACAGGAAGCTCTAGCCTGGGTGGCCGCTGGGGCTAAAGATTTACCGGGTCTAATTTTGCAAGATTAATCTTGTTTTTTGTACAGGCTAGCCGGTTGTACTCTTCTGTTTTATCAATGATAATAATATTGCAAAATTATCAGAACGAAGAATCTAACTTTGATAATTATTTTTTTGATGGAACAGCGCGGGGGAGGGGGGGGGGGACGAACTTTGTTAATTAAGAAATAAATTTTATTTGAGACATATCTATGTCGCCCGACCAGCATCTAGAGCCGAAGGTATTCACTTTCTCCAAATATTTTCCTTCTCAAAGAAGACTTCTTCTCATTATATTCCTTTTGTTCTTTTGCGGAAACACTTGAGTCCTACTACGTACGTTCTAATTAATAAACTTATAGGACTACTTAGCTAGAAAAATACTAGTGATAAACCCAATTTAATAGAGCATTTATTAATTTGCTCTGATAAAGGCGGTGTTCCTGACTTCCTGTTGTAGTGCTCCATAATGGACTCATGTCGAAAACACATTGTTTTCGACGCACTACTACTGCACCAAGAGCCACCAGATGGCGGCTAGATATAAAGCTATCCATAAGCATCAATTGTACAATGCATATATGCTTCACCAAACAAATGAACAGGTGTTGCTGTTGTTGTCCTGGTGACGAAAACTGAACTGATGACAAGGTAAGGGCCCGGCCCTCACTGCTTGCAGTCGTTGCATCAGTCCATGGAGCATATATATAGTTAACTGACGTGTCATGACTCATGATGGAGAGAATTATGCTCTCTCGATCACAGAGATAGAATGGCTAAATTCTTGTGTGATGACGCCAAGTTGATCTCTATTTGGTTTGTTCTTGGATTCGATCAGTGGCACTGATGATTGGTTGGTTGATATGCTCCGGGCTTTAGCAGCTACTACACATGTGGATGCAAGCCAGCAGGTGCTTACACGTTGCATGCATCCCTCCTATCAGGTAGGTTGTTGCGTGTGTCTCTGTCTTCCAAGGCGCTTGACATGTAGCCATCCTCCTAAAGTACCTTTTCTTGCTCCTCTTTTTTTTCAGCTTTATAATGTGTCATCACAAACGAAAGATATTGATACTAGTATCTGTAGCAGGTAACAGTATGTAGCAGGCTTTAACCAACATATCTGTTACCTGCGCCTGCACGCCAAGAACATGGTTATGCGCCCAACTGTGGAGATCAAGAGATGATTGTTATCTGTAGATTAGTTGATGAAAAACAACAGTTTCTTACAATAATTTCCAAAAAAACAAAAAAAAATGTGCTAACAACTGATAGCTGCTAGCTTCTGAATCTTGTGGCAATTGGTATAAACGTCTACACATATGAACCTCTCTCAACAAAAGAGAAAAAAAAGGAACAGGATCTGCATACCAAAGCAAAGAGGAACAGCGTGCATGCATTGCATGTTGAGGTCACCAGCAGCTCCTGTTGCGTTGCAATCTGATGCGCAAGCTTTGCCCCATCAGGGATACGCTGCACTGCACCTTAATCCGGTCCGCTTTTCACTGCTAGAAAATCTCTCATTAGTACCGGTCGGGAACCCCGATTTGTACCGGTTTCCCGACCGGTACCGCTCCTCCGGTACTAAGTGCACGCGCACTTAGTACCGGTCAGCTAGCCCGGTACTAAATGGCTTGTTTAGTACCGGTTGGTAACACCAACCGGTACTAAACTGCTGGCCACACCAGCAGTTAGGACGAGCAGTTTAGTACCGGTTGGTAATACCAACCGGTACTAAACAATTTTTTTCTTTTTGATGCTTTATATTTGTTCTCTTTTCCTTTCAATTTCAATTAATTAGTATTAGTAGTCGTACTCGCAGCGGTTTGTGTATTCGTACTCATACTCGTATCTAGAATTCGTATTTGTATATGTATAAGGAGCAAAGCAAATAAAAAAAATTATATACATACATGGATAAAAGAAATGTTAGAAATTATATACATACATGGATAAAAGACAATAATATTTACAAGTATGAATTCTCATAAGTTTTTTCCGACAAATTCTTCAATAATTCTAATCATCTGCATCGTCATCGGCACCGGCATCCTTCTTGCGGCGTTTGTTGAGTTTATCAGCTCGTGCCACACTTATCATTGGATCGGAATAAAATTCACCTTTTGGATTTATCACCTCATCCAACAGGAATCCACAGAGTGCTTCTTGAATTGCCCTGATTCTTTCCGGTTCGATGAGGTTCTCTGGAGTCCTAGTTCCTCTTCTCCATCGCCTCCAGGGATCTCGAGGTCGAGGTCTTCCCATCCTTTCTCGACACGGTCAAGCATGACTCTAGCATATCCTTCTGGAATCGTCATGCCATGGATTGTCCCGCCTTGAACAGGGACTTCAGCAACCCCGTGAGCGACTACTTTCAGTTTTTTCCTTAGCGGAAATAGAAGCTCACAGGGGGTCCTCATGGCGATGTCGTCCACGGGGTAATGTTCCGCAACCGTTTCCTCTTGATCTACGGCTGGGTGTTCCGTTGAAGCGACGCTGCTACGACGCTGTGAGCCGACGGGGCTAGTATCCAGCTGAGTCGTTGATCTGGCTTCTTGTGGCTACTGTTGGCTAGCTGTAAGTGCACCTTCGATCGAAGCAACCCGTTCTTCTAGGGCACGCACATTCTCTGCTACTTCAGCCTTTCTTCTCTGTCGGCTTCCATATGTCTCTATGCTGCCACTGAAGCCATGTGTAAGGATCACCGGGGTGTCCGACCCTAGAGGAGGAGGGGGTGAATATGGTCGCTAATTGCTTTCTATCCTAGGGCTCAATCTATTTGCATGAGATAAACCTAATACATCCTACACATGCTAGTTATGGCTAAGGTTTATCTATGCTACTCTCTACTTACCCCTAAAAGACTTGCAACCTATAGCCAATCCTAATCAAACTAACTAGGAAAGTAAAGGCATACAAGAGAGAGCAAATACGGAAACGTAATATGGTAAGTAAAGAGGTAAGGGAGAGAATATGCAAACTCCCGTGAAGACACCAAGACATACGATTTAACGTGGTTCGGTTAGGACACCAAGTCCCTCCCTACGTCCACGGTCACTTGTTCAATCACGAACAAGTGTGATGCCAAGTCTCTTCGCTTGATCACCGTCTTGCGTTCGCCACCAAGGCTCCCGGCAAGCAAAGGCTAAGTGACCCCAAGTCACCAAGACAAGGCCACCGCCACCGTCTCTCTCGAAGCGTCACCAACGGCACCGTCTTCACTATTGGAGCTTCTCACCAAGGGGGGTCTCCTTCCCCGCACAAAGTGTCGTTGCCGCTCCACACCAAGTCGGAGGGTCACACGACGAGTACACAAGATGCTTACCGCAGCAAGGCTTTCACTTAAGCTTACTCTCTCAAGAGCTAAGCCTAACCAAGCACTAAGCACTCTCACAAGTGTGCTTAAGCCTATATGATGTACAATGAAGCTCTATGGTGGTTGGAGGTGTTCTTCAAGTGTAGTAAGCTTTCAGCAACTCCAGCAACCTCAAATGACCCGGTCTTGGGGGTATATATAGGCAGCACAAGCAAATATAGCCGTTGGAGAAAAGCTGCCAGAAAAATACTTAACTCCGGTTAATCCGACGCACCTCCAATAGCCATCGTCGGTTCAACCGGTGATACTAAACTGCCCGCCTCAAAAACTAGCCATTACGTGTACGGGCAATCAACCGATGCTGCGTCGGTTTAACCGGTGAGTGTAGTTGTCCTGTGAACTCTGAAAAACAAACTCTCTGGACAACTGCACCGACGTTCACCAAGACCCAATCATCGGTTCATCCGGTGTATAGACTTTGCCTCAGCTTCTGGTTCCATTGCACCGACGTATTCAACTTCCGTAACATCGGTTCAACCGGTGAAACCAAAGTTCCTGGTGTGCTCCAAGTCAATGCACCGACGTATGTGATTTTCTCAGCGTCGGTTCAACCAGTGATACTAAAGTATCTCTGTCTTGATTTCTTTGACTTGGTTTCTTCACGGTCTCTTCAATTCTTGTCCTTTGGACCGAAGATAGGGGCGGCCCTTCTGGCCTAGCTACGCCTATCTTCTATTTGTCATCACTTGAACCTAAAAGCCTGAGAATGGTCATCTTAACAATCATATTAGTCCAAGTGTTGTGTTGTCTTTATCAGTCACCAAAACATTATATTGAAATATGGCATGAGAGGCCATTTTCGCTACACCATGCTTCCATGGAACTACGCCCATGCTTCTCACACGTCCTGTGTGTTCCGGTGTGCCAAGAGCGTACGTCAGCTCGTCTTTCTCTCTGTCTGACTTGAAGCTGCCTTCGGACATGGCCTTTAGTGCCACATCGAGCCTATCGGCCGCTTCCCTTATGGCATCGCTAGTGACGAACGACCCATCTTCCACATTCAATGAGCCTCCATGAGCATAGAAGTAATGTTTTGCTCGCAACGGCCAGTTGAAAGTTGCCGGTACGATTCCTCTGGCAACGAGATCATCTTCCATCTTCTGCCATTTCGGAATCGCCGACGCATATCCTCCTTGCCCAAGATGATGGAAGTGCTTCTTTTTGCTTGCATTCTCCTTGGCTTGGGCTGTCTTCTTCTCGCTATCCTCGGATGACTTGTACTGCACGAATGCCTCCCAATAAGGACGTTGATTCTTGAAGTTTTTCTCGAAGTCCGGCGTGAGTCCCTTTTTAACATAATCTTTGTTCAATTTTTTCTTGAACGTTTGAAAAGCAATAGCCATCTTCTTCATGACCCAATCCTTAAACAGCTATTCTTTGTCCTCCGGAAAGGTGAAGTGCCGTTTGACATCTGCCCATAACATTTCTTTCTCGGTCTCGGGAACGATGTCAGCATCGATATATGTGGCTTTACTTTTCTTCCATAGCTTGAAGCTAATGGGAATGTGGTCCCTGACATAACATCCACATTGATTCACCACCGTCGTCTTCACACCCTTCGGAGACTTTGGTTCACCGTCAGGATGCAATGAAGTGATAATAGTGTGCCCCTCCATGATTTTCTTCGACCCTCGTTTCCGTTTTGGTTTCCTAGTCGATCCGGATGCCTAAAAAATATGCATTCAGTACGCATTGTACTTACATACAGAATTAATGCGTATGTTTATATATATAAGCATGAATTGTATATACCTCTGCGCTATCATCTTGCACAGTCATTTGTTCTGTCTGGTTATCATCGTCATCGCCAGTATCGTTAAGGTATTGGCTGCCATCGTCCTCGGCAGCATCCTCTTCGTTGTGGTGCGTGCCCATACCAATTATGTCCGCAAGAAAGGCCTCGTTGTCATAACGGCGAAAGGGTTCCATTTCGTTTCCTATGTGAATCACATATGTTTGATATGCAATTTTGTACTAATTAATAATGTATAAAAAAATTACAAGTGCACCTTCGATAAAGCCACACAACGCATACATGGACAAAATTTCTAAAATTTACATCATATACATCTTATATACAATGTGCCCTGGAATTTTATAAAATGTGCCCTGAATTTTCTAAGATTTTCTACTAATTACACATGTTTATAGTATAGCAAACTAAAATTTACAAAGAAAATTAGAAGTTCAATAGATAAAGCTGTACAAGACAAAATTTACATCATATACATTTCATAACATACACAATTCAAAAATACCAAATAAAACAATAAATGTGAAGCTCGTAAAGACATGAAGTTTTCTACAATATATAATATTTTTGTACAATATCCATAATTACTACAAGATATAAAGACATACTTCTGTACAATATACCTAAGCAATAATTTTCCATACATTTTCCTTAATTTCTCATAATTTCTCTACATTTTTCATAATTTTACATACATTTTCCAAAATTTTCCATAATTTCTCTACATTTTCCATAATTTTTCATAATTCCTCTACATTTTCCATAATTTCCCATACATTTTATACAAATTTCAACAAATTTACTACATTTTGAACAAATATCTATAATTTTCAACTAATTTCTACAATTTTCACTAGTGCGTATCAATTCCTAACATTTTCCTAGTATTTTCATTATTTCTACGTATATATCTACCAATTTCTTACAAATTTTCAACAAATTTACTATAATTTGAAAAAATATCTATAATTTCTATAAATTTTCTAAAATTTCTACAACTTTTCTTCAATTTTTTACAAAATAGAATACTGCTTTAAACTAATTAAAAAAAATGGCTGACGTCAGCACATAGTCGTGCTGACATCAGCCTGAGACCTCACGTCGGGGAGGCGCGAGGTGGCGGCGCCGGTTCGGTGCGGCGGCGGGGACGAGGCAGGACGGAGGGAAGCGCGGGCGGAGGAGGCGGCTCGGCGCTGGAGGAGGCACGGGCGGCGGTGCGGCAGAGGCACGATTGGCGGCGCAGCGCGTAGGAGGCCGGCGCCGGAGGGGACGACGCGACGACGGGCGGCGGCGGCGCGCGCGCGAGGGCTCCTGCGGTTATATAGAAGAGGCAGTTTAGTAACGGGCTATGGCTGCGCCCGGTACTAAACTGTCTACTGCGACGTTTAGTACCGGCTGGTGGCACCAGCCGGTACTAAACTGCCCCGTTTAGTACCAGGCTATGGCACCAGCCGGTACTAAACGTCCCCAACAGGCGGGAAAATTTTGGGCGGCAGTTTAGTACCGGCTACAACCATGGCCCGGTACTAAACTCCCAAAATGATTCTGTCTTTTTCACTTTTGTAATTGTTTTGTAATTATTTTGTAATTCTTCATAATATGTTTTTTGTGCAATAAAATTTAATAAACAATTAAAAAATAGATATATGTACTATTTTCACCATGCAAAATTATATTATTATTGTTAAACATACGTTAATCCTAATAGTATTAGTCTTTGCACTAAATTCAAAGTATTGACACTAAATTTCAAATTTCAATTCGTTTAAATATGTTTTATGTGCAATAAATTCAATAAATGATTAAAAATTTAGTACCAGTCAAGGGCATCACCCGGTACTAACCTACCCCATCTGGCGGGAAAATTTTCACGTAGCTCTTTAGTACCGGGCTAAGATTCAGCCCGGTACTAAACAGCTAATTAGATAGCTCTTTTGTTTTCTTTTTTCGTGTTTTACATATTGTTTATTCATTATAAATTAATTATAAATACAAATATATGTTGTTTTCACCATGCAAAATTATATTTCTGTATTATAGGTCACTATGTTGGATATATTTAATGTGTATGCACTTAATTTATCATATTGAGTACAAATTTTTTTATATCTATTTCAATTGTGTTTTCTGTGCAAACTATTATATAAATGCATAAAAAATTTAAATCTCAGTTATTTCATATATGTTAATTAAATAGTTAATTAAATAGATTTTCTGTTTTTCCTGGAAGAACTATGTGGCGTTTTGGCTCATCGTCGGACTTGCCTTGATTTTTCTTAGGTTTGCTTGCCATGTCCTTCACATAGAAAACCTACGTCGCATCCTTGGCGAGGACGAATGGTTCGTCTTTATATCCAATCTTTTTGTAGTCCACTATTGTCATTCCATACCGGTCTATCGTTACACCGCCACCTGCTCGGTTCACCCATTGGCATCGAAACAAATGAATCTTCAAGGGACCATAGTCAAGCTCCCATATTTCCTCTATGACACCAAAGTAGCTGTCCTTATTTCCATCATGGCCTATTGCATCAATACGCACACCACTATTTTGGTTCGTGCTATTTTCATCTTGAACTCTTGTGTAAAATGTATATCCATTGATCTCGTATCCTTGGTATTGCATGATTGTGGCCGATGGTCCCCTAGCAAGCCATTGTAGTTGTACATCAATTGTGTTGTCACCTATGAGTTTTCTTCTCAGCCAAACTGCAAAGCTATCTATGTGATGACGTGTAATCCATGCCTCAGACTTCCCTATGTTATCATATCAGACAATATTGATGTGCTCATCCATATATGGGGCCACGAGGGATGAACTCTGTAGAACGGTGAAATTTGCTTTGTGGATTTCACTTTCAGGGATGTGCATATTAGATTTCTTACCTAGTGTGCCCTTTCCTTCCAATCGCCCATCATAGCGTGACATGGGGACCCCAATCGGACTAAGTTCATCAATGAAATCAACACAAAACTCAATGACCTCCTCTGTTCCATAGCCCTTGGCGATACATCCTTCTGGCCGAGAACGATTCCGAACGTACTTCTTTAAGACTGCCATGTATCTCTCGAAAGGGAACATATTGTGTAGGAATACAGGTCCTAAAATATTTCTCTTTCACAATATGAACCTGGAGGTGGGTCATAATATTAAAGAACGAAGGTGGAAAGACCATCTCAAAACTGACAAGACATTGGACCACATAATTCTGTAGCCTTGTGAGCTTATTTGGATCGATTGCCTTCTGCGAAATTTCATTAAGAAAGGCACATAGCTTCACCACTGCTAATCTTACATTTTCTGGTAGAATACCCCTCAACGCGACTGGAAGCAATTGGGTCATCAAAACGTGGCAATCATGAGACTTTAGGTTTGTGAACTTTTTCTCTTTCATATTAATTCTTCCCTGCATACTCGAGGAGTAAACGGACGGTACCTTCATACTGTTCAAGCAATCAAACATGCTTTCCTTCTCCTCTTTGCTGAGAGTGTATCTAGCAGGACGTAAGTAGTGCTGTCTATTTTCTCTCTTCTCAGGATGTAGGTCTTCTTGTTGTTTTGTTTTTTTCAAATCACGTCTTGTTTCTAGTGTATCTTTTGACTGCCCATACGTACCAAGGAATCCTAGCAGGTTCACGCAAAGATTCTTCGTCAAGTGCATCACATCGATTGCGTTGCGGACCTCCATGACATCCCAATATGGGAGCTCCCATAGTATGGACTTCTTCCACATTGGGGCATGGCCGTTTTCATCATTCGGAACTTGTTTGCTTCCACGACCCTTTCCAAACACGACATGGACATCCTTCACCATCGAGAAAACACGCTTCCCATTTTGGAATATAGGCTTACACGAGTTTCTGGTTCCCCTTTGAAATGTTTTCCTTTTCTTCTTAAGGGGGGGGGGGGGTTGAGGGGAAGGAATCGATGATGACCCATGTACACGACCTTCCTACAATTTTTTAGATACAAGCTGTCGGTTTCTTCTAGACAATGAGTGCATGCCTGGTATCCCTTATTCGACTGTCCAGATAGATTGCTAAGTGCATGCCAATCATTAATGGTAACAAAAGGCAATGCTTGCAGGTCAAAATTCTCCTGTTTGTACTCGTCCCAAACACGTACACCTTTCTCCTTCCACAGCAGCAAAATTTCATCAACCAACGGTCTTAGGTACACGTCAATATCATTGCCCGGTTGTTTTGGACCTTGGATAAGCACCGGCATAATCATGTACTTCCGCTTCATGCATAGCCAAGAAGGAAGATTGAACATACAGAGGGTCACAGGCCATGTACTGTGACTGCTGCCCCACTCGTCGAATGGATTCATTCCATCCGTACTTAAACCGAACCTTATGTTCCTTGGGTCGTTATCAAAATCTAGGAAATCTCTATCCACATTTCTCCACTGGGACCCATCCGCAGGGTGCCTCAGCATCTGATCTTGCTTACGCTCTTCTTTGTGCCACCGCATCAATTTAGCATTGGATTTATTTCTGAAAAATTGCTTCAAATGTGGTATTACTGGAAAATACCACATCTCCTTAGCGAGAACTTTTTTCTTGACGGGCTCCCCGTCGACCTCACCAGGATCATTTTGCCTGATCTTGTACCGTTTTGCTTCGTATGTTGTAGAGGGCAGTTCATTTCCCTCTGGAAGCATGTTCTTTACGATTCCAAGTAGCTCCTCAAATCCCTTATCGGTGACACCATTAGCTGCCTTCCACTGCAGCATTTCAAGTGTGGTACCCAAATTTTTAAGCCCCTGCTTGCAATCTGGATACAATAATTTTTTGTGATCCTCCAACATCTTCTCAAACTTCTTTGACTCATTTAAAGTTTCACAGTCTCTTTGTGAATCCACTAGAACCTGACCTAATTCATCAGGTGGTTGGTCTTCTGCTGCATTTTCTCCAGCCTCGTCCATTTCTTCAGCATCGTCCATGGGTTCATCTTCAAAGGCTCCCGCTTCATATAGATGAGCCCAGTCTGCAATATTATGATCATCATCTTCTTCACCATCTTGCATCACAACTCCAGGTTCACCGTGCTTGGTCCAAAGAGTATAGTTAAACATGAAACCCTTTTCATAAATATGGGCGTGTAGAGTGCTCCTCTTAGAGTATTCCTTTTCATTTTGGCAAACGCGGCACGGACAACACATAAAACCTTTCGATGACTTGTGGGCCTCCGCCGCATCGAGAAAAGACTTTAGACCATTAATCCACGCCATGGTGCACCGGTCGCCGTACATTCATTGTCGGTCCATCGATCTACAATTTGAATTAAGTAACAACATTATTTTACTTGTATTCATATCATTTAAATTGACACATAACATAATGAAATACAAAAGCCATTTTTGCGAATTTAACATGGAAATACAAAATTAGTAGAAGTCCAAATTAATAGATACATTACACTACATGCTTAAATTATAGAACATGATAAATAGAAGTCCAAATTAATATATACATTACACTACATGCTAGCTACCTAATACAAACTACTCATCACGAGATCTTTGGACCAATGCCTCGTGAACTGTCTCGCGAAGTCTTGACACGGAACGGTCATATTCCGCCAGCCCTGACTCTTCACGTCTTGCATTATATAGAGCCATCAACTCACGATCATCATCAGTACCATGCAACTCGACTTTAAATTCATGACAAAATTTACGGCTTTCTTTGCCAAGGGAGAATATATAAAAAACTTTCTTAATCAAACGACGAATACAACCGCTAACAAGACCAACACGCTCTGCAGGGTGGAACTCAAGCGAATGACCGGTGCGCTCCAATTGATTGCGTACCGCCACCTGAAGGATTTCATTATTGAGACCAAGACCGTACTCCTTCATCGCGTCCTCATATATACCGCACCGCATCGTGGATATCGATGCTAGCCCCAAATAGCAGAGTTTTCACCGAAGGATCAAGCTTAACAACATATTCATGATCCGAAACATACATTTTTTAAACTTCTCGATGTTTTCCATATGAGCCCCAATAAATACATCAATAGAGTGACAAAATAATGGAACTAAATGCATAACAAATACCAAACTAATTAACCATGCCACTTGAAAAAAATTGAAAAAAATCTGAACAAATTATTAGAATTAAAATGAAAATATAAATTATAAACTATAATTATTTTGACACTCTTCAGTTCAATGCGAACACGTCGTTCCATGCCATAAGGGATGCGCAATCAATGTTCGCGGCTTTGTTTCAGGCTCACTTTCTCTAAAACCATCGAGGAGAAAAAATATTTGTTTCGGAACATGTCTATGTTGTCAACCTTGACCCTGCAGTGATAACACTGACATTCGGGGCTACTATTGACATCCATGACACAGTGCGGTACAATAGGACCAGATGAAGGAGTACGGCCTTGGTCCGGATAATTTCATTCTTAACTGGCTCAAAAGGTGTGGATTTCATAATTGAGACCAAGACCATACTCCTTCATCGCATCCTCATATATACCGCACTGTATCGTGGATATCGATGCTAGCCCCGAATAGCAGTGTTTTCACTGCAGGATCAAGGTTAACGACATATTCATGATCCGAAACATATATTTTTTAAACTTCTCGATGGTTTCCATATGAGCCCAAATAAATACATCATTAGAGTGCCAAAATAATGCAACTAAATACATAACAAATACCAAACTAATTAACCATGCCACTTGAAAAAAATTAAAAAAATCCCTATAAATTATCAACATTGAAACTATCCAATACACCTTCTCCAAATTCAAGTAATGGATTCTATACATCTCAAATCCATGCATAAATCAAAGAAATCATGCTCATTCTATATATTTCTAAAAATCACAAATATTTCAAACTACAGAGCATGAAACAAATAATAAATACCATCAAACAAGAGAGGATGATGACTCCTAATTATTTTGACACCCTTCGGTTCCAGGAGAACACTCTTTTCAATATCCAGAAACCATCTAGAAGAAAAAAAATTATTTCAGAAAATGTATATGTCGGTAACCTCGACCCTGCGGTGATGACAATGCCTTTCGGGGGGACACAGTGCGGTACAAGGATGTCACCAATCGGCCAGTCGCAGCACCAACATTTCCGGTTAATAGGAACACAGCACTAGGCACAGGCAGCGTGCTCGTTGATCTGCTCTCAATGCAACAACGGCCACGCTGACTGCGTCAAATGCTGTCTTCGTATCAATCGGAAGTGCTGGTGATGCGACCAACCGATTCACGATGTCCATATAGCGCATAGTGTTTCCCCGAAAGGTAGTGTCATCACTATTGGATGGAGATTAACGACGTATACTTGTTTCGAAATAAAGATTTTTTTAGCTTATAGATAGTTTCAATGTGAGCCTAAATAAATTTAAATACATCACTAGAGTGTCAAAATAATCAATTCATAATAAAAAAAATCTATTATAATTCTTTCATTAGTTCATTATAAAAAAATTAACTATCCACATTATGGTTATATCTACTACAATCACATGTTTTTCTCTACACTCATTCTAAAAATTTCTACTATCCACATGCTCATCTGAATCTAAAAATAAAAAATGTGCTACGGTCATTTGTAATATATAGAAAATGATTGAAAAATATGTCTATAAATTTTTCATATTCAACCTAGCCAATAAACCTACTCCCACATTCAAGTCATCGGTTCTATATATCTCAAATCATTGCATAAATCAAAGAAATCATACTCATCCTCACTATTTCTAAAAGTCACAAATTTCTCTAACTATAGAGCATAAAACGAAGAATAAAGACTATCAATAAAGAGAGGATGAAGTTGCAAACCTTTAGTGTACTTGGATAACTAGAACACTCACTAAAACTAGAACAAATGGCGGCAACTCTCTAAGGGAAAAACAACCCCGAGCTCGAGCTTCTCTGGTTGAAATGGCACTGGCTCGGGCTCGGGGAGGAAGAAGGGTGCCAATTTATAGTGGGTGCATTAGTACCGGCTGGTGACTCCAGCCGGTACTAACGCGCCACATTAAGTACCGGCTGGAGCACATATATTGCAAAGTGCTATATAGTTTGTTTTTGAAAAAACTTTTGCCAGTCAACTATATAAGGCAATAATATTTTAATTACCGATATATATCTATATACCTATGCAACTTCATCACATAATATCTAATGCACAACGTAGCATTTGTTTTGCATGTAAAATGGATAATGTTGCAAATAATCAAATACATATAGGTCGTCATGTGTTGCACAGCGATCTAGCATTCAGAATCATCAAAAGCGATGAAAGTTACTAAATTGATCAACCAAGTAATCCGAGCGGCAGGGATTATTTCTATCCGGATCCCACATAAAAAGCTAAGAGTCGTATATCCATATAACCAAAAGATAAACCACTTATTTCACCAACCTTTATACAAAGTGACATTTACATCTAGCTAGAGACCGATAAAAACCGCAAGTAACATGAAGAGTCATATGTGTTTATCTCGCAACCTTGCATTTAGAATCGTCGAACCGACAATGCAAGCAAATCAACTTTGCAATCCGACATGGCTGGATTATGATGCCGACAGGGAAAGCACTTAATCAAGACAGCTATAGCCATGCCACACGTAAATCTCTTGATTCCCCGTTAGTCCTTGTAGGCATGTGTATCTATATCGATCGCTCACTTGCAGCACAAGTTGCTTGGTAACCTTTCATGCCCTGCATAGTCTATGCATGGTCGGCCAGAAAAATCACAAATCTCACTATCCATGTCCAGTCACTCTCTGGCTGGCCATGTCAAAGTGTTTTGAAAGGTATAAACAGCTTTTTATCTTTTAATCACTACCGGAGACGAGTGCTTTGCCGAGTGTTAGAAACACTCGGCAAAAGCCATTTTCCACTCGGCAAAGACTTTGCCGAGGGTAACACTCGGCAAAGGTCACTCGGCAAAGGTAGTGACGGCGAAGATGACTTTACCGAGTGTCTTTTTTCGGGCACTCGGCAAAGTCTTTGCCGAGTGTCAAAAGGCACTCGGCAAACTTTTCGAAACCGGATCTGAAAAACAGCATTTAAAAATACCAAAAATTTTTATTTTTATCCGGTAACCACACCAGTCATCCACCATCATCAAGTTGCAAGTCGCGGTATTATTTCACATTAAATCGCCACTTCGCGATTGCCGTGATTCGAACTCGTGACCTCTTTCTACGCGCATAGCCTCCTCTACCACTCCACCCATGCATCACATGTGTCTAGATACCATTTTGATTCCTCACATATTATACTAACCCGAGATTAAATTACTTGTTTGAGGCTCTAAACAAATTCAAATAAAAAAATTTTGAACTACAAAGTTTCATAATTTTTTGAGATCTACAACTTTGATGTTATAAGTTTTTTTATCCGAGGTCATTTGCAAAATTTGAATTTCAAATTTGAGAAATTCAAACACATATTCGAGATCTTAAATGAATTCAAATAAAAAAGTTGTGAACTACAAAATTTCTTAAATTTTCTAGGTCTATAACTTTGATGTTGTGAGTTTCTTCATCCGAGGTCATTTGAAACACTCCAAAAGTTTTTATAGCACTAGCCAAAGAGAGGCTTTGCCGAGTGCCAATAAAATACACTCGGCAAAGAAATTAAGCAAAAAAAAATTAAAAATACCAAATGGATCTGAAAAATCACCAAAATTTCACGTTAAGCAATCTATGTTGTCTATTGTTTATACAAAAAGTTTTGAACTCAAACAACAATTTGACCATCAATTTGACTTCAAATCTTATCAGATCATTCTCAACTCTTTGATTTTTCTTCGAAGATGTATCGATTTGTAAGCACATACGTGACAAAGTGTGCAAAACCTCCTCAATTTTTTCCCACAACTTACACATGATATTATGACATCTTGCCAAATCTCATAATTTTTAGACTTTGTTTGCTATTTTTAAATTTTTTTAAAAAATTCAGAAATGGGTTGTTTGCCGAGTGCCCACCTTTTGACACTCGGCAAACAACTCTTTGCCGAGTGCCAACCCCTAAGCACTCGGCAAACAACCTTATTTGTCGAGCGCCTTTTTTTGCCGAGTGTTTTTTATTGGCACTTGGCAAATAGATTGTTTGCCGAGTGCCCGTGGTTTGGTACTCGGCAAAGCGTCGAGCACTCGGCAAAGAGCCGGTTTCCGGTAGTGAATTATTTTTTTACCGCTCTTCTAGGATCATCGATGGACTGATTGATTCATTGATCGAATCTTTAGTCGCGTCTTTATTTGTCCGTTGCCTTTGATTCAGCAAAGTGTGCCGCTGGATGGTAGGAAAAAGATTCACATGTACATCAGATAATGTTGTGCTACGGTGTAGCTAATGAGCACTGCTTTTGAAAGGCATAAAGAAAGGTTCAAGATGGACTCGATCGATGATCTAGCTGCAACTTTTGCAATTCAAGTCTATCTGCTGTCGATCGAGGTGTTGGAAAAAATATCAGAAAGGCAGGGGGCTTGATCTCGTGTCGACAATGGGCGCTACCTTCTTCTATCGCCGCCTTAGATCATTTTATTATGTTCTTGCACGCATAGGACGTGCTCAGTAAAGAACCATTGTCTAACATTGTTAACCTTGATCGATCCATAATGGTATCATAGTGTAAAGCAGTGGACCATATGGTGACATCCATGCACCATTAGTGCCTCCATTTACAAGAGACGGCACTTTTATATTTACCCATGGCTCTTCCTTTTTTTTTGGAGGCTACTAAAATAATTTTATGTCCATGTCAACCATGGCATCAAAACAATTTATGTTCCAAAAGTTTGTCAAACCATCTAAGCAATCTGTACATGTGGCTATGAAATTCAAAAGTTTGAATTTCGTAGACAGCCATCTTTCGTGGCACATTATTTGAATTTCGCAGAGGTAGGAATGAATCTTTTTAGTTACTCCAATAGCAATGTGTGGCGCCTGCACAGTCCCTGTGGACTCTTTAATTAGAGCACGCACCGGCTTGTTGTGTTCTACCAGTTTCTACAACATCTTAGTCGTGCTCTGATTCGTCGTCGACGTACTCTATGGGTCTCTGATTCTACAACTTTTTTGTTGGCCTACACCGTACCAGGCTCACACAGCTCGCGCTTTCTTGTCAGTGCCAACTCAGATCGACCAGCAAAGATACTACATGATACACGAGAATGAAAACGCGACATTTCGCAGCTTTGATTGCTAATTAGAGGTATTAAATAAAATCAAATTACAAAACCACCTCTGCAACCATGGTACTGTAGCAGTTATTGTATCTAATGAGAGGCCTTATTACCATACGATTAGAGTATGATTAGAGAATATAGTTACTGTAGCATTACTGTACCTAATCATGGTTAAATTAGACTCATTAGATTCGGCTCACAAATTTACACTTATCTATGAATTTTTTTTGCAAATAGCTAGATTTCGTTTAATACGTCATGCATGTAAGATTTCTTGTTGAAAAAATCGTGGTTTTGTAACCAAACATGGCCATACATACGAGGAGAGATATAAAGGTGCAAGTCTTTGTCATCACAATCCTCGCGAGAAGAACGTACGTACGTTAACACAGATGTAGAAAAGTCTGCTGAGTATACTGAAGAACAAAACTCTCGTCTCTCCCGATCGACCAATTAGCGCTAGGCGCAATTCGCAATCACGCTGGCTCTGTTGGTGCGCGTGGTGACCACCACTACCGCAGTACCGCACACGCCCGGTGGTGGTCGCCGGAGGTGGCCCTGGAGACACGTTGAAAAGCGCGGCGGTGGGCGGGGCACGCGGCGGCGCCCTGGAGACGCCGGCCCCGGCCTTGTGGGAAACGCGGCGGCGCAGGTTCCTGTTGGACGCTGACGCCGTCGTCCACTGTCCACATCGATCGCTGCATAGTAGTGGACGCTGTGTTGTCGTCGTATGCACGATCCAGAGCAGCTGCTAGATGGAGTAGTATTTGATACTGTTGAGCAGTGGCGAATGCAGAGGGGTTCCAAAAGATAGCAACACCTGCTGGCCGGCAGCGGATATTGGAGATGGCTGACGATGTGAGGGACCCAAGCCGGCGACCAGATGGGGTGAATGGGAGCCGATCAAAATTTCTTCCGAAATTCAAACCGTCGGCCTATATCCCAAAATCACCCAAGCCCTCAAGCGTTCTGGCCAAAGTTTGGAATAGCTATGGAAAAGCTAAACCAACACAAAAGGCCTCGAACGAGCGAGTGAAACCACGAAGCAAATCGGAAGCGAATTGGAAAAACTGCAGAACTGATCTGCCAGGACCGGTCTGACCGGTGCACTGGACCGGTCTGACCGGTCGTGGCTGTTCAAAAACTAGCAGACCGGTCTTGCCTACCGGTCTGACCGGTGGCACCCAGAAAACCCCCGAAAACTTGGATTCAAACGATGAATCTCAGCCAAACGATCACGAAAATCGATGAAACTTGGGGGATAGCTTCGTCCCTACCCCGTGAACATATCCCTAAAAGATCTTGTCCTAAAGATCAACAAATCTTGAGAATTCGAGGGGAGATCAAGAGGGATCGGGGTTTTCTCAAAAATTCAAGAACTTCAATTCTGAAGAGCTCGTGATTCCAGAGGGTTTAGGACGAAGCTAGAAGCACGGGAATCACTCCAAAGAGCTCTACGAACCGTCGCAATCAAGTGCATCAAAAACGAAACGAAAATCCATCACAAAAAGCACAAAAGGGACAGAATTGGATTGATTCAAAAGCCCAGAGGGCACAAGGAGGATGAGGCCTCCTTTCCCAATCAAATCCAATACAAAGTCTCACACATCCATGGACAAATCCTACTCTAAAGAGAAGAACAGAGGGAGAGGAACACAGAGGCGGCGGCCTGGGAGATAGAACAATTCACGGACGAAATACAAAAGCCGCCATTAACCTAACACAAGTGAAGGGGTATTTATACCCGCGGGACCGGTCAGACCGGTACGCTGGACCGGTCAGACCGGTTGGTTAGACCGGTCAGACCGGTGCCAGGGACCGGTCAGACCGGTTGGCCTGCAGCACCCCCTGTACACGATCTCATCCGACGGCCGAGGTTCTTTCTTCGAAATGAAGTCTTCTCCGCGATGCCGCCATCTTGATGAAGATCAGGTCCGCGGTTTTGAAGAGTCCGCGAAACCCGGGTAGGTGGCCGGTTTTGAGAAAACCGCCAAAACCTCACGCGCGGGAAGATTCCCACCTCCACGCCGTGGCCCTAGACGCCGTTCCCGCCTCGGCCTTCTGACGGCCCTAGACGCCGCCCGACGCCCGTCACCTCGTCGCCCGCAGCGAGGCCCTAGACGCCGTCGACGCCCGTCACCTCCGTCAGTCCCGAGACCGACGCCCGTCACCTCCACGACTTGGCGTCTTCAACCGCCGTCCGCCTCCTTGGTTTTGTGGCGCAAACCAAGAAACCCGCCTTCCGTCCCCGCTTGCGCCCTCGATCCAGGAGTGGACGCCATAGCTGCCGCCCGGTCCAAGCTCCGGTCCCGGCTGCCCTTTACCGCCGTCCACCGCACGGTCCATCGGCCACAGCACCTCCACGACAGCTCCCCGTCGACACTCGACGCCCGTGTACCTGCAATCCAAAGACCAAGCGCACGATCACACCGCACGGTTAACAATTCACTCATCACAAGCAGGATAGAGTACTCAACATTCCTCACGATGAGCATTTGCTAAGCCGAGAGAATGTCAGAATTCAGGCACTTTTCTAGCTAGGGCTCTGGAATTTTCAGAAGTTTCCTTGGCCACGCTAGCTATCCAGTCAGTGTCGAGAGTTGACAGCACGGCTGCTTTATTGCGCGAGGAAAAGAACCGGATGTCCCCTACAATGAGCTGCAGTGCACGTAGCTATAGGCATGCAGGAGCGCGTGTAGTGCGCACGGGTTTAGCGCGAAAAGTCTCTTGGTAAGCTAGCAAGGTTTTCAAGTTTCTCCTGGTTTGCCAGGGCCAGTAATGAGTGTGTGTCCACTAACTTTGGTCTGAAGAGTGCGTGATGGTCAGGCAACTCGATCGATCGGTGACCATTCAACGAACAAATTCTGGTCCTGTATGTGTGATCCATTACACTTACACAGGCGAATTACGGAAGAACATGAACGTGGGCGAATATGGCTCTCCAAACTTGCATCTTGAGCTAGGCGGCCCAGCCGTACACAGGCGGGCGAACTCTTGTATAGCTACGCTACGCTACTAGCTTGCATGTCGAGAAATCACCGTTACCAATGCAACTTTTCCGTCGTCTGAAAATATTCTTTTTATTATAACTAACGCTTGATACGACTACGAAAAGGATTTCTATGCTGTTAAAAATATATTTTCAGGGGCTGGTGCGTTACCCGCCCCTAGTTCTCGTAGCTAAAACCCCTAGTTCTCGTAGCTAAAAAATCAATTTGTACGAGCGGGTAGTAACTAGCCCGATCCTAAAAATATATTTCTATGTGTCAGTTATGGCCTCACCCATCTCTGTACAAATCGAGTTGTAGGAACGGGTGAGCCTCTCTCCCGTTCCTACAGAATCGATTTGTAGGGGCGGCTACAAATCAATTTCTAGAAAATAAAAAATTAGAAAAAACTCAAAAACAATAAAAAGGAAAAAATCCAAGCTAACCGGCCAACACCACAATCCCATCTACTACCAAGGTATAATTTTTTTGACAAAATATACCCACTTGCATAAACCGAGGTTCAAACCGCTTACCTCAAGCCTCGTGTGTACCTTCTCTCCAACACACTGCACAGTCACTTGTAACTTGACGAGATATGGTATTCTTTAATATTAACTGTGAAATCAATTTATAGAGGCGGTTGACGCCATCACCTTCCCCTAGAAATTCATTTTCGGGGGCAGGTGACCGCGTCACCGGCCCCTAAAAATATTTTTTAATTTATTCTAAAAATTCATTTAAATCATTAAATATAGCAGAATAAATCAAAACTGAAACTTCTACGTTATGGTTATTGGACTATAGATACGAAAAAACCATACAAATATATTTTAGTGCAAATAAAGGTTACGATTGTGGAAATTTGAAAATATGACTTGAGTTATATAAGATGCTATATAGTCATAGCTATATGTAGGGCAAAACTAGTAAATGATCTTGTGATCCTAAACGGTTTTAAATGAATAATGCATAAACTATAAAATTTTAGATCTTACCGCTACAATTTTGATATGGAACTACTCTACATTTGAGATTATTTTAAAACAAATAAAAGCTTCTGCATTTTAAAATTTAGAGAACTTATAATAATTTTTGGACTATTAAATGACCTTAGATGAAAAAGTTAATTATCAACTAGAAAACTTTAGATCTTGTCAATATCTACAATTTTGGTATAAAGTTTGTCTTCATCCAAGATCATATGAAAAATTTACAATTTTTTTTGCATGAGACCATTTGTAGGGACGGGTCATGCCATCACCCGCCTCTGAAAATCATGTTTAGGGGTGGGTGGTCACCGGCCCCGGAAAGAATGAGGCGTTTTCACAAATCATTTTTTAGTAGTGAAATAATGCAAAATGTGTTGTTCTTTCCTGCGTACTATTAGGAACTACTTTACTTTTAAATTTTTGGTGAAACAAGAGGGGTTTCCCCTACTTTACTTTTTAATTAGCATGCTTTGCGTTGAATATAATCATTTTAGCTAATAATGATTGTGTGTAGTATATTAAACTATATTGATGTTTCATAGGAAGTAAGAGATAAAGTGGGATGTTTTGCACACAACTTTAATTTTGACTCGGACTTAGAACCATGCAGAGAGCATCATGATGCGTGTGGAAGCTGGGCCTTGGAGCATCTTCAATAGTTTCCAATAAGCATCTCCCAAGAAGATAGTATTGGAATGTTCCAATACCACTTTCAAGATTATTGAAAGAGATGTTTTTATAGTAAAATAGGGGAAGTTTGGCCCAAACAGTGAGGAACGAATGGGCTTACAACAAATAGCGAGAAGTTTGGCCCGGGTCAAGTTTCCACGCGGGCATCCTACCTGGCGAAAAGACCGGGATCCCTATGGGGAATCGAGCTCCCAAACTAGCCCTTACAAAGTAAGAGTTCGACAACCATTGATTTCTAGAATATAGAATATTTATAAGTAATTAAAGAAAAGGAAAAAAAAGGAAAATCACGGTAGTTACTCACGTCACGGAATTTGTTCTATGCCACAGTTAGACCATTATGAGATATACATATATACGTGCTACATATTCATCAAGACCCTGTTCACTGCCGGCAAGGCAAGCGCCGTTGTGTCCACCGGCGTGAGTGCCAGTGGCGGCGCGTGCCTGTCGTCGATCCGCTTCTGATCGATGATGGAGATCGACCTGCTGCCTGCTGGATGATGCCATGATGGCGTGCAAGAACTCCATCGCTCATTGCCGCCACTAGTAGAATGCAGAGCCTTGTCGTCGAGCTGCTTCCTACGTCATTCCAGACTTCATCAGTACGGGCATGGAGAGACCAAGATGATGAAGGGTTACGTCGCATCGTCACTAGTTAGCTAGCTCTGGATGCAAAGTGTGGTAGCTACACTCAGGCAGCTCTCGCTCTCCGGCCTTATCGTCCTTGCATGATCGATCGGGTGATTCAGCCAGCACCCTATCTGTGTTGGCCACACAGATGGCCTTGGATAGAGATGGATATGCGTCCGTTTCAACTGGTGCTACTGATCTCTTCGATCTGATGACAGAGTCGAGACACCCCCGCATAAGGATGAAAATGGTAAGAAAACAGAAAAATAGACATCCGAGATATCCGAATCTGTTTCCATGCGTATCCGATCCGTTTCCATCCTTAAACCCGCAGTAGCCTGTCTGGTAATAAGACGAGCGTGTGTTAATTGCACTTAGCATCTTAACCTTAATTAGTAGGATTTCCTTCATTTTTAAATATAGAAAAAGTCCAATTTACAGCTGTAAACTGTCTCAAAAGTTTGAAATACAGCAAATTTGACCTCTTAAGTGGTTTCAAAATAATTTTTATTTTATGAAAGTTAAAAATATTCAAATTTATACTACAAAATTTAGAAAAATATGAAACATGTGTTAGCATTTTTCTAAAAATGTAGCATATTTATTGGCACACGACTTCTTAGTTATTCAACTTCAATATTTTACGTTCCTAGTATTTATTTGCTGGTAGTTATCTCTATATTTTTTTTAATAAATAGGATTCAAATAGAGCATTAAAGACAGGTTACATATTTAGAAAATATGCGTGTCAGTTTTATTTTTTTAAAATTAATTTAGATTTTAAGAACTAACTAGATTTTTTTATTTTTAAAAATACAAAACCTGGGACTAAATTTGTCTAGTTTATTTCACAGTTAGATAGCCTCTCCTATCCCATTTTACAGTATATATAGCAACATCTGGCTTTACATAGCAATATATATACCAATCCCACCGTGTCCCTTGGATGTTGATCCGGTGGCATAGATTGGAGTTTGCTCGGTTGCACGGAGAGGTTGGTTTGAACCTGATATATTCCCTTGATCATATATAGCAAGCCTTGTCTTACGGTTTTACACTATCACAAGTTCCCAAGCCTTGGATCATATATAGCAACATCTGGCTTTGGCAAGAGATTGCATACATATCACTCTTACACGCACGCTCTATATCTGACAAAGAACAAGTTCCGAAACAAGGCCAGTCAACAAGCACAAGGGCACCACCATCCATACTGAATATGTAGATGCTTCTCCTAGCCTAACCTGCATGAGTATTTTGACTTGCCTCATTTTGGGCCGCATATCTTGCAGAGCAGGAGCGAACGTCCAATCCGCCTCTTTTGCACCGCCATTTTCGCTTTAGCAAAAGCCAAAGCCAAAGCCTAAAGAAGTAGGCCAAAGATGTGGCAGCAGCTCCAGGCCCCGTATCTGTCGCCGAATCTTCCTAGATGGCTGATGGAGGGATGTGTGCTTCATAGAAATATGCTGTCAACATGAAACCATGGATGGACAATGGTCACCTTGCAAGCTACAGGTGGACACGTGTAACATTGTTATGGAGAATGCTCATTGTTTCCATTATTGTTCTGATCATTGCCATGGTTTGTGGTAGGGTAGGTTCTTTGACCCACGTCACAGAGATATGGCATGGCACGGTACTCGCATGTTTACGTTTAAGAGCATAAATGACTTCTCATACGAAATGGAAGAAGTTATATATTCTAAATAAATAAGTCTTGAAGGCACCCAACTTGAATTATATTACTGCATTGTTACTCTCGCGCATGAATACAATGGTAAATATGTGAGGATCGTTAAGAATGGTAGAGGTAAGAATAATTTTGATATAGACACTACCTGAACAAATTGGAATTTTCCTGTCGGCGACCAATTTTTCTGAGAGTTTTTTCTACACACGAAAGGAAATTGTAATTTTCTTATTGGTTTTCAAGGAACTCATAGGGAATTTAGTGGCTTGTTTATATTCAGTAGAAGTGATCAGCAATTTTTAAAAAAAGATTAATAGATCATATATATGACTATTACCATATGATGCTTAGAGTCTATTGAATTGATGCTTAAATGCTTCTAATTTTTATTAAAATTTCTAGGATTTATTTTTTTTCTAGTGCATCTCACACTATACCACAGCTCCAAAATGACAATTTCGTTGCGGTCGGTAAAAGTCGTTCCAGCGATAAACCATTGGTTAGTACAGATCTATGCTAACTCATGAGATTACCATGGAGGCTTGCTCCCAAGGACGATCCTCTAATTTGTAGTAATATACATGAGATAAGATGAATGTACTTACCACTTGACAGCGATTGCTCATGGATTATTATTATGTCATAAGTCATATCTGGGATTTCAGATGACTCCGTCGTGCATGGATTATTGGAACAGAATAAGGTTAGGCCAAATGCATTTACACATTATATATATAGGTCCATCCAAAATAGTTGGCTACCTAGCTAATTAGTCCTAGCACTTTTGGTGGCCAATAATGCTGGATAATTATGTACTCTATTCAGAGATAATGTTAGAATTATTATCAAAATTAAAGGACAAAAGTGGCAAAGATGATTTTCATCTGTAATCACTTGACTTGATCAAAGAGGAAAATTCATGAACGTCGAATGAAGGAACTTCCCGCTTGTAGTCTGTCGGGTACCACGATTAGGGACACCCTAATTGGAATACTAAGATCACCCTAAAAAATACAAAACACATGTTAGGCGACTGAGCCCACGAAGGCCCACGGCCTCCTTCCAGTCTGGAAGAAAGGAAATGACTCAAAGAAGACCAGCGTGCGGCCCATTCACATCCCCCCTCGGACCCGCGGGACGATCTCCGCCTCGCTCGAGGGCTCCCATTGAGACCTTCGACTGCACCACACGTCTCCGCCTCGCTCGAGGGTAGCGAATCTACCCTCGAGCGGGCAAAACATCTCCGCCTCGCTCGAGGGTAGCGCACATACCCTCGAGCGGGCAACTCAACTCCGCCTCGTTCGAGGCCACCCCTCGGCGTAAAGGACAAACGGCCCTGCCGCTTACCCGCCCGTCGTACGGAGGCATTAAGTGCCAACCACTACTCCACAGTGCCCAGGACAGATGGCGCCAGGCCGCCATTCCCCATAGTGGTTGTGACCGGAGTCCCATCCGCCAACTCCGGTCACTGCTCCGCAATCCCGGGGGCTGTGGCAATACTGTGGACCTGCGACACGGGACGAAGCACGCTCGGCACTATTCCCATCACTATTCTGCCAACTCTGGCCATCCGGACTCCACCTCATCACACGTATGGCCCCGAACGCGCCTCTGCTCGGGAAGGGGTCCGGTGTCGCCACGCGCCCCCCCGAAGAGGGATGCCCAGCACTAGCAGCCGGAGGCCTGGACCTCCCCCCTCGAGGGGTCCGGATCTTCGTGTGACTCCCAGACCCCCTTAGTGCACACGCCAGCACTCTGTCCAGGGGATCCGAGACCATCACGCGCCCTGCTACCGCTGGTGCACGAATATATGTAAGACCCTGACCTGCAGGGCCCACGGAACGCCACCACGCCACATCTGGAGGACTATACACCCCACGGCGACGACCACGCCGCCTGCTGGGGCTGGCAGGACGCCGGCGCGATCTCCGCAAGACAAAGGACGATATCCAGGACGACTGCCACGCCCGACGCCATGCCCCACAGTGTACTTCCCACAGTATTCGACCACTGCACCCCCGCGATTCGGTCCCCTGTACATGTACCCGTCTCTCCTTGTGTCTATAAAAGGAGGGGGCGGGCTTCTCTTAAGGGGGGTCGGTCGGCTCTCTAGGCATTACACCGCTCACAGAGCACATACTCTCTTCTAGCCCCAACATCGCCACTCGCCACGCTCAACTTCTCTTCTAGTAGAGACTTAGGAGCCTCCCTCCCTCTCTCGCCTCGCTTGTACCCCCTACTACAAGCACTCCGGGTGCAAGATAATCCAGTGCCCTCGCACACCCCCTTTGCTGGACGTACGGCCCCGCGGCCGGAACTAGGATAAACCCGTGCGTTACTGTGTTGCCTCTTGCATGAACATCTGGGACGAGGAAACACGCAGCATTTACTAGTTGGGATCCGGACCCCCCGGGTTAGGACACCGATAGTTGGCGCGCCAGGTAGGGGCTCGCTACGTGACATTTTCTCTTTTGTTCTCATTTGATCTCCAGAGTTGGCGCATCAGGTCCAACCCATTCCCCATGGGCTTTTCGGATCCGCTCCCAGCAGGATACGTGATCTGGTTCGGGAGTCTCGAGTTCAGAGCAACCGACAACGGTTACCTCATGGAGCTCCTCTCTCCCAGACGCAACCGGCGCTCGGGCCAGCATTCGCGACAAGCTCGCGTGGAGCGGCGACGGACGGCACACCTCGCCTCCCCCACGTGGGTCGAGGTTGCTATGTCACGACTCAGCATCGCGGCCGACGGGTCCACCGCTTCGTCATCACGTGCTTCGATGTCGGCAGCGCCGACACCATCATCAACTGCAGCCCTACTGCCTCCCAGGGGGGCACGACTGCGGCATCGCCCTTCCCCATCGGGATGCGCAACGCTGCGTCCTACGCTTCTTCGTCCGGCACCAACTTCGCCGAGTATGAGGATCTGCCTGGTCATCATCTCCTGTCGATCCGCAACCTCATCGCGTCGTCTCCTGACGAATCCTACCCCGAGACGGCGAGCTCGATCGCCGACGACATCAACTTCTTCATGAACAATTTCACGGCCGAGGAGGCCGAGGACTACTCCGGGGTCCGCGACCCCGACGCTTTCCGCTCGTTCTAGCTCGTGACGGCTTATTGCCTCACCTGCTCTGAGGACTCCAGTGAGGGGGAGTACAATCCCACTCGGGAGTGCTTTATGTCCGATCTTGCAGACGAGCAAAATGACAATGCCCTGGGCGACGACGGGGACGGCGGGGTGGACGCACAGGATCTGACGGACTAGCCAAGATCGCGTCGGGGCAGACCACCGTCCCCCCGAACATCTTCGCTCGCGACATCAACAAGCCCTCATCGAATTCAAGGATCCGACGAAGCCAGGCCCCTCGACCGCTAGGCCCTCCGGTGGAACCCCCGGCGGACGAGGCCAAGCCCATGAACATTGACTTCGAGACCTCCTCTATGGATGAGGCCGAAGCAATGGAGATCGACAAAGCCCCCACTTCGCAAGATTGGCGTATCCAGTACCTCGACTGGATGATTCGAGGGGTCCTACCCTTGAACCGCGCTCAGGCGCGGCACCTCGCGAGGCGGGCCAAGTCTTTCGTCCTAATCGACAACGAGTTATACAAGCGCAGTCCCTCGGGAGTCTTGCAGCGATGCATCCCCATCCCCGAGGGCAAGGAGCTGATCCGCGACATCCACGCTGGCGTCTGCGGTCACCATGCTGCGCCACGTACCCTCTTGGGTAACGTGTTTCAGCAAGGTTTTTACTGGACCACCGCAGTCGCCGACGCCACCGACATCGTGCGGACCTGCGAAGGTTGCCAATTTTACGCTCGAAAAATGCACCTCCCCGCGCACGTTCTGCAGACCATCCCCATTACATGGCCTTTCGCTGTGTGGGGACTGGACCTCGTCAGTCCGCTGCAGAAGGCGCCCGGGGGCTTCACCCACTTGCTGGTGGCCGTCGACAAATTCTCCAAATGGATCGAGGCTCGACCTATCGGCAAGATCAAATCGGAGCAGGCGGTTCTATTCTTCACCGACATCGTCTTCAGGTTCGGGGTCCCGAATTCAATCATCACCGACAACGGCACCCAGTTCACAGGCAAGAAGTTCTTTGAGTTCTGCGACAGTTTCCATATACGTGTGCACTGGTCGGCTGTGGCGCACCCACAGAGGAACGAGCAAGTGGAGCGTGACAATGGCATGATCCTCCAAGGACTGAAGCCAAGGATTTTCAACAAGTGAACAAATTCGGCCGGAGGTGGCTCACGGAGCTACCCTCGGTCATTTGGAGCCTGAGGACGACCCCAAGCAGAGCCACGGGCTTTACCCCATTCTTTCTCGTCTATGGCGCCGAGGCCATACTCCCCACGGACTTGGATTACGGGTCGCCAAGGCTCAAAGCATACCAAGAGCAGCAGAACCAGTGAACCCGCGAGGACTCGCTGGATCAAGTCGACGAGGCTCGAGACGTGGCACTCCTGTACTCTGCGCGCTACCAGCAGTCTTTACGAAGATATCAAGCGCAGAGAGTCCGGCGCCGAGACCTCAACAAAGGGGACTTGGTGCTGAGGCTTCAACAAGACAACAGGGGCCGCCACAAGCTCTCACCACCGTGGGAAGGCTCATACATCATCGCCGAGGTGCTTAAGGCCGGCACGTACAAGCTGGCGAATGAGGACGGCGAAGTCCTCACCAACGCTTGGAACATACAGCAGCTACGTCGCTTCTATCTTTAGAGTTCTAAGCTATTTGTACATCGTTTGTACTCGCATTTTCGATTTCCCGAAATAATAAAGAAGTACGTTTTACTTGTTTATTTTTGGGAACCTTCCGGACCCTCGAGGGCTCGGATGCGCACGAACACTGAGGTATGCTTGGGTTTACCCTCGGCAAAGCCAAGCCTCCCACGGGGGCTACTACGGGGCGAACCCCCGAACGTCCCCAAAAATCGCCAACGTTTTTTTCGAAAAACTTCCGTTTCGTCTCTAAGCTTCTCGTACACTTGAAAAAAAACAGACGCGAGGCATAAGCAACTACGGTACCGGGCCGGCCGAGTCGTGGGGCTGCCTACGCCTTCGGGATACGGCACCCCCCTCACCACCCTACGCCTACGTTGCTTATGAACGTGAAATTCCTTGCATAAGTTTATCTAAGTCGCGTACGAGAACACGAAAGTAGAGTAAAGAAAACGAAGGCTCGAATGCACAAGGCCTCGATGGGCCACACAGCCGGTTTAAAGAAAACAAATTTCTATATTCATAGATACGATTACAAAGTGCGATTACAATGAATGCTAATCTATTACATGGGCTTCGAGGCCCAGCCTATCTACAGGTTGTCATCCCCCCTCTGTGGATCTGCGACAGCGTCAAATTCAGCTATCGGGGGGATGTCGGCTTCGAGCTTCTCGGCAAGCACCGCGGCGAACTCCTCGGCGGCTGCGTCGGCGTCATCCATGATGGCTGACGCGGCATCCGCGTCGGCGTCGTCTAGAACCACGTACCCCGACGACACTCACTTCAGGTCCATGAGGTAGTGCGTCGAGGCCACGGCGAGGGCGCGAAGGATACCGAGGTGGAAGGTTCTCTTGGCGTACTCAGTGATCCGGCCACCTAGCGCTCGCAGGCGGCTGATCACCAAGCTACCAGATGCAGTGCCCTCCCTCTCGAGCTCCTGGCACACGCTCACGGCGGTCCGCTCGAGGTCAGCGTACTCCGTTTGAGCCGCCATGAGTGCGGTGCCTACCGCCTCTTTCGCCGCGGTCTCGTCCGCCACCCTCTGCCTCAGCTCTGATCAAAAGAATCAAGATCAGCTGCAAAAAAGTAAGACCCAACTACAGCGAAAATTCGAGTACTTACCCACGATGCTCTTTTGTGCCTCCTCCCTCTGGACTCGGGCGGCTTCCTCGAGTGAGGACAAGGAGTTTTCCTTCTCCTTGAGGGCGGCCTCCATGTTCTGGATGGCCACCTCCTTCTCCTCGAGGGCTTTGCCCTTTTCCCGGAGGGTCCCGGAGAACGTGACGACGGTTTCCTCTTTCTGGAGAAGCTCGGTCTCCTGCTGCTCAAGCGTCGTCCTAAGGCGTTGCAGCTCGGCAGTCTGCTCCTCGACTTCCCGAGCCTTTTGCTCCGCTGCGACCCTCTGGACGTCACGCTCGCCGGTAACCCGCGCTAACTCCTCCTCCAGCGCCTACTGACGCGCTCCCAGATCCGTCATCCTGGTGTTGGCCTCGATATTCTTGAGCACCAACTCAGCATTGTGCTGTTCGAGCCAGCCTATCTGGGAGTGCAGCCGGGTTATCTCGGCGCTCTTTCTGCGTGAGATATCCTTCAGCTGCTGCGAAAGGAAAGGCATGGTAAAGCAAGCGAAATTAGGGCCAAAAATACGAACAATTCTTGGGGAGGAGCCCCTTACCTGGATGATCTGGTAATCCGTCGTTTGATGGAGTTCCAGGGCGCATTCGAGGTGGTGCTGAATCTGAGAGCCTGCCTCGAACTACGCCTGCCAGACGGCCTCCTCCTCTCGCTCATTGCGGAGGACCTCCGGGGGGACCACGGACTGAACAATTACCCCATGCTGGGGCCCCCGGATGCCCCCTCGTCGAGCACCTCAGCACAGGCCGATGTGAACTCGGCAATCTTGTCGGCGGCGCTCGCCGCAGCAGTAGGGTCGATGTCTCTTGAATCCCCGTATTCCCCGCTGATGTCCGGCAGCTGCACCACCGGGATAACGACGTCTGTCGCCACCTGCGCCGTCACCGTCGGCGCCGTCATTACTGCAACAACACCCATGTCCTGGGCCTCTCCGGGCACCAAGACACGGGTTTCCTCTACCATCGGCGCCCTCTGCGCCGACTCCTCTGCGACTCCCTCGACCCCAGCCCTCGGGGGCTCGGGGACAAGGGTCTCCAGCTCCGCCTGGCCGGCGGGGCGCTCCTGTGCACCCCCACCAGATCCTTCCTCTGCGACTGGCCGGGCGGCGCTATCCGCACCGCTCCGACCGACCTCGGTTTCGACGGCCGACCGGGCGGCGTCATCTGCGCCGCCCCGGCCGGCCTCCCCCGTGGCGCCAGCCGGAGCGGCTGCTTCAGCTCCGCTGTGGCCGGCGTCGCCCCCGTTCCCCGGTGCTAGAGCCCGTTGCACCGCCTGAGTCCCTCGAGCCATCGCCGCCCGCAGCTTCGCGGCCTCCGCCACGATATCTACGATGGGCAGAGGCTGCGGTGCCGTGTGCGGCATGGCGCGTGCCCCGGTCTTGAGGGCTTTGACCGGCGCGAGCGGGACTGTATCCTTAGCGATGGACCCGGGGCTGGAATCGGGAAAGGAAAATTGAGGTTAGCAGGAACGGGGAACCAACTAAGCGAACGCAAAAGAACAAAACCAGAGACACTTACCCAGACCGGACACTCATGTTGCGCTTGCCCGTGCCGCTCCTTCGGGCCCGCGGCACACCGACGCCCCTCGATGCTTGATCCGAGGGTGTCACCCTCAGAGCAGGCTGAGGCCTCGAGGCCGTCTGCACGGACGCCTCCGCGCTCGTCGCGGACCTATCGCCGCCCGTTGACATCGTGGGCGCCGGGACCCCCTCGCCCGTCGCTGGCTGGGGCGACCTCCGCTCTGTCGCGGGCACAGACGATCCTCCACCCACCGCCGGCGTGGGTGACCCTCGTCCCGCCGCCGGCGTGGGCGATCTCTGATAGACCGGCGGGGAGCTCGCGCCCGCCGCCGCCTCGTCGTCGCCCGGGGGGGTGAGCCTCGGCGTCCGAGGCCTCCTCCTCGTCGTCCGTGGATTCGGGCGTGGCGGGACGCGGTTTCCCCACCGCGCGTGCAATCTTGCACGCCTTGTCATGCTTCTCTTTTCTCTTCCTCTTCCTCTCGGCCGTCGCCTCCGCCGCGTCTTTCTGCTTCTTCACCGCCTCTGCGTGCAGGCGGTTGATTTGGCGTTCTTCCGGGACCGGAGGCCTGGAGGGGTGGCACTTCAACCCCTGCAAACACAACCAAGTCAAAGTCAGGAGGCGGGAAACGGAACAGCACAAGTCAACAACGAATCCGGAATCAAGACTCACTAGAGAAATGTACCCCAGCTCGGGGCGTATCTTGATCCTCCAAAGATCCTCGTGGTCATTGGGGAACTCCGCCACCACGCTCCTCGCCCTCCGGGCAGCGACGTCCCGAGGGAGCAGCTCGACCGATGTCTTCGAGCCCGAGGCCCGGGTCCCGGGGGTGAGCTTGAAAGATCTGTAGGACCCTCTCCATGAGAGGGATCACCCTCTGCCGGTGGAAATTCATGATGACGGCAGCCGCCGTCAACCCTCTTCGATCCAGGCGCTCCAGCGCGTCGGTGAGGGCCTTGAGCCTGGCTTGATGCGCTGGGGGCGATACACCCCAGTCCCACTTCTCGGGCCTCTCCCGGAGCACCCTGTTGGTGAACGCCGGGAGCTTGCTGCTGAAGTTGCGCAGGTAGAACCACCCTCGAGTCCACCCGGCATTGTTTGTTGTTATCTTGTTGGAGATGTACAAATTCTTTCGGCTTGGACGCAAGTGGAGCGTCAGGCCGCCTGCACGCGTACCTCTTTGCTTGGTTCCGCACGTGCTCGACGAAGAGCTCGCCGCGGAAGAGGTGGATCCACAGATCCCAGTGTGCCTCGATCCCTAAATATCCCTCGCAGACAGTGACGAAGTCCGCCGCCTGCGAGATGGAGTTGGGGCTGAAGTTGTGCAGCTCCGCTCCATAATAGTCGCACAGCGCCCGCATGAATCGCCAAACGGGAACGCCGAATCCCTGCTCGTGGAGCCTCACGAGGCTTACGACGTAGCCCGCGGGGGGATTCGGCTCTGTCTCCTCCGGCCGCGGGGAGATCCACGCCGGCGCCCCTGAGTCGGGGTTCAGCGGGAGCAGCCTGTCCTCGACTAGCCGCTCCAAAACCGCCTCGGTGGCGGTGGATCTCCCCCACGGCAACGGCTCCAGGATATCCGCCATTGCTTCAGACCAAGGGGGGACGCGGGGAGGCAAGCCTCTGCGGTGGCTAAGGTGCGCTCTCGCTCTCCTTCCTCTACTTCCTCTCGCTCTCGGCTACGTGTTCAGAAGGCAAGGGAGGCGAAGAAGACAGGGGAGACGAAGGCAAATGGCCAGGTGAGCCCAAAACAACCCCCTCCTCTCGCTTTTATTTCACCACGGCGCGCGGATACGCCGCCACGGCCCGAATCCGCCACATTCAATGCGGTAGATTTTGCCGTCACTGACGGATGGGTGCCACGACCGCGGAGCCTCCAACGCACGCACTCGGCAATAATTACAGCACGGTAATAGACGACTGCGGCGTGACTGTTGCGCTGTTCCATCCGTCAGCCGCCGCCCACGCCACTTCGTCTACCCGAGGCAGTCGCCTGAAAAGGCGCGCCCGCACCACACCGCACGGACTGGGCCACGTCGCCCACGCCCACAGAAGACCCGCGCACATGACCATGCGACTCCGCGCCGCTTGCGAACTGTGACGGAATATTCCTTTCGGGAGCTCTTCACCCTCGAGGGAATCTTATTCCGAGGCCTTACTGATCAGGGGTTCGAAGCCTAGCCCGTCGAGGGTTCGACAGGCGCCCCAGATCGCCAGAGTCAGGGACTGCATGGATGTGCCATACAAGCTACCCTCGAACACGGAGTTCGAGACATCTCACGCAGTGTTCAAGGCCAGTCGAGGGTGCCTAGTAGGGGGATCCCATCGAGGGAGAGCATCGAGCCCTCGGACCCTATCGAACGAGTCTGAGCCCTGCCTAGCGAGCCCTCGCAAGCGCTTTATGTGACGTGTCCATGGACCACAAGCCGACCCTTATCGAAAGGGGCACGGACGTCCGCTTGAACTACCCACTAATAGCTCACTGAAGTAGCCATAGCTCGCGGCCCGGGCATGGATAGCATGGTACGCTTCACCCCTCCTCCCTGCGGAAGAGCGACGAGGGTCGTAATCAAAGTCGAGGGTTCCCCTGAACGCCTTCATACAGGTCTGGGCTCGGGGGCTCCTCGCACACCGCGGCTTAGGCCGTACCCTCGAATAAGTGGATAACTATCAATTGTGAAGTTCCACGTGTCCAACCAAGTCCCCTACTATTAACGCGCTCCCGCCTGATTGTTAAGCTGAACACCGGGTCGTTGTACCAACACTAAGAATGCCGAGGGCGGCTGAAAGAATGCCGATGCCGGCTGAAAAAGACGCTGGACGGCCACCCCAGTGAAGCAGCCCAGCGGGGCAACATTTATAGCCTTTGGACGAATGCAAACACTCCTCCAAGGCCTCGGGGGCTACACCCGCGGGTGCGCTGACGCGTCCCCACGGAGGAAACTTCACACATATTCGAGGGCTGAAACCCTCTGTATACCCCTATACCCTTGATCATCCTCCCCGTAAAGGAAAAAAGGGACTTTATTGCTCGATGCAAATAAGGATTACAAAGGGTTACCGGCGCGAAGCCGTCGAAAAGTACAAACACGTTGCCACCTGTGTGGCAATTTTCCCTGTCTTGGGGAGGATCGAGCGACGAAGAAAAGCACCGAGCCCCTGGCTAGCGCAACAGCCAGGCTGCTAGGGATGCGAGGAATGGCCCCCAGACCACATGGGTCCAGAGGGATGCTCTCCTCGCTTGCTTTCTTCTAGCATCTCCTTCACCGAAGACCATGCGGGGGGTCGAGCTGGCGGACAGCACCCTCCACACCGTCTCCCCGAGAGCAACCTAGCACCAACGCCATGGTCAAGCATCTCCATCCCCCTTCAGGCTAGGGGACATCGCAGAAGCAGGACCCCACGGGCCCAGTGCTCTTCTGCTAGTCCCACTGAAGCTAAGGGATGGTGCGCACGTCCTCTCCGGCTTTCCCCCGCTGCTCGCAAGCATTCTTCTAGCACCAGAATCTAAAAAAGCCAGGCCACCCCATCTGGGGGTCGGTCGTGAAAGGCAAAGGAAAACATTACGAGACTTAGGCAATGCTAGAAGAAAAAAGCAGGGAAGTTGGAGAGGAAAGGGAATCTTACGACCCCTATTTATAGCTGCGGCGGGCGCCAAGCTTCAAACCTGTCAAAGGGTCAAGGCTTGGACCGCCCGTGACGGCGCGGCCTTCCACGAGCAAAAGATACCCTCGGTCACCGTGCAGAGATGCGACGCGACAAAGTAAGGCTGAGCCCTTGGACACTGAGCGGCGCAGCATCGGTGCTGGCCGACTGCCCTCGAACGGCGCGCCGGAGGGCGACCAGGGGAAGCAGGGCCGAGACCCTGAGTACGGGACAGCATGGCAAACACGCCAGCCGCCGAGCAGCAAGTGCCATCGTGGCTCTGGCCCGCTCAGCACGCTGACGTGTCTTGTCCCCGGAACAAAACAAAAGGGGCGCGTGCCTCGAAAGAACTTTCCCCGTAGGCGCACTACCCCGACCGACGAGTTGTCACATCCGCTGTGCTGGCACCCAGGTGCGCCTGGCGGGTGTACAGCACCGACCGATCACGTCAAAGGGGGAAAATCGCCGAAATACCCTTTGGCCGAATCCCTTGACTCGACCAAAGCCTCGGGGGCTACTGTCGGGTACCACGATTAGGGACACCCTAATTGGGATACTAAGATCACCCCAAAAATGCAAAACACATGTTAGGCGACTGAGCCCACGAAGGCCCACGGCCTCCTTCCAATCTGGAAGAAAGGAAAGGACTCAAAGAAGCCCAACGTGCGGCCCATTCACGTCCCCCCTCGGACCCGCGAGATAATCTCCGCCTCGCTCGAGGGCTCCCATCGAGACCCTCGACTGCACCACATGTCTTCGCCTTGCTCGAGGGTAGCGAATCTACCCTTGAGCGGGCAAAACATCTCCGCCTCGCTCGAGGGTAGCGCACATACCTTCGAGCGGGCAACTCAACTCCGCCTCGTTCAAGGGCACCCCTCGGCGTAAAGGACAAATGGCCCTGCCGCTTACCCGCCCGTCGTACGGAGGCATTAAGTGCCAACCAATCCTCCACAGTGCCCAGGACAGACGGCGTTAGGCCGCCATTCCCCACAGTGGCTGTGACCGGAGTCCCATCCGCCAACTCCAGTCACTGCTCCGCCATCCCGGGCGCTGTGGCAATACTGTGGACCTGCGACGCGGGACGAAGCACACTCGGCACTGTTCCCATCAATATTCTGCCAACTCCGGCCGTCCGGACTCCACCTCATCACACGTATGGCCCCGGACCCGCCTCCTGCTCGGGAAGGGGTCCGGTGTGGCCACGCGCCCGCCCGAAGAGGGATACCCAGCACTAGCAGCCGGAGGCCTGGACCTCCCCCTCGAGGGGTCCGGATCTCCGTGTGACTCCCAGACCCCCTTAGTGCACACGCCAGCACTCCGTCCAGGGGATCCGAGACCGTCACGCGCCCTGCTACCGCTGGTGCACGAATATATGTAAGACCCTGACCTGCAGGGCCCACGGAACGCCACCACGCCACATCTGGAGGACTATACACCCCACGGCGACGACCACGCCGCCTGCTGGGGCTGGCAGGACGCCGGCGCGATCTCCGCAAGACAAAGGACGATATCCAGGACGATTGCCACTCCCGACGCCATGCCCCACAGTGTCCTACAGTATTCGACCACTGTACCCCCGCGATTCGGGGGAAAACGACGACTTCTGCGATCCCCTGTACATGTACCCGTCCCTCCTTGTGTCTATAAAAGGAGGGGGCGGGCTTCCCTTAAGGGGATTGGTCGGCTCTCTAGGCATTACACCGCTCACAGAGCATATACTCGCTTCTAGCCCCAACATCGCCACTCGCCACGCTCAACTTCTCTTCTAGTAGAGACTTGGGAGCCTCCCTCCCTCTCTCGCCTCGCTTGTACCCCCTACTACAAGCACTCCGGGTGCAAGATAATACAGTGCCCTCGCACACCCCCTTTGCTGGACGTACAGACCTGCGGCCGGAACCAGGATAAACCCGTGCGTTACTGTGTTGCCTCTTGCATGAACATCTGGAACGAGGAAACACGCAGCATTTACTAGTTGGGATCCGGACCCCGGGTCAGGACACCGACATAGTCGAAAGCCTAATGGCATTAATTTTCCAAAAAAGATAATTGGTAGGGTGTTTAATTGAAATCAACTGAGTGTTTGATCTCAAAACTAGGGTGCACCTGTTGAAACATAATTCTTTTACACATGTTGAAACATAATTGGCATGGAATAGTATTCGAAAAACATATATTGAATTATATATCCATGCAGCGAAAAGCTTACGACAAAGTGGATCCTGCTGAACAAATGGACAAAAGCACAAACAGTTGTTGTCCTCGTGACGAAAACTGGTCATGGTCGATCAGGTGCTCGAATAAAAGCAAGCATGCCCCTGTAGTTGGCCGCTTGATGGAGCACAACAGCTGGTGTGTCGGGATGGAGTATGGAGGGAGAGAATTATGCTCTGGATCAATCACCAGGAATCGCAAACTTGTCATGCTTGGAAGCAAAGTGCTCGACCGATCCCAGTGGCCTCAATCATTGGTCGATATAGATGCTAGCTCCAAGCTTACAACTTTATTACAAGAGGTAGAAGAGCACGAAGGTAGAGATATCTAGATGCTTACACGTTGTTGCATGCTTCTGCATTCGTTTCCAATGCAAATGCGATTGACATGAAGTCATCCTCCAAAAGCAGCAGTTTTTTTTTCATCCTCCTTTTTTATGGCTTAGCTTTATCATGTCAGAATTATACGTATCCATGCCAACTAATAATGGAAGATGGAGGCTCTAACCAACATGTCGTCAGTGGTGTTAGCTGCATTTGCGTGGCAACATCCATGGTTAGGATCATGCAATCTGGCGATTTTTGGAGATGATGATCAACATGGCATATCCTGTACATGTGTATTATTCCATGAGAAAAAATCCTACTTTTATACAATTTGCAAAGCATATCTCTGTGTGGAAAAGCAACAGCATGTAACATGAAAGGAGAACAGCTATGCAGGCATGTCGAGAGCTCAGCAGCTTACCCTGCTCACCTGCTGACCCGTTACGATCTCAGCTAGCTCATCGCTGATCAGATTCAGATCAGGATATGCTGCACGTTCATCTGGTCGGCTTTTGTCGGGTGGCCGTTGGCATGGCACCTGGACGGCCAATCTTTTTCTTTTACCGCAACTGCCGCTGCACGTGGAAGCCTAGGCGGCTAGGCCCCGTTGAACTTGCCATGCATAAACGTTCCTAAAAGTAATCAAGTGATCCTAATAAAAGAAAAGAGGATGATCAGTGTGGAATTTTTTTGAGACTACACAGTTAAAAGATTTTTAAAAATGCTAGCTATAGCTTAAACCTCTGAGAATCCGAATATTCATGATTGTTATTGTTCACCAAGAAAAGGATCATAAAAGTGGGACTTTTCTGTCTGTTCCATGGAGCCGTCCAGGATGATTGAACCGTTATATCGTAATTAGCGGGCAGTGGGGTGAATGATTAATTAATTAATCAGTTCTAGTCTATTCTTGATTCAGGTATATGATGCCTAGGTTATTAGAAAGTTCTAACTTTCCAAACCAGGTCTTATACCATTTAATCTTAAGATGGTGGCCACACAATTTTGAAAAGTGAAGCATGCACAGTTTTCATCGCCAAAGTGTGCTATGATTATAGAGGGAAACGTTTTTCAAAAATGGTTTTTTTATTTGCATTACAAATTAACTATATGTTCTAGGTCTGGCCCTGACATTTTGGCATCAACTGCCAAGATAAAAGTGATGGAAAAGCTAAAAAATCTTGTGGGGCCATTTGCGAAGAAAAAAAATTATTAGAGAAATTATGAAATTACCAATAGTGCAAACTATTTTCCCTCAGTTGTGGTGGGTACTTAAACAAAATAGCTATAAAGCATTGGCCACTTGCAGAAAGGACCATTATCAGGAAACGTTGCTAGTCTTGTAGTGCGGATCTCTGCATTTCTCTATTGTAAGAGTTTTGGATTCCAGCATTCCAAATGAGGCTTATACCATGTAATGTAGGTCAGTAGTTGTAGCATTTTAAAAAGTTGATCAAGCATGCAGTTCTATCACCCGTTTGTGCCCTGATCACTAAGTATTACTTTTGTTAAAAAAACATATAAATTAGTTTTCATTGCCACCAAAACGACGATATGCTCTGGGTCCTTCCCTGACGTTTCAGCATCATATATGCCAAGGTAAAAGTGATGGCAAAGCTAAAATCTTGTGGGAGGATGCATTTTCTAGAAAAAGGTTTGTTGTGGAGGACCCAGCAGTCCCAGCAAGAACCACGATAGGTTAATAATACATCATACCAAAACAAATGACATGTGCAGTGATGTCATTTTCTGATTCCTTCTTCAGAGTAGACCCGATCCATATGAAATCCAAATTTGTTATAATGGGAAATAATAAAGCTCAAAGCTAAAGTGTTCACCTTTCCCCCTTCATTGTACATCATTTTATTACACCAATTGCTCAATCCTACTGGCCGCTTTCCGGCAGTGACATTGGGTACCAATAACAGATCAAGTGATTAAGCATCAACAATTCTTAATCGATTGACGAACAATTAGCTTGTCTCTATTGGGCGTCCATGTTAATATTAATTTACTAGTGAACTAATTAATCGACAGATAGAACTAACCATGAGTGCACCACAGTTTGTTACAATCATCCTAAACCTTTAACCCTAAACACATGGATTACAAGGAAAAACATGGATTGAATCAAAAGATGCACAATCCCTTTCCTAGGTTTGAAGAATCATACCCTCATTGATTTGTTGTCATGGTCATATGGATGTATATTTGTCCGGAGAACGTGTGAAAATAATTAAGCCCGATAGTTATCACGAAAGCAAATAGATTTGACAGAGTAAGTATATTGTTTTTGAGAAATTTTACAATGTTTAGAAAAAATAGGAGCCGTCCATCTGATAAAATCCTACGGTGGTGAAGATAGGAAGTACCTAGAAGTACCTAAGATAAAGTACCTGGTACTTCCAAAATATGGGACCAAATACCAAAAGTTGGACCGAATACTAATTTAATTTAATTTTTATAAATATTTTTCATATATCAACGGCTAAAAAAAAGTTCAAGGTAAAAGTGCCTGAAAGTACCCATTGGTACTTTACTATCAAATAAAGGTATATAACTAATTACTTTTAATTTACAGTAAGCTCAGAATGCAAATGATTATTTCCTACAGATTAAATTTTAATTTCTATCAGACAACTAGTAGCGGGCTGGTATATGTAGTACACTACTACCTCCGATCCCACATGACATCCAAACAATGCTGACATTATTTTTTTGTTTTCAGACAGTCTCTTGTTCGCATACAGCTTCAAGCACAAATATTAACACAATAGGACGCATGTCTGCAACTATATTTGTATTCATCAAATGGCCTAGCTAAATCATTCGGGCATTCTGCATAAGGCAATGCACACAAAAGCTGTATATATGCAGTATATTTGTCGTTTCGGCTAGCTTGGAGTTGAAGTTTCAAAGCAACGATATAATAAGACACATAATGTTTCTGCGGCAGTGCTATTACAGAACTTCAGCTCATATTTGGCAAAGAATTGAATTCCATGGCATCAAGCTCCAGTGTTCTTCAAGAAAAATTGTGTTCTTCCACTTTCTGCAGCCCAATGAAACATCCAAAAATAAGAACACCCCTAGAGATAGCCGGCAAGATAATTATACTAGTGTATAGTACATATTCATCCAGTTAAGTCAGTAAAAGCTTATCCAAGGATGGATTTAAAGAAAATGAATCAGCTGACTCACATCGGTTTAATTCGTACGCAAAAGGCATTTTATTTTGCTTTCTAAGATGGATAATGTCGAAAGTATCGAACAATGGTCACGTATATCGCAGCCCTACATTCAGAATCATCAAAAGAACAAAAGTAACCAAATTGACCAATTTAGTGATCCAAGATGGCACGATTGCGATACAAACCACAAACAAAAAGCTAAGGATCGCGTGCACATCCAAATCGAGAAGAAGAAAGCTCACTTCACATGTATGCAAAGTCGCAAAGTGATCTTTAAATCTTAGCTAGAGGCGGTTCAAAACCGTAACATGAAGACTCATGTACTTGTGTTGTTACAACCCTTGCATGTATCATATGAATCACCGAACCGACAACGCAAGCAAATCAACTTTAAAATCCGACGTACCAGGATTGCGATGCCAACTAGGCGAGCACTGAATCTTTATCTAGGTCACCACACATTAACCACTTGGTATCAAATGCATCCACGTAGGCGTTGCGTGTATATGTAGGTCGTCATTCGCAGCAGATTCAGAAGAGTACCGTAAGTACTTTGCCTTGCCCTGCAATCTGCATTGTCGGCCAAAAATATAGCGTACTTCACTGTCCAGTCACTCAAGCCGGCTGGCAGGATCAAAGTGGTTTGAAAGGCAGAATAAAACATCTTCTTTATTTGTTCATTCCTTTGATTCACCAAGTGTGTGCCACTGGAGGTGGAGAGTGGAAAAAAAATAAAAAAAAGATTCACTTCAAGTATTGTTCTATGGCACAGTGTTTGTGTAGGTAACGAACACTGCTTTTGAAAGGCAAATAAAGAAATGGCTCGTGATCGACATTCAACTTCAATTCAAGTCTTATCTGCTGCTGTGGTGGGAAAATATCAGAAGGCAACCTGATCTCGTGTCGACAATGGACTCTACCTTGCTCTATCCTCGTAGTAAAAAGCAGTAAAGCTTGTCATGTTCTTGGGCGCATGCATGGATCGTGCTGTCGTATCATTTAACCTCTGATCAATCCATAACGATATTTTAGCCCAAAGCAGCAGTGGACCAGAGGGGTGACATCCTCGCACCATATTAGTGCTTCCTTTTACGTGCGACGCTTATTGTATATCCACGTCCTTTTCTCACAAATACCTTTTCATAGTGTTCATCGTTCATTTTTCAAAATTTAGTCATTCTGGTCATATATAGTACTCCACACTTGAATAATATATAGTGATTCCTTTTACTTTTTTTTTGTTCGACTCACTCACATTATATACTAGTTTTTGGCTTACCAGCTCTTGTACGTTTTCACCTCGCGTTCGCCGCGGAACCGAGCCTATCGATCTGGACAGTGAAAAGAATCCGGCAGCTAGCGTAGTACATACCAGACTCTCATCAGTCTGCTGGTGCTTTCTTTGTCGATGCCAAACACGATCAACCAACAAAGATACTACTACACACGATACGAGAATTAATGAAAACGATGTACAATGTTATTTCCCCAACAACAAAAGGTATATGATCGATGAGCAGATATAAAGTGTCCATGCCTGGATCACCAAAAGAAGAACACACACACACACACACACACACACACACACACACACACACACACACACACACACACACACACACACACACACACACACACACACACACACACACACACACACACACACACACACACACACACACACACACACACAAGAATGCATGTCTCCGCACGCAGTGTACTAAACAAACTCGTCGTCTCCCGGCCCTCTCCTCTCTCGGCCAATAATTACCGGCGAACAATGCAATGCAGATATGCAATTCGGCGTCCACGAGATCGAGCACTGTCGCGAACACTTGTCCTCTCCGCTGGCGCGCGTGGTGACCACTGGCCTGCGCTGCGCTCCCGGCCACACGCACGGTGTGGTTGGTCGCCGGAACACCCCCCCCCCCCCGGCCATGATAATCGTGCGTGCGGTGTAGTGGGCGCTGCGTTGCCGTATGTGCACGTACGAGAGGTCGATCGATCAGAGCACGCAGCAGTGGCGGGCTCAGGATTTAGAAGTTGGGTTTTCAAAATTGTAAGTAGTACTAAAAATTTGCAACTGGTTTTCATTGATATTTGGAGAAGCAACTTCTGGTTCCGATTGTCTTTTTTTTTGCAGCGCTTCTTTCCAAAAAAAGATCTCAAATCAGTAATAGCACCACTACTCTTCCTGTGTTTCATGGTTCAGACCTACAAATTACAAGTTAACAGCAATCATTATGAATTTATGATACTGCATTGCTATGAATTTTTCATTGATCTCTTAAATTTTAATGATAATTTTCACAAAATATGATCAAATTTCCACTAACCTAGTAACCTTCAAGGTCAAAGCCTCCCCTGGCACTCGCCGCCCGCCCCCTGGCAGCTTGGCGCTGGCCGCCACTGCCCTGCGCTAGTGCGCCTAGGGTTTGGGAATCGGGAGCTCGAGCTTGGAGGAATCAGGAATGGAGAGGATGAGGGAAGGGGGCGACTTGGAGATGGGCCGGGGTGGGGGTCGGGCATGACAGGTAGGATGGGGGTGTGTCATGGGCCAGTCGATGGGAGTTGAAGTTGGACTAATTTTCCAGCCCATTTGGTTGTTATTATGTTTCTTTTTTGTTTTCTCCATCATATACATAAAAAAAACTATATGTATAAAATTTTTTGCCAAAGATAATGGGTAGCTATGGCGTATAGAGTGAGGCGGTCGAGAGCTAGCACTGCCGCCGACACACGCATGCACGATCAGGCTAACGAGTAACGACCGTGGGTCGATCGAGTACTGATCGATCTCCTATGGCCTCTTCTTATCCATGTGAATGAAGATTCCTAATGCCACGTACACAGGGTTGTTCATATTGTCTTTATTGCGTTACGTGTGAAATTGTTGCGTGCGCGGCAGCCAAAAGAGAAGAAAAAAAAACAAAACTCTTCTGAATTTGGATGCTTGTGCACGATCAAGGACACTACTAGCTATCTAGCTATAGCCAGCAAGTTCGGCACGGGCACGCGGCTGTGGTGTTCTTGTCATGGTACAGCATCCTGATCCTGTGCTTCATCAAGAGAGCACTTTTGAGATTTTGACTGGTCACATACATATATCTTTCTTATTTCTCAAGCATCATGCATGATTGACGACGGGTGAAAGCGCATGACAGTACGATGACACTACTGTTCAGTCCAGTGTCCACTGTGAAAAAGGACCAATGATATACGAAAGCGTGCCTATTAGTTTTATTTGCGCGTGAAGAAGAAAAGAACCGGATCGGATGTGCCCTAGCTACAGTACATTACTGCCGATGCATGTAGCCATAGCTACACGACGAGTCTGTACGTACCTGGTCACCACTATAGGTGGCCAACCGGGCCGCACGGCACGGGCACGGCCCAAGCACGGCCGGCACGGGCACGGGAAGGCACGGCACGCCGGGGCACGGCGGCGCCGCCGTGCCGACATCTCGGCCCGGGCACGGCCCTACGAGGGCGCCGGCGTGCGGGGCCGTGCCCTTGGGCACGGCAGCACGGCAGGCCCGAGCGGCGGCGGCCGGGGCGAACCATGGCGGGGAAGACCGGCGCAGCCGCGCAGGCGACGGGTGGGGGCGACGGCGGCCCTTGGCGGCCCTTGGCGGCGGCGGCGAGGTGGGCGAGGACGAGCTGCGGCCGGCCGGCGACGCGACGCGACAGAGGACGCCGCCACTGAGGTCGCACGCCGGCTGCGCCCAGGCCCTCGTGGCGGCCGCCGCGGCCAAGGCGAGGAGGCCGAGCAGAGCAGCAGCACGAAGGCGAGGCTGCGGAGGGGGCGATGGCGGCGTCCGGGGGCGAGGTCCGAGCTCGCGGACGGAGGCGAGATTCGAGCATGCCGGAGGCGAGGTCCGAGCTCGCAGACGGGAGGAAGGGAGCGGCGCTACAGATCCGGCCGAAGTCGGGAGCGGCGCTGCGGCTGCAATGGGGAGGAGCGACGCGAGCGGCGAGTCGCCTGTCGGCTGTCGCGAGAAGGATGGGAGGGGGGAGCGACGCGGGGGTTCACGGGCCGAGGCCGTGCCGCCCCGTGCTGATGCCTTAGCCGGGCCGGGCCCGTGCTAGTGCCACGGGCCGGGATTGCGACCTAGGCACGGCCCGGCGCCTGGCACGGGCACGGCACGGGCCCGCGAGGCCACGGGCTGGACTGTGTTCGGGCCGTGCATTCTCGGGCCGTGCCCGTGCCGGCCCAACGGGCTCGGCCCAGTTGGCCACCTATAGTCACCACACCTGGCGATTATTATCATGTATCTATTGACGGCGACCTGGATAACGCGTAAATAAAGGACTCGCTCATTACCGGCACTGTAGTGTGGGTACTGTAGCAGGATGTGAGGATGAGACCAAAGGTAGTTCTGCGCGTATATATCGCTGCAGCATTATATTGACAACGAAGCTAGACAACGCGCCTGACCAATGACCACACGAGCGACAGCGACTGAAGAGAGCCTTGGGCCGGCGCAGCTCACGCACACTAGCTAGCACGATCTATACATGAGCACCTATGAGAGACTGACCTGGACTGGAAACAGAAATGCATGCCACGACAATGATCCTGATGATAACAAATCGCTTACTCGTCATACCAGACCACTCGCGGTACTGTTCCAAAGGTACGTTGGTGGATCGGTGGGGGCAACGCGCAATGCGGCTCATCTGCTAGGCACGCAGGCTCTGATTATTCTTCCTTCTCCGCACTCTGCTTGGACCTGCCATGCAAGAATCTTGTATGTAAAGAGTAGCTAGCCGAATTCCTTATACGGCGCGCGTGCGCCGCTACCCGTAGCGGCGTGCGGTAGCGGCGCACGCGCCCGTCGCCGCCGCCGAGGAGCAGCCTAGGGTTTGGGGGGAGGGGGAAGGGGGCGGCCAGGGAGGGTGGGAGGTGGGCGGAGCGGCCGCCGGCGAGGTCGCCGGCGGCCGGGGTGGCGGCGGCCTTAGATTTCGGGTTGCCGGGGGTGGGGGGCGGCTCGCCGGCTCCCATGGCCACCGGCCATAGAGGAGGGGGCCGGAGGTGGCGGCGGCCCGGCGGTGGAGGTGGGTTGTCCGGCGGAGGGCGCGGCGGCGCGGGAGCCCCGCCGGCCGGGCCGGGCCGGACAACCGGTGGGCGGTGCCGGCGGCGGGGTCGACGGGATGGCGCGACGGCGGCGTGGTGGCGTGCTCGGTTAGGAAGGGTGGCGGCGGTGGGCAGCGGCGAGCCGCCGGAGCCGGGGGAGGTGGTCGACGGCGGGGGCGACGGAGGTAGAAGAAAGGAGGAAGGAGAAAGGAAGAAGACGAACAGGTACGTACCTGTTCGTCGCCAGTGCAAATGCGCGGAGCAGCGTCCCCCGTAGCTAGCTACTGTTTGCACACTGTGCTCCGAGTTTCCGGCACGCGGCCGGTGTTCTTTTGTTCTGGCAGTACTGTTCAGTGGATGCACGCACTGGTGAGTGGCATGACTTGCACCACAGTCCCAAACGAAATAGGACTTGCGAAATGACCCGAGCGTCGCGTCGCTCCCGACGCGGGCTCTCCGCTCCCAAACCCTAGCCGCCGCCCCTTCGATCTTCATCCCCTACGTTGCGCCGCCGCCCGAACGGGCTCCCTGGAAGCTCGGGCGGTCCGTGGTGAAGGCAGCGGCGTGGCTCCTTCCCCCACTCCTCCGGTGGTTCGGCGCGGGCGCGGCCGCCTCGACCTTCGGTGGGAGCTCACCGGCGCAGGGCTTTGCGGCAGCGGCGACGGGAGGCCATGGATCCGGCGGCTGGCGCTAGGTGTTGGCGGCGGCGGCGGCGGCTGGCACGGAATGGGGCGCGTGGTGCTGCTGGCGGTGGGCGGCTCTCCGGGCACTCGCCGCGACCGCGGGCGCGGGCGCGTGGCACAGGGCCGTGCTGGCGCATGCGCTGCTCCTGCAGGTCACCGCGCTGAGCTACGAGGGCGCCGTGGCCGGCTCGCGTGTCGTGGCGGGGCGCTGCTGCTGCCGGCGGTGCAGGCGGTGGCCTGGGCGGTGCTGCTGGCGCTCACGCTGCAGGCCCGCGCCCTCGGCTAGGCCGGCTTCTCGGCGCTGGTGCGGGTCTGTGCCGGCCGGGGCTGGCCGCGGCTGGCAGGTGGCCAGCCGGGGCTATTGGCGGCGGGCGGTTGCAGCTGGTTGCGGCCTGCTGTGGCCGGCTGTGGCCGGGGCCGGGACCGGGGACGTGGCTGTGGCGGGTCGTGCCTGGATGTGGCTGCGGTGGGCCGTGGCTGGTGGCCGCGTCCGGGTGCTGCCGTTCTGCCAGATCTGGGCCATGGCGCCCCGATGTTGGTGGAGTCGGGGGCGTGCTGTGCGCAGATAACGGGTGCTGAGGTGAGGAGGTGGTGCTCCTCCTCTCCCCTCTGATGGCGATATTGGTCCGGCGTTGCCTTGGTGGTAGGGTTGGGGGCCGGCTGGTGCTTGCTGGTGGCGCCGTGGTGGTGCTTCAGGCTGTATCGGGCCTATTTCGGTTGAGGTGTTGCGGTGGAGAGGAGGGGCGACCTACTGCCTAGTCCAAGTGTATGCGACAGGCACGGTGCTGAGTCGGGCGAATGCCTCCACTGACGGTCTTGTCGGTGGCGATGGTGGCGGCGCTCTTATGGCACCGTTCTTCCTGCTGGGGGCACCATTGTGATGTACCATGTCCTACTGCACGGGCTCCTCTAGGGTGAAAACTCTGTCCATTTATGGACGTGCGACGGCGGCGTTATTGGCGTCGTGCCCTCCTTGGAGGCGCCGCATCTAGAGACCCGCTTTGGCTACGCAGTGGTGGTGGTTGGTTGGTGGTGTTGCCTGTGCGCAACGGCAGAGGAGGCGCGCGTGGTCCGTGCTGGTAGGGAGGTGCAGAGGGCCCATGGGTGCTGGAGGCCTTGAGTTGGCGCGCATGGTGCGGTGGTAACTCTAGCGACGGCTGGGTGGAGGTGTCGCTCTCATAGCGGTTTTCAGATATCTGAGTCCTTGGCAGAGGAGTGCGAGGCGGTGGGAGAGGCGAGGCCCCCACGCAGAGTGGCCATGATCAGTGGTTTTCATCGGCGCTGCGACGTGGGTGTTCTTCTGAAACTCTACTGGAACAGGGAGATCGACGATCGTGTGTGTGCGGCTTGAAGGAGATGATGTACTTGTTGATCCTTCACCGAATTGGGCTGCCTTCTGGTGAATCTGAATTAGCATTGCAAGAGGCCACCCGCGGTCAAGAGCTGCTTGCATGTAAGTCCGTCATTCTTCGGTGTTTGCTATAAGCATCAACTCCCAGAAATCCCCTTCAGTTCCCCAATTTGTCACAGTCTGAATGGTTAGAAAATGAGTCTTTGGATTCACATTGAATATCTCGTGAAGCCATTTGCATATGAAACCAAAACTCCTCTCTAAGGGTTTATCTATTCCGCACTCTCTTCGTTCAAAAGCTGATAGATCTACTCCATACGCATCATGAGAAATATATCCATCACCATAATAAACTTGAAAACGAAGCTTACTCGACATATCTGGACACAGAATCATGATATTAAATTGATTGCTAATCTACTATTTCAACAAAAATAATTACAACAAAAATAATTGCTCGATATATCTGGACACACAATCATGCTATTTGTAAAGCGTAGAAGATTTTTGGTTATCTGCGGTCGCCGGCTCGAAAATCCGGCAGGGCTTCGCCTCTCTCCCTCCCTCTCTCTTTTTTTCTGGGTTTCTGGAATTGTAGTGATGCAAATGAGGGGTGGGGGACCAGCCAACCCTTATATAAGGGTGGGAGAGCCGGCCGCCCAGCAGCCGGGCGGCCAGTGGGGGCCGGCCGCCCGTCTGCTGGCGCCCCGGCAGCCGGGCGACCGGTCCCAGGAACGTGTCTGCAATTATTTTTCGAGTTTTTTTTGCGGATAAGCCCCTGCCGCCCGGCAGCCGGGCGGCCAGGTCCCGGCCGCCCGGCTGCCGGGCGGCCGGGGTATATTTCTGTAAATTTTCATATCGAAAATATATTTTTGTAAAAAAAAACGGAAATAAAAAATAAAAAAATAAAGAAAACGCCAACTGTCAAGGTTTATGGACGTAGCAGCCCACTCAAGGTCCACAGATAGGCTTTTCAGCTTTTCTTTCGATCGATGGTGGTGGTGGTCCGTCCGCTCAATTAAAATTAGATGGGCTCTGGCTCCGAAATTGGCGGCCCGTAATACGGCCCATGTAGTATCGACAAGACTACCTTTCCTTTCCCACGGCCCGCTAGCGCGTAACAGACAATGACATGGCCTGTTACACCTCGTACGTGGGCCTCATTGGGCTATAGAACAACGGCTCCACGTTTGACTGTCGGGCCGGTTGACAAGTCCGTGTCTTGGACCAGGTGCTTGGGCCTCTGCACATAACTACAGAGCTGAGAGAATCCCTCAGGAAAAAAAAAGAGTGCAAAAAAAAAATTCGGAGGTAATTCGAAATATCCGAGTTTGTTAAATTTGCTCCCGTTATTTTTGTGCAGACTGGAAACGTACTCCATTTTGCGAACTCAATTGAACACAGACCTCCTTCCCTCTCGCTTCAAACGCACGGAGAATACCAACCGTAACAAGTTCAAGAAGTCGTCTCACCATCCGAGTGACACCACTGTCGAGCGTCAGACCTCTTATGGTGATGCAGTGATTTTTTGTTTTTTTTAAAAAAAACACGAATTGCAAGGTAGTTCGTGCGATTTTCGATCCAGAACGGCAGGCAGCTGATCTGTCGAGCAGCGAGAGAATCCATGGATTGGGCGGCCGAGCAAGCTCTTTTGACTGGGCACTGCGCTTGGATGGGATCTGGAAAGCGAGCGACGCGCCGACAGCGCCACCGACACGCACGACTGCTTTGGTTGGTTGGCCAGCTGCCGGGGTCGCAATCATCAACAGCCACATGCCTGCGTTGCTGACTTTCTACTGCCGAGTTTCGATTCGCCCGGCCCGGAAATCCCAACCCGTTTGCCCTGTTCTTCAGACATCTCGACCCGATCGACTCTGCAAATTCCCCAACAACTTCGTACACATCTCTCTCCAAACTCGAATCCCTGTTCAACTAACTACTGCTCTGGCAAGAATCCATCTGAACTGAATGAACTCTCTCACGCTCACGGTACAGCAACACTGAAGAACAAGAAGGTACAAAGACGACGACGACGGACGGTGGCTACGCCTTGACGTTGACGGTGTACTCCACGACGGTCTCGCCGGAGGTGGCGCCGGAGTCGATGGTGTGCGCCTGCACGAACCCGCGCGCCATCCGGAACTTGCCGCTGCCGCCGACGATGCTCATCTCGCGGACGTCCGACAGCACCTCGTTCCGGCCCAGGATCGACAGGCCGCTGCCCTTGTGCTCGCCGGCGGTGAACACGAAGTTCATCACCATCAGGAGCCCGACCGTGCTCTGGTCCGCGAACGTGTACGTGCCCTGGGCGCGCCCGACCTCCGTCCCCGCGGCGCGGGTCGGCCCCGTGGTCAGCGGGTCGTCGATGGCCACCACCGCGCCGAAGAAGGTGGAGGAGGAGTTGGACGACGCCGCCTGCGCGATGCGGATCGCCGTCGGGCTTGTCCCGCCCACGATGTCGTGGAAGTAGACCTTGAACGTCGTGAACCCGCCGTCGTCCGCCGCGGAGGCGGGCGGCGGGGCCAGCGCCGCCAGCAGGGCGACGGCGCCGGCGCAAACGAAGAGGAGCTTGCTGGTGCCGCCGGCCATGGCGCGCGGTGGAGATGTGGGTGATGCTGCTTCGGGAGGTGGCCGGGATGAGGCAGCTACAGGATATGTAAGGTTGGGGCTGGTGGTGGGAGTGGTTGGTGAAGCAGCTAGCTGGTGTGGTGGTCTAGCTGCCGTGGGCAGTGGCTGTTCGCGGTAGGTGAGGTGGTCGCCATCGATCGTCTTACTTCTTTACCTTTTCTCGCATGGCAATTGGCAACTTTCTTTTCGATGGTTATTCAACTCACTACCGGAAACAGCAGGGTTGCCGTGTGCGCAAACTCGGGCACACGGTGTTGGAACCCTTTGGATCTCCTAGGAGTAGATCGATTGGGAAACTAACTTTCTGTTGAAGAAAATATCTTGCCGATGTCCATGGCGCCACCGTGGAGCTCGGGGTATGCCGGAGTCATTCGAGGTCAAGGCCGGCGTGATGCGGTGACGACGACGTAGTAGTGGTGATGGCGAGGTCGCAGAGGCAGCGGCGTGTAACCTTCCCTTTGCTTCAGCGCCCTCGTCATCCTTTCCTAGAAAACTGAGGCACGGCGAATCTTAATCCACGTGCCCCCTCGTCATCCTTTCCTTTTTATATTGGCCCTGCGCAAAGGGGGGCCCACTTGCCAGCGAAAGGGCAAGAGCACCCCCGATCAGGGTGCGTGAGAGGGGTCTGACGCAGTCGTTAGACTGGGTCAGATGAGATCAACCTTATATTCTCCCCCTTGATCTCACTCTGTACTTTAAACTTATCTCTTTACTGGCTTTGCTCTTGGCCTCATCTCATTGCAGATCAGTACGTAGAGCGTGTCTCATCATGACGGTTATTAGTTACCGTCAGACTTAACAGCCACAATGTACCTTTCTGTATTGAAACAAGACCTTAACCTTTCTTTGGGCCCTTTAGTAATCCAGAAATCGTAGGCTTCCCGTAAAACCCATGTCGACTTGGGCGGTAGGCCTTTTGGTAAGCGGATCCGTAAGCACTTGTTTGATACTTTGGTGCTCCATGATTTGATATGATTCTGGATTTTCTCCTTTGCAACATATAACCCATTGTCAATGTGTTTGGCAGCACACTTGACATGTTGCCATAGGAGTGAAAACATTCGAATGGTATATTGCTGTTGTCTACCATTATCAATTCTGGGTAATGGTTTCCTTAACCATTTTTGCCTGTCCTGTAGCCCCATATAATGCCAAACTTTGGGTACACAACTCATGAATCACAACTATTTTGCTTTGGAGCTTTTCCACAATAAAACTCTAAGCGCGAGTGTTAGCTACTACTGTGGGCTTCACTAAACTCGCCAAAACTTGATTCTTTTTACTCACAATCTTTTGAGAGTAAATGTTTCTTTCTTACTTAGCATGAGGCTGATAATATTTTGCAAAATTGCAAAACATTCTATAACTCCATTCCAGTGATCTATTGCTGGACTGGACTTCTGCCAAAATGTCCCGGATACTTGCACTATGTCAGGGTAAATTCTTTTTAGCACTAATTTTGCTTCCAACAGCTGAAGCACATAGAACCTTTTCTTTTGATCGATCATATAACGGTTCCTGGAATCCTGAAAATTCCAAACCTATTACCCTTGACAATAGGACAGGCGTAGGCTTACTCGCATGCATACTATATATCTTTTAGAACTTTTTTCTAAGTATGCTCTCTGTGATAGTCCTGATACCCCCTTTTTCTTTTATTCCGGTGAATTTCCTTTCCTAGAGCGAATGACTCTTTACCGAGATTATTCTTATCAAAACTAGAGGTCAAAATAACCTTCTTTGAATCATTTCAGGAAAAGGATTTCCCATCTTTTGAATTTTGCATATTTGCAAATTGTCATTTTGCATTGACCTTTACTTAAAACCAAACTTTTCTTTGTTCTCATAAAACTTTAGATACTACTATTCTATGATCTGATATCATCAAGTGGTATCGCAATATTTTTTTCTTTTCACAACAAAACCATTTGGTTATGTCATATATATACTTTCTTGTGCAAATCTCCATCGGGAGATATTGCTCTAACATCCATCTGATGCAATTTTAAAAGCAGTATACCATTAATTGCATTATGATTCTAAAAGAATCATTTTATGAGACTGAATAAAATGTCTCATTATAACTTATTCTTTTCTTTGCACAAAACTTTTTGCCATAAGTCGTGCTTAGCAACTTTTTATGTTCCCTCCGGAGTCACATTTCAATCTTGTAGACCCATTATAGCCTACTGTCTTGGCTCCATTAGGAACTTATTCTATGTTCCAAAATAAATTTGGAACTTTTATGTCTCATTATATCTTCCATGGCTTCTCGGCACGTCGATGAATGAGACAACTCAATTTATGACATTCATACAACGTCAAAACATTTGTTGAGACAATTTCAGTGCTTGAATCATAGGAGTGAACATACAGTCTCACTTCTCTTCAAGCCTTAGTTCTCGGCATACTTTACTCCCCCAGATTATCCCATCTATTGCAAAGATGGAATATCTACAAACTTTTGTTTGGGTTTGTTCTTTACAAGCCTCAAAGGGTGCTTTAAGCACCACCTTGCTTTAAGCACCACCTTGCTTTAAGCACCACCTTTTCTTTCGGATGTTTTGAGGCTCAACTTTCTTTCCTTCCTATTTAGAGCTGAAAAACTCCAAGAGTCTTGCTTATTTTTATGATTGGAGTATTATAACCGTTGTACTCCCTTTTCGCACCTTTTCTTTCGGATGTTTTGAGGCTCAACTTTCTTTCCTTCTTGTTTAGAGCTGAAAAAAAACTCCAAGAGTCTTGCTTATTTTTATGATTGGGGTATTATGACCGTTGTACTCCCTTTTCGGACATTATGACCGTTGTACTCCCTTTTCGATCATGCATCGCATTTAACTTTGCGGGGAAATTCTCTCTAAATTTTAACCTTTCTTGTCTTTCTAATCTTTCTCCCCCTCGAAATATGGCACAAACTTTGCTGCCATAATTTCGAAACTATTTTTTTTAACACTTGTGAACGAGGAGTCTTTCATTACTTGAACTTTATTCATATGACCAAGTCATACAAAATAATGGGAGTACTATTTCCTCGTTTCTTTTCAAGAGCTCCTCAGAGTTCTTGATTTGTTGCACTTTCAAGAACTTATCAAGTTCTTCATTTTACTATACTTTTGCAAGTCATTCTTGCAATATTGGTTAGCATACAACTTTCTTTTGTCCTTCGATTATTTTCAAGTCACTATCCAACATGCCACTATAGTAGTGCATGAGAATTGTTGGAATAACTTTAAAAGCTCCCCCAGACTTCTTTACTTTTATGTGATATTCAAGTAGCACATGAGCCATCACAACTTTTCCGATATGCGGTATAAAACTTCAAAGGCATTTGCAATGCATGTTTAATTCAACATTGGTCAAATTGAACGTGCATCAAACTCATTTCAACCATTATCTTTACTGTTGAAGGACAAGATAACACTTTATAGAGATAAAATTTTGGTCACAATGACTAAAACATGCACATATACTTTCTTTTCTGATTAAATCTTCTCGTTGGTTCCAATTTAATCAGAAAATTTAACGAATTACAATATTCGCAAAACTTTAGTGAGAGAAACCAAAAACTTTTCGAAAACAGTTGCATCTCTTTTCCATATCAACTAAAAGTCATAATGGAACAATCACTTTTCTTTCTTAACCTCAAGCTGAGTAACCTCAAAGCTTTATCTGTAGCGGTAATCAGAATCAACTTTTGTCTGTTAATTTCTCTCTACTTGGGAAGAATTGTATGTCTTAATTTAATGTTGGTCAAAATTAAAACATACAACTTTCCTTTAGTTTCAATTCTATATCACTGTTGGGCAGAAATAGAACACATGACTAGAATAAAAATTATAATATTGTCATCATCAACTTTGGTCAGAAAATGACAACATCATATTAAACTTTAAATTTCTTTTCTTTTAAGAGCAAACTAATGCTCAACTTGACACTTACAATGGCAAAAAGATACCAAAACATCCTTTCTTTGACATACAACAGCGGAAGCTTTTCTTAACCTTAAACTTAAAGGCTCCTTTTTCCCACAGGGAAAGACTCATCTGAGTTTATCTTTCTTTATTGCAGCGGAAAACTTTTACTTTCTTTCATAAGTTTTTCTTTGTTTTTCTCTATTCTCTGAAAATTGATGCAAAAATGTTAGAGAATTAACATTGAACTTAAAATCACAATGAAATTATAATATTGTTATCATCAACGTTGGTCAGAAAATAACAATATCATAATTTAACTTTAAATCAATACATTTCTATTCCTCTATTTAAATTTTCCCGTTGGTTCGAATTTAAATAGAGAATGAGACTTTTACTTTGCAGCGGAAACAAGTAAACATACTCATATTCAAAAGCAAAAACACTTTAAAACTTTGCCATTCTCTAAGACAAATTATTCGATTGGTTCAAATTTGAATAGAAAATCAAAACTATAGGAAATGCTTCTGAAAATGAGTAAAACAATTGACAAACTTTACTGTGTACGCCAAAAAACCGAGGCCCAGCAGCAAAACCGGCCCGCGGCCCATTTCGGCGCAGCGCCCCCGCGTCCCAGGCCACAGCGTGGGCCTGGGCCGGGAAAGAGCCCTCCCACCTGGGCCGAATTTGGCCTGCTCCGTCGCCAGCCGCTCGCGGCCGATCCTGGTCGTTGGATACGATCAGACGGCCCTCTGTGATCCTCGCAGGATCAAAACGCGCCGGTCGGCGGCACCCCCGTGAAACCCTAGCTCATTTGACCTCCTCCCTTCTCTCTGCACACCGAGCGGCGGCGGCCACTGTGTGGCCTTGCCCATGCCGGCGGCTCGCTGGCGACGGTGAGGAGTGGTGCCACCAGCACATGGCCATGGTCCTCCCTCTTCTTTCCCTTTCCTCTCCTTGCTTTCTCCCGGACGGAGGCGGCGGCCCGTGGCTGCCGGTGGAGGAGGTGGCGGCGCTGCCACGGCTCCCTCGCCGGCGCGCGCGCTCGCTGGACGGGGAGCGCGCCGCCGTCGAGCGGGCCGGTGACGGCGCCCTGGACCCAAAGCCCGCGCGCACGTCCAAGCAAGACGGCAGCAGCTCGGGTGCGCCTGTCCGCACGACAGTGGTCGTGTGCTAGTGAGCCCGGCTCCTCTGGTGGTCTTCCGCACGGTCGTGACCGACGGTGGTGACAGCAGCAGGTGAGTCCCGCCGCCCTTTTTTTCTCTAGGGTTTCGATTTTCTTTCTTTATCCCTTCTCGATCCAAGATCGAGACTCTGTTTTCTTTGGATTCGTGGTCGAATCCAACCCATCTCGATCTACTCACTAGAGTAGGCTCTTGATACCATTGTTGGAACCCTTTGGATCTCCTAGGAGTAGATCGATTGGGAAACTAACTTTCTGTTGAAGAAAATACCTTGCCGATGTCCATGGCGCCGCCGTGGAGCTCGGGGTATGCCAGAGTCGTTCAAGGTCAAGGCCGGCGTGATGCGGTGACGACGATGTAGCAGTGGTGATGGCGAGGTCGCAGAGGCAGCGGCGTGTAACCTTCCCTTTGCTTCAGCGCCCTCTCTCAGATCGGATCGAATCTAGGGTTCTTAGAAAACTGAGACGCTGCGCAAAGGGGGGCCCACTTGCCAGCGAAAGGGCAAGAGCACCCCCGATCAGGGTGCGTGAGAGGGGTCTGACTCAGTCGTTGGACTGGGTCAGATGAGATCAACCTTACACACGGCAAACTGGAAGTGTTTTGAATAGTGGAGTATAATGGATAGAAAAATGATTTTCATGGTAAGGAGTTCAAGGTGATGACATAAGTCTGAAACAGAAGTAGATTTCGAAGATCTTGCTCGCGAACAAAGCTCAGAACTGTTTGAACGAATCGTTCTAAAATTCTATTAAAAGCAAACAAATTCAGAAAATCATGAAATTTGTCATGGTATCATGATTTCATGCATGGAGATTGTGGTAAAATTTTGGGAATGTTTTGCAAAAGTTCTCACGTACGCTTGTTAGAAATCGAAACATCTCCAAAGAAGATCCGTGTGGAATTGAGAAGGAATCATTTACATTTGGACAGAACGTTACGAACGAATTGGGGTTTGACTTTGAAACTTTTTGTGTTTGCAAAAAACTACTTTTTTTCTTTAATGCCAAATTTTGGTTAACTTTCGGATCACTGCTCCTCTTTATATTTTTTTTCAATTGTTTATGAGTTAAACAATATAATGTGATACACATTTAAATTGAAGTATCAATTGATCAAATTATCTCGGATATAAATAAGTTCTATACCAAAATTGTAGAGCTAGATGAGATTTAAGACTTTGTAGTTGTATATTTTTGTATTTGACAATGTTTTATACTTCAAAATATCATTATAAGTTATCTGAATTCAAATTTTAAATTTTTGAAATTTCCAAATGACTTCGGATGTAAATAAGTTGCATATCAACCTTGTAGAGCTGAATGAGATCTAAAACTCTGTAGTTTACCACTTTTTGATCTGAGTTCATTTAGCCATTCAAATATTAGTTACAAGTGCATAAATGAAACAAACTCGCCACGTCAGCGATCCGTGTGCCCAAAATACTTGATTTTTGATTGGCTCAAGTGGCCTTGACCGGATCCATCTTCTTTTCTCCCTCCCCATCGGTGGATAAGGCACCTGACCTCTCTCTCCCTCCGTGTCTCTCTCCTGACTCGCACGGGCAAGCTTGTGCTGCGGCGAGGGCGCGCGGGGGCAGCGGCAGCGCGTACGGGTTGCGGTTGCGGCAACTGTGAGCGCGCGCGGGCTGCGGCGACGGCCGCGAGCGCGGGCTGCGGCAACGGCGGTGAGCGTGTGGGCTACAGCTGCGATGGCGAGCGCACGGAGGCTGTGGCGGCGAGCGGCGAGCGCGGGCTACGGCGACGACGGTGAGCACGCGGGCTGCAGCGGCGCGGCGTACGGCTGGCGCTGCAGTGAGCCCGGGCAGCGGCGGCGGCGACGACGGGCGCGCGCGGGCTGCGGCGACGAGCGCGGGCTACGGCGACGACGGCGAGCGCGTGGCGCGGGCTACGACGACGGCGGCGAGCGCGCGGGCTACGGCTGCGACGGCTACGGTGATGACGGCGAGCCCGCGGGCGGCGGTCGCGACTGCGGCGGCGAGCGCAGGCTGCGGCGGCGCGGCGTACGGCTGTTACTGCAGCGAGCCCGGGCAGCGGCGGTAGCGAGTATGGGCGGCTTCGATGCGGCGTCGGGCTGCGGCGGCGAGCCCGGCGGCAGCAGCTGCTGTTTTTTTTTTATTTTTTTGAAAAATCTTTGCCGAGTGCCCGATAAACGACACACGGCAAAGACCGCCTTTGCCGACGCCTGAATGTTGTGTGCTCTTTGCCGTGTGCGGCACACGGCAAAGCCTTTGCCATGTGCATATAGGCGGTTTGCTGTGTGCTTTGGCACACGGCAAAGAGGCGGTTTCCGGTAGTGACTCCCATATCGATCTTGCCAGCAACAATAAGAATGCGGTGAGCTTGACGAGACGACATTGAAGGCTGGAAAGGTATTGGGGCACGAACGCGCGTGGCAGAGGTGGTTCACCTGGCGGGCGTGATCCAATAACTAACTTGCGTTGCGGTACAGATTCGTTAAGACCAATTTCAGTGCACAGTTATCTAGAAACTACGTAACTGTACTAGCTGGATTTCATAGAGATAAAACTTCTCTCACAATGATGAAACTTCATTTTCTTTATCATCATAATGATTCTGCTATGTCAGCAAAAATTGCTGATGTGACATAGAATTTATTATTATAAAACTCTCTATGAAATCATCATTGAGACTAGCTTAAACTAAACATACTAGCACTAATCAGAATTTATTACTAAACTAAACATACTAGCGCTAATCAGAATATATTACTATCTTTTACTCTATACCAATCACTCTATAATGGCAACCACCGAGTAAGTATACTTGACCTATCTTCTCCATATATTTAATAGTGGTAGAAGTATGTGATTTATAAGCAAATATATTAGGTACCTTTTGAATATTTTTCATTTTAATGCATATATTATACATTTAGAAATAATTTTTGATTATTTTATTTAATGGTAGAGGAAGGTAATTTACATGTAGAAATTGGAGAGTTATTTTAGATTATTATTACTATGACATAAGGTGGTTAGCTTACATGGAAATTAAGGATGATTACTCTAGATAATTACCGTAATGTTAGAGGCAAATAATTTAAAAGCAAATTTAGGTGTTACTTGAAGATTATTTTCTTAATAAAATTGGTGCATAATTTAGAAGCAACTTAGTTGTTGCCTATACAATAATTGATAGTTGTATATGTTTTGTCTTTTTTGGCGAGATCAATGCTATGCTTCTATTTTCTACCTCGTCTTACGATGATTAGCACGAAGCTTAAAACGAGCCACTAATAAGTAACTGTAAGATTGTTACATTTTACCAATTGGGTGTCGCGTCAAGGAGGGGTGATGTATATTTATATTGTACCCCAACATATCTGCGTGCAGAAACTGAGGAAATCATTCGGGGGTTTGGTAGAGAGCATGACGACGCAGCACAATTTATATAACCACATACTTTGTTATTATGTCATGCCTTGATCTCTCATCTCTTGTTGGTAACTAACCCCACCCGTACTGTGGCTGTGGCCCTAGCTAGGGATCGAGCACCTATATATGCTATCTGTATTGTATGATTGAGGGGTTGGTAGAAGCTGTTTTTGTTCTTGAGCATCTCCTTGAAGATGAACCAACTCCAACAAAGGAGGCGCCAGTACTGTTGGTACAGTAGTTGCATTGCTTGCTGCCGAATTCGATTCACCTTTGCGTTGGGTGTGATTTTCGTTTGTTGATTGCGTTGGCAAGGCTTGAATTCGATCAACACCTACAGCTCTTGATATTGTATTTTGAGCTGTCGACACTCGAGTACTCGACACACAGCAGGTCATCTGCAAGCTTAAAGCTGATGGATGCAAAAATATTTTTTTAGATAAAGGTGATGATGAAAAACAGGGAATTCAAGGGTAGACTTTAACACTATGTAGCACCTTAAATTAGAATATCTTGCAGTATAGTTGCATTAATGCACATGCAAAGATTCAGTCCAATGGCGAATATGTATTCGATAAGCAGGGAATTTTATTTATTTATTTATTTATTTATTTATTTATTTATGCATGATGTTAGATGAACCGGAAGCTAAGGATGTTGTTTTGGACAAGATGAGCTTGAATTGAATCGATGGCCCTGCCAAAAAATAGCACTCTAATAAGAAAGAAGGTTGGGCTGGGCTCATGGCCATCCCAATCGAACGGAAATCATAATTTTTTATGCAATTATAAGAAAGTTATTTTATTAAAAGGATTAGATAGAACTTAAATTTGTAGAGGTTCTGTAATTATGATTTTTTTTCTCTACTTCGACTCACATTTTAATTTACACGTACGTGCATTTATAATTATTTTTGTTAACTTAAGTGTAATTCAACTCTTAGAAACTAAGGTGTGGTGCATTCTTTTTCAAGAGTTTACTAAAATTGTAGAGTACTACCACCTGTGTACCATAGGTCATTCTAGTGTTGTGCTGGAGTCGAACTTCTCTAACTTTGATAACTTACATATAGAAAAATAAAGCAACATGTAGACAATATAGCAAATAAATGTTCAGTCAACACAAATTGCATGATAGACTCAACAACAACAATAATAATAATAATAATAATAATGATTGGATTCAAGGAAGAGGTGACTATAATATTAAATGTGCTTTCTGCATTTATTATCCTAGTCAAGAAAATAGATTTACTTGTAGTATATGCTTAAAGCAAGCATGTGCTTCTTGCTTAAAAGCTGGAAATCAAAGTTGGAGACATGAAGTAGAATTAGAAGAAGAAGATAAATTATTAACCAGAAGAGTTACAAATTTAGAAAATAAAATAAATAGTTTAGAAGTGGAACTAGAAGAACTAAAAAGTAAGATAGAACTCAGTGAGGTACAAAAGGCTGAAGAAAAGGCTGGTAAGAATATTGAGTTAAAAGATCAGACGATAATAAGCAACAAGGATAATAGTACCATACAGTTAAAGGATGCTATAATAAACTTTGGCAGCAAATATATAGTCAAATTGCCATTTAAAGAAATTGTAGGAATAAGAATACCTGTGAAGGTAAAATTAACACCTACTATCACTTACAAAATATTAGCATTAGTTGATACTGGCTGTACTAAAAATATTATGCATGATAAATATTTTGTGAGATGCCCAGAAATAGTTCATACAATAGATCAAGAAAAGGCAGATATATCCACTGACATGTCTGGAATAAAGAAGCTTCATAATCAGTTAGCTTACAATATTGAGGTACAAATAAATAATACTAAATATATTATGGATGAGATTACAATAAGAGACCTATCTATGATACATGATGATATGATCTTAGGACTAAGGTTTTTACAATTTTCGTTGCAAACAACGATCATACATGAGCAAGGAATTACATTTATTCCTTATCAAGATAATATCCCATACATAACAGAAGTACGTAAGACTATAAGTTCCAATATCGGAAAGTCCAATTTAGAACTCCAAGGAGCTGATGATAATGACCTTGATAATCATACAGACGAGGAGTTAGGTGAAAATATAGAAGAGTTTCATATGGCAAACTCATGTACAGAATGTATTAGTTTACAATCTTTTGCACCCAATTGGTATAGAGATATAAAATCTAAAAAAGATATAGATAAAATTGTGCAAAGATTAGAAGATATTCAAATAATTGGAGAAATACCAATGAAATATTGGGATAAGAATGGTATTGTGTGTAAAATCAATATAATAAATCATAACTACATAATTAAGACAAGTCCTATTGAAGCTACACCTAAGGATATAGAAGAATTCAAGATGCATATTGAAGAGCTACTAAAATTAAGAGCCATAAGAGAAAGCAAAAGTCCTCATAGGTCAGCTGCATTTATAGTAAGAAATCATGCAGAAATAGTTAGAGGAAAATCAAGAATGGTTATTAATTATAAAAGATTGAATGATAACACTATAGATGATGGTTATAACATCCCTAATAAGCAAGAATGGATCAATAGAATACAAGGAAGTAAATATTTCTCAAAGTTTGATTTAAAAGCTGGGTTTTGGCAAGTAAAGATGGCAGAAGAATCAATAGAGTGGACAGCTTTTACGTGTCCTCAAGGCCATTTTGAGTGGCTTGTTATGCCTTTAGGATTAAAGAATGCCCCTGCTTTATTTCAAAGAAAGATGCAGAATATCTTTAATGAAAACCAAGAATTTATACAGGTCTACATTGATGATTTGTTAATCTTTTCAAAATCCTATAAAGAACATATAGCTCATTTAGAAACATTTTTTAGAAAGGTAGAGCAGCATGGATTAATACTTTCTAAAAAGAAAATGGAAATATGCAAAGAAAAGATAAATTTTTTAGGTCATGAAATTGGGGAAGGAAAAATTTATTTACAAGATCATATTGCAAAGAAAATTTTACAGTTTCCTGATGTTATGAATGACAAGAAGACATTGCAACAGTTTTTAGGAATAGTAAATTATGCTAGAAATTATATTGAAAACTTAGCCAAGTTGGCTGGACCATTGTATGCAAAGTTAAGAAAAAATGGGCAGAAACATTTTAATTCTGAAGATATAAGATTAGTAAGAGTTATAAAAGAAAAGGTCAAAGAACTAAAACCTTTAGAATTACCTTTAGATGACTATTATTTTATAATAGAGACAGATGCATCTGAAATAGGATGGGGAGCTATATTAAAACAAAAGCCGGACAAGTACTCTCCAAAAACAGAAGAAAGAATATGTAGGTACGCTTCAGGGAAATATAAGTTAAAGGCTATAAATAACACTGATAGAGAAATATTAGCTGTAATAAATGCAATAAATGCTTTTAGATTATATTTAGGATTCAAAGAGTTCACAGTAAGGACAGACTGTGAAGCTATATGTAAATATCATAATAAAATCAATAGTAAGAAAAGTTCAACTAGGAGATGGGTTTTATTTGAAGATATCATTACAGGAAATGGTTATAAAGTAATCTTCGAGCATATAAAAGGTAAAGATAATACCTTGCCTGATATATTTTCACGATCATCTATTTTGCAGGAATGAAGAGAGGAATGAGTCCTACTGGTGGTGAAAGTTTCAGCTTTGGAACTGAAAACAGATTGAGAATCTTTCCACCAAATACTTATAAATTTAAGCCTAAAGACCATATTGTCTTAGATGAAATACAAGAATGTGTTTTAGATAATTTTTGGTTCCAATATAATAATAAGAGAGATGATAGAGGTTATATGCTAGCAATATTAAATAGTTTAGCTGAATATTTTCATATGATGAATGGGAAGATACAGCCAAAAGATCCATCGAGCAATATAGAAAAGAAACCCATATATGTCATATATAGGGGAAAGACACCAGGAATATATGTAATTTTTGAAGAAGTTATAGCCCAGCAAATAGAAAGAGAAAAAGATGGAGGAATATCATGGAAAAAATATCTAGATATTGATCAAGCCCTATCATATGCAAGAAATATTTTAGGAATAAATTATTTCCTAGAGCCTGCAGCAAAAGAATATATTCAAAAATACAGAAAGGCAAATGAGGTAAAGACAAACTTGCCTGTAATAAATATAAGAGAGGATGGACCTTCAAGAATACCCACATATAAGGATGCTGTAAAAAAAGAAGCATCAAATGAAGAATATGTTGAAAAGAAGATCAAAGAAAGGATAGATTCAATAATTCCTCAATTAAAGAAAGATATGAAAGAAGAAATATGGCAAGAAGTGAAGCATGAAATAAAGGAAAATTTTGATGCCATAAAGAAGGACTATGAAGAAAATATAAAGAAGGATTATGAATCAAAAATGAATATGCCAATATCTGATGATGATATGCTGGATATTCGTGGTCATGGGCAGCAACAAGAGTATTAAGAATTATATATTATGAAAATTAAATATGTGTTAATATTTAATATACCTGCCAGTGTTGATAAGGAGTTATCAACAATTTCGCCATGGGATAAGGATAAGCATGCCAGAGTGTTTGCTTGATGTCTGCGACATCAATCATTCGGGCGTGGAAGACTATACACCGAATATATTCTCGAATATATCCAGAGAATATCACGTGAAGGAAGTGGACAAGACAAAAGGAATAAACAGTAATATCAACAGTGAGTTCTACTGTAGCCAGTACAATTATTGAAGGCAGCGTTATCGTCCAGCTGTCCAGGCAATAGTAAAGAAGGATAATTGAAGACGCCGGGTGTCCAGTGCTTCCTTAAGCCTGAAGGCTCCTCCCGTCTATAAAAGGAGAAGGCAGACGCACGCATTCATCGCCGGACGAAGAAGAGGAGAGAAGACACCGAGCCTAATACTCAGAGCGCATCCACCACCACTCCACCTAATTAGTAGCCATCTCACTCCCATTGTAATATAGAAATAAGGGAGAAGCTGTAATCGCCCTTCGCCAGTAAGGTAATCCACGGTTGTGTAAGTGCTTGGGGTTTCCCGAAAGGGAAAGCCGTATGTAAGTTTGCTCTGTGGAAATGGATTAAGCTTTCCTGTGAATTTCCCTGCTTTCCTTTGAGCTCGTGCACACGGGGTGATGTCTTTATGCTAGGGACCCTAGAGGAGAAACCTCTGCGTTGAGTTGCTCTCGTTTAGCCCATGGAGAGGCGTCTGAGAGAGCCTGTGTCCGCAGAGAAGTGTTCCCTTCGGGTGGAACTGCCTGGGGAGACGGTAGAGCCTGAGTCCTGTGTATGCGTGGCCGGGGTTAGTTCGGGAGAAGACCGGGTAGGCCTGGTTCTGAAGCAAGCTAGCGATGCATGCGGTGAGTACCGAGTAGGATTTACACAAGCATAAGACACTCCACCGGCTGAAATTTTGGTTTCGCCAACCTGCCAAGATCCTGAGAATCACGCATTACCCATACCCTGCATATTCACTAATCACGCTCAAATAATCACGCACTCACAAGAGGTCGCTATCATCCAATAGTTGCTACTTGAATTTTAGCTGTGAAATATTACCCTGCTAATCACCCGCATAATAATTACGCACTCGTCCACCATCCACGAAGGTCGCTATCGTTGAATAGCATCACACACCCATACTGCTTCCACTCATCGTAATCAAGTGCCACATATTTTGCATAATCGCAAGAAGTGCTCTGCATAGTGCAAAGAATAGTAAGTGAATTTGGGTGCCTGAGCCACTCAGTTGAAGTGCTCGTGCGCTATTCATATTCCGAATTTGAATAGTACCTGATATTTTGAATAGTGCCACGAATTTGAATAGTAACTGCTGAATTTGAATAGTGTCGTGAATAGTAAATCGTGATTTTGAATTTGAAATTTAAATTTTCGAATTTTTTTGGTAGTTCCGCTTGTTTCCCTGTGCTGGTCGAATATATCCAGAGAATATCACGTGAAGGAAGTGGACAAGGCAAAAGGAATAAACAGTAATATCAACAGTGAGTTCTACTGTAGCCAGTACAATTATTGAAGGCAGCGTTATCGTCCAGCTGTCCAGGCAACAGTAAAGAAGTATAATTGAAGACGCCGGGTGTCCAGCGCTTCCTTAAGCCTGAAGGCTCCTCCCGTCTATAAAAGGAGAAGCCAGACACACGCATTCTTCGCCGGAAAGAGAAGAGGAGAAAAGACACCGAGCCTAATACTCAGAGCGCATCCACCACCACTCCACCTAATTAGTAGCCATCTCACTCCCATTGTAATATAGAAATAAGGGAGAAGCTGTAATCGCCCTTCGCCTGTAAGGTAATCCACGGTTGTGTAAGTGCTTGGGGTTTCCCGAAAGGGAAAGCCGTATGTAAGTTTGCTCTGTGGAAATGGATTAAGCTTTCCTGTGAATTTCCCTGCTTTCCTTTGAGCTCGTGCACACGGGTTGATGTCTTTACGCTAGGGACCCTAGAGGAGAAACCTCTGCGTTGAGTTGCTCTCGTTTAGCCCATGGAGAGGCGTCTGAGAGAGCCTGTGTCCGCAGAGAAGTGTTCCCTTCGGGTGGAACTGCCTGGGGAGACGGTAGAGCCCGAGTCTTGTGTACGCGTGGCCGGGGTTAGTTCGGGAGAAGACCGGGTAGGCCTGGTTCTGAAGCAAGCTAGCGATGCATGCGGTGAGTACCGAGTAGGATTTACACAAGCATAAGACACTCCACCTGCTGAAATTTTGGTTTCGCCAACCTGCCAAGATCCTGAGAATCACGCATTACCCATACCCTGCATATTCACTAATCACGCTCAAATAATCACGCACTCACAAGAGGTCGCTATCATCCAATAGTTGCTACTTGAATTTTAGCTGTGAAATATTACCCTGCTAATCACCTGCATAATAATTACGCACTCGTCCACCATCCACGAAGGTTGCTATCGTTGAATAGCATCACACACCCATACTGCATCCACTCATCGTAATCAAGTGCCACATATTTTGCATAATCGCAAGAAGTGCTCTGCATAGTGCAAAGAATAGTAAGTGAATTTGGGTGCCTGAGCCACTCAGTTGAAGTGCTCGTGCGCTATTCATATTCCGAATTTGAATAGTACCTGATATTTTGAATAGTGCCACGAATTTGAATAGTAACTGCTGAATTTGAATAGTGTCGTGAATAGTAACTCGTGATTTTGAATTTGAAATTTAAATTTTCGAATTTTTTTGGTAGTTCCGCTTGTTTCCCCTGTGCTGGTATCAGAGCCGAGGTTATTAAAATTTGAATTTAAGGGAATTTCAATACTTTGTCAAAATTGAAAAGCTACATTATTTGAATTTAGAAGTCAATACCGGAAAGACTGTTTGTACTAAAGAAAATATAAATATTAGGTGCAGAATAAATAGTTCTGAAGAGCATACTTGGCATACCTCTCACGGTCAGATAAATTTAATAGTTGATTTAATTCATAACTTTTACATAACTTGGGGTAAAAGACAAGACGATTTAGAATTAAAATTTGGAAAATTAGAGAAAGAACATAAGCATCTAGAAGAGCAATATTTGGTAGCAAATAAAAAATTAGAATTAGCTTTGCAAGCTTTGGAAGAAAGCAAAATATTTCTGGGAAAGATTAGTCAAAACAGTGATTATATTAAAAGGGATATATCTTATTTATTCAATAAACTAGAAAATACTAATATTGCTGAGCATAGTAAAGAAATCGTGTTGTCATCATCTGGAATACTAGAGGTGACTAGATCATTAAATTTGGATAAATGGAAGTATCTGACAGCCTCACTAGAGGAGACCAGTGTCTCCAGGTAGTGCAAAAAGATACTAGGCCTTTAAGCCTAATGGATAAATTAAAAGGAGGATGTGACGAAATTGAAACCTTAGAAGAAATGATAGATGTAGAAAGTGACCTTGAAAGATACCAAAAGGACACTTTAAGGAAAATAAGACCTCAACTATTATATCAAATGGGTTGGTTTGAGTATAAAAGTGGATTATACAGAATATCTAGAGAAGTTGAATTAAGTGTTTTAACAGAACCTGTTCAGCTAAGAATTGTTAGTAAGCAAATTGAGAAAAGATTGAAATATACAGGATATAAATACATACATCAAGGAATGTATATTATAGGAATTAAAGGAATGACAAGGAAGAAATTAGGAACAAAAGTTTTAGTCACTCTATTAGATAAAAGATGGGAATCAGTACACAAGGCATCATTAGGATTCTTAGAAGGAGACATGAATGAAAATATGCTAATAACATATATAGCTCCAGATTTAATAATGCCAATAAAAGAATTTATAGACAAAATGGTATTTGCTTTCCAGACCAAAGGTTATGAAGACTTTAAAGGTACCAATTTATTAGTAAGCATAGAATTCATTGGAAGACTAACCAATAGAAGTGGAACTCGATATAAAGTAAATGTGAATAATGTAATAGAAAGTATGCAATCCAAATGAATAAATTTTAGGAGTCCTCTTAAAATCAGCTCTGAAGAAAGAGCAGGAGAAGAATGGAATATTGATGCTTTAATAGAATCAAAGACTTTAAAACAGCCTGAAGATTACATAAGCTATGAAAATAGAAAGGGGCAAACTTGTATTAGGTTTGTAGATTATAAAGAAAAAAGTATGGATGATTTAGAAGCATCTAGTTCTGAATCAAATATAGAAGAAAATAGAAGACATAGTGTATGTGAATTTATGGAAAAATTAGACATTGATAATGAAATAAAACATTATGAGCAAAAGCTAAGTAAGATTCCTGATGAATATAATACTTCAATGCTATGTGAATGGTCTGCTATAAGAGAAAAGGAAATTTACTTTAGACGAGAAATTTATAGGCTTAACAAAATTAAAAAAGAAAGAGAGTTAAATGATAAGAAATATAAAGCGTCAGTTGTTATAAAGAAGTGGAAAGATGAGTCATACCCAAAAGATGTGCAGAATCATAAAGCCAAAAGTGATCCAGACACTCATAAAGGTAATGTCATGATAGATAATAAAGAATTAAAGTTGCAAAAGGAAACTGAAGTAAAGATAGAAAATACAGAAGAGGATATTATTAGTGAAGATGAACAGTGGGAGATTAATAATAAGTATTTATTAGAAAGTTATGAGGAAAAGGATGAAGATATAAATGAGTCATATAGCGAAGATTTAGAAATACATATGTCTTTACAAGACAAAGATAATGCTATAGAAGCAATGGATCTTGACGCTAGTTCATCTAAAAGAAGACGAGGTCCAGAAATAAAAACTGAAGAGGAAAAAGAAAGACATTCTAGAATGTCAGGAACTTGGCCACCAGAAAAGGAAGAACCTGCATATACCTATATACCAGGACAATATAAATATATGGGTTCAAAAAGAAGACAATTTGAAAAGACAGTTCAATTTCAAAATTATAGAAGTGATGGTGCTATATTAAACTTAGCAGCACATGACCCTATAGATTGGCCAAATATAATCAGTATATGGAAAGGATTGATAGTGCAAAAATACATACAAAATCAGCATAATATTGGAAATAGAGTAGAAGATATGCTTACATATTTAGAAACATTTTTAGGAGAATCAGCTAAGGTTTTATGGGAACAATGGATAGAAGCCTTTCCTAATTATTATGAAGAGTTAAAAAGAGCTGGTAGTAATCCATATAATTTTGCAAATATTATTTCAAGCATTGTTATAGGAGAAGATCCTGAATTAGGATATACTACTTTGCAGAATGAAAGATTAAAAGAAATAGAAAAGTTAACTTTAACAAACTGGAAAGGAATAAAGGAATTCTCTCAGCACTACTTGTATAATGCTACAACTGCTAAGCAAGGATATAATAAAGGAATAGTCGAGAGATACTTTAATAAGTTGCCAGACCCTTTAGGGTCCATGATATTCGAAGAATATAAAAAGGAATGCAAAGAATATAATATTTCTCAAGCTATAACATTTGTTTTTAAGCAGCTTAGAAAGATATGCACAAATATACAAGCCCAAAGGTCAATGAAACAATCAGATTATAATTTTTGTAACAAGATAGTTCAAATACCATTGACATATGGAGAAGAGAGATCTAGAAATAAAAGATATCCAAAGAATTATAAGAAGGGAAATGTAAAAACAAAAAAGAGATATTTTCTGAGGAGATCAGATAATAGAGCTCCTTTCCTTCATAAAAGAAATGTACGAAGATATAATCATAGAAAGAATTATGATAGCACATGTAGGTGTTTTATATGTAACTCACCAGATCATTTAAGTAAAACTTGCCCTAATAAAGATAAGAAAAGGTATTCTAGTAAACAAGAAGAACAAGAAAAGGTGTTAATAATAGATAGTGTGAATGAGAATATCTTAGTTTGTGATGATGATATAATGGACGATGAGTCAATATATTCTATAATAGAGACAGATGAAGTAGAATATGATGAAGAAAATGAAACAAGTGAGGAAGAATTAGATTTAATTGATGAATTAGCTGGTTTAAAAATAGAAATGATGGATCAAGTAATTTGCAATCATGATTGTGAAGAAGGTAAGTCTAACATAAAATGTGTATATTGCATATATTATCAAGACCCAGGAGAAAGAGCAACATGTAGTCTTTGTTTGAGACAAGCCTGTATGGCATGTCTAGAACAGAAAAATAATGAGAAAGTGGAAAATAAGTTAGAATTAGTAGAAGAAGTTTGTTTAGAGAAAGATAAGAAGGAGAATAAATATTTAGGCAATACTCCACAAGAGTTTTTAGTTCCTAGAATAAGTTTTAAGACTGAGCAAGTCCTGTCATGTTTCACGCAGGATATTATAGATCTAATATGGAGCAAATATGCTGAAAGACAATACAAAACCTTTCTTGATATACAAAATTATTTTATAAGATTATATCAAGGAAAAGAAAGGCAACTAGGAATAATTGCCAAAGCAAATATCTTTCCTTTAATCCATATTGATGATAAATTAATTGTCAAGCCTCGACATAAATTTATAATATTCAAGGCTGACATAAATTTAAAATATTTCAGAAGTATACAAAGAAATACCGGTAATGATATCTCTTTACAAACTATTATAGACCATGGTTTAGCTCATGACATATTTGGAACACTTGGAGAAATATGTCAATCAGACCTTGGAATTGCTATTAAAGAAGCAGCTAAAAAATTAGCTTGTGTCCAAGGAAGATATAGAATTAGATTCTGCTCTAATCCACCAAAATTTACACAACCTATAAGACCAGCAAGCCATGATATTTATATTACAAAAGGATCATATAAATTTCCTACTACTTGGTCTTCTGATATATGGCAGAATTATGAAGCATTATTCGCCAACAATGCAAATCATGACAAGTGGAGGATATTTACTGAAGCAAGAGAAATAGTAGGAAATACAAAATTTGATCCTGAATATTATATGATGTATCAAAATATGATAATAAAAATATTCCTACGAGAATATTATGGAAAAAATAGTATCATACAAAGAGAAGTGGGAAGACTGATAAAGCCTAATTATGGTACAGAATGTGAACTAAGAAAAGAATATCGAGAATTGTTGGCATGGTATGAAATATGGCAGCCAGAAGATGCTGATACTGAAGTGGAAGAAATATTACAAGAAGAATATCAGCAAGATTAATATTAATGTTTCTAGAATGTTGATAAGGTGTTATCAACAATTTCGCCGTGGGATAAGGATAAACATGCCAGAGTGTTTGCTTGATGTCTGCGACATCAATCATTCGGGCGTGGAAGTATTCTCGAATATATCCAGAGAATATCACGTGAAGGAAGTGGACAAGGCAAAAGGAATAAACAGTAATATCAACAGTGAGTTCTACTGTAGCCAGTACAATTATTGAAGGCAGCGTTATCATCCAGCTGTCCAGGCAACAGTAAAGAAGGATAATTGAAGACGCCGGGTGTCCAGCGCTTCCTTAAGCCTGAAGGCTCCTCCCGTCTATAAAAGGAGAAGCCAGACGCACGCATTCATCGCCGGACAGAGAAGAGGAGAGAAGACACCGAGCCTAATACTCAGAGCGCATCCACCACCACTCCACCTAATTAGTAGCCATCTCACTCCCATTGTAATATAGAAATAAGGGAGAAGCTGTAATCGCCCTTCGCCTGTAAGGTAATCCACGGTTGTGTAAGTGCTTGGGGTTTCCCGAAATAGAAAGCCGTATGTAAGTTTGCTCTGTGGAAATGGATTAAGCTTTCCTGTGAATTTCCTTGCTTTCCTTTGAGCTCGTGCACACGGGGTGATGTCTTTACGCTAGGGACCCTAGAGGAGAAACCTCTGCGTTGAGTTGCTCTCGTTTAGCCCATGGAGAGGCGTCTGAGAGAGCCTGTGTCCGCAGAGAAGTGTTCCCTTCGGGTGGAACTGCCTGGGGAGACGGTAGAGCCTGAGTCCTGTGTATGCGTGGCCGGGGTTAGTTCGGGAGAAGACCGGGTAGGCCTGGTTCTGAAGCAAGCTAGCGATGCATGCGGTGAGTACCGAGTAGGACTTACACAAGCATTAGACACTCCACCGGCTGAAATTTTGGTTTCGCCAACCTGCCAAGATCCTGAGAAGCACGCATATTCACTAATCACGCTCAAATAATCACGCACTCACAAGAGGTCGCTATCATCCAATAGTTGCTACTTGAATTTTAGCTGTGAAATATTACCCTGCTAATCACCCGCATAATAATTACGCACTCGTCCACCATCCACGAAGGTCGCTATCGTTGAATAGCATCACACACCCATACTGCATCCACTCATCGTAATCAAGTGCCACATATTTTGCATAATCGCAAGAAGTGCTCTGCATAGTGCAAAGAATAGTAAGTGAATTTGGGTGCCTGAGCCACTCAGTTGAAGTGCTCGTGCGCTATTCATATTCCGAATTTGAATAGTACCTGATATTTTGAATAGTGCCACGAATTTGAATAGTAACTGCTGAATTTGAATAGTGTCGTGAATAGTAACTCGTGATTTTGAATTTGAAATTTAAATTTTCGAATTTTTTTGGTAGTTCCGCTTGTTTTCCCTGTGCTGGTATCAGAGCCGTGGTTATTAAAATTTCAAATTAAGGGAATTTGTGATATATTTTAGAGTACAAGAATCAGTAGAATATCTCAGTTGAGTTTAAAATGGAAGCTTTAGAAAATGAAATTAAGCAGTATGAGTTTAAACTAAGTAAAATTCCTGATGAATATAATACTTCTATGTTATGTGAATGGTCTGCTATTAGAGAAAAAGAAATTTATTTCATTAGAAAGATAGCCTATTTAAAAAAGAAATCTAAAGAGAGAGAGCTAAATGATAAGAAATATAAAGCGTCAGTTGTGATAAAGAAGTGGGAAGATGAGTCAAACCCAAAAGATGTGCAGAATCATAAAGCAAAAAGGGATCCAGACACTCATAAAGGTAATATTATAGATAATGTGTTAAAAGAGGAAAGACAACCAGAGTTGATGATTAAGCTTTTAGAAAGTTATGAAGACGAAGAAAATAATGCCCAACAATACGGAGACTTTATAGACTCTCTAGATGATGAAAGTTTATATAATCTGGATAATACTATGGATGCATTAGAAATAAATAGTGAAAGAATTAATACTTTAGAGGAGGTTAAAACTGAATTAATGGATCAAGGAAATTGCGATCATGATTGGATTCAAGGAAGAGGTGACTATAATATTAAATGTGCTTTCTGCATTTATTATCCTAGTCAAGAAAATAGATTTACTTGTAGTATATGCTTAAAGCAAGCATGTGCTTCTTGCTTAAAAGCTGGAAATCAAAGTTGGAGACAGGAAGTAGAATTAGAAGAAGAAGATAAATTATTAACCAGAAGAGTTAGAAATTTAGAAAATAGAATAAATAGTTTAGAAGTGGAACTAGAAGAACTAAAAAGTAAGATAGAACTCAGTGAGGTACAAAAGGCTGAAGAAAAGGCTGGTAAGAATATTGAGTTAAAGGATCAGATGATAATAAGCAACAAGGATAATAGTACCATACAGTTAAAGGATGCTATAAAAAACTTTGGTAGCAAATATATAGTCAAATTGCCATTTAAAGAAATTGTAGGAATAAGAATACCTGTGAAGGTAAAATTAACGCCTACTATCACTTACAAAATATTAGCATTAGTTGATACTGGTTGTACTAAAAATATTATGCATGATAAATATTTTGCGAGATGCCCAGAAATAGTTCATACAATAGATCAAGAAAAGGCAGATATATCCACTGATATGTCCGGAATAAAGAAGCTTCATAATCAGTTAGCCTACAATATTGAGGTACAAATAAATAATACTAAATATATTATGGATGAGATTACAATAAGAGACCTATCTATGATACATGATGATATGATCTTAGGACTAAGGTTTTTACAATTTTCGTTGCAAACAACGATCATACATGAGCAAGGAATTACATTTATTCCTTATCAAGATAATATCCCATACATAACAGAAGTACGTAAGACTATAAGTTCCAATACCGGAAAGTCCAATTTAGAACTCCAAGGAGCTGATGATAATGACCTTGATAATCATACAGACGAGGAGTTAGGTGAAAATATAGAAGAGTTTCATATGGCAAACTCATGTACAGAATGTATTAGTTTACAATCCTTTGCACCCAATTGGTATAGAGATATAAAATCTAAAAAAGATATAGATAAAATTGTGCAAAGATTAGAAGATATTCAAATAATTGGAGAAATACCAATGAAATATTGGGATAAGAATGGTATTGTGTGTAAAATCAATATAATAAATCCTAACTACATAATTAAGACAAGTCCTATTGAAGCTACACCAAATGATATAGAAGAATTCAAGATGCATATTGAAGAGCTTTTAAAATTAGGAGCCATAAGAGAAAGTAGAAGTCCTCATAGGTCAGCTGCATTTATAGTAAGAAATCATGCAGAAATAGTTAGAGGAAAATCAAGAATGGTTATTAATTATAAAAGATTGAATGATAACACTATAGATGATGGTTATAACATCCCTAATAAGCAAGAATGGATCAATAGAATACAAGGAAGTAAATATTTCTCAAAGTTTGATTTAAAAGCTGGGTTTTGGCAAGTAAAGATGGCAGAAGAATCAATAGAGTGGACAGCTTTTACGTGTCCTCAAGGCCATTTTGAGTGGCTTGTTATGCCTTTAGGATTAAAGAATGCCCCTGCTTTATTTCAAAGAAAGATGCAGAATATCTTTAATGAAAACCAAGAATTTATACAGGTCTACATTGATGATTTGTTAATCTTTTCAAAATCCTATAAAGAACATATAGCTCATTTAGAAACATTTTTTAGAAAGGTAGAGCAGCATGGATTAATACTTTCTAAAAAGAAAATGGAAATATGCAAAGAAAAGATAAATTTTTTAGGTCATGAAATTGGGGAAGGAAAAATTTATTTACAAGATCATATTGCAAAGAAAATTTTACAGTTTCCTGATGTTATGAATGACAAGAAGACATTGCAACAGTTTTTAGGAATAGTAAATTATGCTAGAAATTATATTGAAAACTTAGCCAAGTTGGCTGGACCATTGTATGCAAAGTTAAGAAAAAATGGGCAAAAACATTTTAATTCTGAAGATATAAGATTAGTAAGAGTTATAAAAGAAAAGGTCAAAGAACTAAAACCTTTAGAATTACCTTTAGATGACTATTATTTTATAATAGAGACAGATGCATCTGAAATAGGATGGGGAGCTATATTAAAACAAAAGCCGAACAAGTACTCTCCAAAAACAGAAGAAAGAATATGTAGGTACGCTTCAGGGAAATATAAGTTAAAGGCTATAAATAACACTGATAGAGAAATATTAGCCGTAATAAATGCAATAAATGCTTTTAGATTATATTTAGGATTCAAAGAGTTCACAGTAAGGACAGACTGTGAAGCTATATGTAAATATCATAATAAAGTCAATAGTAAGAAAAGTTCAACTAGGAGATGGGTTTTATTTGAAGATATCATTACAGGAAATGGTTATAAAGTAATCTTCGAGCATATAAAAGGTAAAGATAATACCTTGCCTAATATATTTTCACGATCATCTATTTTGCAGGAATGAAGAGAGGAATGAGTCCTACTGGTGGTGAAAGTTTCAGCTTTGGAACTGAAAACAGATTGAGAATCTTTCCACCAAATACTTATAAATTTAAGCCTAAAGACCATATTGTCTTAGATGAAATACAAGAATGTGTTTTAGATAATTTTTGGTTCCAATATAAAAATAAGAGAGATGATAGAGGTTATATGCTAGCAATATTAAATAGTTTAGCTGAATATTTTCATATGATGAATGGGAAGATACAGCCAAAAGATCCATCGAGCAATATAGAAAAGAAACCCATATATGTCATATATAGGGGAAAGACACCAGGAATATATGTAACTTTTGAAGAAGTTATAGCCCAGCAAATAGAAAGAGAAAAAGATGGAGGAATATCATGGAAAAAATATCTAGATATTGATCAAGCCCTATCATATGCAAGAAATATTTTAGGAATAAATTATTTCCTAGAGCCTGCAGCAAAAGAATATATTCAAAAATACAGAAAGGCAAATGAGGTAAAGACAAACTTGCCTGTAATAAATATAAGAGAGGATGGACCTTCAAGAATACCCACATATAAGGATGCTGTAAAAAAAGAAGCATCAAATGAAGAATATGTTGAAAAGAAGATCAAAGAAAGGATAGATTCAATAATTCCTCAATTAAAGAAAGATATGAAAGAAGAAATATGGCAAGAAGTGAAGCATGAAATAAAGGAAAATTTTGATGCCATAAAGAAGGACTATGAAGAAAATATAAAGAAGGATTATGAATCAAAAATGAATATGCCAAAATCTGATGATGATATGCTGGATATTCGTGGTCATGGGCAGCAACAAGAGTATTAAGAATTATATATTATGAAAATTAAATATGTGTTAATATTTAATATACCTGCCAGTGTTGATAAGGAGTTATCAACAATTTCGCCGTGGGATAAGGATAAGCATGCCAGAGTGTTTGCTTGATGTCTGCGACATCAATCATTCGGGCGTGGAAGACTATACACACCGAATATATTCTCGAATATAGTCAGAGAATATCACGTGAAGGAAGTGGACAAGGCAAAAGGAATAAACAGTAATATCAATAGTGAGTTCTACTGTAGCCAGTACAAATTATTGAAGGCGGCGTTATCGTCCAGCTGTCCAGGCAACAGTAAAGAAGGATAATTGAAGACGCCGGGTGTCCAGCGCTTCCTTAATCCTGAAGGCTCCTCCCGTCTATAAAAGGAGAAGCCAGACGCACGCATTCATCGCCGGACAGAGAAGAGGAGAGAAGACACCGAGCCTAATACTCAGAGCGCATCCACCACCACTCCACCTAATTAGTAGCCATCTCACTCCCATTGTAATATAGAAATAAGGGAGAAGCTGTAATCGCCCTTCGCCTGTAAGGTAATCCACGGTTGTGTAAGTGCTTGGGGTTTCCCGAAATAGAAAGCCGTATGTAAGTTTGCTCTGTGGAAATGGATTAAGCTTTCCTGTGAATTTCCCTGCTTTCCTTTGAGTTCGTGCACACGGGGTGATGTCTTTACGCTAGGGACCCTAGAGGAGAAACCTCTGCGTTGAGTTGCTCTCGTTTAGCCCATGGAGAGGCGTCTGAGAGAGCCTGTGTCCGCAGAGAAGTGTTCCCTTCGGGTGGAACTGCCTGGGGAGACGGTAGAGCCTGAGTCCTGTGTATGCGTGGCCGGGGTTAGTTCGGGAGAAGACCGGGTAGGCCTGGTTCTGAAGCAAGCTAGCGATGCATGCGGTGAGTACCGAGTAGGACTTACACAAGCATTAGACACTCCACCGGCTGAAATTTTGGTTTCGCCAACCTGCCAAGATCCTGAGAAGCACGCATATTCACTAATCACGCTCAAATAATCACGCACTCACAAGAGGTCGCTATCATCCAATAGTTGCTACTTGAATTTTAGCTGTGAAATATTACCCTGCTAATCACCCGCATAATAATTACGCACTCGTCCACCATCCACGAAGGTCGCTATCGTTGAATAGCATCACACACCCATACTGCATCCACTCATCGTAATCAAGTGCCACATATTTTGCATAATCGCAAGAAGTGCTCTGCATAGTGCAAAGAATAGTAAGTGAATTTGGGTGCCTGAGCCACTCAGTTGAAGTGCTCGTGCGCTATTCATATTCCGAATTTGAATAGTACCTGATATTTTGAATAGTGCCACGAATTTGAATAGTAACTGCTGAATTTGAATAGTGTCGTGAATAGTAACTCGTGATTTTGAATTTGAATTCTAAATTTTCGAATTTTTTTGGTAGTTCCGCTTGTTTTCCCTGTGCTGGTATCAGAGCGGAACTAGCAAGTCCTGTCATGTTTCACGCAGGATATTATAGATCTATTATGGAGCAAATATGCTGAAAGACAATACAAAACCTTTCTTGATATACAAAATTATTTTATAAGATTATATCAAGGAAAAGAAAGGCAACTAGGAATAATTGCCAAAGCAAATATCTTTCCTTTACTCCATATTGATGATAAATTAATTGTCAAGCCTCGACATAAATTTATAATATTCAAGGCTGACATAAATCTAAAATATTTCAGAAGTATACAAAGAAATACTGGTAATGATATCTCTTTACAAACTATTATAGACCATGGTTTAGCTCATGATATATATGGAACACTTGGAGAAATATGTCAATCAGACCTTGGAATTGCTATTAAAGAAGCAGCTAAAAAATTAGCTTGTGTCCAAGGAAGATATAGAATTAGATTCTGCTCTAATCCACCAAAATTTACACAACCTATAAGACCAGCAAACCATGATATTTATATTACAAAAGGATCATATAAGTTTCCTACTACTTGGTCTTCTGATATATGGCAGAATTATGAAGCATTATTCGCCAATAATGCAAATCATGACAAGTGGAGGATATTTACTGAAGCAAGAGAAATAGTTGGAAATACAAAATTTGATCCTGAATATTATATGATGTATCAAAATAAGATAATAAAAATATTCCTACGAGAATATTATGGCAAAAATAGTATCATACAAAGAGAAGTGGGAAGACTGATAAAGCCTAATTATGGTACAGAATGTGAACTAAGAAAAGAATATCGAGAATTGTTGGCATGGTATGAAATATGGCAGCCAGAAGATGCTGATACTGAAGTGGAAGAAATATTACAAGAAGAATATCAGCAAGATTAATATTAATGTTTCTAGAATGTTGATAAGGTGTTATCAACAATTTCGCCGTGGGATCAGGATAAACATGCCAGAGTGTTTGCTTGATGTCTGCGACATCAATCATTCGGGCATGGAAGACTATACACCGAATATATTCTCGAATATATCCAGAGAATATCACGTGAAGGAAGTGGACAAGGCAAAAGGAATAAACAGTAATATCAACAGTGAGTTCTACTGTAGCCAGTACAATTATTGAAGGCAGCGTTATCGTCCAGCTGTCCAGGCAACAGTAAAGAAGGATAATTGAAGACGCCGGGTGTCCAGCGCTTCCTTAATCCTGAAGGCTCCTCCCGTCTATAAAAGGAGAAGCCAGACGCACGCATTTATCGCCGGACGGAGAAGAGGAGAGAAGACACCGAGCCTAATACTCAGAGCGCATCCACCACCACTCCACCTAATTAGTAGCCATCTCACTCCCATTGTAATATAGAAATAAGGGAGAAGCTGTAATCGCCCTTCGCCTGTAAGGTAATCCACGGTTGTGTAAGTGCTTGGGGTTTCCCGAAAGGGAAAGCCGTATGTAAGTTTGCTCTGTGGAAATGGATTAAGCTTTCCTGTGAATTTCCCTGCTTTCCTTTGAGCTCGTGCACACGGGGTGATGTCTTTATGCTAGGGACCCTAGAGGAGAAACCTCTGCGTTGAGTTGCTCTCGTTTAGCCCATGGAGAGGTGTCTGAGAGAGCCTGTGTCCGTAGAGAAGTGTTCCCTTCGGGTGGAACTGCCTGGGGAGACGGTAGAGCCTAAGTCTTGTGTACGCGTGGCCGGGGTTAGTTCGGGAGAAGACCGGGTAGGCCTGGTTCTGAAGCAAGCTAGCGATGCATGCGGTGAGTACCGAGTAGGACTTACACAAGCATTAGACACTCCACCGGCTGAAATTTTGGTTTCGCCAACCTGCCAAGATCCTGAGAAGCACGCATATTCACTAATCACGCTCAAATAATCACGCACTCACAAGAGGTCGCTATCATCCAATAGTTGCTACTTGAATTTTAGCTGTGAAATATTACCCTGCTAATCACCCGCATAATAATTACGCACTCGTCCACCATCCACGAAGGTCGCTATCGTTGAATAGCATCACACACCCATACTGCATCCACTCATCGTAATCAAGTGCCACATATTTTGCATAATCGCAAGAAGTGCTCTGCATAGTGCAAAGAATAGTAAGTGAATTTGGGTGCCTGAGCCACTCAGTTGAAGTGCTCGTGCGCTATTCATATTCCGAATTTGAATAGTACCTGATATTTTGAATAGTGCCACGAATTTGAATAGTAACTGCTGAATTTGAATAGTGTCGTGAATAGTAACTCGTGATTTTGAATTTGAAATTTAAATTTTCGAATTTTTTTGGTAGTTCCGCTTGTTTCCCCTGTGCTGGTATATATATATATATATATATATATATATATATATATATATATATATATATATATATATATATATATATTAGACGTGACGATTTTCAACTCTGCATTATTATGGCTACAAATATTATCTCAAGAGGGAAATAAACCAGCTGGCGCGCAACTGCTACGCACAACCAACCACAGCAGCATCTGCACTCACATCATGAAGCCGCTGGCATGGCGACTATACTAGATATGTAAACCATGTAAGCATCGCATCCACGAACGGGTGGCCCTCCTGCATGCTGTCCTGATGGCCCCGTCTTCTCTGACGCTCCTCCTCCTCTCCCTCCTGACCCTGACGACGTCGTCCTCCGCCACCACCGCCGGAGACGACGGCGACGGCCTCACGCACATCCACCTCTACGTGCACGAGACGTACACCGGCCCGAACGCCACGGCGGCCGCCGTGCTGCAGTCCCCGCTCGGCGCCAACTCGTCGTTCGGGAGCATCGGGGTGGTGGACGACGAGCTGCGCGCCGGGCCGGACCGCGCGTCCCCGCTCCTCGGCCGGTACCAGGCCGTCTTCTTCGGCACGAGCTTGCAGGCGGGCGCGGGGTACCTGTCCTCCGTCACGCTCGTGTTCACCGCCGGCGAGTACGCCGGGAGCAGTGGAGCACGCTCTCGGTGCAGGGCCCCGTGCTCGGGTTCGCGGGCACCATCGAGCGCGCCGTCGTCGGCGGCACCGGCAGGTTTAGGCTCGCCCGCGGGTACATGCTCTTCAAGATGGTCAGCAAGCCCACGCCGGAGACGGACGTCAACGAGGTCCACCTCTTCGTGCTCATGCACCATGGCAAGTACTAGCCTTGCTGCTGCTCTTTCTGTCTCGATGTCTGCCACTCCAACAAGTACTGTTTCTTGATCTGTTCTTGTCGAACTACTGTACTGTGCGTATGTGCAGGATCACATTTCATCTGTAATAAAGGTTTAATTTAGATGCTCATAGGGATAGAATTTATACTCGTGCATTCATAGGGGTGAGTGTACGTGCGTTATGAGTGTCTGAGTTTATTATATTGTGTAATATTTTTTTTAAAATATGTAATTTCTTCATCGTCCTTGCTAGTTGATAGCATCGCGCTCTCCTTGCGGTTCTTCTCATCGAAAATATCGAGAAAATGGGGGAAATGATTGCCAACTCTTGTGGCCGTTGTCGCGTAGACACTGATTGATGTGTAGGTTAGTGCTGAGTGGTCTACGAGACTACGACTCTACGTCAGGTGAGCTGTTCTCAAGAAAAAGCACAAACCGATGAGTTCCTTCGGTGAGGGATCCACGTCCCTATGAGATTATTTGACGTATTATATTACTCTGGAGGCCAATAATATTTTTTCTCGAGTAGACTACACTTCACAGCATGTTTTTCTAGTCAATTTGTGTTTCTATCGCGTTATCTTCTATCAATATAATTCCCAACAAACTCATTATCCACAATAGTAGTAGTTAGTATCTAAATTAATTAAAACCGTTAGTAGTCGCTTGTAGAGTTGTGGTGGAATGTGTTGTCGCATAGTTACTAAGATTGAAAATTTAATAATTGTACCGAAGGAGTGTTATAGTGCTGAGACACTCCTCTTTGATCCCATGCAACTCCTTATTCTTTCTCCTCACAAATAACTCTGTCATATCAGCAAATTTGCTAATGTGACATAATATTTAATGCTCATGTATGATACTTCCATTGAGATTGGACTTAGTATTGTAGTGCGCATGCCGGGAAAGAACCCACTGAGTGGCCCTACTTGTAAGCATTTGTTGCCTATTGTTGACGCGAAACGATCACACACCAAGCCCGAGAGCCCTTACGCCAAGCTCGGACTGCACTTGATTCAAACCAAGGCGTGCTAGTCAATTTGACCTGTAAATTGACAAGGAAACAGCAAACCGTCAAATTTAAGAGTGTATCGGCTGGATTTCCGAATCACTCTTAAAAAGCGTATCGGCAAGACTCTGCCAATACAGAAAATGACAGCAGATCGGATATAAAAAGCGTGTAATGAAAGTGATCTACAGGGAATCGGCAATGAGCTGCCGATACCGATATGCAACTAGACGGCTAGATCTCGAGCCGACACGTTCCAAGAAATAATGTACAAACCCACGAATGTGTGGATCTGGAGTTCTGGACAAAATTAAGTTTGTAACCGATCTAATCAGTTTTACAAGGTTTATCGTGATAAACAAGGAGCTTACAGCCGATTAAACAGATCACTAAACCGGGTAATTTGTGAATAGATCTAAACGAGAAAACAGCGATGCGCCCGAGATCAAAGCTTAGATAAATTCGGTAAATTTTGAATAGATCTGAACGAAGCTACATCGATGCGCCCGAAAGCTAAAGCTCACATTTACTCGGTAAATGAAGACTTACCAGCAGACCAAGTCGCTCGAATGTGAGGCTTCCTTGATCAGCTTGAAAGAACTCGTAGAAAAGAAAAAAGATGGCGAAGTCGCCGACGAGAAAGTAAATTGCAAGTAGTAAAGTTTTGTTGGTTGGATGTGTATCAATCTTTACAATAGCTGAGGGGCTCATATTTATACCCCACGCTAACATAATCCTAGCCGATTACGACAAAGCACGATTCTATTCTATGAAACAAAACCAATTCTAAAACAAGATAACTCTTGCCAAACCGAAACCAAAATATCTGGTCAATTTCTCCTCCTCCAGTCAACAAGATTTTCAACGGTGATGCACGATCACCCCTTCAAGTCTACCGATCGTACCACATAGAACATTTTCTCCTCTGCAACACTCTTCCTTAACACGTGTTAAAATCTGGTGTCAACACCTATCCCTCGTCAGGGCAAGTACATTGGAGCCGTCTAGTAGACAGTCCATTAAATGACACGTCATCTTGAGATGACTGAACATATATAACCTCTACAATACGTTGTTGTTTTTGTTATCACGTCGTACAACCATATCTTTTATTTTGTTAAATAAAAAAAGTAATATTGTGAGTAGCATGATAACAACTTATACAATAGTATGTAAGCGGTCTCATAGTCCTTGATTTTTGCCTATGAATTCTACATGAATCTGCCCCTCTCTGCTCCACTACAAAAAATTCTATATGTATCTGCATTAGACAACCTATGAGACCACCGCTGACGTATAGGAATGTACTTACACTCATACTCATTTTTGTGTCAAGCGACACTACGGAAACTCAAACATTGCCGAGTGTCGGACTCTTTGCCGAGTGTCTTCCTTCGGGCACTCGGCAAAGTAGTGGGTTTGCCGAGTGTCAAGAGGAACACACTCGGCAAAGCCTCCGCACTCAGCAAAAAACGGCTTTGCCGAGTGTCCTCCGCTTGACATAAATACCTATGCAGTGTCACAATGATCTAAATACCTATAGTTTTACATTTGAAATTGTAGTCAAGGATTTAGATAGGCATCCATTTTGATATTTTTTGCATCCGAGGTTGTTTAGAAAATTTAAATTTCAAATTTGAGGGATTTGAAATTGAAATAGGAGAATTTTGAATTTCAAGTTTTTGTTGACAAGATTATTTAAACAAAACGGTTGTCAACTAAATAGTTTCGTATATTTTCGAGATATATAACTTTCATTTTGGTGGTTTTCCCGTCAAAGGTATTTTTTTAAAAAAAATTCAAATTTTAAATTTACAAAATTCAAACATGCTTTTCGTTGGAAAAAGGCTTCAAATAAAAAAAATTGAACTACAAAGTTGTCCAACTTTTCAAGGTGAACGACTTTTATTTTGTTTCCGTGGCCATCCGATGAAGTGGTAGAAAAGTTGTTCAGAAAATCAACAGCTATGCTATAACGTTTCCGAAACGTAGTCGGAGAGTTGTTGATTTTGTGCACAACTTTTCTACCAATTCATTGGATGACAATGGAACCAAAGTAAAAGTTGTTCACCTTGAAAAGTTGGACCACTTTGTAGTTCGAATTTTTTTGATTTAAAGTCTTTTAAGGGTTAAAAAATTGGTTTGAAATTAATATTTGATGAGTGCCTAGAGGAAGACACTCGGCACAAGCTAGGTTTGCCGAGTGTCAACGATATGGCACTCGACGAAGGGTGATTTGCCAAGTGCCTCATATCTGCACTCGGCAAACCCAGGCCTTTCCTGAGTGCCAGATCACGACACTTGGCAAACCACTGCAATAAACTTCCGCGGCCAGCTCCGGTCTTTCTCCTCTCCAGTCGCGGCGTCACGCAAAACAGAACACGGGCGCCACCACCCCCACTCCCGGCGCCACCACTGGTCTTGCCGCCGATGCCTGCCCATGCCACGCGGCCGCCGGCACCGCCCTGCGGCCGCGCGCCGCCCCCGCTGCCCCGCATGCCCCACAGCCCGGCCGCCCCCTGGCCACGCGCTGCCCTCGCCGCCCGGCGCCGTGCGTACGCCACCGCCGCCCCACGCCGCCGTCGCCGCCGACCCCCAACGCTGGCCATCCGGCCCCCGATGTGCTGATCTCTTATTTCCTTTTTTTTTCTGGGTGAGGTATTTGTTCCAATAGCTAAGCTGCAGTGACAGCTATTGTCACTTCATAGTCAGAACAACAACCATTAAGGTGTTCTTGTCACTGTACACAAATCATATGCTTATTTTACTCTCAATCAGCAAATGGAGGACTGTTTACAAATTCATATTCTTTTCCTTTGAAGGGTGCTTCAATGTTGCTTCTTGCACTGTTCTTCACCTGGAAAGCTCTGGCACCTTATTATGGGACCTCTCGCTATTGTTGGCACCTCCTGTAAGTTGCTTGTCATTCAGCTTGTTGGCCTTTGCTGATTGTTTTTGTTGGTGGGCATTTGACACAACTGAAATGCAATTCTATGCAGGTATGTGCTGTCTTTTGCTCTTAGGGCTGACCCTTGTTCCAGCTTTACTATTTCCTGAAATATGCTTTTGGCAAGTACCATGTGTTAATTTGCTATCAGTCTAGGTCTCAATTAGTGTAGCATGATATTGAATCCTGTGAAAAAAGTATCACAGTAGCTATTTATGCTTGGCTTCACTCATAAAATTTCAGCTCTGTTTTTAAAAAACCAAATTCTGCAACTTTACTGAGTGTCAAGGCAAAAACACTCGGCAATTTTCAGTTTGGCACTCGGCAAATCGGCCTCTAACGGCAGTTCTGATTTGCCGAGTGCCTTTTTGTTCTTGATAAAATCTTTGCCGAGTGTGTTCCCAAAAAAAAAAATCTTTGCCGAGTGCCCGATAAATGGCACTCGGCAAATTCTTCTTTGCTGTCAGTTTTTTTTGCCGTATACGCTTTGCCGTGTGCCACACTCGGCAAAGCCTTTGCCGAGTGCAATATGGGCTTTGCTGAGTGTTTCTGGCACTCGGCAAAACTTGGAAATCCGGTAGTGCGAGTGGTGGCCAAAAATCAGAAGGTCGTCTCTTCCCCTTGCTCAAATCCCTGCAGCTTGCACCCAAATTTGATTACCACGTCACTCTGAATTTTGTCACCTAACACATGCCCCGATCAGGTTTCGAGGTATAAACAGGGGATGGGTGCGATTTCTGCTCAAGGCCATATTCATTTAATCCCTAGCTAAGAGGGATTGAACGGAATTGAAGGGGATTAGATCCCCTACAAGTCAGTTGGGGATCTAATCGCCCTCAATCCCCTCCGAACCCTCCATCTCGAGAATAACTAGACAAGCCTAACAATGTTGATAGTCATGAGCCGTCAGGGAATGTCATCGTGACGGTTTAGGGTACTTTCCCTGACGGCATAATAGTCAGGAAAAACCTGTCTGGGGTGATGACTGATGCGTGCTCTCCATTACACGTCCACACAGATCTTCCGGAAGCTTAAATCTGAATAAAAACAATAGGCACGGATAGACTGCTCCACGTTATTTTTAATTAGAATATTTTTTAGAAAAACGTCTATATAACCCTCCAAAACCGGATTTTTAGTCCCCTCGTCTTTGCAAAACCGGTCATTTTACCCCTAGGGTGGTTTCACAGTCCGGTTTTACTACAGTGGCATGATTTTATATTTATCTTTTTTATTTATTTTCATAAAATCTTTAAAAAATTATAGTAAATCATAGAAAAATAATAAAATAGAAAATCTAATTTTGTTGGAGTTCACAAGTGTAATTCTACATAGTGAACATATAATATGGTATACTTTAGCATAAAGTTTTCACTGTATATTTAGATCTATGCTTTTCTGCAATTCATCGGAATAATTTATAGATGCAATTTCTATGGTCCAATTGTGGTGAAGTTTTTATGGTGGGCGAATTATTGTATTATTGAACTGTGGTAAAAATTTCATAATCATTGAATCATGTATAACTTAGTTATAATTTATTTATGTTATGCTTGTGAAATCTACGCTATATCTATAACTAAGTTATACATCATCCAATAAGTATAAAATTTTTACTACAGTTCAAGCATACTACAATTAGTCCATAATAATTTTTTTACCACAATTGAATCATAGAAGATGCATCTATAAATTATTCCAATTACTTATGGAAAAGCATAGATCTAAAACTATAAAAAATATTTGTACTAAAGTATATTATATGTTTATTGTTTAGATCTACTCACGTGGATTCCAACAAAATAAAATTTTCTATTTTATGATTTTTTTGACTTGATATGATTTTATAAAGATTCGATCGAAATAAATAAAAAACAAAATCATGACATTATAGGAAAACCGAACTACAAAACCACCCTAGGGGGTTAAGTTTTTGGTTTTGCAAAGGTGAGGGGGTTAGAAATCCAGTTTTATAATTCAGGAGGTTATGTGATCCACTGTTATTATGTTAGGGTATTATATAGATTTTTTTGCATATTTTTATGTATAATTGCAACACACATGATGGACAGATTCGATGCAATTGTATGATGAACTGGAAGAGTTGTTCCAGATGAGAGGAACGTGTTCCAAAATGTCACATATATAGATGGCCAAATGGGCTGGCACGGCACGACACAACCCGACCCTAACCCTAGCCGGCACGGCACGAATCAGGCACGACACGACTGGGCATGACTAACTAGTCGTGCCGTGCCGTGCCAGCACTGCGTGCCTGGCCGCGGACCCAGGCACGACACGACTAAGAATTAGTCATGCCGTGCTGGCCCATCAACATGGCTAACGCATAGGGTTAGTGCCGACCCAGACACTATAGTCTACAACCAGCAAGCCACAACTTCATCAGTTCACAAAAACAAGCTAAGTTCAAATTTTCCACACATAACAGGATTACAGAACTCAGAACATAGTCACACAGAACACATTTCAAAGTTTGAGCTGGTGCAATGGCTGCCTCATTAAAAACCTATCTAGGTAAAACTCACACCTCATGAGAAACCGTAGATAGGAAAAGAGTACAGCCCAGCTCAATCAAGTTTCATTATTACATAGTTCAAATGTTCCAAGGTCCAAGTACATTAATACATAATTAGTTACACATCAAGATAAAGATCATCAAAAGCGGCTTCAAGTTCCTTGTCCTCCATAGAATGTTGTGCTCTTGCATCACCAGCCTCCCAGTCTTTGATGCAGGAGAGCATCTCCACCGTTTCTAGAGCCAGTCGGCGGCGGCACTCCTCGATGATCCTGCCAGTAAGACTAAATGCAGATTCTGAAGATATAGTAGACACAGGCACAGATAAAACATCTTTAGCTAAGATTGAAAGAATTGGATTGGTGTGTTTGTGCACTTGCCACCAATTCAAGATATTGAAATCATCATCAAACTGATTGACAGTGTCACTGTCCAAGTAGGAAGATAGTTCAGAAGTAATACCAAGAGAAGCACCACTTGTTGCTGGTTGCAACAATGCACTAGCAGAAGTTCTTCTAGATAGAGAGGATGGAGTGGGTGTAGAGTTACCAAAACTGGATGAACCAGCACTAGCAGAACCATGATCATCACCACCAAAAATCTTACCCTAGGCAGATTTTTTCTTACCAGAGCTCACTGGTTGTGAAGGCCTCTGCAATCTCACTGCACCAAACTTCTCATCATATTTGTTAGACATGGTAGAAAGTTCAGCTCTTCCCTCAGTTAAGTAAGGAGAGTAATCAGTTCCAGTGAGGTTAGACAGTACAACTACAGCTTTGAGCAAAGCATAGGTCTGTCCCTCCAATACTTAAGAAATTTAGATTTCATAGGAACAACCACTGATCTAAGCATTGCATCATTTTCATAATTGTTTAGGTGTGCAGCAATCTCAATTATACAATGGAGAAGTAGGATCATATACAGCAGACAGTGCACAAGTTGAATCATACAAAAGCTCAAGAAATGTCAAGATGTGTTCATCAATATACCAGTGGGTCTCTGTCAATAGCATAGGCTCACCTGGTGACCTAGGGTAGTGTGTCTGGATAAACACACTAAAGCTCTGCTTATGAGGCATAAGATGCTTAAGCATGAGGTAGGTAGAGTTCCACCTCACATCCATGTCTAAAGCAAATTTTCTTGGACGCTCATTCACAGCAATGCAATAGGTTTTGTATGCTGCAATGCGCTGGTTAAAAGAATTCAAGAAAGAGATTGTTGTTCTAAATGATTCTAAGTAAGCAGATATCCTCTTCAAGCCAGACTTCACAATAAGATTAATTATATGGCAAGCACATCTCTGATGCAAGAATAGAGTACCAACATAACCATAAATTTTAGGAGACAAAATATTAATAGAAGAAGTATTAGCAGATGCATTGTCCAAAGTAACAGAAACTACTTTTTCAGTTAAACCAAAATCATCCAACACAGCAAGCACACGCTCAGCAATGTTTTCACCACTATGGGAAACATCAATGAGCCTCAGCTCTAAGATCCGCTTCTCTAATTGCCAGTCACTACTAACAAATTGAGCAACCAAAATAAGGTAATCTTCCTTAGCATTACCTGACCAAATGTCAGATGTGAAAGCAACAGATGAAGCAGTAGCTAAAGTCTCAATAATTTTACTATGACGATCAGCATAGTAGTAGCTAAAGTCTCAATAATTTTACTATGACGATCAGCATAATACTTGACAAGATCTCTAGTGGTGGTTTGCTGTGAGACAATAGCAAACCGAGGGTTATGTGCAATTTTAATGTACTCTTCAAATGCTTCAGAATCACCAAAACCCAGAGGAATCGGATTCTCTTACCATCCACCACCTTGTAGATCTTCTCATACTCATCCCAGACATCAGAGGTGCATGGTCGGTCCCTCTTGCCAGTGGCAGTGGCAGTGCTCTCGGTTTCGTGCTCAGCACTAGCACTGGCACCGGCACCATCACCATCACCATCACCAGCAAGGTCGATAGGCGCAGTGGCACTGTAGCCAAAGAGCTCATCCTGCCCCGCGAGGAGGTCTTCTTCATCATCTCCGACCCCCCTATCAACCGAATCTCATGGTTGATGGTCATAGAGTGGCCGTCATCCACCATCGCCAGCGTCTGGTTCCTCAACGGCAGTGAGGAAAGAAATCAAGAACAATCAGAAAAGAAATCAAGAAAAATCAGAAAGAAATCAACAAAGAAATGAAAGAAAGAACAAGAAAGAGGAGGAGGGTGAACAAACCTGCATGTCCGGAGCACCAGAGTCGCCGAAGAGGTCCAAGAAGTGCAAGCCCGGAGCACCAAATTAGCCGGTGAGCTCTGGTTCCTCAATGGACTAGGGTTAGGGTTAGGGTTTCGGGATAGAGGGCCGAGCCGGAGATGGACATGACACAGGAGCACAAGACTAGAAGAGGAAGAGTCGTGCCATGCCGGGGAGCCAGCGGCGGCAGAGGACTGTCGGCTGGATAGGGAGAAGGCAAGAAGCTCTAGATCTAGAAGAATAGAGGGGACGAGGTGGATAGGAGGTGCACGACGGGGGAGGAAACAAGATGGCCGTGGCTGCAGGCCATCAGCGGCAGCGGCCGGCGGAGAGGAGGAGGCGAGGTGAGGGAGAAGATGCGGAAGGCGAGGAGGAGGAGGTGGAAGGCGAGGAGGCGCAGGGTCAGGAGGGGGGGTAGGGTTTGCCCTGGGTGAGTGGCGCGGACAGGTTATATACCCAGGGCACTAGGCCGCGGGGGAGCCCAACGACTAGTGGGCCCAAAATTAGTCAGGTTGCATAGGGTCAAGCCCATTAGTCGTGTCAGGTTAGGGTCAACACTATAGGTCAAAGTCCAGGCCCAGACACTACCCTATGCATCGTGTTGGGTCGACCCTGACCCTATAGGTCATGGGCTGGGCTGGGTTAGGGTAGGGTTTTTTTCGTGTCGTGCCTAGTGCGGCCCATTTGACCCAGTCCATTTGGCCATCTATAGTCACATATTTAAAGACAGTAGGGATACATCATCAGTTATGGCAAGAGCTTGACAAGCATGATGAACGCAGTTGACTAAGTCAAAGGAAATGGTCACTCCCTTTTAACAGTAAAGGTATATAAGCTAGGAGCTTAATTTGAAAGATCATCAAATGCTACAATCCCTCATTATTCTGCATCACTTCTGTTGTGGTGTGGCAAACCACAGCCGGGTGGCGGAAGGCACCCGCCTAAGCCTAGAGGGTGTGTACTCAGGGGTTAGCTAGTACTAGTTCGATCTCGCTTAAGAACACGATGAACACACGAAGAATTTAGAGTGGTTCAGGCCGCCGGAGCATAATACCCTACGTCCACTGTGTGATGTATTGCTTGGGTTTGGAAGAGCTTGGAGTTGAGTCCAGCGAGCGTCTGGGGTGCTCTGGAGAGCTTGTGTCCAACCTCCCCCGCGTACAGTGGGCGCCTCCCTTTTATATCTCAAGGGAGGTGCGCACATGGTCGTTGGTCCCCGACAGGTGGGCCCAATGATGTAGTATAAACTAAGTACTGTTCATACATTAAGTGTCGCAGGGGAAGGAGATCTCCCTCCTGGACTTCCTTGCCAGCTCCCGGAATCCTCCGTCCGGCGTGTCCAGGTGCTGTCTTGTCGAAACGGCGCCGGGCATAGCCAGCGGCGTCGCCTGCCACGTAGCTGGACGGCTGTGTAGCTTGCGGCGTAGGTGGCATGATGGAAAAGTGTCGTGCCGTCATATCCAATTAATGTGGTAGACGAGCTTTGCGTGGGTGCGGCGCAGGCAGCTGCACTGTGTACCTTGGTAATACACGGTCCACAGTGAGGCCTGAAAAAGGCTGCCCCGCGTGCAGTGGGTGTAGAGCATGCCTCAACCATCCGCATTAAATGCGGTAGGTGGGCGAGTGTTCCAGTGGAAGACTCGTGCCCGTGTCCTGCACCTGCGGGACACGTGGAGTCTCCGGACCTCCCTGGCGGTATGCTGGCTCTATGCGCATGGGAGGTCTGGGCAGGCACGGGGAGGTCCCGTACCCCTATGGGGGGTCCGGGCCCCCGACCGTTGGTTCGGAGCTCCCCCTCCTCTTGGGACACGTGGCGTCACCGGACCCATCCCAGAGCGGGGAGCAGGTCCGGGGCCATTGGCCCGGTGGGGTAGGAGCCTGACCTGTGGGGCCCGGCAGCTCCGCCCCTTATGGCGTTAGTCACAAATGACTATGCGAGTCCTGCCTTGTTGCAGTAGAAGTGGGTATCCCTGGTACAGGGTACCGACAGTGGCCCCCGGGCCCGCCTCGGGAGAGGAACGAACCCGCAGGTGGGGCCACTACATCAATTTGGCTCTGCTTAACTTGAAGCCTCTTAGTACTGGGGTCTTGACCGGCTTTGACCACCCTTTGGGTTATTTGCTACCTCATCACGTCGCAACGGCTTACTGACTTATGGGTCCCACTCTCAGTGGTTCACCTAGTCACGCGCGTGACGCTCGGCATTGTTGCGGCTGGAGTAAACGGAATGTTTACCATCGGCGCAGTTCCCGAAGAGCCCGGTCACGCCAGCGCTTAATGCGCGCACGTCAGCTCAGCTTCCGCCTCGCTTCGTGCGCGGACGACAGTTCAGATTCCGCCCTTTCACACCTTTGTGGTTACTCACCCTCCCTGATTGGTGGGCCGGGGCCCCCTTGTCATGGTTCGGTGGTTAACTCCAGGCGTGTGCGTCGCTTGGGTTGCAGCGACGGTTCCGGGGCGCGCCGGTTGGATCAGGCTTTATAAAGGGACGAACCGCGTACTGCGGTTACTTTTCCGCATTCACCTTCTTCCTTCCAACCTTTGCGCCCCTTGCCTTCAAGCCTTCTCCCTTGCTCATCTGCGTAGATTGCTCTACACCCCCACAATGTGATGGCGTCCCTCAGCCACCCCCGTCGATTCTAGACCGAGGAGGAGCTGAGCACGGTGCGCCGTTTGCTAGGGTGGAGCCCACAGGAGACTGGCTGGGGGATCCGAGCAGGCTCGGTTCCCCTCGGCAACCTCCGCGCCGGGGAATTCGTGCTATTCACCTAGCACATTTCCACTGGCGTGGGGCTGCCGATCTCTTCGTTCTTACTGCTGTTGCTGGAAGACTTCGGCCTCCAGCTTCAGCACGTCACGCCCCACTCCCTCCTCCTGGCATCCATCTTCGTCCATTTGTGCGAGATGTTCGTGGGAGTGCGGCCCTGCATCATCCTCTTCCGCTATTTCTTCATACTGGTGAAGTCCGGGAGGGCGAAGGATGAGGTGGGGGCGTATTACTTGCAGACAAGGAGCGACCTGCCGATGCTTTACATTCCCGGCCTTACTAGCGGGAAGTGGGAGGAGTAGCGCAGGGATTGGGTGCTCGCCACCACCGAAGCTAACGAGCGCCTCGCCTTGCCGACCGAGGGGCTCGCCTCCGACCGTGGATCCTGGAGGGCCAAGCCGTCCCTGCAGCCGGATTTTGACTCCGTGCTGGGCAAGATCAGGTCGCTGGCGGAGAGCGGCCTCACCTCGCTGCACGTGCTCGGGGACTTCTTGAAGCGCCGGATCGCCCCCCTGAGGCAGCGGCCGCGCCCTGTCTGGAACTTCACCGGCCTCAACGACTGCAGCAGAACCCACCGCGGAGAGGGGAGCGACCTGACCCAGGAAGCCCTGGAGGTCCTGGTGCGGGCGGTGACGGGGGAAGTCTTCATCCCAGAGAACCTGATCCTCCCCCAGGGTGTCGCCCCCCTCTGCGAGGACTCGCGCCAGAGGACCGCGGTGCTGGCCACCCTGCCGACTCTCGACGATGGCGGGCTGGCCGCACGCCAAACCGGAGGCGACCCGAACCGTGGGATCCGGATCCCTGGTGCGTCCGGGAATCAGGACGTGCCGGACGTCGCGGGGTCCGGCCTCACCGCCAAGGGCAAGCAGGCCGTGGCTGGAAGCGCCGCTACGAGCGGTCCCAGCCAGGCCCGGGGCAGCTCCGGCGCACCGTCTGGAGATGCGAGCCGGCGCAGGCTGTAGCGGGGTGACGGGACCTTAGTTGGGGAGCCCGCTGCGAAGCGCTAGAGGTCCGCTGAGGACGCGGGCCAGGGCAGCTCCCAGGCCCCCGGCCAACGCGGGACCTCCGGGGTGGACGCGCCGCCACCATCACCGCTGAGAGACACCTCCTCCCGGCAGCAACAGCAGCAGCAGCAGCCACGGGAGCATCAACAGCAGCAGCTGGAGCAGCCACAGGTGCAGCAGCAGCAGAAGTAGTCGTCGGGCCTCCGCGGACGCTGGAGACCCATCGTCTCAGGGTTAGTGCTATTCTGTCCACATCCCTTATTCTCGGTGCTCCGCTTTATGCTGAAAGCTCCTTCTCTTTGTTGCCAGGGCTCCTCGCCCAAGCATCTCTTCCACCATCGCCGGCTCGACGGCTGGTGCCCAGGCGACCGCGGCCTCGGCGGCGACAGCGGCTGCGACGGTGGGTGCGGGATCCTCGGGTGCAGCGACCTCTGCTAGCCCAGTGGTGCCCGGTGCGGCGGTGACGGGCGCGCCCTCACCAGGCTCAGCAGCGCCCAACGCTGCAGCGGCGGACGCACCTGTGGTGGACGCGACAGACGCAGCGGCAGCGGAGGCGCCGATGCTAGGCGTAGCCGCGCCTGACGCAGCGGCAGCGGAGGTGCCGGTGCTGGGCGCTGCCGCGCCGGACGCTGCAGCGGCGGAGGCACCGGTGCTGGGCGCAACCGCACCCGAAGCAATGGCGGTGGAGGCGCTGGTGCTGGACGCAGCCGCGGCGAGCACAACGGCTACTAAGGCTCCGATGCCTGCACCGGAAGCTCCCACCTCCAGCTCTGCTCCTGTTGCAGAGGAGGAGTTGGAGGTGGTCTTTGGCATGCAGCTCCTACAGCTCCAACCCCTGGAGGAGGAAGCGACTCCCCTTCCCCAGGTGCTGGTCCAGGTCCGGCGATCGATAGAGGAGGCAACCTCCTCCGCCGAGGCGGCCTTCCGGCGGGAGTGGGCTGCTCTGGAGAGCGAGCGCCAGCGCCTCTCCGACTGGCACACCCGCCTGGAAGCGCACATGAAGGCTGAAGCCTCCCGTGCTGCGGAAGCCCGGTCGAAGCTCAAGACCGACCAAGAGGCCTACCGAGTCAACCTTCGAAAGGTGTTTGACCGGGAGTTCGCAGTGTCGAACCAGGAGAAAACCCTGGCGCAGCGGGAGGAGGCTTTTGCCCTGGAGGTTGTCGGCTTCGCGGCTCTGCGGTCCGATCTTGAGACTCTGCTCGCTGCCCAACGGTCCAAGCTCGAGACCTGTAGCCAGGGTCTCGAGATCCGCAAGCAGGAGCTGGACGAGCTCTCTGGGACCCTGGCCGGATGGCGGAAGCAGCTGGAGGAGAGGGCTAGCCAGCTGGCTACAGCCAAGTCGGAGCTGGAGGAGGACTAGAAGTCCCTCTATAAGAGGGAGTCCCATGCCACAAAGATGGAGAAGCAGCTTGGGATACAGCGCGACTCCCTTAAGAAGATGAAGGAGTCGGCGGAGAAGAGGAAGGCCGAGCTCGAGGAGAGGCTCCACGAGGTTGAAGCGGCCAAGGCAGCTCTAGACAGCCGGGTCCAGGAGGCGGTCCAAAAGCTGCAGGAGGATCAGCGCCTAGGGGCCCAGCGGATCGCCGACTGGGTGAACGAAGCGTGTTTAGCACTGGTGCCATTTGGAATGAGCCCAATCCAAGTGGCAGAGGCGCCAGCATTGATAGCTGACGCCCTTCCGGTGCTCAACTCCGCTTTGGATAGGCTCCGGCGTCTGGAGCCGGTCCTTGCTAGCCAGCTTGAGGTCGAGGGCCGCGAGCTGATCTGGATGGTGGCAGAGCACATTCTGACGTGCCTCCGGAGCCACGACCCGGCCATCTCGCTGGCCCCGGTGCTCGATGGTCCCGTGGCGGAGACGGAGGCCGCCGCTCGGGACAGCGTGCGGGAGGTCGTCGACTTCGTCGCCGCCTACTTCAAGCGGGAGCCTGCCGATCCCTGAGTTGGACTGTGTACTTTTGCTTTGCTTTTTGAGTTACGTAACAAAACATTGTACTTGTTTGAAACTTGATAGAAGAAAATTTCAACTTAGCTGTTCATCAATTGTTCTGGTTTGCGGTACACAGCACCCCTGCGCCCTAGCCCCTGGCTGATAGGTTCAGTTGTTGGACCTATCGGCCACCGGAGCCGTAGAAGACACTTGGGACCCCCGCATAAGGTTGGGCAAGCGTCTTTGGTCATAGGTGTAGCATAGATTGCAAGCCGAGCGAGCATCTTGTTCCCTGCGTAGCAGAAAGAACTACAGAGAGGGAAATGAATCTCGCATATATGGTCAACGTCGTTGCCCAGTCCTTGCAGAACTGGGGGAGGCCTGAGCCAGATGGAGGAGATGGTCAACGTCGTTCCGCCACTGCCTCAGGGCATCTGGCGAGGCTGCAGCAGTCGGAGGGTTGCTAAACAACTCCCTAGCCGCCGCCAGCGCTCCACTGCTCGCAGCCTGCGAGGGGGCCCGTGACGGCCGCCCTGACCCTTGCCGTCGAGCAGCGCGCGCTGCCGCCGATGGCGCCTGCTCCACGGGCACGGTTACCCCAGGAGCAGGAACGCGAGAGGCGTGTGGCGTGGAGGACGCCACACCCTCCGTCATCTCCACGTCGTCCACACGAACCATGGAGACAAGGAAGAGATGAACTGCGACCAGCTACTTCCCCTACCTGGCGCGCCAAATGTCGTGGTGTGGCAATCCACAACCGGGTGGCGGAAGGTACCCGCCTAAGCCCAGAGGGTGTGTACTCGGGGATTAGCTAGTCCTAGTTCAATCTCGCTTAAGAACACGATGAACACACGAAGATTTTAGAGTGGTTCGGGCCGCCGGAGCGTAATACCCTACGTCCACTGTGTGATGTATTGCTTGGGTTTGGAAGAGCTTGGAGCTGAGTCCAGCGAGCGTCTGGGGTGCTCTGGAGAGCTTGTGTCCAACCTCCCCCGCGTACAGCGGGCGCCTCCCTTTTATATCTCAAGAGAGGTGCGCACATGGTCATTGGTCCCCGACAGGTGGGCCCAACGCTGTAGTATAAACTAAGTACTGTTCATACATTAAGTGTCGCAGGGGAAGGAGATCTCCCTCCTGGACTTCCTTGCCTGCTCGCGGAATCCTCCGTCCAGCGTGTCCAGGTGCTGTCTTGTCGAAACGGCGCCGGGCATAGCCAGCGGCGTCGCCTGCCACGTAGCTGGACGGCTGTGTAGCTTGCGGCGTAGGCGGCATGATGGAAAAGTGTCGTGCCGTCGTATTCAATTAATGTGGCAGACGAGCTCTGCGTGGGTGCGGCGCAGGCAGCTGCACTGTGTACCTTGGTAATATGCGGTCCACAGTGAGGCCTGAAAAAGGCTGCCCCGCGTGCAGCGGGTGCAGAGCACACTTCAACCATCCGCATTAAATGCGGTAGGTGGGCGAGTCTTCCAGTGGAAGACTCGTGCCCGTGTCCCGCACCTGCGGGACACGTGGAGTCTCCGGACCTCCCTGGCGGTATGCTGGCTCTACGCGCATGGGAGGTCTGGGCAGGCACGGGGAGGTCCCGTACCCCTATGGGGGGTCCGGGCCCCTGGCCGTTGGTTCGGAGCTCCCCCTCCTCTTGGGACATGTGGCGTCACCGGACCCGTCCCAGAGCGGGGAGCAGGTCCGGGGCCATTGGCCCGGTGGGGTAGGAGCCTGACTCGTGGGGCCCGGCAGCTCCGCCTCTTATGGCATTAGTCACATATGACTGTGCGAGTCCTGCCTTGTTGCAGTAGAAGTGGGTATCCCTGGTACAGGGTACCGACAACTTCACACGAACAAACTTTAAACCAATGCCAAAATAAATGGAGAAAACACGCATATATACTAACTCTAATAAACATATAAAAATATCATCATTAAATCAACGACGATCAGAAACGGTTGGGTTTGGGTTTCTCGCAGCATGACCCGTGTCTCAGTCATGGCGAACGTGGAGGTTGTACTCGACGGTGGCGTCGCCGGTCCTGGTGTCGATCCACTGCGTCCTGGCCTCGCAGTAACCTGTGGCGAACCGAAACGCGCCGGTGCCGCCGACCACGGCCATCTCCCGGACCCTCCGCTCGGCGGGGTTGGGGCCGAGGATGGCGAGGCTGCTGCCGTTGTAGGTGCCGTCGACGAACACGAAGTTCATGACCATCATCAGTGAGAGCGAGTCTTTGCCGGTGCTGACGTACATGCCCTGGGCGCGGCCGAGCAGCCTCGACGTCAGGTTGGGGCCTTCGGTGAGCGGGTCGTCGATGACGACGACGGAGCCGAACCCTGTGGTGGAGGCGTTGGACGAGGGGCCCTCGGCGACCTGCACCACCGTCGACACGTTCGGGCCGCCGGTCACCACGTCGTGCCAGAACACGCGCAGGTGCGTCTCCTTCTCCCCTGCCGCCGACGCCGCCGTGGCGGCGAGCAGGGCAACGACCGCGGCGAGAGCCGCGAAGCTGCTGCTGCTTCTGGCCATGGCGGTTGAGGTGGAGCTTTGCTTGATTGTTGGTCTAAGATCAGCTGGCTTCTTGATCTGCGAGCAAGGTGTGCGGTGGGGGTGCAACGAGGACGGCTTTATTTAAGGGCAGGGGTGCATCCAAGGTGGTTGGGTTCTTGGCCATCGTCAAACATGTCCAGTGAATTTTCTACTGGTTCTAGACAGATTGTAAATGATTGCTGGACCCTGCATGTTGCTAGCTATGACGACGGGAAGATTTCTGGTCGTGTTTTCAGAGTCTATTTCACATTCTTGCATACAGTCGATGTCACATTTTTTTATGTTATCTTGGAGACTAAAGTTATTATTTTTCTTTTGTTTTAATGTGTACATGCATGAGTTTTTTTTTAGAATTACTAGCATTCTGGGCTGGCTACTTCCTCTTTTGAATGGACTTGGTCTGTGACTGGACTTTGACCAAACATGTACACGGCGCCGTGCTGAGACATGCAGCAGCAGACCAGCAGTAGGTGAAGGTATGACTTGGCGCATGGACTGGACCTGGCGGCATGCAGTAGTAGGTGGCCATAGAAACGCTTATAGTACGTGTTACAGTCAGGTTACAGTATTAGGTGATGCAGTTAGAACTTAACATTTTGCCGAGTACGGGACTTTTGGTGAATTGAAAATTTTTAGGTGTCACAATGAATATTTGACCAGATATTGGGAGGCATTTTCAGACACTAATTAAAAAACTAATTTAAGAACTCATCTGGAAACCACGAGACGAATCTTTTGATGTCTTTGACCGCATCATTAGCACATGTGGGTTACTGTAGCACTTATGGCTAATCATACAATAATTAGGCTCAAAAGATTATACATCCAAAATGTGCAATTAGTTTAGTTTTTTTACTACATTTAATGCTCCATACATCTGTAAAAAGGGGGAGGCAAATTTTTTTGGGTGAAATTTTTTGGTAACTAAACGGGGCAATATATATTGGAGTACTTGATGATGGTTGAAATGGGTACTTTATTAGAAGCATATATTGGAGTACTTGGGGAGATAATATTTTTGATAGAGATAGGTAATTTAGATGCATACTTAAGGGTTAATGGTAGTTGTGGCTAAATTAGATGCAGACATATTAGGTTACTTTATATTATTCATTCGTAACGGTGACTTGATTTATTAGCTTTGTAATGGAGAACGAAGAAGGTTGTTGACTATCAATCTGAAAATGTGAGCAGAATAATCATTTTATCATTTCTGAAAGGAGTATGTAAACTGAAGTGAGTGCAAGAATGTTCTAGTTCTAATAGAATAAGAAGGCAAGGAGCCTATGAAAGCGATATGTATTTTCGTTATATTTCATAATTTATGACACTCAGGTGACGAAACCATTCGTCGCATATACTCTATAATAAAAGGTATTTTGTGATGAAACCTATTTTTTGGTCATATACATCTTGTGACGATTATTCTATCATCACTAATTTATGATGCTTATTTATTATCGTAATCAATACCACCAAACATCACAAAACAATATACTTGGATGATTGTACATGTGCCACATAGGATAAAAAACATCATAAAGTTTTTACCCCATGTGATATGGCGACGACTAGGATATGATGTGGCATCTCCATTATAACAATTTGATTCGTCATAAAATATTTAATTTTTTAAATTCAACCCATTTTATCAATCTTATAAAAGATCGAACAACCAAGACAGTCTTACAAGCAATTATAAGAAATGGATAACCGGTAGATAAACTAAGTTAAATTACAATGATGCGTCCGTAATTAAAGCTTAGTAGATCTAATAAAGATGATACTTACGAGCGAACCGGAGGTCGGACTTAACTTACACAGCCCTGCTCACCGAAGAATGTTTGAGTTTTACTCTACTCCTACTCGTAGGGTTTGGCGTGACGCCGAACAAAAGTTGTATTGATGTTGTGTGTTATTTACAAAACCCTCAGGTCTACTATTTATAGCCTGGTACTTTGATTCCTAGCTTAACACAATTTTAACAAACTTGTCCCGAAAGAGAGCAACTAAATCTACCACATTTACATGATACTTCTCAAAACAATCAGACTCCTTGATTTTCTGATGACATCACCATCTTGACAGATTCACGCCTCATTGCTGCGCGGCTTTGACTGGTCCCTAACGGCTTCTTGACCATGCTGGCGTCAGCTTTGACCATCCCTTTCATCATCCTTGGCCGAATTGGCTATCGGCATTCTCTAAATTACCCATCGGCTCCCTTTTTTACTTACTAAAATTATACTTGCAAAATTTTGGCATCAACACTCTCTAAACCTTAACTTTTCCAAATCCTAATTCTATTCTCCTTGCATCTCTATGATGTTTGAAGGCGTTCTATGTGGCCTACCAACCTTAGGACAACTCTAGCTCCATACTCTCAATGGGTTCATCCCGGACTTATGGATCTAGGTCTTCGCGCTGCCCTAGAAGGACTGGACAGACCGATCGACATATCCCGTCAGACCGGTGTGCGTGTGAGCATTGCAGGTGACTATCATATGCGATCCACGTATTCTAGTGCTCTTGGTGTGTTGACCAGATTTGCATCAAAATACTTTTTGGCGACTCCACTAGGGAACACTAGTGAGCTTGACAAGGACAACATCATCTCCGCAAACATCGAAGAGCTTAGCAAGGAGGAGCACCAAGATTACTTGGTGGCCGAGGAACATCATCTCTGCAAACCGATTACTTGAAGGGCTTCAAGAAGACTCGGCAAGGCGAAGTCACGAGGGTTCAAGATTTCGTGATGCCCTCCTTCACACTCGAAAAGAAGCAAGTTACGGTAGTAAGCAATGTAAGCACTTCATCTTTTGACACTAGTAGAAAAGATGACATCGGTCCACCTCAAAGGTACCAAAACCAAAATGACCCGGTCCCAAAACTTCTTTTGAGGTGCATGGAAAGATCCAGGGATCCTCCACCCGGTACCAAAGGCTAGACATTGGTACCGGGTGGTGTTACCACCCGGTACTAATGGATCCTTTCACATTAGTACCGGGTGAAAACATCACCCGGTACCTATGTCTAGCCTTTGGTACCTGGTGGTGTCTACCACCCGGTACTAAAAGTGCTTCACAGGTTACTTCAAAAGGAAAATATCTTCCCCTCAATCACAACTGCGTCGTAGATGAGGTGGTAAAGGAGATACACGTGAGACAAGAGGTCACGGGTTCGAATCCTAGCTATTACAATGTGCCCCTATTTTATTTTGATGCAGTGCAAAGGTACCCAAAGGTACCGGGTCATTTAACCGGTATTAATGGCTAGAGCCATTGGTCTCGGATGCCTAGTACAGGTTGTAAGAACCGGTACCTAAGGCCCTCCGTGATCGGTGCCAAAAGACACTTTTTCCAGTAGTGTGACTTGCTTAGCCAATTATCATCTATCATGGACCAGAAAATTGCGGATTCATATAAGTCTACAAATGATTTGCTCGTTAAATTAACCAACGAATTGCAAACAATTAAAAAGTGTAAATCGGAAGATGATAATTGTTCTTCCCAGCAGACCCTAGTTCATCGGCTATGATAGCATCTACTCAGCAACCATTAAACGGCATGCCGATCGGCTATTTTGCAGGACAAACACCGCCACTACAGCCGTCGCAGCCGAGAACAGCTAGACCGGTCAGACCGGTGCACTGGTGGTCAGCCCAGCAGCATCTACACCGATTGCTTCTGTACCTTGTTCGGCAGCCCCAAGCCGAACGAACGATGTCACCAATTTCATGCCGCCTTATTTCTACAGTAGCATTTCTCCACAAGGAATGGGCGTTTCTCGCAGGCCAATTCCTAATGATATATATGATAGCGATTTGAGGTGTGCACTTGTGAGTTCGATTCAGATGATGGTGTATTCGAAACCGACTGCACATCATCTTGCTTCCACATCACATACCCCCATGAATAGTAAATACGAAGCCAATGGTTTAAAATTAAAAGAAGATCCGGCTAATATGATAAAAACCAAACTTGCCATGGATTTGGGTAGTTCTATATTATATCAAAAACCATATTTTGCTGAATTCAATTTGGTTTCTTATACCATTGGTTGGCGTGTTCCTTATTTTGTAAAATTTAGTAGTGATAGTAATAGAACTACATGGGGACATATTAGCCGGTATATTGCTCAACTGGTAGATGCTAGTTTTCATGATGCTTTGCGCGTTCTCTTATTTTCTTTGTCTCTTATTTGAACTTCTTTCTCTTGGCTCTCTTCATTGGCCCCTAACTCTATTCATGCAACCAATTGGAACAAAAATTCCATGATCATTTTTATAATGGAGATAATGAAGCGAAATTGATGTTGGCATTTCATAACGTCGCCACTAGATTTTATGTTCCTAGCAACGACGCCAAGAAATGTCGTGCGGTACATCTTAACATTTACAGATGGATCCGCAGACATATGGATATACCATTATAGTATTTCACCTGGAGAGTATTCGGGTATCATTATTTATATTTTTCCAAAGGATGGTATGTGGTAAAGGTACTTTACTTGGTACATAATTAGGACAATATGTTTAGGATAGTCCACATTTGATACATGGTAAGTCATAAGAAGTGAATATCAGGGTAATGTGACACACACACACACACACACACACATAGCTAATCTTAAGGATAAAAGAGGTAAAAGAATAAAGAATAACACTAATGTTAGTGGAAGCTTAGGCATAGAAAAGGGTCCTATGGGAATTATCTAAATTAGCAATGGTTGTATGAATAGTTAGGACTAGACTTGAAGCCGTAAGCAGAAGGGGAGACTACCCAGCACTAGTCTGCTAGCAAGGGAAGCTAACAATTTAAGACACCTACACCGTACCTAAATGTGAAGGAATTCTCAAGACCCGCTGAAGCATGCCGGGTGGACAAGGCTGTCACCACCTACCGTCTACCCCTACTACTCCATGGGGGCACAGTCATATCTTATGGGTCCATAATACCCGAGCACCACGCTCGTATATACAAAACCTACTCTAGTCCGTCCGGGACTCCCACCATTCGGATGGACAAGTAAAGGATTAGAGCAAGCCCAAATGGCGCACCAAACCTTTACTTTAGCTTGAATTTTTAGTCAACATATGATTAGCATAACTTATGAAAGTACTTATCATGGCATGAAAAACTATCAAGATAGCAAGGCAACCATAAAGATACTCTGAAATGTAGATAAAACCCTGACAAGTTGAATACAAACCACTACCAAGGCCGACGGTCGCTCACCAACTCTAAGGATGACTTGTATTCGGTAAGAAGAATTCTAACCTAGCTCCACTAGCCTAACGTTACAAGTAGCAAGAGAAGGGAGAGGGAGAGAGGCTCAAATGTGGTGTGTGTGTGTGTTGTGAATGAGAGATCCTCCTCCTTTTATAGCTTCCAAGGGTGGTTCCCACCATCCCTTCACATGAAAACCTGGCAAACCGACGTAGGGAGGATAAGATCAAATCTCTGACCAAAGTTCTGGATCAGTCGAACCTGGTGGGCCCTCTAGCCACCACCTTCGGCCCAGCGACTGATAGGTGGATCTTAATCTTATCTTTGGGTGCTTGCACTCTGGTAAGGCGGTTTGCTCTGTCAAGTGAGCCCTCTTTTTAAGTGTGACGTATGATGGGATCTCCTATTCATTTCTATTGCATCTTCTGCATATTTTGCTTTTATTCCAAACTTCTGAACCTAAAATAGCTAGATGTGAAAAATAACTGTGGAACTAGGTTAGTGATACAAATATACAAGTAAGATGTATTATTCCTTTATTTATGAGTATAGTTGATCGTCAAATTTCGCACTTAAGAACCATCAACAATTGACTAAACTTGACATCGGTTAGATAAGGAAAAGATCAAAGTGTAGAAGATTACTTCAAGAGATTCAAGGACACAAAATAACATTGTTTTGATTTGTCAATTTTTGAAAAAAAGATTTGGTTGATCCAGATTTTGGTGGTTTGCGTTTGCATTCTAAGGAGAAACTTGAAGGTTTTTATTTTCTTTCAATTAACCAACATCAAGTTAGAGCCATGAGCAAGGAATACAAGCTTAAAATTGCGAAAGAAAATTGTAAGACTCATCCATCCAACACACATGTTGTTGATTGTGAATCTGATAATTCGGATGATGAGGGAAAAGAAGTTTATGTTGCTGAACTTGTATAGCCATCCAAAGCTACAACATATTCTTGTTCATCACTTAAGCTGACTCAAAAGAATCGACAAGAATAAGTTTGTTTTACCTTTGATGTTTCTAATTGTGATCGCATATTTGATGAATTGCTTAAAAACGGTTACATCAAGCTTATGGATGTAATATTTTTTGTCGACAGGTACATATTGCAAGTGGCATAATTCTTCTTCTCATGCAACTTATTATTGTAATATTTTCCATCGAGTGGTATAATCGGCTATTAATGAAGGACGATTAGTTTTGCATGAGATGCAATAAATTGACAAGATATTGTTCCCTATTCATACCATTGATCTGAAAAATGCCAAGGTGCTCATTTGGCCGAAACAAGCCGAATGAGCTAAAGGAAAGAATATGGTCATTGGTGAGGAGAGGCCAAAAATGTCATAAACACTACTACAAAAAAGCATTAATAGAGGCCTTTTGAAAACCCCTTTGCGACGGGCACAAAAATTAACCGCCTCTATTAATGCCCAGCATTAACAGAGGTGGTCATTTCTTATTAACCGAGGCAGTCACGAAAACCACCTCGCAAAACATATTAACCGAGGCGGACAGAATTAAGACGACCACCTTAGTTAATAGTCCTATTTTCCGAGGCAGTTCTTAGTAAGGAACCCGTCTCAGTTAAAAAGCCTAGCCCAGAAAGCCCAACTCGACCCGATAGATGGCTCCAAGTATATATATACTGTAGCACTTAGGGTTTTATTCATAGCTCAACCAGACCCGACCCGACCCTCCCCATCTCCTCTCCTCCCTCTCTATCTCTCTCCCATGGCGGTGGCGCCTCCCTGCCTCCCTCGTGACGCGACCCAACCCCTCTCCTCCCCTGCCTCTATCCCATGGATCGGCAGAATCCGGCGGCCGCGAGCATGGAGCCGTGGGATCCGGCCGTGGAGCCGTGGGCGGGTGTCGGCGCTGAAGCAGGCCGGCGGCGCGGACGCGATAGTCACTGGGCGTCGACGGCGGCGGGCATCAGCGCAAACGTGGGTGGGCGATGGGCAGGTGGCCGCAGTCGCAGAGGGTAATGGCACGACGGTGGCAGCGCCCGATGGGCTCGACGGGCCTGATGAGCTTTTCCATTTTTTTTTGTTTTTTCTATTCCATTAATAGAGGCGGGTGTGCAACCGCCTCTAAAAATGCGTCATCTACAGTGACATTTACTCAGAGGCGGTTAGGTCTGCCTGACTTTGAAAATCATTTTCAGTCGCCTCTGAAAAGATTAATGTAGTTGTGACGATAATAAGATTTTTGCTAGAGAAGTGGTGCTTGAGAAGACTCCCGATGAGAATGAGTCACTGCAGATTACTATGAAAGCTTCTAGACTTGTGGGGCAAGCAAGTTCCTCGGCGCCCTGCTGCTCAGGTGCAACCAATCAGGTCGCCCCGAACGGTTTTGGTCAGGGTTGGCTGCGGATGATCGAGCCCAATCGCCCGAAAGTTGGTACTTGGAAGGTTAATAAGTCAGAGGTGCAGGGGAGATTTACAAAATAGAAACCTACCTTTGATCAGCTCCTGAACAAGTACACATTTTGCATTGTTGGAACCGTGTGTACACATCTGAAACAAGGCCAGGTCACTCTCTATACAGAAAAGGCATGGCAGAGGTGATACACAATCAGATTGATCGATATACTAAAAATAGTTCAACAAGAGAAGTTTTTTACTTTATAATTAAAACAAAGGAAAAATAGAGGAAATTCTGTTTTTGGATTGTCATATTACTTGAACTGTTCACCACTTATTTGCATTAGATCAATATTTTGTGATTTGTCAAATCATCTTCATGAATTGTTCTCTCTTAGAAGTATCACTTGTATTTAATCATTTTCGCATTGAGATAACAGGAAGATATAGCGTACAGAATTAAAAAAAGGTATGTTTAATGGTGTATTAGTGTCTTATTTTTTTGGTTAGAGAGGAAGAATTAGGGGGTGTCAATAGATTGGGCCAAATAGACAATATATCATCAATTTTTTTAGGCTTACATTTGAGATCGATTTGATTATTTTAAAGAAAAAGATGATCAAGCCCAAGATTTCTTTAATTATAAGTAGATGTACAAGTATACACTGTAACCAAAACCAAAAGAGAGAAAAGAAAGATGTAATCAAAGAGAAGATTGAAGGAAGATGTTATATGATCTCCTCCTACTTATTTTCCCAGCCATATTTAATTACAATGAACAAATAATAATGTAAAATAAATTGTAAGTAAATAAGCATTCAACTTGTGTCATGCAATAATGAATCCTATTACATATATTACACTGACATATTTAACTATATTAACACTGAACAAATACCATAGTTCTGTAAACAAATAATACTTCATAAAACTTGCCAAATTGCATGCAGTAATAAATATGACAGGGGCCCTTTTATTTTTGCACTAGTAGTCTGCATCCCACACAGAGAAAGCACTAGAGGACTTCATCCACTTGGCAGTGATTTCAGGGTAGTGCCGGTTCATCACATCTCGTAGGCCTTCAGTTGTTTTGATCCATTGCATCCCCTTCTTCGTGTATGTTTTCTCATTGAAATTGCTTGTAAAAAATCGATCTGCTTCAAGCCTCCTGTTTATAAAGATGTCAAATTAATATTCATATCTTAAGTGAGTGGTTATCATCTCAAATTATTAATACTTCCACATTTAATTTAACTTCTTTTTTTTCTGGCAACATTCTGGATCTACCAGTAAAGTACCCATAATGGTCACATCGTTATGTTTTCTTGCCTTTCTGAACTTTGGTTTGGGTAAATTTTGAATCAGTCAAAATTAACTTAAGTCAATATCAGTTGTTGCCTAATACATTTAGCAAGGGCTTAAATCAAATTTGGTAATTTGTCTAGCATTCAATATCAGTTAAAACTAAATGTCACCTTGATGCCATTATAAGGAAAATGTTGAATGCTGTTTCACTTATGGCAAATCCATTGATTTTTTTCTCCGCCATAAGACCAACAAGAAGATCCAATTTCTCTACGTCATCTCCATATATTGCTCTTATGGCTTCAATTGCATCCTTGTCACTTGTCAGATCCTCCCAGCTTTTTATTGGAATCAGAAATAGTCTCCTCCTGAACTCATTGTACCTCGGTACACTTCTCTCCCTGTCTCGGTATACTTTAATTTGGAGGAAAAGAAAATGACATTAATCTCAGTGTAATCATGATCAAAGGCATTAGATGCAGTAATCCTCTTTATTTAACTTGAAGAGTACAATTTTTGCTTAACATTGTTGTTTATACTAGTATATGCAGCAATGTCCTTGTTTTTTAAAAAAAAACTGGTAGTTGTGATTGCTTAGAGAGTGGTGCTACGGTTACAAGATACAAACATGATATATGCCTCGGTAAGAGAATCTTGTATTTTCAATCTGGTTATTAGTACAGTAATAGTTTGGGAATTCTTGAAAATTGAAAAGTATGTTGTCATAAATTTCAACATAGTAGTTTAAGGTCACAATATTTTGTTCAGTATGAGTTATTTTCAATATTTTTATGGATTGGATTATTCTTGGTGGACCCTTGTACCAATTTGACATGGTGCAAAATCATGATCCTCTACTGGTAGTGGTATAAATTGCGTCTAAATTTCATACCTTCTAGGGCAGCAAGGTCGACTCTGTCAGATCGATTGGTACCATCCAAATTATGTGGTATGAGGTCCCTCAAGAAACTTGGGTAGTTCCATAGTTCAAGTGCACCACAAGCTTGATATCCCATCGATAATATTTGTTTTTCAAACCCTATTTTTGATAGCTGTTCTTCCCCCTTGAGACCAACCAACTCTCCAATATCGATGCTACGTTTTGACACAAGAAAAAATGGCATCAGTGTTTATGTCAGTTATACTAAAAATGTGCTAACCGAGCAGAAAACTTATTGTGACCAAGATTATACATTCTACTTTTTATTGTATAGTTAAGAAGCTAAAAAAATAATAAATCTAGCTGTTTGTGTCGAGTTCAGTGTCTAAAGTCAGGTTCAGTAATCCATGATGTAAGAGTCGATATCTAATAGAAGAATGTCTTAACTTTTTTTTTGTTTTTTCCTCATTTCTTTATAATCTGTATCACTCTTTTCTGTCTTATTTAATGAAAGTTGTTAGTTTGCATTTCATCTTCTACATAAAAAAATGAGTGGAATGGATGCCAAACATAATAAATTGTGTACTCACTCTTCCAGGTGTGGTGGGGAATTATTTGCATCGGGTTGCCCAGTCGGATCCCTGAGCTTGAGAGTGCTTGGTATTAGGGAGTGCATTCTGTAAACACTGGTAAACTCTTCAGTCAAAGAATAAGATACGCCATGGTTGTTCGGCTTCTTCAATCCCACAAGCCCACCTAATTCTGGTCCTCCTATGTGACCAAATGTATCTTTTATTTTCTTACCCAATAATCCATACCTTCAAAAAAGAGTTAGAAAATCAGAAAAAATGTACACAATCTCACTAATTTAATTATTTGAATTTACAGGTTTAAATAAAATTTCCGCTTGGAAAAGTAATATCAGCATCAATGGTTATTTTTTTCAGCCAATACGAGAAAATGAGATAAATATATCCTCACCAATTTGCGCGCATTGCAGCTCTCATGGTTTTAGTCTTAAGAAGCTCGACAGTCCAATCAATAGTGTGAACCTTTGCAATGACAGCAGAAGTGACCAATCTAGCATACCGATATAATTCTTCATCTGATAAGTTGGGATGTTCTTCCTGAGATTAAAACAACAATTGTAATTTTTTCTTCATATTTTCAACATAAAGGAAACAAATTAATGTATTGGTAAATAACAATTTTATTGGTGTGCTGGCAAGAAGTCAAGAACAACAAATTCTTCCTAAAAACAAAACAAATAGATAATAGTGATGCTTCTCTTACCTTTATTGCATCACAAACTGCATTGTGTTCCTTAACAAAAAGAGCTTGCAAGATCGAAACCCCAACCCAACTGTTGCGAACATCGCCAGATAATAGCACACCATTCTTCTCAAGCAAAAGAAGACCGTCATCTCCAATCACTAGTTTTCCATCAACATAAGTCCTGAGCTTTTCTGTCTTTTTGTCATTATTACCATATATTGCACTCCCGTCCCTTGGTACATAGAAATTGCAAAAAAATTACAACATTTTATGGGAAAATATGCATTGATTTATATATACTCATCAATCATCTCTATTTTTTAAGTTCATTATTTGTGCTTAAGAGAAATTTCTGATAAAAAGCTTAAATTGAGAAAATATTAGGCATTACTCACCACCAAGCTGTGCGGACATTGTGGTAACCAGTCTTTATTCCATCAGAATTCGTAGGCAGTTCTTTTGTTGCGTAGAACTTGAACGATTTGAGTGGACATTCATTGGCCACTTCTTTTGGAGCTGTGATTTCAATCTGGAAGAAACCAAGACAATTGAATTATATATCAACTAACAATTAGACGTGGCAGAACCCGACCCGAGAAACTTGCTCGACTCGAATCCGACCCGACATTTTCCAAAAAGTCAAATTGAACTGACATGACCCGATCCAAAACTGACCCAATCAGTGATCAAATAGCATCCAATCCAACTCCAAATCAACATACAATAAATAAATTGATATTGAAATTGGTCGGACCTAACCCGTCCATCACCCGACCTGACTCGACCCGAGATATTCTAGAAGGTCAAACTGATGATTCAGGCAGTCCAACCGAACCCGAACCCGACCCACCCGCCCGATTTGTCACATGTAACTACAATATATATTTCAAATTCTCAATGGAAAGATGAAGATATATTTTTAAGATTTCAACAAATTAAGGCTCTCAAATTAAGGAATGAAATTAAGCATGCACCTGTTTGGTATCCTCCATATGATCCATCCAGTCATGAACCATGAACTGTATCCATGCAGCTGCTAGTATATTGAACTGTTTCCCTGTGTCCTTGTATTCTCTCCTGGCTAACAGCTTTGTCGCCACAACAAATGGATCTGGGCTCATCAACTGCGTCGATAAATAACAGTTAATTACTTTATGCATAGTCTGATGATTTAAAAGTGTACCTCCAATTTCGTATGTTAATAGTATGATCTAATTAAAAAGAAAATGGTTCTGTTTTTAAATTAACAAGCACATTAGCTCTTATTTTTAATACTGACAAAACTCGCGTCTTATTTTTTCTTTGAGTTTCAACGTTAATTCATTCATTTACTTATTTGAAGCTTGCAGAATGAACTTCCAAACAAAAAGTTCCGTCAAAAAGAGTTTTATTATAAAGTCTTAAAGTCAAAGTATCAAACTAAATATTAAATAAGAAAGAAAAATCAAACACTTTTTTGGTGATCTTTACTCCTTTAATTGGCTTGTTTCACTTTAATTTCAGGTTTATTTTCCATTAAGTAAATTGTACATAAATAATATGGATGCAAATTGAAATCAGCAGATAAGAAGAGCAAATCTAGAGCATGTATATTATATACAACAAGAATTACCAAAATAAAAGGGAAATAAGTGCTTAATTAATTTAATTTATTAACTTGCATTGTTACAACTTGGAAATTTGGAATTTTGTAAGAAAATTACTAGATTTTTGTAAATAGTGTATAATTAAGTACCTCACCCACTTGATCAACCGGCATCATGTTTCTCCCAAAAAAAGTGTATTGGCTACCAGCCTCAGCATTATGGGGGTCATTGTACTTGCCATCTCCGGTGCGGTACAGGAACTCCTTGGGGTCAAACAGAGCACCATGAGAACTCCCAACAGCTAGCAGGTTGTATTTTTCGAGGAGGGTCCGGCGGGTATTCAAGTAGAGTAAACCAATCGGAACAGGCACCTTGTGCCACAGGTTTCTCTTGTCAAATGCATGAACGAACTACATCAAAATAAGAAGAATTAATACATTGGGAATTTAATTAGGTATGCATATGTAAATTAAATACTTCAACTAATTAGGAATATCAATTGGAAAGCTTCAATAACTTGAATAGTTAATAAGGTGGTGCACAAGCATGATCAAGGTTAAGTATATGTGTGTGCTTCTAATGGCCATATTTATGAACGTAATTTGTTAATTACCAGGATATGCAGGGAAAAATAATACATATTGACACGCATATTCATTTGAAAATATACTTAATTATAACAGATTGCCCTAATTAAATGGTGCATCAAACTTAATTTAGCACAGTTTTTTGAGATATTAAAACACACACACACACCAGAGATATTAATTAAAACTGATCAAACAATTAATATCCTGCATCGCTAACTCAAAATATAATTCAGCGTTTTGTTGCGTTAATAAATATAAGATTAAGTAAAGAAATGTTTACAAATGTAAATTATGATCAATTATTCTAGTATAAAAATAATACTTCATAAATGCCAAGATATAATTAAGTGCTCACCTATATATGTATGCATCCTATCTAATTAGCACCCTATTCTTGCTATAAAAATATGGCTACCTGGTATTCTTAAGGAATATGTATGTATGTATATTGTATGCAGTATGTACATCAAATAAATACTTGATATTTAAGAATTAATTAAAACATACTAGAAAGCCAATCTTGTCACCGAAAGACATCTTAGAGAAAACATCACGGAGCTCCGGATGAACACAAGGCTTGAAGAGACCTGAACCCATGGCTATACTTGCAATGCAAACAAATTAAATGAATGTATGATCTTGAATATGAGGGCTTACAAAGAAGTAATATAACAATGTATTCTTTGGAAGTTATAACAATCGATAAGGTGTGGTACTATATTTATAATAGAAAAGGCATGCAGATCAACCGGTTCTCAGTATGTTTCTCATACTCAAAGACAAGTGCATGATTGATTTGCTGGTAAGTTGCGTATTAAATAAATAAGATACTAGAAAAAAAATACCCCGCACCCAGCAGGACTCGAACCCGTGACCTCTTTCATCACGCATAGCTTACTTACCACCCCACCTACACACACTACTACGGAATTGAGCATTTCTATTGAGCCAGAATCCTCGGTTAGTACTTGTTCCGCGCTCGGTACTGCCCGATTGGTACTAAATGCACTAGAATTTAGTATCAGCAGGGCTGACCAGTACTATTGAATGTTTAGTACCAATCGGTAACACCAATCAGTACTAAATTGCTCACTGCTTAGGGTTGTTGCGGCCACAGCACATGACACTACCTTGGCTGCTTCCCTTTTAAGACAACCCGTGACACCCTCTTTAGTTCCGGTTGGAACCTCTTAAGATGGATCTTTAGTCCTGGTTGGAGGCTCTAACTGGGAGTAAAGAACCCTTTCATCCACTAACCGTTGGATCCGGGAGTAACGTCCATATTTGTCCCCGGGCCAATACCAGTCGGGACAAATGTAGAGGATCGTCAAAGATCCTCTGCAGTAGTGTTTATATATTGTACGAACACCATGCACATTGTTTAAAAAACAAAAATGGTACAAAATAACTAGCTGTCCAAACACCTGGCCTAAAATAAAGACAACCCCACCTCGCGTGCCCTACCCCACTACTTATGGCCAAATATTTTCTCCCCCAATATTTGTTCCTGCACAGCAGCAAGCGAGCCAGCAACTTAGGATTTAGGCTTACAATCTTTAGGTCTAAGATACGAAGAGTAAGAAGATTAGGATTTAGGATGTCCAAAAAAAAGTTTAGCCTTTGAAAATTTTGAATACCCATTCTTCAAATCGTGGGCCGTCCGAACAAGCTAAGGTGGTAGGAGCGAGTGTCATGGGCCATGAATGGCTTGGGCAGAGGCGTCGTAGAGGAAGATGGTGGGTGTAGGCGCGGCAAACTCGATCTTCAGAAAGAGAGCAGCTAGAAAGTGGCCGTCCGAGCGAGGAAGATAATATAATAGAGACCACTACTAAAAAATGATTTATACCAACATTCTTTTTTTCAAAACGAGTCAAAATGTAACATGTTCCTATAGAATGAGTGAGGTTATTGTAGCAGTTGAACCGTCCATGAAAATGCATTTCCAGGGACGGGTGACGCTATCACAGCGGCACTTGCCCATAAAAATGTCATCCATTGCAGGGGCGGGTGATGCTACAATTTTTGAACGTAGCAAGTGGGACAGCACCCACCCTTGTACTCCTTATATCATCTTATCTTATCTCATCCCTCTTTCGTCCTCCATCCAATCCTTATCTTCTCAACTCTTTCTCTCAAACTCTCTCTCTCTCTCTCTCTCTCTCTCTCTCTCTCTCTCTCTCTCTCTCTCTCTCTCTCTCTCTCTCTCTCTCTCGATGGAACAAAACATTGTTTTTCCATTGATTGACAAATTGCCCTCTCCCTAAAACTAGGTCACCTATGTTAGCCTATGTGAAAACTTAGGAAAGGAACCCGACCCGTAGGCCTGCCTCGTTTGGGTCGCAGTGGACAGCTAGTTAGCTCCATCAGGAGCACAGTTCGGCGTCATCGATGTGGTTGCCATGCCAGGAGGCAATCCACACCGGCCTTTGGGAGCCCAAGGAAGAACCACATAAAAGTTCGTCGGTCAAAAAGACGAGAAATGAATGAAATAGCACATGGAATCGATTGCAAAAATCACAACAAGAGTTGCTTGGTGCATCTGTCCCGCTGCAGCAGTTTCTATGGTGGTCCGGCTGCCTACATGCATCTCCCCGTTCGCCCTGCATGCACAGTCCGCCTCCGTGGGTGGATCGTACGAGCCTCAGAACGCGGCCATGCCAGGTGCCAACAAAACCCAAGCTACATCGGAGCTCAAATGCTACAATGATTTCCATCCATGGTCTGGGAAATTTCTTCACGCTCTCGTGTGCGGCAACCCATACAGCTAAGTACCCCAGATCGGAACAAGCAAAAGCACTCAACAAGAATTCAAGAAAGGATGTGAACACAGCAAGGCTAGCTACTTACCTGGTCGAACAAAAACCTGGAGATGATGTGCTGAGAGCTCTTAGAGGAAAGCTCGCCTTTTCGGAGAAAAGAAGCTCAATGCTAGAAGAAGAAGCCGCTATGGATAAATTGAAGGCTGGCTGGCATCCGTATTTATCTATCTCTTTGATGACTAGTGAATGAAATACTGTTAGAGGCTGCCCGTTGACCTAGAAAAACTGATGGACAGGTTTCCAGGCGAGGTTCATAATGGCATCATCAAAAGAATAGATTAGGAAGGAGGCACGAAGCGCGCATCTACGCAACACGCACATGCAAAAACCTCTATTCTATGCACGTGTACGTACGACTACTTCCGCGACATAGACTTATAAAGTACGCGGAGGCGGCTAATAGATTCATTCGGCACCAATCGTTGACTCGATATGCCCATAATAATTTACGCGAGCACGAGAATTGGAGGACCCACATCCCGAAGTAATTCAACCCACAAGATCATCTCTGACGAAGGTTGGCACACGGCTTCAAGTAAGGGTTCACAAACAGGAAGAAACAGTTTAAACTTACCGCCAACCACCGTGTACCAACTTGGGGACCCACGTGACAGTATTACATAGGAGAGGCGGCGCAAGAGACGGCATCCAGAAGTCAGTAGTATAAGTACTAGTGGATTGCGCGCGCGCATAATTCATTTGTCATCTTAGTGGTAATTATCATGATATGGTATAGTAGATGTTTTGAAGTACAAGGAGAAATTAAAAGTAGTATATACATTTTATAAGATCTGATGAGCAAATGGAAAAAAGGAAGGTCGGACTTAAAGTTTTAGACATTTCTAATTTTTTCTGAGTGTAACCTAATAAGATCATAACTGACCTCATTCCGTGGAAACAGTCCAGATAGCAGATGTAGCCCAGATATACTTAGGGTAGTAGTGTGCGTACAATAGAACCCCCAAGCGCACACCAAAGCTTAGAATCATTATACACATGAATCCTTCTCAGGAAACAAAACACAAATGGGCAAATGGCTTTGATACATAGGAGTCATTGCCTGATTCCTTGATAATAAAACAAGAGAGGTGCAGAATGTTTGATAGTTACATTTAAATTTAGAAATTATATCTCAAGTTGTGTCTAAGAGTCCACGCCATTGTATTGTAGGGGCTATATGCATGTCATTTAACTCTATGCACCGGGCAAACACCATGGTTGGTTATTTTCGCCTACAAAGATGAAAAGATTATTTCCAGTACTCATAAATCGACCAAAAGATTAATATCGACCGAAACAACACAATTCAATAAGGGCAATATGAAACTTTCTTTGCTTGTTTGGCACAAAGGACAAATGCTTGTTGCCATGGTAACAAAATATTTTGTTAGTTAAGCATGTACCATACCAACATTCTGAAAATGAAATTGAATCATAGAGTACTAACACACGGAGTTCATGTGATTAACCAAGTACTCAACTTTAGATCACTATAATGAAGCATTTTTGCAAAGAGAAAAAAAGGGTGGCTTACCTAGAAAAACAAATAATACAATAACTTGGTATACAATACGCAGACAACCAACCCGTAGTGACTGTAATCTGCTAAACTAAAACTGTAAACACATTACAAGAATAGAACAGCTTGCAAAGATGATCGTTCATAGGCAAAGATTAAGGATTACTCTGCAGCGCTCCAAAAGAATTAACAATGCCGAGATGTGTGACTAACTCCAGCTGTGGTAGCTATAATTCTACACCACATAATACAATTCTATCATCCCCAACTTCAGTAATCAGCTTGATTAAAACCTACTCACGTTTGCTCCTCTCCCCGCATCCGCCGCGAAAAAGTAGGACGCGTGTCGGCCTGCGCGATTGCTGGCTATTTTGCAAAAACATCCTTAATTTTTCTAAGAATCGCAACTCAGTACGACACATCCAAAATGAACAGAAACCACGTTCCTATATTTTTCATAACGGTCCTTGTGTTAAATTTTATTTGAACACGAAGAATAAAAAATTTGATACTGCTGCTTCTTTACAAAACCCACCCCGCGCAATTTTCAAAAAACCCCTCCCGCAGCCCCAACCCTAGGTCCCGCACATCCTCCTCGCCACCGCCCTCTCCCTCCCTACCCTGCTCCCCGCCGCCGCCTCCCTCCTCCCACCCCTGCTCCCTCTCCGCCTGCCTCCATCTCCTCTCCTCTCCCCTCCCCACCCCTCTCCCTCCTCTCCTCCTCTCCTTCCCTTCCCTCACCCCCTTCGGGCCAGCCGGCCATGGAGCCCACCCTCGACGAGCAGCAGTCGAGCGCCCACCTTGCCGGTATGGGATCACAAGGAAGCCGAGGGCGGCGAAGACGGTGAGGAGCATGCTACATGACCTCGTCGACCATGGCCATCGAGTCGTAGAAGGAGGTGTCGGCACCGGCGCCGGCCACGCGGGCCCGCTGGATCGGGAGCACGCGGAGGCTAAGCTGCCCGCGCGTCCTGCGGTGGTGCACGAACGCGCGCAACCTGGTGCAGCACGCTGGATGTACTCGACGACGGTAGGCCAATAGAGTGCACGGACTCACGCTTGTCAATCTAGGTGAGTTAGATTTCATACGTTTCCTTACCCTTTCTCTCCCATCCCATTCTCATCTTTTCTTGTCCACTATTCTATCTTTCTGGCTCAGATCCGAGCCTTGAAGTGAGCGAGACAGCAAGGGACGGCGATGAATCCATGTAGTAAGACAACGGTGGCGTGCCGAGGCGAAGGAAGGCAGCTGCGGCGTGCTAGACAGTGGGGGCGCTGCGGTGGTCAGCGAGCTCCACCCGATCTGCACCTCCGCTTCAAATTGCAGCTCCATCCGGCCGGCCGCCCCCATATTTTAGGCCTGAGTCAGGTATGCCTTCTTTGTTGAGTCGTGCAGCTACTGAGTTATTGCTGGTCTGCTTGAGAAGTTGTGGTTGTCTTGGAATGTGATAACTTAGCACTAATGTTGACAGATCTGAGATACAATGGGTATCCATCATTTCATTTCTATTTGTTCAAATCCATGGACTGCATTTCTTGATCTGATTTACTTGTTAATTTGATTTACCCATGGGTATTTGACAGAGTTGTCTGTACCTGGCAAAGTTATCCACGCTTGTGCCTTGCTAGGTCAGCATGAATACCATGAACCCGAATACATACATATCTGTCAATAATATGGATAAAATTAGAATTTGACTTGATAGGAAATATCGAGAAAGAAATGTTCCACACTTTCGTACAATTTACCCCTCTGTGCAGTCTCTCCCATGTCGTGGTCCAAGCTGCAGCCACTTGAAGGAAACGTGGTCTAGCTCCTAGGAGGCATGCCTGTTGGTTGTTCACGACTGAATGTACTGTAAAAATCCTATGGTAAAAAATGAAAACAAGGGGTGGATGGCTATATTGAATGAACAATGCTAGATTATGATATTTACCTTACTGCTGCACAATCAAGAAAGTTCATAACACATAGAAAGTTATTAGTGACTGCATTAGAAGAAACAAAAGAGCATTTGATAATTCTGATGCATATGTTGTGGATTCATAGTTTGGTCAGGAGTTACAGCATATTCAGTTTGTGATAGGTAGAAGATACACATACCGCAAAATAGTTATTATGCAATAAGTTGATCCTATGCACTTGCTCAATCTACTATATGCTAAGTCCATATTTAGTGAGCATGATCCACTGCTGTTCTAACTACTTGTTAGTATAGTTTGGCCAACTGCGAAGTCCTAATGTAGGCAAAAGTTTGGTAGCAAAAGTATATCTTGATAGTCCTATAAGAAATATTTTTGTGTCAGTTACAATAAATTTCTAGGATCTTAGATTATATTTGAACAATGTGAATACATATGTAAGGTAGAGTTTACAACCTTTTACTTGTGTGAGGCTTGACTACATAATTTCCTTGGTTCTTGTGCTGGTATTTATCACTGTCATCATTGCTGGTATCCCGTGACATGTAGCATGCTATAAATTTGGGATTGACTGTAGATATCTTCAAACCTTCTTTTACTAACACCCTGATTGTGTCCATCATAAAATGGATATAACCGGTCAAGAGAAAGTTCCAGCGGTGGCCGCATCCTCATGAGTGTTCATCATTAGGAAGAATGGGCTACACAACGCTACCACCACCAGGACACGAGCAGGTATGTGTCCACTCTCCCCCTCCTCACTGAAGGCAGTGTCTTGCTCGTACAACTCGTTGGCCCTCTAGGTCTTTTTGATTCTTGCTATTTCGAACTCTAGGTCCTGCGAACAGACGACGTGCCCTTCGTTGGGTTGATGAAAATTTCAGGTGTTGCACCTTGCAGGATATTATTGTCTCCTGGAGCCACTCTGGTGGGTCGTGATGGACCAAGCATCAGAGATTCTATTGGCCTCCTTTGTTCTTAAGCATGCTAATTTTTTTGTTAAAATAGATGTAAAAACTGGAGCGACATTGCAATTTTATTCTAACCAAATGAATTAACTATTTTGGTATCATGTTCTCTTCTGGTTGATAAATTAAATTGGATTGTTTGGTGCAGAAATAAAAAAAATCACAGTTACAGATGACCAACTTTCTTTGTAAATGTCTTGCTCTTTCAGGTGTCTTTGCTGCTTCTTTTAGTTACCTGAACTGTTTCAGACATTGAGGAGCACATGAGATTTGTTCAGACATGTATCCTTAGCTCCTCAGGTAATTGCAAAACAACTTGAGAATGATGCACACTCATGCTAACATGGATACATGGTTCTCTTTCAGGTTAACTGAAAGTTGTTTTTAAAATCTGGATACTCTTTTAAAAGATATATGTAGTATGTTGGTCCCGCATGAATGAACAAACTAAAAGAAGAGGAAGAAATAAATATAGCCTCCTGTCTGTTTGAATGATAGCCATCAACATATTCTATTCATTTCCTGATTTATATGGTTACTAAATCAAGAGCAAGAACTGTCGGATGATCAGGCTTCTTCTCATTTCCCTAAAACCTAGCATGCAGCTAGCTAGATGAAGTTGTATGCTTTGCCCCCAACCAATCAAAGTTGCTACATGTACATCTACTATTTGTAACATCAGGTCGGACTAAGTGTTCCAACAATTACTAAAATATTTTGAGCAAATGTGATTCCATGCTCATGGTGGTTCTTAAGAAATTCACAAATTATTTTGATTTTCAGCTCTCTATTATTTCATATTGATGTTTGATGTGGAATGTTCGATTTTGATTCCTGAAAAACATGGGTGTGAAGGGAAACGATGGAGTTTACCTCTGCTAGCATATGTGCAATTCTGAAGAGGATGGATATGATGTTTATTTATGATGTCATCTCGTGCATACACAAAGGCTTAATTTTCCTATTTTAGATTTAGATAAAGCCAATTGTTTCCGGTAGGGCGCGCATCGCGCGCCGAATGTTCTAGTCAAAGATTTATATGGTAGACAGTACTCGAGGCAATCAGAACAGTTTGAATGCAAAGTATATTGATCCAAGTACATTAACTTTTATCAGGCAATCAAATCAAATTAGGTCAGCAATTAGCATAAAAATTCTATTGGCAAACCTGATCAGTATCTTTCAGGTGAATGAATATCAGGCAGTAAGAAGCAACAAAACAAAACCAGGTCTGCATCTAGCACCAAATTTGAATTCGCAAACATGATCAGTATCTCTCGGAGTCTTGGGTGAAAGAATTTCAAGCAGTAAAGACTGATGTCACTAGATCTGATATTTCTCTAGGATGTTTTACAACTATTAAGATGAGAAAAATTGTTCAGGTAGAGCACAAAAAAAAAGTAGCCCCTAATACTGGCGAGTTATCAATTATTCTAATATATAAGCATGCTCCATTGGTTCATCTAAAGAATCCGAACAAAGGTAGTTTGTCAAGAAAGAAACATTTTCAGATTGTAAGCTTACTGTAATCATGCATATCTAGATTATGAACAGGTACTCATCTAAACAAATAAAATCATCAAATCATTCATAAGAGATTATTTCATACTTTTTAACAGCAACAACTTGCGAAAAGAACTCAGCATACTGCTCCATGCATCTCTGTTAGTGGAAGAAATAAAACAAATATTGGCATAATATTACCTAACTTTGCATTTCACTGCTAGTACAACTCATGAAGCCAAGTTGCAAATGATTTAAAACGTTGGAATCCAAATGCAACAGGCCAATTGGCCAAATCTCAACTATCATTTACGTGTAGGCAACGATCTAAAACAGTTACTGAAAAAGGGAAAAAAACACACATATGCCAAGAATAATATTAATGTGCTATACCAATAATAGCTAACAACGCGTATAGGAAAATATATAGAGTCAAGAATAGTTTTGTAGCTTCCTTTGTAGCTAATTATGTCAGCAAGGCAACACTGAAATAGCAGGTAATAAACAATTAGAATAAGGTACCTTAACAATTTATGAAGAGCTGGAAGCCAACTAAAATGAGATTGTTTCAGCAATTGGAACCTAGTGGAAAATAAGTAAATACAGCTATTTAAAGAACCAGCAAGAATCTAGGAATAAGAACATTGTTTACATGTATTAACAACAACAAACAGGTGAAATATAGATGGCTGTCTTGTTCCCAAATTAAAAACTAATATATTAAACTATCTTAATAAAAAAGGCAACGACAGTTGGACAAACTGCTGAGCAAGGCTAACTAAACAATGATGACTTAATTAGGTAAGTGGGGGACAGCGCATACAGGAGATATACTGGTTAAAAAACCATAAAAGGTACAAATACAAGGGATTAATCTGATATGTGTTAAGCCTCCCTGTACAAAGTAAGGGGTTGCAAAAAAAAAAGCTAGTAAGGCAAAGTGTCCACTTCTTTCATTTTTGTCATGGGAACAGTCCAGGAAGCAAAAGAGATATAGTACTTGCTTAACATGACTGAGCCACCAGTCAATTCAAGAACCTCCAATTTATTCATAATCCTACATTTGTAAGGAAAAAATGTATAGGTGAAGTCCCAGGTTCTCTTAATAGCATATTCATACCCAACAAGCAATGCTATCATACAAGAAGTTCAGGGCATCATAAAGTCACACTGTTATATAGATTGAACCCTATACATAATTACGATAAAGTCCAGGATATCAAAGTGAAATTGCAAGGCAGTGGGAACTCACCAAAGAAGCTAACTGTTGCATCTTCCCAGAGCTGGGAGGCCGTCCCCAGTCATGCTTCTCTGATGGTGCACCAGAGCCTGAACCCCCTGGTTTTGTTTCTTCAAAAATGGACTTAGTTAAGTGCATACACTATTTTCACCAAAACAACAAATGAGGGATGAAAAATGCAGACCTGGCAGAGCCTTAAATTACATCAGGATCAGGGAATAATGACAAATGAAATTCAAAGTTGGCAAACTTCAGCACCTCTGCATATATTAAACTGTCCATGGATATTTCCATTTCTGTTAGATCTTTACTATCATCTATAAAAGCCTGCCATTAGAATGAGCAACATTTAAGCCAACATTTGAAGTTTATTTTGTAGATTTCGTCACATGTATAGCAAACATGTATTATATAATCAAGTAGACCGGCACAAAATTTAGGAAAACTTTATCATGCCTTACAGGTGTTGGAATCAGGAACTAATAGTTTCACACATGCTTAATAGACGAACATCATATACAAAGACCAATTGGCTAATTAATTACCTTCTGCAATGCGTTTGGCGAATGACTGATGCCCGGATGTTGCCTTCCGTGGCTCCATCGATGGAGTTCAATCCACACCCCTTCCTGCACTGTCGTTGTTTTTGTTGTACTGGCCGTTTTTGCATTGGGGAGGAAATGCAAAAGATCTGAATTTTGACCCTGAATTAGCTTGGAGGAAGAACGAGCAGATCCGTTCATTGGTAGCAAGGAGAGGCTGCTGATTGGGGATGGGTAGTATGCAGATGGGGCATACCTATTGTAGTTGTGCAGCTCGTTCGGGCAGGAGCCCGGCCGCCGCCCACTCGTCGCACGGCACACACACACAGAGAGAGAGATGGCGGCGCCCAGAGGAAGACGGCGGCACGCAGGGACGGCGACAGTCCGTTGCGGGAAGCTGAGGCCGAGGGCTTGCGGATCCGGGCTGCTGCAGCAGCTCGTCGTGCCCGCCGCTCGATCCCCCGGCGAGGAAGGAGGAGCGAGGACCCCCGTGGATCTGGCCGCCGCCATGGCCCCGCGCGGGCCTTCGCTTTCCGCTGCCGCCATGGCCCTATGCCCCGCCGTCGAGGGAGTGGGAGGGAGGACGATGGGGAGCAGGGGAGGAGAAGGAGAGGGAGAGGGAGGGAGGGGGCGGAGGGCCGGCGGCACCTGGATTCGCTTGCCTCCGCACCGCCACGGTTGTTGTTCTCTGCCGCCGCCGCACTGCCGCACACGCGCCGAGATGGAGGGAGGAGGATGGGGAGTTCCGTCGCCGCCGCACTGCCTCCGCCTCCACCGCGGCCCGGACGCCGCGCGAGGCGCCTCCGCCCTGCCGCCGCTGCGCGGATCTCGCGAGGACGAATAGCCCGACGAGAACCATCGAGAAAAAAGCCGCGTGGATCTGGCGTTCACAAGTCATCGCGCATGCAGAGGATGGTGTGAACACGAGAAAAAAAAGCAGTTGAGCAGCTCCTACGCCGGTGTGAACGCCTCGACGAGAAAGATGGCGCTATAATTGACACAGTGAGAATCGATCTTCACCCCCGGTTAGAAATCAGAGGGACGGTAGAATTTTCGCTGACGTGGATGCCCGCAGAGCTCACGGAGCCGGGGGGGGGAATGATACATAGAAATAACATGTGAGGACTAACTGCTGATAATAAGAAAAAGAAAACCAAATGATGTGACATGTGACTGGTTGGCCAGTCTTTATCTTTACTAAACGGAGGCTTAATAATAATGGACCCGCAGTGATTTCTAGGGTCCGTAACATCCTATCCAAAACTATAATGAAAACCTAAGAATATATTCATAAAATATGTAAGATCTAATCATAAAATTTAAAAAAAAATTATATCATATTCATCCATATCTCTTTGATGTGAGAATGAAATCCTTCTACAGGCTGAGTTGACCTAGAAAAACTGATTGATCGGTTTCCAGGCGAGAGGTTCATAATGGCATCATAAAAGAACAGATTAGGAAGGAGGCACCTGCAGACCTCTACTTTCTGCACATGCATGTACGACTTCCTCCGAGACATAGACTTAATCATAAATTATTGGAGCGTGCAACACGCGGATGCTGATTCATTCAGCACCAATCATTGAAAGATAACTACTCCAAAAGAGAGAGAAAAACGAGATAGTACTAGACAAAATAATAATTTTATTATACCAAAGGATTAGTACTAGCTAGTTTAATCGCAACAGGTTAACTACCATTTAGAATAGACAGGCCGTACAATAGTTCAACACGCTATATATAAGAAATTTTCTTTAGATTGCTATCTACGTAGAACCATCCCGGTGCTGTGGCCCCACGTGCTCCCCTGCACCAGGTCAATGCGTCCAAAAGTAGTAAGTGGTGCAGAGTTGATGCAGATCTAAGACATAAAGTCCACGCTTGGACCGTCTACAATTTTAGTCGAAGTTGGGTGCACCGTCTGCAATTATGGTCTTGTTTAGATGTGAAAAGTTTTGGGTGTAAAATATTGTAGCACTTTCTTTTGTATTTGATAATTATTGTCCCGTTATGAATTAACTACGCTCAAAAGATTTATCTCGTAAATTATAGTCAAATTGTGTAATTAGTTATTTTGTTTAGCTATATTTAATGTTTCATGCATGCATTCAAAGATTCGATGTGATAAAGAATCTTATAAAATTTTGAAATTTTGAGTACATCTAAACAAGCCCTATTTTGGGTCCTTCTCGAGACCAATTCTTGGGCTTTCGTCGTCAAGAAAGTTTCATGGCACCTTCTCTGTCAGTTATTTTGTCAGCATCCTCTAGGAATCGTCGACTAGCCGTTGCGTCTCCATCTTTTGCTCTCATTGAAGAAAAAAATTTCTGTTATTATTGTATTTTTTAATGCACATCTAGACCACAAGGAAGCGGGAGAAGGCAGCTTACCAATAGGCAATAGTGTATCATCGTATTCAATGTGGAATCATTGCTACTTTCTCTCTTCTGCTTTATTAATATATTGCTGTGGAGATCTCCCCCACAGTTTCTTTCAAAAAAATTGTGGAATCATGTCTCTTGTCCCACTTTTTCTTAATATTTGTTTTCGAAATTACCTACTCCCTCCGTCCTATGAAAAGTGGAATTCTGGATTTTTCAGACAAATTATTGGTAACGTGAAAAGACTCTCGGGCCCTCATTTGTTTGGCACATGCGGTAAATTGCGGCATGCAATTCAAATCTGACAACTTAATTAGACAGACACTTGAGATCCAATCACTAGAATTGCACTCTTTGTAGGATTTTTTTTTCAAATGCAGGATTGCACTTTACATGGAACAGAGGGAGTATTTACTAATCGTGTTCGACACAGAGTCTTTGGTCATATCCTAGTTATTAATTTTTAAATTTTGAAAATAGCTATTTGTTAATCATATCTAATATGGACTCTCTTGAATTAGCTTTGACAGTTAGGTCTTCATAAAATCCACAGTAGTTTAGATTAACGTGGGAATTTATAGATCTTTCAGTGATGTTTAGATTGACGTAGAAATTTTTAGATTTTTTCGGTGAATGTGGTGACTTCTTTTAATATTCTTATTAATGTAATAGATAGATAGATCGATTTGCACAAGTTGGCAACCACGTTTAGGCAAAGTTTTCAACGTGTGTGACCAAGTTTTGGGTCCTTCTGATGACCAATTCTTGGGCTTTCGTTGACGGGGAAGTTTCATGGCACCTACCACCTCTTTATGTTATCCGCATCCTCTAGGAGTCGTCGTGGCGTCTCCATCTTTTGCTGTCATTGAAAAAAAAACAGAATTTCTGTCATTATTGCATTTTTTTTGTAATGCAAATCTAGACAACGAGGAAGCGCGAGAAGGCCGCAGCTTACCATAGGCAATAGTGTATCTTCGTATACGAGGTGGACTCATTGCTCTTGTCCCATTTTTTTGAAATTTTTATTTCTGAAATTACCTATTTACTAATTATGTTCGGCATTGACTCTTTGATCATATCCTAGTTTTTAAATTTTTTATTTTGAAATTAGCTATTTTTTAATTATATTTGATATGGAATCTTGAGTTAGTTTATATAGTTAGATCTTCGTAAAATTCAATGATGCAAATTCTTCTCATTTTATATTAACGCGAGAATTTCAATACAGTATCCTCTCAACGATCGCTGTAAATTTTTATCTTTCAAACTTATTGTTTCTACATCCTCCCAGCTAATGTGGTGGCTTCTTTTTATACTCATTTGTAACACTCTCTTATTAATATAGTACATATTCTATGGTTTGAGGTTTTAGAAGGCTTATTTATAGAAATCAATCATTTATTTCCATATATTTTCTTCATTCTAGTTATTCCTATGCGAGACAAAGAATTCTTTGTGGTACGAAGAAATTTGTTTTTTGAAATATCTTTTAGCATATCTATACTATAAAAATTGAAAATAATTGAAAATATTTTTTACCTGGACCGAGCCCACGATACCCTTCACGTTGAATCCGCCTGTTAGGGTCGAGGGAAGTGGGAGGAAGGGTAGACCCATAGAAATTGCATATTCGAGAATGTTTATACAATATATATTTTTTCTCACAGCATGTTTTGCTTACCTGCTCACGTCCCGAATTGGGAAGGAGTCCTGCGCCTCGGAAGAAAAAGGAGGCCTAGGACAAATTAAAAAGAAAGCAAAATGATTATTTTTATCCCTATTTATTATCCAAATTTCGTGCCAATTAATTCTTGCATGCATGTACACTTTTTAAATAGGGTAAGATGATTTGCAAAACCTCTTCATGGATGGATGTAGCTTTTTGTGACGAATTTAATGGTGATAATTAATTGATGATTGGCTACAGTGATGCTATAATAACCATCCTCTAATAATGCAGTCAAATGGCTCATTAGATTCGTCAGAGTTCCTAGCGCAGGGGTTCTAAAATTGGTTTTGTAAAGTTCCTTTATTTAATATCTCTAATTAGCGGTCAAAATTGTGAACAATTTCACTTCTAGAAAAATCAAACAGGCCTTATGTTTGGAGTCAACAGCCAAGTCAATGTTTTCCAGCCCCCCACTCTTATCCACCTATTCCCCAGGCGCTCATGGCAGTTGAAGTTGGGACGAGCACGTCTTGTGCAGGTTAGTAATCAGTCTCCCCCTCTCTAGAGGAGTTACCTTTTCCTATGATGAAATTGCGTTTTCTTCAGGAGTTACCTTTCCCTATGATGAAATTGTGTTTTCTTTGAAGAGTCTTATGCTTTTTACAGAAGATTTTACGGCATTTATACGCGGATATCCTTAAATTGTTTCTGTGCTGGGATATAAATTTGGTCGCTCAGATACTCTGGATCTTTTGGACTGATTTATTCATCAGATTTTACTCCTAGCTGGATAAGGGGCCTCCGATCCAGATATGAAAGATCGGGTTCAAATTTGTACAAACATCTAGAGTGATTCCTCTTATTCAAACAGCACCCATTAATTGGACGAGAGATGCTCCCTATTTTGCAGTAAATTTTACTATTAACGCTCTTTTCGTGCCGTTGGATTTTGTAGGCTTTGACTAGAGGTGTTAATTGGTGACCTTTAGATGCCCCTCCAACCCTCTTTAGTTTAAAATTTTGTACTAATTTTTCAAACTGAAGTATCATTTTAGAGAATTAGTATAAAATTTTGAATCAAAAAGAGTTGGAGGTGCACCTAAGAGTCACCTAAGATCTCATTTTGGCTTTGATGGTTTGACTTACGGGTAAAACACGGGCACCTTCAGCTTGTTTCACCACAGAAGGGGCAATGAAACTAGTAGGCGTGCTTTGTCGCTGAAGACTACGGACTTTGATACGATAGAGAGCATGCTACAAGATCCATGTGCAGAGCCATTGTGTCTGCCAATAGACTTTTTGAAAGCCATCACGCGTGATTTCTCTAGCGACCAAGAATTGGGAAGAGGTGGGCACGGTGTGGTTTACAAGGTATTCCTGTTCCCTTTTACCCACTTCACTTTTCAAATGCTACCAATTAATAATAAGAAACGCTCAAAGATATTGGAATGAGGTTGAACAGGGTGTTCTTCGAAATGGGAAGGCGATTGCTGTGAAGAAGCTTTCTGAAATGCAGCTAGAAGATACTCAGTTCCACAATGAAGTCACTTACCTTATCGGATTGAAACACCAAAATATAGTTCAACTTGTGGGCTATTGTGCTGAATCACGATGGGAAGCCACCCAAGTAAGCGGGAAATATGTTATGGCTGAAATACGAAAAAGGCTACTCTGCTTTGAGTATGTAAATAACAAGAGCCTCGATAAGTACCTTTCTGGTATGATAACGTCACTCTTTGTTTCCTATTGCATTTTTGTTAATATATAGCATAAATGCAATCATATTTTCTGCAATTCTGCCATTGGATAGCTCTACCCCTATAAAGTAGTACCACAATATTACTGTTGGATGACCTCGCATGTATTAGCTAGATTGTACGTCTATTTTTGTTTTTGTACAGCTGAATCTTGTGGACTTGAATGGCACTGGAGGTATGACATAATTAGGGGAATTTGCTCTGGTTTGCACTATCTTCACACGGAATGCCATATTATTCATTTGGATCTTAAACCTGAGAATATATTACTGGATGACAATATGGTGCCAAAAATTACGGATTTTGGCATGTCTAGACTCTTTGGCCAACAACAGTCGCGATTTATCACTGAAAGTCGCGGGGGGACACTGTAAGCTAATCCTCTGAAGAACATCCTCTTAAGAACTATATTGTTCTTTAGTCCAATTAATAAACCTTATGGTATTCTCTTGTTATATTGCAGTGGATACATGGCACCAGAATACTTAACGAATGGGCTGATATCAACAAAGTCAGATATATTCAGTTTCGGAGTTATAATCATAGAACTAATGACGGGATCCAGGGACTATCCCCAGAGTGGTGCTTTCGGTCAGTTCATCGAAAATATACAGTTCAGCCTTTGTCTAACTTTTTCCTTGTTATATAAAAGAATACTTTTTTTATTCTGACTCAATTACTGTGGCATATATGTTTAGGTGGCTGCAAATTGGAGGAATAGGTTGGAAAAGATACATATGTACATACCTTTGGAAATATACAGTCAACAAGTAAACAAATGCATCATGATAGGACTAAAATGTGTTGACCCTGATCCAAAGAAAAGGCCTTCTGCATTGGATATAATCCAAATGCTTGATGCAATAGAATGTACAAATAGGCCGACATCGGTACATGTGCTATCCCCTTCCTGTTGAATTGGTAGCAAATTTACCTAATATGCAAACATTACATGAGTTATTTTCAACATGCCTTCCTCTGATCCCACAGGAGTTACAAATGAGCATGTTATCCAACATATGCGCTGCAACCTCCAGCAATCCACAGATGTTTGGTAGAGCATTCACCTCAAAAACTGCAAACATCATTAGTACGCTCACCGTCTCTGGCAAAGGAAGACGGACAACAATTCTGGCCTTTGAGATTGCCAATACAGTTGTGAAGGGTTCCTGCCTAATGAAAACTCTCCAAACAGAACATCCAGCATGTGAAAGAGGGGGTGCTTAGGTCCAAAGGTGTCCGCCTTTTGATATCAGAGGATTACCGTCAGTTGCTACCTCTTGTTGAAGCTGACATAAGGTGATGGGATTGTGTTGGACCTTTAATCATCTGATGATGCTTTTCAAGATTTGCTTATATGCATTTAGTTGAATTATGCAGAGAAGACTTGAGTCAATTTTGCAAAGAGTTAGCTCGCTTTGGAAATCACTGTAGCGATCCCAGATGGCACAATTTGGAAAGGTATCTATTCAGGTAAAATATTACTATTATGATAGCACGATATTATTGTTTTAGGCTCCATGGCTTTGTGGTTCCTTATGTTGTGTGTCCTCAGACAATTATTTCCTGTCAACAGAAATAGACCACAGTCTGAAGTGACAACTCGGCACAAATTGCAGGAAGCAGCAAATCGCAGTATGCAAATTTTGATGACGGTTGCACATTTCACCACGGTCAGTTTGTTTCTTTGCACACACAAACATCCTTACTAGTTACTACTATTTTTTTTTCCGAATAGCTTAGAGGCATAGCCCATTTCCATTTCATGCAAAATTGAAATACCAGAGTACTACTCCTACTTTTTAATCTTAAATCACTGAAATCCTTTACTTTCCATTGTTCAGGAACTGTGTTCAGAATTGCTTGCATTGAACAAGCTTTATGTTACTTTGGAGGATCCAACCATGAGCAGTTTGTACTTCATGCTTCTATTTTTTTGTTTCAATGAAAACATCCATATATGTAGTATTCAATTAAAACAACGTGTTCTGATTGATTTTTTGTCACGGTTGCAAGCGCGCTGAGATTCTTGCACGTACTGCCACCTCTGTCACCAACTCACCGACCTCGACCTGCGTTTCTTTACTGGCTTGCTGCCGTATAACACCGCTCTGAACCAAATGCTATGTCACTTGTTATATAGATCGTCCCTATGTCAAGTGCAGTGGTGCGGTGGCAATTTGACTGGTTAATTAGGGAGGGAGACGAACATTGACATATAGGTTTGAGGGGGATAATTCTGAGGCATTTTCTTAATGTTTCAAAGATTCATTGATGGTATTTTCAATAACAAACATCATTGTGAATATATAATTGTATTTCCCACGTAGGCCCGTAGTTGTAGGGGCTATTGGGCTAGTTTCTTAGAAAATGGCAGGCTAACTGCAATATGTACAGCACCTATAGTAATAGTGCAGATATGTTACCTTTTTTTTTATTTTGACCATGCACAATTATGTACGCAGAATCCATACGAAGTCAAGTAAAGAACCAAAGAAATGTTGTGAAGAAGTTGAAAAGGAAATCATTTTGGTCCAAGTTGATGGAAGAAGTAATATATCTCTGGATAATGGTTTTGTGGTATATTCTATCTGGTTCACGAAATTACAACATTGTTCCATACTGTTCTGTTCTAGGTTCTAGAAAAACTTGAAGACATATGGCAGTTCATGCTTTTGGAGGTCAATACTGATTTCTTGAACTGTGGAGATCAATCTGTAATGCCAATGAGCAACCTTCATCAAACATTAGGGCCAACTGGACTCGCACTACACTATGCCAATGTCATTTTGCAGATAAATACTTTGGTAGGCCCGTGTTCTTATGATATCAGCTTATATTCATGCAAAATTGTTAGTCAATCCACCCAAGGCATTTGACAAAAGAACCATTTTATTGTAGGACATTGGCAACTACTACTATCATTGATTTTTTTTTTCTTTTTAGTTCCTCATAAAATTTAAACATCAGCCACAAATTTCCTCACAATTTGTAATAAATACAAAATCATGATCATTTTGAAGTGTTACAAAAATTTTAGTGTAATGCCATAGCTTATGTGTCACTGAACATCTCAAATGTCTTAGCACTTTACAAATATCAATGAAGGGCATACTTGGCAGCGAAGGACCCTTTTTAAATTTTGGAAAGAAATAATCCTTTATATGAAGAACTGCCCACAATGTTTAAATATATTTTTTTCCAAAAAAATGGGACCTGGCAAATATTGAAAGCAGAAACAGTGGTGCAATATTGTCCTAGCACTTTCATTAGTTTGAAATTTTCTCTTATGTCCATTGCTTCAGTATTGTCATGCATTGGCCTCACCAGCAGAGGTACCTGGTGAAGCTAGGGATGCACTGTACCAGGCACTGCCTCGTTCCATCAGATCGAAGTTGCGAGGGCGTTGGCCCAAAGAAAAAGTAATCAGCCCCTTTCTTCGAACTAACATTTCACAATATGTAGCCAGTTAATTACTCTGTTCGTCGATTCTGATCCTTGCAGTGGTTTCTTGTAGACAATGCTAGCAGAGGTCAGAGCTGAAATGGACAGAACACTTCGATGGCTTGTGCCGGTTGCAGAATCCACGAAGTAACGCATGTTCTAAATAAATGAACTGGTTTTCTGTGCACCACTTTCTTCAAATGAAATCTCTCTCCGATATTCTAGTTTGCTTCAAATTATCATTACGTGTTATGTTCAGTTGTTCACATGTATCTTCATTCCATGTATATTCAGACAGTATTACAAAAACGGAGCATTCGGAGAATGGGCAATGAGAGGGTAGGTACACCCCCACGACCCTCACAATAAATTTCTATATCATTATGCTATTACAAGTTTTAGACCTTGATATATAGGTGATTTCTTTTTTATTTGATAGGATTACCCCGCCCATTTCCAAATTTAGAATGGAATACTTTATTGATTTTTTAGTCCCGTTAATTGACATAGATGCAAATACTCTACTAGGATGATGCACAAGAAATGGTCTTTAACTTTAATTGACATAGATGCAAATGCTCTTCTAGGATGACACATAAGAAAGAGACAGGATAGCTTAGTTGGTAGAGCAGAGAACTGAAAATCCTCGAGTCACCAGTTCAAATCTGGTTCCTGGCACAGAAAAAAAGGTTTACCGAATAGATATTGATACAAATATCTTGAGATGGATTGAGGTACATATTCATTAATAATATAGATACTAATTCATTAATAATATCCATGCCTTCCTGTATCAGGATTGAGGATGTGGATTTGGAGGACGTGCTTCCGTTTGGAGCAGATCAGCGTCAGATCATCGTCAGTCCCATGCTGATGCATGAAAACGGCAAAGTAAACAAGATAGAGACGCTGTACTATGCCAACAAGGAGAGGACAGAAGGTTACATACTGGACCTAGTTCGTGCTCTTCATTGTCTTGTTTGCTAGAGTACTTTGGACGAGCTAGACTTTCACCGAATAGAAGTTCATAAGAAAATGTAACCTTTCACCGATTCAATCTATAATTGGCCACGATCCAACAGAAGTTTATATGTTGAAATTTGTTTGGAAGATAGCTAAGATCAAAAGTTTCTGTAACAGTTATGGCCTATTCTTTTTTATGCAAATTTTGAAACATCATTAACTGTTAATCCCACATGTGAGCAAACTATCCATTTGCTTCACTCTTGCTTGCTATCTCCCTTTCACTCGCAAAGTCTCGCGATTGGGTCTTTTGAGAAAGAGCAATAATTTCACGGATGGGATGATCACGATGGATCACCCGATATCGAGGGTCTTTGGGTTCTGAAACTTAGGCTGCAGAGCATAGCGTCTCTGTATCGGCGGACATTGAGCTTGGCTTCCGCGACGGCAACACCAGTTGAGCTGAATGGACGATCAGCTGGCTCCATGTCCCCTAGACGCCTACAAGGTTGCAGTGGACGCATCAGCTGGCTCCATTTTCTTTATAAAAATACTACTTTCGTTCAAATGTGTAAGGGATATTACTTTTGTGCTCAGTCAATTTTCTCTACTTTAAAAAAGTTATACGAAAATGCATTAATATCTAAATACCAAATGAATGCGTTATTAGATATATTTTCAGGGTTGATTTAATTAAACTAATTGATATTGTATTTATTGGTGCATGTTTCTACAAACTCGGTAAAGTTAGAAAGCTTGACTTATTAGAAAAAAAACTTTTAATATTTTAAAATTCAACGACGCATCTCATACATGTCTGCACCATGCACCAACAACTACAATATGCTAAATCAACCATGAAAATATATCTAATAGCAAATTCATTTGGCAAGCCACCTACAATGTCCTCAAGCACTGTCAAGGTGCACGAAGAACAACAGGTTTGGGAGTTGGACGACCTAGGATTTTGAAACCCTTAAATTTCGTGTTAAAAGGACGACCTAGGATTTTGAATACCTTTTATATTTATATAGAGGGGAGGTCTTACCCCACTAGGTGTTGAAACCCTTAAATTTCGTGTTAAAATATAACTCCTAAGTCGAAATGCACATCCAAAACTGGTCTGGCCAGTTTGAAATCTGATTTGACCGGTTTTCTAGGGTCATATTTTCCCGAAGTCGTAAATCCGAACTTCAAATCGGCGTTCTATATATGCTTTTCGATCGTCTCGGAGAGCTACGCAATGATGAAGTCCAATTTGCATTTGGCCAAACCGGTGACACTGGTTTGTGTACACCGCCAGGCCAGTCTATACACCAGTGTCAATTTTGGTCATCAACACTATTTATGCTTTATCAATGATAGAATATATCTACCATCCCACCCTCTCTGTCTCTCTGAGGTGATCATGGGTATGGAGTGCATATATGTATTCCCAGATTGATATGAGCACCCGTGGTTGTACTGCTACATAGTTTAGGGTTTTGAATCCATTCTTCTAAAAAACTAATATTTGTGCACTTCTCCATATATATTTTTAATTGATTCTACACTAAATATTATTTCATTTAAAAAAAATAAAAGGTGAAAAAATTAAATAGATCTTGGGGTCCGAAATGCTTTACTTTACATCCTCATTTTCTTTGGAATCTAGTAATATTTCATCTTATTTTCTATATTTTTTGAACAACTTCTTATTTTCTAAATGATATCCCCATATATGACTCATGTATTTACATATCTTGGAATCTCTACTTTTATTGCAATCTCTACTTTTATTTGCCGGAGAGTTTGGTTCATTGGTTATTGTTAAGAAAATATCTGCATCTCCATCAACACTAGCGAGATGTATGGATAATAATCACAACCCTCAGCAAACAGTACACGGCAAAAATTTGGTCGGCAAAGAGCTCCTTGCCTAGTGTTTTTTGTCGTGCACTCGAAAAAAGTTTGTTGTGTACTAAACTGACACTCGGTAAAGAATTTTTAGAAGAAATAAAAAATCCCAACCACACCTTCCGAAACCTTCCGAAACCGGCGTTGTCACCACCGTTCGCCGCCACCACCTTGCCTGCAGCCCTACCGCCACCTCCATCCTTGTCCCGCCTCTTTTGCAGCTCACCACCGCAGCTCGCCGCACCGCCCTTCCTGCTTCGCGCCGTCGCCCAAAGTCAGAGGAACCTTGCCGCACGCCACCCCAAGGCCACGTCGGAGCTCATGCTGCACCGGGCTTCGCCGCCGTTCCCTACGCCTCACGCTTTCTTCACGCCGACATGCCGCCCTGCCCCTCGCCCTTGCACACCTTCGCCAAGCCACCCCGGAGCAACGCCGCCAGAGCCCACGCGGTCGTGCCTGAGTTCAACATCACTCGGAGTATTGAAACTGTTATCCATCACATGGAGCTCGCCAAGCCGCCGCCATAGCCCGGAGTTGTTCTCGCCTCGCCGACCACTGTGCTGCCTCGCTGCCGCCGCACTGCTTCGCTAGCGCCACACCGCCCTCACGCCTGCACCCACGCCCTCCGCGCACCAGCCACCACCAGCCTCACGTCACACGCGTCTACTGTGGGGAGGGAGCAGATAAGATCAATATGAGTGTGGAGAGTGTTAGCATAGGTGTTGTGGCCGATGGGCCTTGGTGTACTGGCCGCATGGGCCTTAGGGTTTTGGATAGTTGGTTCACATATGGTACGGATCTCTTGATTGGTGGTGTTTCTATAAACCCTGGAAACCCTACCATATTGCTTTCTTGGTACAAGAGTCTAGGATCCTAACCGGATTCTTCCCCTTCCTCTGCCCTGAAGTTTGTGCCAGCCCTCCCTTTGGCTGCACGACTTCCATGGCCAGGACTCCCCTCTCACCCCAAAGGCCGCCGCCACCGCCGCTGAAGAATAGAGGAAGCATGCGGAGGCTGCCGAGGCCGAGCGCAAGGACCGCCAGGCCGCGCGATGCGGCCCCTGCTCAGGCTGCCAAGGCTGAGCAGGAGGCGGCCGATGCTGCCAAGGAGATCGATGCCCTCGCTGCTCGCCCTCGACGACACCCAGGGCCACGACGACCGCTCCAGTGACGACAGCTATCTTCACAGCGCCATGCTTCAACATGAAGCCGCCGTCGTTATCAATCTGCATGCCCAGGCCGTGGGTGTCCAGAACATCCGCAGCCTCATCCAATCCATCCTCACATCGCCACTGGCAACTACAACCGCTGGCGGGATGAGTTCCTCCTCGTCATCGGGTAGTACTCCCTCGAGGACCACGACCTCCATGACACGCCGGCACCAAACTTCCACAACTGGGTACACATGGATTGCATCATCAAGTCGTGGATTGCAGGTACTATCTCCATCGATCTCGCTGAGATAGTGGAGCGTACCTCCACAGCCCACGATGTCTGGCTAGCCCTGGAAACCCAATTCTTGGGGAACCGGGAGACTCGTGCACTCCACCGCGACCTGCAGTTCCAAAACTTCGTCCAGGACGATCTCTCCATCGCCGACTACTGTCATCGCTTCAGGACCATGGCGGACAGCTTCGCCACCCTTGGCGAACCCGTCACCGACCGCACGTTGGTCCTCAACGACATATGCGGCCTCAAAGATCGGTACAGCAACATCAGCCGCCATCTCCGTCGTGGCCGTCCATTCCTGCAGTTCAAGGACGTCATCTCTGAGCTAACCTTGGAGGAGCTGACGATGGTGCACAAGCTGGCGGCTTCCCCCATTGCCCTTGTTGCGGCCACGTCAAAGCCTTTGAGCACCGCCCCTACCTTGGGCGGCGGCCGGCCATCCGACTAGCGCTTGCATGGCTCTAGCTCCGTGGCGCCACATCCAAGTCCAACCCACGGTGGAACAAATAGCACAGCATGTCCTCTAGCAACAACTCGCCCGCCACAGGCAGCATGACCCCCTCCTCCGGCGGCTCTGGGACCTCCAAGGGGGCTGGCTCGGGTGCCTCCACTGCGCCTTGACCGTCGCTCCACAAACCATGGGCTGGATCCATTCAGATGTGGCCCGGCCCGCGGCCTCCGCTGGCCCCCCTGCCCGTCCCCACCAGCCTACCCCAGCAGCAGGCGCTGCTGGCCCAGGTGCACGCTCCGGCGCATGCGTACGCCATGTAGCAGCACGCCCAGCAGCAGGCCTAGGTGCAGGTTCAGCTACAGGTGCAGCAGGTGCAGGCGCAGCAGCTCTAGGCCCAACTACAGTGGCCACCGCCAGGGTTCCAGAACCCCTCCGTCGCCCCTTCCTCCTGGGATCAGTAGTCCTTGGCTTCTTCCTTCAGCACCGTGAACCTCCAGCAGCCTCCGACCAACTACTGGTACTTCGATTCAGGTGCCACATCCCACATGAGCTCTAATCCCAATACTCTTTCACATACTTCTTTTTCGCGGTATCCTTCTCCTTCGTCCATTATTGTTGGTAACATCTCTCTTTTACCCATCACTACTACTAGTTCTACATAGCTTCCTAGTTCGTTTTTCCTTAATATTATTCTTGTTTCTCCAAACCTTATTAAGAACCTCATATCTGTGCGCCAGTTTACTTCCGACAATAATTGTTCTATTGAGTTTGATCCGGCTGGTTGTTCTGTGAAGGACCTTCAAACCAGGAGAATTCTCGCTAGGTGCAATAGCTCGGGACCCCTATATCCACTATGTCATCCTGCAGCCACAGCTCTTCTCAGCGGCCTCGCCTCCTTGCTTTGGCACCGGCGTCTCGGGCATCCTAGTCATGAGGACATGTCCAAGCTTGCACCCATCCTACCCCTTTGTAATAAAGATAATAGCAATTCATTATGTCATGCTTGTCAGTTAGGTCGACATACTTGTCTACCTTTTCATACGTCATCCTCACGTGCATCTAGCAACTTTGATCTAATACATTGTGACCTCTGGACTTCAACTATCGCTAGTATCTCTGGTTAAAAATATTACTTGGTCATTTTGGATGATTGTTCGCATCACTTGTAGACTTTCCTCTTACGTATGAAATCTGACACATTTCCTACAATTTCTAACTTCATTGCCCATGTAGCGAAACTCAGTTCAGCGCCTCCATTAAGGCCGTCCAGTGTGACAACGGCCGTGAGTTTGACAACTCTAGCGCCCGAACTTTCTTCCTCACCCACGGTAAAGTTGAGCGCATAATTCGTTCCACCAACAATATTATACACTCTCTTTTGTTCCAGGCCAGCATGCCCTCATCCTACTGGGCCGAGGCTCTTGCCACTGCTACATACCTTCTCAACATCCTGCCCATAAAGATGCTCCAGTTTGTCACACCGCACTTCGCTCTCCATGGCGCGTTGCCGTCCTACGATCACCTCCGCGTCTTTGGGTGCGCCTGCTATCCAAACCTGTCTGCCATAGCTAGCCACAAGCTCGCACCTCACTCCACCTTGTGCGTCTTTCTCGGCTACTCTCCCCACCATAAAGGATACCGCTGCCTTGACACCGTCTCCAACCGGGTCATCATCTCTCGTCATGTCACTTTCGACGAGACCGTGTTTCCTTTCTCAAAGGAGACCCCTGCTCCCACTTCGGCAGACTTTGAGTTTTTGGATGATTTCAATAATGCAGTGCAAGTTCCCATTGGACCATCTCAACCACTACTGCCTGTAGGTACCGGAGTTTCCCCTCCCGCTCAACAACGTGCGGTCATCGCACGCCACGTGCGGCTTCCGATTCCACAGGCGCCTACCCAGCATCTCCGCTGGTGCCCCCGGTGCTCACTCTACCGGCCCCATGCGGCTTCCGGTCACCTCCAGCTTCGCAACAGCTGGACGTGGCCGCCCTGCATCCGGTCGCGACCAGCCCTCTAGCTGCCTCTTCGTCGCCTGTACATCTACAGCAGCCACCCATGGCTGCCCTTTCACCGCCTCCTTGCCAACAGCCATTGCGGATTGGTCCCCACCGGCCCCTCGAGGACTTCCAGCACGTCTACACTCGTTGGGCGCCTGTTCCTGCCGGACCCATCTCCACCTCGCCCTGTGCCTCTCCCAAAAGGCACCGTCCCTGTTCCCCATGTGGTGAACAGGCACGCCATGACCAGTCAGGCAAAGCACGGGTTCCGGCAACCGCCGTTGTACCACGTCGCTCCACTCTCGCCTGTTCCGAAGACCTTCCGTAGTGCCCTTTCCAATCTGAATTGGTGGGCCGCTATGGAGGAAGAACATGCCGCCCTGCTGCAGAACCATACATGGGATCTTGTGCCATGACCCACTCGTTCCAACATTGTCTTAGGGAAGTGGATATTCAAGCACAAGTACCTATCTGATGGTTCCATTGAGCGATACAACTCTCGGTGGGTGTTGGCATTTCTTAACGTCGCTACTAGGAGGGGTTAATTCCCAGCAACGACGCCAGAAATGCCGGTGGCGTTCCACATTACCTTCACTATGAATGGGATAGGTTCATAGCAACGACACCATGAAACGTCGTGCGGTATGTCTTAACGATTACAGAAGGATCCGCAAGCGCACGGATATACCGTTGTAGCATTTCACCCGGAAATATTCAGGGTATCATTATTTATATTTTCCCAAGGCATGGCGAGGTTGTGTAAAGATGTTTACTTGTTATATAACCATAACATTATGAGATAAGGTGCAGACTGCTGATTATACAGGGGTAAGTGATAAATAAGGATAATCAGGGGTAATGTGACACACACAGAACAGCCAACTCTCATGAATAAAGAATAAATGAATACACCTAAGGTTAGCGGGAGCATAGGCAACAAATCCTAGTATACTATTCATGTTAGCAGAGAAGTTATGTTAGCCACATGCTTAGAACTGCAAGTGCCGGAAAATTAGGGACATCGGGGAGAATGACCCACACTGGAGAACACCCAGTCCCGTTTCATCTTTGCATGAACTCCTACACGATACCTAAATATCGGGGAGTACGCTAACCAAGAAGCAGCTTCCCGGCGGACCGACAGGGCTGTCACCACCTGCGGTCTACCCCAGTCAAACCGTGGAGCGCCATCATATCCAAGGGATCCCACTTAGCCGGGCACCATGCCCGCACATGAGGTCACTACCTTAGCACCCCCAGTCCCCCACCCTTCGGATGGACAGGTAAGATGATAAGGCAATCCCGAAAGCACAACGAACCGATATCCTTACCCAGATCATTTGGTCTAGGCAAGCAACTAATACAACTTGATGAAGAACAGATCATGGCAAAGCAAGCTAAGAACTTAGCAAGACAACCATGAATGTACTTTGTATTAATATCATAACAAATGTCGGAATACAAAGCCATATCGGAGGCCGAGGATTGCTTGCCGACCCCAAGACGACTGGATTCGCTAAGGAAATGAGGCACTAGCCTAGCTCCACTACCCTAAGGAGTACAAGTCACAAGAGAGTGTGAGAGAGGCTTCTTCAAGTGGTGTGTGGTATGAGAGTGGTGGGAGGCCCCTTATATAGCCCTTGAGGTCGGTTCCCGCCAAGTTTATATATGGAAACATCGATAACCACCTTCAGGATGATCAGATCAAGCTTCCAGCCAAAATGCACCTGGACGGGAGGTGGGCCAGGTTTGGCTGACCCATGGGGTCAACCGGCCCCACCTCGCCGCCTCTGGCCACTGACCTTCTCTGGTACACTACCCCGTGGGTCCTCTTGTCTGATACGTTGGTGCCGGGTTTGTTTGGTCGGTTTGCTCTGACATATGGGCCTCTTTTGGATATGTTACACAGGACGCGATCTTGTGCGACTTCGTCTGCATATTTTTCGTGTTTTCTTATTATTCCAGACTTGTGCTCCTGAAAACATAAATCTTCCAAAACAACTATGGAGCTAGGGTAGTGATACAAATATGCGAGTAAGAGGTATGGTTTTTCTTCTTTTGTGAGTATAGTTGGTGGTCATATTTTGCAATTAACGACCGTCAACAGTGGGTTCTCCGTGGCTTCACCCAGCACCCTAGCATTGACTTCGACGAGACCTTCAGCCCCATCGTCAAGCCTGCCACTGTTCGCATAGTGTTGTCCTTAGAGCTCTCTCACGGGTGGGCCGTCCATCAGCGCCTTTCTGTATGGCACTTTATCCGAGACCGTCTACTGTACTCTACTAGCCGAATTTGAGGACCCTGTTCATCCCGACTACATCTGTCGGCTCAACAAGTCACTGTATGGGCTCAAGCAGGCTCCTTGTGCATGGTACAGCAGGTTTGCAGCACATCTTCTCACACTTGGGTTCGTCGAGGCCAAGTCCGATGCTTCCTTGTTCATCTACAACCGTGGAGCCGATCTAATCTACCTACTGTTGTATGTCAATGACATTGTGCTCACTGCTTCATCCCTGGATCTTCTTCGGCACACTATCCTTGCACTGCAGCAGGAGTTCTTGGTGAATGATCTCAGCGAGTTGCACCACTTCCTTGGGATGCACGTTCAGCGTTGTGGTTTTGGTCTTCTACTCTCCCAGCAGCAGTATATGTTGGAGATTCTGGACCGTGCTGGCATGGCTGAATGCAAGGCTTGCTCGATGCCTATGGACACCAATCCCAAAATTCCCGCGGATGGTGCACTTGTCCAGGACGCCTCAGACTATCGGTGCCTCGCTGGCGCCTTGCAGTGGCCCACCTTCACCCGGCCTGACATCGCCTATGCCGTGTAGCAGGTTTGCCTCCATATGCATGATCCTCGGGAGCCTCATCTGGCAGCTCTCAAAAGGATTCTACGCTATGTTCGAGGCACCCTTGATCTTGGATTACTGCTGCAACCCTCCACGACAGCGGAGCTCACGGTGTACTCAGATGCAGATTGGGCGGGATGCCCGAACATGCACAAGTCTACCTTGGGCTATGCCGTGTTCCTTGGCTCCAATCTTGTCTCCTGGTCCTCCAAGCGACAGAACATGGTATCTCTGTCCAGTGCTGAAGCTGAGTATTGTGCAGTCGCCAATGCTGTTGCTGAGGTCACTTGGCTGCGCCAGCTTCTACTAGAGCTTCATGCTCCTCCTCCTCTCCGCGCTTCGTTGGTCTACTGTGACAACATCAGCACTGTCTACATGTCCTCCAACCCGGTTCAGCATCAGCATACCAAGCAAATTGAGATAGATATCCACTTCGTGCGGGAACGCGTGGCCACTGGTGATGTCTGCGTCATGCATGTACCTACATCTTCACAGTACGCCGACATTTTCACCAAAGGCCTCCCATCTTCGGTGTTCACGGAGGTCAGGTCCAGTCTGAACGTCCGGAGTTCCGGCGATCAAACTGTGGGGGCATGTTAGCATAGGTGTTGTGGCCGCATGGGCGTTAGGGTTTTGGATAGTTAGTTCACATATGGCAAGGATCTCCTGATTGGTGGTGTTTCTATGAACCCTGGAGACCCTTGCCTATATATGTACGTGTGCCTATGCATCCCATAATTATCAATCTATTCTTTCCCGTGCCATATTGCTTTCAGAGAGGATAAGATCGATGCGCATAGTAGGAAGAGAATAAAGAGGAATAGAAGGTTTTCCGAGTGCCGGATTTGGACACTCGGCAAAGATGTATCATCTTTGCTGAGTGCTGGACATGGAGCACTCGGCAAATTTTTTAAAATTTTTATGCAATTATAGCTCAAATTTAATTTATGTCGGTATAGTTAATTTGTGCAGTTATAGCTCAAATTCAATTTGTGCAGTTATAGCTCAAAGATGTATTTGATTTTCTACTTATATTATTCTATTATTTTATGCAGTTATAGCTTAAGTTCAATTTATATTTGTTATAATTTTATAATTGCACTTAATAAATTAAAATTATCAAACAGTTTTAAAAAATACCAAAATTTCACATGAAAAAAGTTTGTAGTCAAACTACAATTCGACCATCAATTTGACTCCAAATCTTATCAAATCCTTCTCAACGCTAAGATTCTTCCTCTGAGATGCTTCGATTTGTAAGGTTGTTTTAAATAAGGTTGTTTTTTCTTGGTCATTGTGTCAAGGTGAAATAGGACTATCAATAGAGAATGGAGGGAGTACCACTTATCATGACATATAGGTTCAGGCGTAATGCTCCAAGATTTTTTTCTCCCAAAGAAATAGTTCAGTGCACAATGGGTGATGGTTCAACATTGGATTGGTATACTGCAATCAAGGAATTTGAATCCCTCAGCTGGCTTCCTTAAAAAAAGGAAAAAAAACTCTGACCTCAGTTAGGCAAAGAGCTGTCTAGATACATGACGCAGAGCAAGCTCATGTCCAATTTCAGAAGTTACATTTTTCTTAGATAATGATTTCAGAAGTTACATGACGCAGTGTAAGAAACTTTAGACTCAAAGGAGGATGAATAGAGATACACATAAGGAAATTGTTTCTGCTATACTTAGTTACAATTTAGATGCCGCTCCCGAGTCCATCCCCCCTGCCGCTCGCGTCGCCCCAGGGCGACTCGGGTGGATCTCCGGCACGCGCCGCACGAGCGCCCCACCGCCGCCGCCTCTGGCCCCCGCTTCTCCTCGCCTCTGGCCATCTAACCGGTGGTATCGAGGAGCGGGGGTCTGTCTGCTTCATCAGATCTTTAGATCTGCTTTTTAGGTCTTTTTTTCTTTCCTTCAAAATAATTAGGCTAGAGTTTAGATTGTCGTTTCGATGTCTTCGATCTGGCTTTCTACTTTGTACTAGATTTTCTTCATGGGATACGTCATTTTCTCCGGCGGCGTGTTCCTCGTGGAGGGATTGAGATATGTTGGCCTAGTCCTCTTTGAGAAGGGATTGGATCTATTTTCCCCTTCGGTGGAATCATCTTTCTGGCCGCTAGTATTACCACCAGCAGTGGCAGATTTGTTCTTCCGGCCGCCCTTGGTGATGGCTAATAACGGTGTCAGATCTTATGGTCGATTCAACCTTCAGAAGATATGGCTGATGTGCTTTCAGCGCTCTTTACTCCCTACAGTGGTTGAGCATTCTGTGCCTCTTTTGCGGTCTCCACGTTTGTGGAGTTTTTTGTTGGTGGAAATTGCGATTTTCGTGGCTGGATCTAGTGAAGTTCCATGGCGATGGAATTTTCTGAAGCAGTAGACTTCGCCAGATGCAAGGAAGATGAAGGATAGGGACCTAATGGTGTGCTTCAATGTAATTTTATTTTATGTTGAGATCTCAGTTGTAAAAGGGGTTCTATTTTAATGAAATCTGATCCATTTCTCAAAAAAATTTACAATTTAGATGCATAAAACTTTCCATTCTACATTTCAAGTGCCATACTAAATGTCCTCGTAAAAAAATGTGTCATACTAGGTGCTTGTTTGGTTCTTGCTCATCATAGGCTCAATACAAGGAGTCTATTCAGCAGAAAGAAGTAGGCGGCAGGAGGTCGCCGCTGGCCTCGTCCACCACTGTGGGAAGAACGTCCGATCCATCGGACACCTAATCCCTAGCATTGCAGCAGACGGATACTTCACTTGAACAAAAGAAAATCTGCTAGATGGATGGATATCGCGCTAACTTTTCTTATGGCAGCTCGCCGGAAAGGAAAAGAAGAGAGGGCGGGGGCGGGAGGTTTGTGCTAGGTTTGAGAAATCAGAGAGAGATGGACTTTTTTGTCACTTGTTTTCTTCATAAATTTCATCCACAGATAGAAATGTTATGACCTCTGTTTTTTGTCAAACACATTAGGACATCTCGATTATTAGTTCAAAAATACAAAACCCAAGGTATTATAATTTTTTATAAGATTACGCGCAAGGGAAGCTTTTAAGAGCATTTTCAGCATTCATTTCTCAATTCAACTATCATATTAAAAAAATTGTGAAAAAATAATACTCTCACTCCCCTTTTACCCTTCTTTCTTCCCGATAGTTATTAGGACAAACTAAAACTAGTACTCTAACTCTCCCCAAATATAGAGGGAGTGGAAAATCTTCCAATACAATAGTTGAATTGAGATAACATTACGGGAAACCTCAAAACCAACTCCTTCAATTATTATTAAAAATATTATAAAATTTCCATTGGCTAGTTAATGGGAAAATTTTGTTATGAAACCTGTGAATGCTCTTGTCGTCCCCGAAGTGCCTTCTCCAGTCCTTTGCCCTTCCACCGACAAGAGCACAGAGCACCGAGAATCCCTCCAGAAACTCCCCTCCCAGAATCACAGGCCCACAAGCGATTCACATTCGCGAATGCGATCTGCTCCTCTGAAGTCTCTGTTCCCCAGTCCCCAATCCCCATCTGAGGTGCCTGTCATGGCTGCCCAAGCAAAGCATTGCCGCGCCCCTATCACTTGTCACTTTCTTCGAATTCGCGTTCATGGAGCAGCCTTCTCAAGCTGACCACACCTACAACACTCCACTGACCACTCCACTATAAATCGTACTAGCTCGGAGACTCACCCAAGTCACACTCACTCACTCAACACTTACAACACTTGTTCGCACTCTAAGCTCAAAAATGGCCATGAAAGGAGCGACGCTGCTGCTCTTCCTTGCGCTGGTCGCCGCAGAAGAAGCCCACGTCGTTCACGGCGCCGGGCGGCCAAAGGAGAAGGAGGCCGTCGCCGCCGCAGCCGCCCCGACGCACCTCCACTTCTACTTCCACGACACGGTGAGCGGCAAGTCGCCGACGGCGGTGCGCGTGGTGGAGCCGCCGCCGCCGCCCGCCTCGTCGTCGTCGTCGCCGACGTCCATGTTCGGGATGGTGAACGTGATGGACGACCCGCTGACGGAGGGGCCCGAGCCGGGCTCCGCCCCCGTCGGCCGCGCACAGGGCCTGTACATGGGGTCCGACCAGGCCAGGCTCGGCTTCCTGCAGGCCATGAACCTCGTCTTGACCTCCGGCTCCTACAACGGCAGCAAGCTGGCGCTGCTCGGCCGCAACTGCCCGCTCGACGCCGTGCGCGAGCTCCCCGTCGTCGGTGGCACTGGCGCCTTCCGCTTCGCCCGGCTACGCGCTGCTGCGCACGCACTGGCTCGACGCCCGCACCGGCGACGCCACCGTCGAGTACGACGTCTACGTCATGCACTAGCACGGACAGAGGGAGTTTGCATTGGCCGATATGAGATTACAAAGATAATAATGGTGTCGCCATTGATGAAGGCTTTTCAAGCGTGATGCTTCACCATCACAGTTCAGAGTGTTTGCTTTTTACTTTTTATTCTTCACAAATCGGCCTTCCTCTTTTCAAAGTTTGTAGCCTGCGTGTTTTGTGTCCATCAGAAGGTTCACAACTTTTGTTTTCAGAAAAGAAGGCTCACACAAATCTGATGGAGATTATGTTGGTGTCTGAAAAATGAAGCACTAACATCTAATTTTATCTCTTAGTGGAGTGTGTTTTTGTCAGCCCCCACCATATATTTTCTGATGAGATGGAAGTGGCAAATGAAGCTGTATGTGCCCGCATGCCATTGGGCACACTACTTCACTCAGGGGACCGTATATACTCAGCCCATTTTCTTCTACTACCCCCAGTTCCCAGCTAGACACATGCCCCGGATCGCCCTGCTTAATACCTGCAAGAACATCATCCCAATTCCCAATCGAACCCATCATATTGTTGAACCGGTGATCAAGCAGACAATTGACCATCAGCATCACAATGCAAAATGGATCACCTCCTGCTTGGTTTCAAAGATCAAACCTCTCTTAACGCATACCCATTGGATGCCCCGTCTTTGCTATGTTCACCCCCGAACATGCCTAAACATTGGACTGAACAACAATGGATAGAAATGTTTATGGTGACAACAGAAACAACAAATATTGAATCTTTCCTGGGCATTCGACATCATGCGCCATCATGCGCCGACCAGCAAACAATACAAGTCAGGGTTCATGATACGCTCAGTAATTGGCATTCTATTATCCTAAGGAGCACCTAGAATCTAATTCATGAGGAAAATATACAAGTTAATACAGAGCAATGTACAATCAAGGATACAAGTTAATACGGATCACAGAAACCCCAATCTTCGGATAAGGTAATGTTAGAAACGCTTGCGCTTCCTGCTAAAATCTTCATCCCTTTCTACATGCTGTACATGAATGCAGTTGCGGAAGCCTAAAGAATCAGAAAGTAAATGGGGCATCAGGCCCTCTGATACATCAGAGCAACGCCTAAGCTGACGTTACTTGTCCCTGCAGGAAACGGAATTCAAATGTGAAGGTATGTAAGAGTCCAGTGTTATGATGACGTCTAGCACACGTTTGTCAGAGATCATGTACATAGGTGTTTGCAAAGTATGAAAATGATACATCGATGTTCTGCACTCGTATGGCCGTGCAAGAAACCTACCTCGAAAAGATGAAAACCACTCAGTGTTTTGATTTCAATATTAGATCTTTCAGTTCATCTGCAATTGCCTGATAGCAAAACTTATATTGATCCTGCAAAGCAGAAAAGGATACCATTAGGCTAAACCCTAGTGCTTCTAGCATATCTATTACATATGTGCTACTCTTCGGGATTGCTTGATCAAGACAAACACCGATGCACCAACTCACAACTCCCAAAGAAAGAACCCTCATACAGCAACAGCTACCTGCAAACTTCCATTGATAGACAGATTTGTAAAACAATATCCATCTGCCAGACTGCCACATGAGTAACCTATTTGTATAGCAATCGAGTACTGCAGTATCTAAAATTCCAGCTAAGTTTCAACTCTGACGTTGAGTTATGCAACCACTGTCCACTAATTCTTACAAAAGTTGCAATCACCGTTCCACGAGCAGCAGAGCACTGCACTATGCGGAAACTATTGTGCCCTTGAGAGGATTTTGTACCTGAGACCTAGAGATAAAATTAAGGAAAGAACTATACCACTGTTTGGACCATTCCAGGGCGCTGTGATCTAAATCTTTTGACAGTTTCAACAAGATCAACAGCAGCAAGTTCTCCAAGTAAAATCCTCTCTACTGTATTATGGATGGTGATATAAGCACCCGTTCTTCCAATGCCTGCACTGCAGAAAGAGAAAACAATTGTATTGAGTTAAGTGTATCACCATACAGTAAAGGTCGCACCAGAAATCAAAGCATTGATTTGAAACAAACCTGCAATGTGCAACTATTGGCTGCTGTCTTGGAACGTGATACAATCTTTTTAGAATTCTTCGTACATCAGTAGTGCTGTTTGGCACCCCATGGTCAGGCCACTCAGAATACTCAATATGGAGTGAGTGCACTACTTCTGACTGAAACATGAAGAATCACAGCCAGGAAAAATTTTCAGTAATATAATCCTTCATCAAAAAGTTGCGGCAATTCCAATACTATTATGTAAGGACAAAGAGAAGAAAGTAAACATACAAGGAAATGTAAAGACAAGAGGGGAACAATGTAAGAAACATAAAAGAATGCAAGGGGAAAAAATGAGGTAAAATTTGCCAGCTAAACATTCTGCATCATCTCAAGAAGATTTGGCATCTCAATCAGCAATAATACATCTGATTTGGTAAGGAAATACTATCTCAGAAAGATTTGGCATCTGATCTCATTCACAAGAATATCAGGAAACTTTGCAATGCCACTATCTGGCCAATAGCCTATGATAGGTCAATGCCCAAAACCTTTACTACCACAAAAGTATGCATGAGGACCAAAGCTAAACCAGAAATTATATGCAGGACTAGTATATACGAAAGATCCTATGAAACAAGATTATAATCGAGGATCTATCCTGTAGAAAGGAAATGCTTGTGAATGGAAAGTACCCCTACAAGAGCTGAACTCAAGTATGTGTTTCTATGTTTCTTTGCACAAGAACAACTCTTCTTCAAATGTATATGATATGATGCAACAGAATAGTATAGTACATGGTGAACCTTCCTATCACATCACCTAGAAGGCTAGAACAGAAGTGTGTAAACAACAGCTTTTATATATAGTTACCTCATCACGTTGCACCTTCACACCACGCAACACTAATTGACCATCTTCTCTGATCTTCGTGATCTCAATGGTAAATTTTCCAAAAATATAATGGCTCTTGCTCAATGGGAGATACTCATCGCACTGCAATTATTTTGAACGTGGGTATTATTTAATAGCCTATTATAAATTGCAAGGAAATAGATAGTTAATTTCAAATTGTATCCACACGATTATGTTCTATTTTCGCACCTTAAGACTGTCAAATTTGGTGACCATAACAATCACAGGACAACGATTATCATATACCATCTGCCAAAAATCTTCAAATGTATTGGTCAGTGGTCCTTGAGTAGAAATGAACTTTGTTTGATCTCTTCCATCAATCTGCAAATTGTATATGACATGAGACAGATGGCTACTGGAGTTACTATTCAGAAAAAGAAACATACATAAAAGGCAAACAGAAGGAAATATGCCAACTCTACCTCTACAAGGCTGGCATTGATGTAATCATTGCCTGTTGAAGACTTTAATCGCACCCTGGTTTCATCAACTAAAGAAAATAAATCAAGTTAAATAAAGTTAGCGATAGTATATGGGATCTTCCTATCTACACCTGCAACCCTATACAAGTTTATGATGCTTACATGGCAAAACATCAGTATAGCGATTTCTTGCCCTATTTTCAGGTCTCCGAGCAACAGTAAACTTTTGTGTCGACTGAAGCTCAGTTCTTAGATCCTGAAAAAGGATATTTATCAATGGCTGCTTAGCTCAGTTCAAAGAAGCATTTCCTACGAAAATTAACTTATAGAACTTTCAAACAATAATCTTGCTTGCAGAATTAGAAGAAATGGCAGAGCTAAGTGCACAAGTTCTTGGCATATTGGACTTAACATAAAAATGCACGAAGCAATTGTTTCTTTCCCATTCATTGAAATAAACTGGAACAGCAAGAAATTCACCATAACGGTTTTTTGCTAACAGCATCTAATTCATCTGTTTATGCAGAATTCAGTATGGCTAGCAGCAGTGCTATTTTGAAAACATCACCTAATTGTGATGGATAAACCCTGTTCGAACATCACTTTGTGCTAAGTTAACAAGAGGCATGGAGAATTGGAGATTATGCAAAAGAGAAGACACAGGCGACAGGAATGAATGGTTTGTGGAAGAGGGGAGTGGAGTATAATTGCACCAAGTTTTAGAATCGTGAGCCTAAGTGCTAGTTTCAATGAACGTATTCTGAAGCAAGGAGTATTGAGTTATTGACCCATCCAATAAAATTCTGGCGTGCAAGTCAAGATAATGTTCCACACTATGTTCGATGCAGTTCAGGAAAGTTAGTGCTGCAGAGTAATAGTATTCCCCCATCAAAAGACAGCAAAGCACCGAAATAGCGTGGCGCAATCATGTCCAGGACGTATCATTGCGTCTGTACACCAGTTGCCTGTCTAGACGCTTCACGTAGAAGCCACGCTACGCTAGCCTACGGTGGAAGTGGAAGATGGTACAGCAACAACCAAATCCCTGTACAAAGTTTGCCCGCTACATTCTTTGACAAGACAATTCGAGCGAACGATCTCAGCCTCCAGAATGTAAAAAACCATGGTTAAGTGAGTAATTAGACGTCTCATTTTTGCGGTGTGGAAATGAAGACGAAGTCAAAGACTCGGGAGTATGCTAAATTTGCGCGTAATTATCACGACAGCAGCAACGAGAGGCGGACAAAGGTGGGCCGCGGAGGAGCTTGGTTACCGGGAGGCTGTAGAACTCCTTGGAGAGCGCGGCGGGTGTCTCAAGCTTCTTCTCGAGCGCCTTGAGCGCCTTCTTGCAGTGCCTGACCTGGTCCCGCGTGAGCGCCCTGGCGGGCGGGTCCGCGGCGGGGTCGAGCGGGTCGAACCCCGCCGCGGGCGGCGGCGGCGTGAGGGACGGCCGGGACGGCGAGCGGCGGGGGCCGGAGCCCCAGCCGCCCCGCAGCGGCGAGTTCCCCGTGGCGGCGGCCCCGCGGCGGCGGCGCTTGGAGGCGCGGATCGTCGGGGGTGAGGGGGAGCTGGCGGGGGACGCGGCCGGGGGGGTCGTCGGGGTCGCCGTGGCGGAGCGGCGGCGGGTTTAAATAAAAGGGACGGGAGGGAGGAGTGGTTGGATCGGAATTTTCGGTGGGGGAGCAGCGGAGACTTGACTTGGGGGCGAAGGGGGTGACGGCGACGAGGGGGGCGGTGGATGGCGCTGTAGATCCGGAGCGGAGCGGGTGGTTGGCGGGGGTGGACGGGGCCGCGGGTGCGGGAGAGCTCGTCACGGGACGCGACGGCGAGGGGGAATGTGGAAACCGCTGGCTGGCTTCGAACCGGCAGTGGTGGGCCCGGACCGATGGCTGGGACTCTGTTGGTGGGACCTGAGCTGAGCTGCTGCGCGGGGTACAATTACTCGAGTGCAATCATCTGCCATTATAATTCATCTATTTCGCCACTACAAATTTCGCCACTACAAATTTACAACTCTGTGAAATATGTCACTACTTACCTATTCGACATGTTTATTAAAATTTATGGACCAAAATACTCAAATCCTTCTCCTTCCTCTCATCCCATCTCTCTCCTTCCCCTCCGTGGGCGGAACCCGTCCCCAGTACCCACACCAAGCTTGGGCGTCATTGAGCTTCATGGAGGGCCACAGCGAGCTCCCTGTCGTCCATCAGCTTCTCCTGCTCGATGCGGCTCCGAAGGGGGTAGGCGCTGCCCTGGCGCTGCTATTGTGCCGGAGCCGCCATAGGGTAGGAACGGGGTGGAATGGGGGACATGGTGGTGTTGTCTTCCCAACGGCGGAGGTGAGGAGCAGCCAAGGCCCAAGTCCAGCGCGGCGCTCTACAGGCGGAGGTTCTCCAGCTGCTACACCACCACGCGGCCGCCGACGCACTTCCACACTCGGCCCCACCGAGCCGCGTCACCATCGTAGGGCCGTGCAGCGCCGCGCGAAACGCATGCAACGCGCCGGCCTCCGACTGAGCCTGCGCCGCCGCCGCGGCCCGGACGAGCGCCACCTGGTCAGGAGCGGGCGCTCGCCATGCCATCCTTGCCTCCAGCCGCCGCGATGGGGGTCGGGTTACCGAGCGGGGCCTGCAAGTTCCTGCGCCGCCGCTGCGTGCCCGAGTGCGTCTTCGCGCCCTACTTCAGCACCGACCAGGACGCGGCGCGCTTCGCCGCCATCCACATGGTCTTCGGCACCAGCAAAGCCTCCAAGCTGCTCTCCTACCTCCCCATCGCCGACCGCTGCGAGGCCGTCATCACCATCACCTACGAGGCACAGGCCAGGCTCCGCGACCCCATCTACGGATGCGTCGCCCAGATCTTCGCGCTCCAGCAGTAGGTCGCCATCCTGCAAGCCCAGCTCATGCAGGCCAAGGCGCAGCTTGCATGCTCGCTGCCGGTCAGCAGCCACCACTGGCCGGCAGACCACGGCAGCATCACCGCCCTGCAGCATCACGAAGCCCGACGGGCCCATCGACGACTACTTCATGCCGGAGCTCATGGCCTTAGGCTTCAGGGATGACGTCTCTGCGCAGCATTGCGCCGCCAAGGCGGACGCCGGCGACCTCCAGTACCTGGCGGTGGGGATGATGAGGAGCCCCAACTATTCCCTAGTGCCTCCGCGACCCCGTTTTCGCGCCACAACACCTCCACCTCTGCGGCTTTGCCTCCACCTCCACCTCGACGACAGGGAGGGCGCCGCACTTGAGCCACGGGGGGGGGCGGCGGAGGCAAATCTGCCCACACCATGAGAGAGAGGGTAGGAAGGAGAGAGGGGATGAAATGAGGAAGAAGACAGGGGGTATTTATGTCCACGAATTTTAAAAAACACATCAAAGAGGTAAGTAGTGGTACCTTTCGAAGAGCTGTGAAATTGTGATGGTATAGTTCGAAATAGATGAATTGTAATGGCATATTAGTGAACTCGGATAATTGTAATGGCATGGATGCAATTAATCCTTTTTTTCCTTTTTGAGGTTTAAGCGGGGCAAATCTTTGGTCGTGCATCATCGATGCATAGGGTCTGTTTGGTTGTTGGGCTTAGTGAAGCCTGGCTAATTTTTGTAGCCTGGGTAGCCCAGGACAGTGTAAATGGAGCCACCCCTAGCTGTTTGGTTGCGTGGTAGATGAATGCAGGCCAGCTGAAGTTTGTGTTTGGTTCCCTAGTTAACTGGGTGGCCTGCATATTGGGAGAAATAGGCCCATGTTTGGTTGCACTTGGCTAGGGGTGGTGACTGTAATTCTGGCCCATTTCGGTGAGGTTACCGGCCGCGGCCCTTCATATCGCGCATGTACGAGCTGGCGGTGACTCGTGTCGCATTCACCTCACCCCTCCCCCTCCCACCCCCCCCCCGCCTTCTCACTCTCACCTCCCTGCCTCTTCATCTCCGTCGCCGTGCTTTTGCCGGTCCTCCTCTGTCGCGCCGTCCATTTCACCGGAGGGATGGCCGGAGCGAGGCGCGGCCACGTTAGCCGTAGCCCTTCTCCGACCGGGATGAGGGCCCCTACTCCGATGAGCTCTTTCGAGGTCAGCTCGCCGGCAGCCACGAAGGAACAGACGGATCCATTCGACTGCTGCTCCGACACGCCTTGCCTCAGGTGCGACTTCTACAAGAGTCGTTGCTGGGGCACTACCGGCGCAGCGCGGTGGTCGAACCCGGTGGTCCGCCGATCTGCCCCCATGCCTGCGACGTCGGGCTCCGTTTCCCGTGGTTCGACGGCATGGTGGGCCGGATCTGAGGGCGGCGGAGACTCCGACAATGGCGGGATCCACTCATCTTCCAACAAATCTGGCCGCGCCTCTCCGGTGAGATCTCACTGACCATTCCCTCTAGGGTTTCAAATCAAGTAGTCTGCGTTCGATCTTTGAATTAATGTGCTAGGGTTATCATTTGTATGCTCTGCATGAGAATGCTTGTAGTGTAAATTGGTAATCAATTTTTACATTTTTATCTTATGGTTATTGGAATTGGCCGATTGTGTAGCGTTCCTCTGCTAGTACGGTGCCTGATGGCATAGAGGATTCTAACTTGGGTGGCGTTGTGCATGAATCATTGGTTCTGTGCCGCCACGGTAAGCATCCTCGTCGCCTCTTTGCCTGGGACGGCAAACATTGTGGCCGTCGTTACCTTGGATGCCCCCTGAAGGTAATGGTTTGGTTGTGATTTGTTGACTGTTTGGGTAGTGTCAGGCCTACTGTGCGTTCATGGTAATGCAATTGTAACACTTTTTGCTTGCCTAATGTTCAGGACAAATCTGAGAGGTGTGGCTTTGTGCAATTGATGGATGAGGAGTGGCCAAAAAGGGCTCAAGATGTCATCCTGACCATATGGGACATGGTTAACCAAACCATTGAGAAGGCCGACAAGAACCTGGTCGACATGATGGCAGAGAAAGCACTGAAGAATGAAGCCAAAGAAAAGGTGGAGCTCCTGGAGGGTGAGAAGGAAACCTTAGCAAGGGAGAAGCCGGAGCTGGTTAGGGAGAAGGAACAGCTCAATGTTAGGTGCAGGTTCTCTCTGTCCTGTTGCTCTACATTGCAAGCAGTTGTTAGGAATGAATTTAATGACAAGAAGAGGATCTGGATAGTTGCTGTCTGCCTGATCGGCTTGTTGGTGGCCATGCTGTTTGGAGTAGTTCTAAAGATGAAGTGAAGTAGAAGTGCTGGATGGTGTCAAGATGAAGTGAAGTTGAAATGGTGAAGGTGGAGAGCATTTTGTTTTGTGTCATGCTCTGGTAATGCCTAGGTGCAGGCCCTGGGTAGCGCTGCCCTTAACTTTGTGCTGAACATGCAGTAGTTGTCCTGTTGATGCTTCTCTTTTGCTTGTGACAAACAAGTTCTATGCCTGGTATGAAGTGTCATCTGATTTGTGTATAGGGTTGTATCCCCTGAACCTGGTTTCATATTATGAAATGTTAGTTTATGTTCAGATTGACGTGTGTGATGGTTGCAACTTATTTTATCTTACATTTGCCTACTGTTGCTGTTATGGTCCACCTAATCGAGTGAGAGGCCAAACTGAATAATATGAATTGCAGCAAATCCTAGTTTTAGAGGTATGCAAATTGTTCATACATGAAACGTTGTCCAATAGTACATGAGTCACTACATTAAGCATTACATCATAAGCTAATAAGACCTGATGAACACTACTTTAGGAGCCAATAGGGCGTGATCAACAGAACTGCTACTAACAAAACAAGTCCTATGATCACAGGCTTGCATGGGTTGCGGTTAATGAGCTTGGGTTCTAGTTCCTTTGTAGTTCCTTTACAAGCACCTTGATCATCCATCATGAGACCGGTTGCATGTACGAAGGCTTCATATGCATGGAAAGCTTGTTCAGCTGTGTTGAACTTCTTGTAGCTCGAGTGACTGAACCTAGAAACTTGTGCCTGGCATAATCCCCAGTTGTCATACACCCCAGGACGCTTCCAACGAAAAACAACATACTAAGTCATTGTTTCCCAAACAAAAGGTCAATTGAGCAGAAATCATCATCGACAATCATAGATCTAAACTAGAACTAGGAAATGTGAAGCATACACACATACAAAAGGTAAACTCAGCACATGTCTCACAGTTTAACCAGCAATCTAATCATCCTCTGACTGCACATATGTCATGCATACATAATTAGTTCTAGTATGCATCATGCATAAGGTGCATACCTAGTGTTCAGGTATGCAAGTATGCATGCTTCACCTGTGTTAAGTTACATGCTTAATGAAGAATAGTTCTGAAACCTTCTGGCACAATGGCCCTAAAACTAAAGAACGACCAATCCTATGTCAGAAAAATACTAGGTGGAAAATTTATGGCACATAAGGCCCTACACCTGCCCCATTACAGAAAACACCCCAAAAAGCAGTCAGCTGCACCATCTTTGACAGCTAGAAGGATCTCAACCAAAGAAGTTGGTCGTGAGCAAATGGTCCCTCATCCAGTAGTCCTTGTCTCCAGCATCCATCTCCAAGAAAGTCTCTACTATGCCCTTGTTGACCATAAGATAGTTGAGGCAGGCCATCTGGGCATCCTTGGTGAAGTCTGGTACATCCATCACTGCCCTGTATAGCCCTAGAGTTCCAGCTCAAATAGCATTGGACAGCCCATCAACAGACTTGGTCAGACCACCATAAACCTGTGGCGGAACCACCCAAAACTATTGGGCCCGGGTGCACTGATCTTTGTTGCTAAGCAACTCTGACCCAAATTGGCACTCACCGGTAGTTCCTCGAGTGAAGCCTCGATAAAAGCCACGCTCTTCCAGGATCAGCAGACAACACTCACACGAGGGTGAGCCCAGAGATTACAACACAGAACATTTCATACATCTCAGAGTTTGCAGCGGAAAGGAAAATTTATTACAAACCATGTTCAGAGTAGCAAAGTACTACAGAAGTCCGAACTACACAAATTATTCAAGTGTTATAGTCTCAGCGGAAGCAATAAAACATCTAACGAAAGGAAGTGACGTATCAATAAAGCCCATACGAAAAGCGTCACTCAGTGGGAGGGTGGTCAGCACCAGCTGAAGGGCCATCCCACTCAACAGACCAGCCCGGAGGCAAGGTACACGGCCAAGTAAGACTTGCAAACAGATCTTCGAAGTTAGTACCTGAAAAACAGTGCCACAAGCAAGGCTGAGTATACTAATACTCAGCAAGACTGACCCGTCACCGGATATAACATAGTCCGATAACTAGACATGCAAGGCTTTTTGGTTTGTGGGGTTTGTTTGCCAAAAATGCCACTAAGAGTTGGTCCTTATTTTCAGATTTTATCTAGCCATCTTCTAGTTGGATTAACCATTCTAATTTGCAACTAACTCTACACAAACATGGTAGAGCAATCATTTAATCAACCAGCAGTATTATCATCATCATGTTCCACTTGTTACTCTGTGTGACCGAAAACATTAAGCAGTCTCATGCCGTGAGAGGCGGACGATTCTGAATCGGATTTCAACCTAGCCAGGGGAACCTAGACCACACGTATGGGAACCAAGTCACCCACACAACATTTCCCCTTTCTTTCCAGTCCGTGGATCCGGAACACCCTCCCCGACTACAGAGCCCGACGTCTCTGCACCCGTACGTCCGGACAAAAAAATAAAACCTACTTCTACCAAGAGGGTGCGAGATCGTTCCACTCGCTGGTCCAATCAGGTACTTCAGCTTACCGATTATCATATTTCTCGGCATGTGGCTAGTACTTTCAAACGCTTAACGAAATGAGCCACACACCGCGACCTTAGCCATTTTGCCTACACCAGCGGGGTATCACAACTACACAACCCCGCCCGTTGTCCTTATATTTCAGCAGGAATTAAAGTAAGTCAACTCCTATAATCTCGCGAAAGGCAGGAAACCTCTCGACTTTTACCGTACCTAGTTAGCGGGGCAACTAGTCGAGAAAAAGATCCGGATAACAAACATAGGTACCTAGGGATCATGCACCTAAGGTTTTCGATCAACTCCTAGAAAACATAAATGCGCAATAAAAATTATTACAACATATACAAATAGTGAGATGAAGATAATGTGTAAAATAATGAGATTATGCACCGGGGCTTGCCTTCTTGGGCACTGTTCAAAGGTAGCCTTGGGCTCTTCCGAACATTGGTTCGGGTCTTGATTCAAGTCAGTACAACTAAGGGAGACACTCTCCGGAGTGGTAGTATTCGCGGGCACCAACTCGTAATCACCGCCGAGTAGATTTACCGTTTCTATATGCATGCAGAAATGATATTGTTACAACATGATATAAACATATTTCTTTCCTTCTATATAAAGTTGTAGTCCGATATAGCATGTGTTTGTTGTGGTGGTCTTAGTTAACTTTATTTTCTGGGCAATCGTTTATAGAGTAGTTATTAAATTCACTTTACTTCATAAAAGAGCTGTGTGGTTTGGTTTTCATTTTTATCATTAAAACATAGCATGCTTTCACTATTTCATAACAACAAATCTACTCATGAGCTAGTGATGAAAAATTAATGTAACACAGATCCGAATTTAAGCATTCATGTATAAATTTCAGCATCTAACCATAAAGCAATTACCACTACTAACTCATGTAGGTAGATTACTCTAGTTGCTTCACCTTTTTGCACAGAAGGTTTGACATGGTTTCTGGTGCTACAAATTTTATGGGAGTATCTACCAAGCATCTACTCAGCACTGTAATTTTTCCAGATTTTATTCACTTATACAGCTGAGGTAATAAAAAGAACAAAAACAACAAGCCATTAACTAAGATTAATTCACCAGAGAGTTGTGCTAGGGATATGATTCTCTAATTTTTACCAGAGCCTATTAATGAGCTAAACATACTCCAGAAATATTATCGAGCTTTATAACCACCAAATAAATTAGTTATGCATTTAACTTAACATGAATTAGCATAAATTTCTCAAGGTGCATTTAACCAGTACTGCATATGAAACTTTTACCATAGCTAGTTCTCATTATAACTAGTAACTTGTCCAAAGATGAAGGCCAAAAATAACAGATTTCTTCCAGAACAAAAATAGCAAAACTAAACATGATATCTCAAGCATGGATTATAACTATAATAATATTCAGTAAATGGTGCTCAAAATTTGTAGGCATGTTTATATGACTAAAAAAAGGTTTCAGAAATAAACCTAGATTTTTCTAAACACAGGAACTATATATCACAAATAAATCCTACTTATCAAGCATTAACTCAAATATATAGTTAATTAGTTCAATAATTTCTCAAACTTTCACAACAGTAATGATTTAGTAACATTCATACACAGAAAAAGTTTCATACATAGATCACTAACATTTCTACCAGAATTAATATATGGGCAATACTAGTAGATTTAGGAATCTTGGAACTTTGACCTAGTTAATTGTGTCACAAGGCATTCAAATTTTTACCAGGTACTAGAAACATTGCAAAACATCACCTAGCCAAAAACCAGCTATGGTTACTGAGCACAACTCCTAGAACAAACATAGCCCATTTAATCTAATCTTTTTCGTAGATTAAAATAAAAGCAAAATATGAATATGTGACTGTAACAAAAGTTGTAGTTCTTGTTTCAAGGATTCTAGAACATTTTAGTTTGCATTTTTTGATTTTTATACGATTTTCTAGGCATTTTTGAAGTTTGCTGTTTTGAGTTTAGGCACATTTTGCAGTTTGACCCCTGGAAGTTTTGGTTCTTCTCAAACAAGGTCCCTGGCGGAAGTTCACAGAACAGGGGAGGTTTGGCGCGGCGTTTCCCGGCGAGGGGCTTGCCGGCGGCGAGGGCCAGGTGGGGGAGGAGTGAGAGCAGGTCGTGCTCTACCGATTTGAGGGTCTTGGTGGCGACGAGGATGACCGGAGGGGAGGGCTCCGCGGTGGGGGCGGCCGACGGTGCATCTGCTCCGGCGCGGCGGCGCTCCGGTGACGCAGGGGCTAGGAGGCCGGGCTTGGGGGCTTCAGGAGGACATGGAGAAGGTTGTGGAGTGGTTCATTTAGACCAATCGCAGGCGGAGGAGGCTGTCGACGACGAGCTCGAGCTCGCCGGAGTTACCGAACGGAGCGGCGGCGGTTTCTGCGCGCGAGGAGGCCGGCCTAGGCTTTTATAGGCGCATGGGTGTCACTGGGGGCCGGTTTCCTTCGCCTGGGAGGCAATGCGGGGCTGGGGGAGTGCGGAACCGGGGCAGCTCGGCCTGGCGGGCAGCGGTGGCCGGCAATGGCATCGTGGCAAGCACAGGAAGGGTGGGGGCGCGTGTCGAGCTCGGGTGCTGCCAGGGAAGGCCGGTTTCAAGCAAACCAGGGGCACGGGGCTGGTTTTGAGCGGAGGCGCGACGCGTGGGCGGCCAGGTGGCCGGCGCCGGCGTACGGACGCCGTCGTAGGCGCGGTGCAGGGAGACGGAGGTGGAAGAAACGGTCAGTGGCAATTTCGTAATTAGACCAAAGTTCCAAAACCCAGTTCTGTAATTTCCATTTTTCTCCCTCATCTTGGCCTCAAATGAAAAAGTGTTGAATACCACTTTTGCTCAGTTTTTCGAGATCTACAACTTTCGTGTTATGCACTTTTTCATTCGAGCAATGGTTTGAGAGTTATTTAATTATTTCAAAAATTGCCATTTAAAGTACTTATCATTTCATGTGAATTTTGGCACTTTTACTCCTAGGCTTCAACTAGGTTTTTGTTGAACATGACATGGTGAATATGTAGATTCATTTTCCTATGCATAAGTGCATTGGTTTGAAAGTTATTTTTAACTTCCTTATTTCTAGAAATTGAACTCTTGTTTATTTAATTTGTTTGAATTAGTAGCTTTTCACAAATCCAAGAATGGTTCCAATAATCATTTCATGTGATGGTTTTCCAGTTTGAATTTGATTTGCATAGAAAGTTTATAGATCATTATGAAAGGTGTATTTTATTACCTTATTACCACACATGTCAAGTTAAGTTTAAAAGTATACCAAATATTGTTTTTCAAGCATTGCACTCAAACACATGCACTCATACATTTACACACAAGTTTGGAAGAACTAGACATAGGGTTCTTATTTAAGTTTTCTTAGCTCATTTGGGTGTGAAGTTATGTTAATTGCCTGGTTTTGGTTAAACTGACACCAGAGGTGTCACAGCTCAGCTTCTTCCTCTAAAAATCCTCTCTTCCTCTTCCCAGTGCCTGATCCAACTCCCTTCCCCTTGTCATTAGCAGATGTGACAGCACTTAGTTTTGGAGTCTTGGGAGCTTCTGTATCCAGGTCAATGGTCTCTTGATCCTGAGGTTCACCGAGTGGCTCACTTGAACCCATTGCAAACCTCCCAGTGGCCACCCCACTCCCAAAGATGTTCTGCATGTGGAGGTAGTGCTGGATTGGACAGTTGAGAAACTCTGCATCTTTTGGATGATCCTAGAATGAGAGAAATTGTATCAATTGAATCAATGCTGCAAATTACCTTTACAGGTACAACAAGACAGGGACAGACTGGTGCTTACCTTGATGTGTTCTTTGAAGTGCTCATCATCCAATGATATCATGTAAACATCTTCCACCCATAAAGCTCCACTGAGGTCCTTGAGCCTGCAGATCTTCTGCCACTTGGATCTCCATTTGTGCAGATGGTTGTAGACTTGGTCACTTGTCACCTCCACGTTTGCAAACTCTGCCAGGTTCCTGGCCACCTGGTTTAGATGAACTTCCTTGAAACCCTTGTCAGTTTTCAGCCCCTCACCAACCAGATCTGAGAAACGGCGCAGAATGAACCCAGACATCACATTGGTCCATGTTAGTCTCCCATGAGCTGCATTGCCTTGGCCTACATTGCCATCGACCCCACCCATATCGACCTCAGCCTCAGGTGCACCAGCCCCCCAACATTTGTCATGTTAGCCATCCCTATAATGGAAATGCAGACACCCAGTTCCAAGTGCATGAATATAAATAAAATGAAACAAAGCATTCAATGATCAAATCACTGGAGGCAAATAGTACAATTGGTTCATCATTGCTCTAATAAGTAGTCTCATGCAGTAGCATCTGCTCATTACATCATAGATGAATGAATCATCAGTAAACAGGACTAACAACATGCAAATTAAAAAAGAAACAGCAACAGTTCAGTTCTTGCATGCCCTCCTATTAGCCCACATCTGGTTTGCCCAATCATCCCTCTTGGCAGCCCAAGTTGTGTTGTCCATCATCTGATCATTGGGGACAGCTTCATCTGAAGGATTAGGCTCCCATATATCTTCTGCAGGTACATGCTCATCTACACCATGCCTGAGAATCTAGTTGTGTAGGATGCAACAGGCCAGAACTTGTTTCACTTGGGTTGGGTAAGGATGAAATGGCTTGTTGCAAATAATCTTAAACCTATTCTTCAAGGCACCAAATGCCCTCTCCACAGTGACCCTCAGGGATGAATGCCTAAGGTTGAACAGTTCCCTCGAATTTTGAGGGACCTAGTACCATGCTCCCTGAGATGGTACCTTGTGGCTCTGTAAGGTGGCAGAAATCCAGGTCTGCATGCATACCCAGCATCTACCAAGTAGAATTTTCCTAACAAATATAAGGTAACTTGGATCAAATGATATCAGATAGTACATGCATTCTAATGATTCATGTGGTGGTCTATTAGTTTGTACCTTGAGGAACCTTAAGACCATCTGTCATTTGCAGGGCATCAGCAAGAATGAGAGCATCATGTGCAGAACCCTCCCATCCAGCCAAAACATATGTGAACCTTAGATCAAAATCTACTGTAGCTAGAACATTCTGTGTGGTTGTGTGCTTTCTTCCCAAAAATGCAACTCTATGTTTTTCTGGAACCCTTGCCAAAACATGAGTCCCATCAATAGCACCTACACAATCCTACATAAGTTTGGAATTAGTCAACAATTTATTTAAACTTAGCTTAAAATTAACTAAGCCTAGATTATTGCATACAGCTAACCTTGAAGTAGGGATACCACCTCCGAATGTTGTGGATTTTAGAGGGAACAACAGAAGATGGAGGAACTATCATCTCATTTCTCAGCTCACCCACAACAAACAAAACTTACTGGAAGTGTCTACTTATGGTCTCAGTGGATCTCCTAAATGTAAGTTTTATGCAAGTGATCCATTGATTATGTCCTACAACATGTAGGAACATGTCAACTTGCTCCTCAGTGCAGCAGTGAATTGTGTCTTTCAGCAACTCCCTACTGCGGAACATGTCACAAAGCTGGAAGAAATGGGTTCTTCTCATCCTCAAAAGTTCAACACATTGGATATCAGAGGATTGGTAGATGAAGGCTAGGTTGTTTTGCCGCTCCTCATCTCTTGCAGACATGGGGGCATAGGTGATGGAAGGACGAGATCTACTTCTAAGCCTGGCAAGGAACCAAGTACACAGAACAACCACTACTGCAGCTCCCCTACGCACCATCATCAGACGCAACTCAGCTGGATCCATGGCTACAATAGGAAAAATAACAGAGGACAAAAATGCTCAATCAATTCACACAGAAGTAGTGCTGTTACTGATGAAATATTGCATCTAATGTAACAAACTATGGCACGATTACGACAAATGCGCCACCCAGTGCCAAAAACATCATTGACCACTTCATAGAGCTCAGATATATCAACTTCTTCACAACCGAAATGAGTTCATGCCATAGATCTACCGAACCAACAGCACATAATACCAGATCCAAACAACCAAGACAACGTATTAGGCATACGAACAAGCAAAAAATGCAGATCGAGGATCTAATCGACGGAAACAAGTCATCTGCAAACAAAAAGTGGAGGAGACAGAAATCAAACGGGGATGCTTCATATGCGAACTCCATGGCCACACCATACCAAAGAGCCCCCTTCCCGCCAAACCCTAGGTGCCGGCGGGAGGAGTGCTTCAGAGCTGAGGCAGGTGACGCGGTCGAGAGCTCGAGAGCGGAGAGGTGGCGGCCGAGGAGTGAACAGTAGCGGAGAGGAGGTAACCCTAGCGGATGGTGCATCGTTTTATATGAGGACCACGGGGAGCCAAGGTGGTGAACACGGGCCGCGCGCGGGCTCTAGACATGGCCTGGCCCCGGGAGTACGCCCGATTCGGTCGTTCCCGTGGAGCCGGGCCAGGGGGCCTCTTTTGTACAACTCGGGCCAGGCTACAACCCTTATGCAGGGAACCAAACATGGGCTGGGTGTCCTCCTAGAGCCTGTTTGGGGGTTGGCCACCCAACCAAACAGCCCCATAGTCTCTTCTGGCGTGTTTGGATTGCAGCCACAACTCACCACGGCTAGACCTGGGAAAGCTGTTATTTGGTTGGACATTAGCTTTTAGCTCACACAGTTTTTTCAAGTTGATATTCTCGTCAAGCTGTAGTGGTCGATTTGCTCACCACACATCGCCACAATTTCGGTGGCCGCCACTACTAGAAAAAGTGCCATAGGCACCGGTTGAGATTGCCCTTTGGTACCGGTTTCTTGAACCAGTACCCCGAAAGTGGTACCAATGGCTCGAGCCTTTGGTACTGGGTAAAATAACTGGTACCTAAGGCCTCCAAAATGAGACAAAATATTCTTTCGCTGGGATTTGAACCCACGACCTCTAGCCTCGCACGCTGCCCCTTTACCATCTCAGCTACACAGTTATTTTGATTGAGAAGGAGATATATTCCTTTTAAAGTAACCCATGTATGAGCATAAGGTACCGGTTTGTGTTACCAACCGGTACCAAAGGCTCCTAAGGTACCGGTTGGTAACACCAACCGGTACCGAAGGCTTGTCTATAGGTACCGATTGGTGGTACCACCCGATACTAATATAAAAATTACCACCCGGTACCTATGGAGAGCATTAGGTACCGGTTGATAATACCAACCGGTGCCTAAGGCCCATTCAAAGATTCCATCCACCCCAAAAGTACCGGTATGGAGATGAACCGGTACCTATGCTACTATAGGTACCGGTTCATCTTGATACTGGTACTTTTGGGGTGGACCTAAGGCTTGTTTTCTAGTAGTGCGCGCCGCAGCTTGCGTGGCGAGTATTGGCTGTGAACCAAACAGTCCTTCATCTTTTTCAAAGAAATTCATTAATGCTAACTTTTATGAGATTTTTTATTTTATTTTGCAAGCAATGCCAAGTGTTATGAGGAAATAAATCGGAAAGAACCACCAATTCAATTGGAAAAAAAGACTCTAAACCAGCGGTTTCATCGGAAAACTACATAAAAAACGTGAATCAAGGGGTGTTTGAGCCCTGATTGACTGGTTGAAACCCACCACCCCTATAAACCACAGTTTGATTGAAGAGGAATATGCACAAAATATATAGTAGTAGTGGTATGGTCCATCTTTGGTTAGACTTTTGAACCAGTGAACCGGCAGTCTCACCGGTTTGATCTCCAATCCAGATTTTCATGTTCTATGCACGCGAGAGAGGGTTCGGATCATGATCTCATAGATTCTTGAACATGGCTCGTGAATCAACTGTTATATATCCAACTTCACTTACACGTATACAAAGTTAATGCCTAGCGAGATACCCCTGCTATTAGCCATTGCAGGAGTGACGATGGGCACATGCTTCTATTACTACATCCCTACTAGAAGTGCTATTGTCATTCATCATGAGGTAATAGCCTTTAGAGTGGTTATTGTCATGCACAGAATTGAAAAGCCATGTTGCATGTATGAAAAGGTTTGGTTGATACTTGATAGCATATTTTGACACTTGATGTGGATAGATACTTTAAAAATACTAAAAGTTGTCGTTATGGTGCAACAAGGTGCGTCACGAAACCATGTAACCTATGTTCTTTCCTAACTGTAATAGGGTACGGTGACCGGCCTTAACCATTAGACTATATATCAAGCTGTGTCAATTTAAGCTTACCATAGCATGGATAGACTCCATCCATTTGGAAGACCCATATATAGCTTGTGGCATTGCGCAAGCCAAGCCATCTACCACCTTCTTTAATTAAACATACATAGCGCTAAACTATAACAACTTGTAAGGCAACGTATCTGGTGGAAACCATAACCTTCGTGAAAACCCATGCAAACTACGGCAAAAAAGTCGTCTAAATTCACTATAAAAACACACATATAGATGATATGATGATACACAACTTTGTAAAATATCGTGTCCAAACTTAATTTTATTTGTGAGATATAAAAATAACAAATTTCAAGCCAGTTATTTTTATATCTCACAAACAAAGCCGAGTTTGGACAAGATATTTTATAAGGTTGTGTATCATCATAACATCTACATGTGTGATTTTTTTGGTGAATTTAAATGACTTTTTTGCTATGATTTGCACGAGTTTTCATGAAGATTGTGGTTTCCACCGGATATGTTTCCACTTGTAAATGGGAAAACAGAACAAGACTGCAGCCTCAAGTGCTATATTAAAAGGCATCTAAACATACATATCATTAGAGGGATGATGCATCTAAATACACTATGTAAGTTTGTATGCTAGTAATAATAAAAACCTGATAGAGTAGAGGAAGTTAAAGGCACTGGACAAAGACCAAAAATAGAAAAACTAACTGGCATGCTCCAGGTTGGGCCGGACATAAAGCCCATCCAAAACTGTCTGGAGACGGGCATTCATGTTGGAATGCTCTAGCTGGCCCATTGTCTCCTTTTTATATTTTCCCTCTCACACAAAATCCACACGATTCAAAAAAAGGGAATATTTTCCATTCTAAAACACCAATACAATTAAAATACAATAAAACATTAAGGCTCCAAATGCAAAATAAAGAATGAGTCAGAGTGACTAATTAGCATTGTTCGGTTATTCTTTTAGTTGTTTGAGTCCTTTTTCCTTACAATCAGACTTTGACACGTCAGCATGTGCCCCTAACAAAAGTTTTTTGACTATAACAGAACAATCAGAACCAGACTCGGTCGACCAACCGGAAAATGAGGAGAAACTCGTTCAAAAAATGAGAACACACAGAGTCTTGCTTTCAAGTCGCACAATCTAATCGCAAAAGCAGTTGACAACAAGATGGACAAGGCCGCGTCGTCACTACTGCCGCCGGAGCTTAGGCTTGTGCCTGCGGGCTGCGGCCCGGCGCTGGTGGAGTAATCCTCGAAGGCACTGCTGCTCATCATCGTCTCCACCACCATAGCGACAGCTTCTAGGCTCCACATGTCTGTGCAAGTTTTGGTGATTTAATGCTAAACTTTCAATTAAATGCAAATAAAGCTAATAAAATAATCGATTACAGTAATTAGTGCAAAAACATGGAAGTGTTGACAACTCAAACATGAAGTTTCACACATGTTTGAGTGAATTCTATCAAACAAAGTTTGAATGATTAAAGGACCAAATTTCCCCTAGTGTTTAAGGCTGAAAACTATTGCAAGTAGCTATATTTGACTGATTATTTGTCACTGATACATATAGCTTCAAAGTAGAAAAAAAAATGGAAACTTCATTCCATCTACTGATACATATAGCTTCAAAGTAGAAAAAAAAAATGGAAATTTCATTCCATCTACTTTCCAACGGTATGCTACATACTTGCTGGAAATGAGTTTAGCTCATTCAAAATCATGGTCAAACTCAGTCAAACTGCAGTTTTGAATGAAACTAAGAAAATTGTGGTTTTTTTTTCTCCAAACTTTGAAGACCTTGATCTCTCAAATCGTTGAGAATTAGAAAATGTGCATATAACAAAAGTTGTAACTGGTTACTTGCTATACAACTTTTCAATTGGAGCTCACCCAAATTATACTTATTGTATTTCGAGTTATACTCGATCAAAGTAGGGTAGAACTCGCGATTTTCGAACCAGTCATGCTAAGGGAGGTGGCGTGACTCAGCTTGTCACGCCATGGAGTGGCGTGACTAGAAAGGCTACACTTGAAAATTTAGTTTGGAACGGGTTATTTTTAAAATATTAAAATAAAGAAGATTAAAATAAAAAAATTCACCAGCAAGCTTCCCTCCCTTGAAAAACAAAAAGAATAATTAAAGAACCTTGAAAAACAAAATACCCTTGTCAATACTAGATTCACAAAGTACTCACTCGTAGCGGTAAAACTCGATCACCGCAATGCTAAGCTCAACGAGTTGTGGGGATCTAGATCTCCGATCTAGCATTTAGTACCTTACCGCGTAAAACTAAATTAAAGGACCTTACATCGCCCAAGTCTTTGCTGAAAATGAGTGAAGCTCTTAATCTAAGCCACTGAAAGTCAAGGGTACAGTTTCATAACATGTGTTGATCCGTTTTCATCGACCACAGAATCAAACAACAGCTGGAGCCATGTGGCCGCATTTTAAACTAGGGACCAAGTGTCCGCATTTAAACTAGGGACTATTGCATTCTTCCCGGCCCGTTTGCAGCTTCCAGTTCATTGTTGGCTGAGTTTTCAAGCTGGGAGAAGCCTCCTGCAAGTAACTGGGAAATTGAACTCAACTCAACTCGGCCAGGAACAGATCGAGAAGCAGACACATGGTATGCCACTATCATGAATAATACTATAGCTTGATCTTTTCCAGTGAACATTTATTTTCTGCCTTTTTTTGTTTTAAATGCATAGGCCCTGCCAATCTGCCAAGAGCTATCCAAATGATTGCCTAGCTTTTAACCAGATAACTCAGTGCCGATCCGATAGTTTTCATGGCATGTTTTCTTCATTTCGAACAGAACTAGATTTAGACTTGCTACCTAGATCTCCTCAACTCAGTCTCATGTATCTAATGACTATTGAGCGAGCCACTCAAATAAATAGTTACAGATAGGGAGGCTTCTCTAAATTTGGATTGTTTGAGGAACTGAACATTCATATCAAGATGAGGGATTTTGATTTATCAACTTATAGATCTAGAGTATAGACAGCATAGAACTAAAAGAGTATTTTCGAATCTGATTATTATGGGCTAAGATAGTTTTGGTGTCACATATGTATATGTGCTCGCAAGTTTTGAATTTCTTCATATTGTGAAATATAGTCTGATACATATTGATCTCCTAAACAATAGAGTACAGTTCATATACTAGTAGAAACTAAAAGTGGGACGATTGTGGTTGAACTAGGAGGCTAACTTACAATTGATCCTGTTCTTTCAAGGTGGGTTGCCGCAGGATAGGAAATGTGGAGCAGCACTTGGCAAATGCAACGTCAACAACCTTGTTGCATCAGCTGAGGGATCTATGGAAGAGCCCTAGGGGAACAGTGCTCCGTATCGAGGCACTAGCACTGGTGGCCATCATCCTCTCCTTCTTTCTTGCATTCTTTGGATGCTGCCGCCGCTGGTCCAATCGCTGGATTGTCCAAAAGCGATTTTTGGCTGCACATGTGTTATCTACTTATCTCTTTCCCTGGGAACATACAGCATTGGTCTAATGCAATCTTCGTCGGTGAAGAGTGAGATGTATCCCATAAGAGCTGTGTCCTTACTCACCCCTCTCTGGCTGCATCGATCAAGCCACATCCTACAACGGCCTTGATTACAAGGGCCCATTCTCTAAGATGATATTTCAGCTTTGCCTCTATTGTGGATATGTCCTGCTGATGAGCTTCTCAACTATCTCGACTGTTTTTGGGAACCTGGCCATCAGCACGTTGTCTGCCATCATCTTAATTGGTCAGGGGATTTCATAGGTCATTGGCACTTGTGCTGCCAAGCAGAATACGGGAGCAGATAGGTGATCTTTACCCTAAGGAAACAATTGCTTTAGCGGGTAATGATTTTTCCAGACTGATGGTCCTTTTAGCTAGTTATGCTTCTGACAACAATATGCACCACAACGGTAAGCTTATTCGTTGCACGATGGTTGATATATATAAGGGCTGCACTGCAATGCTGAGTGAGCTACAGTTAGAAGCCAACAACAAGACCACCATTGAAGACGTGTGCCTTGGGTACTCTCTGTCTCATTTGTTACAAAGGCGTTTCCTTGGTATGGACAGCGTTAGGGAAGTGGACAGTAAGCGAACGGACTTTGAGCGTTGTGTACAGCGTTATCGTAGTGGGGCCAACGACTATAAGTGGACCTGGAAGGCAATAGAGTTTGAGTTAGCTTTTCTCTACGAGGTATTTTTCACCAGCAATGAGTTCCTTCATTTCTATCAAGCAAAGGGTGCTAGTATTTGGGCATTGGCTTCATTCATTGGGTTATGCCTTGTCGGGGTAGCGACTGCCATTCCTGGGACAATGGCTAGTCGCCACCGTGTCGCCTCTACAGGTCCTCCCAATGCTGGCACTGTGGTTGTTGAAACCACAACGGCAGACTTGATCATCACTCTTGCCATATTGGTATCCCTGGCTCTGCTTCAGTTGGTGCAGTTGATCCGGTGCTGGACGTCAAATTGGGCAAGGGTCACCTTTGCCTGCAAGTACTCAGTGTATTCGAGGTTGCATGATCGGGGGTTATTTCCTGCGCTGACAAAAAAACTGGAGGCGGTGGATGAGACTGAGGGCGTTTGTGGTTACAAGGATGAATTGGTTTGACAAGTACCTCTGGCAAGATAAGCTCGGGCAGTATTCACTAGTTGATTCAGAGAAGACCAGGAGAGTGAGAGTACGACACTACAACGATTCATCCTGGTTTCACTTGGTTAAGATGGTTGGGGTTCAGTACATTGGACAGGTGGTCCGGGAACTATTGTGGGCCAGCGACATGAACGAACCTCCCCTTGGGTTGCACGACGATGTGAAGACATCCGTGGTGTCGGCGCCGGAGCTGCTCCCTGGACCGACCGTCCAGACAAAGGAAGTGTTCTGTGATGCTGAGGAGCTGGTAAGAGGAGTCATGTTGGGGACACACCGCCACGAACGGACTGCTGCGATGGTATTGGAAGTTTGGAACGATTGCCCGAAGACGACTTCAATAACAACCGTCCAAACGACACCTTTTGGATGGGCCTGTATTTGGGGATGCAGCTTCGCGGTGAGCTGCCGGCGCCTCCTCATGAGTACACGCGGCGCCGCTCCGATGCCCCCTGGGAGGTGCTGGCGCTCCTGTGGGTGCAGACGCTGCTCTACGCCGCGCCCTACGGCGACATGGAGGCGCACAGGCAGCGCCTCTCGCAGGGCGGCGAGTTCATCACCCATCTCTGGGCGCTGCTCTACCACCTCGGCATCGACAGCTGGGAACATGAGGAGGACGCCAAGCAAGAAGAAGAAGAAAAAACCGTCGAGCGGGAAGCTGTGGAGGAGACGACGATGAGAGCGTCGTCGTCTCAACAAGCTGCAGGCTGCACAAAAGGTACTAGCTAGTAGTACGACTGCGAGACTAAGGAGAACAAGGTCTCTTCCTACCGCCGGCCTGGATTACTAGCTAGCTCCACGATCTCATCCTGCTCTGTTCGTCCCTCCTCTTTATTAATCTCCTCCGATTCATTTCGTTCATCTCTGCCTTGCTGGCAATGTGGCCTGGTGAACTCCAGTTTATTTGTGTTGTACGTTTGTTTTATCATGTCATTTTTGTATATGCATGCATGATCCCCGCACTCTCGGTGCTGGCCATTCTTTGCTCGATATGTATTCGCAGGCATTTTATTTGGCTTCGAATATGGATGGGAATGGGCCGGCCCGGACTTGGCCTTGGATCTGGCCCTATTGGCCTCAGGGCCAATTTCTGAGGCCATGGGCCGACCCAAATCAATGTTTTGCCTATGGCCTTGATGGCTCAATGGGCATCACGGGTCGGCCCAATCAAACCTATGCATATGCAATTATTTTAGGCATTATTATGCAATAGATATCTCTACAATTGGCAAATATTATTACAGTAAAAAATCTCCACAGTTAAAAGTCATTGCAGCAACAACAAAGATCAATTCTTCATTAATCATCTACTGGATGTCGCCTGGTGGTTAAAGAAATTGCAGATTAATCTCTTGGATGTTAATCAAGCGGGTCATGTCTTATCAGCCTCCTCCTCATCACCTGCATGTTTAGTACAAATGAGTTGATATAGAGATACTGTTATACAATTAGAATGAAAATCATACTTGAAGGCTGATATATGATTAATATAATCAACTAAAAGTGATTATCTTGCTTGCAAGAAAGCATAGAAGCCTATGATCCAAACTAAAATCGAGGTAAGTGCCTATAAAGAAAAGCTAGGTAACACATATGCTATATTTAGCATAATAACAAAAAAAACAGTTATGTTGACATGTACTTGGCAATGAGCTTGCAAATCATATAGGTGTCCTCAATGTCACACGCACTAAGTCTGATAGTATGGGGCTAGGTGCTTATTAGCTTGCGCTGCTTGCTTGCGATCCAATTAAGCTTGTGTTGGCTACTGCATCGATTGATTAGGAAGAAGATCAAACAATCGCCCACAAGCCTCCTGGCAACGCAGCGCAATAAACAATCGCCCGCCGTGCCGCGCATCCAACCCACGACCAATCACCCGTCAACGAGGGAGACCAATCACCCAGGACCTCATCCCCTCTCTCCCAACCCAATCCCAACAGATCATGCCGCGCCTAGGACAAATCCTGCGGCAAAATCCTAGGACAACCACTGGAGAGGAAAGAACAGAGATGGGAGAAGCTCACCTGGCAGGATAGCTGCCGGCGACGATAGCGCGACGTGCGGAGTCGGCACTGCCGAGGGGTAGGGAGGCGCGCCGAGATGATGCCGCCGCCGCCTGCTCGCTAGTTTCTTGCATCCGTCTGGTGGTTTTCGTACATCAGGTGGGTCGGCCCATATTGCCCATCGGGTCTATAGGCTCCAACTCTCTGGACCCATTCTTTAATTTGAGTCCGGCTCATTTGACCCATCGTGGGTCGGGCCAACTACCCAATGGGTCGACCCGCCCCACTCCCATCTTGACTTCGGAAGCAACTAGGCCAACATATCCAGGAGATCATTGAAACTACTGTCTGACCAGCTGTGCTTAGCCTTTAGCGTCAACAACTCAAGTACAAAACGAAGAATGGTCCAGTATTTCGGACATCCTTTAAATTGCTCGTATATATTTTTTTCTCTATTGATTTTGTGACACCGTAGGTGTTCAAAAATCCTAATTAAGCCAACTCAATTAAATTACAACATCATAGTGAGGGCAAATAATTAACGGAGGCACCACATTTGAATTTAAACTTAAATTCACAATTTACATAAATCATGTAATGAAGTAAAGCTCAATTTATCACACCTAAATCAATTTACAATCAAGTCATCAAAAATAATGTGGCAGAAAACAAGTACCTTTAGTAACATGTGCTCAATTGGAATTAAGCCAAATTCCATTTAAATCAACATCAAATTTGAAGCCCTTTTGTGCAAAATGAAATATTTAAAACAGTTTGCAAACCTTTGCTCAAATGAAAAAGTGCATGAAACAAAAGTTGTAGATCATGAAAAACTGAACAAAAATGGTATTCACTAGTTTTTCATTTGAGTCCGGGAAGAAGGAGAAAATTTTAGTTTACAGTTCATCCCTGGAAATTTCAGAAATCACAAAAGGCCCAAACCTCTATTTTCTCTCTCCCCTCTCCTCCGGCGCCCGTACGCTGGCATTCCGCCGAGGCGCGGCCCTTCGGCGCCACCTGGCCATCCTAGTGGACCCCGTGCCCCTGGTTTTCACCCAAACTGGTCCCCCTGGTGTTTCCCTCACGCGCCACGCGTCCAGGACGCCCGAGCAGGGGCCACACCGCCGCCGGCGACTCCCAGCGCCGCCACCTCGCCGCGGGTCGTCCTAGGCCGGTTGGCCCTTCGCCATTCGCTCAACCCCTTCGCCACTAAGCCTCCTACCATATAAATAGGCCCCCAGGCCAACCTTGTGCGCGTTCGCCGCCATTTCCCCCTCCGCGGCACGCCATTGCTCCGATTAGCTCGAGCTCGCCGTGGAGCGGCCTCCTCCGCCCCGGATTGCCTAATTTGACCACTCCATCATCTTCCTCGTTGCTCGGGGGTTCTCTGGAGCCCGAAGCCCGACGTCCAGGACCGCCGGAGCACCCTCGCCGGCGTCGACCGAACCCGACCGCTGCTTCTCACCACCGACGAGCCTCTTTCCGGCCACCCCGACCCCGACTTCTAGCACCAAAAGGTGCGCACGGCTTCCCTCTGTGGATTCCCCCACTTAGCCCCCGCCGCCGAGGCTAAGCCTCGCCGGAACATCACCGGAGAGCGAAGCTCTACTTGAGCTCCGGTGACCAGAGACCCAGTTGTAATTAAAATCTTGATTCCAGGGGCTAGTTTGCAAAAGTATTTGAACTTCTAGATTAAAATCAGTGAACTTTGAAAATACGTAGAAAATCATAGAAAAATGGTAAAAATGCAAATCCAAATGTTTTTGAATCCTTGTAACAATATCTACAAGTTTGTCCATAGTTACATGGGCATATTTTGGATATTTTTATCTCTAGGTTAAATACAAGGAAAAATAGGGAATAAATGTTTTAGGAGTTCTACTCAACAACTATAGCTGATTTTTGGATATGTGTTACTTCATGCTGGGAGTAGCTTTGTGTAAAATTTGGAGTACCAGTGGACAATTCTAGCTAGATAAAAACCTATATCTTGCTAGATTTAGTAGTAATCTTTAGGATTTATGTCTGGTTGCTATGTTCTTGTGCTGTGCATGAAACCTTTTCCACGTGTTAGGATTGTTAAATGCTCACTCATGCGCAAGTTTGGATAATTTTCGATCTTAGTATCTTTATCTGTGATTTAATCCATGTTAAGTAACACTTATTTTTGATAAATACTTCCTGCCCTTATAAAAATCTGGTAAATTTTGTAATACTTCATTTTTATCATATTAACTTGTCTGCAAAGTTTGAGATTCAGATGATGAGTAGAACTGGAGTTACATTTTGTTAATTCTATCACATAGTTAGTTTTGTTATTTTTTCTCTGGTCAAAATACTACATATATGCTTATGATTTTCGTTCCAAAGCTTGATATCTGTATATAAAGTTTGACCTATTTTACTCAACAGAAAGGATCTCAAATAATTTTGCATATGCTCATGTTAGTAAATGCAATGCTAAATTTATTGTTGGAAATAATTGCTGATATTTTTATTGAAGCATGATTAGGAGCAGATTAAGCTCTGGTAAAATTTTGGTACACATAAACCTTATACAACTAAAGAACTAAAATATTTGAACCTTGTGAAAATAATTGTGAAATGGATTATAGAACTTTTCATTACATGGATTTAGCTCTAGAGAAAAAAATGAGAATATGTGTCAGGAAATTCTGAAAAAAATCTCAAACTATTCAAAAGATGAATAATTATATTTGAAAAGATGCTCACATCCCAAAATTGAAATTTTGGGGTGTGATAGAACTATCCCCCTTAAACAGAATCTTGTCCCGAGATTTGCAACGTCTAAGGGTAATCCGAAAGAAAAGGGAAAAAGGATTCTGGTAAGAAGGAAACAAGATAGGCAGCGAGAAAGTGAGAATTAGCCCTAGATCATAGAGCTTGCTTTTCCTTTGGATAAGTGGATGGCGCCAAGGAGATACGATGAGATGACTGTTGTCACTGCAGGCACAAGCTCCGCAAGACATCGACGACCAAAACATGGAGTCAAATCAAACAAGCACAACAATAAGCATCACAAACACACTTAACTAATGTTAGTCACACAATCACCCAAACGAAGCTAACATTATCTATATGGCTATAAGGATTCCTCCTAAGCATTGATTGTGCCTCAATAAGTTAGCATCCTTCACTGATGTCTTCAAGATCATCCAGCATATGATCAACTTTTTCAGGCTTCCTCATGCTTGATGACTTGTAGTAAACAAGAACCATCCATTCGGCAATTATCAGATGAATCGGAGTGAAATGAGACATTGAAAATAAAGCCAAGGAGGGGATAAACAAATGGAATAAGAGATCAGTTGAAAAAGCATCATGAAGGAAGATATAAAGGTCCAAGGGTCCAGAAGAGTGAACAAGGAGGTCAAGGATATATCAAGACACATTTAGATCAAAGAAGGCTTTAGAAAACGACCATTGCTATCTATGCTCACGTCCTACGATCGACACGGCTCTGATACCACTCTGTCACACCCGGTTTTTAAAAGAAAATCGAATGCATAACTATATGTATGCCATGATCAAGTTCCATATAAATATTGATGTCATAATGGCATAATGAGCAACAAGGTCCCGTAAAATAGACTTACAATGATTAAAAGGTCTATCAGATATACACATATTCAATCGGAAACAACGGTTCCACACTTCACAGACAATCAACCGGGGGTTGCGTACGCCTAGAACTCAGCAATATCTTCAACAATCTTGAAGCAGTTTTCTCCTCTCTGAGAAGTGTGGTTATAGCAAGGGTGAGCACATATCGTACTCAGCAAGTATATGAGGAAATAAATGACATGCAAGGCTAAACCAAGGATAAAGGCTGGATGAATAAGCGGTAAGCATATTAATTAACAGTTGAGCATTAAGAACCTATTTACTAGCATGTGTGAAACCATCCCACATTTATGAAAAAAGATATTGATAACTGAAATAAATAAGCCTTCGAACAATTAAGCATCTGAATTAAACAATGATTTCAATTAAGTAGACATGTGAGGGTCCGAGCCGCTCTTGACCATGAGCACGGCTGATATATCAGTTTTCACTCAGCAGAGGTTGCACATTTTACCCACAAGTCGCGTAAAAGTTTCAAAGAACTTTGAACCCAACCACACATGTGCTGATCAGGCACAATACCACACTTCCGAGGTGTGATTGCATAGGGACGCTACGAGGCCTTTACAAAGACTCCCCAACCAGTAGTAACCCGTTAAGGTTTCAGCAACTGGGTGAGTGCAGCCTCCCCCAAAGCGAGCATATCTCGTAAGCGTACCAAACCTCTTTGGCAGGCCAAGTACCCCTCTTGAACCCAGGCACCCCCTTGCGCCTTTTGGTAAGCTTCTAACAATATGGAGAAATCTAATTAATTAGCCAAGACCAGAGCCATGTAGTCTTTTGGTTGCACTGTTTTCCCGGGTGGTTCTCCATGGTTGATTTTAATTAAGTTCACCAATTCATCATATTGTTCTAAAAAAATATAGTGTATAGAATTATGTCTCAAGTATCATTATTGTAAACCACCCATAACCATTATTCAGCAACTAAGCAAACTACCCAAAAGAGTTTATTTGAAATAACCCGGCTATTCAAGGACAAGGATAAATAATAAAGATAATAGGTACCCATCAAGATTAATGCATGCAAGCGTATAATAAATGTTGTTAGGATGAAACATGATCAAGGAATATACTTGTCTTAAATCCATATAATAACTGCTCAGAGTCTTCAACTCTTGTTCTTGCATCTCGATCTTCATCTTCACAGCTCTCGAACTGTGTTCCTTCTACTCGCGACAAGCATCGGCACAAACATACAAGAAACAAGAAAAACAAGCACAACTAAGAACAGAGCACTACACAAAAGAAAAGCATTACAAGAGCACATTAAAGGGCAAGGCTCGAAGCTACGATTGCGAGAGCGCAAGAAACACTAAAAACGGAGCTACAGTAAAAAAGACGCAACTATCGAAAGATTTGTTATAATAGAAAAGAAACTATAAGCTGGATTTATTTTATTTAAGGAAACACATGTAAAAGAATATATCTAATTAGCTCAATTTAATTCATATTTGTAAAGACGAGATTGAACTTAGTCACATCTTATTTATGATCCGTGGTTTGAACTAAATAAATTATTTAAAAGACACATTTATATTGTTATTAATCAAATTAACAGTGATTATGAAAACCGGTGTAGAGCTCTAAGTTGCTTTTAATTAGAAAACTAGTTTCAATAGTCATTACTCAAATTACTTCTATATTTAATTATGAAACTCGAACTACGAATCAACTACACTACCAAGCTATAGCTCATGTTAAAACAAAAGCTAACGCAATGAGAATGGATTAAAACGGAGATAAAACATATAAGCTATGGGAGAAACGAATCTGTACGAATCTATATGCGATAGGGGGTGGCCGGAAACTCGCCGAGAAGGAGGTGCCGGCTGTTCTGTTCCTTGCTGGTGTTGAGGGCGCCATGGGGATGATGCATGAGGGGGCGAGGGCTCGAGGTCACCTGCAGGGGCAATATGGCCAGTAGAACGTGCGCAGGGGCGGAGTCAGGAATTTATTTTTTTATTATTAGAAGGGGCCAACCATATTAATTTATAGAAAAAATTAATCAAAATTCAAATATTCAATGGAAATTTGGGGACCATAGCGGGGCCAGGCCCATGCCCGCCCCCCTGTCTACGCCTCTGAACGTGCGGCGCCAGGAGGGTCGTGGGGAGCCGCACGGCGCGGGCAGCAGGGGGCGCGGCGGCGAAGACCTGAGTAGTGCTGGGCCTCATGAGCAGGATCACTACTACAAAAACGTTGATTTGTCCCGGTTGGGAAACCCCTGTTGTCCCGGTTTCCCAACCGGGAACGCCAGTCCGGGACAAAAGGGGGTGTCCTTTTGTCCCGGGTCTGGCAACCGGGACAAAAGAGGACCTTTTGTCCCGGTTGGTAACACCAACCGGGACAAAAGGTGTTGCCAGCGCCCACGTGGCTGGCGCACCCTTTTGTCCAGGTTGGTGTTACCAACCGGGACAAAAGGTCTCTTTTTTTCCTGTTTTCCTTGTCTCAATTATTTTTCTATTTCAATTATACTTTTGCATTTCAATTAAACTTATGTATTGGAATTCAGTGTGTATGATCTCCACTAATATATATATAGATAGTTACTTATATAATATTTTTCGTAGATAGTTTTGATATATAAATTAATTCACTTATATATATATATGTATACACATATCTATACATGTGAATTCCTTTACATATGAAAATGTCTAGGACCAATATTATATAAATATATATATACACATATATATTATTGGAGTGCTTATATATAATACATACATACTCATAAATAGAAATTTAATATACACACATATATATATTTACATAGGTATATTCGTTCTTAATTACATATATACGCGTATATTATCATATTTGCTGCGATTGTCAATATTAGATAGTCCATCATAGTAGAATTTGCCGTTTGGATCGAGGACTTGGTCAATAATAAATCCGGACAATTGTTCTTGAATCGCCATAATCTTTTCCTCCGGTATGAGTTTATCATGCATCTCCTCGACCTATGGAAAAAGGGGATAATTAATTTCGACTAATTAAAATACGACTTCAAATATTAACAAGTTTTTTACTTACTTCCTCCTCCCAATCTGTCCAGCCCTTTGGAGGACCTACCAGACCATGGATGTTCTCGCAGTATGCGCATAAATTAGTGCCTTGTTTCTGCCTCATACACTTTAAGAGAGAAGAAATTATCAAGTATTTACATGAATATATAATAAAACTAATGAATCGTGCAACGAATCATCCAAGTGCGTACCGCAAAATCTGTCTTGATCTTTAATTCCTTGTCAAATTTGGCTGGATGATTTTTAGCAAATTCTTTCCAAATCCTGTGCATGATTAGAACAATTATAGTCAAGTAACAAAGTGATTCAAATTATCGGTCATCGACGGAGTAGTGGTAGAATTACTTTTTCATCATGTTAAGAAGATTTTCGTATTGTTCTGGAGGTCTCCTCAATGAGTCCATAACCACGAGTAGGCTCTTCTAGGGAATTATGACAATTAGGACCCAGTGTTCACTACAAGATTATATGGAGGCAGTTCTTGGTAGTTAAGGTTTAAACAATTCGATTACAGAATAGAAAGAGTTAGACGGAAGGAATCACTCATGCAAAGTTGTAAAGAAACAATATCATTTGCTTGTTGTGATGAACGCTTATGTACTTGAACAAGTTTTGGTATAGCTCATCGGCAGTGTCGCGTAGAATCCTCCAATTACAAGTAATTGGGTCCATAAAGCCGAGGTGAGAGTATCCCTTTCTCCTGCAAGTATGTATCTCCATTCTATATGATACCGAATAAATCAAGAGATCAGTATGTTGAGATCATGTAAATCAATACGTAAGGAGAGTAAAATACTTACAGAACCCACAAGCCGACCATAGAGATGTCGAGGGCCTCCTGATGGAATAGTTGGTAAATTTCTTCCCAGTTTATCCATATAATGGCCTCCCCCCATAAGAAATTGTCATCTTTAATCTTTGCGCCCTGCATGAAGATGCAATCGGCCATCGCACGCATGTAGTGCTGGTACAGCTTATACATTTGCGTTGGAAGCACGGACACTACTTCGGGGGTACAAGAGTTTTGCCGATCTCATACGTCCATTTGACGACCACATCGGCCTTTGGAATATCTTCTCCCCCCTGCAATCTGAGCAGCCGTTAGGTTTGATTCTTTCCAAAATGTAACAAAGTCTTGTTCTTGCGTCGTCTGTCCCACTACGAGAGGCTCTATTGATTGTTTCTTTTGGGCTCCGAGCTGTGGAACGTCGGACGACGATGACTTTGATTGTCTCTTCTTTTTCTCAGTAGTTTTGATAATTCTGCGTTCGTAGTATGAAGGGGGTCTCTCGGAATGAATTTTCTCTTATTTGTTTCGCACATTTCCTTAAAAAATTTCAAATCTATCGGATTTGTCACTTTCTCGGGCTCCGGCTTCGGCTTCGGCTTGAAGTGCTCTTTAACTCTTTCTTGAGTTATCCAATCGCATTTTTCAAGGCTCATGTCCCAGGGTTTAATAGGAAATGAGCTATAAAAGCCAAGGAAAGAAGAGAAAAACAAGACCCAAACCTTTAGCGCCGATGGATGGACAGAGAATCAAAGATCTTCACAAATGTGGTGAAGAAATGAACAAGAACTCCTATCTCCCGAGCCAAAAAACAGCAAGAAACAAGTGAGTTGAATGGCTCGAGCGGGGGGGAGAGGGAAGGGGATAAAGGGGGCCAAGGCCTTTTGTCCCGGTTGGAGACACCAACCGGGACAAAAGGCCCATGTCTCCCCCGCTGGCCCGGCTAGCCGTTGGACCCGGGACAAAAGCCACCTATTGTCCCGGGACCAAAGATTGCCGGGACAAATGGCCTGGAAGAAAAGCCTATTATGTAGTAATGGATGGAGGAGGCCTGGCCGCTCGACCTAGGGCTGGAAACGAGCCGAGCCGAGCCGAGCTCGGCTCGGCTCGGTTCGGCTCGGCAAGTGAACGAGCCGAGCTCGGCTCGGCTCGCTATTTTTGCGAGCCAGAAAATCAAGCTCGGCTCGGCTCGGTGGAGGCTGCCGGCTCGAGCCGGCTCGCGAGCCACACTAAACAATGTGAACTAAACTCAAAATAAATTAATTTACTTTTTTTTGAATGATAACAATAATTATGTGGCATATATTTCTTATGTACATATAAATTGCTATGTTATGTGTATAAATATTAATTTATACTACTAATGATGAAGAATTAATTCATCAATCATTGTGAAATTATTCTTAAACTGTATTGGGTCGAGCTCGCGAGCCTGAACGAGCCGGCTCGGCTCGGCTCGCTATTTTTGCGAGCCAAAAAATCTGGCTCGGCTCGGCTCGTTTGAGGCTCGCGAGCTGCTCCGAGCCGAGCCGAGCCGTTCCGAGCCCGAGCCGAGCTACGAGCCACGAGTTATTTTTCCAGCCCTAGCTCGACCTCCTGGAGGCGGTGATGACACTACCTTTCGGGGGGACACGGTGCGGTACAAGGATGTCACCAATCGGCTAGTCGCAGCACCAACATTTATGATTAATAGGCACAGCACTTGGCACAGGCAGCGTGCTCGTTAATATGCTCTCAGTACAACAACGGTTGGTGTCTCCAACCGGGACAAAATGCCCCTCTTTTGTCCCGGTTGGTGTCTCCAACCGGGACAAAAGGCCCCTGTCTCCCCCGCTGGCCCGGCTAGCCGTTGGACCCGGGACAAAAGCCACCTATTATCCCGGGTCCAAAAGTTGCCGGGACAAATGATCTGGAAGAAAAGCCTATTCTGTAGTAGTGGATGGGGGAGGCCTGGCCGCTCGACCTCCTGGAGGCGGCGCTGGGTAGGGGCGCATGCGACCAGGCGCTTGCCCTTTTTCACGTGTGGCAGGGAGGCACGATGGACGCAGCAGTAGCAGGGTAGGGAAAGCTTTGGGCCTTGCGAAACAGGGCCGGGGCAATCTGGCTGGTGTGCTGCGCACGCCTAGGATAGAAACGTGTGGAACTCGAACTCGTTTGAGAGATAGCGCAGGTTACAGGTGCAGAGGTGCTGGCCCTCATGGGACCTGTCCTTTTTTTTTTCTGCACGAGCGCAAGGGCAAGGCACAAGGGCTGCCCTAGAGAGAGAGGGGGTTGGAGTTTGGCCCAGCAAGGAAATAAGAAGGCAATAAAAATTAGAGAAAGGAAAGAAAAGGAGAGGGAAAAACAAACAAAGGTAAAGAAAAGAAATTCAACCCGAGAAAAATTGGGACACCACGAGTCCAAATAAAATATTTGAACCTTGTGAAAATAATTGTGAAATGGATTATAGAACTTTTCATTACATGGATTTAGCTCTAGAGAAAAAAAATGAGAATATGTGCCAGGAAATTCTGAAAAAAATTCTCAAAATATTCAAAAGATGGATAATTATATTTGAAAAGATGCTCACATCCCAAAATTGAAATTTTGGGGTGTGACAACAACTCTCTGTAGAAAGTTCAGGTTTTTTGGTGGAGGGTAATGCATGGTTTCCTTCCAACCCGTCTAGAACTCCATCGGAGGCACGTTGAGCCTATTTCATACTGTGAGACATGCGGAGCTGAGGAGGAGTCGATCAGACATGTCTTACTAGAATGCACAATGGCGAAGGAATTTTTGTTGTAGGCGAAAAGGTTGATTGGAATTAAATTGCCGCAGCTACATCCGCGAACTTGGGCTGGGGATCTTCTCACTGATATATGTTCCCATAGGGAAAGAGCAATCATTATATGTGATATGTGGTCGTTGTGGACTTTCAGGAACAAACGACGGCATGGGGAGGCAATACTGCCTGTTCGTAAAGCTGTGGAGTGGATAAAGGATACTGCCTTTGATCTCTGGCACATCCGACATCCAAACAAACCGAGGAAGCAACCTATGCAGCAGCCGCTGTGGAAACCACCTGCAGAACAATGGGTAAAATGCAATATGGATGGAAGCTTCTTTGAACAAGCCGGACAGGGAGGAACTGGAGTAGTGCTTCGTGATCATATGGGTGCGTTTCAGGGAGCGCAATCTTTATGGCATGAGCACTGTATTGATGCACTGATGATGGAAGCATTTGCGTGTAAGGAAGGATTGGAGTTCGCCAGGCAATGTGGTGTGCAACGAGTGCATCTTGAAACCGATTGTCTGGAGCTGGTCCGTCTTTGGGAGATGGAAGGGGTGCAGCGCTCGATGATCATGCCCGTGCTGCACGAGGTGAAGGAGCTTAGTAGCTCGTTTCAAGGTTTTATTATTTCTCATGTTAGTCGAGGATGTAATAGGATAGCACATGATGTCGCTATGCAGGTCTTTGGTGCGATGAGAAGGGAGGTGTGGCGAGAACCCCCAACCTGCGAACTGAGACCTGCTTGAGCAGGAGTGTAATCACAATATTTGATGAATGAAGCTATCCTTTACCCCAAAAGAAACCTCTCTGTAGAAATTAATTTTGCCATGTAAATGCTTAATTTGTCAAATTTGTTACTCCTGGTATATGCTTAGTTAAATTCTGGAAAATTTACAGTAAGATGAATATCATGTGTAGGAGTTACTGTAAACATTTGAGCTTCAGAATCATAGTAGATCATTCTGTATAAATTTTGTTTGATCTTATCATGCTCTGTTTTAATTATTTTTCATGCTTGCATTCTTTACTGTTTTACCATAAATTCCTGAACATATGTTCTGCACTTTGTAAAATTTTTAGCACCAGATTATGTCCCTAGCTTCTGTTTTAGATTTTGCAAGTATCCTTATGTTTATTGAGTAGAAAATGAAAACCCCCACCCAGCTCATTTTATGAAGTAAAGTAAATATATTAACTACTCTATAAATAATTGCCCAATAAATTGAGTTAAACAAGAGCATCACTAAAATCACACATTTGTTGGATTACAACTTTATAGTAGTGAAGAAAAGAAAGAAAGTTGTATCATATTATAACACAGATCATCTTGCATTCATATAGAGGCGGTCAATCTGTCCGAAGGCGTGTACGAATTAACTCCTACCAGCGATACTATTGTTGAGGGGTCTTCTCTGAAATTAACTGAATTGAACCAAGACCCGGACCAACGTCCGGAAGAGCCCAAGACTATCAGTAATAGTGCCCAGAAAGGCAAGCCCCGGTGCATCAATCTCATTATTTTCGCGCATATTTATATCTAATTATTCGATATCTATTGTAATAATTTATTTGCGCATTAATGTTCCTAGGAGTTGGTTGAAACCGTAGTTGCATGTTCCTAGATTCCTATGTTCTGTTTACTTCGGTTCACTTCGACTTGTTGTCCAGCTAACTAGGAATGGTAGAAGCCGAGTGGTTTCCTGCCTCTCGCGAGATTATAGGAGTTGACTAACCTTATTTACTTTGCAATATAAGGGCAACGGGCGGGGTTGTGTAGCTGTGATACCCATCACTATAGTGGAAATTGGTTAAGGTCGTGGTCTGTGGCACATTTCGTTAAGCTTTTGAAAGTACTAGCCACATGCCGAGAAATATGGTAATCGGTAAGCTTAAGTACCTGATTGGACCAGCGAGTGGAACGACCCTTCACTGTCTTTTGGACTTGGTCCAGGATGAGCGCAACATGCGGCTGCTGAGTGGTCGGACTGTGTAGTCGAGGGGAGTGCCATGAATCCACGGACTGGAAAGAAAGGGAAAAAGTCGCGTGGGTGGCATAGTTCCCCATACTTGTGTGTTAGGTTTGCCTTGCAAGGTTAAGAAACTCGATTCGAATCGTTCGCCTCTCACGGTTTGAGACTGCTTAACAATTTCTGTCACATAGAGTAACAAGTGGAACACAATGGAAAGAATTATGGTTGTATGATTAAATGTTGGACAACCATGTATGTCTAGAATAGGTGCTCATCTAGAACGGTTAATCAACCTAGAATATGAAAGATAAAACTTGAAATTAAGGACATAGTCTTTGTTGCTTTTCAGTAAAATAAACCCAGAGCAATATCAGCCATGCATGTCTAGTTAAGTGGACTAAGTATATCCGTTGACGGGTAAACCTTGATGAGTATTAGTATACTCAGTCTTGCTTGTGGCACTATTTTCAGATACTAACTTTGAGGATATGATTGTTGGACTTACTTGGCCGTGTACTTTGCCTCTAGGCTGGTCTGTAGAGTGGGATGGTCCCTCAGCCGATGCTGACACCCCTTCCACTGACTGATGTCTCGTACGGGCTTTATCGAGGCACCATCGTTTCGCTAGATGTCATTTTATCTCTTCCGCTGTAATAATAAGACTTGAATAAATTTGGGTAGCATAAGACTCTGTAGTTCTAAACATGTTTTGTAATAATTAAATTCTGCTGCAACTCTGAGGATGTATGAAATGGTCTGTATTGTATTCTCTGGGCTCGCCTTCGTGTGAGTGTTGCCTGTTTCGATCCCGGATAGCTTGGATTTAATTGAGACTTTACTCGAGGAACTGCCATTGTATTGCGGCCTTTGGTCAGAGTTGCCTAGCAACGATGATTACCGCACTCGGCCCAGTTTATTTTGGGTGGTTCCGCCATAGATTTCTTCACCATCTCGAAGTTTTCTAACCTCTTTGCACTACCAACCAACAGCTCCACTTTGGTGTGATGCAACAACTGGGTCAGGAAATCACCATCATCAAGTTCATCGCTATTGTCATCACTGCCAAGATCGATGGGCCCCCCGACGACACCATCACTATAACCACCACCAACATCTTCATCATCACTGCCAACATCATCAAAATCATTAAACAATATATTAAACTCGGGGTCTTGCATTATTTCAGCGAGTGGATTCTCTCTCGGAGGTTGTGCTTCTTCACCATGTTTATTCCAGATCATGTAGTTGTCTACAAAACCACTAATAAACACATGCGATCTAATTATAGTTGTGTCGCCGAATACTCTCATATTTTTGCAGGTTCTGCATGAGCAATGTTGTCGCGGGATTTCTAGGGTACCCACAGCCGGGTGGCGGAACGCACCCGCCTATTCCCAGAGAGGGAGTGCTCGGGAAGGTACTAGGCGATTGGGCTAATCTAGCTCTGAGATAGGCACACAAGAACACACGATCTAGAGTGGTTCGGGCCGCCGGAGCGTAATACCCTACGTCCACTGGGAGAGGTTTTGATCTCTGTTGTGTATGAATCTATCCTCTGCTGGGTCTTGGCTCTTACCCAGCCTGAGTTTTTCTTCTAGCGGGCGCCCCCCTTTTATAGACCAAGGGGTGCGGATACATAGGACGTTGGGGGCCCCGACAAGTGGGCCCAACGTGACTATGCTGCATACTGCGCAGAGTACTCAAATGGCTACAGTGGTTACGAATCTTTCCTCCGATATGCTTTCATCCCCTGCTGACCCTCTGAGGCTCTGACGAAGGGAGGTCTTCTCTTGTCCCGTCAGCAAGGTGCCCGTTGGGGGAGCGTAGCTTGGGGCGCGACCTGTTGAGGCTATTATGTAGGCGTCATAATGGGTGAAGCCGAGCCGTCGTGTCCATCTGTCAAGGCAACCTGACAGGCGCGGCGTGGGCGGCGCCATCGGCTCCACTACACGTCTTGGTAATACGCGATCAATAGTGTCCCCTGGTCAAAGAATCGCCTCGGCTTCTGCTATATTAATGCGGACGTCCACCTACTGCGATGAATGCAGTGGTAGGTGAACCCTTGTAGACCAAGCGGCCTTATATACGTGTCTGTGCTTGCAGACACATGACAGCTCCGGACCTCCCCGGGGCGGGGTGTCAATTCCTTCCCTTAGCAAGGGGTCCGGTTACTATACAAGGGGGTCCGGGACTCCGCGGGGGTCCGGACCTCTACGGGGGGTCCGGAGCCCCCGGCTGTTTGGGCTGAGCGCCTGCTTCTTCCGGAACACGTGGTGCTCCCAGACCTTCCCCAGCCGGAGGACGGGTCCGGGACCGTTGTCATGTGAACAGGGCTCCAGATCACAGGGGTCCGGCTGTTTGGTTGTAGTTAAGGATAACCACAAGGCTCTTGTCTAGTCACTGCGAGGGGGTACCCCAGTTCTGGGGTACCGACAAATGTATAATCTGTGTCTTCTCAATTCTTGCATGGTTTTCCGCATTTTGAATGAATTTATCAACTTCTCCACGTAAATATGCATCCGTCTTTCGTGCTTTGTACATCCATGTTCTAACCATCTCTAAACACCAACAACAGAAAATCATACATAATTTAAACGAATTAAAACAAGCTCTTAAATAATTTAGAAAATAAATGCTAAATAAATCTACACCTAAGCGTAGATATAGGAAAAAGTCAATTTACTATATATGTACTGACTAAAAAAACAAACCCAAACCTATTATTGCACAATTACATTTTGTGGAAAAAATTATCATGGATGTGTGTAAATATAGGGGGAAATCAAATCATTTTCTCTCTCCTCTATATATATATATATATATATATATATATATATATATATAGGAATTAGTTTAACTAGAAATGAGGCTAAAACATGAAAATTGGGCCCAAATAATTACATAATCATACTCTCCAACTAAAATAGCATAACTTTATCCGAAATTTTAAGGCAATTCGTGGCTTAATTGTAAATCCACCTAAACACCTCCTAGATCGAGATGGCGTAACGTCTTTGACTAGTCCAGTTGGCATAACTTGCAGATGTGTCTACACGCACATGACACTGTACTGCTAGCTGGAGATGCCATTGCGAGCATGTCCTTCAATTTGTTTACGACTTCCGGGGGTCCTTGGAATTAATACGCATTTATTACCTAGTACTTGCTGATTGAGTCGTTATTAGGTCAATATATTAAAATTTTGGCGGAGTTGTATATAGTGTGTTAATAACTGCTGATTGCTGTTTGTCGCACCGGCCAAATAGCAAGTTTTTGATTTCCTAACTGATCGGATCATGCGAGTGGAATAGTAGGCTAAGCAAGCTAGTCAAATGAGACCAGTCACTGCTTGTGAGATCCAGATTGCGCTAAGATCAAGGCCGGTACATGCATGCATGTATATATATATATATATATATATATATATATATATATATATATATATATATATATATATATATATATTCATTCTTCAACAGTGGTGAGCTTGCAGGAACGTACCGTGGTGCCCGAGGCATGCATATAGTACAGCTAATGCATGCATGTGTTTAGTTCATCTCCACCTACCGTAAATGACATATTAATAAGAAAAATGTATTGAAGGTAATAACAAAGGCAATGTGGAATCTCGATGTGGTACACCACCGACGACAATTAATAATACTGTCAGAATATAATAACAAATTAAAGAGAGAAAATGTTTCGAATACTACTACAAAACAGGCCTTTGTTCCAGACCATTTGTCCCGGCAGCCTTTGGGCCCGCGACAATATGTGGCTTTTGTCCCGGGTCCAACGGCTAGCCGGGCCAGCGGGGGGATAGGGGCCTTTTGTCCCCGGAGAATTTTTTAAGGGTTTTATTTGTATTCATATTTTAGTTACGATTGACCCGCAACACACAGACGCGGAAGACGAACAGTTCCTGTTGAATATGATTGGCGAAGGTCAAGGAGATGTCCCTGAACAAGCTGATGATGGCAGCAATACCGACATATATTTGAATATGTCCGGTGATGGAATTGAGGCACCATCTATTCAGGATGACGCTGCTGCTGAACAAAGTGCTAATGTACACATCACAACTATACTTATTTGTAGTGACAATCATATTTTCATCTGAATCCGAAGAGATATGCAAGCGCTGGACCCTGAGTAAGATGGCCGAACAGCTGCGATCATTCAAGAAAATTTTGACGAAGAAATATATCAAGACCAGGACCACACCCGTATTTACCGGCGAGCTCGAAAAGCTCAGGGGTCACTGGGATGCATTTGTGGAATACAAGTCTTCAGAGCTTGGGCTTCAGAAGGTGCAGAAGGCCAAAGACAACGCCTCGAAGAAAGTGTACCATCACACTCTAGGCCAAGGAGGCTACAAGCTTGCAGTACCCAAATGGGAGAAGATGGAGCAGGATCTGCTTGACAGAGGCATCCAACCTGCGACCATGAACTGGCCTGAAAGGTCAAGGACCTGGTTTTATGGTCACGGGGGAAGCTTGGACCCAATGACTGGTGACCGCATCTATGGGCCAAACATCCAGCGAGCAGCCCAGAGACTACAGGAGGCCATACAAGCAGCGGCCGAGGGAACATTCCAGCCGGATAGAGAGAGGGACGAGCTGACTTACGCCCTTGGGAATCCAGAGCATCCGGGCTGCACAAGAGGCAAAGGCGTGGTTCCGTGGAAGTATGGGTTCAGGGATTACATTGATTCATATAGAAGCCGGCAAAGAAGAAAGAATGATGAGCGGGAGCACTTGCGAAGGCTAGAGGAACGGCTCATGTCACACGATCAAAGACTGGAGGAAGAGGTTCAACGCTAAGTGGCCGTAGCAATGAGCCAGCAACAGCAAGCGCAAACGGTGCCTCCAAAGCCTAGTGTCGCTGCCGATCACCTGTCTCAGCGGAAAAGCAGCTGTGCTTCCACAGACGTCGCCATCGCCGAGCCCACGGGGATCCAGGCCGCAGTTGAAGCATCGGCCCCGCAGCGATTTCCAGTGGATGAGATCACCCACCGGACACCTTGTGACCTGCAGACTGCCGTTAAGAACTTAATGTTCACTGTTGCGTACGGTACGGCCATGCCAACCGAACCAGGCGACATGTACCACGGCCAACAAATTCCGCCTAGATACACAAGAGTTGGCGTGGAGCAGGTGTGCCAGGGTTGGGAGACGCTCGAGCTTGATATTCCTGGAGGCGATGGGGAGAGGACACTAGCACAAGCCATTCATGGCTACATCCTATGGGATAAGCGCTACATTGTCCTAAAGTCGGATGATCAAACACCAAGACCGGCATCTCAGCATGCCTCTCCAAGACCGGCATCTCCGCAAAACTCCCCAAGGGCAGCACTGTCTCGGCAAGGTTCACCGGCACATTCTCCATCACCATCATCTCATGCGCCGATGAACACTCAAGCGTCACCGTCGCCTCTATGGTCACCCCCTCCGCCGCCAGCAAAGAAGCAGAAACGGCCGCCGGCAAAGAAGGTAGCTGCACCGGCTAAGGAGCCTCCAAAGAAGAAGAAGAAAAAGGAGAAGAAAACCAAGGAGGCTCCTATTAAACCCTGGGACATGAGCCTTGAAGAATGCGATCGGATAACTCAAGAAAGAGTTAAAGAGCACTTCAAGCCGAAGCCGAAGCCGGAGCCCGAGAAAGTGATAAATCCGATAGATTTGAAATTTTTTAAGGGAATGTGCGAAGCAAATAAGAGAAAATTCATTCCGAGAGACCCCCCTTCAGATTATGAATGCACAATTATCAAAACTACTGAGAAAAAGAAGAGACAATCAAAGTCGTCGTCGTCCGACGTTCCACAGCTCGGAGCCCAAAAGAAACAATCAATAGAGCCTCTCGTAGTGGGACAGACGACGCAAGAACAAGACTTTGTTACATTTCTGAAAGAATCAAACCTGACGGCCGCTCAGATTGCAGGGGGAGAAGATATTCCAAATGCCGATGTGGTCGTCAAATGGACGTTTGAGATCGGCAAAACTCTTGTACCCCCCGAAGTAGTGTCTGTGCTTCCAACGCAAATGTATAAGCTGCACCAGCACTATATGCGTGCGATGGCCGATTGCATCTTCATGCAGGGCGCAAAGATTAAAGATGACGATTTCTTACGGGGGGAGGCCATTATATGGATAAACTGGGAAGAAATTTACCAACTATTCCATCAGGAGGCCCTCGACATCTCTATGGTCAGCTTGTGGGTTCTGTAAGTATTTTACTCTCCTTACGTATTGTTTTGCATGATCTCAACATACTGATCTCTTGATTTATTCGGTATCATGTAGAATGGAGATACATACTTGCAGAAGAAAGGGATACTCTCACCTCGGCTTCATCGACCCAATTACTTGTAATTGGAGGATTCTACGTGACAATCCCGATGACATATTCCAAAACTTGTTCAAGTACATAAGCGTTCATCACAACAAGCAAATGATATTATTTCCTTACAACTTTGCGTGAGTGATTCCTTCCGTCTAACTCTTTCTATTCTGTAATCGAATTGTTTAAACCTTAACTAGCAAGAACTGCCTCCGTATAATCTTGCAGTGAACACTTTGTCCTAATTGTCATAATTCCCGAGAAGAGCCTACTCGTGGTTATGGACTCATTGAGGAGACCTCCAGAACAATACGAAAATCTTCTTAACATGATGAAAAAGTAATTCTACCACTACTCCGTCCATGACCGATAATTTGAATCACTTTGTTACTTGACTATAATTGTTCTAATCATGCACAGGGTTTGGAAAGAATTCGCTAAAAATCATCCAGGCAAATTTGACAAGGAATTGAAGATCAAGACAGATTTTCCGGTACGCGCTTGGATGATTCGTTGCATGATTCATTAGTTTTATTATATATTCATGTAAATACCTGATAATTTCTTCTCTCTTAAAGTGTATGAGGCAGAAACCAGGCACTGTATTGTGCGCATACTATGTATGCGAGAACATCCATGGTCTGGTAGGTCCTCCAAAGGGCTGGACAGATTGGGAGGAGGAAGTAAGTAAAAAAACTTGTTAATATTTGAACTCGTATTTTAATTAGTCGAAATTAATTATCCCCTTTTTCCATAGGTCGGGGAGATGCGCGATAAACTCATACCGGAGGAAAAGATTATGGCGATTCAAGAACAATTCTCCGGATTTATTGTTAAGCAAGTCCTCGATCCAAAAGGCGAATTCTACTATGATGGAATATCTAATATTGACAATCACAGCAAATATGACAATATATGCGTATATATGTAATTAAGAACGAATATAACTATGTAAATATATATGTGACTCATAGGTATTAAATTTCTATTTATGAGTATGTATGTATGTATTAAATTTCCAAAAGGCGAATTCTACTATGTAATTAAGAACGAATATACCAATGCAAATATGATGGAGTATGTATGTATTATATATATAAGCACTCCAATAATATATATGTGTATATATATATTTATATAATATTGGTCCTAGACATTTTCATATGTAAAGGAATTCACATGTATAGATATGTGTATACATATATATATATAAGTGAATTAATTTATATATGAAAACTATCTAGGACAAATATTATATAAGTAACTATATATATATGTATATATTAGTGGAGATCATACACACTGAATTCCAATACATAAGTTTAATTGAAATGCAAAAGTATAATTGAAATAGAAAAAGAATTGAGAAAAGAAAAACATGAAAAAAAAGAGACCTTTTGTCCCGGTTGGTAACACCAACCGGGACAAAAGGGTGTGCCAGCCACGTGGGCGCTGGCTGCACCTTTTGTCCCGGTTGGTGTTACCAACCGGGACAAAAGGTCCTCTTTTGTCCCGGTTGCCACACCCGGGACAAAAGGGCACCCCCTTTTGTCCCGGACAGGCGTTCCCGGTTGGGAAACCGGGACAACAGCGGTTTCCCAACCGGGACAAATGAACGTTTTTGTAGTAGTGGAAATACACAGGGCTTGACGCGCGGACGATAATGTAATTTGATTCGGGCATCACTAGTACACGTGAAACTAACTAAATGCTAGGCATGTGAGTCCAGTCACTGCTTGATGAGATCCAGATAAGATCGAGCTGAGGCCGTATATCTATATCTTCAACGTCAACGGGGGTGAGGCTGCAGGAAAACATGCTGCACGAGGCATACGTACGTAGTACAGCTCATCATGCACCATGCATGCACATCTCCACCTACCGTGCGTGGAGGCCGCCCCGTCCTGGTCCGGACGACCCTGGCGTTCTATAAATAGAGTTGCTCACCCCCGTCTTGAGACACACATTACAACAGCTCCTCCTCATCTCAGTGCATCGATCGTTCATAGCTACCTAGGCGAGGGACCGAGAGACATGGCCAAGCTCCAAGTCACTCCTGCTTCTGCGTTCACTGAGTACGAAGAGATAAACTTCCAAGGCCTGTTCATGTACCACACGCCCTTGGGCTCAAAGGCCAACCAGGTTTCCATCCTAGACAACAAGGCGCCGATCGGTATTGGTGCCACCGCAGTTAACAACTGGGAAGTATATGACGGACCAGGGCAAAACGCAAAGCTTGTTGCCCGTGCACAAGGCTTGCATATCCAAGCCGGGAACTGGGTCAATTCCTTGAGCCTTGTGTTCGTGGATGAAAGGTACCCACTAGCTAGCCTGTTGCAATCTATCTTAGCTTTACTTTGATTCTCTGTTTGAGCAAACCGATATATACTCACATGCATCCTTGCATGGTGCAGGTTCAGTGGGTCCACACTTGAAGTGATGGGGATAGTAGTTGGAACTGGGGAGTGGGCTGTTGTTGGGGGCACCGGTCAGTTTGCTATGGCAAATGGTGTCATCTCCAAGAAGTTCCATGAACAGAGAAGCGACGGGAATATCATAGAGCTTACGATCCATGCCTTCTGCCCACGGCTCAAAGGAACAAGGGTAACATAGCCACTCAATAGTTATATTAATTTTCTTTTAGCAATGGTGGGGGTTTACTATATATACATGTAGTTTTGCATCAAGTCGGTAGCTTTATCTGTGGTGAAACACCTATGGTTTCTCCTTTGCTTCAAATCGAGCTCATGATGATGGTCCTTCATGTTCAGGTCCCTGCACCTACAAAGAAAGGACCATGGGGTGGAAATGGGGGCTCTCTTCGTGAAATGGTAGGCAAATCCCAACGTCTGGAAAGTGTGACAATCAACCATGGTGGTGTAGTTCATGCAATTGGATTTTCCTACATTGACCAAGACGGGCGAATCAACGACACAAGTATTTGGGGTGAAATTTTGACAGGCTCGCCCGATAAGACAGAAACGGTGAGTACATTTCATACTTTACCATGCATGTGCGTGTGGTTTGTTGCAAATCATGTTACTTCATGCCTGCCTTCACTAGAAAGGACGATTCAATTCTATGTTTGGTTGAAGTCAAACTGACTTAAACATGACTGGTTTTATGGAAAATATTATCAAACAATGAGACTCCAAATATAGGTATATATAGTATAATGAAATATTTGCTGCAAAATCGTACTCACTACGTTTTTTCTACTTGTTACTTGTTGAATTAGTTTTGTTCTAAGTCAAACATTTGTATCTTTGACTATATATATATAGGTAATTCTGTTTTTAGATTTACTATGAGAAATTAATACTTTTATAGTATTTAATTCATATATGTTGTGAAACTATAAGGGTGTTTTGAAATCAATTAAATAGATGGTTAAAGATAGCAACGTTTGACTTAATTTAGGCACTGTACATGACCCATTAAATAAAAGAACAGTGAGGGTACGCATACTTTGCTTATTTAGTTTTATGACATAATGTAATATCTTTTATTTATATAAAATAAGACAGTTTCACCCAACGTTATTTTAGAATGATATCTTTTTGGGAGGGATGGAGTTAGTAGCTATATGTACTCCTCCTAATAAATACTTGATGACGATATATCTTTTTTCGTCTTCACTCACTCTCTGCTGTTTTACAGATAAAGTTTGGCCCATCAGAGTTTGTGAAGCAGATCACTGGGATTGGGGTACGTGGAACCGCCCCAATAGTGTATTTGACAAACTTTCGGATCGTCACCAACCAGAAAACGTATGGTCCTTTTGGAGCCTGGGTCGGCAACGACACTTCATTCTGCTATATCGTGCCGGAGGATGAGACTGTGGTGGGCTTCTTTGCATACGCTTCCGATCGCGTCTATAAGATTGGTCTTTACACTATCTAAATCATTTAGTATTCGACCCCCGCTGCAGCCTTCAGCTACCTGCATGTTCCGTTCAATCGTCAGTGTTTGATTTCCTCCCATTTCCACTGTCCCAACAATAAGATGGCTAGCCAACAAGGGTGTCACCTTTTGTCTATGCCTGTTAGTGATCTTTTATAATCAAATCGATTGTGTAACATCTTTCCTTTTTTTTTCATTGCAATGTTTTTTTTTCGAGAATCTCTGGGGGGGGGAGTTGCCCCACCTTTTCATTGATCGAAGAAACTTGGCACAGGGCCAAAGCAGAAGTTTACAGGGGGGAGCACATGGTTATCCAGACTGGACAAGCTGCTCCAAAAAAGGAAAAGAATGGCTACGCCATTAGGGCACTCAAAACATGAGAGCTCCAGGTACATAGGTGTAGTTTAAGAGTAGGATCACGGAAGCGGTGCGACCATGTGTCAATGTCAGTCGCAATAAGCCGGAGAGTTGCCGCCGTAGAGGTTTGCAGGGACCTGAAAACTACGTCATTGCGGCGGTTCCAGATACGCCACAGGCTAATAAGAAGAACATCATCCCAAACGTCAGCAGACGCAACTCAGCTGGATCCATGGCTACAATAGGACAAATAACAGAGGACAAAAATGCTCAATCAATTCACACAGAAGTAGTGCTGTTGCTGATGAAATATAGCATCTAATGTAACAAACTATGGCACGGCTACGACAAATGCGCCACCTAGTGCCAAAAACATCATCGACCACTTCATAGAGCTCAGATACATCAACTTCTTCACAACCGAAATGAGTTCATGCCACAGATCTACCGAACCAACAGCACATAATACCAGATCCAAACAACCAAGACAACGTATTAGGTATACGAACAAGCAAAAAATGCAGATTGAGGATCTAATCGACGGAAACAAGTCATCCGCAAACAAAAAGTGGAGGAGACAGAAATCAAACGGGGATGCTTCAGATGCGAACTCCATGGCCATACCATACCAGCAGAGAGCCCCTTCGCACCGAACCCTAGGTGCCGGCGGGAGGAGTGCTTCAGAGCTGAGGCAGGTGACGCGGTCGAGAGCTCGAGAGCGGAGAGGTGGCGGCCGAGGAGTGAACAATAGCGGAGAGGGAGGTAACCCTAGCGGATGGCGCATCGTTTTATATGAGGACCACGGGGAGCCAAGGTGGCGAACACGGGCCGCGCGTGGGCGCTAGACATGGCCTGGCCCCGGGAGTACGCCCGATTCGGCCGTTCCCGTGGAGCCAGGCCAGGGGGCCTCTTTTGTACAACTCGGGCCAGGCTACAACCCTTATGCATCGAACCAAACATGGGCTGGGTGTCCTCCTAGAGCCTGTTTGGGGGTTGGCCACCCAACCAAACAACCCCATAGTCTCTTCGGGCGTGTTTGGATTGCAGCCACAACTCACCACGGCTACACCTGGGAAAGCTGTTATTTGGTTGGACATTAGCTTTTAGCTCACACAGTTTTTTCAAGTTGATATTCTCGTCAAGCTGTAGTGGTCGATTTGCTCACCACACATCGCCACAATTTCGGTGGCCGCGCCGCAGCTTGCGTGGCGAGTATTGGCTGTGAACCAAACAGTCCTTCATCTTTTTCAAAAAAATTCATTAATGCTAACTTTTATGAGATTTTTTATTTTATTTTGCAAGCAATGCCAAGTGTTATGAGGAAATAAATCGGAAAGAATCACCAGTTCAATTGGAAAAAAAGACTCTGAACCAGCGGTTTCATCGGAAAACTACATAAAAAACGTGAATCAAGGGGTGTTTGAGCCCTGATTGACTGGTTGAAACCCACCACCCCTATAAACCACAGTTTGATTAAAGAGGATATGCACAAAATATATAGTAGTAGTGGTATGGTCCATCTTTGGTTAGACTTTTGAACCAGTGAACCGGCAGTCTCACCGGTTTGATCTCCAATCCAGATTTTCATGTTCTATGCACGCGAGACAAGGTTCGGATCATGGTCTCATAGATTCTTGAACATGGCTCGTGAATCAACTGTTATATATCCAACTTCACTTACACGTATACAAAGTTAATGCCTAGCGAGATACCCCTGCTATTAGCCATTGCAGGAGTGACGATGGGCACATGCTTCTATTACTACATCCCTACTAGAAGTGCTATTGTCATTCATCATGAGGTAATAGCCTTTAGAGTGGTTATTGTCATGCACAGAATTGAAAAGCCATGTTGCATGTATGAAAAGGTTTGGTTGATACTTGATAGCATATTTTGACACTTGATGTGGATAGATACTTTAAAAATACTAAAAGTTGTCGTTAGGGTGCAACAAGGTGCGTCACGAAACCGTGTAACCTATGTTCTTTCCTAACTGTAATAGGGTACGGTGACCGGCCTTAACCATTAGACTATATATCAAGCTGTGTCAACTTAAGCTTACCATAGCATGGATAGACTCCATCCATTTGGAAGACCCATATATAGCTTGTGGCATTGCGCAAGCCAAGCCAAGCCATCTACCACCTTCTTTAATTAAACATACATAGCGCTAAACTATAACAACTTGTAAGGCAACGTATCTGGTGGAAACCATAACCTTCATGAAAACCTATGCAAACCACGGCAAAAAAGTCGTCTAAATTCACCATAAAAACACACATATCGCCTTGCATATTCCTTGAATTAGCCTTGCATGTATTATAGCTGTTTCCCTACCACTTGTTGAGTACCAACCATAAATGTACTCACCCTTGCATACTTACTGCTCAGACCATAATAACAACTGTCCGGAGTATCCAGAAGACTTCGAGGATTTCTACGTATGTCTCCCCAGTCATCTGCCTGTGCTGAAGAAGATTCCGCTGCTACTCTATAGTCGCTTATTTATTTGCTTAAGATATTCGGTTTTGTAATAAAGTTAATTAATACTCTCTTTATGCTTGCACTCGTTGTGATATTCACTTTATGGTCAATCATATGTGTGTAAACTGATCCTGGCGCACATATGAGATGCATTCAGTTTGCCTTCATAAACCGGGTGTGACACATAAAGCCCATCCAAAACTGTCTGGAGACGGGCATTCATGTTGGAATGCTCTAGCTGGTCCATTGTCTCCTTTTTATATTTTCCCTCTCACACAAAATCCACACGATTCAAAAAAAGGGAATATTTTCCATTCTAAAACACCAATACAATTACAATACAATAAAACATTAAGGCTCCAAATGCAAAATAAAGAATGAGTAAGAGTGACTAATTAGCATTGTTCGGTTATTCTTTTAGTTGTTTGAGTCCTTTTTCCTTACAATCAGACTTTGACACGTCAGCATGTGCCCCTAACAAAAGCTTTTTGATTATAACAAAACAATCAGAACCAGACTCGGTCGACCAACCGGAAAATGAGGAGAAACTCGTTCAAAAAATGAGAACACACAGAGTCTTGCTTTCAAGTCGCACAATCCAATCGCAAAAGCAGTTGACAACAAGATGGCCAAGGCCCCGTCGTCACTACTGCCGCCGGAGCTTAGGCTTGTGCCTGCGGGCTGCGGCCCGGCGCTGGTGGAGTAATCCTCGAAGGCACTGCGGCTCATAATCGTCTCCACCACCATAGCGACAGCTTCTAGGCTCCACATGTCTGTGCAAGTTTTGGTGATTTAATGCTAAATTTCCAATTAAATGCAAATAAAGCTAATAAAATAATTGATTACAGTAATTAGTGCAAAAACATGGAAGTGTTGACAACTCAAACATGAAGTTTCACACTTGTTTGAGTGAATTCTATCAAACAAAGTTTGAATGATTAAAGGACCAAATTTCCCCTAGTGTTTAAGGCTGAAAACTATTGCAAGTAGCTATATTTGACTGATTATTTGTCACTGATACATATAGCTTCAAAGTAGAAAAAAAAATGGAAACTTCATTCCATCTACTGATACATATAGCTTCAAAGTAGAAAAAAATGGAAACTTCATTCCATCTACTTTCCAACGGTATGCTACATACTTGCTGGAAATGAGTTTAGCTTGTTCAAAATCATCGTCAAACTCAGTCAAACTGCAGTTTTGAATGAAATTAAGAAAATTGTGGTTTTGTTTCCCAAACTTTGGTGACCTTGATCTCTCAAATCGTTGAGAATTAGAAAATGTGCATATAACAAAAGTTGTAACTGGTTACTTGCTATACAGCTTTATCAATTGGAGCTCACCCAAATTATGCTTATTGTATTTCGAGTTATACTCGATCAAAGTAGGGTAGAACTCGCGATTTTCGAACCAGTCATGCTAAGGGAGGTGGCGTGACTCAGCTCGTCACGCCATGGAGTGGCGTGACCAGAAAGGCTACACTTGAAAATTTAGTTTGGAACGGGTTATTTTTAAAATATTAAAATAAAAAAATTCACCAGCAAGCTTCCCTCCCTCGAAAAACAAAAAGAATAATTAAAGAACCTTGAAAAACAAAATACCCTTGTCAATACTAGATTCACAAAGTACTCACTCGTAGCAGTAAAACTCGATCACCGCAATGCTAAGCTCAACGAGTTGTGGGGATCTAGATCTCCGATCTAGCATTTAGTACCTTACCGCGTAAAACTAAATTAAAGACCTTACATCGCCCAAGTCTTTGCTGAAAATGAGTGAAGCTCTTAATCTAAGCCACTGAAAGTCAAGGGTACAGTTCATAACATGTGTTGATCCGTTTTCATCGACCACAGAATCAAACAACAGATGGAGCCATGTGGCCGCATTTTAAACTAGGGACCAAGTGTCCGCATTTTAAACTAGGGACTATTGCGTTCTTCCCGGCCCGTTTGCAGCTTCCAGTTCATTGTTGGCTGAGTTTTCAAGCTGGGAGAAGCCTCCTGCAAGTAACTGGGAAATTGAACTCAACTCAACTCGTCCAGGAACAGATCGAGAAGCAGACACATGGTATGCCACTATCATGAATAATACTATAGCTTGATATTTTCCAGTGAACATTTATTTTCTGCCTTTTTTTTTTGTTTTAAATGCATAGACCCTGCCAATCTGCCAAGAGCTATCCAAATGATTGCCTAGCTTTTAACCAGATAACTCAGTGCCGATCCTATATATAGTTTTCATGGCATGTTTTCTTCATTTCGAACAGAACTAGATTTAGACTTGCTACCTAGATCTCCTCAACTCAGTCTCATGTATCTAATGACTATTGAGCGAGCCACTCAAATAAATAGTTACAGATAGGGAGGCTTCTCTAAATTTGGATTGTTTGAGGAACTGAACATTCATATCAAGATGAGGGATTTTGATTTATCAACTTATAGATCTAGAGTATAGACAGCATAGAACTAAAAGAGTATTTTCGAATCTGATTATTATGGGCTAAGATAGTTTTGGTGTCACATATGTATATGTGCTCGCAAGTTTTGAATTTCTTCATATTGTGAAATATAGTCTGATACATATTGATCTCCTAAACAATAGAGTACAGTTCATATACTAGTAGAAACTAAAAGTGGGACGATTGTGGTTGAACTAGGAGGCTAACTTACAATTGATCCTGTTCTTTCAAGGTGGGTTGCCGCAGGATAGGAAATGTGGAGCAGCACTTGGCAAATGCAACGTCAACAACCTTGTTGCATCAGCTGAGGGATCTATGGAAGAGCCCTAGGGGAACAGTGCTCCGTATCGAGGCACTAGCACTGGTGGCCATCATCCTCTCCTTCTTTCTTGCATTCTTTGGATGCTGCCGCCGCTGGTCCAATCGCTGGATTGTCCAAAAGGGATTTTTGGCTGCACATGTGTTATCTCTTTCCCTGGGAACATACAGCATTGGTCTAATGCAATCTTCGTCGGTGAAGAGTGAGATGTATCCCATAAGGGCTGTGTCCTTACTCACCCCTCTCTGGCTGCATCGATCAAGCCACATCCTACAACGGCCTTGATTACAAGGGCCCATTCTCTAAGATGATATTTCAGCTTTGCCTCTATTGTGGATATGTCCTGCTGATGAGCTTTTCAACTATCTCGACTGTTTTTGGGAACCTGGCCATCAGCACGTTGTCTGCCATCATCTTGGTCAGGGGATTTCATAGGTCATTGGCACTTGTGCTGCCAAGCAGAATACGGGAGCAGATAGGTGATCTTTACCCTAAGGAAACAATTGCTTTAGCGGGTAATGATTTTTCCAGACTGATGGTCCTTTTAGGTAGTTATGCTTCTGACAACAATATGCACCACAACGGTAAGCTTATTCGTTGCACGATGGTTGATATATATATAAGGGCTGCACAGCAATGCTGAGTGAGCTAGCTACAGTTAGAAGCCAACAACAAGACCACCATTGAAGACGTGTGCCTTGGGTACTCTCTGTCTCATTTGTTACAAAGGCGTTTCCTTGGTATGGACAGCGTTAGGGAAGTGGACAGTAAGCGAACGGACTTTGAGCGTTGTGTACAGCGTTATCGTAGTGGGGCCAACGACTATAAGTGGACCTGGAAGGCAATAGAGTTTGAGTTAGCTTTTCTCTACGAGGTATTTTTCACCAGCAATGAGTTCCTTCATTTCTATCAAGCAAAGGGTGCTAGTATTTGGGCATTGGCTTCATTCATTGGGATATGCCTTGTCGGGGTAGCGACTGCCATTCCTGGGACAATGGCTAGTCGCCACCGTGTCGCCTCTACAGGTCCTCCCAATGCTGGCACTGTGGTTGTCGAAACCACAACGGCAGACTTGATCATCACTCTTGCCATATTGGTATCCCTGGCTCTGCTGCAGTTGGTGCAGTTGATCCGGTGCTGGACGTCAAATTGGGCGAGGGTCGCCTTTGCCTGCAAGTACTCGATGCATTGGCAAACTCTGCGTAATCAGTTTCTTGTTGGGCTGCATGATCGGTTTCGTGCGCCGACAAAAACTGGTGGTGGTGGATGAGACTGAGGGCGTTTGTGGTTACAAGGATGAATTGGTTTGACAAGTACCTCTGGCAAGATAAGCTTGGGCAGTATTCACTAGTTGATTCAGAGAAGACCAGGAGAGTGAGAAAACGACACTATAGCGCTTCATCCTGGTTTCAATTGGTTAAGATTGTTGGAGTTCAGTACATTGGGCAGGTGGTCCGGGAACTATTGTGGGCTGGCGACATGAACGAACCTCCCATTGGGTTGCACGACGATGTGAAGACATCCGTGGCAAATTTCCTGGGCAAGATCAAGAGCAGCAGAATAGGGAAGGAGTGGTCGTCCTTGTTTGTTGACAATGGGATAGACGCATCATCCTTACTTCCCTATAGCAACGTCACTCTCCCGTGGATGAGGCAGGGCGGTGAGAATGATGTCTTGTCGGAGCCGGAGGCCTACGCTTTCACGCTCCGTGCCATGGTGTGGCACGTTGCGACATGGTACTGCGACAAAGCTGAGCAGGAAGGAGGAGGAGGAGCCGGCCAACAGGAGAAGAATCGTCGCGTGGCCATAGCGCTGTCCAGGTACTGCGCCTACCTGGTGGTGTCGGCGCCGGAGCTGCTCCCTGGACCGACCGTCCAGAGACTCCAGACAAAGGAAGTGTTCGATGATGCTGAAGACCGGGTAAGAGAAGTCATGTTGCGGACACACCGCCAAGAACGGACTGCAGCGATGGTTTTGGAAAAATTGCCCGCACGCTTCAATAATAATGTACAAGCAGCAGTGAGGTACTTCTACAACAACTACAACATCTTTTGGACGGGTGTGTTTTTGGGGAGGCAGCTTCGCGGTGAGCTGCGGGCGCCTCCTCATGAGTGCACGCGGCGCTCCGATGACCCCTGGGAGGTGCTGGCGCTCCTGTGGGTGCAGACGCTGCTCTACGCCGCGCCCTACGGCGACAAGGAGGCGCACAGGCAGCGCCTCTCGCAGGGCGGCGAGTTCATCACCCATCTCTGGGCGCTGCTCTACCACCTCGGCATCGACAGCTGGGAACATGAGGAGGACGCCAAGCAAGAAGAAGAAACCGTCGAGCGGGAAGCTGAGGAGACGACGATGAGAACGTCGTCGTCGCAACAAGCTGCAGGCTGCACTAAAGGTACTAGTAGTACGACTGCGAGACTAAGGAGAACAAGATCTCTTCCTACTGCCGGCCTGGATTACTAGCTAGCTCCACGATCTCATCCTGCGTTCTCTGTTCGTCCCACCCCTTTAATCTTCTCCAATTCATTTCGTTCATCTCTGCCTAGCTGTGATTGTGGCCTGGTGAACTCCAGTTTATTATCTGTGTCGTATGTTTGTTTTATCATGTCATTTCTGTATATGCATGCATGATATCCGCACTCTCGGTGCTGGCCATCATTTATCATTCATTTCATGTGTGTGTGTGTATATATTGCAATGTAATAATAATAATGCAACTATTATATTGTTTCTCCTTAATGCTATTGCTATGTAGTAACTCTATGTTTTTATCTATCATGTACGTGTCTGGCTGTTGGGCATCTTGTGGCCCGCTTTGATATGTACGGAATTATGAAGTGCTGCATGCCATTCGAGTAATTATTCTCTTAGGCTGTGTTTAGATCTCTTGCCCAAAAATTTTTGGAAAACAATCTTGATAATTTAGAGTACTTGTTGGGGATCGCTACCTCCATAGGGTACATGCTCGAAGGATACTAATCCTCTTCCATAACCTTCGGGCCGTCTACCGCTCTTTCTATTGATTCGCAGGACAAAGGGTCCCTTCCGAAGGTGCCCCTCCCCGCAAGGGTTTGATCGAAGGTGCCACAATATCTGCAAAGCGAGGGTCGGAGTCACCAATGACCTTCGGTCCCGGGTTGCCAAGGTGTGCCCCAGAAGGCGATGCATTCCAAGGCCTTCAGGAACCTTCGGAGGATTGACGTAAACAGTTTTTCAACTGCATGGCGAGAAAAGACTAGTCTAGGGCTCCAAAAATGCTGATATAAGGTGAAAATATATGGGCAAGAATGTAAATATACTGCGAGGGTTGGGGGTATAAATACCCCCAGCTTTTCACACTGTAATAACTTTTTGATCATTGGAAGAGCTTGCTCTGAGTTATCCAAAGGTTTTTGAGTACTTCGTTAATTCTCTGTCTTTGTCTGTCTGGTATCCAAGCAACCTTCAGGTACGAAGATCCCAACAGCGGCGCGCCTCCGTGGAAGTTAGTATAGGTTAGTTATAAGCTTTGATTAGGATGTAACCCTAATCTTTGCAACACGCACACGGAGACCACTTCTCAGGAGTTTTCCGAGGTTTGTGCCGGCGCAAGAGAGATTGGGATCTCCTCGCCACATGGGCCGGCAAAGCACGTACCCCCTGTCCCAACTCTTTGCCCTCATAGGCTGGAGTCACGAGCGTACGCCATCGCGCCCGTGAAACTGCGAGAGTTGGCTCAACACAAATATTTTCCGCACACTTTTCCTCACTCATGCGCACCTGGGAAACACTTCCCGGTCGTTCACCCATCCCCAAATTTCTCCGGCCCAAGCGCGCTTAACCTCGAAGTTCTTTAGAGATCGGCTTCCAGAAAAGAAGTTGCAACTTGTTGGTATGAGTATCCTATTAATCCTATTAAGCCCTGGGCCGGGATGTCACATACTCACCCCCTTAAGAGACCGACGTCCTCGTCGGTCAACCCAAGCCAGAAACGTCCTCTCTTGGTTACGTCCCGTACGTTCAGTGCCAACGGTCCATGTGCGACGTCCGTGCGTCTAGTGCCAACGGCGCATCCCAGATGCCCACGCACTGACCGACCACGCGCCCACCCACATGTCGGTGGCATCTGCGCCCCCACGCGCCCATCCACATGCCCGTGCACTTATGCCCGTACGCGCCCGTGAAGCCTGAACACTTCAAAGATGGGGAATGGATTTTATCGGGCCACTGCCAACGGCCCAGGGCAATTTGAAGTATGCAGTGGTGGCTGTAGAATACTTCACCAAATAGATCGAAGCCAAGCCACTAGTCAATATAACATTTGAGTCTGTACGAAAATTCTTCTGGCAAAACATCATCTGCAGATTTGGAGTCCCCAAGGAACTAACTGTGGACAATGGTAAACAGTTCGACTCCCAACACTTCAGGGAATTCTGCCACTCAGTTGGCACCAAACTTATGTTTGCCTCGGTCTATCACCCACAGTCCAATGGAGCGGTGGAAAGAGCAAATGGTATAATATTCACAGCCATCAAGAAATGCCTGTTTGATTAGAAAAAAGGAAAGTGGGCTGATGAGCTTCCGAAGGTTATCTGGTTACACAACACCTCTGAGTGTAGGGCCACCAAGTTCACACCGTTCAGACTCTTCTATGGAGCAGAAGCCATGACCTCGAAAGAGCTCAAACACCAAAGCCTCAGGTCAGAGTGCAACAACATCAAACCTTCGATGGAAGCGGACCTAATGGAACTAGACATCTTACAAGCTTCGCAGAACCTTTCCAAGTACCAAGAGGAAACAAGGAAGTGGAGAGACAAAAAGGTCGTCAACAAATTCTTCTTTGTAGGAGATTGGGTGCTCAAAAGAAAACCAAATGCAGAAACCATCGGCAATCTACAGTCCAAATGGGACGGGCCATACTTGGTCCTATACTCCAACAGGCCAGGATCATTCCACCTAGCAGACCTCGAAGGTAACGAGCTGCAACATCCATGGAATGCTGACAGCTTGAAAAAGTATTACGTATAAACCACATGTAAGAATGGCTAGATTGTGAAACTATAAGCAATCCTAGACCCTCGGTGCCGAGTAGAGTCTTTCTGTTTTTTGCTTTTTGAGTCACGGGGCGTACTCTTTTACTCACAGAAGGTAACCCCACACCGGGGGTGAGGTTTTTAATGGGGCGTACCCAATGTAAATTCTCCCCAAAGAAATCATAAACTTTCCCTTCAAATGCTCTGACTCGAAGCAACTACAGAGTTGCGATCATCGATCATCGCATTTCTTGCATCCTAGTAAGTTAGCAAAATTTGCAATCATGGCAAATTTCACCTACTTATCTAAATACGCCAAGGGGCTCAGTCAAACTAAGGCTCGAAGCCAAAGAATTTTTGGCTAATCAAGTGCTTAATGCACATACGCCAAGGGGCTCAGTCAAGACTTGAAGCCACAAAACCGTCGGCTAACAAGGTACTTAACGCTCACACGCCAAGGGGCTGTCAGTTAGGATTCGAAGCCAAAACACATTCGGCTAATCAAAAAATTGCCAAGGGGCTATCGGTCAGAATACGACCCGAAGCCAAAACACCTTCGGCCTCCAAAGTGCCCAAGCGCATATAAACCCCCAAAGGTCTATCGGCCAAAGTTAAAACCCGAAGCTAACAAACCTTCGGCCCTAAAAGTGCCTAACGAACAAAACGCCAAGGGGCTATGGGTTGGGGACCGAAGCCAAGCAACCTTCGGCTAGAAAAACACACAACGCAAAGGGTATCATAAATCACAATACAGATCATACAACCATTACAAAAACATGGCTCGAAGGCCCCATTATAGATTATTCACAATTGCATCAACGTGGGCTGAGAGCGAAGCATCCGCAAACCCCCAACAATTCCATCTCCAAACGACACAAGAGGAGGGGGGAGACGTTTTCTAAGTTGCATCGTTCAAAGCTAAAATCTAATCGACAAAAGAAACCTCCAGAACCGTACATCGCAATTTAATTAATAGACTACGAAACAACAAATTCAGATACTTCGTGCCCCAGTTAACATCAAGTATTCCATGACGCTCACCCCAGAGCGAGCCTGGCAAAATCCCACCCATGTCAAGCCTTTCGACAGTTCAGTGGACCCCAACCCCTGAACACTGTTGGGTATTTTAACGACTGCGAAATAAATCCATAAGCGCACGGATACTGTTGTAGCTTTCACCCGTGAGTATTCAAAGGTATCGTATCCACAGGGAACGTGTGTGCACTAACTCCTAACTTAGTAGGTCCAAGGACACACCAGGATATGTGGCGAGGATGGAGAGGATTCTTGCGGTAGCACTAAAGATGAGTTAAAGGTCGATCTCTCAGGCAGAATACTCGCTTCGGGCACCGGCTTACCCCTGAAATGGTCAGGAGACTCTAGCCAACAGCTCTACGCTATATCCGAATGTGGAGGACTACGAAGGACCGACATGGCTATCACCACATGTGGCCTACCTCACAGACCGTGGAATATAAGGCAAATGAAGGTAACCCTTAGCCCAGACACCACGTCTACGCTACTGATTACTACTGCAGTCTAACTACGTCTGTTAACCCGTAGCTAACTACATCACTCTGTATAAATATGAAGCGACGAACCCGCGAGTAAGAGAATTGATCTCACTCAAGCAAAAGAACTATACAATACAAGAATCATAAATACTAACTTACTCATACTAGAGGAAGCCAGCATCCGTAGAGGTACAAGACCGGAGAAGACCGCCGACAGGCCCGGCGCTTCCCCAAACTTCTCCTCACTCTCCTCCTACTCTAAGCGCTAGCCTAGGCAGGGCCTCGCCTTAGCATTGGAACACTACATCTTCAACTGAAGAAGGAAGAGGTCCCTTGGTGGTGTGTAATGCAGCAGCGATGTTTGTGTATCTCTGTTGTGTTTTCTGCGTGTTTTCATGTTATTCCCGACTTGTGTCCTTGCAATCAACAATTCACCAACACTTGTGGAATTCGTTAGAAATAACTCCTACCACTACTGTTGATGTTCATTTTTTCAGGTCTTTATGCAGGAGTTGACGGCATATATTTTGGATTTAACAGCCGTCAACAACACCCCCACACTTAGCCCTATGCTCGTCCTCAAGTAAAGATTGAAGGACTAATGTGGATGCATCTCCCTTGATAAAACCTACATACCAGTTATTCCAAGTTCCTTCCAATTCTTGTGCCACTTTTTGAGTGGCTACCATGCTTTTTGGGTAATTGAAGAATGGAACAATAAAGACTTCGGGTTCCTAGCTCTTCCTGCTTAGAAACTTGGGTTTTTAAAATTTTGAAACAAAAGAATAATCTTGCTCCTCAAATTATTCTCTCGAATCACTCTTTGTATTTTAGATCCTCACCAAGGCAAAGTTGCTGCCTTCTTTTTCTCCTATAATCTAATCATGCTTATGTTGAGCTTAGGGTTGGAGTAAAAGAGGCATGTCTGCTTTGCTTATGTTGCTAAGTCAAAGACTAGATCCAAGCAGATACGAGTCATACAATCTGATCAAGATGTGCAAGTGTGTGGATTTTTTTTGGCAGAGCGTGGATGAACTCCTTTGCATGATCCATCTCTCTTCTTTATTTTCCTTGGATGTGGACTATCTTTCTCTCTTTTTTTTCTTTTGACATGCCTTGTGGGCATGTGTCATACCTTCTTTGGGTATGCATCTTTTTCTTTTCTTTTTGACATGCCTTTTGGGTATGTGGCATACCTTCTTTGGGTATGCATCTTTTATTTCATTATTTTTATTTTGGTTTTCATAGTCCACATCCTTGATGGTTACTTTAGAGAGAAAGAGTCATGGTATGTCATGGAGTTTTATTTTATGGATGGATGACAATGTTTGCTATCTTCCAGTGTAGAAGTATAGCATGTGAGTGGATGTGTATGTGATCTTGATCATGAGAGTATGACAAGTCTCTAACAAGGGTCACAGAATTTGACAAGACTCAAAGCAAAGTTAAACTGCATATGACGGTTTGAGCATGAAAGTCTAACTTTGGCTTTGGTAGGAATTTTTATCAATTTGAGAAGACAAGCTATTGGTGATTTTTTTGAAAAGAAATTCCAAGTACTTAGCAAGGAAGAGCATGGTTCCGTTTATCCAATCATATCACATTAGTCAATCACTTAGATAGCATGGGGTCCCTATGAAAATATATGTTCACAAGAACTAGAAAGAATGTGAGGAATAAATAGTATGCAAGTTTATTCATGAAAGTGCAAGGAGTGCATAGGGTGATAGTTGGTTCATTGAGTTTATTTTTAGTGATTAGCATGAATTCATTTAAACTCAAGAACTTATGGAGTAAGAGGGAGTTTGTGAGGGATGTGTTGCACATACCATCGCTGAAGAGGAAGAAGAGGGAACTGCAGGAAGCCATAGGTGGTTTAGTCGAACCAAAAGCTCAACCATCCCTCCTTGGATTCCTTCTGTCCTGTTCTTTAACATGCTGAACTGTGGATGATGTGCAACATGTTTGGGGGAGAGATCTTGAATGAATTTGAAATTGGTGATTTTGAGATATCTCCCCCACACTTATTCTTGTACCTGAAGGAACTTGCCAAGCAACTGTCTTCCCATGGGACCAAGGAGCGTTGTGTTGGTGATGGAGTTATTGTACACTGCTCTTTGGATGTTTATTTCCTTCCCTGCAAAATGTTAGTGGACAACAAATACTCTAGGAATTCTTAAAGAATTTTGAATGGATTGTTTTTATTTGTTGTTCACATCCATGCTTCAAGGAAAAATCAAGTTCAAAGATGTAAAGAGCATGGATCCCAAAATGCTTGCCATCATTTTATTTCTTTTTTTCGAGAGAATCTTCTTCTTTTCTCTTTTTTTACAAAGGGTTTATTTTTTTTATTAAATTTATTGTTCACCAAGTTTTTATCATTTTAGCAAAACTCAAACAAGGCCAAGATTAAACTGCATGAAACAAAGAGGCATTTTCACATAATACTCATTTTTGAATTCTTGAAAGCTAAAAAGTGCCTCCTTTGAATGTTGCAAGGTTTATTATTTGAAGCGCAAAAAGGGCCTTGCATTATATCCAACATGAACTTGAGGATTTTACCCAACAAATTTGAAAAAGTTTCTTGCAAGGGTTTGTCCAAAAAGATATGCATCCAAAGTTTATGGTAGTATTACTCAAAAGTTCATTAACCAAAATTTTGACACCATGTCTCATTTTGATTAAAGAAGTCTATATAACCTAAGCACCATGCTTAATTTAAAAAGCCTATGGACGTACCATACAAATACAAAATCCAAACTAGAGCAAACGAATGTAAACAAAGGAAACAAGAATTTGCATGATCAAGTTCTATGAAGATAAATATGAGTAAGGGATTGGTGAACCATACCTTTGCTTACAAGAGTATACTTACCGCCAGATGGATGTCTTGAAATTGTTTGAGCGATGGTGTGTGATACTCTTGCCTCGTGTGTGTGAACCTTGTTCATTAGAGGCATGATCCGTTGGCACAATGCTTTATGATTGGGGACGCAAGGTACGTCTCCCTTTGTGCATGTGAGCAAGTGCCGATCTGAGTGGAGTAGCAAAGGCTTGGAAAGAAAGAGGAGCAGGGTTCTTGATTGTTTGTGTGCATGAGCTGCTTGAGTGTGTGGAGCCATGACTCTCCCTCACTCTTTTCCTTCTTCCTTTCTCTCTTTTTTCTTTTCTCTCTCTTTCTTTATTTTCTTTTTTTTATCTCTCTCCCTTTTTCCTTTCTTTTTTTCTTTTTTTTGAGCAAGCTAGATCTGACACCTTCTTGAAACAAGGATACTCCTTTCGATGCTTAGAACTTTGTAGCGAGATGCTCAGTGATTTCCCCCACACTTGGACTTTTGTGTGAAAGTCAAGTGTGCAATTTCAGGGTCTCCTTTTGAGTGTGTTCCAACTCCAAAGAGCATCAAGTGTTCAGCTGATGCAGACTTCATGTTCTCAGGCATCGTATGTCTCTTGTTCTTCTTAATCATCACCTGTAATGGTTAGGACCAAGAATACCCAAAGGTGCATACTATGCTTAAAAACATGTTCTTGCTTTTTTTTAAGGAGAAAGTTTTTTCTTTTTTTGAAAAAAATTGCTCCAGGCTATCTCCTGGCAGTGCTCTGTTTATGGTCGCAAGCCCGACCATGGGGATCCCTCCTGCAGCTGTCAATGGTGATGTAGTTCCAAGCTTAACCACCATTTATTGATTTATCATTGTTCAAGCTGCAAGGTTAGTGTACAAATGCAACAATGAGCCCTGCATAGATATTATGATAAGCAGAACCCAAAACAACCATCCTAAAGGGCATCTATGAGGGGAAACCCTAAGATGATCGTATAGCTCGTAGCAACTTGGCACATCAGAAGATCTCGGAGAAATCAAGGATGAGCATGGCTTTTTGTGATGAATCAGAACAGAACTTCATGCTCATGGAGTGAGTGATTTGATCTCCGGATAGAGAAACTCAAGAATGTTCATAGCCCCATAATGAAAGAGGATGTGAAACTCTATGGGCCATTGGAACGATTCTGAGTTAGAATCATGAGGGGAATGAGTATTTTTCAACTCAACCCCTCCTTAGGATGAAATCCTTGCATGGAGACAAAGCAATCCATCCTAAGTTTCTAGTAGAAGTTCGTTTAAAATGAAGGGTGAACATAACTTCTATTGGGCATCAATCAAAATCAAGGAACAAAATGTGAGTTTTGAATCACTTGATTTGATTGGCATCGATCAGTAATTGAGGATTTGAATGTGAATTTATTTCACGATTCAATCGGTATGTCCCTATGATCCCTTGACCGAAAGATGAGTCCTACGGACTTACAACACAGTGGTCAATGTCGAGGCATATTCCTCGGTGAAAACACCTCGGAGATTGCCTTGACATGGGAACATTTCAGGGTTGAATCTTGTAGCCGGATGAGGAACTTGGTCCAGAGAGGATGGCTCTAAAGACTCACCCCAAAAGGTTTGGAAGGTGTGTACGAGGATAACCTTCCAAGGGTAGCGGGGGTAGAGGTAGAGATAAGAAAAGCAAAAATGTACGAAGACGAAGTGGGTAGCGGGGGTCAAGGTAGAGATAAGGAAAAGCAGAAAAAGATAAGAATTTTTTTATTTTGAAAAAGAAAAGATACGAGGACCAACTAGGTTCGAAGTTAGAACATCAACTGTTCCCCGGCAATGGCGCCAGAAAGCTTGTTGGGTATTTTAACGACTGCGAAATAAATCCGCAAGCGCACGGATACTGTTGTAGCTTTCACCCGTGAGTATTCAAGGGTATTGTATCAACAAGGAATGTGTGTGCACTAACTCCTAACTTAGTAGGTCCAAGGACACCAGGATATGTGGCGAGGACGGAGAGGATTCCTACGGTAGTACTAAAGATGAGTTAAAGATCCTCTGAGGCAGAATACTCGCTTCGGGCACCCGCTTACCTCTGAAATGGTCAGGAGACTCCGCCCAACAGCTCTACGCTATATCTGAACATGGAGGACTATGAAGGACCGATAGGGCTGTCACCACTAGTGGCCTACCTCACAGACCGTGGGATATAAGGCAAACGAAGGTAACCCTAAGCCCAGACACCACGTCTGCGCTACTGATTACTACTGCAGTCTAACTACGTCTGTTAACCCGTAGCAAACTATAGCGCTCCGTATAAATACGAAGCGACGAACCCGCGAGTAAGAGAACTGATCTCACTCAAGCAAAAGTACTATACAATACAAGAATCATAAATACTAACTTACTCATACCAGAGGAAGCCAGCATCCGTAGAGTTACAAGACCAGAGAAGACTGCCGACAGGCCTGGCGCTTCCCCGAACTTCTACTCACTCTCCTCCTACTCTAAGCACTAGCCTAGGCAGGGCCTCGCCTTAGAATTGGAGCACTACATCTTCAAGTGAAGAAGGAAGAGGTCCCTTGGTGGTGTGTAATGCAGGAACGATGTTTTGTGTATCTCTGTTATGTCTTCTGCATGTTTTCATGTTATTCCCGACTTGTGTCCCTGTAATCAATAATTCACCAACACTCGTGGAATTCGTTAGTAATAACTCCTACCACTACTGTTGATGTTCATTTTTTCAGGTCTTTATGCAGGAGTTGACGACATATATTTTGGACTTAACAGCCATCAACAAACACCACTAATATTACAAATCAGTACTTGTTTCTTAAAACCTCCTTAGCAACCACAAATATCCTAAAGCTACACCTGCTGTTGGTTCGAAGCCTCATCTTGCGCAACCATTCTCTCAGCTGTAGTACCAGCCCCAACCGGAGGTTCATCGTCACCAACCCGTCCTTCAAGAGCATTGACGACATCCTTTTCCTGCAAAAATGGAAACATCAGCAAAGCAGCCACAAAACTTGAACCCACAAAGCCTCCGATGAAAAAGATACTTACAGCTTCCAGCTATGCGGCGGCTATGGCTTGCACGGTCTCCTGTCCCGACACTAGCCAAAACCTTCGGAAAAAAGCCTTCTTCACGCCTTGGATGGTTTCGAGCTCAGAAGCCAGCTCATCATGCGAAGGGAACTCAAAGCCTCGATCAGCAAGCCTGTCTAGGTTAGCGCAACCCGCACGCCTCAAGATGGCAATCAACCCCTCCGAAGCAACCGTGGCTGCGTTGTCCCCGGCAGTCTGCACAATCTCCTCCAAACCTTCGAACTCGCTGAGCAGCCATGACTAAAGCCTGAGAACTCCCTCTGGACCTTTGGCAGCAGGAGGAAGCGGCAGGGGCTCGCCTCCAAAGGCGGCCAAGGCTTTCTTGTAAGCTTGAAAGATCGCCTCGCTCTTGGCCACCATTTCACTGCAGACAAGTTCCACCTTCTCCACCTCCTCTGCCGCCTTCGCCAACACCTCATCCTTCACCTTAATCTGTTTTCTCAATTCGGAAACTTGTTTCTCGTCCTCCTCCACCAACTTTCGAAGGTTCTCGATAACTTTCTCGTGGTCCTCATGACTTTTCACTAACTTTTCAACAACTTTGCTCTTCTCGGCGTATCCTTCCTTCAAAACTTGGTTCTCCTTCTGAAGAGAAATTTTCAAATCTTCCAGAGTCTTGACCAAAGACGTCATCCTCTCGTTCACCTTCTTCAAGCGAGCAAGCTCTCCACCCTGTATTGCTCGATCAGAGCTTACAATGGAGGTCTTTCGCAAGGCGATGCGAGTCACCATCGCCGCACTCTACGTAAGAGTCGCGGCAATGTCTGTGATTGCCACGGGGCTGAACCGCGCAATTGAAGCCTCCATTCCTAGGAAAAATAAAAACAGGTATAAGCCTCACGGGCACAACTGTACCATCGCACTAAAGCCTCGCTCCGAAGCTAGCCGGTAACCATCTGATGGTAAAGCAACATCTCAAGAAGAATAACTTACTCGCGTCGTCGATCTCCAACACTGCAACTGCGTCGGTAAATCTCTTCGAGTCCACCTCAGACACTATCCGGCCAAGCTCTAAAATTGAAGCTGCAATAGCTGTAGAGGATCAATAGGAATTAGAAAATAAAAACCTTCGATGCCGCTTACACCAGAGGAACTCACCTCTCTCATCGAAGGTCTCTTTCGGAGGATGCTCCTCGGACGTGGCTGCAGCCAGGGTGCCACCAGACCCCGTAGGATGCGCCATCCCAACAACCCTGTTGTCCTCAGATGTCGGCACATCCTTCGGCACCTCGACTTCCGTTCCACCCCTTCCTTCAGACACCTCGATCGCGGGTACAACAACGTTCGGCGAAGCGATCCTCGGGGCTTTGGCATCAGGGCTCCTCTCGCCCTCGTCCTCATCCTCTGACATAGAACCCATAATGCTCGCCAAATGCCTCCTTTTGGCCACGGGCATCTCCTCCACATGAAGCCTCATCGTAGCGCTTGCAATGCCCAGGACGGTGCCGGAACCTGCACGCATAGTACCATATTCATCATAAAGATCACCAAGTGACCACACAACACCCCCGCTGCCCCAACCTTCTCCTCCCTCAATCTTTTGTAACTCCTTCATGAAAGAAGCCGTACCAGAGCAATTGGTGCTAGCGACATCAGTACTCGCATCCCCGGCCTTCCTTTTCTTCTTCTCAGCTCGAGCAACCACAGCCTTCGTGGACGAAGGCTTTGCCAAGGACGATGTCGGAGGCTTCGAGGTCGCCTCGCTATCTAATGCCCTTTTTGAGCCAGCTTTAGAGCCCTTTTCCCCTTTCCCTTCGCGGGAAACTTGGAACCAACATTTCCCACCCCTTTCCCACGACGCACAGGAGGCGGGGGTATCGCACAAGCCTCGTAGGCCAATTTCATTTCTTCGAAGCAGCGGTTGATGCGGCTTTCATGCTTGCATATGGCCATAAAAGAATCATATTCCTTGCGGTTCCAAAGCCCAAGCAGATTGCACGCATCCCTCTCTACCTCGGAAACAATGGCATGATCACTCAGGCCTTCGGGTCTCTTAAGCCCGAACACCGGACACTCTATCTCATGGGCCAGACAACCAAACTTTACCTTCTTCAGCTCCAAGGGACCCCAGCCACGAGACAACGGCCAGATCTTGGCCGCAATGAACTCCTCAACTATGTCCCGACCTCTGCACACCCGACTGGCGGTGGTGAACGCCCCAACACAAGAGCAAAACCCTAGAGCAAGCTTGTTGAACCCGGGCTGATTAGTATGCTCAAAGACTTCAGCATCCGCAGCCAACGGGTAGAAACCTCCGAAGGTGAATCGGGCTTCGGAAATTCGATCTTGGCATAAAACCAATATTTAACCCAGTCGTCCACCCACTTGTTCTTGTGGGCAGTAGAAAGCTCAACTCGAACCATCTTTGGTTTCTTATTATTCTTCCGAGGCACGAATGTGCAACAAGCATTCTGTTCCTCGCTGGGTTCGGTCTGACCCTCTTCGAGAATCTTGCGGCCCTAGCAGTGAAGTTCGAACAATCTACAAAAGCCGTCAGCCGACACCTACCCCCCGAAGGTCCGAACTGCCCACAAGAACTTGGACAACTGAACCATGGCATTAGGGGTAAGGTGGTGAAGCTTTACATTGAAAGGTGCAAGGAGCGAGCGGACAATAGGATCCATAGGCAGCCTCAGGCCGGCAGTAAAAAAATCCCTAAAAACAACAACATCCCCTTCCTTCGGGGCAGGTGTGATCTCCCCCTCCGGGGGCCTGCAGTCCCCCTCCTTAAAGTATCCTTTCAAAACATAAAACTCGATAGTGTTCTTGGAAACTACCGAGGGCCCAAGGACCAGGGTCTTACGCTTCTCTGGCACCACCAAGTCTGAAACGCTCGCCGAAACCTCGGATGTGTTGCCCCCGGAGTCAGCTTGCACCGCCTCGGGCACTTCCCCCTCAAGCCCACTCGCAGAAGTGTCAGCTCCGCGATCTGCACTTCGAGTAATCCTCATTATGTTAACCATGGCTGAAAGAAACAAGCAAAGCACAACTGTAAGATAGACCGAACCTTCGATAAGACTTGCAGTTTGTTTTATGCGAGCCATACTCGCAACAAGACGAACCTTTGAGACGAAAGAAAGAAGCAAGTTCTACCCCTGACCAAAGAAGGAACCTTTAGAAAAGAACGCGAGAAGCTCGATGAATCAAGCGACTACACGTGTCACAAACTGGAAAGCATGCGAAGGTTGGCAAAAACTCAGAAGGAACGTCCTTTTCACCCCCCCCCCATACCCTCGCCTTTTATAGGCGCGATAAAACCATACAGTAACCTAGCGTCAAAACCAAGAAGAAGTTGAACCAACGCCCAACCAAACATTGCCACATCAATGATTCCCCCCAATAACCTTCGAAACCGCGGTCATGCATTGACTTGCGAGGGGGATATGTTTTCTCTGGAGGTCACCACGAGAATCCTAATCGCCGGCCGAAATGTCCTGCGGCCACTTCTCCCAGTGAGGGGCTACTGTTGGGGATCGCTACCTTCGGAGGGTACATGCTCGAAGGATACTAACCCTCTTCCATAACCTTCGGCCTGTCTGCCGCTCTTTCTATTGATTCGCAGGACAAAGGGTCTTTTCTGAAGGTGCCCCTCCCCGCAAGGGTTTGATCGAAGGTGCCATAGTATCTACAAAGCGAGGGTCGGAGTCACCAATGACCTTCGGTCCCGAGTTGCCAAGGTGTGGCCCAGAAGACGATGTGTTCCAAGGCCTTCAGGATCCTTTGGAGGATTGGCGGAAGCGTGCCGGTTACGACTCGGAGAAGCTTATGTGACGTAAATGGTTTTTCAACTGCATGGCGAGAAAAGACTAGTCTAGGGCTCCAAAAATGCTGATATAAGGTGAAAATGTATGGGCAAGAATGTAAATGTACTGTGAGGGTTGGGGGTATAAATACCCCCAGCTTTTCGCACTATAATAACATTTTGATCATTGGAAGAGCTCGCTTTGAGTTATCCGAAGGTCTTTGAGTACTTCGTTAGTTCTTTGTCTTTGTCTGTCTGGTATCCGAGCAACCTTTGGGTGCGAAGATCCCAACAGATGGTTTTCTTAGAATTTCAGTAATTGGGATGTACATATAGCCCCTATGTGTTTTGATTCCAGTTACCAAGAGACTTGGGAAAAATATTGAGTTGATATCAGGATGAAGTAACCGAGAGCGTCTATTCAGTATTTTATGTAATATATAGTAATTTCATTAGTTATTCAGTATTTTATTCATCCAATAAATCCATAAATGTTTTTTGTGATCCAGTAATGCTAATGCAGATATCTTGTATTCAATAATCCAGAGCTACAGTAATAAATATTCAGTAATTTAGTGCTACGTGTTCATCAAATTGCGTAGTGTGCATCAGTAATTTTAGTATTCCGGTAATTTGAGGAATCACGGTAATTAGCTACAGTAGATGGATTCAGTAATTTGTCGAATTCAAAGGAAGATTCAGTAATTTTTGAATTCCCAATCTGCTTCAAGGAGAAGAAAGCATGGGAGCCCTCCAGCACTGCTACCACGAAGCCACCAGCTGCACAACAGCAGCCCGGCGGCCCGCTGCCTACTCTGCTCCCCTTGTCGCTCTGCTCTGCTCTGCTCTGCGGCTAGCTGCAAAACAATGCCGTCGCTGGCTGGCCACTGTTCTCGCCGGTTTGCATGACGCCGGCCAACGCGCCACCGCCCTCGCCAGCTTGCGCGCTGCCGTTCTACGGCCTGCAGGCCCCGCGCACAGCCGCTCTTGCTGGCCCCGCGCGCCGGGCGTGGGTTGCACCGCCGCCTACCCCAGCCGTGCGGCGTGCACAGGCCGTGCTCCAGGGCCAATTGGTCCTCGCCACTGCTCCTCCCATATTGGTCCTCGCCGCTGCTCCACGCCCATCGGTCCTTGCCGCGGCTCCACTCCCCTGCTCTGCGGCAACATATCCTCGTGCCGCCGCTCCAACCTTACTGTCGCTCCTAGCCTCCTCGCCGCCGTCCTGCTCCTCGGCGCCGGCCTGCTAGTCCGCGCACGCTCCCCAACTGGCCCGAGCTGCAGCACCCCAGCAGGTGGCCTACTCCGCCGGCAGGCAGCATCCGCGCACCCGACTACTCACGCCTCCCGTGCTGGCCCGCACAGATCGATCCGGGGAGGCCTCTCACTCGCCGCTCGTGGCTCTCCACGCCGCTCGTGGCTCGTGCTCGTATCTAGGTCTTGGCAAATATAACCGAGAATCGAACAGAAAAAACTGAGAACCAAAACCGAACCAAACAAAACTGAGAATTTTGGTTCCTAGTTCTCATGGACCGAAGTACTTGGTTTGGTTCCAGTTCCTAAGTCGGTAAACTGAGGAACCGATCCATTGTACAATCAACCCATCAGCTTATTAATTTGTAGTCTGTTGTGAGTGTGAGTCACTGAATTGTTTGTGATTGTTGCTTGTTTTCCTTTGAATTTGATAGAACCATAATAATTATGCCTTGTGATGTTGTTTTATGCTGAATTGTCCCTGTTGATTGCATGAAAAAAAGGCGAAATGTTGTCGATATTTGCTATTGAATGAGCTATTTTTTGGTGCATCTTGAAAGTTCGGTGCCATCGGTTATAACTAGAACTGAACCGAAAGGAACAGAAACCTAAGTTTCTCGGTTCCTAGTCCTCAAATGAATTGATCGGTTCCTGTTTTCCAGGAATCAAACTTCTCCAAGAACCGAGGAATTGAATTCGGTTCTAACAGAACGCCCAGGCATACTCGCATCCGCCCCACTGGCCCGCGCATCGACGACTTCTGCCCCCCGTTGCTTAGCCTCGCACTCGCCGCTCGTGGTTCTTGCTCGCGAACGACCCGCTGACCCGCGCACCATGGCCTCCTCCCCCCGCGGAAGAAGGTGGACAGGTTGGGGGACGGGCTCCTGCTCGTGGAAGAAGGTGGACAGGTTGGGGGACGTGGTGGGTTGGTTGGTGGGCTGGGTAGCTAGTTGGGTTGCTTGGATGGGTGTAGAATCTCATTCTACGCATAGGGTGGGTGTGTGTGTGTGGGGGGGGGGGTGTACCGAGTGCGGGGATCATGCATGCATACACGGAAATGACATGATGAAACAAACATGCTTCTTTGGTTTGTTTGCGCTAATCGCGCTACAAAAAGAATCTTGAGTGCATGGAGCATTAAATGAAATTTATTTACAAAATCTTTTCACAGATAGGTGCAACATTGCGCGACGAATCTAATGATGATAATTAATTGATAATTGACTACAGTAATACTACAGTAATCATCCTCTAATCATGCGGTCAAAAGCCTCATTAAATTCATCTCGCGAAGTAGGGCAGAGATTTTTGTGGTGTTAGTTTTGCAAACTGCATTCATTTAATACATGTAATTAATGGTCAAACTATGTGCTACTTCCTAGCGCAAGCAAACCTAACAGAGCCTGCCACATTGCCAGCAAGGCAGAGATGAACGAAATGAATTGGAGAAGATTAAAGAGGTGGGACGAACAGAGAACGCAGGATGAGATCGTGGAGCTAGCTAGTAATCCAGGCCGGCAGTAGGAAGAGATCTTGTTCTCCTTAGTCTCGCAGTCGTACTACTAGTACCTTTAGTGCAGCCTGCAGCTTGTTGAGACGACGACGTTCTCATCGTCGTCTCCTCAGCTTCCCGCTCGACGGTTTCTTCTTCTTGCTTGGCGTCCTCCTCATGTTCCCAGCTGTCGATGCCGAGGTGGTAGAGCAGCGCCCAGAGATGGGTGATGAACTCGCCGCCCTGCGAGAGGCGCTGCCTGTGCGCCTCCTTGTCGCCGTAGGGCGCGGCGTAGAGCAGCGTCTGCACCCACAGGAGCGCCAGCACCTCCCAGGGGTCATCGGAGCGCCGCGTGCACTCATGAGGAGGCGCCCGCAGCTCACCGCGAAGCTGCCTCCCCAAAAACACACCCGTCCAAAAGATGTTGTAGTTGTTGTAGAAGTACCTCACTGCTGCTTGTACATTATTATTGAAGCGTGCGGGCAATTTTTCCAAAACCATCGCTGCAGTCCGTTCTTGGCGGTGTGTCCGCAACATGACTTCTCTTACCCGGTCTTCAGCATCATCGAACACTTCCTTTGTCTGGAGTCTCTGGACGGTCGGTCCAGGGAGCAGCTCCGGCGCCGACACCACCAGGTAGGCGCAGTACCTGGACAGCGCTATGGCCACGCGACGATTCTTCTCCTGTTGGCCGGCTCCTCCTCCTCCTTCCTGCTCAGCTTTGTCGCAGTACCATGTCGCAACGTGCCACACCATGGCACGGAGCGTGAAAGCGTAGGCCTCCGGCTCCGACAAGACATCATTCTCACCGCCCTGCCTCATCCACGGGAGAGTGACGTTGCTATAGGGAAGTAAGGATGATGCGTCTATCCCATTGTCAACAAACAAGGACGACCACTCCTTCCCTATTCTGCTGCTCTTGATCTTGCCCAGGAAATTTGCCACGGATGTCTTCACATCGTCGTGCAACCCAATGGGAGGTTCGTTCATGTCGCCAGCCCACAATAGTTCCCGGACCACCTGCCCAATGTACTGAACTCCAACAATCTTAACCAATTGAAACCAGGATGAAGCGCTATAGTGTCGTTTTCTCACTCTCCTGGTCTTCTCTGAATCAACTAGTGAATACTGCCCAAGCTTATCTTGCCAGAGGTACTTGTCAAACCAATTCATCCTTGTAACCACAAACGCCCTCAGTCTCATCCACCACCACCAGTTTTTGTCGGCGCACGAAACCGATCATGCAGCCCAACAAGAAACTGATTACGCAGAGTTTGCCAATGCATCGAGTACTTGCAGGCAAAGGCGACCCTCGCCCAATTTGACGTCCAGCACCGGATCAACTGCACCAACTGCAGCAGAGCCAGGGATACCAATATGGCAAGAGTGATGATCAAGTCTGCCGTTGTGGTTTCGACAACCACAGTGCCAGCATTGGGAGGACCTGTAGAGGCGACACGGTGGCGACTAGCCATTGTCCCAGGAATGGCAGTCGCTACCCCGACAAGGCATATCCCAATGAATGAAGCCAATGCCCAAATACTAGCACCCTTTGCTTGATAGAAATGAAGGAACTCATTGCTGGTGAAAAATACCTCGTAGAGAAAAGCTAACTCAAACTCTATTGCCTTCCAGGTCCACTTATAGTCGTTGGCCCCACTACGATAACGCTGTACACAACGCTCAAAGTCCGTTCGCTTACTGTCCACTTCCCTAACGCTGTCCATACCAAGGAAACGCCTTTGTAACAAATGAGACAGAGAGTACCCAAGGCACACGTCTTCAATGGTGGTCTTGTTGTTGGCTTCTAACTGTAGCTAGCTCACTCAGCATTGCTGTGCAGCCCTTATATATATATCAACCATCGTGCAACGAATAAGCTTACCGTTGTGGTGCATATTGTTGTCAGAAGCATAACTACCTAAAAGGACCATCAGTCTGGAAAAATCATTACCCGCTAAAGCAATTGTTTCCTTAGGGTAAAGATCACCTATCTGCTCCCGTATTCTGCTTGGCAGCACAAGTGCCAATGACCTATGAAATCCCCTGACCAAGATGATGGCAGACAACGTGCTGATGGCCAGGTTCCCAAAAACAGTCGAGATAGTTGAAAAGCTCATCAGCAGGACATATCCACAATAGAGGCAAAGCTGAAATATCATCTTAGAGAATGGGCCCTTGTAATCAAGGCCGTTGTAGGATGTGGCTTGATCGATGCAGCCAGAGAGGGGTGAGTAAGGACACAGCCCTTATGGGATACATCTCACTCTTCACCGACGAAGATTGCATTAGACCAATGCTGTATGTTCCCAGGGAAAGAGATAACACATGTGCAGCCAAAAATCTCTTTTGGACAATCCAGCGATTGGACCAGCGGCGGCAGCATCCAAAGAATGCAAGAAAGAAGGAGAGGATGATGGCCACCAGTGCTAGTGCCTCGATACGGAGCACTGTTCCCCTAGGGCTCCTCCATAGATCCCTCAGCTGATGCAACAAGGTTGTTGACGTTGGATTTGCCAAGTGCTGCTCCACATTTCCTATCCTGCGGCAACCCACCTTGAAAGAACAGGATCAATTGTAAGTTAGCCTCCTAGTTCAACCACAATCGTCCCACTTTTAGTTTCTACTAGTATATGAACTGTACTCTATTGTTTAGGAGATCAATATGTATCAGACTATATTTCACAATATGAAGAAATTCAAAACATGCGAGTACATATACATATGTGACTCCAAAACTATCTTAGCCCATAATAATCAGATTCGAAAATACTCTTTTGCTTCTAAGCTGTCTATACTCTAGATCTATAAGTTGATAAATCAAAATCCCTCATCTTGATATGAATGTTCAGTTCCTCAAACAATCCAAATTTAGAGAAGCCTCCCTATCTGTAACTATTTATTTGAGTGGCTCGCTCAATAGTCATTAGATACATGAGACTGAGTTGAGGAGATCTAGGTAGCAAGTCTAAATCTAGTTCTGTTCGAAATGAAGAAAACATGCCATGAAAACTATAGGATCGGCACTGAGTTATCTGGTTAAAAGCTAGGCAATCATTTGGATAGCTCTTGGCAGATTGGCAGGGCCTATGCATTTAAAACAAAAAAAGGCAGAAAATAAATGTTCACTGGAAAAGATCAAGCTATAGTATTATTCATGATAGTGGCATACCATGTGTCTGCTTCTCGATCTGTTCCTGGCCGAGTTGAGTTGAGTTCAATTTCCCAGTTACTTGCAGGAGGCTTCTCCCAGCTTGAAAACTCAGCCAACAATGAACTGGAAGCTGCAAACGGGCCGGGAAGAACGCAATAGTCCCTAGTTTAAAATGCGGCCACTTGGCCCCAGCTGTTGCTTGATTCTGGGGCCGATGAAAACGGATCGATACATGTTATTATGAAACTGTACGCTTGACTTTCAGTCGCTTAGATTAAGAGCTTCAGTGCTTCACTCATTTTCATTAAAGACTTGGGCGATATAAGGTCCTTTAATGCTAGATCGGAGATAGATCTAGATCCCCACAACTCGTTGAGTTTAGCATTGCACTGACCGAGTTTTACACATATTTGCTAATTTACTGCTACGAGTGATACGAGTGAGCACTTTGTGAATCTAGCTATTGACAAGGGTATTTTGCTTTTCAAGGTTCTTTAATTTTTCTTTTTGTTTTTTGAGGGAGGGAGGCTAGCTCGAGTTGTGCCATAGTCTCCCCAATAATTTCTTGGAGATCATTCAATTTATCTTCGTTGATCACCTTTTGAGAAATTTTTTTGAATAAATAACAAAGCCGAGTGATTACCATCTTCACATATACTGGCTTGATCGCTCTTATTGTAATAGGGAGGAACACCGTCAGCGAAACATGACAATCGTGACAGTTATAGCCGTATAGTGATAGATCTTTCATCGAGACTAATTTATTTATGTTGGATGAAAAACAACTTGGGACTCTGACCCCCCGTTAGCTCTCACACATTGCCTTCTTCTCAACACGTGTCAAGTTGTAGAAAGCCGGGGGAAGTTAATATCTTCCATTTCCTTTATCCATAGGGTGAAGATCCTCCCATATCTTCATGGCTACTAGGTCTTGACGTGACATTAAGATATCCTTTGTCGTTGTTGATGTCTCCAGAAGGAGCCCAATCGTGTTACCAAACACATTCTTCTTCAGGTGCATACCATCGATTGCATGGCGGACTTCAAGACCACCCCAATAGGGTAAGTACTTGTGGAAGATGGACTGTTTCTTGAAGTACCGCCTTTGATTGGTGCCTTATCTCTATTTTTCTTCTTTCCATCTTTTGTCACCTTCCCATAGCTAACCTGGATGGTCCTCACCATTTTGAAAATATAGTGCCCGTCTCTTTTTACTGGAGCAGAATGTAATTCAGCCTTGCCATCAAAAAAGTTGTAGAACTTCTTACTTCAGTATCAATGTCCTTCCACCAAAAAGCTTATGTGGCTAAGGTAAACTAACTTTTTAGAACCTTCCAGGAAAGATGATACGGTCTCATCCACACAGACCGTGCATCCCGTCCTACATTTGACCTGTCCCGAAAGGACAAATAGAGCCTGATAATCATGAATGGTGGTGAAGATAATAGCTCTTAGATTAAAGGTCTGTCATGTGAAGCCGTCAAACAAACATATCGATACCCTCCTTCCATAGAGTTTCCATATCTTGCATCAGAGGCTCAAGGAAAATATCAATATCGATGCCAGAATGCTTGGGTCCTTGTATAAGGATGGACAACAGAAGATATTTTCTCTTCTGGCACAACCATGTAGGCATGTTGTACATCGTCAAGATCGCCGGCCAAGTGTTGTGAGTGCTAGTCCTGTCACCAAACGGAATAATTCCGTCCGTACTCAACACAAACCTAACGTTCTTTGGGTCCTTTCCAAATTCCAGATAATACTGCTCATCGAATTTCTTCTACTGCCGAGCATTAGCTGGATGTCGAAGCTTTCCATTGCCCTTCTTGCGCTTATCTGAATCCCACCAGTGCATCAGCTCAGCATCCTTTGTGTTGGAGAAGAAACGTCTTAGCCGATCGGCAACCGGGAGGTACCATATAACCATAACCGGAATTCGCCTCTGCTTCTCAGATATACCTAAAGTAGTATCTGGTGCCTCTGCAACACTATTCGCTGCACCCTTTCTCTTCCTTTTGTTCCTGTCTCCTGGACCTTGATTATCGCCGTCACAATAACCAACATTGTTTTTGTACCTATTTGCAGAACATACAGGGCATTTGTCTAAGTCTTTGAAAGCATCCCCACGATACAAACTACAATGATTCGGGAATGCATGAATTCTTTTCACACCCATTGTGAACGGGCTGACAAGCTTCTTTGCTCGATATGTGTTCGCAGGCACTTTATTTGGCTTCGGAAGCAACCAGGCCAACATACCCAGGAGATCATCGAAACTACTGTCTGACCAGCTGTGCTTAGCCTTTAGGGTCAACAGCTCAAGTACAAAACGAAGAATGGTCTAGTGCTTCGGACATCCTTTAGACCGCTCATATATATTTTTCTCTACTGATTTCTTCACCGTCTCGAAGTTTTCTAACCCCTTTGCACTACCAACCAACAGCTCCGCTTTAGTGTGATGCAACAACTGGCTCAGAAAATCACCATCATCAAGTTCATCGCTATCATTGTCACTTCCAAGATCGATGGGACTGCCGTCAACACCATCAAAATAACCACCTCCAACACCTTCATTCTCACAGCCAGCATCATCAAAATCATCAAACAATATATTAAACTCGGGCTCTTGCATTATTTCATCGATTTAATTCTCTCTCTGAGGTTGTTCTTCTTCACCATGTTTATTCCAGATCATGTAGTTGTCTACAAAACCACTAATCAACACATGCGATCTAATTATAGTTCTCCATGGTTGTGTCGCTGAATACTCTCAGATTTTTGTAGGTTCTGCATGGGCAATGTATCATCTGTGTCTTCTCAATTCTTGCATGGTTTTCCGCAGCTTGAATGAATTTATCAACTTCTCCACGGAAATATGCATCCGTCCTTCGTGCTTTGTACATCCAAGTTTTATCCATCTCTAAACACAAACAATAGAAAAGCAATACATGATTCAAACGAATTAAAACAAGCTCTTAAATAATTTGCTAAATATATGCCAAGTAAATTTACACATAAACGCAAATATTGGAAAAAGTCAATTTACTATGTCATCCGATATAATACAATTTTGAACAAGGGTTAATCCTAGGGTTAAAGTCTTGTGTTTACTGAAAGTATTTTGTTATTCTTTTGGATTTCACATAATTTAAAACAAGGGAAATAATGATTCGTGTGAAAATATAAGATGGAAAAAATATCTTGCATGTGTATAAATATATGAGGGAAAACATACCATTTTCTCTCTCCTCTATATTTTTGGAAATATGTTTACTTCTAAATGAGGCTAAAACTTAAAGATTTGGCCTAAGTAATTACCTAATCATGTGCACCAACTAAAATAGCGTAGATTTATCCAAAAAAATTAAAACAATTCGTGGTTTAAATGTTAAATCCACCTAATTTAGATCTACATCTAGCTAGAGGAATGAGAGCACAATTTGAGCATTAAAATTAACCCATAAGCTTAGAAAAAACATATAATTATGTGCTACTTACCTCCTAGAGCCTCCAACTTCAAGGAAATCGAGTTTAAAACCTTCCCTCCCCTATTTATGATGTGTGGAGTTTTCAGATAGCAGCTCCCCCGAGAGAGCACTGTTGTGTCAGGAGGAGAAAGATGGGGCGCGCCCAAATATTTATGGCACTTTTCAGGGGCGGGTGGCATTACCAGCCGCCCCTAAAAATAATTTTTTAGGGGCGGCGGATGCCATCAGCCGCCTCTGAAAATAGCGCTCATTTCCAGAGGCGCCTGGTGGCATCGGCCACCTCTGGAAATCCGATCTTCACGGGCGGGTGACGGCACCACCCGCCCATAAAAATGAGCCCTATTTCAGGGGCGGGTGGTGCCGTCACCCGCCCCTGAAGATGCATTTCCAGGGGCAGGCGAAATGCTACAATACCCAGCTCCTATTGTAGGAGCGGGGTACATTTGCACCCGACTTTAAAAAAAAAATGAGGTGTCTCTCAAAATCGTTTCGGTAGTAATGAGGCCATTACCGAATTGGCTGGTTTCTTTACGGGTGTTTTTGTCCAAATTACTTCGCTCCGCCTTTGACATCATTTGGACGACTTCCAATTTGTCTTTAGAAAAATGAAAAGCTATATTTTGACAAACACATTACATCATGCAAGACCCAGTTTTTTTTAAAAAAAAAACAAATGCACTAGATGTTACGGATAGCATCGGAGAAAAGTGGTCTCAGAACCTAGAAAAATTACGAAACTACATTTTGACAAATATATTAGTGTTAATTTGTTCAGCTTCAGTGTGACAACTTCCAGCGTATCTCTCTTTTGTTTTTCTAGCCACTATGGTGGGAGGCGCCTTAAAATAGATCACAACACATGGATTAAATTCGCCTATTTCAGTGCCTAAGGTCTCCTCCAATGGTTACTTTTTAGCTAGCTTCTAGAATATTTTCTCATATTTTAATAGAAGAGAGAGAATAGCTATATCTTAACCAAGAGATAGTTTCATACAACTTTAAGATTATGTGTGAATGATTTGTGGGGTTATTTATATTATGATCTTGAAGGACCAGACAGGCGATCAGAGGGCGGTGAATGGAAGCCTTTAAAAATTCTTCAAGAGAAGAAAGTCTATGTTCTGATTTCAACCCGACTCACCTCTCTTCTAACCGCCAAGGTGACACAAGCCAACTCGTAACGTGCTCACCCGGAACAGTTAGGCAAATTTTGACGCAAAGCGGAAGCACGTAAAAGGCGAAACACTCGAGCAAAGTACAACACAAAGCGAAAGCCGAGATTAATCAAAATGTCATGAGCTCGATACAAATCGGATGATAAGGCAAAATGATTGACTCAACCAAAACTACCAACAAAACTTCACTTGACTAAGTATACACAGATTCTGCAAGAATTAGTAAAGCTCGAATCAAGCAAAAGCAAAGCTTGTCCAGAATACCGATCAAGAGTCTCACTAAAAAAATTGAAAAGGGCACTATAAAAGAGCACTCTTAATTAAGCATGCAAAGACTAGCAAAGATTAGCGGGAACAAGAATAAAACTAATCTAGACACTAATAAGAAACAAGCGCAAGTCAAAGTGCTCACCTTGGTGGAGAAAAACCTTGTACGACATTTCACCGAGCACTTGGTGGGCGTCGATGAACCTAGCTGCAAATCATCGACGTTGCACCACGAGTTTCCCATACACGCACACGCTTGACGAAGACATGCAAAATCAACCAAGAACCAAGCATGTCCAACAGCAAAAGCTAATCATCATCACCCCCTTCTATTCTAACACGGCATTCCATCGAACACGTTGAGGGTGGCTGCCTCCCTTCTCACACGTTGCATTGCTGTTGCTGGCTGGTTGCCCTGCTTGCCGATGCACCACGCACGCGCCCTGCTGCTGCAAATCGAGGCACTTGCAAATATGCTACATGCTCATGTCGTGCGCACGTGCTGCTGTGGGTGGCGGCTTGGTGAAGGCCTGGTGGCTGGGCTTATAGATGGCCGACACGGCACGGTGCTGGACGGGCCTTAACGGGCCGTCGTGCCCCACGGGCCGTGCCGCTGCAGGCTTTGTGCCTGGCATTCGGTCCTGGCACGACACTATGGGATATTAAGGGCACAACCTACTCGTCTAGCTCGAGAAGGTGAATGGATACCTTTACTAGTTGTCCATCTTAGATAACTCGACAGAGTTCATCCTAACAGGTCAACTATGAGGAACTCCAGCCTTGTTGAAAAGGCAAAACTACTCGCTCGCTCGAGTATGTTATGGATACTACTACATTTTGTCCATCTTGGACAACCCGACGGGGTTCGTCCTAACAGGTCAATCTTAATAGTTACTCCAGTCTACAAGTTAGACACTTTACTCGCCTTGCTCGAGTAAGTTTCGGATATCTTTTTGGCATTTACATCTTGGACAACCCGACGGGGTTCGTACCTAATAGTTCTGCCTTAAGGATTACTCCAGTCCTTGACTAAAGGACACCTTACTCGCCTTTCTCGAGTAAGCCTTGGATATCCCTATGACATTTATGTCTTGGGCAACCCGACAGGGTTCGTACCTAATAGTTTTGTCTTATGGATTACTCCAGTCCTTGATAAGGACACACTACTCGCTTGCTCGAGTAGTTTATGGATATCTTCACAAGTTTCTCAAATCGAGTAGTCTGACGGGACTCATCCTAACTGAATTACTCCATGCGGGTATTCTACTCGGTTAGTCGACTAGTTCACACTTATCCTACGGTATCAGATTATACTTCTGAAGACACACCAACAGAATACAAGTTATGAACAACAACAAGAGCTCACTGAAGATTATAAGAGTTGTTACAAGCAGTCTACTCTACCATGTTCTTCAGAATTTCCTCCGCAATCACTTCTGATTCCTTACAATACTCTCGGAATTTCTCATCAGAACAATTGGGAGCTATTCCTTTAGCTATCGGAGCCAAATTAAAGTGAGGCAAGTACGACTTGACAACTCCTATCATGTGGGTTAAATAATTCTTGGAAGTAGCCGTCAAGACATCAAAAATCTTCTGGGGTGCTTCTTCCAAGCTGTGGCAGTCCCGCCTAAATTAATCCGGCTTAAGTGCGCTAACCATCACCGAAAACGGTAACTAGGGTTAACACGCACTTAAAACGGAGTAATCCGGCAGTGCTGTCGGGTAAAATCCCGATTAAACCACTTGAAACAGGATCGACAAAGCAGTCCAGAGAATGCAACATTCCACAAATTTTACAGTACAGAGTATGAAAACTGATTGTTATTATTACAAACCGAGTTTGAATTTATAAAAGTATAACAGAGTTCAAGTTTGATGAAAAACGAACGATAGTCTAGCGTCGAAACCAGACGTCATGATGAAGCCCGTACATAACGTCAACCGTAATCTCCGATGTACCACCTGAAAAACAAAGCCACAAGCAAGGCTGAGTATACTAATACTCAGCAAGGCTTACCCGACTAAGGGTATACTTAGCCCTTAATCTAGACATGCAAGGCTTTTGGCTTGAGGGGTTTATTTTGCCGAAAAGCAGTAACGAGTAGATCCTTAATTTCAGGTTTTAGCTTCCAAATTCTAATTCAATTAACCATTCTAGGTGAGCATCTATCCAATAGCATACATGGTGGGAAACAATTATCTTTCATCATCCAACCAACCATATTCATCATCATCTTTCACTTCTTACTCTATGTGGCAAAAGGGTTATGCAGTCCCAAACTATGAGAAGCGGACGATTCGAATCGAATTTGTTAACCTGGCTAGGCAGACCTAACACACACGCATGGGGATCGACGTCTCGCTTCGCCCACACGACTTTTCCCTTTAATTCCCGCTGCACGGAGCAGGCCCACCGCCCTCGACTACAAGAATCCACGCCACGGTACGACACCGGGTCGTGAGCCTTCTTGCACCCGCATGTGGCCGCATGAGAACAATGTTCAAAGATGGTGGGGAGTATGTTCCGGCCTCGGTGCAATACAGTACTTAAGCTTACCGATTACCATATTTCTCGGCATGTGGTTAGTACGTTCAAACACTTAACCACCACTACCACACACTGCGACCTTATCAACTTTTCACTAAACAGACGGGGTCTCATCCAGAAATATAGTGCCCTGACCCCGCCCGTAGGCCTTATAGTTGCAGCATGTAGTAAACATTCAACTCCTATAATTCTTGCGAGTGACAGGAAATCACTCGACTTCTACCGAACCATTAGCCTAGCCAACTAGCGACCTACACATACTAGTGTTCAAGCATAGGTACCTAGGATCATGCAGCTAAGGTTCCAAGCAACTCCTGTAAACTTAAATGCGCAAGTAGATAGGAATAATAATAAGTTGCATAAATTTAAAATATATAGGACATGCTCCGGGGCTTGCCTGGGATTAACACTAGGTCAGTGTTAGTTAGAGAACAACTGCTCGGCGAGCATCTTCATTCGGGCATGCACATCGGGATCTATCCATCCATCTTCTAGATGTGTCCACCATTCACCGTCTTCTGGCTCGGCTTCAACATCACATCCTTCACGTGGTACATCTATCATACCTAAGTGAAATGCAACAATGCATATGTATGAGACGAATATAATGCATTTATTTCTTGATATAGATGGAGGTCAATTAAACTCAAGTTGGAGGGTGCTACTACTTTCTTTTTCAGCCTGTTGGGCAGTCATTTATAGAGTGGGAATTTTATCTATACTATCTCATAAAAGAGCTGGGTGTGTTGCTTTTCTTTTATATTAGTACAGAAAAATGCAAAAAAAGTGTTTTTCATCATATTAACACATGGAAAACAAGGGAAAACTATAACTAAAGCTAACAGTATAGAATGGTGCTGATATTGTTATGAGAGATGCTTTACTGGGTCACTAGTGTGCAGTAAAATTTTCAGGTCATTTGATGTAACAAATAAATCATAAAAACTCATGAATCTATTACTACTAGTGTACAAAAACAAATCTCTAGGGTAAAGAATGCAAGTTCTGGTAATGAAATTTTACCAGTAGGTTAGATTCCTAAAAATGAGCTTGTGGTAAAGTTTTCATAATTTATTGAGCTATACAACAAGCATAGGAATTTAGATTCCTTTCCTAGGCATTTATTTAACTAAAAATCTACAGAGTAAACTACTTAGTTTCAGTGGCTAAACTTTTACAGACATGTTCATGTACTGAAAACCAAGCTCTAGTAAAAATTATGAGATTTTTCTAATGAAGGAAACTAGGGCTTTCGATTTACAAAGTTTACTCATGAATAAATCAAAAGGACTAGTTATACATCACTAAAAATTCCCAAAAATTTTCTATAGCATATAGAAACAAAGGTAAGGCTGTTGTAAAAATTTGAGCTCAAGAAAACTAGTATAGAACCCTGTGGATTTAATTCTATTTAACATAGGCATAAACCAAGATCTAATGAAACCTATAGCTAGCGTTGTCAAAACGTCCTCAAATTTTTACAGTAAGCTATTCATCTATGGTGTAGCACACTGTCCAAAAATTGCAGCCATTAAGTGTATAGAACTAGAGATCTAAATACAGCTATAATAAAATTACATTTAATATAAAACAAAAAATAATGCTCAAATAACGAAGTGCATGTAATGAAACTTGTAGATCTTGTTGCAAGGAATCCAAAACAATTGAGTTTGCATTTTTCTGATTTTTCTACAAATTGTTATCTATTTTTAAATTTCACAGCTTGAGTTACATTGGTTCTTTTACACTCAGACCCCTAGAATAGTTTTAATTCTTGCAATCCGGTCCTCGCTGCCAGAAACAAAGGAGGCCGCATAGGGGCGACGGCCAGCCAGTTTCCGGTGATGTCCTTCGCCGGCGGCGATGGAAAGGAAGGGGAGGGGCTAGAGGAGACCGAGCCGCACCTGTGGGTACTCTCGAGGCTCGCGGGGATGGCCGGACGGGGCTCGCCGGCGTGAAGCAAGGGGCGGCGGCGGGTCTGGCCGGCGGCGACGGCGCTCCGGCGGCCATGGGTGGAGGTGGCTAGGCTTGGGAGCTCCGTTGGGGCGAGGTGAAGCCGTTCCCGAGGTCAGTTGGAGCCGAGGGAGGGGTCTCCGCGTGGAGGCCGTGGGCGGCGGCGCTCATGGCGGCGATTGATAGCGGCGGCGGGTTTCCGGTGGGCGAGAGCGAGCGAGGATGGGCTTGTGAGGATCAGTGGAAGGTGGGGGAGGTGGTGGTACGCTCGGTTTTGGAAGAAGGGGACCGTAGAGGGGAGCTCCACGGAGCTCAGGCGGGGCTGACGGCCATGGCGGGCGGCAGGCGGCGTTTCTGAGCGCCGGGGAGAGCTCGGCCTGGGTTTTGGCTCTAGCGCGAGGAGGAGGCTAAGGGAAAATCGGAGTTCGCTTCGTGAGATGACTGGAACGGCGGCGAGGGTAGTGCCGTGGCGACGCGTGTAGCTCTGACGTCGAGAACGGCGTCGGCGTCCGTGGCGTGTCGAGCAGGAAGGCGTCGAGGGCGCGTGGCACGCTTGCGCAGCGCCAGGGAGGGGGCGCGATGGTAGTTTTGGATGGGGGCGCAGCGCATGTCCGGCCACCTGGCCAGCGCCGGCGTGCAGGCGCCGTCACGGCGAAAACAGAGAGGGAGGAGAGAGAGAGATGGGGTGAGGGCAATTTGGTAATTAAACTGAAGTTCAAAAATTCCAGTTTATAAACTCAATTTTTCTCCTTCTTCTTGGCCTCAAACGAAAAACGTTTGAATACCAAACTTGCTTAAAATTTCGAGATCTACAACTTTCGTTTTAGTCAATTTTTCATTTGAACAATGGTTTGAAAAATAAAATTTGAAACTTGAGTGCATTTGAAAATATCCTATACTTTTCGGAAATCAACTTTTTCTCCCATTTTTGTGTAGCAACTCGAAAAAACTTTGAACACGAAAGTTGTTCGCCATTTAAAACTCTATAACTTTGGTTTTAGGCAAATGTTCATTTGAGCAATGATTTAAAATTCATTTTTGAAACCTGTTTGTTTCAATTTGAAAGATATTTTAAACATTTAAAATCTTTGATTTGAAGAACTCGTCATTTCATGTACAAAATTTCATTTTCTCACTTTGACTTCATCTTGGCTTTGATTTATCATGATGTTAGTGATATGCCAAAGTAATTTCATATGCAAACTTGCATCATTTTAGAAATTATTTAAGTTTCCTCTCCTATTTTCAAATGCACACAGACACACATACACATAAACATTCATGCATACACATGCATTAATTCAAGGTTTCCTATTTAATGATGCATGATTTGGTGCTAATTACCCTGAATTGGCTATTTAAAAACCTGGGCCATCACACAAGCGCTCTACCAAGGATTTGCTATTTGACGACCCTCCTTCATCGACCACATCCACAAGAGATTGAGCTACTGCAACCAGTTGAGTATGGTCTTCTAGAGAACCTGATGGAAAGGTTTTTTAGTAATTATTATTAACCAAGCAAGATCAAGGGAAAAGATCGAGTACTTACAAGCTTGGGCAGCTTGCACTTGTTGTTGAAGCTTGGAATTTTCTTCCTGTAGCCTTGATTTTTCTTCTTTAAGATTTTTTATCTGGAGCTTCATATTACAAATCTCCAGATGATGATGTTGATTTGCTTCATAGAGCTTATTTCAAGCTGCCAGGGACTCATCCAGACATTTGGCAATCATGGCTCTCTGATCCTCCAAGACCTTTTTGTTGTCCACAGTCTTATACAGAGCATGAGACTTTAAGAAAGATCGATTGGCTACATCTTGAGACATACCAGGCGAATCTGGTCAGATATCAACAACTACTCGACAAAGACAAATAGTGGCAGAAGACTCACCTTGGTGAATTTAAAGCTCCACTACATACAATCTGCAAGTTTCTTCATGTTGTCTAGAGACAACAGCGGATCATCAAACAGTTCCTTTCCCAGCTCTTCTTGGGCTGACTGAGGCATACACTGGAATGGTACCAGTCGAACGGAAGGACCTTTTGACCCTTCTGCTCCACTACTCCCAGATCCACCAGCTTTGGAAGCTCCCTCAGCAGCCGCAGGAGTATCAGATATTTCAGGGCTTGGCTCGCTTGGTTTCTCAGCTGTGTCTACACTCGAGCAACTAGCAGTCGGGTTCTCGATCAACCCGATTACAGGAGAATCGGGGGCTGATCGACTAGCTTCTTCCGAACCACACGACATCCAGTTGCGGAAGTCCTGGACTTGATCTTTTTCATGCGATGAAAGATGTTGGACCCTAGCCAAGCAAATATTCTGAATAAGAAATCTGAGGCAAACGGGATACAATCAACAAAAGGTTATATACTTACTGGCCGGCATCGAGACAAGGAACTTTCCTCTGCAACATTGATCCGGGAGCCACGTTCCGTTTCTTGCTGTCATCAGAATCAGCATTTGCAGAAGTCGGAGGCATACAATACCAGGATTTATAATTCTTCTACAGAAAGAAGCCAATACTTAGACAGAAGATCGAAAATGGTTAACTACAAGTACTCGACATGGTATCCAAAGCACGTACCCAGGCATTCTCGGGAGGATTTTGTGCCGAGAAGAGTGTTGGAAGCATCAAAGACGTATCGAAGCTATCGAGTACTTTGCAGCATCTCTTTATCACTTCAGACTGAGCTAATGGTTCTGAGGACATCCTAGTGGGATCTTGCGTACCTTCGTATCTAAAGGCAGGATGTTTTCGCAGCTAGAGAGGCTGCGTCCGGCGACTGATAAACGAGAAGACCACATGATCTCCAGTGACTCCTTTTTTAATAATGGCAATCGCACGAAGAATGGCTTCAACTTGCTTGCCACCAGGTCCTCTACTAGACCAGCTCTCCTGGACTTGGGGGCACCAGCAGTCCTTTCTGGAAGTGGGGATTCAAAGTTCCCAACATGGAACCAGAATTTCTTCCATTGGGCCCCTTGATCCGCCGGATCATAAGTCAAGTACTCGCCTCGGTTCTCAGGGCGGAGTACTAATTCACATCCCCCGACCACTGGCTTACGCCCTGCTCTTGGAGGAGACCCATATTCTCCAACTCTCGGACCAGTGATTCAGACATCTTGCTTTTACGCCAACCTGTGGATATATTGACGACAGTTCCCTCCTCAACTTTGGATTTGTTCTTCCTGGGAGCCATCTCAAAGTCACGAGTTTTGGCTCGGGGGCTACGAGAGGGGCTTTTGGATTTTGACTGAGAAGAGGCAATGTGAAATCTGAGTTTGACGGCGGCCAAGAGTTCAAGGAGCAAAACCCTTGGAAGTTTTCAACCGTCTTTATATGGTCTTCAGGGGCAATTTTGTGAATATTTGGGATGCAACGGATTCTTTCCTTCTCAGGAAAGTTTTCAGTTTTTGCCACGAGTTTACATTGATTATTAAATCTAAATGGAGGGATTTAAATTCAAGACTCGGGGGCTGCGGAATATATGTATCAGAGATTTATTTTTGAAATTTTTAAATTCAAGACTCGGGGCCACGAGTTTTTTCAATTTCAAGACTCGGGAGCCTTAGGTTCAAATTTTTTGAAAAATAAAGAAGGAGAAAAATACTGAAGTGACCCTCAGCCTGATTCTTCGATTCAACCTAAGGCTCGGGGGCTACTCCATATGGAGTGCGAGTACTTCACGCACCATATATGATCAAGATTTCGGGGCTTAAGCACCTCACAGCCTCGAAGCAAACGGAAGTACTTGAAGGACTACTCGATGTATCTGAAGGAAGAGTCAGAAGCAACCAGAAGGATGTTCTGACTACTCGAAGACGCCCAGCCAAGTACTCGATGCCTGCAGGACTCGGCTACGAAGAGCTCGGGGGCTTGTCAGACCCAGGGCAGCGGGACTGCTCATAGGCATAGAATGTTCTAAAGTAAGAGATAGCTCATGGATGTGCCTTACCTCTTTTGTAATTACCCGAATAGGCGTAGAACTAGCTGCAGTACAAGGAAACTACCCGATCGTGATGAAGTAGGACTCCAACTGTACTCGGCTAGGACTTTCTATGTAACTCTGTTCCCCCGGATATATAAGGGCGGACAGGGACCCCCTCGAAACACATCTACACCAAAAGCAATACAAACCACCACACAGGACGTAGGGTATTACGCAACTCGCGGCCCAAACCTGTCTATATCTTTGTGTTCCTTGCACCATCGAGTTCCAGAGCCGTCGATCCCTACCTACAAATCCTACTGCTAAGGGTATCCCTGAGCAGGCTTGGCGGTAAACACTGGCACAAACCTTACTGATAAGGGTATCCCTGAGCAGGCTTGGTGGTAAACACCATCAATGGCGGACATCTAGCCAAATGAAGGTTTTGCATTTCCCCGGTGCCCAGGTTTTCCAAATCTGTTTCCAAGGCTCAAACGAGGTTGAACCAATGAAAAAAGCATGATAGGCTGACCTGGTAGAAAAGATGTCTGATGGTTCAAACCTCCTCTAATGAGCATCTATATTATCATTAAGAGCAATGTGAGCATATCCCATAGTTCTAGGTATTCAGCAAGACCACACCAACCAAGAGCACCCCTAATATCTGCCACTCAAGTCACCTCATGGAAGGCCTCTGTCAGACCTGGGCCAGCGGGACTTCTTATACACATAGAATGTTCTAGAGTAAGGGATAGCTCATGGATGTACCTTACCTCTTTTGTAACTACTCTAATAGGCATAGAACTAGTTGCAGTACAAAGGAAACTACCCGATTGTGTTGTAGTAGGACTCCAACTGTACTCGGCTAGGACTTTCCATGTAACCATATCCCCCCGGATATATAAGGGTGGGCAGGGACCCCCTCCAAACAATCATCAACACCTAAGGCAATACAAACCACACAGGACGTAGGGTATTACGCAAACTCGCGGCCCGAACCTGTCTAAATCTTTGTGTTCCTTGTACCATCGAGTTCTAGAGCCGTCGGTCCCTACCTACAAACCCCACTGCTAAGGGTATCCCTGAGCAGGCTTGGCGGTAAACACCGACAGCTGGCGCGCTAGGTAAGGGATTCGGCGAGTTCACCAACGAATTCGATGGCCGGATCAAGCAACGCCAACAGCATGCCAGAAGGCACAACTTTCGTTTTCAGTTCCTGGGCTTGCACGGCTGATGGAAGGGGAGGCTTTTCCAGCCACCTTGTCATGCCTAACTCGCCTAAATCGAAAACCCGCTCCCAACTCGCCGGCATCCGCGAATCCGCGGATCTCGACGAGAAAAAAGCTCTACCCGAACTCGACTCGGACAACCCAGGAAACGTGACAACTCAAAACCGAACTCTTGGTTTGGTCGAGTTCGACACAAATACTGATTCCGAAAAGCCTTACTTTTCCAAAACTCTTGGAAAATACCTGGCTCATTGGGCCACATTGGCCATGTATCCTTAGATTTAGTTTACGATTAGAGATAGAGTCCAACCGGGACAAGATTAGTTTAGATTATTTCCCAAGTCTCCGGACTATAAATATGTACCCTTTGTTATTCATGAAGGAGAGCGTCATCACGACTCGCAAAACAACAACTCTCGGCGCATCGCCACCCCTAAATCCTAGGGTTTCATCCAAGTATGTGCCATGCTGCCCTGATCGCTTCTTGCGATCAGGGCAGTATTGTTCTTGCTTCTACCTTGGTATTACTCGTACTGAAGCATTTTTGATGGCGAGTAGTACTAGTTATCTTGATATTCGTAGCATGGCTATTAGTAGATCCATTGTGCTTTGTTGCTTATCATCTACGAATATCATGTTGTCTCTGTGCAATCACGTTCCGATCTCATGCTAGTTCTTATTGCATAGAATTAGTCGCACAGGGACAACACCCTGCTTCTTTCATGTTTAGTAGATCCGATTTGTTATGGTTTGCTCTTATCTTAAGAGTTGGCATAATATCTGCTAGGTTAGGCCTTGCAAACAGATTGGATGATCCGGTGGTGTAGTAGATGCTTTATCTTAGCCTTGATAGGGATTGTTCCGAGAATCGGCTCTTGCTAGTTCTTAGGCCTCTGTTTTAGGTTGTGGTTTAGTTGTCTGTTACGTTCGCTAGGCCTAGTCACGTGTAGGATGTTCCGATCTAGCAGTGAAGCTGTTACCATCGTGGATTAGATCAACTAGATTTGACAGAAGCAGTTTTATGGTAATTTGCTCTATTTATCATATCCGGATACAATCAGATCCCGTCTGACACCGGGACTCGATCGGCTCTTCAAAGCCGATGCAAGAGTCGTCCCGGGGAGCCGACCACGGCTCGGACTTACGTTTACACGTGTCTTCGTATGCAGGAAACTGTTCGGAGCACGTTTGCACCCTCCTGATCGGGTATAGGTCAGGTGGCACGCCCGGTTTTCCACAAAACCTCCGGGCGCGTGATGGAAATTGCGGGCCGTCGACGAGGGAGCAGTGCCTCTAGCGCCCTAGCAACCTCCCAGCTCTTCGTGTTGCCCGTCGTTGCTCGCCGGTGGGTTTCGGTCGACAACACTCATCTAAAGTCAATCAAATGCCCTAAGATCAAAAACTCAGAACTACTCACCGGAGTGGATCAAGTTTCACGATCGATAGAGGGCTGCATCAAACTTGCAGAAACTGCTCTCAGCCCATCTGCGCTACAACAGAACCCTAACGCACTAAACCCGCCGTAGAAGAGGTCGGGCGACATGCTCTCAGGGATCGATCGGGTAAATTCAAAGCTTGCTAACTGCATTAAGGTGGCTGAAAGCACATTGCAAGACAAAGAGCAGAAATCGGGAGGAGGAATCTGCAGGGGAGCTGGTGAGACAAACCCCCGGCTTGTTCGGATGGGACCGTCTATCTCCAGGATACCTCAGAGCCCTTCACTGAAACCTGCTCACACTCGAACTCCGAAACTAGTCGAGTCCAAGTTCGATCAGGACTTTGATCGCTTCATGAACGGTCTCGAGAATTTGAACCATTTGACGATCTTGAAGAGTGGTCAAACAATGTCGAGCTGTTCATGGACGCCATGGCCAAACTAACCAAGCATGCCGACGCTCTTTGGGAACTGGCCAAGCTTAAAAAAGGAAAAGCCAAGGCCCCAGAACAATCCAGCGACTCAATCTATGATAAACCCTTGATTAAGGAGCCTGAGGGGCTAACTCCCACTCAATCATGGCTACACTAGATGAACGAGAACGCCCTCCGTGTAGAGATGGGCATACCGCTTCTCGCTCACCCAAATCATACATACTCAATAATCGGTGGGCTAACCAACTCCGAATCCGAGTACTCCTCCGACCCGGAGGAGCAACTGGACGACCTAATCCAGTATAGTAAACAAGTCGAGTCCAACTCGGCTAAGAACCTCAAGTCCGATTATATATGCAACGCCGCAAGGACAGACAGTGCATCTCAGGAAAGCACAAGATCCCAACGCCTCCGGCTCACAGCCAGCGGATCTGCCCTACCAACAGAGCACTCCTCTAGACCCGTCCTTAGGCAAACAAGACCAAGAAATTCAAGACCTTTGCCATGAAATCCTCATGGTTCGTATCGCCGAAGAACCTGAGGGTGATCCCACGGAGTGTCTTAACCTTGACGACTATAATTCTGATGATTTCGACGAGTACCTTTCTGACAATATGGAAACTACTCCTCCTACAATCACAGAAGCCCAAGCTACCACCAATAAGGATCCACCTGCTCCCCCTCTTCCTCTAGCGGTGACCATCACCATCCAACTGGACGAGCAGAATCCAGCAGAAGATCTCTACGAACGTTGTCGCCAACTCAACCAGAAGAAGGCGTTCAGGCGTCAGCGCCTCGCTAACACCCTACAAGAACAGCAAGGCGACAACTACGACTACTCCAACTGCGACCTCTGCAGTGTGATCAATGTTGGGCGCGATGCGCGCAACATCATCATCTCAAGGAGAAAGGAACGGGAGGAAGTCGAGGCATACAGCGCTTCTTCCAACTACCGTATTCCGCCAAGGGCTTCCGCTCCCTTCAAGAAGCACAAGCCGGCAACCATCAGTACCTGTCCTCAAGGTAAACCACGCACCCAGCATCAAGGTGAATCGTCTCAAAGTGGAAACATGATCAACAAAGCACTGCTACACAAGCGCTTTATCCACCCAAAGAGTTCTCACATGATCTTCCAGTGTGACTCACTTCGCAAGGCCCTTGGGGCACCCCTCCTGAAGGAGACACCACCGATAAATCTAGTCGACCTCTGCATCAACTAGTTCTACCTCGAATTTAATCGACCATCATATCGACTAAGTTCCTTCTTCAAATAAATTTTATCCAGTCATGTAAACCATTGCTCACGTCTAACGAGCAAGGGGTAGGTCTTAAGAGTCAGAGTCTGTCACTTTACAGCTATCGTAATTTCGACAAATCCAAACAAATTTGATTTTTCATATATCGACTAATTGGCTCTCGCTCACACGACCAGTACCCCATCTCGAAAGCCTTGCTCGGCTCGAGCAGCTATCGAGCTGTTTTTATGGTTCATACTTGAGTGCTTTTTGGGCATTTACGTCTTGGGCAACCCGACAGGGTTCGTACCTAACAGTTCTATCCTAAAATACACTCTAGTCCTCTGGTAGGTCACCCTATTCGCCCCGCCCGAGTAGGTTTTGGATACTCTTTTGGCACCTTCATCTTGGGCAACCCGACGGGGTTAGTACCTAACAGACTTACCCTAATAATTAATCCAGTCCTTGGTTAAAAGGATACCCTATTCGCCCCGCCCGAGTAGGTTTTGGATACTCTTTTGGCACCTTCATCTCGGGCAACCCAACGGGGTTAGTACCTAACAGACTTGCCCTAAGAGTTAATCCAGTCCTTGGCTAAAATGACACCCTACTTGCCTCGCTCGAGTAGGTTTTGGATATCTTTCTGACATTTACGTCTTGGGCAACCCGACGGGGTTCGTACCTAACAGTTCTGTCTTAAAGATTACTCCAGTTCCTAGTTAAAGGGACACCTTACTCACCTCGCTCGAGTAAGCTTTGGATATCCTTTCGAAATTTACGTCTTGGGCAACCCGACGGGGTTCGTACCTAACAGTTCTATCTTAAGGATTACTCCAGTCCTTGGTTAAAGGACACCCTACTCGCTGGATCGAGTAGGTCTTGGATACTCTTTCGGCACCTTCGTCTTGGACAACTCGACAGGGTTAGTACCTAACAGACTTGCCTAAGAGTTACTCCAGTCCTTAGGTAGGACACCTTACTCGCTCTGCTCGAGTAAGTTTGGGATGTTTCTAGAATATTCAAGCCTTGGTTAACTCGACGGAGTTCAATCCTAACTGTCCTATTCCAGAAACCAATCCAGTCCATTAAAGGACATACTACTCGATACGATCGAGTAGTTTGGGCCATTTTCGTAAACAGCTGCATACTATCTTGGTAACCAAACAAGGTTTATCCTAAATTGTCAACTACGAAAATCCCTTAAGGAGCACGGGTAAGTTCATGATACTCTAAAATAAGGTGACATAAGTTTCCCGCTTGCTTAGTTTACTATGGGAATCTCTGCTACGGAGTCTTTTTCCCTGAAGTACTTGACGGGTACTATTCGCTTGCTCGAGATACAAAAAGAACTCATGTTTTCCCTTAGTACTCTGAGTAGTTGTCGAGAGATGACTGTCCTCTTATCTATCAAGAAATCCCTTATACCTCCTAGATACTCTAAATGAGGGCTCCCCCCGATTTGGACAACAAAGTCCACAATAGCTAAGCACTAATAAAACATTTCCTTTGAAAAGGAAACCCATACTAAGCTATGGCTTTGAACACCCCCATAGTGCTATTCCCACTTGGTTAATCCCGAGGGATTCAATCCTAACCGGTTAGCACCATGGTTTCGGAACCATACAGATTCGATTCTATTCGAGAATGCCTCCCGAGGCACTTACGGACACAATGCATCGTATCTACTATTATAACTGAGTGGGCGCGATGCCGCCTACACTCAGGACCCTCGAGTGTAGCTACTTGACACAACAAAGGACTCCATAATCCTACCTCAAGTACTTAACATTACACAAATATCCAACATTTGTTCAAAGTACTTCTGGCTCACACGCCAATTCGATTACAAGACAAGCTTAAGGAGACTCTGCCCTACTCAAGGCTTCTACGATCTGATCAGCCACCCTGGAAGTTTCCGCCAAATACTCACGGAACTGACCTTCCGTACAGTCAGCCTTGGCACCTTGTCCAAGGGCGTCCAGGCGAGTGGTTGGCCAATAAGACTTCACCAGCCCAAGCATGTGACCTATGTACTGACGGGTGATGTCGGAGACAAACCTCTCGAAGGCTCCCGGCACCCTACGAAGCCTCCCAGCCAGCGTGAGTGGCTCATCTCCACCCTCTTGTGGGATATCCATGGCCTCCGCCACCTCCAGGGCGGCATCTCTGACTTCTCTCAGCTCCACGAGTTCTCGCTGCATCGAGTCTCGAGACTCTGACAAAGTCTTGAGTTGTTGCAGCACCGTTGCTGCCTCACGGTCAGAGTCCTCCTTGATCTTCCTAAGCCTCTCTATTTCATCTGCGTTGCGGTACATAAGAATCTTTAAATCCAGTACCAAGCTTTCCTGAATCTCTAGAGATTTGGCACAAGCTGTGTACTTGATGAAACGAAAATCTTATAAACACTAAGCAGATCTACTAGTCGAGTGCATATTAAATGCTAAAAGACTAACCTTTTTTAGATTGGGAAAGCTTCTTCAGCTTCCCCTCAAGAGCAATCTTCTCAGACGAGAGCATTTTAACCCTCTCTTTGAGAGCATTTAGCTCTGTCTCATCTGGAGACTGGACACTCATTCGTCCCAGTGATTCCTGCAAAACAAAAAGATCAGAATACTACTTGATCTACTCCAAAAGTACACGAAGTATTCGACTACTTACTTCTAGCAGCTTGACAGCTAGCTCCACATTTTCTCTTGGCAAATTGCTTCCCGATGTGACCTGGGAAGCATTCGCCACCACCTCTGTAACAGACCTCTTGGGCACTTCTTCAATTTTTCCTACAGTGTTCCCTGTGACTTGGGAATCTAAAGGAAGAATATGCTACTTAAATTAAAATAAGTGCAAATAAAAGGATACTTTTCCTACAAGGCACCACAAGCTTATCTGCAGGGGTCTCCGCAGGCTGTTTATTATCGCCCCCCTCAGGAAGTTTCTCGCCTTCTCCTTCTTCCGGAAGCTTGCCGCTTCCACCACCTTCTGGGATCTCCTCGTTGGCCCTCTCAGAATGGGGTAAAGGAGAATCCAGAAGCATGGAGTTGAGCCTCCATATCATGAGCACTCATATCGGGAGTACTCGGGGGCTTCCCCAGCTCCAGCTGAGAAGCCGAGTGGCTCTCAACCCCCACGTCCTCACCAAGGACCGCATCTCTGCAAAGACAAAGTAGTTACAAACTACTAGATTCAAAACAGATCCTACATATACAAGTTCTAAAGAACTTACGCAGGAGCTCTTATGAGGGCAAACCCCTTGACGCCAAATTTGCGGGCAGGCTTCGTGATCACAGGCCAGCTTACCCGCATCGACGGTCTTATTTATATCGGAACTACTCGCTGAAGGAGTAGCCCCGATCCCACTTGACGGGTCCACTGTGGTGGAGGGGACAGTTTGTACCACTGCAGTATCATCCCCAGATAATGAGGTCCATGGCATCTTAGCTGCCGGACTTAGAAAAGCAAAAACACAAATCAAAACTTGCAAATCGACAACTAGAAAGTACTCGATTGCAAATATAACTAGCTACTCACCTGTCGCTAGCAGTTTTGGAGGAGCTGCTACGCTTCCTCGCCACTGACCGAGTACTCCTCAGGCGCTCGGTCTAGGCATTAGCACTTGGAGTGGGGCTGTGCTACCCATCACTCCCTTCTCCAGACACTGCCTCATCTACACAACCAAGACTGGACATCAGTCCTGTTCATATAACTGCTTCCCCAGTCAACATATTTTGCCTCAGAACGGCAATTCGCTCGAGAAGTTGGGGGATCTGACTCTCGTCGACTGGTTTTTTATTCCATTCAGGCCACTGAATTGGAGCGCCTGGAGTAATTGATGGAAAGCTTCCTAATCGGTTCTCGATAAAGAACCACTTGGGCTTCCACTCGATTATTTTATTGCTAAGTTTATAAGAACTATATTCTTTATCTTTCCATTGCCTAAGTTGGAGACCCGCATCTCCTACTACATCTAAAACAAAGGAGTCGGGCTGCGGCTTCAAATGGAAAAGGTAGCAGAAGAGTTCAAAATGGGGCTCGATGCCCAGAAAAGCTTCTCATAAATGCACGAAGATGGACATATGAACAAAGGAAATTGGGGTCAGATGATGCAACTGGATCCTATAGTAGCGCAGGAGCCCAGAAAAGAAAGAAGAACAAGGAAACCCCAATCCTCGTTCCAAGTATGAGGTGAAAGCAACAACTTCCCCCGTATTCTCATGCGGATGATCCGAACCCAAGGCAGGACGCCATTGGATAACAAATCTGGGAACTAAAAGACCTTGTGACACTAGAGATTCCAAATCAAATTGGGAACACTTACTGGTGTTCTACTCCTTATCGCGGGTTGGCTCCGCAGCCGCACCCTTCCCCTTGGTTGATTTCTTGGGCGCCATCCGAAAATCCACAGATCGCTTCACGCGCATAAACTGGTGGAAACCCTAAGAGGAGGATGGGCAACGACAAGGAATAGGAACTTTGGATCTGGGAGCTTGAGAGCGGAAAGACAGATCTAAAGCAGTAAAGACTAGTGGCGGCCGGTGGGGTAAAACCTAAGTCACCTTTTTATTTTATAATGACGGTGGCAAACATGGTAAAAACACCCAACAGGCCAACAGTCCGTTGTAAATCACGGAAAAAACGGGATTTAAAAGAGACATTCCTTTTTCTGAGATTACATTCTGGAAAAGAAAACACTCACATCCCTAGTCGACTACTCAACATTCCTTTCCATACATGGGATTACATTCCAGAATAAGGAAAAGTACTCGACTCAGTACAACTACTTGATATTACAACTCGAGTACTTCTTTCTATTTTTACAAATGACTCGGGCTTGCATGCATAACACCTAGATCTCTTGAGAGCTTCTAGTCGATGCCTGCTGCAACTAGATCGGCCCGAGGCCGTGACAAAATACAAACTTGTTATTCCCATTTAGGGAATAATGATACTCGTATTATGGGAGAAAAGTTTCAAGAGCATGGAGGCAGATTACAGTAATCACCTTGCAAGTCCTCTTGGGATGCAGGAGGAGGCAGCAGAGACTTCTCTTGCTACTCGCAAGTTCTCTTCTAGCATTTTTTGCTGGGAAGAACTACACAAATCTCAGGAGGGCAAGAGCAAGAACACCAAGCAAAAGCCATGGCTGCTACACTTTGGTGCTTCTGCTAAGGGCCTCTCCCTGCTTTTTATAGCCACAAGGGGGCTTACTAAGGAGAACCCGTGAATCAATAATGCACGTTTCACGGACGCATTCATGGCAGCATTCACGGACGTAGTCAAAAGATGCAATAATGCAGATTCTCCAAACAGTAACGTCCCACGTGAGCTTTGAATAAAGAGCCGTACATCCCGGGTTTTATTCCTGAAGTTATTTCGGGCGCAATCAGTGTGGCGGATCCAATTGAATCATTTTTCTGGGATTTTACCCGAAAAAGAGGTCTTTTCGGATTCCGGATCTGATGAATCCTGTAAATAATCTGAAGGATAAAATCTGATGCCACGACTTAAATCTTTAATTCCAAATCTATGCTCGGGGGCTACTCGCAACAAAATGGATTTTGATTTAAGGCTCGGGGGCTGCTGGATATAGGCATCAGAGATTTATTTTTCAAATTTTTTTGAAAATAAAGAAGGAAAAAGACTGAAGTGACCCTCAGCCTGATTCTGCGATTCAACCTAAGGCTCAGGGGCTACTCCATATGGAGAGCGAGTACTTTGCGCACCATATATGATCAAGATTTCGGGTCTTGTGCACCTCACAGACTCGAAGCAAATGGAAGTACTTGAAGGACTACTCAATGTATCTGAAGGAAGGACCAGAAGCAACCAAGAGGATGTTCTGATTACTTGAAGAACTCGAAGACGCCCTGCCAAGTACTCGACACCTGCAGGACTCGGCTATGAAGAGCTCGGGGGCTTGTCAGACCCGGGGCAGCGGGACTGCTTATAGACATAGAATGTTCTAGAGTAAGGGATAGCTCATGGATGTACCTTACCTCTTTTGTAACTACTCGAATAAGCGTAAAACTAGCTACAGTACAAAGGAAACTACCCGATTGTGTTGTAGTAGGACTCCAACTGTACTCGGCTAGGACTTTCCATGTAACCCTGTCCCCCCCGGATATATAAGAGCGGGCAGGGACCCCCTCCAAACAATCATCAACACCTAAGGCAATACAAACCACAAAGGACGTAGGGGATTATGCAAACTTGCGGCCCGAACCTGTCTAAATCTTTGTGTTCCTTGTACCATCGAGTTCTAGAGCCGTCGGTCCCTACCTTAAAACCCCACTGCTAATGGTATCCCTGAGCAGGCTTGGCGGTAAACACCGATAGCCTCGGCTACAGTTCTTACTATTACTAATCGGAGGCTCCACATAAAGCCACCTAGGATCCTAGGTGGACACTTTAAAAAAATAGAGAAATCCTATAAATTCTCACAAAAATCAGAAACATCGAGCGTTCAATCTAACAAATCTAATTATAATAGCCATCAAATCTGTTATCTTTCCTTAAAATTATCCACCTCTGCCATTATGAAGATAGACTAAAGTAGCCTCTAAACATGTATCTAAATTACCCACCTCTGCCATTATTAAAAAAATCTAAAGTAACCACCTAATCTTTATGTAAATTACCCACATATGCCATTATAATACAAATAGCCCCTTAATTTTCATATAAATTATCCAATTATATCATTATTAGAAGTTAAATTACTCCTAAATCTGATTCTAAATTATATTATTATAATATAATATTAAAGTGCGCCACTATAAAATTCTAAATTACTATTTCTATCATTATTAATATTATTGTTTGTATGAAAATGCTACCCACGATATTTGTCACCATGTATTCAAATATGATGGAAAAGATAAGACTACCAATTCAAAAACAAATAGTTCAACAGAATATATATATCAAATAAATGTGGAGGTGTGATGCAAAATGAAATATATCGTAACTAGATAATGATGAATATATATTTTAGAGTATGCGTTAGAATATTTAATTGATAAAAAAGATCATAATTATAATTATTGATCTCATTCTTATATTAATTTTAATTAGTTCGTGCGGAAGCACGGATTGATAGGCTAGTTACAAGACTAACCGGAAGGACCTGACTACCGATCGAAACACAAAGCACAAAGGGCTAAACTACTGAAACTACCCAATGAAGGCCAAGGGCAGCTAGGCCCTTTGCACCAGCCAACTTCCAAAGTTCTAACTCATCTTGAAGGGCCTAGAGGGATCTCTGAATGTTGGGTGTAGCTACATCAAACACGCAAGCATTCCATTGCTTCCAAAGGATCCATGAATGACCAGGGAGCTGAAACCCTTTTTGTGTTGCTTGGGTATTTTCCTCCACGATTTTTTCCACCACTCCGCCAAAGAAGCGCATCTTCAGTTTGGAATGAGTGTTGTCAAGTTCAGTGGCCGTAGAATGCTAAACCAGAATTGTCTAGCAAAAATACATGAAGTGACTAAATGCTGAACTGTTTCATCATCCTGATCACAAAGGGGGCAATGGTCTGGATATGGGAGTCCTCTCTTTTTGCAGACGGTCAGCTGCCCACCATCAATGGCGGACGTCCAGCCAAATGAAGGTTTTGCATTTCCCCGGTGCCCAGGTTTTCCAAATCCGTTTCCAAGGCTCAAAAGAGGTTGAACCAATGAAAAAAGCACGATAGGCCGACCTGGTAGAAAAGATGCCTGATGGTTCAAACCTCCTCATATGGTCATATATATTATCATTAAGAGCAATGTGAGCATATCACATAGTTCTAGGTATTCCGCAAGACCATACCAACCAAGAGCACACCTAATATCTGCCACTCAAGTCACCTCATGGAAGGCCTCGGCTACAGTTCTTTTGTTCCTCAATCCTGGAGGAACACTCTTCAAAACATTGGGTGCAAGACTGTAAACGACAGCATGGATCCACCAATATGTCGAAAACATTGTGTTTTCACCATTACCAACTGAAGTTACCACTAGAATTGCAAATATAGTCAATGTGTTCATATGAATAGGGATCTTAAGACCAGCCCAAGATCGCTCTGGCTTAGTTTTTCCAATCCAAAGCCACCTCATTTGCAGGGCCCATCCTATAATTTCTAGGTTGTGAATGCCCAGCCCTCCTAACAACCACCATTTGCTTCCTTCCTTCCTTTCCACAAGAATCCTCTTCCGATTTTATCTATTGCCCGGATGAACCACTATTTTTTTTTGAGAAAGAAGGATGAACCACTATTGGATAGAAGCGAGGACGAACCAAACCAAAACTTCTCGACCAGCCAGACTCGTTGTTGTAGCCCATCTCCACCAACGGGCGGGAAAAAAATGGTGGGCTGGGTTACATTTGACACTTGCAGAAGAGTAGTGATGGCCCAAACGGCTGACACTGGGCCCGCCCATTTTCTGTTAAGGTTGGAGACATGAAGCTTGGCCCGCTAGGAAGTTGTTGGGCCGGGCTAGTCACCGTATCTCGCTGGCCCACGGCCCATATTTGCGCATCGTCTTCTCCCCTTACCCTCCCCTCTCACGAATTCCAAAACCTCGCCATCTCTGTCAAACACGGGGCAGCGGGACTACTCATAGGCATAGAATATTCTAGAGTAAGGGATAGCTTATCGATGTACCTTACCTCTTTTGTAATTACCCGAATAGGAGTATAACTAGCTGCAGTACAAGGAAACTACCCGATCGTGATGAAGTAGGACTCCAACTGTACTCGGCTAGGACTTTCCATGTAACCCTGTTCCCCCGGATATATAAGGGCGGACAGGGACCCCCTCGAAACACATCTACACCAAAGGCAATACAAACCACCACATAGGACGTAGGGTATTACGCAACTCGCGGCCCGAACCTGTCTAAATCTTTGTGTTCCTTGCACCATCGAGTTCCAGAGCCGTCGATCCCTACCTACAAACCCTACTGCTAAGGGTATCCCTGAGTAGGCATGGCGGTAAACACCGACAGCTGGCGCGCCAGGTAGGGGAATCGGCGAGTTCATCGGTGAGTTCGATGGCCACTTTCGCTTTCAGCACCATGACGCCTCCCAGAGGCGTCGCCTTTATCTTCGGCTCGTGGGTCTGCGTCGCCAATGGTTCAGGTGGCTTCGATAGCCACTTAACCAACTCTCCCACGCCGAAGAGCTCCACATCGGAAGACTCCAACAAGCTCGCCAGATCTCATGATCGCAGTGTTATGTTGCTTCCCGACCTTGCCAAGGAGATCGAGTCAAAACTCGAAATCAACTCGAGTTCTACTCAGACTCAGATTGATCTCAAGCCGTAATTCACTCGGATTGGGACTCTTATTGCGCAACCCGTCTTTGGTTTGTGCAATTCATCGTCTGTTTACAAATAGATGATTAGATCCTCCTATGAAAATAGCTTGGATCGCCTACTTCATGTCGAAAACCAATCAGCCACCGCTAGCCGGGAGGCACCCATTTTTTATGTCTATCCAGATCCAGTCGAGACATCTCAAGACAGCCTGGATTTCATCACCAATGCGCTGGCTAAGATGCAACTCAAATCTTGCCGAGATCATACTCTCGCAGAGCTACTCGACAACCTGCGAGAAGTCGCCAGCATTGATGATATCCCGTTCCAACACGGTGCTCCCCTCGTAACCGAGTGGGAAACTGGTTCCGGTGGAACTGTCCTAGCTGATTACAGATCAGACCTAGAAAGCTTCTCTCGTGAACATTTGGTTCCGGTAATCATCCAGCACGGGGAAGCTCCAAGCCACCATGATCCAAACGAAGCCTTGGATCAGATCTCAGCAGACAACCTGACCCAAGACGCTCTAGCTGATGAAGACGAAGTCACTCGTACAGCCCGCAGGAAAAGGAATCAACGCAAAGAAGTGCACAGGACTCGTGCGGCCGAACGTGCTCATCTCCCGCCACGCAACCTCAACAACGAATTCAACAATGCTGTTGATCCCATCTTCAGAACACCGATCGCCGCAATGACAGAAGTAACCCTGCGACTCATGACGATGCCCCAGAATCCCGAGTTGGAATGAGTCATAAATCTCACCAAAAATGTTGTTGAACAACTCGAGAAACAGAACCCCCTGTCCTTGCTTCACGGTACGCGATCAAGGGCTACCGCAGCAGCAATACCTCAAGCAAGCCGTACCCCCGGAGGCCACCAGCGTCAACAGCAGCAGGAACAGCAGAACCGAAGAAACCAAGTGGATCAGGAAGCTGCGAGTAGTCATCGCCCCAGAGGCGGCCAACCATAAGCAAATCAAGCCCCTGGCCCTCAGCCAAACCGCAACAACAACAACCGTGGGAACAACAGGGAAGAGGTAGCCGATTCCATCATGGACGCACGGGACATCATCAACGCAAGACGCAGAGCACAGCTTGCAGACAACTCCGATCGTTTCCCTCCCTCAGCAGTGTCTTCGACAATGTCGAGTACCCAAAGGATTTCAAGCCGACAAACATCCAGAAGTACGACGGTAAGCAAGACCCTGCTCAATGGTTACATTTATATTTGACCGCTGTTAGTGTTGCAGGGGGAGACACCAACACCAAGGTCCTCTACTTCCCGATGGCCCTGGAGCCCGCACCCCTCACGTGGCTCGAAAGCTTGGTGCGCGAGTCCATTCACTCGTGGGATGACCTCAAGAAGGCCTTCATCGACAACTTCCAAGGGTCGCTACACCGTGTAGCTACTCGACACGCCCTGTCCATGTGCAAGCAAGAACAAGGCGTGTCGATCAGATCCTACGTCAAGCACTTCTTCGACACAAGAGCCATCATCCCCAACGTCGCCGACGACGACATCATCGACTACTTCCAGAGCGACATCACTGTCCAATCACTATACCGCGACTTTGGGCGTAATCGGCCCAAAACAGTGGTAGATCTACGTGACATGATGCAGCGCTGGGCAGATGAAGAGGAGCAAGAACGCAGTCGCTTTCCCCGCCGCAACAACGAAAATAACGGGAAGCGCCACAACGACCTTGGAGGGCCTAGCAACCAGCGGGATCCTACGCGTAAGCGTAAGCCTGACGACACTGTCGGCACCATGGATCGCACACCACGTGGTAAGAAGGGCGACAAACCGCAGGACCAGTTTGACAAGATACTTCACAACAAAAGATGCCCAATCCACCCCAAGAGCAACCACTCGATGTGGGAGTGCACGATCCTGCGCAAATCCTTCCAGTCGGCACCTGCAACTACTCCAAAGAAAGAACAAGACAAAGATGATGAAGACGACAAGAAAGACCATGATGATTTCCAACAATAGCAAAACGTCGTCAACGTCATATTTGGAGGAGACTCTAGCTTTTCCAAGCGAGCTCAGAAGCTCCTACTCAGAGAGATCCTCTCAGTCGAACCAGCAATTCAGAGGCCACTCAAATATAGCGAGGTCCCCATTACCTTCTCCAGGGAGGATCAGTGGACCAGCTTCTCTGAACCTGGAAAGTTCCCGCTAGTACTCGATCCAGTCGTTCAGGGCTCCAAGATTACTCGAGTACTCATCGACGGCGGAAGTGGGCTCAACCTAATCTTTGCAAGCACATTGGTAAAGATGGGCCTCAACTATATGAGCCTGCTTACTCCAAGCAAGGCTCCGTTCTACGGCATCGTCCCACGAAATTCCTCTACTCCAAGGCTCGGTTACCCTCCCAGTAACATTTGGTACAGAACAGAACTTCCGGACAGAGTACAACAAATTCGAAGTAGCTGACTTCGAGTCCTCTTATCATGCTATCTTGGAAAGACCTGCACTAGCCAAGTTCATGGCAGTGCCACACTATGTCTACCTGCTCCTCAAGATGCCAGGCAACACAGTAGACCTTTCACCACGGGGAGACCTCCTCAAATCCTTCGAGTGCGACAAGGAAGCAATAGATCATGCTTCTACTATCCGGGTTCCTAGCTCTGTCAGCGAAATACTTGCCGCTGCTAAAGAACTCTCACTCAAGGAGTCCATGCCTTCCAAGAAGCCAAGCCAATCATCGGTTAAACCAACCAACGGTGTGGGCACTAAGACTATCCAGCTACAAGAGGTAGACGACTCCAAAACAGCCATCATCGGAGCAGGACTGGGTGACAAATAGGAACTCGAACTCGTCAACTTCCTTAGGGCCAACCGAGACGTATTCGCGTGGAAACCAGCGGATATGCCAGGGGTGCCCAAGGAGTTGATCGAGCACGCCTTGAAGGTCGACCCTAAAGCAACACCAAAAAAGCAATGGTTACGGCGGTTCTCACCGGACAAGCGAGAAGCCATCAAGAAAGAGCTGGCAAAACTACTCACAGCTGGGTTCATCAAGGAAGTATACCACCCTGATTGGTTGGCCAACCCTGTGCTCGTCCAGAAGAAGAACAACAACGAGTGGAGGATGTGCGTCGACTACACTAATCTAAACAAGCATTGACCGAAGGATCCTTTCGGGCTACCACGTATTGATCATGTAATTGACTCGACAGCAGGATGTGTCCTGTTATCCTTCCTCGAATGCTACTCAGGATATCATCAGATCGCCCTAAAAGAAGAAGACCAAATCAAGACGGTCTTCATCACCCCTTACGGGGCATACGCCTACAAGACCATGTCCTTCGGGTTGAAGAACGCTGGCGCTACTTACCAGCGCATGATACAGCTGTGCTTCTCCGACCAGCTACATCGCAATGTGGAAGCTTATGTTGACGACGTCGTCGTCAAAACAAAGACTCAGGATCAATTCATTACTGACCTGGAAGAGACCTTCAACAGCCTCCGAAAATTCCGCTGGAAGCTCAACCCAACAAAGTGCGTCTTCGGTGTACTCTCTGGAAAACTACTTAGATTCATCGTCAGTAACCGAGGAATTGAGGCTAATCCAGAGAAGATCAATGCCATCATGGCCATGGATGCCCCAACTACCATCAAGGAAGTCTAAAAACTTACAGGCTGCATGGCAGCCTTAAATCGATTCTTGTCCAGGCTTGGCGAACGGGGATTACCCTTCTCCAAACTCCTAAAGCGACAAGATAAATTCGAGTGGACTACAGAAACCGCGGAAGCACTCGAGAATCTCAAGCAACATCTCCAGTCACCGCCGATTCTAACAGCTCCACTACCCGGTGAGGAATTACTCCTCTACATCGCTGCGACTACCCATGTAGTCAGTACGGCGATAGTAGTCGAACGCTCGGAGGAAGGCAACGCTTATGGTGTTCAGAGACCAGTCTACTTCATCAGCGAAGTACTCTCTGAATCAAAGGTTAGATACCCATCAATTCATAAACTTCTGTATGGAATTCTAATCACCTCCAGAAAGCTCCGGCATTACTTCGACGAATACAAGATCTCAATCATAACTGACTTTCCATTGGAGGATATACTCCACAATCGGGATGCCACTGGACGAATCTCAAAGTGGGCAATTGAACTGGGAGCTTTAGAAATCAACTTCAAGCCAAGAACAACAATCAAGTCACAGGCACTAGTTGACTTCTTGGCTGAATGGCGGGAAAATCAAATTCCAGCACCCCAGAACATTCCAGAGCATTGGGTGATGTACTTCGACGGCTCACTCAAGATCGATGGAGGCGGCGCAGGAGTTTTGTTCATCTCCCCCAAGGGAGAACAATTGAAGTATGTGTTCCAAATCTTGTTCAAGGTCTCCAACAATGAAGCTAAATACGAGGCATTGCTACACGGCCTCCGACTAGCAGTATCTCTCGGCATCAAGCGACTACTCGTCTACGGCGATTCTCTACTCGTCGTTCAACAAGTCAATAAATAATGGGACGTCAACAAGGATACAATGGATGCATACGTTGCATAAATCAGAAAGCTCGAAAACAAGTTCTCAGGATTGGAAATCCACCACGTTGATCGTAACAACAACGTGGGAGCTGATGTCCTTTCCAAACTTGGGTCCACTCGAGCAGCTGTTCCACCAGGAGTTTTTGTCCATGAACTTCACCACCCATCAGTCAAGGAATTCAAGCTTCCACCACACGTTGATCCTAAAAGCGCTGAAGCTGCCCGCATCACCAGGCGCAGCAAGGGTTTCGTCCTCATCGGCGACAACCTATACAAGCGCTCCGCTTCAGGCATCCTCATGAAGTGTGTTACCCTTGAAGAAGGCAAAGACATCCTCCGAGAAATACACGAAGGAGTTTGCGGCAATCATGCTGCATCAAGGACATTAGTCAGCAAGGCGTATAGGTCAGGATTCTTCTAACCAACAGCTGTCTCGGATGCAGAAGACCTAGTCCGACGGTGTCCTAGTTGCCAATTCTTTGGCAAGAAGACTCACGTCCCAGCACACAACTTGATAACAATCCCTCCATCATGGTCGTTCGCCTGTTGGAGTTTGGACATGATCGGACCATTAACCGTCGCTCCAGGAGGATTCAATCATGTGCTGGTAGCAGTCGACAAGTTCACCAAGTGGATCGAGTACAAGCCCATTGTCAAGATCTCATCAGATAGAGCATTGGACTTCATCTCCGACATTATCCATCGGTTTGGTTTTCCTCACACCATTATTACAGATCTTGGCTCCAACTTCACGTCACAATCTTTTTGGGATTTCTGTGACAATTCCTGCATCGAGGTCAAATATGCTTCCGTGGCTCACCCTCGGGCAAATGGTCAAGTTGAGTGCATCAATGGCTTAGTACTCGACGGCTTGAAGAAAAGACTCTACGACGCCAACACCAAAAAAGGTGGCAAGTGCATTCAAGAATTACCCCATGTGGTCTGGGAGTTGCGAACGCAGCCTAGCAAAGCAACTGGACAGTCTCCCTTCTTCCTCACCTATGGATCAGAAGCTATACTACCCGCAGATATCATGTGGAAATCTCCAAGAGTAGAAGCCTATCAAGAAGGAGAAGCAGATGAAGCTCGACAACTTGAGTTAGACTCAGTCGAAGAGGCCAGAATCAATGCCTTAACTCAATCGGCTAGATATCTTCAAGGAGTTAGACGCTATCATGATCGCAATGTCCAGCAAAGATCTTTCAACATAGGAGATCTAGTACTACGCAGGATTCAGGATGAGACAGGACTGCACAAGTTAAATTCCAGATGGGAGGGCCCATTCATCGTAACCAAGGTTACAAGACCAGGATCATATAGAATCATTGATGCAGACGGCAATGAGGTACCGAATTCCTGGAACATTGAGCACTTGCGCAAGTTTTATCCTTGATCCAAGCAGTTTAATGGTGTTAGCGGATTTCTTTAATAAAGCGAGGATCCTTGTTGGCATATCGACTACATTAAAGGCAATCTGACAAGCATCACCAGTTCAGGACAAGCTTACACAGTTCTCCATCAAAACAACTATACAAGCCGCATACTTTCCCTTAATATAAGGGCACAACCTACTCGCCTAGCTCGAGAAGGTGAATGGATACCTTTACTAGTTGTCCATCTTGGGTAACTCGACGGAGTTCATCCTAACAGGTCAACTATGAGGAACTCCAGCCTTGTTGAAAAGGCAAAACTACTCGCTCGCTCGAGTATGTTATGGATACTACTACATTTTGTCCATCTTGGGCAATCTGACGGGGTTCGTCCTAACAGGTCAATCTTAGTAGTTACTCCAGTCTACAAGTTAGACACCTTACTCGCCTCGCTCGAGTAAGTTTCGAATATCTTTTTGGCATTTACATCTTGGACAACCCGACGGGGTTCGTACCTAATAGTTCTGCCTTAAGGATTACTCCAGTCCTTGGCTAAAGGACACCTTACTCGCCTTGCTCGAGTAAGCCTTGGATATCCCTATGACATTTACGTCTTGGGCAACCCGACGGGGTTCGTACCTAATAATTTTGTCTTATGGATTACTCCAGTCCTTGATAAGGACACACTACTCGCTTGCTCGAGTAGTTTATGGATACCTTCACAAGTTTCTCAAATCGGGTAGTCTGACGGGACTCATCCTAACTGAATTACTCCATGCGGGTATTCTACTCGATTGGTCGACTAGTTCACACTTATCCTACGGTATCAGATTATGCTTCTGAAGACACACCAACAGGATACAAGCTATGAACAACAACAGGAGCTCACTGAAGATTATAAGAGTTGTTACAAGAAGTCTACTCTGCCATGTTCTTCAGAATTTCCTCCGCAATCACTTCTGATTCCTTACAATACTCTCGGAATTTCTTATCAGAGCAATTGGGAGCTATTCCTTTAGCTATCGGAGCCAAATTAAAGTGAGGCAAGTACGACTTGACAACTCCTATCAAGTGGGTTAAATAATTCTTGAAAGTAGCCGTCAAGACATCAAAAATCTTCTGGGGTGCTTCTTCCAAGCGCTCTACCAAGGATTTGCTATTTGACGACTCTCCTTCATCGACCACATCCACAAGAGCTTGAGCTGCTGCAACCAGTCGAGTATGGTCTTCTGGAGAACCTGATGGAAAGGTTTTTTTAGTAATTATTATTGACCAAGCAAGATCAAGGGAAAAGATCGAGTACTTACAAGCTTGGGTAGCTTGCACTTGTTGTTGAAGCGTGGAATTTTCTTCCTGCAGCCTTGATTTTTCTTCTTCAAGATTTTTTATCTAGAGCTTCATATTACAAATCTCCAGATGATGCTGTTGATTTGCTTCATAGAGCTTATTACGAGCCGCCAAGGACTCATCCAGATGTTTGGCAATCATGGCTCTCTGATCCTCCAAGACCTTTCTGTTGTCCACAGTCTTTTACAGAGCATGAGACTTTAAGAAAGATCGATTGGCTACATCCTGAGACATACAAGGCGAATCTGGTCAGATATCAACAACTACTCGACAAAGACAAATAGTGGCAGAAGACTCACCTTGGTGAATTTAAAGCTCCACTGCGTACAATCTGCAAGTTTCTTCATGTTGTCTAGAGACAACAGCGGATCATCAAACAGTTCCTTTCCCATCTCTTCTTGGGCTGACTGAGGCATAGACTGGAATGGTACCAGTCGAACGGAAGGACCTTTTGACCCTTCTGCTCCACTACTCACAGATCCACCAGCTTTGGAAGCTCCCTCAACAGCCGCAGGAGTATCAGATATTTCAGGGCTTGGCTCGCTTGGTTTCTCAGCTGTGTCTACACTCGGGCTACTAGCAGTCGGATTCACGATCAACCCGATTACAGGAGAATCGGGGGCTGATCGACTAGCTTCTTCCGAACCACTCAACATCCAGTTGCGGAAGTCCTGGACTTGATCTTTTTCATGCGACGAAAGATGTTGGACCCTAGCCAAGCAAAGATTCTGAATAAGAAAGCTAAGGCAAACGGGATACAATCAACAAAAGGTTATATACTTACTGGCCGGCATCGAGACGAGGAACTTTCCTCAGCAACTTTGATCTGGGAGCCACCTTCCGTTTCTTGTTGTCATCAGAATCAGCATTTGCAGAAGTCGGAGGCATACAATACCAGGATTTATAATTCTTCTATAGAAAGAAGCCAATACTTAGACAGAAGATCAAAAATGGTTAACTACAAGTACTCGACATGATATCCAAAGTACGTACCCAGGCATTCTCGGGAGGATTTTGTGCCGAGAAGAGTGTTGGAAGCGTCAAAGATTTATCGAAACTATAGAGTACTTTGCAGCATCTCTTTATCACTTCAGACTGAGCCAATGGTTTTGATGACATCCTAGTGGGATCCCGCGTACCTTCATATCTAAAGACAGGATGTTTTCGCAGCTAGAGAGGCTGTGTCCGGTGACTGATAAACGAGAAGACCACATGATCTCCAGTGACTCCTTTTTTAATAATGGCAATTGCACGAAGAATGGCTTCAACTTGCTTGCCACCAGGTCCTCTACTAGACCAGCTCTCCTGGACTTGGGGGGCACCAACAGTCCTTTCTGGAAGTGGGGATTCAAAGTTCCCAACATGGAACCAGAATTTCTTCCATTCGACCCCTTGATCCGCCGGATCATAAGTCAAGTACTCGCCTCGGTTCTCAGGGCGGAGTACTAATTCACATCCCCCGACCACTGGCTTACACCCTGTTCTTGGAGGAGACCCATATTCTCCAACTCTCGGACCAGTGATTCAGACATCTTGCTTTTACGCCAACATGTGGACATATTGGCGACAGTTCCCTCCTCAACTTTGAATTTGTTCTTCCTGGGAGCCATCTCAAAGTCACGAGTTTTGGCTCGGGGGCTACGAGAGGGGCTTTTGGATTTTGACTGAGAAGAGGCAAATGTGAAATCTGAGTTTGACGGCGGTCAAGAGTTCAAGGGGCAAAACCCTTGGAAGTTTTCAGCCGGCTTTATATGGTCTTCAGGGACAATTTTGTGAATATTTGGGATGCCAACGGATTCTTTCCTTCTCAGGGAAGTTTTCAGTTTTCGCCACGAGTTTACATTGATTCTTAAATCTAAATGGAGGGATTTAAATTCAAGACTCGGGGGTTACGGAATATATGTATCAGAGATTTATTTTTCAAATTTTTAAATTCAAGACTCGGAGGCCACAAGTTTTTTCAAATTCAAGACTCGGGAGCCTTAGGTTCAATTTTTTTGAAAAATAAAGAAGGAGAAAAAGACTGAAGTGATTCTCAGCCTAATTCTACGATTCAACCTAAGGCTCGGGGACTACTCCATATGGAGCGCGAGTACTTCGCGCACCATATATGATCAAGATTTCGGGGCTTAAGCACCTCACAGCCTCGAAGCAAACGGAAGTACTTGAAGAACTACTCGACGTATCTGAAGGAATGGTCAGAAGCAACCAGAAGGATGTTCTGACTACTCGAAGACGCCCAGCCAAGTACTCTACGCCTGCAGGACTCGGCTACGAAGAGCTCGGGGGCTTGTCTGACCCGGGGCAACGGGACTGCTCATAGGCATAGAATGTTCTAGAGTAAGAGATAGCTCATGGATGTACCTTACCTCTTTTGTAATTACCCGAATAGGCGTAAAACTAGCTGCAGTACAAGAAAACTACCCGATCGTGATGAAGTAGGACTCCAACTGTACTCGGCTAGGACTTTCCATGTAACCCTGTTCCCCCGGATATATAAGGGCGGACAGGGACCCCCTCGAAACACATCTACACTAAAGGCAATACAAACCACCACACAGGATGTAGGGTATTACGCAACTCGCGGCCCGAACCTGTCTAAATCTTTGTGTTCCTTGCACCATCGAGTTCCAAAGCCGTCGATCCCTACCTACAAACCCTACTGCTAAGGGTATCTCTGAGCAGGCTTGGCGGTAAACACCGACAATCTTCCCGCCCAAATCCCCCGCGCGCACCAAAACCCAGACCTTTCTTCCTCTCTCTCGAACCCTCTCGCCTAGTTACTGTTGGGGGAGGAGAGAAAGGGCGGCGCGGTCGTCGCCGGCAGGGCCTTCGGTCCCTTCCGCCTCCGATGGCCTGCGGGCCGTCCGGACGTGATGGGGACCGCGGTGCCCTCGCCGGTCGGCGTAGGTGGTAGTGGTCCTAGTAGATCTAGGGGTTCATTTCCTTGCGCCGCCGGCGAGGCGACGGCGGCGACGGTGCTGCTATGGAATAAGTCATCCCGGTCTCTCCCTCGTCCCGCTGGTGTTCCACTCCGGCGCCACCGGCGAGCCCGTGGAGGAGGTGCTCCCCGCGTGGAGCGCCTGTACAGGAGTCTGGCCTCGGTTCTCCTCCGTCTCTGGCGGGCGGCGGAGGTACGAGGCTTTTGTTCTTGGGCTACAGAGTAGGCTAGGGGTCTTGTGGGCGTTTGGAGGCTGGATTTGCCTCGGTCTTTCCTCGGCGACGGCGGCGGCGGTCGTCGACAGCGACGGCAGATCCAGGGGCTGCAGGGGTTGGGGCGAGGCTCCAGTCGACGGACGACAGCTGATGGCTTTTTCTACTGCGACTCCAACCAAAGCCATGGTGCGAAGGGGCCTCTGCAGCTCGCGGCGGAGCTCGTCTTCCTCAGCGGCGGCGACGGCGGCCGGCGTGGGAATCGACTCCTGGTGGAGCGCGAAGGATCTAGGTACCTGCGTGTAATTTTCTAAAAAAGGGTCCTTCGGGTAGTATGGTTGACACAGCTGCCTTTGTATTCTTTGTGTATGTGTCTGTATTCCTATACTTTCGCTCAAAAAAAAAATCCCCCGCGCGCCGCTCCCCAATCGGCCAATCTCCATTCCCCAACCCTTCTTCGCGAAGCTTCCCGGAGGCTCCCGATGGCGGCGGCGCCGCCGCCCCAGCCTCCTCCGGTCGCCGTCGACGACTTCTACGATGACGACATAAGTTCACCGCCGCCCCGCCCCATCCCGTCCGTCCCCCCGCCCTCGCTCGTCCCCGCTCACGCAACCCTAACCGCAGGGCTTCGACTGGGAGGCCGCCGTGCGGGAGATCGACGAGGCCTGCGCTCGGGCGTCGGCCTCCGCCTCCTTCTCAGCCCCTGCCCCAGCCCCCGCGCCGGTGCGTCATCCGCTGCCGCCGCGGCCCCCGGAGCCCTCGGCGACAGCCCCGCTTCACCGGCCACCAGCGGCGGCGGCCGGCGCGGCGCGGCAGTCGACGCTAGACCGCTTCGTCGACTCCTTCACCAAGAGGCGGCAGGAGAAAGAGAGGCCCGCGCCCTCGCCCTCGCCACCGGCGACGGCGGCGGGCGTGGGGCCCTGCGGCGGCGATGTGGGACGGCCAGGTGTCCTAGCGGGCGAGGGGTGCTCGCGGCAGGCGGCCGAGAAGGCCGTGGAGGACCGCTTCGTCGAGTCCTTCACCAGGAGGCAGCGGGAGAAGGAGAGGGCTGCGCCGGCGGCACCGGCTGGTGGCCAGAAGCGCCCTGCGGCCCGCACTAAGAAGGGATGCTCGCGGCGGGCCAATGTGGAGGTCGAGCTCGACCCCTGCGCCGTGGCCCTGGACCACGAGGCGGTGCAGACGTGGATCTATCCAAGTGAGAGCTCTGGGCTTCTGCTGCATTTGGCCAATAGCTTGTTCTTTGTTGTGGTTGCATACTGATGCTTGGGTTTGGCTTAAGGGTGCGGCCATATTGGAAAAAAGAACATATTCGTTTAGTGAAGATACTAAGGCTTTATTGCTCGACATAGTGCTTGCTGGTACTGAACACCAAATGATTGGAGAAACTGACTCTAAACTGAACTCAGAGTTTGCTGAGCTCTTGAACAGCCATATCAGAAAGGCAGTTATAATAGGAAATCAAACCAAAACTAAAACATCTAGCATAAGTAGTTTACTTTCCTGGAGCACCACTGCATTCACAGTAGCATCCACCTCTTTCAGCTGGAGCAGATGGACAAGGAGTTTATCCACCCTCGGCAGTGTTCTTTTTTTTTTGTTGCATCAAGCAAACGTAAATTTTGGGACTGTAATTGGTGGCTTAGGTTGGGTGTTTTCCTGTTTGGAGTTTCTTTTATTACTTATATTCAGAATGCACAGGTTTTACTGGGTCTGAGAAATCACAACATAAATAGTTCACCAAACTGTAACAATGCAATGATTTCAGCTTCTAGGTGTAGATTAAGCATTGGGTGCATTATGATTGTGTATTTTTGAGTGTCCTATACTGAGGCAGGCAACATGTGGACTGGTTCAACTATTCAAGTGGGCAGTATTTATTTTATTTGTACAATTGGATTACATGTTTGGTTGCATAAATAGAAAAGATGATACTTGACTGGTGGGGTATGTGCTTGCTAATGCTAGGTAAGATCAACCTAGTATTCCTTACATATGCACAGCAAACACTCACAAGTATTAGTAAATTTCAAATTTGTATGTTGCTTCTGTTGTTGATTCTATTGCTTTACTCAATTCAGCTACAACAGCTATTTTTGCTTCCTAGAAACAGCTAGTTTTGCTGTGGTAATAGCACTATTTTAGTATAGCCTGAAATGGAAATATGTATCCTACTAAATGATGCCTGGATTGTGATGTTTTTATGCGCAACAATCTTAACTTTTTTCAGAATGCTTAATTGCTTATCTATATAGGGAAATCTTTGATTTTGTAGCAGTTGGCTGCCTAAACCCCATGGGAAACCCCCAATTTCAACATGGATCCACATAGTTTCTGTCCTATAGATTCAAATGACTAAATGAATACATCAATCAACCTGGAAAGTAGCCTCTGAAAAGTTCCTGTCAAAGGTTCCATTTTGATATGTTTACAGTTCAATCCTTCTAGAACCATGTTTGCACTGTAAATATCTAAGGGTTTACACAGCCAGATAATTACGTTGTTATGTGACCCAAGTAGCAAATAAAAGAATTGTAATAACCAGAAATATATGGTTGAAAAAGCTCTATTTACTAATTCGTTAATAGCTTTGCCAACTGGACTTGGCAAAACTTTTATTGCTGCGGTAGTGATGTATAACTACTTTCGATGGTTCCCTGAAGGTAATGTTTTGTTTTCAATTGTAATCATTACTTCCCTGATGGTGTATTTTATGAACTCTCTCAGAAAGTACACTCTGAGAAGTTGTTCTTATCTTATAAATGGGAATTTAGGGAAAATAATATTTGCTGCCCCTTCGCGTCCTCTTGTTGCTCAGCAAATTGAGGCATGCCACAATACAGTGGGAATACCACAGGTACTTTAATAATTTTGCAGTTGGTGATTTTTTATCTATAAATATTCTTGTTCTGCTTTAATTTTTCCATACCCCATGCTGGAAATTGACATTGTTACTTATATTCAGGAGTGTGCAATAGATTTGATAGGGAATCGAAACCCTTCCAGTCGATCTATTTTCTGGAAGTCAAAGAGAGTGTTCTTTGTCACTCCACAAATTCTTCAGAACGATATAAAATCTGGTGATTATCTCTGATTATTCATGACAAGCTTTATTAATCTCTTTTGATTGTTCTTACTAATAGATGTTGCCATCAATTGAAGATCCATTGGCTGTTTTATAACTTAACATGAACTTACTTTTGAAATCAAAATCAATTATATTTGGACTGGCCACTTAAGAACTACTCTACCTGGAGTTGAATTTTTTTGTTTTATATTCGTGATTCCTACTTTTATCATGCAATTAACACTATTGTTATAAATTCTTCTCAAATTTGGCATTTTGAATACTGTGTTAACAGGTATATGCATGGTAAACCAAATAGTATGCTTGGTGATAGATGAAGCTCACCGTGCCTCAGGAAATTTTGCTTACTGCACTGCTATCCGAGAGGCATGTTTCAACTACTGCACTCATTTCTTTGTTTATCTGTACTTTGGAATCCTATTTTTATCAACATTTTCCTCCATTATGAGCTCAGTTAACTCAGGATAATATCAGTAAAATAGTTGTTTGAATGCTGTGCAACTTGGCTTGATCAAACTTTATTTTCACGTCCACAGTTGCTGGCAGCTCATGTCCCTCTGAGGATTTTAGCTCTAACTGCGACACCAGGATGTAAGTCTCTGTAAATTAGACTTACTTGCCCAAACATGAAGCCATCATCTAAATTTGCGATCTTATCCTGCCTGTAGTTCAGCCAAGCATGCAGGTATTCAAAGTGTTATAGACAATTTATGCATTTCGGAGTTGATTTATTGCGATGAAGAGGATTCTTTAGTGAAGCAATACGTTAACACACGCAAAGTTAAAGTTGTGGAGGTATGCATGAGCTTTGGTAACTAAATAGGTAATGCACTGTTCTTCTGCGATGTAAAAGTCACTTGTTCCTGTGTAGGTCCCTTTGGGAAGCGATGCAACTCAAGTCAATGATATGCTTTTGGATATTATGCGCCCGCATTTTTATCGGTTGCGTGATTCTGGCGTTATTGATCATCGTGATGATGCAAAAGTACGCTTCTCATTGCTTTAAAATATCAGTCATTATGTTACATGGATTTCTATTATAGGTCATTAATTCACCCACTTCTAGTTCTAGCTGATAATTATTTATTGTTCCCATGATTTCACCAGTGGACCCCATTTGAACTTCTGAAATATAAGGAAAAATTCATGGAAGCACCCCCATCAAATATCCGTGAAGTGGAGAGACGAGAAATCGCAAGGTCTTTCATAGCTCTTGGCTCACTTTTACACATCAGGAAGTTGCTTTCGAGCCACGGAATCCAACAAGCGCGCAAGTTTCTTGAAGAGAAGTTGAAGAAAGGGTATTGTCTGCACACATTTTTGCTACATACTGTGCTTTTATATGAAATGATGCATAAGTAGGCTCATAATTATGTAGCATGTGAGGAATATTCTCATTGGTAAGACTATGGAAATTCTTGACAGACCTCTTTTCTTGATGTATGCAATATTTTTGAATGCCTTAGTGTGATTTTGATAAACTGTGGTGCAGTGCAACTTAGTCGCATTTGGGTTGTCTAGAAGGTTATATAATTTTGCCAGATACCAATGATTACCTGTAGCTACAATTTGACCAGTTGTCATATGTTGTTTGCCCTTGTTATTTATTTAAGTATTATTTGTTATCTAATGTTGTTTGGAGTTGAAAGTTGTAGTTGCAGGACATTTAAATAAAATTTAAGAAATAGATCAGTTTTAAAGAAAATTACACAATTAACACTGGGAATCTGGGAAGAAAAATAGTGAGTTGTACTTTTCCTCGCTTGTTCCATGCTTCTAAAATTATATGCATAATTATTGGTATAAATTTATAATAAGCATCTTAGTAGTGAAATAAACTCTGCCTATCCTGTTCAATTGCACAGCGTTCCTTCTGAAATAACTAGACTGATAGTTCAGTTGAATTTCTGAATGGTTGCGCGCGATATTGTGCAGTTATAATGACCATTCAGGAAACCTGATTATTCTAGAATTTAATACCCCAAGATTATTGGAGCTTTGTTTAATATAAACTTGTTTCCTCAAATCAACAAAATTATGATTGTGATACTTAGGGAATTGATACTTGTTTTTGTTTCTGCATTTAGTTTTACAAGCAAGCTTAGCAATGTTCTTGTTTATTGAAGGTCGTTAAAGTTGATGCGCAAGAATGAACTCTTCTGGCAAGTAAAAGAAAAGATAAACCTTGTCTCGTCTCAAGGTTCGACTCCAAAAATACAGGAGTTGATAAGGCAGATGGTTGATTACTTCAGTAAGTGACCTACTGACCTACTTTCCTGATGGTGTATCCTCTGAATTCAATTATGCGCCAGTAGATGTACAAGGAATAGAAACATTTGTGAGCCACTACTAATAGCTGTCTGACATCGCAAAATGTGTAACCTAAACATTGGAGCTGGTTTTCTATTGAATATTATGTGTGTGGCAACAGTTGTTCTGGTCATTTGTTGATTGTAGGCAATGTTTCAAAGATGCTTAGGTAGGCTATCATGCTGCACCTAGGCATTCCTAGATGTTTGTAACTTTTCCAGTCAGCTAGAATAATGCCATGTTAAATAGAGAAATTTTGACATAATACAACCATGAATTTGACATTATCATGTATCCATGAGTTCCATGGCCATAATTCATCTTCCATCATCTCCAAATTGTCCCAACTTTCATGCATATATCATGACCTAAATCACTGTAGGTAGGAAAGTGCCTAGACATAGTAGTGCCTAGGACCGCCTTTTGAAACAGAGGTTGCAAGGATTGTATACTGTTCTGTAGCAAAGTAGTGTTAAGTTTATTAGATTTGACTGTTCAGTTTGCAATTTATCGAAACACTTGATACTATTCTGGCAAATGCGGAATTATATCATCTGTTTTGAATGGACACACCACTGCACTATACCGCTGTTGATTTATGGATGTCTCCTACGAAGGATTTCTGTTCCAGTTTGTTGGTGTATAGATTCAGGCCCATCTAGGCCCATGTACAGACTACTATATAGCCCACCCTTCTAGGGTTTGGAGGAATACATTGAGTGAGTTCCCATCTAGCATGGTATCTAGCCTCCTTCCTCTCCCTCCCTCCCTTTAGCTGCCGCCGCCGGCACCACCTGCCGCTGGCGCCGCCGCCGTCGGCGCCATGGCCGGCCGGCCGGCCATCGGCACCGCCGCCCCTCTCTCCTTTCTCTGCTCCTGCGCGGGCGGATCTGGGCGCTTGGGCCCTTGCCGCCGGTGCCCGACCGCCGCCGCCCGCCTCCTTCGCCGCTGCAGGGGGGCCACCGCCGCCGGAGCTCCTCCTCCTCCCCCTTCGCCCGCCGCCGCCGCCCGGCCCACGCCGCCGCCGTAGCCGCCAATGGCGGGCAGGGCGCGGGCGCGGCCACGCCTGGCGCCGCCGCGCAGGCTGCGCGCGCCGCGGGCGCCCTAGGGCACCGCCGCCGCCGCCCTGGTCGTCCTCGAGCCCGCTCCGGCCGGGGGCGCCGCCGCCGCTGACGCCGACGCCGACGCGGCCGCCGCGGGCGCAGCAGCCGCCAATGCTCCTCCTCCTCCATGGCCTGCGCTCGGCATGCCCCCCGCAGATGCGCCGTTCGCCGCCGCTGCCTTCCGCGGGCCGCCGATCGTCACCCGAGCTGCTCCGGCCGAAGCTGCACTCGCCGCGGCCCTCCTCGCAGCCAAGTCCGAGGCTGCGGCGTCCCAGGAGCGGGTTCGCGCGGCTGCCCTCGCTTGGGAGCCCGAGCGCTCCACCGCCGATGCTCTCACTCATCGGGTCACCGAGGCGGAGCACTACTTCCTTGTCTCCTCCAGCAAGCAGTCTGTCGTCGTCCCCTTCACCAAGCACGGCGCTTCGTCCTCGCCCTCGTCCTCGTCCTCGTCCACCTCCACCGTGCTCGTGGCTGCTCCACCAGCTCCCTCTGCCTCGCCTGCCACCTCCCTCCCTCCTTGGTGCTTCTCCTGCTGGCCCGCATGGTGGTGCTGCCGGCACTGCTCCTGGTGGTGCTGGTGGGGGTCGTCGGGGCCCGCCGGCTACGGCTCTGGCTCCTGCTGTTGCCCCTGCCCCTGGAGGTACTCCCTGGCCATCCTTGAACAACCCATGGTCAGGGCGCATCTGGATGTGGCCGTTTCAGGGTCAGGGGTGGGGGCCTCGCCCTCAGCTCCTAGCCAGCCTCCGACTTGGCCTGGGGGTGGGACCAGGCCGCGTTGGCGCCGTCCTTCAGCACCATGGGGCTGACACCGCTGGTCAGCACCGAGTGGATCGCTGACTCAGGTGCCGCCTTCCACACCACCCCTGCTGCCGGTATCCTCTCTTCTGTCCGGCCCATAGTCACAGAATTCGGGGTCGATCCCGCGTTCCGTGACCCGGGTTCGTCGCCCCAATTCGTGGGTCGGGGACGACGTGGGTTGACGTTCCGATTCGTGGTGGGTCGCCGCCCCGTCGCCGCACAGGTACAGGATGGGGCGAGTCCCAAAACTAGATGGGTCGCCGCCCCAATTTGATGGATCCCGTCCCAACTAAAACGGATCTCGTCTGATTGTTTTCGCAGGGTCTCTCTCAATCTCGATTCTCAAACGGGATGAGATGCAGATGAAGATGGAAGGCTTACGGAAAAGCTGGAGTCGTAGTCCTCCCGTCCTCCGCCACCACCGCGGCGGCCGCCCTCGCCTGCATCGGTTCCCCGACAGGAACAACGACGGCGGCGGGCCGTCCATTCCCAGCCGGCGCCGCGACCCGGCGCGGCCGCTGCAGCGGACATGGCGCCCCTCCGCGACATCTCGTGACCCCTGGTGACGAGCCGCCGGCCGTATTGCTGCGAAGCGCGGAGTCCCCGCCAGGGATCTCGTGGACGGCGGACGGCGGACGGCTCCTTTGCTTTGAGCCTTTGACTGCTGAGCTTTGATTTTTTTATTACTCTCTTTTCTCTCGTATGGAGGAGGCGGACTTATCATGCTGGTCTGTAGTATGTATCTGTATGTACCTATTATTTGGTATGCTACCGTGGCCTTCTCTCGTATGCTGATTTGGTGTGAGCCTTTGACAGATTCTGTATGTACCTATTATTTTTTGGAAAAATTTTGCTACCGTGGCCGGAGATTTCCCTCCATATCTCCCCAATTACCATTTATTCCTTCCATGATTCATTCCCTAATACGATTCATTCCCTAATACGTTAAAAAAAACAGAGATGTAAAACTAGGCATCGAACCCACGACCAAAAGAGAGATGCAAAAACTAGGCATCCAACTAACCAGCGTGCTATGATGATAACTGAAATCTATAAGTGGTATTGCTTTATTTCTACTAGATGTTAGTACTGGTAACTACTAACATTTAATTATCAATCCACTATGCTATGTCTATGCATATGTCATTGGAGATGATCTATGATTCTATATAGTGTTTACTGTAGAAACTTATGGGGCAACGACATTCGCTTTGTTCAGCTAGCTTGTCAGCCAATAGTATTTTTCGCTCACACCAAATCAGCATCAGCCAGCAGCCAGCAGTATTTTTCTCTGACAACAAATCAACACTAGCTACCAGACACAGCCATCCAAACGGAGCGAATTATATGCTAACAAAACTAGTTGAGCTACTGCACTACCTTTAATCATGTCCACCTCATAAAATAAAACAAATGTAAATAGATTACTTCTCCATCTTATAGCACACAGCTCAAATCATCTTAGAACATCATAAAGAACATTACTACACGTCAACGGTCTCATAGATCGTCTCAAGCAATGCCACTTAGGAAGAGAGAGAGATGAGAGATAAAGAGGTCGTTGCTTCGTGAAACAACCACCTCATGGTACGTGTCAATGTATGAGATCCACTTGTCTCTATGAGCTAGCTCTTGAAAAAGGCAAAACAAGCAAACCTCAAGCTGACATGGCAAAGTTACATAGCCCACAGCTAGTTATGTTGTTAAGTCTAAGGTATAGGTGACAAACGAGTATGTTGTTAAGTCTAAGGTATAGGTGACAAACGAGAAAGAGGCCTTAGTTAATTATTGATCAAGCTTGATCTTTATCAAGTCGAGCATAAACTAAAGCGTTTGTTCAAAATTTTAGTATTTGATATTTGATATTTTTTCATAATTTTTATAGAAGCATGCTCATAATTTATTTTTTGGAGGAATATAAAATATAAGTCACTGACAATGGACCAGGTGGGCAGGTGACCAGCCAACCGTACCAGTAGCATTTGTAATACGTGTAGGCTAACTCATATTAGGATAGCTACTAATCAGTTGCCTGACAAATCGTGTCCTTCCTAATACTGCCGATCGGAATTCTGAATCACCTATATATATATTGCCCCATCGGGATCTGAAACAAGCCTTCCAGCAACTTTCAACGCCAATTTCAATTCTCCAGTTCATTCGTCCTTTGCTGTGGATTTCACGTCTGCGGCTCTGCGCATTGCAGGCCGAGGAGGTTCGTAACTTCGTATCAAATTCAATCTCGTACACTTGAAATCCTGCATTCCTTCTTTCTTGTTGCATCTAGTAATCTACTTCTAATTACTTCAGGAATAGCAATGGCGTTTGGATCGAAGAAACGTAAGGAGGCCGAGATGGAACACGAAGCACCAGAGCACATGGACAGTGGTGACGAAATTGATCCCATAGAAGCTGATGAAGGAGGTGAAGAAGAAGAAGAAGAAACTGAAGTACAGAATCATACAAAGAGACAAGTCCTCCTTGAACAGGTAACAATATTATATGCTGGCAAAGGGAAGAATCCTGGTGGATCAAAGGGTTGGCAATGCAAGCACTGCAAAAAGAAGTTCAGCAGCAGCTCGACAAGAATTCAAATGCATTTTTTCGGTGCTGGACCTGGTAAGAAGGCACAGATTAGTCGTTGTACGGCACTACAAAGTAATCGCGCCAAGTATAAAGAACTGTATGAGAAGGTGTGTCTCTTTATCATTAAATTCAGTTATTCAGTATTAGGTAGCCTCTTTGTATAGATTCTGATTTAGTTATCATATATTTCGTATAGATTCAGAAATTACGAGGTTCCTCTAAACCAGCGGCCACCCAAAGGCACAATCCAGTGGCAGATGCTTTTGGTATGATAGAAAGGGATGCCGTTGACATGGCAATAATGCGGTGCTTGTGCGCTAATGGAATTCCCTTTAATGTGTTGAGAAGTCCTCAGTGGTCTGAAATGGTAGCAGCCATAAACAAAGGACCGAAGGGATACAAATCACCTTCCAGTGAGAAGGCAAGAACCTCCCTTCTAGATGCATGCAAGAGAAATGTTGAGCAAGACTTGGGCGCACTTAAAAACACATGGTACGCAACGCAACAGTCTATTTACAATGCATATATAAGTTATCTTTATACAGCTACTTACGAGGTATTTGACTTATTTCTTTTAATTAGGCACACACATGGTGTTTCCATTGTTTCTGATGGGTGGACAAACATGAAGAACAAGCCATTAATCAATGTAATTGCATCAAATAGCCGTGGTTCAATGTTTTTGTATGCAGATGATTTTTCTGGAATTGAGAAAACTGGTGAAGCAATAGCAGATTATTTGCTTAAGGCGATCGAAGATATTGGAGCCTCGATGGTTATGCAAGTTGTGACTGATAATGCATCAAATTGCAAGGCAGCTGGACGGGAAATTGAAAAAGTACGTATTTGTCACCTACTCACCTTCTTCTCTTTATAAGTTTACTATTATTGCTTTTAGTGATTCAGATTCAGAGTTTCAGAGTCCTATTCAGACATTCAGTTTTTATTAATTTGAAACATTATTTTTCCCTAGGTGCACAAACACATTTTTTGGTCACCTTGCGTAGTGCATACTCTGAATCTGATATTTAAGGATTTAGCCAAAGCACTTCCTTGGATAGAGGAGACATACAGTACTGGTAAAGCTCTAGTCACATTCATTCTGAATCACCAACATGGCCTAGCAATTTTCAGAGCTAATTCAAAACTAGATCTCTTGAGGGTGGCAAAGACACGATTCGCGTCCCATTATATTTTGCTAAAGAGGCTGAGTGACTGCCGTGAAGCACTTGCTACCACGGTGGTTACAAAGCAATGGAAGGACTGGATGAAACACAATGGGAGTGATAAATATGCAAAGATTGCAGTTGACACTATCAACAGTGAAGAGTTTTGGACAGAGGTTGAAAGCATTCTTGCTCTCACAAAGCCCTTGTTCCTGATGGTAAAATTTAGTGATGGAGAAGGCCCAAAGATGGGTGAAGTATATGAAAAAATGGACACCATGCTGGGAGAGATAAAAGATGTGATGACCAAGTTGGACTACCCTCACAGGCTTGATTTTCCCACGGTAGAAAACATTATCCTTAGTCGGTGGGAGAAAATGAATATCCCTCTGCATTGTTTGGCCTTTGCACTATGCCCAGAGTATTATGATATTGAGTACTTGAAAAAACCCGCTCCTGGAGGTGAGCCCAGAAAGGCTCCAAATCAAGACAAGGAGGTCATGCGTGGGGTGCTGGAAGCTTTCCGCAGAATAGCAGATACTGATGCTGAACGAAAGAATTACCTAGAAGAGTTTACTGCATTTCACATGAAGAAAGGGATGTTTTCATTCACGTCTGTTCAAAATGATGCAAGCACAATGAAACCCATTGACTGGTGGTCCAACTACTGGCTCAGAGACTCCAAATCTGTCAGAACTTGCTTTGAGGGTTTTGTCTCAGCCAATCAGTAGCTCCTCAGCTGAGAGAAACTGGAGTACGTATTCGTACATCCACAATGTGAAAAGGAATAGGCTTAATTCTAAAACAGCAGACAAGCTGGTCTACGTTCACTCCAATATTCGCCTCTTGTCAAGGTTTTCAGAAGACTACAAAGCAGGCCCTAACAGCAAGTGGGATGCAATTCCAGAAGATACTTCTTTGGAGGAATCAAGAGTTAAGCTGGAGCAGTTGCGCTGGACGAATTTGGAGGATGATGCCGAGGTTGATCTTGATCCTCCAAATGACGAGCCGGGCCCCTCATCATCAAAGAAAAGGAATGCTAGAAATAATAACTGAGGTAATTCAATATGCATGCCATTTTCCATTTAAATTTACGTAAAGTTGTATACTGAATCAAAGTCTGTGTTCAATATTGTTTGCAGTTCACACATCAGCAGAAGCGCAGGAGGCAAGGATGCAGGAGTGCTGTAGCTGTAGAAGGCTAGAAGCAGGAGCGTGGAACAGCAAGAGCGTCGCTGCCATCCGTCGTCAGTCGTCCTCCCGCTTCTATATTCAATAAAATAAATTTAGATTGTGAAGAGAGTATCAGACTATTTGTTGGTTTCGAATTTTTCGTAATTGGATTGTGATGTGTGATTTATCTTTTATATTATATAATTGAATTCCTATCGATCCAAAATACATTGGATCACGACCCTACACTGTATCTATCGTTCCGGGGTCATCGATCCAAATTAATTAGGGTCACGACCCTCGACTCTTAGGACCGTCCCAGGGTCATCGACCCATTAGCCACGGATTCACGTACCAAATTTTGGGTTCTCGTTCCAAAGGGGTATACCCCCCTCGTACCACAATTTTACAAAGTCTCGACCCTCGACCCTCGACCCCGTTCCTCGACCCATTCGACCCGGGAACTTTGTGACTATGGTCCGGCCCCCACACCCTTCTTGTCCTTCTTCCATCATGGTTGGTGATGGATTTTGCCTTCCTGTCACCGCCGTGGGTTCTACTTCTGGTTTTTTTCGTCTTCCCAATGTTCTTGTTGCTCCTCAGATGGTTCATAACCTTCTTTCCATTCGCCAGTTTACTGCTGACAATTCTTATTCCATCGAATTTGACTCCTCTGGTCTTACTGTGAAGGACTCGGTTTTCCGGCGTCCACTCCTCCGATGTGACAGCTCGGGGCCCTTTTACACCCTTCGCTTTCCTGCTTCCGCTATACCACCTTCGATTTCCTCTTCGTCTGCTGCCTTTGACGCGATGCCGTCTTCCACCACCTGGCACCGCCGTCTCGGTCATCCCGGCCGCGACATTCTAGCTTAGCTTAGTCGGAGTACCGATGTTCCCTGTACTAGGGCTCCTGCTGAGCACCTCTGTCATGCGTGCCAGCTAGGTCGTTGTGTTAGACTTCTGTTTTCCTCTTCTTCTTCGCATGCGCCGCATGCCTTTGATCTTGTTCACTGTGACTTGTGGACTTCTCCTGTTCCCAGCATTTCTGGCTATAAATACTATCTGGTGGTGGTTGATGATTTCTCTCATTACTCTTGGATTTTCCTTTTGCGCGCCAAGTCTGAGACCTTTCCCACCCTCTTCCACTTCTTTGCCTGGATGTCCACTCAGTTCGGCCTCACCATTAAGGCCGTCCAGTGTGACAACGGGCGAGTTCGATAACTCCACCTCCCGTTCTTTCTTCCTCTCTAGGGGTGTTCAGCTACGTATGTTTTGTTCGTATACCTCTCCCCAGAACGGCAAGGCTGAGCGGATGATTCGCATGACGAATGATGTCATGCGCACCCTTCTGATCCAGGCCTCTCTGCCTCCCCGCTTCTGGGCTGAGAGTCTCCACACTGTCACCTACTTGCTTAACCGTCTTCCGTCCACTGCTTTCCCTGCTCTCACTCCACACCACGCTCTTTTCGGTACCCCTCCTCGCTACGACCATCTTCGTGTCTTCGGGTATGCATGTTATCCTAACATCTCCGCCACTGCTCCTCACAAGCTGGCGCCCCGCTCGACACGGTGTGTTTCTTGGTTACTCCCCTGACCACAAGGGGTACCGCTGCTTTGACCTCACCTCTTGCCGGGTCCTCATCTCCCGACACGTCGTGTTTGACGAGTCGGATTTCCCCTACTCCACCTCCTCTACACCTTCCCCTGACCCCGAGTTGGAGTCCCTGTGTTCGCCTGATCCAGTGGTTCAGCCACCTTTGTCTGTCTGTCCTTTCCCTGCAGTTTTCCTAGTACACCGGCACCGCTTCTGGTGATCCCTGCTGCGCCACGCGCGGCCCCGGGACCTCCTGTCGTGCCACGCGCGGCTCCGGTGTCTCCTGCTGCGCCACGCGTGGCCCCGGTGCCTCCTACGGCGCCTGCGCGCTTCGCCCAGCCGGTACAGGTGTACCGGAGTCGTTCGGTGCAAGCACCGGCGCCGGACCCGACTCCGGCACCGGCGTCTCCACCGCCACGTACACCGGAGCCGTCGCCGCAGCCACCTCAGCCGACTCGCTCTCGAGTTGAGCCGGCTGTGTACCACCCGCCAGTCATCCATCGGGACCCTCGTCATACTGATCCCATGGTGACTCGGCGGATGTTCTCTCAGCCCGCGACTCTCTCCGCCACCGAGGGAGAGCCGCAGATCTCTCCGGTGCCCTCCTCTGTCCGCGACGCCCTGGCGGATCCTCACTGGCGTCGTGCGATGGAAGAGGAGCACGGCTCTTCTTGCCAACCAGACGTGGGACCTCGTACCGTGTCCGTCTGGTTGCAATGTGGTCACTGGCAAGTGGATCTGGACGCATAAGCGTCGGGTTGATGGCACAATAGATCGTTACAAGGCTCGCTGGGTTCTCCGGGGCTTCACCCAGTTGTCTGGTATGGACTATGATGAGACTTTCAGTCCAGTGGTGAAGCCTGCTACTGTGCGCACGGTCCTCTCGCTCGCTCTCTCTCGCTCTTGGCTTGTGCACCAGCTGGATGTGAAGAATGTGTTTCTCCATGGCACTCTGTCAGAGACAGACTACTGCAGTCAGCCAGCGGGATTTGTGGACTCCAGTCGTCCGGACATGGTCTGCCAGCTCAACAAGTCTCTTTATGGTCTGAAGTAGGCTCCTCGGGTTTGGTATTCTCGGTTTGCCACGTTCTTGCTGACATTGGGTTTCACCGAGGCCAAGTCTGACATCTCTCTGTTCATCTACCGCCATGGGGATGCGACTGCTTATCTGCTGCTCTATGTTGATGATATTGTGCTCACAGCCTCCAGTCCGCAGTTGCTTCAGCGCATCATCTCCTCTCTGCAGCAGGAGTTTGCTATGAAGGATCTTGGTCAGCTCTACTTCTTGGGCGTTACTGTTGAGCCTCGCCAGTCTGGCCTTCTCCTTCACTAGTGGCAGTATGCATTTGATATTCTGGAGCGGGCTGGGATGACTGATTGCAAGCCATGCTCCACTCTTGTCGACACTCAGGCGAAGCTGTCTGCTAATCTGGATGCTCCCGTGGCTGATCCTACTGCCTACCGGAATCTTGCCGGTGCCTTGCAGTACCTCACTTTCACCAGGACGGACCTCACCTATGCCGTTCAGTAGGTCTGTCTTCATATGCATGACCCCCGGGAGTCACATCTTGCTACGTTGAAGCGTTTTCTCCGCTATGCCCGTGGCACTGTTGACTTCGGCCTGGTTCTTCACCGCTCTCCCTCTGCTGAGCTGGTTGTCTATACCGACGCTGACTGGGCTGGCTGTCCGGACACTCGCCGCTCCACTTCCGGCTATGCCGTCTTCCTGGGCGGCAACTTTGTCTCCTGGTTGTCCAAGCGGCAGCCGGTTGTCTCCCGCTCTAGTGCTGAGGCGGAGTACCGTGCTGTCGCTAACGGCGTGGCGGAGGCGTCTTGGCTTCGACAGCTCTTGGCGGAGCTCCATAGCCCGCTCGCCAAGAGCACGCTCGTCTACTGCGACAACATCAGCGCCGTGTACCTCTCCACCAACCCCGTTTAGCATCAGCGGACGAAGCATGTGGAGATCGACCTGCACTTCGTTCCTGACCGGGTCGCTATCGGCGATGTTCGGGTCCTACATGTCTCGACCACCTCCCAGTTTGCCGACATCTTCACCAAGAGTCTCCCCTCCTCGATTTTCTCGGAGTTTCGCTCCAGCCTCAACGTAGCAGCCGGCTAGTTGTGGCTGCAGGGGGTGGTGTCCCTGTGTGTGCTTTCTTTGTTCTCCAGTCTTGAACTCCGCTGCGCTGGTAGTTCAGACTGCGGGGGGGTGTTGGTGTATAGATTCAGGCCCATCTAGGCCTATGTACAGACTACTATATAGCCCACCCTTCTAGGGTTTGGAGGAATACATTGAGTGAGTTCCCACAGTTCATGTCACCAAGAAATCCAACTGCTGCTTAACCTCAGCTGAACTGATGCACAGTTTATTAAGTTTACATGTTGCAGTGATTGGGTAGGTACTGATAGTCTTGATACAGATAAGACTGACCGGAAGGACTCGAGGATTATTATATTTTCCCATTTCCAGGGAAGTGTTAAGTAAGAATCAAACCTTACATTGTAGTCTTGGTTACTACTAAGTAGTTTCTTCAAACATTTTTTCTTGTTCTGACATTTACTGGTGAACTTTGAACTATTAGATGATTTAAGCAGTGATTTGGATTTATCTAATTTTGTTTTGTTCATTTACAAGTTGGGTCATAACTGTACATGAATCTCACTCTTTTGTCTTTGGCAATGTCCTGTAATCTTCAATAAGTATAGTAGTATACACAGTTTTGTTGAATTTCTTTTTCAATCCTTACATAGCACAGAAAATATTCATTGTATTATGGCTGGAATTGTCTGTTCCTCAGTTTATCATAAAAGCTTGAATGTATCGGTGATTGCTTTGCAGAGAAATATATTGCTCACTACAAAATATTGATGATAAACGTATCAGACCTGTTGAATTCATTGGTCAAAGCTCAGCTGGTATGGGATATTTACTCATTTCATATAAAATCATTATGATCTTGCAGAAGTAGGACTTGCAAATATATTTTTGTTAGTTCTGATTCTGATTAGCTGTTGTTTCACTCCTGGTCATAAAACCATGTTCTAGACGTTGGCGAGATCTCCAAAATGTAACTCTGACCAGTATTTTCTATTGTACCATGTGTAAAACACAATATAATTATAGTATTATCTATTACAAAATAAGTTCAGGACGCAATTACATGACTCATGTTTCCAATAAAAATATTTAAAAGCTATTAATAGTCGAAATTTCAAGATCTCGATTGCATGTATGTCCAAAAAAAATTTTATATAGATTGAAGGTAGTTTCTTGTGGGTTTCAAATCCATTAGAGTGGCTATTTTTATGCTGGTTTGCCAAAACCTAACGCAACCCTCCTCCTTTATCCGGGCTTGGGACCGGCTATGCTGAGACGACTCAGGAGAGAGAGTCTTCCAGTCAGCATAGGCGGAGTTCTTGAGGCGCCGGTGCGTAATGGGGTTCTTGAGCGGGTCGACAATGTAAAGAGGGGTAGAGGTAGACCTAAACTGACGTGGGATGAGTCGGTTAAGAGAGACCTTAAGGATTGGAATATCTCTAAAGAGATAGCTTTGGATAGGAGCGCTTGGAGACTAGCTATCAATGTGCCTGAACCTTGAACTTATTTCTTTCGGGTTTCATCTCTAGCCTACCCCAACTTGCTTGGGAAAAAAGGCTATGTTGTTGTTGTTGTATAGATTGAAGGTAGTACTATATTACAAAGATTATTTATATATTTATGCTATGTATGTATTTTCGTTGCAACAAGTGGTAGGAGGGACTGCATTCAGTATAATCTGGTTATGCCCCTTCCTTTGTCTAGGTACTTCTACAGCAGAAATTTCTACAATATGTTGGATATTTTAAAATGTAATAGATGAATCATGAATCCATATAGTTGTTTTACATTACTGTTGTGCCCTACATGACAATTACTTAATTCAGAACCTTTTCCTTTGACAGGTAAACAGTTGAAGGGTCAAACCCAAAAAACTCAACAAGCAATTCTGCAGGTATCAAATAGAAACCCCTGTTCTTTATTTGCATTACTTTTGCCATCTCATCTTCTATATTGTATACAGAAATTTCGATCTGGGGTATATAATGTTTTGGTGGCAACATCCATTGGTGAGGAAGGGCTAGATATTATTGAGGTTGATCTCGTGATCTGTTTTGATGCCAATGTCTCACCACTAAGGATGATTCAACGGATGGGAAGAACTGGGAGAAAGCATGACGGGCAAGTTGATATCCTTTTTTGATGATGAGATATAGAAAATTCTAAGTCCAAAAGTTTTAACCATGTTTTTCTTTTAGGCATTTGCTACCTTAACTGCTCGTACTGGTTTTGGCCTGTCAAGGACAGGAGTTGAGTGGGTACTCAAAGAAACAAAAAGATAGTCAAACCATGAGGAAGCTATTGCGTAACAGTGAGAGATTTGAATACCATGCTAGTCCTAGGATGGTAATATCATATGATCTACTTGTTCATAAAATTGTTTCTTCTGAGATGCTAATTTCACTAAACATATTTAGGTTCCGCATGTCTATAAACCAGAAGCTAAGTATGTTAAACTGAAAATAGACAAGTATATTCCTTGCTTAAATAAAATGAGGAGTGCTGTAAAAGAAGCATCACCAACTTGGAAGATGTCAGAAGAAGATAGACAATTGATTGCTCGGTATTTTGGTGGTCGCAAAGAAGATGTTTGGAGGCCGTCCCTTATTGCTTTTCCTAGATTCCAGCTTTATCCAAGTGTTGTTCACAAAGTTCCACATTCTTTCCGGACTACAGATATGCTTACTGATGCTATGCAACAACTTCAAGATCCATCCTTTCTTAGGCCAAAGGTATATTCATTGACTGTCTGTGTGTATTTTTTTTGGTTGTTTTTATATATAATTTAGAAATGAAAAAAAGGTCATACTTGATAAAAAAAACGAGACGGAAGAGGCAGACTGCCTCCCTGCATTACACTTAGAAGAAGGCAGGTCATACTTGATATTATTTGTTTCCTATACATTTGTTCAGTGTGAAAGCCCTTTGCAAGAACCGGCTGATGTTGGAGCTGTGAAGGGTCAGGAACATGAAGGTACAAATACCAGTCAATACTCTTCCCTTGTATAGTTGTTCAGTTCATGATGCTGATATCTGGGTGCTATAAGCTTCCAATTATTTTTGTCCCGACTTTTATATAGAATCATTCCTGGGCTTAGGGGTACAAATTGGTGAGCTTTAGGTGCACCTCCAACCCTCTTTAGTTCAAATATTTGTGCTAATTTTTCAAAATGAGATCCAATTTTGGGGAAGTAGCACAAATATTTAAACTAAAGAGGGTTGGAAGTGCACCTAAGGATCACCAATTTGCACCCCTACCTGGGCCTATGGCTGTTCATTTGTTTGGTGGATATAATTTCATTACTACAAGCCTGGAGTTTCAAATTTACTTCTCTTTAACTGATGAATGGCATTCTTAACCATGTTTAGACCTCCATACTGTTAATGGAAATGAGGCAATACCTCAGGAATGTGACGGCTTCGAAACCTCATCCAGAGTAGTGTGGAATCAAGGTGTTTCTGTGCCAGGTTCTCCAGTTCAGAAGCAGTCCAGTGTTATCCTAAACGCTAAACGCTAAACGGTCGGTCAGCTTCCGTTTAGCGTGTAATCGGATTACACGGGCGTTTAAACGGGCTAAAAAACGGATTAAACGGGATTAAACGGATTAAACGGCCAAAACGGCCTACACAGCTGCCTACTGTGTAGCGTTTAAACGGTGTTTAAACGGACTACACGGCCGTTTAGGATAACACTGTTCAGAAGTATCCTATTCACTCTTTCTTCAGTGGTGATTATGTAACTATGGATAGAGGAGGCAATGTTTCAATTACCTTTGTACCTGTCCTGACTCGGGCATCATCTGCATTGCATAAGGACAGAAAGAATGCAGATTGCCATCATAAAGACCAGAACAAGGCCACACCTCGCAGATCAGCAGCAGACATGAGTTGGACAGCAGTTGAGTTTGTTCGCCCTGTGGCTAACTCAGGCAAACATACGTTTGCGAATAATTTATCAAGTTCAGCCATGTGTTCCCCTGAGTATGCTGGCCTGCGACAATGTTGATGACAATCATGTGCCTGAACCTCTTCCCCCAAAAACAATGACAAGCCTGAGGGAAAATTTGGACACTACCTGCAATATTGAACTGCCACAGTCCACCAGTTCATATCAGGAAGATATGGAGCTTAGTCCCAGGTTAACACTATATATGGAAGAAGGAATTGTTCCTGAGTCTCCAGTTGTTGAAGTTAGCCACTTGCATCTCGAGATAGAAGGAGCTGTGAACGTTGGATTAGTGCGAAAGCATGCTTCTCCAGAATCATTCAGTGTGGGAGGTCACACCAAATTAGCTGGATGTAAAAAAGGACCACTGGATTTTGAGAAAAATGGTCAATGGCATTCTGTTGTGACTGTGCCTGGTGTCTCAGCAACTCAGAATGTGCTAGATTGTACTCGAGCAAAAACAGAAGAGCCAATGCGACCTTCAAATGTGAAAATATGTACTCCTACCAAACGTACTCCTACTGTGAATCTACTGCATGATAGTTTCTCAGGTGATTGTCTCCTTAGGTCTGGAGGGGATGCATCAGGGTCAGTTAAGCAAGCTCCTAAGTACAGAAGACTATGCAAACACGGTGACAATATCAAAAGAGTCTCCTCCATCTCTTTTGATGCCTGTCATGATGGATTTGAAAAATGCGATATTCCTGCTAGAGCTGTGTCAAACCAAATATATCATGCTGCAGGTGAGCTGAAATTTGTTTCTTCACAAACCTTTAGCTCACTTGTTAACATAGGCAAAAAAAGATTTCTTTATTATATTGCTTGTTAGATTTCTTCCAGCCATTGGAACCCTTAAATATTACATGTTTTGTTATCTTGATGGACTTTTCTGAACCTCCTGACTAGGGAAAAAAGGGAAGCCCAAGAGGCATCTGGATACCTTTATTGATGAGGAAGTCGAGTAAGATTACTAGCTCCTTCAGATTGAAAACTTCTTCACTGCATAACAGCAAGCAAATTTTTACTGATTCCTTTTGTTATTGTCATAACTTACCAATGTAACATGTTCGCTCTTAGAATAAACTGTTATCTTATCAGCTTTACTCTTGCATTGTTGCATTAGAGTTTCTGAAGATTCTGATGTTTCGGAGGATGAGGATGATAATCAGAGTGAAGATAAATATGAAGATAGCTTCATTGATGATCAGGCAAGTCCAACCGGTGAATTTACACAAACTGAACAAGGCGGACGAAATGGTGGTGACATGATGGGTTTCTACAGGTAATATGAGATCATAAGACAAGTCCTTTTTGCTAGTATTTAAAATGGCATATCCTATTTAAATTGTATGTTCATTGCTGTTCTGTTCATGCCATTCATTCTGGCATCAACAAGCACAGAAGTTTTAAATCAGTGTACAGTGGAAAACTACGGCGTTGTTTTACAACTTGAACGCAAATGGTCTTAGGCTACTCGGACTGTAACATATACATTCTGGCGTTATATAGTTCTGAAATGGTGAGTCTAGTTGATACATTAGCTTTTACTAAACTCAGTTTCCATTTGATGTTTGTGCAGGCAATCACTGCTTACTCAGTCCCCTGTAGTTCTACCCTCAAGATACCTTGATGTCTCTGACGAGTCTGCTTCTAGGACTGGAAACGCAAGCTGTTCTTCCGAGGTTGGGCATAATTCTATTGAGACTCCAAAAGAGCTTCAAACACATCGTACCATGACCCCAAGTCCATCGTACCAACAAAGGTTACTGGGAAGAGCCAGTTTTGTACAGGATCAGTGTGAGACAACTATCACCAATTGTGCAGCGTCAACTAAATTGGATTGCGGAAAGAGAAAGCTTTGCTTCCAGCAACCTGCCACGATCCCTGTAATAAACCTCGAACCGGAACCAGGAGCCGAAGCATCCACCCACATTGCCACCGGAGTCACTGATGACAGTTATTACGATGATGCTTTCTTTGAGAATCTTAATTTTGACGCAATTGAAGCAGAAGCAACCGCGCTGTGGAGGCAAAAGACTACCCAGTTGACACAGAAACCGGTGGAAACTAAGAAAGCGTCAGAGCTTAGCTTTGCACCTCCATCATTCGACCTTGGTTTCTGATACCCCGTGTAAAGTGAACCGGGATACCATCTGGCTACCTTATCATCCGGGAGTGTGTCGGGAACTGTGTGAGGCAATGAGCTTATGACTCGGGAGCATTTCTGCAAAGGTTTGAAGCTACATTACATGATAATATCACAGGATCTGACATGCTGCTGTTAAGATCTAGCCGTGTCATTTATGGGCGCGCTGGAAGATCAGTGGGAGGTGGATTTTGTATATATATACATACTGGTGCTAGAAGTGTATTATCCCAGTACAGAATAATATATATCATGTATAGTCTCTCCTGTAAATACTGCTCGATATATAAGGGTTTGAATGTATGTAAACACTAGAGAGTTTTGATGTGTCAATGATGATTGACGGCACTGCCACTTTTCTGTGCAGTATTAGCCACGCTTTCAGTGCTTAACCGAGACTGATTTTGCATGGACGGGTCACTGCTGCAGCATGATGGCAACGTGCCGTTTGGTTGATAGGACGAGTGGTTGCTACATGGTGCCTGGTTGCTGTCTGAAAACAGGCAATATCTGTGCAGCTCCTGTCGATTTCTGTCGGCCTCAATTAACGCCCGTGCTGTCGTACCCCTTGTGCGATAATGTGAACGCGGAGATTCTGACGACACTGCATTAACTCTAAGCGCGTTCTAATGGCGTAACATCGAGAGAAGAAAAAACTCACTGTCTCTGCTCTCAGCGGATGGATACAGCAGGGCAAATTTCTCCGTGCTCTTTAACTCTGTTTAGGGGTTGCTAGCTGCTCTTCATCTGCTCACGCGGTTCTAGTGCTTATCACTTTCATATAAGCACAGTTCGTTCTAGTAGAAGTTTTATGAAGGTGTATGATGTCACAATACTTTTTTTTCCTTTTCAGAGAAAGAGTTATCACCAATACAAAATGCGTTCGTCCCTTTCGCATGCCGATGCCGAGTGTAACATCCATCCTCGCGGACAGTCCGCTAGGGAGCGGCGGACGGTCCGCCCAGGCAACACCCAGATATTTATCTGGATGTAGGACCCGCCTGTCATTTTCCTCCTCTTTTCTCCACACTTCGACCAGTGGTGAGCAGAGCTCGTCCGCTCGCGCCGTCGTCGCCCCCTTCCTTCGATCTCCCTCCTCCGGCCACCATACCTCGATTCCACGCGTGAGCACCTTCCCCAGCACCTCCTCCACCTTCTCCAACCCCCGGCCCGGCTTCTTCTCGGCCGGAATCGCCCCAACCACCACCGGTCACCATTGGAGCCGCTTGAAGCTTTGCTCCACCGTCGATCCGCTTCTCCGGTCATCCTCCGCCTGAACCGACCACGGGAATGGATTCGTGGTGAGTTACTTGCGCTCCCTGGCCTTTTTCCCCTCCTGTTGTGCGTCGCCGGCGCCGGTAAATGGCCGCCGCCACCGCGCTTGCTGTCGCCTGTTGTGCGGTGTTGGAAGACAGGAGTCGCGGACGGTCCGCCTAGGAGGGCCGGACGGTCCGCAGGTCAGGTTAGAAGTTGTCCAGAGACGATGTTGTTTCTGGTGGTTTCGCAGAATTGTACTGCGGACGGTCCGCTATTGGAGAGCGGACAGTCCGCCGTGGAGTTCGAAATTTGTCCAGAGACGATGGTGTCTCTGGTGGGTTCCGCAGGGTTGAATTGCGGACGGTCCGCTATTGGAGAGCGGACAGTCCGCCGTAGAGTCTAGGATTTTGTCCAGAGACGTTGTCGTCTCTGGTGGATTGGAAGAGTGAACTGCGGACGGTCCGCTGGTAGGATTAGAAATTTGTCTAGAGACGCCGTTGTCTCTGGTGGTTTGGCGTAGGTGTATTGCGGACAGTCCGTTAAGGGTGAAGGGACAGTCCGCCAGCCAGTATAGAAAATTCTCCAGAAACATTAGTGGTTCTGGGGGGGTCTGCCGAGTTGAACCGCGGACGGTCCGCAACTTGGGTGTGGACAGTCCGTAGTACATTTCACTTCGAAGTATAGTAGTTATATAGTTGGGTTGCACTCAGTTATTTCATATGCATTCGTGTAGCATCCGCAGTTGAGAACGTTGTGTATGAGGTGATTGCGGCGCCACAGGAGCAGCCGGAGCAAGCCCAGGAGGAGAAGCGTGAGAACCTGGCCCAAGGCCCGTCTGACCCCAGCTCTGAGCAGCAGCCCGAAGGCAAGCCTCGGTGCATAACCCCTATTTCAAATTATGCAACATTATATATGTATATATATATATATATATATATATATATATTCTTATGCATTAAAGTCATAGGAGTTGAATGGAACCTTAGATGCATAACCCTTAGGTACCATGAGTTCTATACTAGTATATGTCAGACGATAGACGTGCTATGCTAAATAGGGTTCGGTAGAAGTCGAGTAATTTCCAGTTACTCGCGAGATATAGTATATTTTATGTTCTCATACATGAGTTACTAATCTTGGAATTGAAAGGAAAAATAGAAGTTGAGACCGGGCGGAGAAAGGATAGCTCCGTCTGTGTCGGTTAAGGACCGTACCGTTGTCGGCCCTGCTGGTCATGTTTGAATTGTACTAACCGCATGCCGGGAGTAGGAGGTAGTCGAAACCGGTAAGCCGAGTACTGCCTTACTTCGAAAGTACAGAACTTCTACCCACCCCTTAGGGCGAGTCGAGTGGCCACGGAGAATTGTGATGCATGAGTTTACTTTTGGTGGTCTCTCGTAGGGCTCGGCTGACTATATGCAGGTGGGGCGGTTCTGTAGTTCGAGGCGGGGAGGGGAAAAGTTGGTGCGTGTGGTCCGACGGGGCTTTTGCGTGCCGTGTTGGTTAGGTCCACCTTGCAAGGTTAAATCGAATCGATTCGTCATCGGTCGCTCTCGGACATGGGCACCTTGATCACCGAGTCGCAGCGTAGTAATATGAGATGGAACATGGATTATATTATATATGTTGATTCTACTTTGATTTGTGCTTAATGTTCTACCATGTTCGAACTAGATTGGTTTATGCAAATAGTAGATCATGGTTAATCTATATAGAACCTGGAGCAAAAATCCTGAAAAATAAGGATCCACTTTTAGATGTTTTTCTGCAAAATAAACCACCAGCCAAAAGCTTTACATGTCTAGATATGTGGGCTAAGTATACCCAATAGTCGGGTAAGTCTTGCTGAGTATTAGTTGCTCAGGGCTTTTGTTGAAACATTATTTTAGGACACGCAGACGTAGACTTCTGTCCCTGCTGCGTTAAGTTCATCCGTCGGGACGCAGAGGGATGGGAGGTTGTGGAGCCAGACATTTAGTTAGGAGTCGCCTCGGCGTACAAGCGTGGTAGTCGTAGACTTTTAACTCTGTTCGAACCTTAGTTTCAGTAATGTAAAGTTTGTAAATTATGTATGTTTCAAACTTGGTTTGTAAAACTTTCGGTTGAGTCTTGTGTATATCGTTGTATTTTCATACGCATATCGTGATTGTGCCATCTGCGCTCACCTTCGCGTGGGACTATCGGTGTTGTTTCGATCGGGACGTGGGCTGAGAAAGTACTGTCAAATTAAATCATTAAACTAATGCGCCCAATGCGTTCAAATGATGGTCATTACAGTTAATTAAGAGTTTTAATTTGGCGGCTGTCACACGGAGGGGCATGACAAGCAAGCAGCAGAGCTGGTACATTTTGGCCGGAGCTGCGTTTCTGCGATGGGATGTGAACAGAGAGATTCTGAGGCCAAAATGATAAGAACACACGAGGGAAAAGACACTAAATTTTTGCATAGCGTGCCACGAAGAAAGTTCCTCCCAGCAGCTGCAGCTTACAAACCAGTAGTGCTTAAAGCGTTGCAATGGCTGCAAGGAACAGACATCGCCGGCGTTGTTTTTAATTCCTCGTTGAACAGATCAATGCGCATGTGTGTGATCTATCTGATTGAACAGACAAAAAAAAAGTTTTACCAGCTTCAGTTTCGTGCTCGTGCCCAACTGGTTTGGATTTTCCTTAAGCCTTAAGCTAGAGCTAGTGTCTCTTCAACATATATAAACTTCGGTGCAATTTTATTCCTTACTAAATATTAATACAAAGATCCTTTTTTAGAGGGTAATATAATTATTAACACAAAGCCAGCATCAAATTAAGCTCAAAGTGCTAGTGGTGGTGAGAAAATAGGAATATAAACTATATCTACGGGTAAGAAAGTATAATGAAATTATATATTTTCTCGGTGATGAGAATTAATGGAAATAAAATGCCGAAGGCAAAGTTGATATATTGCAGCCCAAACCTGGTGAGCAAAGATAACCTACAGCTGTTTGAGTTGAAGTTAAACTATATTACGAAAATCTAGAAAACAATCCAGTCTTGCTGCATCATAATACCCACGCGATTTATTTGTTGCCATACAATAGGTGGCGTCTGAGCATGGTGTGCCTACTTGTGTCACCCTTTTAATAGAAAAATATTTCATCACATTCTAATTTCATTTTCACCCTTATATTACGGCCTCTTATGTGTTGACACAAAAAATAGTCATGGAAAATCCAACTTAGATGACGACGTTACTAGTATAATCTAGAGCACTCATGACTTTCAGTAGCTAATAATAGCTTAGCTCCATAGGTTGCCAAATGTATGAGGGCCACAAGCTTTGCCCTAATCTATCCAACAACCTTAACAGTGGTGGTCAGTATGCTAATAGGGCTAGCACTATCTAACAATAGCAAGTTAGTTGCTCTATGTGCCAAATAAGGTGAGGTAGGTTTGATAGGTGGGAGGGTAGGCAAGCCTTCTAGAACCCAACAAACAGATAGGACCACCTGGTCCCTGGAGGAGTGCTCCCAAATGGACAGAACAAAAACAGAATTGAAGCACCAAAAGGCATCTCAAGTTCAGTTTGGTGGATTTGTGGTGTGCACTGTTAGGTGGCCCATCAGTTTCAGCCTGGAATCTGGGTCATTTGTCCTCGAGCCACATGAAAGCTGCTCATGATTTGAAGTCCATTTCTGCAGGGATGGCTGTCAGGTACACTTGGATAGTGTACATACACGTACCTCACTTTGTAGCCTACACTGCTGTCCTGTATAGATACGGTCATTGACTACAAGCATTTGCTTAGTGTTGGAAAGATACGGTCGTGTACCCGTACAAGAAAATTAATTATTTGTTCTGACACTTCGCTTTCTAGAGATGGCTTGTGTTTATGCAGTACATATTTGGTAGTAGTAGTAGTATTTGGTAAGTACATGATGTAGTATATTCTTTTTTTTTAATAACGATGTAGTGTACTGAGGTAGTCAGGCATATCTTTTGCCCTTCACAAAGGACACTCCGTCATGTCCTACTAGAGGTTGGTCCGTGTTTGCTGTTCTTTCTGGGGCAAAAACCTAACACTCATGTCAAACCATCACTCGCTCTTTTCAACAGCAATAGTGCAGATGATGTGCAAAACCTTAACAAAGATAGTCCCTCTCCACCCAACCATAAATTTCAAATCAGTGCTGTGGGATGTTTGAAACGTTTCACTTTCTAAATTAACGTACCAATTTTTTTAAGTGTGATTATGTGACTATAGCCAGTTTTCTTGTCAAAATCTGAGTAAACATAGGTTATATACACGACGTGATAAAGTATATAACCCATGAAGGAAATGCATATGCTACATGATGTTGAAGATTTCTCAAGTGTTCCTTTCAATGGCGGTTTTCTAGTCTAATTTGGGCATTTCTTGTTAGGGAAAATAAATTAGCAACAAGATCCCTAACCAAGATTTTCTAAAGAAAAAGATACAGTCTAGTACTTGTTAAATGACTCGGAGATTTATTACCAAGACCTCGCCAGATATTTGACGCCGCCCGTAGAAATCCGACCCAACAACAAGATATTTGACGATGCCAGTAGCGACAGATGTACTGTTACAAAACTTTAGCAACTGACAGTTTGTCGCTATTCTTCTACTTTTGCCGGCAGATGTCTAACGGGAATTCTAGGTTGTGGTATAGTGTAGAAATAAATCCGACCCAACAACAAAAGACAAGCAAAAATAAACACAAGGACGATGACAGTGATTATTATCTAGAAAAAGAATCAAGACAGTGACAGTATCCCTAACCGCTGATTACAACATGCATGAGCAGACCTCCAAATAATAAACATGAAGCGCCTGACAAGATCGGCACCAACCAAACACACGCCGAGAAAATGGTGCTCCCGCGACCGGTTCGACTTGAACTAGCAGGAGGGGTCGCCGATGAGACGTAAGGTGACTGTACGTACGGCTTGTTCTTCTGCTCCGATTTTCCAGAGCTTCCTTTTGACGAGGAGAATGGCCATGGACAGAGAGGAGACAGGTGGAGACGACAAGGCGCCGTATGGACCCTGTGCCAATGAGATCGAATGCTTAGCGTGGTCTCCCCGAAGCGTCTCTCTCGGTATCAACCGAGCTCAACGCCGTGGGTTTTCCAGCATTGCCTCCGGAGAACTAAACATGCTTTAGAACTTGGAACAAATAAAGCATGCATGTAGCCTGGATGGACTTGTATCAGTTGTTGAAGCATCAGTAGCTCCACCTGGTATGGTAGCTGTCGGTTTAAACGTTTGTGTTATCACGTTATCTGCTATAATCATTTTGTGCAAACGTCTCTGTGAAATACTTTTCTCTGACCAAGTTTGTTCTTCTTCGTCGAGCGAGAATCTGAATGCACGTGCACAGCAGGTTAGCTAGAAACACGGGGGAACCATTAGTTTATACTACCTCAAGTAATCTCCACGCTTTTGAATTGTAAGGCTTTCTCCAACCATTCCCCCCATCCAACTCCCCCTATATGTATTTTCTACTATATTTTACTACCTCCATCTAAAAGATTCCTCCCCCTATAACTCCTTCTCTCCAACCATTCCCCCCATATCTATTCCCCCTATATACTATCACTCATTAACTAACTATTTATTTAATATTTTTGAATTTAAAAAATCATACAGTATTTATACTGTCATAATACACATTATCATCATATTACGGGACTCAAACATGATTAATATCGCGAAGAAACGGTGTGATTAGATATATAGGGGGAGTTGAAACTCACTCTATATATGAGAGGAGTTTCAACTCCCCCGTATATAGGGGGCGCTGTGGGGGGAGCCGTTGGAGCGCTCGCTCCCCCCAAAACCCCCCTTCATGGGGTGGGGGGCGGTTTACCGTGCCCCGTTGGAGCAAGCCTAATGGAAGCACGGAATTACTTTTAGACGCAAGTCCAGTGACACCATATTTCCAATTGTTTTTGGAAAAAAGTGACACCATACTGTGTACTCCGTATCATCTGCATCCAGCACAGCAGTGCCAACAAATCTGAACGAACGTGAAACTGAAAAGATCCTGCATGCATCACCCTAGACTCTGTCTCGACGCGTCTATCGTCCTATCCCCCCTTTCTCTGCCGTTTTCCACAGCAAGTCCACCGCTGCCACGTGCCTCGACGCACACGGCACACCTCGCCCCCCACACTTTCTTTTCTTTTGTTTTCCTTTTTTTTCCCCTTGAAAAATAGCTCACCGAGACACTCATGGCCACACTTTGTGTCGCTGTGGTCCTGTGCCTTGAAGAAGGAGGAGGAGAAGATGAAGAACCAAAGAAAAAAAATAAAAGGAGAAGAACCGAAGAATATTTTTTAAGGAGAAGAACCAAAGAACGTGGGGAAGGCAGCACGTACTCCACGTCAGGTGCCGGTCACAGCCGGCATGAAGTCACTGGAGCAGCAGCAGCAGCTAGCAGTATGGTGCTGGTAGTGCTAACTGCTAGAGCAACTTTCCAGTAGGACGTAGCTAGCGCGCACACTTCACTTCACTGACAGTGGCAGCATGGTAGCTGGAGCTAGCGTACCAACTGCCCTCGGAAAACAACTGCCGTTGCCCGGTCAGGCAGCCCGCGGCGTAACTCCGCATTGACGACGGCGGCCATGGGCTGGTTCTTCTAGATCTAAATTTTAGATTAAATTTTTTTTGTTATTTGAAGTACTAAATAAAATTTAATTATAAAATTAATTGTAGAACTCTAAGGTTATTTTACCTTAGAATCTAACGAAGTATATTAATCCACGATTAGTGGATGATTACTGTAGCATCACTATAATAAATTATGACTTAATTAGATTTATTAGATTCGCCACACCAAATTACAGTCATCTGTAAAAAAAAATTCGTAAAAAAATTTTATTTAATATATCATATATGCGAAATTCCTTGATCTAAAAATTTAGATCCAAACTTTCAAACTGAGCCCTGGCCGACCGGCCGGTCCTCCCGTTTTGGTTTCGCATGCAGCCAACGGCCATGGCCTTTCAGCATTCAAGGTGAGCAGAGCAGGAGCTGCATGCCTCCGATCCCTCCTCCTCCTCCTCCTCCTTGTCGTGTTGTAGCCGAACAAGACAGGCTCCGCTACCGGTTTCTGGATGCGTGTATCGATCGGTCGTCGAGTCATCGTGCAGGTTGCTTTGGCTTCTCCTGCTAAAAAGAAACTGTACTTTATTATCTTGTGGCCACACTTTAAGTTTAAGATTTTTTCTTTACGGATAGTGTGCTTGTGGCTTGGCGACACCTTAAGCTGTTGCAACATTAAATGCTTATGGTTCTCTTTTTCCCCACATTAGAGCTGCCCTTCGAGCATGCATGAACGATAAAGAGATCGGTATCCTCGTTTAGTTGCGCCGTAAAATTTTTACACATTTAAAATATTAAATATAGAATAATTGTAAAACTAATTATAGAACTCGTCTGTAAATTACAAGACGAAAACTAATTAATCTATCATTAATATATGTGCACTGTAGCAATTATCATATCAATTTAGTGTTTAACCATAACTTAATTAGACTCATTAGATTCGCCTCGCAATTTACAAGTAAATTATGCAATTTGTTTTTTATTTCATCTAAATTTAATACTCTATGCATATAATATATTTTTTCAATGTGATAGTTTTTTAATTTTCCAACTAAAGAAAACCTTAGTTTTCGGAGTATAATAAAGACAGATCAGGTCCCTCCTCGCATTGACCAGCTAGCAAAGCAGAACAGGCATGCGGCAGGAGCAATGGAGGAGGATGCAGAATTGCAGATGCAGGTGAGTGGTTCATTGAAGCGTCGCGTAGGCTATACTGTACCTACGTCTTGTTGGTGAGTGCGGCCAAGGCTCCATTAACGCGCACCACCTCGCTCACACCAGCTGCTGGCCTGCTGCTGCCAGGGTTCACCAAATCGGTGGGAATCGGTCTAGTTTGACCAATTATCGGTCAAACCGGTCCGGTTCGGTTCCGGTTTGGATCGGTATCAAATCCGTTAAATTTAAAATTTAAATTTAAATTCAAAAAAATAAAAAATTCTTAAAAAATTTCTAAAAATACTTCAAGGTGCGATGAATCTAATGGTGTCAAATTTTCTCAAAAATTCGTTCATTTAGTATAGTTTGCGGAGATTTGAAGTTAAATAAAAAAACATGCATACAAAAATATACAAATACAATGTAAAAGAAGTACAAAAGAAGGTTGGAGGATTCATTTAGATTAAAATATGTTATACAAACATTTATTTAATATACTTTGCGGGCATTTGAATTTAAACCAAAAAAAAATTTGAATTTGATCAGTTACCAGTCAAACCGGCCGGTAAACCGGTCAAACCAGCCGGTATACCGGTCTAACCGGCCGGTATACCGGTCCGAACCGGTTGACCTGCGCCATTTGAATTCAAATTTGAATTTGACCAATTTCTATCGGTAACCGGTCAAACCAGTCCGGTAAACCGGAAAGAGGCCGGCAGTTACCGGACACGGGTCCGATATTAAAACCCTGGCTGCTGCTGCTCAGTGCTCGCTCACTGTCCTCGCCCTGCTCCTTCTCATCCCTTCCCCCTTCCTCCTGGGAAGGGAAGCAATGCCGCTGCCCATGCCTGGACCGGGTCCACAGCCCTCCTGCCAGCCAGCCAAGCCAAGGACCAGCCAAACGGTCACTACCATTTTGTTGTGACTCATGGTCCACGGGGGACCAGGTCCACGCAGCTGGGGCAGATGCGCGCCATTACTCCGGAGCACCCCTGCGCTGCCACTCCCTCCAGTACTCCCTCCCACAGTGTCCCACCTACTCGTCCACTGTGTGTTTAGTTCGTGAAAAATCCGAAAAAAAATTGTTGTAGCATGTTTCGGTTTTATTTGGCAACTATTGTCCAACCATGGAGTAATTAGTCTCAAAAGATTTGTCTCGTCATTTACAACCAAACTGTACAATTAATTATATTTTTTAACTACATTTAATACTCTATGCATGTATCGTAAAAAATTTTGAGAACTTTTCGCAGAACTAAACACAGCCTGTGCGGTCTGGTCTTTGTAGGGGGCTGGCCAACATCAGAGCCGTCAAATCGAGGGTTTGACCAATATAGATATTAGAAGAGTTTTTCGGACACTAATTAAAAAACTAATTTCAGAACTCACCTGGAAATCGCGAGACGAATCTTTTGAGGTGTTTAACCGCATTATTAGCACATGTGGGTTAACACTTATGGCTAATCATGCACTAATTAGGCACAAAAGATTCGTCTCGTCGTGTACATCAAAACTGTGTAATGTTTAACTACATTTAGTGCTAGGTATCCAAAAGGGCGTGGTGAAAATTTTTGGTAACCCGGCCCCCATCAATGCGCGTCGCGTGGCCGGCGCAGGACCAGTCGGCCGCGGCGGCGACCGGCGTCGGGGCCAAGCCCATGCATGCGTGAGCCCCGAGCTGTGAGCAAGCCTGGTGGTTGGTAGGCCACTCGTCTGAGCTCGGGGGGGGGGGGGGGGGGGGGGGGGGGGGGGACGGGAACCGGACCTAACCACCAGGCACCAGCATCATGCAGGAGTTACTCCGAGCCAATCAATTCCGAGCTACCTCCTCCATTGCCACTGCAGCTGCACGCACGCATGCCGTGCTCGTTCGGTTGCTGTTCCGCTAGCCGGAGAGGAGGAAGAGGCCGAGTCAGGTCGGCGTCACCTTTCTTGTCTCCCTCTCCGCCCGGCCTTGCGGCTATCACGGACTTTCTTCCTGGAAACATGACAAGAACTCGACCAATGGGAGGTAGAGAGCCACCAACCACAAACTAGGCAGAAAACTCGATGAAACAAATTGAACAGCAGGTGCCCATGTTTCACGGGCACCTAGGTTCAAGCGCAAAGTGCCTGCTGGCCTTCTCTATGGGATTCAATCAAGTACCAACCAAACTACCGCTCGGTCTTCCGCAGAGTTACAAGGAACACCGATTTCCTAGGGCAATCTATGCTTGGAGGAAAAAAGTTGCAGCTTCATAAATTTTGTTTGTTTTTACAATCAGATTCAAATTGTTGAAGGCAATGAATGACAAGGAAAAAAACAGATATACCCCTGCAACAGTTGTAGTTACCAGTTCATTATCAAAGAACCAATGCTATCATTATAAAAGAGTACATGAATGAATAAACAAATAAAAGGTGATTGCAACCCAACCCTTAATTTGGGGTGCCATTGTGCTGTACCAGTAGTAACACCCACTCACCATCGTTTTGGTCGATCAATCAGGAAGGGCACTTTTTTTAGGTTGACTGACTATCCACGGTGTGTTAACTTGTCAGTTGTCACACAGCCTGAATGCTGCATCATTGATAGGCTTAGTTTCCAAAACAGCAGAAATTCAGGGAACGGCTGCATGGACGGGGTAGCCGGAGCACCTGGAGCCCGGAGCTACGATTCAGTCTTCAGCTGGACCTGGCTCTGCTGTGATCACTGATGAGTTAGGCCCTGTTTAGATCCCAAAACGTAAAATATAAAAATTTTATAAATCGTTTGCATATTAAATATAATCGAAAAATAAATCACATTACATAAATAGACTGTAAATCGCGAGACGAATCTAATAAATCTAATTAGGACGTGATTACACACTAAATTGTTGCAATAATTCTACAATAAACATGCTCTAATGATGAATTAATTAGACTTATTAGATTCGTCCCGTAGTTTACAGACGAGATCTGTAATTTGTTTTGTGATTATTCTACATTTAATATTTCAAATGTTGAAAATTTTCTTTTAAAAATGTAAAATACAAAGTGATTTAAACAAGACCTTGGTTAACATCTCCTAAGGAAACGTCCTGAGAGCAACGCACTAGGGAAAAAAAAGAGCTCAGCTTCTTCTGTCGGAGGACCAACATCTCGGTTGGAGATCGACTTGTGGTGCCAGGTTTCTGCGTGCAGCACGGACTCCGAGGCCAGCAACCCTGGAGACTAGAGAGCTGGCTAGTCCAACTACCTCCACTAGTGCTAAAACCATGTGCACTTTGTATGTTGTTGTCTAGCCTGTACTACAATAGTTGTTTGCTTTCTTTCGTGCACACTCCCACACACAAAAGACCTGATGGGCGTTCTAGAATCTCGGAAATAAAGGGGCCGGGGGCAGCTAGAGCTAGCGTCCTAGGGTGCCCCAAAAAAAATGTTGGTGGGTGAGTCAGGGAAAAATATTAGATATATAGTAAAACAATGAAAGATATATATATATAACATATATATATATAACATATATATATATATATAATAAACATATTAAAAAATGGGAAAAAGCGACGACGCACGCAGGCTTGAGTCAGAGTAGGGAGGGAATAAGCACTTTCCACACCCGTTACGCATCACCGCCATGTGCCGCTGATGTGTACTCCTACTCCAAAAGAATTTCAGATGGCTTTTCTTTCTTCCTCCTGTCGTGAAGCAACGGCTGTAGCTAGCTCCTCTGTCAAAGCTTGGCTCATGGCCGCTGGGTACGTTGGCCGTGTGTACCTAGCAGCAGTAGCTCGCCACCCTCCCCATCCCAAAACCAAAACAACCAAACTCAAAAGCAAAACCAGAGAAAAAGAATGAAAAAAAGAATGGAAAAAAAACCAGGACAAGCGGCACTCGAGTGAAGCGCACCTACCTACCAAATCCAGCGCTCCTCACTCCCTCCGGCTTCGCAACCAACCACTCGCCCGGGCCCACACCCTCCCCGGCCCTCCGCCTCCCATGTCCCATCACACCAACTCGGTCAAATGCCATGGCTCGCAGCGATCCGGGTCAATGGGGCCCGCCCGCTCGCTCCTCCCCCCGCGTCCCGTATAAAGCCCACCACCTCCGCCTCCCCTCCTTGTTCACCAACAGCTCGCGCCGCGCAACGCCACCGCGCCACCGAGCACGCACGCGACAGAGGCGGCGGCGGGAGCCATTCCACTCCGCGGCGAGGGCGACGGGAGAGGAGGAGGAGGCCAGGGCGGCTTGTGACGACGACGCCGGAGCGGCGGCAGGGCGGCATGGGGAGGTCCCCGTGCTGCGAGCAGGCGCACACGAACAAGGGCGCGTGGACCAAGGAGGAGGACCAGCGCCTCATCGCCTACATCAAGGCCCACGGCGAGGGCTGCTGGAGGTCGCTCCCCAAGGCCGCAGGTGAGTGCCATGCCAATCCTAGTAGTCGACGCGTGCGGACGAGACGCGGCGCTCACGGCGACGGCGGCGGTGCAGGGCTGCTGCGGTGCGGGAAGAGCTGCCGGCTGCGGTGGATCAACTACCTGCGCCCGGACCTCAAGCGCGGCAACTTCACCGAGGAGGAGGACGAGCTCATCATCAAGTTCCACGAGCTCTTCGGCAACAAGTAAGCTGCTCGATGCCTCGATCTTGCCGAGATCGCGCGCGTACGTGATCGGAGCACTTGCCGGGGGATCGGCTGCCCGACCAGCCGGAGTTCGTTCTGACCGCGCGCGCGCGCGCGCCTTCTTCTTCTCGTGCCGGCAGGTGGTCGCTCATCGCCGGGAGGCTGCCGGGCCGGACGGACAACGAGATCAAGAACTACTGGAACACGCACATCAAGCGCAAGCTCCTCGCCCGCGGCATCGACCCGCAGACGCACCGCCCGCTCGCCGCCGCCGCGCCGGGCCAGCAGCAGCCGCAGCAGCAGCATTACCAGCTGGAGCCGCAGAAGCGGCACGCCGCCGCCGCTCCGGGCCATCACGACCACCACCCACAGGATCGTCTCGAGGTCCTCTCCGACTCGCCCGAGGCCTGCAGCCGCAGCAGCGACGATGAGCCGCGGTCCGCCACGCCACCTCCTCCGGTGCCGGCGCAGCGGCGGCGCCTCGACATCGACCTCAACCTGTCCATCAGCCTGGCGCCCTACCAGCCGCTGGAGTACTCCACCAGCACGCCACCGGCGCAGGAAGCCGTGGCGGCGGCGATACCCACGGCAGCAGGCCGCAACAACGCGACGGCGGCGGTGTGCCTGTGCCTCAACAGCCTGGGCTACCGGCCGGGCGTCGAGTGCGTCTGCGGCGGCGGCGCCGCCTCCAGGCAGCAGCAGGAGCAATGGGCTCGGATTTTTTTGCCGGCAGCACCCTGCTACCGAGGCCAATAGTGTGACAGTGATCGGTGGCGACATGAGGGGAGGTTTGTTGAGGGATGGGGGCAGATTATAGTTATTAATTAACAACTTGAGTGATCCCTGTAACATGCATCATGGATTGGGTTCATGGTTTATGAGGAACTGTGCTCTCGTTCTGCCGCTTCCGGTCATGATCTGCTCTAAGCAGCTAGCCGTGTTTAGTTCGGTCATGGTGTAAACGCAAAAAAAAAATTCTTGGGAATTTTGCCAATTTAAAGTACTAAATGAAGTCTATTTATAAATTAATTTTTTAGATGAGTTGTAAATCGCGAGACGAATCTAATGATACTAGATGGGTTGTAAATCGCGAGACGAATCTAATGATACTAATTAATCGATGGTTAATCAATAATTAGCGGATGGTTACTGTAGCATCACTGTTGAAAATCATGGATTAAGTAGGCTCATTAAGATTCGTCTCTCGATTTACAGCCCAATCATGCAAAAAGTTTTGTAAATAGACTTCATTTAGTACTTTAAATTAACAAGATTTCTTTTCACTTTAATGCGTTTATCGTTTTTTGTGTTTATGGGGTGGGAACTAAACAGAGCCCTAGCTACCTCCTGGTTCCTGTTCTTTCAACACTTATACATAGGTGTGGTTGCATGATCTTGACCAAGGCCTGTTTAGTTCCCACATGTAAACACAAAAAAGTCGTAAACGCATTAAAGTGAAAAAGAATATTGCTAATTTGAAATACTAAATGAAGTCTATTTATAAATTTTTTGCATGGTTGGACTGTAAATCGCGAGACGAATCTAATGAGCCTATTTAATCCATGATTTGCAACAGTGATGCTACAGTAATCATTCGCTAATTATTGCTTAGTTATGGATTAATTAGCATCATTAGATCTGTCTCGCGATTTACAATCCATCTGTGCAAAAAGTTTTGTAAATAGACTTCATTTATTACTTCAAATTGGCAAGATTCCCACACAATTTTTTTGCGTTTACAGATAAAACGAACTAAACAGCCCCAAGATGTGCTTGTGGTGGTTAGTTAGGGGGTGGTCTCAGTCACAGTCAGGTCCCTGATGAACTCTGAATGTCTGCGGCAGCCACATGAGCACTTGGGTGAGGAGCAGGGAAAGGATGGCGCCGGATTTTGGGCTCCAAAAGAGCTTGTCTTGTAGAGGAGGGGAAGTTGGGAGCATGTGAGCGAGATGCCCTTCGTCTGGTTGGTTGGGTAGGTAGGTAGGTGGGACGGGCGGAAGGGGTGTGAGGACTGAGGAGTGAATGCGGAGGGGGAAGAATGGATAAAGTGCCACGGGGGAGCGGCATGGATTGGGGGAGCTTTTAGTTTTCTTAATGACCTAACTGGCCGGATCAAGGAGACGACGGGTGGTGGTGGTTGGTGGTCTGATGGATGGATTGCCAGTTTTATCATGGACCAGTTTGAGGATGGCTAACGATCGATGCTGTAGTCTGTGGCTGGTAGTGCTAGGACAGGATCTAAGCTTCAGGGTTTGGGGGGCAGAGTGGGGGCCAGCAATGGTGATCTGGTGATCTTCCCCAGAAGTTTAAGGATGACAGAAACAGAAGTGGTCTGGCTCAATTTCTCTAAACTCATAAATCTTTGGGTACGGTCAGTCCTATGAAAATCTGTTTCCTCATGAGGATCTTCAAGAAAAGAGCTGTACTACATGACTCCTGTGGGGAATACAGACCTACAGGAACCATTTTCTTTAAGAACAGCAACACTTTCTTCCATATTTTTTTAAGAAAAAAAGATGTACGCATCCCATTTATTGTTTTTCTGGTGAGAGGGCAATGCGGAAATGCAGAATGCCAGTATTCATGTAAAGGGAGGGTTGAGATGCGAAAATACTTTCTTCAAGCAATGGAAAGAAATGCGGTAATGCTATTCTGATGAATCATGATGCAATCGGAGCGGGAGATTATATTCTTAGGCCTCTAATGTCTCGAGAGTCAAAGGAAAGGTGAGACTAATAATGTAATAAATTACCGGAGCCGCAGCAAAGGTAAAATTCTGGGCCTATATATTTTCCTTATATACTGCAATGGCTCTCCACTTAAGCAACTGGGTGTTGAATTCTCCCTTTGTTGCCAAATGTCAGATTGCCCATCTTTTGCAAGATTTGGAATATCTGAATTCCTAGGTGACAAAATATGAGCAGGTGAGAGAATTCTTTGATGGGAAACTAGCTCTTCTGTTAGTACTCCCTCCATCCAAAAAGAATGCAACTCTCTCGCTTCCCAAGTAATCAAACAGTTTTGAATTTGATCAACATTATACAAAATAGTATTAATATTTATATTACAAAATAAATATTATAAATTAATCATGTAATATATTTTCACAAGACTAATGAGTTTAGCATTCAAGTTGATGGGCACCAATTGTGCTATTAATCTTAGCAAGAAATCCTCGACAAATCTGATGAAGGCAGATGTATTGATTTTCTGTAAATAAAATGTAGTGTCAGATGCGTACCTCATTTTTTTGCTCCAGGTGTAAGCCTTTCCAAGCAGGTGCGATATGAGACAGGACCAAAATGAAACAAGTAATTGCCAGAATTAGCCTTCACCCAGAGCTTAATACTATTATGCACAAGTCAATATCAACAGTACACAGATCTCATCACATCTGTGTAAGGCCTGCACGTGACACCTGTATTCATAGTGAAGGACCTTCACCCTTTTATATATTGGCGTTCCTACTTCCTAGGTAGGGAAAACTATTAGCAAACCCCATAGATTGGATCTCTCTAGACTCTGAGATATCTAAGTGAGAACTATTTAGAACTAGCTGGGATGCTTAGCCGAGTATTTGTTGATACAAGAAAGTCTGTTCACTAGAACTGTGCCAAAGCCAAACGTTGACTTGACAAAAGAACTCCTGGTGGAAAAAAAGAAGTGGCTCATCCTGTATAGTCAAATCACGCACGCTGATATCCAACAACAGAGCGAGTCCAGTGGCAACATATGGCAATAATTAGGATATCTACAGATCTTATGTAACGATTTGTCTAGATATGTCAGAAAATTTATATCTAACAAACGGACAGCTGCTGCAAAAATTTCCACAGTTTGAACCAGTGAGGACTTGTGCTACCCAATAATTCTCTTGGCAGAGCCTTAAAAGTTCTCATGTTTGAAAAATAAAGTTTCCTTGCAGGAAAGAACCATGCCAATGACATGAACCTTCCACCCAATGCTTCCATTCATGCATAAGTTTGTGGACTCACTGTAATTGTACAATGACCTCTGATTGACAGACAAGATGAATTATTTTACAGGTTGGCCGGCAGGATCTTATGCAAAACTTTCTAGCAAGCAGTGACTACAGAAGGTTAAATGCAAATGAAGAAAAAAAAGTGGCCAAGAACCTCTTGTGACTGCAAATGTTCCTTCCCATTCGACCACCTGAATGCATAGTGGAGCAAATATATTCTTAGCCCCCTCAACTATCGCCAAAAAGGACACAGATGACAAAACAATTCCACGCAAGTATGAAGTATTGTTCCTCCTTTTCCCCTTTGTGCTGATATCCCCAGTGGTTCAAGCAAGTGTGGACCTCCATCCATATTCTTAGCTGATGATGATTCATTATGTTTCACCGGATAGGCACGAATTTAGCCGGAACGTCCTACACCTATGACCATGCATTAGTACATACGACACTTGATTCATTCCAGATCGATCAGATGACCGGACTATATCACGGTTCATCAGTAACGAAATGTAGGGGGAAATAATCCTTCTGAATTTGCATCTGCCTTGTCGACCACTCAAAATGATCATGTCGGTTACTATGATTAGGGGCACCCTAATCAGGTGACTAAAATCGCTCTAAAGACACACACACACATGTTAGACAACCGGGTCCACAAAGTCCTACAGCCTCCATCCAATCTGGAAGAAAGGAAATGACTTAAAAAAGCCCAACACGCGGCCCACGTACACAGTGCGGCCCATCCGCACCCCCCTCGAACCCGCGGGGCAATCTCCGACTCGCTCGAGGACTCCCCGTCGAGGTCCTTGACCGCGCCCCGCGTCTCTGCCTCGCTCGAGGGTAGCGACCCTACCCTCGAGAGAGCAGATTGACTCCGCCTCGCTCGAGGCCACCCCTCGACAGGAAGGACAAACGGCCCTTCCGCTCACCCGCCCGCCGTATGGAGACATTAAATGCCAACCACTCCTCCACAGCGCCCGGGTCAGACGGCGTCAGGCCGCCATTCCCCACAGTGGCTCTGACCGGGGTCCCGTCCGCCAACTCCGGTCACTGCTCCGCCATTCTGAACGCTGTGGTGATACTGTTGGAACCTGTGACGCAGTACAAGAAGTGTTCGGCACTGCTCCAGCCACTGTGCTGCCAAATCCCCATACCTCCTTCAAACTTTCCCCTCCGCGGAGCCCTCGAACGGCAAGGGCACGACCCTCGAAAGTGGCTCCGGCCTTGACCAGGACAAGACCCTGGCCCGCAGGACCCTCGGAACATCGCCACGCCACGCCTGGAGGACGATACCCTCTACAGCAATGACTACGCCGCCTGCTGGAGCTACAAGGACGCCGGCGCGATCTCCGCAAGGGCGAGGACAATACCCAGGACGACTGCCACGCCAGACGCCATACCCCAAAGTGTACTTTCCACAGTGCTCAACCACTGCAATCCCGCGATTCGGGAAGAAGACGACGACTTCCACGATCTCCTGTGCATGTACACCGCTCCTCCTTGTGTCTATAAAAGGAGGAGACGGGCCTTATCTTGGGGGGCGATCCGGTAGAAAACAATACTCAGCACCGCACACAGATCCCAAACGCTCTTCTGAGCCCCGATATTGGCACTCGCCTCAATCAACTCCTCCTCTAGCAGAGACTTGGGAGCTTCACTCCCTCTCTCGCCTCGCTTGTACCCCCTACTACATGCACCCCCAGTGCAAGACAGTACAGTGCTCTCGCACACCCCTTTGCTGGACATACGGCCCCACGGCCGGAACCAGGATACACCCGTGCGTTACTGTGTTGCCTCTTGCATCAACATCTGGGACGAGGAACGCGCAGCATCATCACTAGTTGGGTTCGGACCACCGGGTCAGGACGCCGACAGTTGGCGCGCCAGGTAGGGGGCGCTGCGTGACATTTCTCTTATGTTCCCATTTGATCTCAAGGGATGGCGAGCAGATCCAACCCATTTCCCATGGGCGCCTCGGATCCGCTCCCAGCGGGATACGAGGTTCGGTTCGGGAGTCTTGAGTTCAGGGCAACCGGCAACGGTTACCTCATGGAGCTCCTCTCGCCCAGACGCAAACCCGACACTCCGACTTCACCAGCCCGGCGCAATAGGCGCTCGAGCCAGCGCTATAGGCGCTCGAGCCAGCGCTCGCGACAAGCGCGCATGGAGCGGCGCAGGGTGGCATGCCTCAGCTCCCCCACGTGGGTTGAGGTTGGCATGTCGCAGCTCAGCATCACGGCCGACGGAGCCACCACTTCGTCATCACGTGCTCCGGCGCCGTCTGCGCCGGCAGCATCATCGACTGCAGCCCTAGTGCCTCCCAGGGAGGGCGCGACTGCGCCGTCGCCCTTTCCCTTCTGGATGCGCAATGCTGCCACCTACGCCTCTTCATCCAGCACCAACTTCACCGAGTATGAGGATCTGCCGGGTCATCACCACCTCTCGATCCGCAACCTCATCACGTCATCTCCTGATGACTCCTACCCCGAGACGGCGGGTTCGATCGCTGACGACATCTGCTTCTTCATGGACAACTTCACGGCCGAGGAGGCCGAGGACTACTCCGGGGTCCGCGACCCCGACGCTTTCTGCTCGTTCCAGCTCGCGGCGGCTTACTGCCTCACCTACTCCGAGGACTCTAGCGAGGGGGATTACAGTCCCACTCGGGAGTGCTTCATGGCCGAGCTCGCGGACGGGCAAAACGACGACGCCCCAGACGATGGCGGGAACGGCGGGGCAGACGCGCAGGCAAACCAACCAGTGGTGCCTATCGCGACCCCTTCTTCTTCGTCAAGCTCGGCGGCGCGGCAGGCACTGCTGGCGCAACTCAAGGAGCTTCAAGCCAAGCTCGACGAGCAGCGCCGGCAGACACAGGAGCTGCGCACTGTGCTCGAACAGCAGCGCACCCCGCGTGGCGCACAAGCCCAGGCGGCGGCACGCGTTGCCCGGGAGCGGATCCTAGCCGACGACAACGTCGACAAACCTTCGGAACTGAAAACGGCCGGCGAGAAACTCGTTGCTGCGGCCTACCTACTCCAAGCAATGCCCGAGCCATCAACGACTTCGGGTCACAACCTGTGCTGCGAGGCACAGGTGCTCATCGAGCAAGCTGCTGTGCAGCAGGCCGAGAGCTCTTCGTCTCGCATGCGCTCGATAGTCCCGAAGCAGGCCGGTGGGACTGCATAGCAGGACCACGAGGCTTCGGTGTACACTCCACCAGGAGGGAAGGGAAAGGCAGCCGCAGCGCACGGAGCGAAAGCACCCTCGGTGCACGACCGCATCGGAAAGACTCCCGCAAGGGAGCGACTCCACGACACGCGCGGACACGCCGGCGACAGCGACGCCCGTAACATCATAAATGGCAAGAAGTACACCCCTCGACGGGGTGGTCGCTTCGACCCCGAGCACGATAGGGGCGAGTCACCGGAGCCTCCGGGCACCCATGTGTTCAGCCGGGAGATTCGTACCGCTCCCTTTCCCCCGCGCTTTCGACAGCCCACCACCCTCGTCAAATACTCGGGCGAGACCGATCCCGCGATCTGGCTCAACGACTACCGCCTAGCATGCCAGCTGGGCATTGCGACAGACGACACGGTCATCATCCGCAACCTCCCCCTTCACCTCGCTGACGCCACACGAACGTGGCTCGAGCACTTGCCTGCGGACCAGATCCACAACTAGGCCGACCTAGTCAAGATCTTCATAGGCAACTTCCAGGGCATGTACGTGCGCCCTGGGAACTCCTGGGACCTCAAAGGGTGCCGGCAGAAGCCCAATGAGTCCCTGTGCGACTACGTGTGGTGCTTCTCCAAGCAATGCACTGAGCTTCCCAGCGTCACCCACGTCGAGGTCATCAACGCCTTTCTCTAGGGCACGACGTGCAGGAACCTGTTGCACGAGCTTGTGCGAAACCATCCCGCCAGTACCAACGAGCTATTCGATGCTGCCACCAACTACGCCACCGGCGATGAGGTAGTTGGTGCCATCTTTGACGGCAAGGCGAACAAGCACAAGGAAGATACGCCCGCAGAGGGCGGCAGCGTCAAGACCAACGCCCCCGCCAAGAAACAAAAGCGGGAGAAGAAAGGGAAGAAGCCGGTCCCACCGAACAAGCGCGGACCGGGACAGGCGGAATACTCCGACGAGGCCTTCATCGCTGCCCCGGACCGAAAAGGACCTCGAGGCCCCCCTCGAGGCGGCGGCGACCTATTCGACGACATGCTCAAGAAGCCGTGCCCTTACCACAAGAGCTCGGTCAACCACACCCTCGAGCAGTGCGAGATGCTCAGGAAGTACTACAACCGCGTCGCGCATCGTGACGAGGGCAAGACGAAGGATGCTGGCGACAAAGGTGGAGCCGACGGGTTCCCCTCGGTGGAGAACGCCTTCTTCATCTTCGGAGGACCGACGACAAACATGACCTCTCGGCAGCTCAAGCGTGAGCGCCGGGAAGTCTTCTCCGTCACCAAGGCCACTCCATCCTACCTCGACTGGTCGGAGGACACCATTTCCTTCGGCCGCGAGGACCACCCCGACTACGTCCCACACCCGGGACGGTACCCGCTTGTTGTCGACCCCATGATCGGCAACACCCGCTTCTCCAAGGTGCTCATGGACGGAGGCAGTAGCCTCAACATCATGTACGCCCACACCTTGGAGCTCATGGGGATCGGATTGAACAAGCTCCGCCCCAGCAAGTTGCCATTCCATGGCGTTGCACCGGGGAAGCGAGTCCAACCCCTCGGCCAGATCGACCTACCCGTCTGCTTCGGCACGGCATCCAACTACCGCAAGGAAGTGCTCACCTTCGAGGTAGTGGGGTTTCGGGGAGCCTACCACGCCATCCTTGGACGTCCCTGCTATGCCAAGTTCATGGCCATCCCCAACCACACATACCTCAAACTGAAGATGCTGGGCCCGAGGGGTATCATCACCGTCGGCTCCTCGTTCGAGCACGCCTACAAGTGCGACGTCGAGTGCGTCGAGCACGCGGAGGCTCAAGCGGAGGACGAGGCCCTCGCAACCACCCCCGACAAGATGGCAGGCGAGGCCTTGGACTCCATGCACCGGCACGCGGGCAGCTTCGAACCCGCCGAGGGTATCAAGAAGGTGCCCCTTGACCCGAATCACCCCAGCGACAAGGTGTTGCAGGTCAGCGCCACCCTCGACAGTAAATAGGAAGTGGTGCTCATCGGCTTTCTCCGCGCCAACGCAGACATCTTTGCGTGGAGCCCCTCGGACATGCCTGGCATACCGAGGGAGGTCGCCGAGCACTCCCTTGACATCCGACCCAACTCCAAGCCGGTGAAGCAGCGCCTGCGACGCTTCGACGAGCTCAAGCGCCGGGCGATCGGCGAGGAGCTGCAGAAACTTCTGGTGGCCGGATTCATCAAGGAGCTATTCCATCCCGAGTGGCTAGCTAATCCTGTGTTAGTAAAGAAAAAGAATGGAAACTGGAGGATGTGCGTAGACTACACTAGTTTAAATAAAGCATGTCCGAAGGTTCCCTTTCCTTTGCCACGTATTGATCAAATCGTTGATTCAACTGCGGGATGCGAACTTTTATCCTTTCTTGATGCTTATTCCGGTTACCACCAAATTAAGATGAAAGAGTCCGACCAGCTCGCGACCTCTTTTATCAAACCTGTCGGTACCCTGTAGCAGGGATACCCACTCTTACTGCAGCAAGGTAGGACCTGCGTAGTTATCCGTAACTGCGCGGAAAGGACGGAGTAGCCAGGCCCCACGGGTCAGGCTCTTCCCTCACCAGGCCAACGGCCCCGGACCCGTTCCCCGCCTGGGGATGGGTCCGGAGACGCCACGTGTCTCTAAGGAAGGGAAGCTCTGAGCTAACGGCCGAGGCCTCGGACCCCCCCCCCCGTAGGGGTCCGGGACCTCCTGCGTCCATCCGGACTTCCCATACTGCGTGGGGATCCGGAGCCGCCACGTGTCCCGGAGGCACGGGTTCGAGCGCGAGCCTTCCGCTGGAAGACTCGCCCACCCACTGCATTTAATGCTGGTGGGTGAGGCGTGCTCTGCCACCGCAGCACGCGGGGCAGGCCTTGTCAGGCCCCGCTGTGCATCGCGTGTTACCGAGGTACACAGTGCAGCCGCGCCCGCGCAGAGCCGTCCTCAGCATTAAGTGGATACGACGGCTCGGCGCTTTTCCATCATGCCACCTACGCCGCAAGCTACACGACCCGTTTAGCTACGTGGCAGGCGACGCCGCTGGCTACGACTGGCGCCGTTCCGACAAGACAGCACCTGGACATGCTGAACGGGGTACTCCAAGAGCAGGCAAAGATATCCAGAGAAATATCTCCTTTGCCTGCAACGCCATAATGTATGAACAGTACGTTATTTTATACTTTATCGCTGGGCCCACTTGCCGGGGTCCCAGCAGCCATGTACGCGCCTCCCTTGAGATATAAAAGGGAGGCGCTCGCTGGGCACGCCCATACTCAGACAGGCTCTCGAAAACTCTCTCTCTCTCTCTCTCGGGAAGGCAATACAACACACAGTGGACGTAGGGTATTACGCTCCGGCGGCCTGAACCACTCTAATCCCGCTATGTTCATCGTGTTCTTGAGCGAGATCGAACTAAGACTAGCTAACCCCCGAGTTCACACCCTCTGGGCTAGGGCGGGTGCCTTCCGCCACCCGGCTGTGGTTTGCAGCACCACGACATTTGGCGCGCCAGGTAGGGGCATTTAGCTGGTCGCAGTTCATCTCTTCTTTGTCCCCATGGTTCGTGTGGACGACGTAGAGATGACGGAGGGTGTGGCGTCCTCCACGCCACACGCCCCTCGTGTTCCTGCTCCAGGGGCAACTGTGCCTGCGGAGCAGCCACCGTCGGCGGCGCAGCGCGCTGCTCGTCGGCAAGAGTCAGGGCGCCCATCAAGGGCCCCCTCACAAGCTGCGAGCGGCGGAGCGCTGGCAGCGGCTAGGGAGTTGTTTCGCAACCCCCCGGCTGAAGTAGCCTCGCCAGACGCCCTGAGGTAGTGGCGGGACGACGTTGACCGTCTCCTCCACTTGGCTCAGGCCTCCCCCAGTTCTGCAAGGACTGGGCAACGACCTCTGCCCGGCAACGCGGTGGTACCCTACCGCCAGCGTCAGGGCGGTGCGTCGGCGTCAGTGCGCTCCCCTACCGTGAGGGGTGGACGAACAGAAGACCTGCGGGCGGAGCTCAACCGTCAGCGCGCGGGAGAGGATGCCCGCATCTCCGTTGAGAGGGCGCGAGAGCGCCGTCTTAACATTGAGGGCCGCAACCACAACGCCGACTTGGACGTGGTGGCACCCAAGCCCCTGGTGAACGCCCGGATACAGCCAGGCGCACCAGTTGCTGGGATGGGCTGCGCAGCGCTGGCGGACCACCTCTGCGCCGTGGCATGGCCATCCAAGTTCCGCCCCCACCTGCCGGAAAAGTACGACGGTACCACTAACCCGTCGGAGTTCCTGCAGGTGTACGTTACCGCCATCACAGCGGCTGGTGGTAACGGCGCAGTCATGGCAAGCTACTTTCATGTAGCCTTGTCTGGGCCAGTCCAGACCTGGCTCATGAACCTCACACCTGGGACGATCCAGTCCTGGGAAGAGCTCTGTGCAAGGTTCACAGCGAACTTCGCCAGTGCATACCAGCAGCATGGTGTGGAGGCACACCTTCACACCGTGAGGCAAAAACCTGGAGAAACGCTCCGGGCCTTCATCTCGCGCTTCACCAAGGTACGGGGTACCATTCCTCGTATCTCAGATGCATCTATTATTACTGCTTTCCGCCAGGGGGTATGTGACGAGAAGATGCTCGAGAAGCTGGCGACGCACGAGGTGGAAAGCGTCACTACGCTTTTCTCCCTGGCAGACAAGTGTGCCAGGGCCGCTGAGGGCCGTGCATGGCACTCAGCCCCCCAAGACGGAGACGCCAAGGCTGACGGCTCCGGTGCTACCGCTCAGGGCGATGGCAAGAAGAAGAAGAACAAGAACCGGAGTCGCGGGGAACCGCATACTGGCGGACCAATCATTGCAGCAGCACCAGCGGCGGCGCCGGCTGTGGCAGCAGCGGCTGGGGGCCAGAATTCACATGGCAAACGCCCTCGCCCGCAAGGTGGAAGGGAGGTTCATGCCCAGTGCATACCACCGCTCGCCACAGCGCCGCTGACTGCCGCGAGATCCAAAAGCTCGCGAAGCGGGTCAGTGGGCGGCGTGAGCAGTCCTCCAAAGACGGTTCACCCCCTCCTCGCCAGCGGGCCGGCAAGGAGATGGCCTCCGACAGCGGGGCCGCGGCCGGGGAGAAGGAGCTGGGGTACCAATCCCCCGCTCGAGAGCTGAAGGGCGTCTACCACGACGACTCCGACTCCGACAACGGCGACCGCCGCAAGAAGCTGTACGTAATGTACGGCGGAAGCTGGGAGCTTGTCTCCCGGCGGGACGTAAAGACCCTTCGTCGGGAGGTCCTTTCGGTGAAGCCGGGGGTCCCGAAGGCAGCGCCGCACCAGAGGTGGATGAACACCACCATCTCTTTCGAGCCATCCGACTGCCCGGAGAATATGGCCGGAGCTGGTGTACTACCTCTAGTCACCGTTCCTGTCATATCCAACGTAAGGCTTCATCATGTGCTGATTGACGGTGGGGCTAGCCTCAACGTCATCAGCTATGCAGCGTTCAAGCAGCTGCAGATCCCGGAGTCCAAGCTGACTCCCTCTCGCCCATTCTCCGGAGTGGGCCCGCACCCCGTGTTCCCTCTGGGGAGCATCACATTGCCGGTCACGTTCGGGACCGAGGAGAACTTCCGCACAGAGAGCGTTCTGTTCGATGTTGCGGAGGTGAACCACCCGTTCAACGCCATCATTGGCCAACCGGCACTCTACCGCTTCATGGCCATTGCTCATTATGGGTATTTGGTCTTAAAGATGCCTTCCCCTGCCGGAGTCCTCACCGTGCAGGGCGACCGCACCGCTGCCGTTGCTGCAGTTGAAAGACTGCATGCTCTGGCGGCAGAGGCTGCACGTTCCGAGGAGGATCCATCCACCTCGCAACCCAAGGCGCCTGCAAAGGATCCCAAGGTCCAACGACTCCAACCGTCCGATCCGGACCATGTTCCCGTGAAGACGGTGCAGATTGGAGCGGACTCCACCAGGACCACCCGCATCGCGGGGAACCTGGAGGAGAAATAGGAAGACGCGCTCATCGCTTTCCTCCGGGCAAATGTTGATGTGTTCGTCCGGGAACCGTCGCAGATGCTCGGGATCCCCAGGGAAGTGATCGAGCACAATCTGAGGATCTACCCCGACGCCACGCCGGTGCGCCAAAAGCCTCGGAAGCAGTCCGTGGAGCGGCAGAACTTCATCCGCGAAGAAGTCCGCAAGCTCCAACACGCCAGCTTCATCGAGGAAGTCCACCACCCCGAGTGGTTGGCCAATCCGGTCGTCGTCCCAAAGGCCAACGGGAAGCTTCAGATGTGCATCGACTACACCAGCCTCAACAAGGCATGTCCTAGAGACACCTATCCTCTTCCGCGTATCGATCAGATCATGGACTCCACCTCTGGGTGTGACCTTTTGTCTTTCCTAGATGCGTACTCTGGTTTCCACCAGATTCAGATGTCTAGAGAGGATAGGAAGCATACTGCCTTTGTAACAGTAGATGGGCTTTATTGCTACATTGTCATGCCATATGGTCTAAGGAATGCCTTACCCACGTTTGTACGAGCTATGAACAAAACCTTCTGTAATCTAATTAGAGATATTGTTGAGGTTTATGTCGATGACATTGTGGTCAAGACTAAGGTAGGGTCAACACTAGTGGAGGACCTGTCCCTCGTCTTCGACCGGCTCCGCGCCACGCGCACGAAGCTGAACCCCGAGAAGTGCATTTTCGGCGTCTCAGCAGGGAAGCTGCTGGGTTTCCTGGTCTCACATCGAGGAATCGAGGCAAACCCAGCCAAGATCAAGGCGATCGAAGCGATGAGGCCTCCTGGCCGCATCAAGGACGTCCAAAAGCTTACTGGATCTCTCGCTGCTCTTAGCCACTTCATATCGAGGCTGGCTGAGAGGGCCCTTCCCTTCTTCAAGCTATTGAGGAGGTCCGGTCCATTTTCTTGGACCGAAGAGGCTGAACAGGCCTTCCAGGAGCTGAAGCAGCACCTCACCTCACTGCCAGTATTGGTGGCTCCAGAGCCCGGTGAGCCGTTGTTTTTGTATCTTGCTGCGTCTGCGGAGGCAGTCAGCATGGTGCTGGTCGCCGAAAGGACGGAGCAAGCTCACCAGGGAAACACCAGGGTCCCCCCGGCCAAGGATGGTGAGCCGGACCCCGGACACGGGGGCCCGTCAGCCTCACCCCAGCTTGAAGGTCCAGATCCCGCACAAGCGGGTCCGGAGGAGCCTCGACCCAGTGGGAACCCGGAACCGCTGGGGGCCCAAGGACCCGGGTCCGGAGGAGCTTGAAGGACCTGATGTGGTGGATAAGGGCGAGCCGGACCCGGTAACTAGGGTTCGGACCGTCCAAAAGCCAGTTTACTACGTCAGCGAAGTCCTCCACGAGGTGAAGGCCAGGTATCTTGAGACGCATAAACTTATCTATGCAATACTTATTGCGTCCAGGAAACTGCGCCACTACTTTCAGGCACACCGAGTTGTCGTAGTGACCTCTTACCCGTTAAGAGCGATCCTGCACAACTCCAACGCCACAGGCAATATCACCAAGTGGGCGGCAGAGCTGGCTGAGTTCCAACTGGACTTCCAGCCACACCATGCAGTCAAGAGCTAGATCCTGGCTGATTTCATAGCGGAGTGGACTCCTTCCCCAAGCAATTCTGGGGATCCGGACGTCAACGCCGGGCTCCCGGAGCCAGAAATCAGGACACCGGTCTTCACCGAGCCCCACTGGACACTCTTCTTCGACGGGTCCGCCCGCGAGAAGTGGGCCGGAGCTGGTGTGGTCCTCACCGACCCAAACGGAGATCAGCTGAAGTACCTGGTGCACCTTGAATTCAAGGCCACCAACAACATGGCGGAGTACGAAGCTCTGATCTTTGGCCTGACGCAAGCCCTCTCATTGGGGGTCCGGCAGCTTCTGGTGAAAGGGGACTCCCAGCTAATCATCAAGCAGGTCCGAGGGGATTGCAACTGCAACAATCCCCAGCTCGCGGCATACCTCATACACGTGAGGAAGCTCGAGAAGGACTTCGACGCCTTGGAACTGCAACATGTTCCCCGCGAGCACAACTCAGCAGCAGATGATCTCTCTGCGAGAGCATCTACTTGGGCATCCGTGCCCGAGGGTGTCTTCGAAAGACGGCTGCTGAGACCTACCGTCCAGCCTACCGAACTGGGTGAAGGGGATCAAGCTAGCACCTCGAAGCCAGCGGTCCCGGCAGCATTCCACCTATGGTGCCCGACCTGGGCTGTGTGCTCCATTGAGGATCCTAGTGACCTCATAGAGCCACCCCGACCTACTCAGGGAGCTCCCGATGCATGGATCTCCGAGATCTGGGACTACCTCAAAGATAACATCCTCCCTGATAACGATGTGTCCGCTGAGCGCATAGTCCGATTGGCTAAACGCTACGCGGTGGTAGAAGGGGATCTCTACCGCCGTGGCACCAACGGAGTCCTCATGCGGTGCATTTCCCAGGGAGAGGGCTGTGAGTTGCTCGCTGAGATCCATGGAGGCGAGTGCGGAAATCATTCATCCTCTCGCACGCTTGTTGGCAAGGCCTTTCGGCATGGCTTCTACTGGCCAACAGCACTCCAGGATGCGGCTGAGCTGGTAAGGTCCTGCAAAGCATGCCAATTCCATGCAAAGCAAATACACACACCGGCTCAAGCTCTGCAGATGATTCCGCCCTCATGGCCATTCGCTGTGTGGGGTGTGGATATCCTGGGGCCATTCCCCCGGGCTGTCGGCGGGTACCGGTTCCTCTATGTCGCCATCGACAAGTTCACCAAGTGGCCGGAGGTTACCCCTGTGGTGAATATCACTAAGAAATCAGCAGTCGCATTCCTCAGGTCCATTGTGTGCAGATTTGGCGTCCCAAACCGCATCATCGTGGACAATGGGACCCAATTCAAAAGCAGACTCTTCCAAGAGTACTGTGAGGACATCGGCATCCAGCTATGCTTTGCGTCCGTAGCACACCCCCGCAGCAATGGACAAGTTGAGAGAGCGAATGCAGAGATCCTCAGGGGACTCAAGACCCGCACTTACAACTGCTTGAAGAAGTATGGTGCCAAATGGGTTGATGAGCTTCCGTGCGTACTATGGGGCAACCGGACGACGCCCAACCAAGCTACCGGGGAGACTCCATTCTTCCTGGTCTACGGGGCTGAAGCATGCCTTCCCCCAGAAATTCACCTGGACTCACCACGGGTCCAGGCTTTTGATGAATCCATGCAGGAGCAGCTGCGGCGAGATGACGTGGACTTCATTGACGAACGAAGATGGCGAGCAGCAATCCGAAACGCACGATACAACCAGGCGCTCCGGCGCTATCACCAACGGTTCATGCACAGCAGGGAGCTCCGGGCTGGCGACCTCGTCCTCAGACGGATCCTGAACCGAGCAGGGCTCCACAAACTTTCCCCCAGCTGGGAGGGGCCCTTCAAGGTCACAGAGGTATGCCGGCCCGGATGCGTTCGCCTCGCCACCGAAGATGGAGTGCCGCTGCCCAACCCATGGAACATAGAGCATCTGCGTAAGTTTTACACCTAGGCAGAACAGGGAAATAAACTTTTCCTTTGTAATAAGATAGAGTTAGCGTGCGGCCCAGAGCGGTTGGGGGCCACCCTCGTAAACCCGACCTCTGGCATCCATCGCACCGTCGGCTAACGCGCGGCTCAGAGCGGTAGAGGTCCGACCTCGTAAACCCAGCCTCTGGCATCCATCGCGCAAGCCATGTACATCAAGATTGCAAAGGAAAGATTTTCTCCTAGTTCTGTCTTTGTGTCAAAGATAATTTTCGCATTTCGATTCTCGAAGATTTCGCTTTTCTAACCCCCGCGGGGACCTCTACCCTTGTTGCTATAACTAAGATCTGCATTGAGCTGCTGGACTGCAGTACAGATACGGACCCTCTTGCTGCTGGAGAGGGGTCCGGACCCCTAGGGACCTACTCTGGAGAGCGGGTGCTTGTTTCCTGGGGTGGTCCGGAGCCCTGTGTAGCCGCTTAGCTGGTTCCGTACCCAAAAGCCTACACACTCCACCACCCTGTAACGAGTACTCTAGTACCTGGAGCTGGGTAATTAGGGGCCCGGACCTCATTCCAGCTCAAGAGTTGGCTTCCTAAGTCCTACACGGCATGTCCAGCCCTATATCTCAAAGGATCGAGTACAACAAAGTGACCTCACCCACTGCTGCGAAGGGTCCGGGACGGTGAAGCCAGGTCCGGAAAGATCGTGCTTGTTTCCTGCAGTGGTCCAGAGCCCTGTGTAGCGCCTTAGCCTGGTTCCGTACCCTGAGCCTACGCACTCCACCACTCGGTAACAAGCACTGAGCTACCTGGACCTGTGCATCTAGAGCCCCGGACCTGGTATCAGCCTGGGACCAGTCCAGGATGACTCCCGCGGGCCTGCTACTAAGCTGTAACTTTGAAGTGGTACACAGGCAAAACCTTGAATGGTGGTAGTCAGTCTCAACCATTGAGCCTACCTACCGGGGGTCCCGGCAGCCGCTTTAAAATTTCATGCAGATCAAGATCCAGTCTCGGTGGTAGACAGACTCAAAAACAACTGAGACTATCTCCCAGGGGGCCAGGGCATTCGCTTTGTGCCACGACATCTGCATGTGACAAACAGCTAAGTTGCAATATCATTACTATCGTATAAGCGGAATTCAATCTTCCTCTCTGTAGTTCTGTATGCTACACAGGGAACAAGACGCTTGCTCGCCTTACAAACTATGCGGCACCTAAGCCCAAGGAGGTCCGGAGCATCTTCTTCAGCTCAGGTGGCAGACAGGTCCAATCAACTGAACCTATCCGCCAGGGGGCCAGGGCGCCGGGGTGCTGCATACCGCAAATCAACAACTGACAAACAGCTAAATTGAAGTTTCTTCTATTTCAAAAAATTTCAGCTAGTACAACGTTTGTTACATAATGCAAAAGGAAAAAGATACAATGCCCAGCTTAAGGGTCTGCAGGCTCCCGCTTGAAGTAGGCGGCAACGAAGTCGACGACCTCCTGCACGCTATCCCGAGCGGCGGCCTCCGTGTCCGCTACAGGGCCATCGACCACGGGTGCTAGCGAGATGGCCGGGTCGTGGCTCCGGAGGCAGGTCAGGATGTGCTCTGCCACCATCCGGATCAGCTCGCGACCCTCGGCTTCGAGCTGGCCAGCAAGGACCGGCCCCAGACGCTGGAGCCTATTCGAAGCAGAATTCAGCACTGGGAGGGCGTCAGCTATCGAAGCTGGCGGCTCCGCCACCTGGATTGGGCTCAGTCCAAGTGGCACCAGTGCCAGGCTCGCTTCGGTCGCCCAGTCAGCGATCCGCTGGGCCTCCACGCGCTGGTCCTCCTGGTGCTTCCGGACCGCCTCTCGCACCCGGGTGTCCAGAGCCGCCTTGGCCACCTCCACCTCGCGGGACCTCTCCTCGAGCTCGCAGGACCTCTCCTCGAGCTTGGCCTCCCTCTGCTCCGCCGACTCCTTCAACTTCTTGAGCGAGTCTCGCTGGCGCCCAAGTTCCTTCTCTATGCCGGTGGCGTGGGCCTCCCGCTTGGCGAGGGATTTCTGGCCCTCCTCCAAATCCACCTCGTCGACAGTTAGCTGGCTGGCTCTCTCCTGCAGTTGCTCGCGCCATCCCTGCAGAGTCGCAGAGAAGACGTCGAGCTCCTGCCTCCGGACCTCGAGGTCGGACCGCTGAGCTGCGAAGCCAACAACCTCCAGGGTGAAATCCTTCTCCCGCTGCGCCAAGGTTTTCTCCCGGTTCGACACTGCGAACTCCCGGTCAAACACCTTCTTAAGGTTGGCTCGGTAGGCCTCTTGGTCCGCCTTGAGCTTCGACCGAGCTTCCGCAGCACGGGAGGCTTCAGCCTTGTGCGCCTCCAGGCGGGTGTGCCAGACGGAGAGGCGCTGGCGCTCGCTCTCCAGAGCAGACCACTCCCGTCGGAAGGCCGCCTCGGCGGAGGAGGTTGATTCCTCGATCGACCGCCGGACCTGAAACAGCACCTGGGGGAGGGGAGTCACATCCTCCTCCGGGAGTTGGAGCTGCAGGAGCCGCCTGCCAAAGACCACCTCCAACTCCTCCTCTGCAACAGGACCGGAGCTGGAGGTGGGGGCTTCTGCTGCAGCACTTGTCTCCGCCGTCTCCGCTGCCACCGCGTCGGGTGCGGCTGTGCCCAGCACCGGCGCCTCCGCCGCCGATGCGTCGGTTGCGGCTGCGCCCAGCACCGGCGCCGCCTCCGCCGATGTGTCGGGCGCGGCTGCGCCTAGCACCGGCGCCGCCTCCGCCGCCGCGTCGGGTGCGGCTGCGCCCAGCACCGGCGCCGTCTCCGCCGCCGCGTCGGGTGCGGCTGTGCCCAGCACCGGCGCCTCCGCCGCCGCCACGTCGGGTGCGGCTGCGCCCAGCACCGGTGCCTCCGCCGCCGCAGCGTCAGGGGCAGCAGCGCCCAGAGCCGGCATCTCAGCCGCCTCAGCGCCGGGCGCGGATGCCCCAGCGCTTGCGCCTCTGCCATCGCTGCGTCGGGTGCGGCAACACCCAGCACCGGCGTTTCCGCCACCGCCACGTCGGGTGTGGTTGCGTTCAGTGCCGGCGCCTCCGCCGTCGCTGCGTCGGGCGCGGCTGCACCCAGCACCGGTGCCCCCGCCGCCGCTGCGTCTGCTGCCTCCGCCACAGGTGCCCCCGCTGCCGCAGCATTGTGTGCTGCTGAGTCTGGAAATGACGCACCTGTCAGCATCACGTCGCGCACCACCGGGCTGGCATAGGTTGCTGTACCTGAGGGTCCGGCACCCGCCGTCGCCGTTGCTGTTGACGCCGAGGCCGCGGACGCCTGGGTGCCAGCCGACGAGCCGGCAATGGTGGAAGAACTGCTGGGGCGGCGACCCCTGGCAACAAGGTGGAGAAGCCTTCAGCAAAAAGCGGGACACCTGGCACAAGAGAAGAGAGCAGGATAACACTAACCCAGAAGTGCCAGGTACCCAGCGTCCTCAGAGGCCCGGCCTCTTCTCCTGCAGCTGCTGCTGTTGCTGCTGCTGTCCCCGTGGGTGCGGCATAGGCGCAACCCGGGCTTGCTCTTGATGCTGCTGCTGTCCCCGAGGCTGCGGCATGGGCGTGACCCGGGGTTGCACCTGTTGCTGCTGTTGCCGCATTCGCGCCCGCTGCAGCTGCTCCTGCGGCTGCTGCTGCTGCTGCTGTTGCTGCCGGCGGGAGGAATTCCTCGGCGGCGATGGTGGTGGTGCAGTCCCCCCAGAGGACCCGCGAGGGCCGGTAGCCCGGGAGCTACCCTGGCCCGCGCCCTCAGAGGTCCTCTGGCGCTTCGCGGCGGACTCCGAGATCAGGGTCCCGTCGCCCCTGAGTAGCCTACGCCGGCCTGCATCTCCCAACGATGCACCGGAGCTGCTTTGTACCTGGCTGGAACCAGCCGTGGCGGCGCTGCTGGCCGCGGCCTGCTTCCCCTTCGTGGTGGCGCCGGACCCCGCGGTGCTCAGTATAGCTTGATCCCCTGACGCGCCAGGGATCCGGAGCCCACGGTTCGGATCGCCCACGGTCTGGCGTGGGGCCAGCCCCCCGTCATCAAGAGTTGGCAGGGTAGCCAGCACTGCCACCCTCGCGGAGTCCTCGCAGAGGGGAACGATTCCCTGGGGGAGGATCAGGTTCTCTAGGATGAAGGCGTCTCCCGTCACGTTCCGCACCAGGACCTCCAGGGCTTACTGGGTCAGGTCGCTCCCCTCCCCGCGGTGGGTCCTGCTGCAGTCGTTGAGGCCGGTGAAGTTCCACGCAGGACGCGGCCGCTGCTTCAGGGGTGCGATCCGGCGCTTCAGGAAATCTCCAAGCACGTGCCACGAGGTGAGGCCGCTCTCCGCCAGCGACCTGATCTTGCCCAGCATAGAGTCGAATTCCGGCTGCAGGGACGGCTTGGCCCTCCAGGTTGCGCGGTCGGAGGCGGGCCCCTCGGTTGGCAGGGCGAGGCGCTCGTTGGCTTTGGTGGTGGCGATCACCCAATCCCTGCGCCACTCCTCCCACTTCCCGCCAGTGAGGCCGGGAATGTAAGGAGTCGGCAGGTCACACCTTATCTGGAAATAGTACCCCCCCCACTTCGTCCTTGCTCCTTCCGGACCTCACCAGAATGAAGAAGTGGCGAAAGAGGATGACGTAGGGCCGCACTCCCACGAACATCTCGCACATGTGCACGAAGATGGACGTCAGGAGGAGGGAGTGGGGCGTCAGGTGCTGAAGTTGGAGGCCGAAGTCTTCCAGCAGCAGCAGCAGGAACGAGGAAATCGGCAGTCCCACGCCGGTGGAGATAGGCCTGGGCATTCGGGTAACCCGAAAATTTCGGGTCGGGTAATTCGGGTTTTAGAAATTTCGGGTTTTAGAAATTGCTACCCGAAATTTGTTTGAAAAAAGAAGAACCCGACAATTCGGGTACCCGAAAATTCGGGTTCGGGTTCGGGTATACCCGAAATACCCGAAAAAGAAGAAGCCGCTGCTGGCCTGTAGATCGACAAGGAGGCGGGGGTAAGGTCGGCGCCGCCGTCGGCCGTCGCACACTCGCTTTTGCGGTAGCCAGTGGGTGCTGGCTTTGGTGTACCGTCGTGATGCGCCGCCAGGGACTGCAGGAGGTGCGGCAGGAACATGGGCGGAGGGCGCCGTGGCGGCGGCCGGGGAGCGCCTGGACGGAGGGCGCCGCGGCAGCGGCCGGCGCCACGGTGGCAGTTGGCGGGCCCCTGGGCGGTGGCGCGGTCGGCACCTCGGCCACCTCCTCCTCGAGACGAGGATGAGATGCGCGGCGGGGCGTTGGCGTCGAGCTCCACGGACCACGGCGAGGGGAGGACTGGAGCCTGGAGGCTGCAGGTGTGGAGCGCGTGGCGGAGGAGACGCGCCCGGACTCGACTGCCGCCGCCGCCGCCGAAGGCCCGAGGCCCCACCCTCCGCCGCCCATGGACTGCGGGAGCCTGAAGCGGGAGCCGGGGGCGTGAGAGGAGGCAGATCCGGCGTCGGCGGCCGCGGACTCGAGCTCCTGGCCACCTGCCGCCGCCGCCGACGGGACTGCAAGAGCCGGGGGCGTGGAGGAGGTGGATCCGGTGGGCGCGGACTCGCTCCTGGAGACGGGGAGACGGGGGCTGGCGGCGACGGGGAGAAGGGGCTTCGCCGGTCGCCGCCTAGGGTTAGGGGCCTGCACTACTGGGGCTGGCGTAGGGGTCTGGTCTGGGGGCTGGGGCGGCGCCGGCGCGGGGTCTGGTATGGGGGGGTGCAGTGCGTGGCATGGGGTTTGCTGGGCTGGGCGGCTGATGGGCTGCCTAGGGTTAGGGTGGAGCTTGATGGGCTGGGCTGAAACTGCAATGAAATAAACTTGGGCTGGGATGTTTTTCGGGTTTTTCGGGTACCGTGGCCCAATACCCGAATTACCCGTAATAATTTCGGGTACCGTGGGTTGGAACCCGAATTAGGTTTCGGGTTTTTCGGGTTCGGGTATTTCGGGTTCGGGCTCGGGTTTTTCGGGTTTGGACTTCGGGTTTCGGGTTTTATGCCCACCCATAGGTGGAGATGTGCGAGATGAATAGCACAAACTCCCCGGCGCGGAGGTTGCCAAGGGGAACCGAGCCTGCTCGGACCCCCCAGCCGGTCTCCTGAGCACTCCACCCAAGCAGGCAGCACACTGTGTTCAACTCTCCCTCGGTCTGGAAGCGGCGGGGATGAACAAGGGATGCCATCTCTCGGAGGAGTGAGGAGCAGCCTGCGTAGGGGAGAAAGGGGCAAGGAAAGCTCGAAGGCAAAGGGGCACAAAGGTTGGAAGGAAGAAGGCGAATGTGGGAAAGTAACCGCGGGAGGCGGTTCGCCCCATTATAAAGCCTGACTCAACCGGCACACCCCGGAACCGTCGCCGGAACCCAAGCGAAGCCCGCGCCTGGTGTTAACCGCCCAGTCCATGACATGGGGGCCCAGGTCCACCTGTCGGGGTGAGCGGGTAACCAACAAGGGTGCGAAAAGACGGGATCTGAACCGTCGCCCGCGCGCGCGGAGCGAGGCGGAAGCTGAGCTGACGTGCGCGTATTAAGCGCTGGCATGGCCAAGCTTTCCGGGAACTGCGCTGGTGGTAAATGATCCATTTACTCCGGCCGCAACAATGCCGAGCGCCGCGCGCGTGACTAGGTGAACCACTGTGCGTGGGGCCCATAGTCAGTAAGTCGTTGCGATGTGATGAGGCAGCAAACAACCCGATAGGTGGTCAAAGCCGGTCAAGTCCCCCGCAAAAGGAAGCTTCAAGCTATGAAGAGCCAAGTCGCAGTAGTGGTCCCACCTGCGGGTTCGTACCTCCCCCGAGGTGGGCCCGGGGGCCACTGTCGGTACCCTGTAGCAGGGATACCCACTCTTACTGCAGCAAGGCAGGACCCGCGTAGTTATCCGTAACTGCGCGGAAAGGACGGAGTAGCCAGGCCCCACGGGTCAGGCTCTTCCCTCACCAGGCCAACGGCCCCGGACCCGTCCCCCGCCTGGGGATGGGTCCGGAGACGCCACGTGTCTCTAAGGAAGGGAAGCTCCAAGCTGACGACCGAGGCCGCGGACCCCCCCCCCCCCCCCCCCCGTAGGGGTCCAGGACCTCCTACGCCCATCCGGACTTCCCATACTGCGTGGGGATCCGGAGCCGCCACGTGTCCCGGAGGCACGGGTTCGAGCGCGAGCCTTCCGCTGGAAGACTCGCCCACCAACTGCATTTAATGCTGGTGGGTGAGGCGTGCTCTGCCACCGCAGCACGCGGGGCAGGCCTTGTCAGGCCCCGCTGTGCATCGCGTGTTACCAAGGTACACAGTGCAGCCGCGCCCGCGCAGAGCCGTCCTCAGCATTAAGTGGATACGACGGCTCGGCGCTTTTCCATCATGCCACGTACGCTGCAAGCTACACGACCCGTTTAGCTACGTGGCAGGCGACGCCGCTGGCTAGGACTGGGGCCGTTCCGACAAGACAGCACCTGGACATGCTGAACGGGGGACTCCAAGAGCAGGCAAAGATATCCAGAGAAAGATCTCCTTTGCCTGCAACGCCATAATGTATAAACAGTACGCTATTTTATACTGCATCGCTGGGCCCACTTGTTGGGGTCCCAGCAGCCATGTACGCGCCTCCCTTGAGATATAAAAGGGAGGCGCTCGCTGGGCACGCCCATACTCAGACAGGCTCTCGCGAACTCTCTCTCTCTCTCTCGAGGGAAGGCAATACAACACACAGTGGACGTAGGGTATTACGCTCCGGCAGCCCGAACCACTCTAATCCCGCTGTGTTCATCGTGTTCTTGAGCGAGATCGAACTAAGACTAGCTAACCCCCGAGTTCACACCCTCTGGGCTAGGGCGGGTGCCTTCCGCCACCCGGCTGTGGTTTGCAGCAACACGACAAAACCTTTCGGCATGTACTGCTACGTCACGAGGACACATGCGCTACGTAATACGCCTACACTTCCCTGCGTCTAACAACATGGCGGAGTACGAGGCCCTCCTCAATGGCCTCCGCATCGCCATCGAGCTCGGCGTCAAGCGCCTCGATGTACGCGGTGACTCTCAGCTCGTCATCGACCAAGTGATGAAGGAGTTTAGCTGTCATGACCCGAAAATGGAGGAATACTGCAATGCAATACGCCGCCTCGAGGACAAGTTCAACGGCCTAGAACTTAACCACGTCCCGCGCAAGTACAACGAGGATGCCAACGAATTAGCCAAGATCGTGTCAGGGAGGACCACCGTCCCCCCGAACATCTTTGCTCGCGACATCGCCAAGCCCTCTGTCGATTTCAAGGATCCGGCGGAACCGGGCCCCTTGAACGCCGAGCCCCCCGGTGGGGCCCCTTGGTGGATGAGGCCGAGCCCATGGACACTGACTTCGAGACCTCCTCCATGGACGAGACCGAAGCAATGGAGATCGACGAGGCCCCGCTTCTGCGAGACTGGCGCACCCAGTACCTCGACTAGATGATTCGAGGGATCCTACCCTCGGACTGCGCTTAGGCGCGGCGCCTCACCAGGCGGGCCAAGTCTTTCGTCGTGATCAACAGAGAGCTGTACAAGCGCACTCCCTCGGGCATCTTGCAACGCTGCATCCCGATTTCCGAGGGCAAGGAGCTGATCCGTGACATCCATGTAGGCATCTGCGGTCACCACGCCGCGCCGCGCACCCTCGTGGGTAACGTGTTTCGACAAGGCTTTTACTGGCCCACCGCGGTCGCCGACGCCACCAACGTTGTGCGAACCTACGAGGGTTGTCAGTTCTTCGCTCGAAAGACGCACCTCCCGGCCCACGCTCTGCAGACCATCCCCATCACGTGGACGTTTGCAGTGTGGGGATTGGACCTCGTTGGCCCGCTGCAGAAGGCGCCTGGGGGCTACATCCACTTGTTGGTGGCAATCAACAAATTCTCCAAGTGGATCGAGGCTCGACCCATCAGCAAGATCAGATCCGAGCAGGCTGTTCTGTTCTTTATCGACATTGTCTTCAGGTTCGGGGTCCCGAACTCGATCATCACTGACAACGGCTCCCAGTTCATGGGCAAGAAATTCTTGGCATTCTGCGACAGCTACCACATACGCGTGGACTGGTCGGCTGTGGCGCACCCACAGACGAATGGGCAAGTGGAGCGTGCCAATGGCATGATCCTCCAAGGCCTCAAGCCAAGGATCTTCAACAAGCTGAACAAGTTTGGCCGGAGGTGACTCACAGAGCTACCCTCGGTTATCTGGAGCCTGAGGACGACCCCAAGCAGAGCCACGGGCTTTACCCCGTTCTTCCTCGTCTATGGCGCCGAGGCCATGCTCCCCACCGACTTGGAGTATGGGTCACCGAGGCTCAAGGCCTTTCAAGAGCAGCAGAACCAGCAAGCCCGCGAGGACTCGCTGGATCAAGTGGACGAGGCTCGAGACGTGGTGCTCCTACACTATGCACGTTACCAGCAGGCCCTGCGAAGATACCAAGCATAGAGAGTTCGACGCCGAGACCTCAACAAGGGCGACCAGGTGCTGAGGCTTCGACAGGACAACAGGGGATGCCACAAGCTTTCACCACCGTGGGAAGGCCCATACATCATCGCCGAGGTGCTCAAGCCCGGCACGTACAAGCTGGCGAACGAAAACGACGAAGTCTTCACCAATGCTTGGAACATACAGCAGCTACGTCGCTTCTATCCTTAGAGTTCTAAGCTATTTGTACATCGTTTGTTCTCGTATTTACGATTTCCTGAAACAATAAAAAAGTATGCTTTACTTGTTTATTTTTTGGGAATCTTCCGGACCCTCGGGGCTCGGACGCGCACGAACACTGAGGTACGCTTGGCTTTACCCTCGGCAAAGCCAAGCCTCCCTCGGGGGCTACTACAGGGGGAACCCCTGAACGTCCCCAAAAAATCGCCAACGTTTTTTCGAAAAATTTCTGTTTCTAAGTTTCTCGTATACTTGGGAAAAAATGGGCGCGAGGCATAAGCGACTACGGTACGGGACCGGCCGAGTCGCGGGACCGCCTACGCCTCTGGGATACGGCACCCCCCTCACCACCCCACGCCTAAGTCGCTTATGAACGCGAAATTCCTCGCAGAAGTTTACCTAAGTCACATACGAGAACACGGAAATAGAGTAAAGAAAATGAGGGCTCGAACGCACAAGGCCTCGATGGGCCACACTGTCGATTTACAATAACCAATTTCTTACATCCACAAGTACTATTACGACAAGTAATAACTTATTTACATGGGCTCCGAGGCCCAAACTTTCTACAGGTTACCATCCCCCCTTGCGGGTCTTCAACAGCATCGAACTCGGCTATGGGGGGGTGCCATCTTCAAGCTTCCCGGCCAGGACGGTGGCGAACCCCTCTACGGCGGCATCGGCGTTGTTCATGATGGCCGACGCAGTGTCCGGGCTGGCGTTGTTTGGGACCACGTACCCCGACGACACTCTCTGGAGGTCCATGATGTAGTGCGTTGAGGCCACGGCGAGGGCTCGCAGAACACCAAGGCGGAAGGTGCTCTTGGCGTGCTCGGCGATCCGGCCACCTAGCGCTTGCAGGTGGCTGATCACCGAGCTACCAGACATGGCGCCGTCCCCCTCGAGCTCTTGGCACACGCTCACAGCGGTCCGCTCCAGGTCAGCGTATTCAGCCTGCGCCGCCATGAGTGCGGTGTTGACAGCCTCCTTCGTCGCAGTCTCGTCTGCCACTTTTTGCCTCAGCTCTGATCAGAGAAACCAAGATAAGCTGCGATAAATTCAGATCAAACAACAGTGAAATCTCGAGTGCTTACCCGCGATTAACCTTTGCGCCTCTTCCTGCTGGATCCGTGCAGCTTCCTGGTGCGTGGACAGGGAATCCTCCTTCTCCTTGAGGGCGGTCTCGGCGTTCCGCATGACCACCACTTTCTCCTCGAGGGCTTTGCCCTTCTCCTCGAGGGTCCCGGTGAGCGTGGTGACGGTCGTCTTCTCGCGCTGGAGCTCGGCCTCCTTGCCTTGGAGCTCGACCTCCTTGCGCTGGAGTGCGGCCTCCTTCTGCTGAAGTGCCGTCCTAACACGCTGCAGTTCGGCAGTCTGCTCCTCAGCCTCCTGAGCTTTCTACTCCGCCGCGGCCCTCTGGACATCGCGCTCGCCGGCCGTCCGCGCCAGCTCCACCTCTAGCATGCGCTGGCGCGCTCCCAGACTTGTCAACTGGGTGTTGGCGTCGATATTCCAGAGTACCAAATCGGCGTTGTACTGCCCATGCCAGCGCATTTAGGAGTACAGCCGGGTTAGCTCGGCGCTCTTTCTGCGCGAAATGTCCCTCAGCCGCTGCAAGTGGAAGAGCGTGAGTAAAACACACGAAAACAAAACCGAACACGAGCAATTCCCAGGGAAGCGGTGCTTACATCGCTGATCTGGAAATCCATTGTTCCATGGAGCTCCAAGGCGTGGTCGAGGTGGTCCTGAATCTTAGAGCCGACCTCGAACTGCGCCTTCCCGATGGCTTCCTCCTCCTGCTCGCCGCGAAGAAATTCCAAAGGGACCCCGGACTGGATAATCGCCCCATGACGGGGCCCCTCGGACGTCCCCGCGCCAAGCACCTCCTCGGAGGCCGACGCGAACTCGGCAATCCAGTCGGCGGCGCTGGCCGCGGCAGCGGGGTCGATGTCCCTCGAATCCCCGAACTCGTCGCTGCTCTCCGGCAGCTGCACCACCGGCACCACGTTCTTCTGCGCCATTTGCGCCGTCGCCGCTACAACAACACCCTCGTCCCCGGCCCTTGCAGGCTTCGGGACACAGGTTTCCACCACTGCCGGCGCCCTCGGCGCCGACTCCTCCTCCATGACACCCTCGACCCCAGCCCTCGGGGGCTCGAGGTCGAGGGTCTCCACCTCTATTTGGCTGGCGGGGCGCTCCTATGCGCCCCCACCAGTTTCTCCTCTTGCGACCGGCTGGGCAGTGCTATCCGCGTCGCCACGACCGGCCTCAATTTCGACGTTTGGCCGGGTGGCGTCATTTGTGCCGCCCCGGCCGACCTCCCCCTCGGCGTCGGCCTGAGCAGCTGTTACAATGCCGCTCTGGCCGGTGACGCCCCCACTCTCCGGCGCTCAAGCCTGTTAGGCCTTCTAGGCCCCTCGAGCCATCGCCTCCTGGAGCTTCGCGGCCTCCGCCACTATGTCCACAGCGTGCAGGGGCTGCGGCGCTATGTGCGGCATTGAGCGTGCCATGGTCTTGAGGGCCTTGGTCAGCGCAAGCTGGGCCGTATCCCTGGCGATGGTCCCGGAGTTGGGTAATCGGGGAAGAAGCGTTGAAGTCAACATGATTAGGGGGGTCGATTAAACGAATGCGAAGGATAAAATCAAGATCACTTACCCTGACCGGGCGCTCATGTTGCGCTTGCCCGAGCCACTCCTTAGGGCTTGTGGCATGCTAACGCCTCCCGATGACTGGCCCGAGGGTGCCACCCTCGGGTCGGCCTAGTGCCTCGAGGCTGTCTGCGTGGGCATCTCCGCGCTCGCCACGGACCCGCCGCCACCCGTTGACACCGCGGGCGGGGGTGTCCTCCTACCCTCCTACCCGACGCCGGCGGGGGCGACCTCTGCCCTGTCACGTGCGTAGACGATCTCCCGCCCGCTGCCGGCGTGGGCGACCCTCGTCCCGCCGCCGGCGCGGGCGACCTCCGCTCTGTCCTCGCGAGGGGCGGATCCACCAACAACCCCGATGTGAGCCTCGCCTCACCCAGCGTCACTGGCACATCCCCATCGCCAGCCCCTCGATAGACCAGCGGGGAACCCGCGCCTATCGCCGCCGCCTCCTCGTCTGAGAAATTGAGCTCGGCGTCTGAGGAGTCCTCCTCGGTGGACTCAGGTGTGGCGGGTCACGGCTTTCCCTCCGCGTGTGCAATCTTGCACGCCTTCTCGTGCTTTTCCTTCCTCTTTCTCTTCCTGGCGGCGGCCGCCTCCGCCGCATCCTTCTGCTTCTTCATCGCCTCTCCGTGCAGGCGGTTGACTTCGCGTTCCTCCAGGACCGGAGGCTTTGAGGTGTAGCCCTTGCGGCTCACCCCCTGCAAACACAACCAAGTTAGGATCAAGAAGTGGGGAGAGGAGTAGCACAAATCGACAACGAATTGAAACTTGAACTTACCACAGAAAGGTACCCGGTCTCGGGGCGCATCTTGATCTCCCAGAGATCGTTTGGGTTGTCGGGGAACTCCGCCACTGCATTCTTCGCCCTCCGGGCAGCGACGTCATGGGGGAGCAGCACATACGACATCCTCAAGCCCGCGCTCGGGGCCTCGGGGGTGAGCTCGAAAATTGGCAGGCTCCTCTCCGTGAGAGGAATCACCCTCTGCCGATGAAAGTTTGGGATGACGGCCGCCGCCGTCAACCCCTTCCTCGCCAGATGCCACAACGCGTTGGTGAGCACCTCGAGCCTGGCCTGATGTGGTGGGGGCGATACCCCCTAGTCTCACTTCTCCGGCCACTCTCGGAGCACCTTGTTGGTGAACGCCGGGAGCCGGTTGCCGAAGTTGCGCAGGTAAAACCACCCTCGGGTCCACCCGGCGTTGTTCTTCGTCATCCTGTTGGGGATGTACAAATTCTTCCGAGATGGGCGCAAGTGGAGCATCATACCGCCGGCGCGGGCGAACCTCTTCGGTTGGCACCGCACGTTCTCGATGTAGACCTCGCCGCGGAATAGGTGGATGCACAGATCCTAGTGTGCCTCAATTCCCAAATACCCCTCGCAGACGGCAACGAAGACCGCCGCCTGCGAGATCGAGTTGGGGCTGAAGTTGTGCAGCTCCACTCCGTAGTATTCGCACATCGCCCACATGAATCTGCCGACGGGGATGCCGAATGCCTGCTCGTGGAGCCGCACGAGGTTCACGACGTAGCCGTCGAGGGTATTCGACTCGGTCTCCTCCGGCCGCGGGGGAATCCACGCCGGACGCTCCGAGTTGATGTTCACTGGCAGCAGCCTGTCGGCGACCAGCTGCTCCAAGACCGCCGCGGTGGCGGTGGACCTCCCCCACGACAACGGCTCCTGGACATCCGACATCGTTTCGAACTGTCGGGGGACGCGAGGAAGCAAGCTCTACGATGGCTAAGGTGCCCTCTCGCTCTCTCCTTCTTCCTCCTCTCGCTCTCGGCTCTGGGCTCGGGGGGGCAGAGAAGGCAGGGGAGACGAAGGCGAAGTGGCCAGGTGAGCCCAAACAATCCCCCCTTTCCCGCTTTTATCCATCAAGACGAGCGGACTCGTCGCCGCAGCCCGAATCCACCGCATTGAATGTGGTAGATTTTGCTGTCACCGACAGCTGGGCCCCACGACCGCGGAGTCTCCCATGCACGCACTCGGTGATAATTACGACGCGGTAACCGACAGGCGCGGCAACACTATAGCACTATTCCATCCGTCAGCCGCCGCCCACGCCTCTTCGCCTACCCGAGGCAGCCGCCTGAAAAGGTGCGCCCCGCACCGCGCTACGCGTACTGGGCCACGTAGCCCACGACTAGTGGGAGACTGGCGCATGCAACCGGCGACTCCGCGCCGTTTAGCAAACCGTTACGGAATATTCCCCCGGGGATTCCTTACCGTCGAAGGAAATCAATTTTGAGGCCTTCTTACTGATCAGGGGTTCGAAACCTGGCCCGTCGAGAGTTCGACAGGTGCCCTAGATCACCAGAGTCAGGGACTGCATGGATGTGCCATACAAGCTACCCTCAAACGCGGAGTTCGAGATATCCTATGCAGTGTTCAAGGCCTGTCGGGGGTGCTTAGCAGGGGGATCCCATCGAGGGAGAGCATCGAGCCCTCGGACCCCCATCGAACGGGTTCGAGCCCCGCCTAGCGAACCTTTGCGAGCACTTTATGTGACGTCTCCATGGACCACGAGCCGACCCTTAACGAATGGGGCACGGACGTCCACTTGAACCACCCGATAACAGCTCACTGAAGCAGCCATAGCTCGCGGCCCGGGCATGGGTAGCATGGTGCACTTCACCCCTCCTCCCTGCGAAAGGGCGACGAGTGTCATAATAAAATTCGAGGGTCTCCTAAACGCCTTCACGCAGGCCAGGGCTCGGGGGCTCCTCGCACACCGCGGCTCAGGCCGCACCCTCGAATAGATCGACGACCGTCGATCGTGAAGCTCCACGTGTTTAGCCAAAACCCCCACTCTTAATGCGTGCTCGCTAGATGGTTCAACAGGACTCCGAGTCGCTGTGCCAGCACGGAAAACGCCGATGCCGGCTGAAAAGGAAGCTGAGCAGCCTCCCCAGTAAAGCAACCATGCAGGGCGATGTCTATAGCCCTTGGACGAGTGCAAACACTCCTCCAAGGCCTCGGGGGCTACACCCGTGGATGCGCTGACGTGCCCCCACGGAGGAAACTTCACACATTCGAGGATCAAAATCTTCTACAGGCCTGCTCGAATGCCCTTAGTAGCACGACGGCGACATGCCCAGCAGCGACACCATGGTGCTCGAGGCGACTGTGATCTGCATAGGCAACTTGGAGTGGCCACCTCACTGCTTCACCATCGACAAACCCCGACCCTGGGTCAGACTCCTCCAACAATGCTCCCCGGAGCACCGATGCGCCCCCGCCGGGCAGACCAATGCCACTACGGTCAGTACCCGAGTCACACCCTCGGAGGGTTAAGCCTCTACAGGGTTGATGCTCACCTTCACACCCTCAGTCATCCTCTTCGCGAAGAAGAGGGAGGCTTCATTGCTCTTTACAAACAAAGATTACAAAGGGTTACCGGCTCGAAGCCGTCGAAAAATACAAACGTATTGCCACCTACGTGGCAATTTTTCCTGTCTTGGGGAGGAGCGAGCGCCGATGAAGAGCACCGAGTCCTTGGCCGACATTACGACCAGGCTGCTCGAAATTGCGAGGAGCAGCCCCTAGACCGCACGGGTCCGAAGGGATGCCCTTCTCGCAAGCTTTCTTCTAGCGTCTCCTCCACCGAAGACCTTGCGGGGGGTCAAGCTGGCAGACAGCACCCTCTGCACCACCTCCCCGAGAGCAACATTGTCGCCAAGAGGGACGATGCGAAGAACGGCCACCAAACCTGGTGCCGACGCCATGGTCAGGCGTCTCAACGACCCTTCAGGCTGAGGGACATCGCAGGAGTAGGGCCCCACAGGCCCAATGTTCTTCTGCTAATCCCACTGAAGCCGAGGGACGGTGAGCACGCCCTCTCCAGCTTTCCCCCGCCTCTCGCAAGCATTCTTCTAGCATCAAAGCCTAAAGAAGCCAGGCCACCCCTTCCGGGGGACGGCCGTGAAAGGCAAAGGGACACATTACGAGACTTAGGCGAAGCTAGAATAGCAGGGAAGTTGGAGAGAAAAAGGAGTCCCACGACCCCTATTTATAGTTGCGTCAGGCGCCAAGCCTTAAGCCTGTCGCAGGGGGAAGGCTTGGACCGCCCATGACGGTGCGGCACCCCACGAGTGAAAGATGCCCTCGGTTATCGTGCCAAGATGTGACCAGACAGGGCAAAGCCGAGCCCCTGGACGCTGAGCAGCGCAGCATCGGCGCTGGCCGACTGCTCTCGAACGGCGCGTCGCAAGGCAACCGGGGAAAGCGCGGCATTAGCACCAGCTGCAGAGCAGCAAGCGCCATCATAACCCTGGCCTGCTCAGCACGCTGACACGTCTCATCACCAAAACAAGACAAGAAGGGGCGCACACCTCGGAGTACTTTTTCTGCAGGCGCACTACCCCGACCGACGAGTTGTCATGTCCACCAGGCAAGCGACCGGACGCGCCCGGCGGGAACGCGACAAGGGGAAAATTGCCAAATACCCTTTGGCCGAATCCCCTGACTCGACCAAAGGCTCGGGGGCTACTGTCGGGTACCATGATTAGGGGCACCCTAATCAGGGGACTAAAATCACCCTAAAGACACACACACATGTTAGGCAACCAGGCCCAAGAAGGCCTACAGCCTCCATCCAATCTGGAAGAAAGAAAAGGACTCAAAAAAACCCAACACGCGGCCCACGTACACAGTGCGGCCCATCTGCACCCCCCTCGAACCCGCGGGGCAATCTCCGACTCGCTCGAGGACTCCCCGTTGAGGCCCTCGACCACGCCCCGCGTCTCCGCCACGCTCGAGGGTAGCGACCCTACCCTCGAGAGAGCAGATTGACTCTGCCTCGCTCGAGGCCACCCACAGCGCCCGGGTCAGATGGCGTCAGGCCGCCATTCCCCACGGTGGCTGTGACCGGGGTCCCGTCCGCCAACTCCGGTCACTGCTCCACCATTCCGGACATTGTGGCGATACTATGGGAACCTACGACGCAGTGCAAGACGTGCTCGGCACTGCTCCAGCCACTGTGCTGCCAACTCCCCATACCTCCTTCAAACTTTCCCCTCCGCGGAGCCCTCGAACAGCATGGGCACGACCCTCGGAAGCGGCTCCGGCCTTGACCAGGACAAGACCTTGGCCCGCAGGACCCTCGGAACGTCGCCACGCCACGCCTGGAGGACGATACCCTCTACAGCAATGACCACGCCGCCTGCTGGAGCTACAAGGACGCCGGCGCGATCTCCGCAAGGCCGAGGACAATGCCCAGGACGACTGCCACGCTAGGCGCCATACCCCACAGTGTACTTTCCACAGTGCTCAACCACTGCAATCCCGCGATTCAGGGAGAAGACGACGACTTCCATGATCTCCTGTGCATGTACACCGCCCCTTCTTGTGTCTATAAAAGGAGGAGGTGGGCCTTGTCTTGGGGGGGGGCAATCCGGTAGAAAACAATACTTAGCACCGCACACAGAGCCCAAACGCTCTTCTGAGCCCCGATATTGGCACTCGCCTCAATCAACTCCTCCTCTAGCAGAGACTTGGGAGCTTCCCTCCCTCTCTCGCCTCGCTTGTACCCCTACTACAGGCACCCCCGGTGCAAGACATTACAGTGCTCTCGCACACCCTTTTGCTGGACGTACGGCCCCACGGCCGGAACCAGGATACACCCGTGCGTTACTGTGTTGCCTCTTGCATCAACATCTGGGACGAGGAACACGCAGCATCATCACTAGTTGGTTCCGGACCGCCGGGTCAGGATGCCAACAGATCATAATCCACTCACTTGCAAAAGAAAAGGAAAAGGCCTGAATCTTCCGGTGCAGGATGCCACCAGCACCAACTTGGTAGAAGATGATGAAGATCACTGTAGTAATGGATGGACAGGGAGAGGGCTGGAATGGAATAAGCGCTAAGATTTTCCAAGGGAAACATGGGGTGGTGGTAGTTGGTAGTTGGTAGCTCACATGACATCACCTCCAAAAGACAGCAGCAGCAGCAGCCACAGGCCACACCCGGTCTTCTTCTTCCTACGAATCCCCGGCCTGTGCTTTTGCCGTTTTGCGTGCACCCACAATTGCCAATTGCTCCCATCTCATCTCCGACCTCAACCATCCTTTTCAAGCGTCATTTTCCAATGGCTTGGCAAGCTTTTTATTATGGCATTTGGGAAAAGCGTGCTCTTTTGTTGGGGCTCACCTTCTAGAAGCCCAAATGAAGTGACTCCTCCGTCCCAACCCCAATGACTGACTTCCTAAGAGTGGTCAGTAGTGGATGCAACGTCCGCTTGCAAACTACATCTCTATCAGTGAGCAGCAATGGATGCGAAAAGGCAGGCGATATTGCAGGTCACCTAATCTTTTTTTTTTCAGAAAAAAGGGAGCAGCTGCTACAGCCCAGGAAAAGTTTTTTTAAGGGCAAGTCCAGGAAAAGTTAGAAAGCGATACCAGCGGGCTGTTTCATAGTCTTGGCTGAGGCAACAAAAATCTAACAGCTTATCGACTACTAACTTTAGTGGAAGTCCAATATGCATCCTTTTATGTTAAGTTACACGGTTTTGGATCACCCTGCCCCGCCCAATAATTTTTGTTAAACAGTCAGGATCGTGGCCGCTAAACTTTGGTGTACATCTTCTAAGATCTTGTCAGCCATTTTGCGTGGTATACAGTGAGTGGTAACTGGTGGTGAATATGCTGATCTTTTTTGTTTGAGAATAAAAGCAATCTTTATCCTCCTGCCTAACCATCGAGCATCACATGTTCATGATGCTCGACTCCACTTGAGAACTTCTTCCTCTTGCTGTATCTAGAATTCTAGATGATGAGTGTATTGTCCTTACATTATGCATACCTGGCTATGTAGAAGACAGTGCGTGCTTTTGAGTATGAGCAGGCAGTCCAGCAACATGTATGCATCCTCACATCTATATGTAAGGTAACCTACAAAAACGACATGAAAACCATACGCTACAATTACTTAGATTTGTTCAGTCTGCATCACTTCCTTAAAGGTAGCTTAGGAAACCCAGCTGAGAAAACAGTACCTTATAGCGGCTTTACAGAATGATAGCCCAAGTAACAGCTGCTTTTGAAGTCACGATTATTCATTTAAGCTGTTCAGGACCATTCAGTGAACTCTGTCATGTATGTTCTGGAAAAGCAACTGCAACTACAGGACCACACATACTACAGGAGGTCATAGTTCTGCATACTAAAACCTAATATGATTAGCCATTTGCACGATCTCCAGATCACATCAAGAATATATCATGTGCACTTATCTTTGCAAAAAGAACAAAAAATGAATTAATGATTCTGTTGAACATGTAAACAGTGAGCAGATATAAATGAATACCTAGTCGTCAGAATACTTATTGCAAAATTAACCCTAATCTATCCACACAGATTCTTGTCTGTATTGACAGCAACTAGATCCTAAAACCACCGACCCATTGCGGTTGATCTTAGCTTTACACCTTTTGTTTTAGTGGCCCCCTACAACACGGATTGTGGCACGATCCTCCATCTTGCGAGTGTTAACAGAATACTATGTGCTATACAAAGTATTGCCACGAGAAAGAGTGTAACAATTGTACCAGTTTGTTACCAAATACAATCCCAAAACAGACTAGGGGTGACCTTTACCTGAAACTCTCAAACCAATTGTCTCGAAACAAAGGCAGGTTCAAAAGAACTCATGCAGCCATTAAATTGGCAGAATATGTAAAGAACAAGGCAGTATATTGTGCATATGTGCCGCAAATGGTTTTATTCTAAAGTCAAAATGCTACTTTATTCATTCATTGTGCTCTAAAGATGCATAGGCACTCCATTATGGAGCACTACAACCATTGTCCATTGGTGAGATTCTCTCCCATCAGCAAGGTGAAACACCCAGCTGGTTTGACTGCATGCCAAATTGCTCTCAATCTTTTCCGACATGCAGCACACATGACATGAGTGGAGCAGATAAGTGCACAAATGCCTTTTCCAGATGAAAGGCACATAAGCTTTTGGATAAATCTACTTTCCAAAGCAAAAGAGAAGAAAAGATGTAAAGGTGTTTTGACATTCATACTACATAGGATGAGTTAGGTCTAGTGAAGGTTCTACCTGTGACTGAGTAGGACTCGAGGAAACCAAAAGGGAAAAGAAAGGAGAAAAGAAAAATATAGTGGGTGGGATATTGTGGATGCATGCGGATATGATGCAAAGCCTGTATAGCTTTACCTAACACCACCGTTTGAGCAACTGAAAGATGCTGTAAGTGATTTATCTATAACGTCAATGATGAAGAGTGCAATAACCCCTTCTAGAATGAGGTAGGTCAGGTGCAAAAATACTTCAAATCTTTGTCAGTGCATCAGAACCGGCACCTAACAAGAGAAGTGAGTAAAAAGATACTATAACCTCCAGCGCACCCACCACAGGCTGCTCCAGTTCATAAAGGCATGAAGGTATGGTAGGCTCAATGCATCGGAAGCTTCTATGGATCTTTGCCATTGCATCACTCGGGCGGCTGGGCCACCTAACATGCAGATAACAAGAGATAATTTTTCAAATTTTCTGGAATGACATCAGTACTAGAACCTTTGGTGTTAGTTTATTGAACCACGTCCCTATCAAACTCCTGTTTCCAGGAAACAGTCAAAAACATTTTATAAAAAAGTCTTGCTTTTTTACATTTCTGTTGTTTCGCTCTCAAGCAATAGCATCTAGTTAATGTATTCATGTCATCCCATGATGGAAGAAGGGCAAGGAAAATATCCCCAGCATGTACAAAATCAAAGCATAGTTTGTGCTGGTGACATAACTAAGCTGGCGTAGCATATTGATATTATTCAGAAGAGGAGCTTATTTCCCTAAGTAAGGGTTCATGATAGGCCTTCATGATGACTAATTTAATGGATTTACCTTGTTAGTGGAAAAGCGGGTGAGGGATAAAATTTTATTCAGGCAAAAGTTTATGTAGGTATCTTTGAGTTTATATGAATTAATTATACCAATCAGTTGCAGAAAGATGATACAGTGTGAGGACATCGTGGGTCCAACATCTTTGATGAAGAATAAGACATTAACGATTTCTGGGAAGACAGCTGTATTAACTGAATAAGTTATCCTAAGGATAGATGAGATGAGAAGTCTTAAAAGTTAAAACCACAAGATATTAATTTAATTCCCGTATTCATGACACAAGCTAAATCATTGTGTAGGATAAGGTGAATGCTTGGAGGACTTAGTTATATGTTTAGAAACTAAAATATGCTGAATGATTGAATGGGCTGGTGGCAAGTTCATGCAAAGAGCATCGACATGGACCAAACTGTTCCTTCAGAATTTTGAAGGAAGCAAAGCACTAATAAGGCCAGTTTTGGGCCATGGGCCTGAATCTGGGCACCATTTGAGCATATTTGTATAGACGAATCAAGATAGTTTTGACAAAAATGACCAGAATAATATATAATCTTTCGGATTAAAAAAAACAAGATTGTGAATAATTATATGCACATCAACACGTATAGCAAAATTTTCAACCCAAGAACAAAATTTATTAGAGTCCATGGAGGGTAAAACAGTAATCCACATTGACATATATCAGGTTGATTGCATACCTGAACCAAAAGTGCCTTATTAACTATTCTTAGGTTATGCAGATGCTTTCTCCTCTCCGATACTCAATTGTCTACCAGTGGTTGCCCACATATGCTTTTAGCCTGTTACAATACATTTCTGGTTTGTAGCTGCAACGTTACACTGACTGATCCAATCTTGAGCTTTGCTGATGTCTGCACATGCGCAGTCCCAATGTAGATAATTATCAAAATATAATAGCAATATGGTTTGAATAGACAATTCCTTTAATTTCACCCTAAGATTTATTCTAGATTAAGAAGAAAAATGTTATGATCATCCAATTTGATGGTTTGAATCAAATGTGATATTTGGACATCAGAATGTAAACCACCTGATTTAGGACATGAAAAACTCTTTCTAGATCAGAGATCAGATCAAATAAAAAAGTACTTCACAGATCCGTTTTTGACCGAGCAATACTTCACAGATCTAACATCTATGAATAATTGAATATTATGTTGTTATAACTAATCCAAACAGTGCTAAAACGAATAACTCTATTCAGGTTCTGTTTGGAACAAAGGAACTTCACAAGCAACAATTAAATTCACCGGATACAGTTGTTTCTGCAAATGCTTAGTGTTCACAGTTCATTTAAACCATAGAAAATAGAAAGCATAATTTCATAATTTCCTGAGTATCCTAAAACAAAATCTCTGTACCTTTTTTTCAGCTATGCAAATGGGAATAGCATAGTTTGTTTGGCTGGTTTACCTCAGCAATGTTACAAGGCATAATTTCTTGTGTATCTTAAAAACAAATCTTTGTATCATTTTTGAGGAATTTTACAATAGTTGAAACAAACGAGCATCGTCGATCAGGCTGAAATCGACGGCTGAGACATAGAGGTACCTAGAAAGAGGTACCAATTGGTACCAAAGTATGTGAGATCCATACCAAAATCGTTTTTTTTAGAAGGATACCAAAATCGTTTACACTAGCATTTACAGGGATATGGTTTCTCAGATTGGGTAACTAAAATATTAATTATGCTGGAATTAGAAACTACCATGGAAAAACAGTGATTAGATTAGCATTGCCGTCTGGGCTGGTGACCAAAGGCACAAGTCATCCCACAAGTAATGCCAAATTTCCAATCTACAAAATGCTCCTAAGAACAGAGTGCAGCACAACTGTTGCTTTCCATGGATCCATGGTTGAAGACAGAATGCAGACCCTAATATGGGCCATCTGATGGCAATACTAGGCAGCTGCTATCATGATTTAGGCAGAAAATCACTTATGCTAGTGCGAGTAGTGATCCGAATTCTTCAGAAAAACACAGGAACAGCTCTGCTGTGCTCTGTACATGATTCATTTATTCGGTTTGCTTGGATTTATAATTTTTATATTCCGCAAGGAGGAACCCCCGACGGACTCCCCGATCCATCATTTAAGCAGACCAAACCCAAAAACCTACGATCTCTCCCCACGGGAACTAAACCGATCGACTTAGGGAAGCGACAGCTAGCAATGTTGGCACACATAAACCCTAGATGAAATGAGAACTCGCTGGAGGAAGCACGAGCGGCTCACCGGGCCAGTTGATGCGTCAGAGGCGCCGGTGGCGTCGGGCGGCGGCTCCGCGCCGCTGGCCCGCCCGCGTCGAGCCGGCGATCGGGCCTCTCCACGGCGGGCCGGCCGGCCGCGACGGCGGCGAGTCCCGCGGGTTGGAGGATTTCAAATGGGAGCGGAGTTTCCGTGTGGGGTTTGATTCGAGTGGAGTGGAGACAGGGGCTTCCTGGTTTAGCGCGAACGCAGAGCCGGGAGGTCTTATGGTTTGAGGCTGGACTGTGGGGCCCCGGAGAGGGGCCGTGGCTTTTGCCTTTGCAAGGAAATTACCCCTGCGTCTCTGGAATGCAACTCCCGCTTCTCGATAAATTAAATAATTTTAAATTTGATTAAATTTGTAAAAAAATACTATCATTTAGGTCTCCAGTACGAAAATATATTACATGACTAATCTAATAATACTTAAATTTGTAGCATAAGCAGTAATACTATTTTGATAAATTTAGTCAAACTTGAGATTGTTTGAATTCTCAGGAAACGCGAATAGCATTCTTCCTGGGAGGAGTACATCCCTTCAACTTATGAAAATCACTAAAACAGGGCAAAATGAGTGCATGCGCCCTTGTAATTTGTAAACATGTAGCAGTCCGATTATACATAATACATTATTGCTTGAACATTAAAGATATTTTCACAGTTATTATCAAACATATGAAGCGAATTATTTTATCTAAAATTATGCAATATTATTTGAAGTTACTCATGTACATGCAATTAAACAATTATATCCACATATTGTTTGCGTGTCCATACATATTTAAAATGGCCGATGTACGTGCAATGTTAAGATTATAGCTAATTTTGTGCTATCTAGTACTGGACCCTAAATGTTCTGGTTGAGTTTTAACACCATAAACATTGAACTTGCTTACTTATACTTGCAAACATATTCATTGTCTTCCAAAGCAATTTTGATGACCAAATGTACTTTACTTTAGTTAACTTCTTCTTTGTCATTTCATGTGTTGTGGACCGATTCTTCGGTCACAAGTTCCAGCGTCGTAACAAGAAGCCGGCTTCTACTAGTGGCTAGGATAATTTCTGTTTTATTTAATGTAATTTCGGATTATTCAGGTGTGTTAGTTGGTTTGTTCGGGCCGGCTCTATATAAAGGAGGAGCCGGCACATCGGACAATTAAGCAGATAATAAACCTCAAAGAGTTCAGAGCCTCCAAGGGAGGGCGAACTAGGGTTTATTACCCTGCTACCGCGTTATCTATCCCTAAGCGCTATCATCTAGTATCAGTTGCCTTTGATCTTGCGCCTCCTCTCAGCCCACCGCCAGAACCCTAATCAAACCCTTCCCTGCGTCAACTCCACAGCCAGCCGCCAGGCAGAGCCTCCCTCACCCGGCGCCACCCCCTTCACCGCCACCATGGCTGAAGACGAAGAGCAGCCAATCACCAAGGCAATCTTCGAAGAGGCCATTGACAAGATAATCAAGATGATGGGCGGTCTCGGCAAGAAGGTCGACACGGAGGTCTCCGCGGTTCGCCAAGACTACACCCACCTGTCGACCTCGATCAAGAATGTCCAGACTCAATTGCTGGATAAGTAGGGACGCTTCGACCAGGACGCATTTGGCGGCGGCTTTGATCGCGGTCCTCCCCCACCCGTCCACAAACTCCATTTTCCCAAGTACGATGGATCAGAAGACCCCATCACTTGGATCCACAAGGGAGAACAATTCTTCCGAGCTCATGGCACACCGGAGGATCAGAAGGTTTGGACGGCCTCGTTCTACCTGCAAGGCGCGGCCAGCCAGTGGTACTACCGCTGGGAGAAGAATCATGGCGTTCCGGAGTGGAAAGCATTCGTAGACGGCGTCCAGAAGCGTTTCGGGCCTCTTCTGCGCAGCAATCCGCTCAGCGAGCTCTCTCGTTGTCGCCGCACCAGATCTGTCGACGAGTACGTCGACCAATTCCTCAAGCTCCTGGCCCGCTGCGAAGATGTCACCGAGAAACAGCAGATCGATCTGTTCACGGCCGGCCTGCTGCAACCGATGAGCACCGACGTCGAGATGCATGCACCGACCACACTGGAGGACGCCATGGCACTGGCGCGTTCGTACGAACGCCGCCTCCAGATCACGACCGACACCCCTCGCACTCCGGTGCGCCCGGCCGAGTCGGCGGCCACTTCGTCGACGCCTGCGGCTCCGGCAAACAACGCGCCCAAGCCAGCCGCGACCTCTACTCGTCCTCGCCGTCTCTCGCCAAATGAGATGGCCCAACGCCGCCTCAAGGGCTTGTGCTTCAACTGTCCGGCGAAATTCAGCAAGGAGCATCTCAAGCAATGTCCCATGCGGGGCATCTACATCATGGACATGGAGGAAGATGGTGCCGGTTCCAACTCGGACACCGACGGCCCTCCAGAGGTGTCCATCCACGCCATGGCCGGTATCCCCACGGGCGCACCATGCTGCTGCACACCACAGTGTTGCGGGAGCCGCTCGTTGCCCTCGTCGACTCGGGTTTGACACACTACTTCATGTCTACCACCACCGCCGAACGCCTCGGGCTCCAGCCGACGCCACGCCCTGGCCTCACTGTCGGCGTTGCCAACGGCGAACGCATGGCCTCCGCCAGCGTCTGCCCCAACACTGCGATCTCCATCGTCGGCTAAGACTTCTGCGTTGACATCTACGTCATCCCCCTGGCGGGATACGAGATGGTCTTGGGGTGCCAATGGCTGCGCACCCTGGGACCCGTGCTGTGGGACTTCAAGTTGAAGACCATGATGTTCTGGCGTGATTCCCACCGAGTTTGTTGGCTCGGCGTCGGCGCAACTCCATCGCCAAAGCTGTCCGCGCTAGGCACGGTGGACCTCCTGGAACGCCTCCTGCAAGAATTCAGCGACCTGTTCGCCGAACCGACGGGCCTACCTCCTCAGCGCCATCTGGATCACCGCATCCACCTCGCCCCCGACACAGCACCCGGGGCGGTCCGCCCCTACCGCTACCCACAGCTCCTGAAGGATGAGATCGAGTGCCAGTGCCAAGAGATGCTTTAGCAAGGCATCATCCGGCCAAGTACTCTGACGTTCTCCTCTCCCGTCCTCTTGGTGCACAAGAAGGACGTCAGCTGGTGATTCTGCGTCGACTACAGGGCGCTGAACGCCAAGACCATCCGGGACATGTTTCCAATTTTGGTCGTTGAGGAGCTTCTGGACGAGCTCCACGGCGCAATGTACTTCACCAAGCTGGATCTGCGCAACGGCTACTTCCAAGTGCGGATGTTCGACGATGACATCGCCAAGACGGCGTTCCGCACCCACCATGGCCATTACGAATTCCTCGTGATGCCATTCGGCCTCACCAATGCGCCATCTACATTTCAAGCACTCATGAACGAGGTCCTTCACCCCTTCCTGCGCCGGTGTGTTCTTGTTTTCTTTGACGACATATTGATCTACAGCAAGACTTGGGCCGAGCACCTCCAGCATATGCATGCGGTCTTCACCGTTTTGCGTGAGCACAGCCTGGTGCTCAAGCGCTCCAAGTGCCTCTTCGCGCAGCGCAACGCCGCCTACCTCGGGCACGTGATCACTGGCGCTGGTGTGGCCATGGACGAGTCGAAGATTGAAGCTGTCAAGGCGTGGCCGATCCCCAAGACCATCAGGGCGCCGCGAGGCTTTCTTGGCCTCCCGGGCTACTACCGGCGCTTCATCCACAACTACGGGATCATCGCGGCACCACTGACCGCCCTCCTCAAGAAGGAGGCGTTCCGCTGGTCGGACGATGCTACGGCAGCCTTCGACGCCCTCAAGGCCGCCCTGACGTCCGCACCTGTGCTGCAGCTTCCGAACTTCGGCAGCGAGTTTGTCATTGACTGCGATGCCTCCGGATCCGGTTTCGGAGCGGTCCTCCACCAGGGCCAAGGGCCCATCGCCTTCTTCAGCCGCACTGTGGCGCCGCAGCACGCCAAACTAGCCACTTACGAGCGGGAATTGATCGGCCTCGTCCAGGCTGTTCGTCACTAGAGGTCGTACCTCTGGACGCAGTCGTTCACCATCAGAACCGGCCACTGCAGCTTGAAGCATCTCCTCGACCAGCGCCTCTCGACTATTCCGCAGCACACATGGGTCAGTAAGCTTTTTGGCTACACCTTCTCTGTGATCTACAGGCCTGGTCGCCAGAACGCGGCCGCGGACGCCCTGCCTCGCCGCGACGAGGACTCAGACGCTAGCACTATCCGCCTCGGAGTTTGCCATCTTCGACGACTTCAGACGGGAGGCGGACACCGTCCAAGACATCATTGACAAGCGCGCGCGAGATCGCGGATGGCATGGCCGGCGCCGCTTGGTACATGATGGACGGCTTTGTCATGCATCGCGGACGCATGTTCGTCCCTTCGGCATCGTCGCTGTGGCCACAGCTCCTTGCCACAGCGCACGGTTTGGGACATGAGGGCGCTCAGAAGACGTTACACCGCCTCCGTGCTTCCTTCTACAATCCACACGCGAGTCGTCTCGTCCGCGACTACATCAAGGGTTGCGAGGTCTTCCAACGAAACAAGACCGAACATCTACACCCAGTGGGTCTTCTACAGCCCCTCGACGTCCCGAGCTCGGTCTGGTCGGACATCGCCATGGACTTCGTCGAGGGTTTCCCGCGTGTTTGGGGGAAATCAGTCGTCCTCACTATCGTCGACCGTTTCTCCAAGTACGCTCATTTCATCACGGTCGGCCACCCCTACACTGCTACATCCATCGCCCGGGTCTTCTTCGACCAGATCATACGACTACATGGTCTCCCATGCTCAATTGTGAGTGACAGGGACCCGGTCTTCACAAGCAAGCTGTGGACGGAGCTCTTCACACTCGCCGGCGTCAAGCTCCGCCTCAGCTCGGCATTCAGGCTTCAGACGGACGGCCAATTGGAGGTTACTAATCGCATTTTGGGCGTCTACCTCCGCTGCCTCGCAGGTGATCGTCCTCGCAGTTGGCTGCGTTGGCTTCCATGGGTGGAATACTGCTACAATTCATCGTACCAGTCCGCCCTCCAGATGACGCCGTTCCAGGTGGTCTACGGCCGTCCCCCAGCGACCCTACTGTCCTACGAGCCCGGTGTGGCTCGAGTGGTCGCGCTGGACCGCCAGCTCTAGGAGCGCGATGCGTTCTTGGCTGACATCAGAGAGCGCCTTCTCCAAGCCCAAGACTACATGAAGGAGCATCACGACAAGACTCATCGTCATGTTGAGTTTGAGGTGGGCAAATGGGTTTGGCTTCGCCTTCATCATCGTGCAGCGGCTTCAATCAAGGGATGCTCCTCCGCCAAGCTTTCGCTGCGCTACTATGGACCTTTCCAGGTCCGGGAACGCATCGGTTCGGTGGCTTACCGTCTACAGCTTCCGGCCAAGGCCCGCTTGCACGATGTGTTCCATGTGGTGTTTCTCAAGAAGTACACAGGAGATTCGCCATCGACGACCGTGCCTCTACCTCCCATCGTTCATGGCCGGGGTGTCCCTGCGCCGGCTTCTGTTCTTCGCGCCCGGCCATCCAGCATATCGTGGGATCTACTCGTCCAGTGGCAAGGGCAATCAGATGCGGATGCCACCTGGGAGCCGCTGGAACATTTTAAGGAGTCGTTCCCTGATTTTCAGCTTGAGGACAAGCTGTTTTCTTATGGGGAGGGAAGTGTTGTGGACCGATTCTTCGGTCACAAGTTCCAGCGTCGTAACAAGAAGGCGGCTTCTACTAGTGGCTAGGATAATTTCTGTTTTATTTAATGTAATTTCGGATTATTCAGGTGTGTTAGTTGGTTTGTTAGGGCCGGCTCTATATAAAGCAGGAGCCGGCACATTGGACAATTAAGCAGATAATAAACTTCAAAGAATTCAGAGCCTCCAAGGAAGGGCGAACTAGAGTTTATTACCCTGCTACCGTGTTATCTATCCCTAAGTGCTATCATCATGACTCTTTATATAAAGCTAAAAAAGAAGATGATTGGAGTACGTGGTTACAATGTATCGTATATTTTCATGTTTTTCTTCCATGCCATAAAGAGTCATGAAATGACAAAGAAGAAAAACATTTGGCATATATTCTCAAATACCGCGCTCCACAGGGACCTTTTCGCAAAACTGCGGCCATTCTTTCTGCTTACCTCCTCCGTATGATGAGAAATTTTGATATTTAGGACTAAGTTCGCAGGCCTCACGCGATATGGGTCTCAGTTCGCAGGCCTTTCGAAACAAGGGATCGAGGCTGCGAAATGTTTCAAAACAGAGGTTTTTCTCCATTTTTCGAGTTTCTCAATATTTTGGTAATTCTTATCCTTCCCCAGCCCTACTGAAAAGATAAAACTACCCTTACCATGTGAGCGGCTGGATCAAATCGATTGTAGTCTCCGTTCTTTCCCGTTCTTCTGATCCTCCGGGCAGCGTCCGTCTTCCTCCCTCGTCTCACTCCCGGCCGGCGCCCGCCCAGCCTCTGCTCTCCGTCCATCGGCGGCGCTCGCCCAGCCCCTCCTCTCCAGCCACCGGCAGCGCCCGCCCAGACCCGCCCAGAGCCGGCGAGGAGCAGCAGCAGCGAAGTAGGCAGGGCCACCCTCTGCTGCGTGGAAGCGGCGTCGTGGCGTGGAAGGGCCGGCACCCACAGCTTCTCCCCCGCGCGCAGATGGCCGCGCTCACCGCCCTGTGCGCCACGCTGGTGCCGCCCCTGCCGGCGGCGGCCGAGGCGTTCCTCCGCGGCTCGGCCAACGACGCCCCGGTCCCCAGCGAGGTGGCACAGCTCATGGCGCGGGCGTGCCTGCCCGAGGCACTGGCGCTGGTGCGCGCGGTGCTGTGGCTCCTGGGCACACGCCTCGGCACGCTAGCGCTGTGCTGCGGGTGCGGCGGGGCTCGCCGCGGCTGCCTGTCGTGGCGGCGCCTGTTCGTGCGGCGGTTCGACGAGCTGCCCGTGGAGCACCGGGAGGCCGCGCTCTGGTGGTGGAGCCGGCAGACGCTGCTCTTGTCGTTGCGCCACTTTCTCCATGTCTCCATCCATAATTCCATATCCGTTGCTGCTACCCTGGAGCAATAATCAATGGATTTTGTTCACTTTTCCCGCGAGGTACTCAGCGGGCAGGGAGGGGAGCGGTGCTGCGCGGGTCTGGGCAGGCACCGCCGGTGGCCGGAGAGGAGAGGGAGCGAGATGAGGGCGCTAGGTTGGGAGGGAGGAAGAACGGGTGCTGTGTGGAGCATCGGACGAACGGGATAGAGACTTCTGATCCAGCTCCTCACATGACAAGGGTAGTTTTGTCTTTTTAGTAGGGTTGGAGAAGAAAAAAACTACCAAAATGTTGAGAAACTCAAAAAAATAGAGAAACACCCTGTTTTGAAACATTTGGCAGCTCGGATCCCCTATTTCAAAAAGGACTGCGAACTGAGACCCGTATAGCGTGAGGCATGCGAACTGACTCCTAAATATCGAAATTTCTCCTGTATGATGCAGCTCGTGCTCGTTCGGGACTGAGACACACCCGAACGTCCGCGGCCGCCTCCCTCCGCCCAGATCTCGCCGCCGACGAGATGCTCAGCCGCGGCGTGCTACTCCTGGCGGCCATCCTCCTCGCCGTTGCGCGCCTTCCCCACGCGTATGCATCCGAGGCCGACCACAAGGTGCGCCTCCCCTTCCTCCAACCCTAGATCCGAACGCTCCTTGGTCGGATCCGTCGAGGCGCCGGCGCCGGATCTGCGCTTGGCGCGCGGGTGGGACGTGGCCGAGCGATGGAACTTGGGTGCTTAGTACGACGATGACGGCGTTGATTTGTTGGCTATTGCTATGTGATGCGAAGGGCTGAGCATTCAGGTTACGAGTGAGATAATGGCTTGAGGGTTGTTTAAGGAATTGCCTGTTTTGATCTCGGTTGTCGTCGGAGTGCTGCGAAGAAACTGTGACAGTCACATTCAGACAAAAGTTCGTTTTTCGTTGCATGAAGCTTCTTAACAGTGTAAAATATTCGTAGAGAAACAGTTGGTTGCATCATCAAGTGACCATGATCGTTGCTCTTCTCTATGTCCGACACAGTGACACGTGTTGCTACAATATACAGATTCGGAGAACTTCATTGTTTCTTACAACCAGCGGAATTTTTCTTTTTGTCTGAATTTTAGTCTCACTGATTTTAATCATGCTGATAACATGTTTCATCTGCTAAAGCATTACAGCTGCTGCTTATTGTTCTTATGTGCAGTACAAAGCAGAAGAACCGGTTAAGCTATGGGTAAACAAAGTTGGACCATACAATAACCCTCAAGAAACATACAACTATTACAGCCTCCCGTTTTGTCAACCATCTGAAAACCCCACACATAAATGGGGTGGACTGGGAGAGGTCCTCGGTGGAAATGAGCTGATCGATAGTCAGATTGATATAAAATTCTTAAGTATGCTTACCTTCACATCCACCTATTTTGTTAGGCCGTGCATCAGTGCATGTTTATTTCTGTTAGGTAATTTATCTAACTCATCATTTGAATGTTTTCTTTTGTTTTAGAAAATGTGGACAAGGGCCCCATTTGCATAATTGAACTTGATGCTCAAAAGGTTCAGCAATTTTCTGATGCCATTGAGAGCTCATACTGGTTTGAGCTTTTCATAGGTATGGAAATGCTAATTTTATTCCGTTCTGATGCACATTTTTTTATTGTCCCTTTCTTCTGACATTCTTTCCATCCAAAATTTGTGCCATTTCTTGCTGTGGTCAAATCACCTAGATGATCTGCCATTGTGGGGTAAGTGTACCTATTCATTTCTGTTGCATAATTATTTGTGCTCTCTATTTTGTTTTCTAATTTGTTCAGTTGCAATCTGAGCAGGTTTCGTTGGGGAAACTGACAAAAACAATGAGAACAAACACTACCTTTACACTCACAAGAACATTGTTGTCAAATACAATGGTAACAGGGTATGTGTTGTATCTAACCTTGAAAGGATTAGCTGAGACCCATATGTTGGCTAATTCAATTTCTTTTGTAGATAATTCATGTCAATCTCACGCAAGAGTCACCTAAGCTTCTTGAAGCTGGTAAAAAGTTGGATATGACATATTCAGTAAAGTGGGTGCAAACAAATGTGGCATTTGCACGGCGTTTTGAAGTTTACTTGGACTACCCATTCTTTGAACATCAGGTAATTCTTATTTGCACCAGGGACAGCCGAACATTTCATATGGGCACTTTGATCTTCTCTCCTTGACTCCCAAGTTGATTCTGACAGAGGTAGACATTATTGCTTTCTATCTTTAGGGGTTGCAAAATGGCTGACTTATTTTATTTTCCATGCTCAGATTCATTGGTTCTCCATCTTCAATTCATTCATGATGGTTATTTTCTTGACTGGTTTAGTGTCAATGATATTGATGAGGACACTAAGAAATGATTATGCAAAATATGCTCGTGAAGATGATGACCTGGAATCCCTTGTAAGTTCTGAATCTGAAATCTGGAGCATATCAGCTTGCTTATACATCTGCTACTTTTACTTTTGCATCTCTTAGAGCCAAGATGAATGCTTGATCATTATCATTATTTGTCATGTGGTATTTCTTGAAGCGCATAATATCTTGAACGCTCTTTATAGGGAAAAAGTGGTCATCATTTCCATGTCAGCAATGTAATACGCAGAAAGAAATAGTCAAATAATCAATCAAATATCAAGTTGAATTATAGAAATTCCATAGTAAAACGTTTTCCTTTGGCAGGATGAGTTGTTAAGAATTTAAGATACGATTTCCCTTTTTCAGGAGCGAGATGTTAATGAGGAATCTGGATGGAAGCTTGTCCATGGAGATGTATTTCGGCCTCCTCGTGGCCTGGTGTTTCTTTCTGCCCTTGTTGGTATTGGCACTCAGCTGGCAGCTCTTATCCTGCTTGTGATTGTGTTGGCCATAGTTGGCATGTTATATGTTGGGTAAGCTCATAAGCAGCTTCCTTCATCTCTTATTTTCTGCATTCGATGTGCAAAATTTAGTAGATTTATAATAGATAATTGTTTTTTAGTAATTGATGTGTTCAATCTTCAATGAGAATGATTGACCTTTCAAAGTGCATTTCTTCTTTTGTGCTTAAGTAAATTCATATCTTTCTTTAGATGAGATGATAGGGTATAAGTAGAATTGAGATCAGTGTTTTAAAGGCGTCGCCTAGGTGTCCAGGCGGACCCAACTCGCCTTGGGTTACAGTGCTGCCTTGTCGCCTAGGCATCGCCAAGGCGTCCAGGCGTACCCAGCTTGCCTTGCCTCGCCTTACCGCCTTTAAAACACTGATTGAGATCTTCAGTAGGTGATTAATCTCTTATTTTGTTATATATTTATATAAAACGGTTGCTTTCGCATCAATCAGTACCGTAGGTAAAACACAGTATTAACTTCTGGAGCAGTGCTCCCTATAACGAAATGCACTACTCTAGTAGTCTAGTTGCCATGAGAGATGATGTGCAAGAACGAGCACCCTGGAAGTTCAGACAATGGTACCATTGTTCAGACTTGAAAAATGGAAAGCTTGTAACATAGAAATTACTAGTATCTTGCTTTCATCATTATGTGAATGTTTCATTAATATAAGATGCAAAACTGTTCTTAGATATTGGCATATATGCTCTTTTTGTCAGACATGAAGCAATCATCACAAACCTTTGTTGTGCCTGTAAACTGACTTCATTTATGGGATAACACACAATAGAAATACTGTTTAGCTTGCATCAATATGCACTAACTTTTTCCGATAAGTTCCTAACTGTGCTCTATTTGTCAGACGAGGAGCTATCATCACAACCTTTATTGTGTGCTATGCTCTTACATCCTTTATCTCTGGATATGTTAGTGGTGGCCTATATTCAAGGAATGGTGGTACGATTCCGCACAAATTAATGTAGTTCTGTCAAATTTCCCATGTGATTCTTGAGTTTGATTCATCTATATCACTGAATGCATTATTTCATTCCGTGGCAGGCAAAAACTGGATAAAGTCCATGATCCTTACGGCATCCCTTTTTCCATTCTTGTGCTTCTCAATTGGATTAGTGTTAAACACCATTGCTATCTTCTATCGATCATTAGCAGCTATACCATTTGGTACAATGGTTGTCATATTTGTTCTTTGGGCTTTCATCTCCTTCCCATTGGTGCTATTGGGAACTGTAGTTGGTAGAAACTGGATTGGTGCTCCCAACAACCCATGCCGAGTGAAAACGATTCCACGTCCTATTCCTGAAAAGAAGTGGTATCTTACACCTTCAGTTATTTCATTGATGGGTGGGCTTCTCCCCTTCGGCAGCATCTTCATTGAGATGTACTTTGTGTTCACTTCCTTCTGGAACTACAAGGTAAAGAAAAATTACATGTTGGTGAATGCTCCACCTCTCGGAAGTACTTTTTATTCCAAGAACTGGCATTTGTGAAAGATTTGCACTACTTTCTTAATTATAGAAGTTGGTTTCCAAGTAAATACATCTAAATGTGTCAAGTCTCTTAGTTTGAAGGAATGTTGAGTTCGTCTCTTTTGTTGCTTGGCAGGTGTACTATGTGTATGGCTTCATGCTGCTGGTGTTTGTCATCCTTATAATAGTCACCATATGTGTCACTATTGTCGGTACTTATTTCTTGTTGAATGCTGAGAACTATCACTGGCAATGGACATCATTCTTCTCTGCTGCTTCTACCGCCTTGTATGTATATTTATACTCCATATACTATTATCATGTGAAGACAAAGATGTCAGGCTTCTTCCAGACAAGCTTCTACTTTGGTTACACCCTGATGTTCTGTCTTGGATTGGGAATACTTTGCGGTGAGCTTTGAAACTTACTTTTGTTCACTTCATTTCAAGTATACATTTGTCCTATTTTGACATTCATTCTGTTTGTATGAAGGTGCTGTTGGCTACATGGGCTCCACTCTATTTGTGAGGAGAATCTACAGAAATATCAAATGCGACTAAATTTCTGTACCTTGCTGATAGAGGCTGTTAGCAAATTATGTCTTGCCGCAGTCTGGTGCGGAGTAATACTTGATTCTGATTAACTTCTGAAACTACACCGGAGGTCGCTCTCCCTCTGTTTACTCCTCTTTTGGCTTATCTATTTCCTCCATGGAACTGCCCTGATAAATGTATACCTATTAGTTGGGGAATTAGTCTGAGGTGAGGACTGGAAAGTACATGTAGGTTCTTTTTTGTCAGGCCTCTTTTGGGGTCAGTTGTAGGAGTTCATTGATGAATATTGCTGCAGTGCAGATTCCAGTGGGCTAGATTTGCCCTTCTTATGAATTTGCCACATCCAGTTTTCATACCCTCTTTGTAGTATAAGCAAGCTAATATATTTAAGTAACATATATTCTTAATGGGTTTGATTGCTTTGTGTTGCTGTTGCAACTTGTATATTGAAGCAGAATCAGCACACGTCTGTTTCAGCTGTTTGGGTTTGCTTCCTTGAAGAATTTCTTAAAGCGAAATGCCAACTGTAGGGCTATTTTTGTCTAGTTCAGCAGTTTGTTGTGCAGTGATAGATGGTTTCTCTTCATCAATCTGGTTATGCTTCATTTTATGCATTTCATACCTGTTAGAAATAACCACATGCACTGAGCTTATTGTCATCATATCTGATACTTAAATGTCCTCCTGTCCAGTGCAGACCATGACCTAGGAATTGAACTTTTACTACTTTCATTACTAGTTTTATATTACTGTTTCCATTTTTATTACTATCTTTTGCCTTCTCTCTTTGGTCTGTATGGTTCTCGTCTGTATGATATCATATCTGATGACTTGAATGTCTCCTGTCCAGTCCAGTCCAGACCATGACCTAGGAATTGAACTTTTATTACTATCATTACTACTCCCACCGTTCCAAATTGTAGGTCGATTGACTTTTCTAGATACATTAATACTTATATTATGTATCTAGATATAGTGTATATTTTGGTATCACCTAGTATCTAGGAAAGTCAAAACGACATACAATTTGAAATGGAGTGTATATTTTGGTATCACTTAGTATGGTTCTTGTTTGGTTTCTTCTCTATAGCCTGTCCAACTTGTTTAAGGCAGCAGGGTTTTCCCGTTGCTACTGCAGTGCTGCTGTTGTAAAATACTTCACGCTTGAAACTATATTGATTGCATGTAACATGTTACAGACTCTGCTGAGATATAATCTGAGGAACCTTAGAATCACAGCAGCATGGGCTACAGCAGAAATACATTTTTTTTTGGTGGGTGGGGGGGGGGGGGGGGTTCCCTCTCCTGAATAAAATTTTTGCAAAAACAGCACGCTCTTATTTTGTAGGCTGTAACTGCAACACCGCAACTGTTACTTTTCTCTATTGGCATCGAAGAACTGCCACTTATTTTGTTTTTTAACTTTATCTTCTCTGTTAGTTTTATTTTAAAAAAAAAATAGCTGCTGGTGTAGCGTAAGACAGGACAAGTTTACAGGTATAGTTATCAAATTCCTGGAACACGTCCAAGAATACTTTCCAACCCTTTCTTATGATGTGTCAATATTATCTTGCCTAAATATTTAAAACCCAATTGCAATTCTCAATGAAGTCACCCTTAAATACGAATGGTGAAATATCCTATTGTTCTCGTGGAATTGACAGTCCTAGTATGATACATGCAAGGAATGTGTACTGCCAGAGTGCCCACCAAAGATATTGTTTCTTTTAGACGACCACGACATATGAGCATATCTCAGTCAAGAATACGTTTATACCCCCACTAGATCTTTTAATAGCTCTTGTAGGTTACTTGCAGCAGCGTCCCCGGTTTGCGTCCCTTGTCAAAGTTTATTTAGTCCTGAATGATGAGCTAATGTTAATAGCATAAACTAGTAAAATGATTGCAATTGTAATGTTATCATGATTGTTAAGGAATATTTTTCATTCTTTTTTCTGTTTTTATCATAAGTCATACGACAAATACTGTGTTTCGCAAAAAAAAAAGTAACTAGCCCCATACAATAGCTGAATGGTTGTGCTTAGAAATTCAGGGTGAAGCACAAGATCTCCATCAACTGATGATGCAGCGATGCTTACCGCACACGCACGAGCAACAGTTCAGGGATGGGAGGTGACTTGGTCTCCAAACTTGATTGAGCAGCACATTTGAATTTGATTTGCCCCTTTTAGTTTTTGTTATCAATGGGATTTCTTGGCCAACCGTACTAGTCTTCCTGTTCTATTGGCCGGCTCGTCTCCTTCGCCATCTCATATCCAGCCAACATGGATTACAATTGCTTGATCAATTTGCACCAGAAAATTACGTCCTCCCTAATCAGGTTCTGAACCCCCCAAATTGCAACATGATTTTGGATTGACCAGCAGGAAGAGGAAGGCATGTTCAGGAGCCTATAGTCTTGTTAGTCTTTGTGCCATGCATACACCCAAGCACACAAGCAGGTAGCATTGGACATCAAACCAACAAGCCCCGAAGCTACTGGCGCGCACGGCAATGAAGCTGGTGGTCGAGGTCGCCGGGGCGCGCGACCTGCCGGCGAGGCGCGGCCGCGGCCGCGGTGGCGTGTCCCCGTTCGTGCAGGTCGCGTTCGGCGGCCAGCGCCACGCGACGAGCGTGAGGCCGCCCGGCGAGGCCAACCCGACGTGGAACGAGACGCTCGTGTTCGTGGCCGACGCGACGGCGGTCCGCGGCGGAGGCGGGCGCAGCCTCTCGGATGGCTCCATCGATGTCGGGGTCTACCACCGGCGGGCCTCCGGCGGCAAGAGCTGCCTCGGCCGCGTCCGCCTGTTCGGCGCGGCCGTCGCGCCGTCCGCCGAGGAGGCCGTGCTCCTGCGCTGCCCCCTCGACAAGCCCAGCTTCTTCGCCCCGGCGCGCGGCGAGGTCGCGCTCCGGCTCTACTTGGCGCCGTACGCGTCGTCGTCTACTTACGCCGCCGCCAACGCGCCGGCGGGGAATGCTTACTCCAGCACGTATGCTACGACGACCTTCAACGACACCGCCTCCATGGACGGCCCGGAGACAGTCGTCGGAGGCGCGAGCACGCAGTCAGCTCCAGCGATGATCAAGAAGCAACCCAAGAAGAAAGAGCCGGTGCAAGCGTTCCACTCCATCCCAACACAGTCCAGCACGGGGGCACTGATCTTCCCGCCACCGCCACCAACGGCCGGAGTCCCAACAAAGGGTGCCGATAAGAAGGCGGCAGCTGCCACCGCCGACGACGCCAAGGCGGCGGAGTACCTCATGGTCGACAAACTGGAATTCCTCTATGTCAACGTGGTGCGCGCCTCAAACCTCCCCGGCATGGACCTCACATTGGGCATCGACCCCTACGTCGAGGTCCGGGTCGGGAACTACTCGGCGGCGACGCGGCAAGCGGTGCGGAACCAGTCCCCGGAGTGGAACCAAGTGTTCGCCTTCTCCAAGGATCACCTCCAATCAGATGTTCTAGAGGTGATCGTCAAGGACAGGAACCTCATTGTTCGGGACAGCTTTGTTGGGAAGGTTGTCCTGCCCATCGTCGACGTGCCGAGCTCGGCTCCTCCGAATCGGCCCCCGGCACCGCAATGGTACGGGCTCAAGGCCGCCAAGGGCGACCGGTGGGCCGGCGGCGAGATCTTGCTCGCCGCGTGGAAGGGTTCCCAGTCCGACGAGGCCTTCGCCGGCGCGTTGCACGCCGGCGCGCACGACCTCTCGCCGAGCGCCGTGGCCGCCACTCAGTCCAAGAGCTACTACGCGCCGCGGCTGTGCTACCTCCGGTGCCACGTCATGGCGGCGCAGGACCTGGTCCACCCTCACCGGAGCGGGTCACGGCCGAGCGTGTTCGCGAGGGTGCAGCTCGGCGCGCAGAGGTGGGAGACCCGGGCGTCGCCGAGCGCCACGTGGGACCAGGACTTCTTCTTCGTCGCGGCGTGGCCGTTCGAGGAGCCGCTGGTGGTCACCGTCATGGACGGGGGCGCCTCGCCGGGGCGGCACGAGGTGCTGGGCCGGCTCGTGCTCCCCAAGGGCAGCATCAAGTCGCAGCGGTTCGACAAGAGGAAGGTCAAGCCGCCGGCGCCGTCGTGGTTCGACCTCGAGCGGCCGCTCTCCGACGGGAACGGCGACGGTGACGGCGACGACCGGGACAGAGGAGGACGATGGCGCCACGAGTTCCGGAGCAAGATACAGCTACGCGTCTACTACGACGCTGCGTACCACGTCCTCGACGAGCTCACGGTGTACGCCAGCGACTTCGAGCCGTCGGCAAAGCCGCTCCGGAAGCCGGCGCCCGTCGGCGTCCTCGAGCTCGCCGTCCTGCGCGCGACCGGCCTCCTGGCGACGAAGAAGCGCCCGAACGGCGGGCAGGCGGCCGTCGACGCGTACTGCGTCGCCAAGTACGGGCAGAAGTGGGTCCGGACGCGCACGCTCGCCGACACGGCCTCGCCGAGCTGGCAGGAGCAGTTCACGTTCGACGTGTTCGACCCGTGCACCGTGCTCACCGTCGCCGTCTTCGACAGCCACCAGCTCGCCGGCGTCGGGGAGGCCCCGCGGCGCGGCGCGGCGGACGCGCCGCTGGGCAAGCTCCGCATCCGCGTCTCGACGCTGGGGTCCGGCCGCACGTACGAGCAGCCGCACCCGCTGTTCGTGCTGCGGCCCGACCGCCTCGTCCGGTGCGGCGAGCTCCACCTCGCCGTCCGGTTCACCCCCACGGCGTGGGCGAGCACGATATCGCTTTACCTCCGGCCGACGCTGCCGAGCCAGCACTACGCGAGGCCGATCCCGGCGCACCTCCTCCCGGCTCTCCGGCGCGCCGCCGTGGACGTCGTCGCCGCGCGGCTGGCGCGCGCCGAGCCGCCGCTGCACGCGGAGGCCGTGCACTACCTCCTCCGCGACCCGTCCACGCACCCGAGCCCCGCCGTGCCGGAGCTCGCGGCCTACAGCAGGCGCCGGTCACTCGCCGCGTGCGCGCGCCTCCGCGACGTGCGCGCCCCGGCCGCCGCGCTCGCGGCGTGGCTCCGGGGCGTCCGCGACTGGAACCACCCGCCCACCACCGTCCTCGTCCAGCTCCTGCTCCTGGCCCTGGCGTGGCACCCCGAGCTGATCCTGCCGACCTTCTTCCTCTACCTGTTCGCCGCCGGCGCGTGGAACTACTTCCGGCGGGGGGCGGCGGCGGGGCCGGCGCGGATGGAGCACTACGCCGACGGCGTGCACCCGGGCATGCTCGAGGAGGAGTTCGACGCGGGGCCGGCGTCGGGGACCCCGCCGCACGTCGTGGAGTGGCGGTACCTGCAGCTCCGGGAGGCGGCGGCGCGCGTCCAGGAGCTGATCGGGTTCGTGGCCTCGCAGGGGGAGCGCGCGCAGGCGCTGCTCGCGTGGAGGGACGGCCGCGCCACGGCGGTCGCGGTCGCGGCGGCGGCCGCGCTCGCCGGCGTGACCTACGCGGTGCCGTTCCGGGCGCTGGTGGCCGCCGCGGGGCTCTACGCGATGAGGCACCCGCTGCTGAGGCGGGGGAAGGGGCGGCCGTCGGCGCTGATGTGCTTCTTCCGGCGGCTGCCGTCCAATTCTGACATCATGCTGTGAGGTCGGCCGATCATGGACTCGCGCTTCCGTTCAGCAATTCGACGTGTTTTTGCCCCAAATCGTCGTTGCTACTAGTGTGTTCCGGAGCTGAGCTACTTTGGATCAACACAAGGAGGATTTGGAGGTTGGCTGTCGGAAAAAAATCGCATTCTTTGGTCGACCGATCTGTGCGGCTCGAAATACAGATAAGAGACGTCTGATATTCATATCAGCTTAAATATTAATATGAATATTAATATGCATATTTAAATTTAATATATTAATAAAGTAGATACATCCGAATTATATTTTTATTAATTTTCTCTATCCGATTACACATCCGTGTTCGACACTATTCGTATACATTTTATTCAAAAATTATTTAAAAATAATATTCATTTCTCACAACCCATATTATTATCTATATTATAAAATTATAAAAATATTAAATTTGCTTTTAAATATTCTTGTTTTATAAATAACTTCTATATTTTTATTTATATTAATAAAATTATTTTTATGCTTATTGCAGTATATTTTTATTTTTACTTTTACTTTTATGTATTTATTTATTAATATATTTATTGGTAAATAAACTTATTTTAAGTAGCTATCTTCATTATATTTATACTATAGTTTGTAGGTAACTGCAGCGTCATTGTAACGAGATAGGTTTGAAATACAGCTAAGAACTACTCTACACATTAAATCTCTCTCTTACGTTTTCGTCCTTATTTTACGCAAAAAAATTTAAGCTAGTCCAGCTCCTCTTCTGCTTTCAAAAAACTCTAGGATACTGTACTCGCGATGCTACACTGTCACAGATGGTCCGGCCCAACAATGGACCCATAGGCTGGTTGAGTTTGAGGTAGGGCATGTGCCCCCACTCAGCCAAACTGGAGAAAGATATTCATTGCGCTCGAGCTGCCGCGGATGCATCGCAGAAGAGGTTGCCGCTGTGCATATATCTTGATTTGCGTGCATCCAAATAGAAAAAATGTTATATCTTACGAACTACTTATTAAAATTAAATTTTAGTTGCACCATTATATTTCTTACAGCAAGATCTTCAAAACTAAATCACACTTGATTATGTTTAGATGATATTTTTTCTAAAATAATTTTATTTGTTCTAGAACAATTTCCATGTCTGGAACTTTTTATTTGATTCTGGAACATTTAATTTGGTTCCGGAATATCTGTAAACACGATTCCGGTGTCATTCCACGGCCTCTCATCGCGCCACGTCACCCGAACCGTCCGATCGGGCCATCCAACGGCCAGGGGAACGGCCTCCTGTAAGGATCACCGGGGTGTCCGACCCTAGAGGGGGAGGGGTGAATAAGGTCGCTAATTCGCTTTCTAACCTAGGGCTCAATCTATTTGCATAAGATCAACCTAACACGTCCTATACATGCTAGTTATGACTAAGATTTATCTATGCTACTCTCTACTTATCCCAAAAGACTTGCAACCTAAAGTCAATCATAATCAAACTAACTAGGAAAGTAAAGGCACGCAAGATAGAGTAAATGCGGAAATGTAATACGGTAAGTAAAGAGGTAAGGGGGAGAATATGCAAACTCCCGTGAAGACAACAAGACACGATTTAACATGGTTCGGTTAGAACAACAAGTCCCTCCCTACGTCCACGGCCACTTGTCCACCAAGAACAAGTGTGATGCCGAGTCTCTCCACCGTCCTGCGTTCGCCACCAAGGCTTCCGGCAAGCAAAGGCTAAGTGACGCCAAGTCACCAAGACAAGGCCACCGCCACCGTCTCTCTCGAAGCGTCACCAACGACACCGTCTTCACTATCGGAGCTTCTCACCAAGAGGGGTCTCCTTCCCCGCACAAAGTGTCGCTGCCTCCACACCAAATTGGAGGGTCACACGATGAGTACACTTGCTTAGCCTCGGCTAAGACTTCTCTTAGGCTTGCTCTCTCAAGAACTAAACCTATACAAGTGCACAAAGCACTCTCTCAAAGCTTCTCACAAGCTAGATATAGCACTAATCACTTCTAGGATGGTTGGTGATGGATCTTTGCTTGGGCAGCACTTTCTTCAGTTCTTGAGGCTTCCAATCATATACTGCAACCAGCCTTGGGGGGTATATATAGCCACACACCCCCAAAAGGTCCGTTGGAGGAAAGTTGACAGAAATAGTATGCAACGCCGGTTAATCCGACGCTCCTCCAATAGCCATCGTCGGTTCAACCGGTGAACACAGTTTTCCAACTAGTCGCTATACTTCAACGGCTACATTAATCAACCGACGTAATCAACCGGTGAATGCATCTTCATCGCCGGTTTAACCGGTGAATGTAACTGTCCCAGAGTTCCCGAAAAACCAACTCTCTGGACAACTACACTGACATAATTGACCGGTGCATTATCGGTTCAATCGATGTATGCATTTTCCTTGGTCTTTTTCTGCCGTTGCACCGACGTATTCAATATCTTCATCGTCGGTTCAACTGGTGAGTGTATTTCCAGTTTCCAGCCTTCTAGACAACTGCACCGACGTAAATCTTTTGTCTTCATCGGTTTAACCGATGTATAGGAATGTTCTGCTTTTCTTTTGATGGCTTTAAGCGTTGAGTCTTCGTCAGTTTCTTCAACTTGTTTTCTTCATGTTTTCATCCCTTGGACCTAAAGTGCTGTATATAATCAACTAGAACACACACATTAGTCCAAGTGTTAGGTTGTCATCAAATCACCAAAACACATATGAGGAAATATGGCAACCATGACATGAGAGGCCATTTCCCTAAAAGGGGCCATTTTTCTTACACCTCCGCCGCCGCTCGAGCCCCGCCGCTTGCGCGCATGCCGTTGCCTCGCCCCGCCTCCGTGGAGGTCCCGCGCCGCCCTGGAGCCCCGCTGCCGCCGTGGAGGCCCCACGCCGCCGTCCGCCCGCCGCTGAACGGCTGATCTGCCGCCATGCGCAACCGCCGCGGCCGCCGCCGCGTCCTCGCCGGATCCGGTGCCTACGGAGCCGCCGCCCGCGGAAGAGGAGGGGATCCGCCGCCAGCGCCAAAGAGGGACTAGGATAGGAGGGGCTGCGCAGCGCACGGGAAGAAGGAAAGCCGGCGAACACGGCGAGGTGGCCCACCGCCACCTGCTCGTCCTCGCCACCTCTCCCTCGCTGCCACCGCCGCCGCAGTTGGGAAGAGAGAGAGAGAGACACACAGAGAGAGAGAGAGCGAGGGAGAATGGGGAGAGACCGAGGGAGGGGAGGGGCGCAGAGCACCACGGCACGCGCGCGCAGCCCTCGCCCGCGTCGACCGCCGCCGAGCGCCCCGCGGGCCGGCCGCCGCCGTGCGCCTTGCTTGCCGCCGCCCAGAGCTCGCTGCTGGCCGCCGCCAAGAGCTCCCTGTTGACAGTGCCCATCCCCATCTCGAGCCCCCCCTCCCTTCCTCTCCTCCCACAAGTGGAGGACCCTCCCTCCCATGCTTGGGAGCAGCTCGAGCTTCTGGGCATGGTGGTGGTGGGGAGATTCCTGCGCGACGAGGTCACACACCTTGCAGGCTGCTTGCTCGGCAAAACGACAGGGACAGCAAGAGAGGAGAGAGAGAGAGAGAGATTGGATTTGATTTTGCTTGGCTATGGAGCGGCGGAGAGGATAAATAGCAGGCCAGATAAAATTTTTTTATTACTACATAGTTCTACTGATAAGAATGGAAGGGTCTGAATATGTGGATAGGAAGCGTCCGACATTTTCTCTCGACGCCCGAGTCCAAGCATTACTCCAAAACTACTGCCTCCATCTCAAAATATTTGCATTTCTAGATTGTTTTTTAAAGCGCATTTCTAGATTTAGGTATGTATACCAAGATAATATATGAAAAATAACACTTTTACCCCTAAAAAGAGCCTCTCTTCTGTTATCATCAGAAACATCACGCAGCCTTGCTGCGCGAGACCTGGTTTGTACCATTTATTTATATTATTTGAAACTTTATTTGAAACATAGAAGAAGAATGTAATTAGACTGATATAAATTTTTTTAAAGGTTGCTATGTATGTAAGACGATTTGGTCAATTTATTCTCTCTGTTTTTTGGTTTGGTCGCAGGTTATTGCTCACTAACTGTTAGTAGGTTGAACAACCTGTGTAGTCAAACAACTGTATAGCATTAGCATGTAAGAGCATCTCCAAGAGCTCTTGTATATGTGGATAGCTAAAATCCTAATATAGCTATTATGTAAAACGAAATAGCTAGCGAAAAATGGATGAAATCCAACAGCTTCTCCAAAATTCAAAAAGGCATGGTTAGCACTCAGCGCTAGGCAAAGATGCCCAGCGTCACCCTCTGGATAGAAAACGAGGATAGAAAATGAGGTAGATAGAGTTTCTGTTGGATATGAGTTTTTTGTCTTCCTTTTCTTTTTTAGTTAACTCACCCAAAATAGAATAGCTCTTAGAGATGCTCCAAGGATGTATTTTTATTTTATACGTGCATGAGATTTTTAAATGTGTATGGCAGGATAAGCACTTTTTTGGTCATCGGGGTCACACGGGGACCGGACACCTATAGACTAATAGGATGACATAGCACAGCACAAAAGGCGCCAGATATACAAATAGTACTTGACAAAAAAAATCCATTGACTGTAATAATAGGACAAAACACACACCCTGCGGTAGTGCGACAGAGGCAAAATAGTGATTATTCTGTGAGACACGTTTAAAAATTTTATACACGGATAAAATAAAAATACACCTATGCATGTTAATGCTACGTAGTTGTTCCACCATACAGGTGATCCATGTACCAATTTGTCTCATATACGTCGGAACCTTAAAAAATTAAAGAATGTACCAACCTAAATATGTTCTTCTCCCATTTATCAAATAAAGTTTCAAAACATATAATCAAATGGTACAATACAGGTCTCGCGCAGAAAGGCCGTGTGCTGCGCGGCCTTTCTAGTTTGTATCTTATTTTGGAAAATTTTATTTGGTTCGGGAATAATTTTCATCTTGGAATATTTTTATCTCTGACAGACTTAGTGCGATGGTATAAGGTCGAATTGCATGTGCTATAGACGCCCACGCCAAACTTGGGATCGCCCTGAGGTCATGACTATAGCAACGACAAATCTTGCCATGGGAATCGCAACGGACACGTGGATGGCAGAATGAGGATACGTTTTCGTGGCGTCGTGAAGCTACTCTCTTCGTTTCAAAATAAATATACTTCTAGAGTTCAAATTTTATCTCAAAATAAATATACATCACCTTCTAAGATGCAATGATTACATCTTTTATAGAAGTATATATATAATTTTTAATAGCATTGATCTCCGCACCTAAACTCTAGAAGTGCACTTATTTTAGGACAGACGGAGTAAGGTAAGATTTGGTTTTCTTCACATTGCATGTTTAAACATCAATTAAGAGTACTAATATAGACTTATTACCAAAATATCATAAGTCGTGACTTAATCACGAGACGAATCTATTAAATCTAATTAGTATTTAATTTGACAACTAATTGCTACAGTAAGCATCCGCTAATCATGCATTAATTATACTTAATAGACTTATCTAGAGCCCTAATTGCAATATATGTAATTAGTTTTATATTAAATTAACATCATTCGAATTGATATCCGAATATTCGATGTGGTAGGTACTAAAAAACCAAACAATACCTAAATAGCATGGGATGGGATATTGAGGAGCGTGAGGAATCCATGCCCTAGGTGGGTGGGTGGGGGGGGGGGGGGGCTCATCCTCCCCCTTTTGTTGCTCCTCTTCATCCATAGGTGGAAAATATGGAAGGGACTTCATGAGCTTAGGGGTCTTGTTCCATTTAAAAGTGCATTGTAAGTCGGCCCCTAGGGGAAGACAAAGTGCATCTCATTGACAACAATGACAATGGTATGCACTTGACTAAGTATGGTTTCATTTTATTTATCTTTTGAATGAATCACATAAGACAGTGTGAGTTTATGATAGTGCGAATTTTTATTGATATAGAAGTAGCTAAACTTAAGCTAAACGTAGTTTCTGTTGATTCCCCACCTTCGACCTAAACTTGCCATTTAGTTTCTATTGACTAAGTATTGTTTCATTTCAAGGTGGACAAAACTTTTTCTTGAGGCGCTGAGGAGAAGGCCACCTGAAGACCCCTTCATATGATCCTGCACCTAGTTCTCTCTTTTAGTTTAGCTTTTGGGAGCTTGTGTTTTTGTTATTGTACTATTAAACTGGAAACTCCAGTCGAACATCTATTTGCTTTCTATAAAAGCAGTGTGAAACCTTTTTCTAAAAAATATAGAAGAAAAATACAAAACTGCAATTCTAGGAAACCATATGCAAGAAAAAGAAAAGAAAAACAACCAGGATGCAGCACTCATCCAATTGAATTGGGACATGAACACAGAATTGGAACATGAACGCAAGTAACACTCCTCGACTCTAGCCACTCGTCTGAGTGGACCGGGACGTCGGTACACTAAAAAAACTCGAAAGGTCCGGCTGGTTGGATTGTTCCATTTTAAAATGATTTGGTTAAATGATAACACCAATTTCTGCAACCATAGACGACCTATTTTCGATACGAAATCGTATTTGCTTGGTATACTAGCTAGCAGGGTATTTGGTTTGCGAAACCACCTCATCCTAATCCACGCCATGAATTTCGGTGGGACGATGATCCTATTGCTTAATTTTTATATTAATTGTTAGCTCTGAGGGATGAGGTGGTGACGGATCAACCTATTCCATTCTAGACATCAAATAAGGAAAAATAAGAACAGAATGGACCACCCTACTCTTCAAACCGAACGCATCCGATAAGCTGGGTGCAAAAGATTGCTCCATTAACAGAGCATATCCCCCCCTTTTTTTTCTGTTTCTTTTTGTAATGACAGGGGTGGGCAGGATATGATGCGAGCTGAGCCGGACTGAGGAGTTAAGGTGTCAGTGGTCAGATCAAACCAAAACCGAACCAAACTATTTTTATTAAATATGCCAATATAAACCACTACAAACCACTTCATAGTAGGTAAAAACCAAACCACACCGCTCTATATAGGCTTGCTAGAAGGTTAGGTTGAAATGTGAATCCCACGTTGAGAACCGAACTCTGAAAATAAAATCTCACATTCACACTATAAAATTTTGTCAAAATTGACTGAAATTTATTAGAGAGGACTAAGTACCACTGCAAGCTACTCTGTGTAAAGCAGCATGTCTAGAACTGGACCCCACTCAAGAGCTGGACTCAATATAAAAACTCGTTCACGCTATAATTTTTATCGAAATTGTCTGAAATTAATTGGGGATGATTCAGTACAACTGGTAGCTACTATGTGCAAAACAATGTGGTTAGACTTACAAGTGGATCCTATGTTAAGAGAGTAGCCACTCGGTGATATTAATCTCCAAAATCAAAGCAAATCGTTTTTCTTATGAAACCAAATCAAATAGGATTAATCGCTAGAAAAATTATTTTCCACCAAATTAAAATAGAACCAATACGAAATTCAAAACCGTCGGTTTTAATCCAAACCCCTTAGGCTAATCCCAACCCATAGTGTCCATGAGTGGTGTCTACGTTGCCATATCATCAAGACAACACCTTGAGAAACTACACTCTACAACCCATGACTTTTTTGTGTGGATTCCTATTAAACTCTCTCTTTTCTCCACCTATCACATTTGTTCTCCATTTATTATGAAGACACCACCTCACTTCTAATGCACAATATGTGGTGTTTAGCGTATTGATTTGCGTGTTGACACTAGATCTTGCATGCGACCCAATTTCTTTCTCTTTCCACTTTCTCTCATTTATTATGGTGGCACATAAGCAAATGTGCTATATTGCTGAATATTTGATGTTATAAATATTATTTTACATGGAGAGTTGGGAATGCTCTTAGGCCAATCTCAGTGGGAGTTTCATAGAGAGTTTCATGCATTAAATTCTATATGACACATCAGCATTTTTGATGATTTGGCATGATCATTATGAGGAGAGAGGAGAGGGAGTTTCATGAGATGAGAGAAGAGTTTCATTCCCATAAAACCCACCTTACACGATTACCTAGTTCTCTATTTTTAGAAATGGTTTTTTGTCTACAGCACACCACCAAAACGTGATTTTGTGGGCAGCACATCCCACTCTTCAAATTAGTTTGGAACACACCGTGAAAACATAAATTTGTATGCAGCACATCCTTCCTATTAAAAATTATATTTTCTAATTGGATAGGAGAGAGGGAACGGTGAAAGGACTAAAGTGCCCTTGGTGCGGGTCCCACATGTCATCTCCCTCTCCATCCTCCCTCCCTCCCCTTCCGCCTCGCCATGGCGGCCGCGGGCGGCCGCCCGCCCCGCGGCCGCCCCACCGGGCGGAGGCGTGGCGCAGTGGCCGGCAAGCCGCGAGCTCCTCGAGCTCCTCTGCTCCGACGAGGCGCAGCGCTGGTGGCGTTCAAGGCCCGCGCCCCCTCGCTGCGAGGCGGAGCAGGCGAGCAGCCGCGGTGGCGTGCACGCGAGGCCACCGCGCGGCGCGCACGCGTGGCCGCCGCGATGTCGTGGCGGAACAGCGCGAGGCCGGCCGCGCCGAGACGGAGCTGCAGCGGTGACCTCGAGCTCATACCTGGAGGTGGCGCCAAGGCGGAGCAGGGCGGGGGCGAAGGTGCCGGCGGCGGCGGCGAGCCCTCCTTCCTCCTTCCTCGCCGGATCCAGGCGCCGGCGAGCCCTCCTCCCTCTCTCCCTCGCGCCGCCAGTCCCCTGCTCCCTTCGCCGCCTCCCCCTCCCCGAGGCTTCTCTGGAGCGGCAAGGGGCCTCCTCCCTCCCCCATTGCCGGCTACCGCGCCACGCCTCCGCCCGGTGCCCACGACGACCGCACCGGCCGCCGCACGCACGTCCACGTGGAGCCCAGCAAGCCCAGCAAGACGGTGGCCTCCATGTGCGCAGCGGCGGCGGTGGTGGCGAGCACGAGCCATACGACGACGGCGAGCAGCGTGTGGCCATGGCACAGAGAGAGATGACGCACCCGTGGCCCTTGCGGTCGAAGAGTCTCGCCCGGGCGTGGGTCGGCGGCGGTTCGGGGTCTTGGTGGAGGCGGCACGAACCAGCGGCGGCGCGGACTGGCGTCGAGGGCCACGGCGGGGCACGGGCCGGCGGCGGGCCACTGTGGGAGGGCTCGGGGCAGGGCAGGGTACGGGCGGGCGGCGGCCGTGGGGCGGGGCGGCCGCAGGAGGCCGCCATGGCGAGGCGGAAGGGGAGGGAGGGAGGATGGAGAGGGAGATGACATGTGAGACCCGCACCAAGGGCACTTTAGTCCTTTCACCGTTCCCTCTCTCCTATCCAGTTAGAAAATATAATTTTTAATAGGAAGGATGTGCTGCATATAAATTTGTGTTTTCACGGTGTGTTCCAAACTAATTTGAAGAGTGGGATGTGCTGCCCACAAAATCACGTTTTGGTGGTGTTCTATAGACAAAAAACCCCTTTAGAACTGTGCAATGAAATTTGCCGGTGTGAGACACGGAAGAGCCGTCCGGAGTGCGCTGCCGCTGCCATGTCCGTTCGACGTGGTCCGTGCGCCCACACGCGTCGCGCGCTGGGCTGCCACACGCACGAGGACCAGCCGAAGCCGGCCGGATCGAGTTCGCCTTCTGGAACATTCCGGCGGCATACACGGCTGACCGCTGACGGGGACACCACGTCCCGCCCCGGGAGCGCGCCCACGCGTGCATGCACCGGCGCCCACGCGTCGGCGCGCGGCGGGGCGCCGGGCCGCGACGCGCCGGGGTTTAAAAGGGAGCTCCTAGCTCCGAAGCGCCATGTCCCCGTCGATCAATCGTACGAGTTCATCGATCCGCCATAATCATCTCCGGCGATCTCTCCTCTCTCCCGTGACGTCGCAGCTGTGTTGCCGTCGTCGATCGTGCGTGTTCTCGTCAGCGCCACCATCATCCTTGAGCTCCATCGTAGCCGCATTAGTTATTTAGGTTAGCAGGCTAGCAGGCAGCAGAGCCGCGCGCTCGCCATGCCGTCGCTGATGACGCTGACGCCGTGGCGGCGGAGGAAGAGGGCGGCGGCGGTGGGGGGCACGCCGGTGGCGGTGCGGACGCGGCGGGGCGCGTCGCTGGGCGGCATGTGGCGGCGCCTCGTGCGGACGCTCACCTGCTCGCGCCGCACCACCTACTACTGATCAGTGATCTCGATCGGACGGCCGCGCCCATGGTGGGTGCATGACCCCGGCTCGCTTCCTAGCTATGTGGTCGACGCATCTGTGTGCATGTTTTTCCCCCCCAGTATATGTACTAGTACTACTAGTCCTGCTGTCACTGAGATTTGTACCCATGTACTGCTGCCTTACGTATACGTGCAATCCTTAATCTGTATATCTACCTGCATTGTGCCGTCTGGTTAATTGTAATCAGCCGTTTGGACACACATCTTACCTTTGTAAACCCAACCCCCCCCCCCCCCCCCCCCCCCCCCGGGTTTGGGTCATCTAGGATTAAATTTTAGTCCAGACTATTTTAGATGACTAATAAATACTTCCTCCTTCCCACAATATAAACATCGCTAGCTATGTTTTTAGATATAAGCATTGCCATCTATGTTTTTAGATGTTCAGGTTCATATAGTAGATGTTATATATAGCTAAAAATGCTTATATTCTGGTACGACGAAAGGAGTAGTAGGTAACTAAACTTTCTGTTTGGATCTACGGATTAAATTTTAGGTAGGACAGATTTAGAAATATTGGAATGCCATTTTTATCCTTGAATTATGCTGTTGTATCTACATGCGCATAAAAGGTAGCTAGTTTGTTCGTTCGCGGTTGGTTTAGTCCAAATTTGGTAGGTTTTGAGAACTAATGTGTAAATTTTAGTTGGGGTGGAACTAAATTTTAGTCCATCTTCTTTGGGTCGATCTAATGGACTAAATTTTAGTCCATACATGCAAATAACACATAAATGCAAATAACATCTTAGCTTGTAGTACTCCTTGGATGGATCAGCAGTGCTCCTGCTTAATCCTTGTCCTTGAAAAAAATCAAAACGGGAGAACTCGGCAGACAATTTCTAACTTCTTTTTTCTGAACGTAATAATAATACAATTTCTAACTTCCACTGCTGTCCTTATCTGAAAACAAACTTCCACTGTTGTCGTTGCTAGTCAGTTCCACATCCAACGGCCATGTCGAAGCTTGCTACTGCCTCCGTTTATAATTAATTATGGATCAGTTTTGGTGTTTATTAGTGCATAATTTGTGCTACATATCTGGATACTTGCAACTATAATCTTTAAACTATAATGTTTGAGTTCTAACGTTTCCATCGAGAGATGTAGTTTGCACCAAACATTAGGTGCAAATAAACCACTTCTCGGCGTAAACGTAAAAGGCTCTTAAAAAATTATAGTTGCAAGCATTAATTTTTTTTCAAACGATATACACCTATAGTGCATTTAGTAATGTACTTTGTGGTAAAAGTTGAGATGGTAAATCATTTAGTAAAAATTCATATGAAAATAACAAATTCCATATGCTAGCTAGTGGACTACAAGACAAATTTTAAGAAATTTTGTCTTCTAGTGCTTTATACACCGCCAGTTTGTCATTTTTGTTCAAATTTCTTTAGATTAATAAGTTTGCATTCTAACTTTTGATACAAAGTACCTTGTTCGGCTGGCTGGCTGGATGGCTGGCTGATTTGGCGTGAGAGGAAAATACTGCTGGTTGGCTGGCTGACTGATTGATTTGGCGTGAGAGGAAAATACTGTTGTGGTTGGCTGAATCTCCCAGCCGAACAAGGCCTAATCTATGGATATCCATCAATTGAAAATTTTAAGATGCTTTCAAAACTTCTTAAATTTGTATAGAAACTTTTACGTTTCCTCGAGAGAAGGTTTGCACCTAGAGGTGGTAAAGAGCTTTAATTTTATTCTAGATAATTTAAGAGTTGGATCATATAAAAGTTGAATTCTAATCTTATATAATTTTAAATTTTAAAAAATTAAGAAATAAATTGAATTGTGGACCTCTATTTGCACCCTTCCCCCGAGTTCAATCAGCACAACGTCGTCGTTCATGCCGCTGTGGGGCAGAGTGCGCACGTGTCGCGGCCGCCGCGGCACACGACGACGGACGGCCCGTCGTGATCAATCAATCAGGCAGGCACGTTGGATCACTACCCCCGTCCCCCTCATTAGCATGCTCTGGAACGATCCAAGCGGACGGCCCGGGCGACGCGCCACGACACCACGTACCACCTCCCCCGAGCGCCGCCGGCCCACGGCCCGGCGACGGACACGTGCGCCGCCCACGGGTGGCGCCCGCCTCGGCCGCGGCGGCACCCTCCACCCGCGTGGCGCGCCGGCCGCGGCCGGCCGGGGGTTTTATAAGGACCCTCCCGGGCGCCAGCCGGCCCGGTGACTTGGAGCGATCTAGCTCTAGCTCTAGCTCAGCACACCGTAGCCAATTAGCCAGCCACCGCGTCGTCTCCGGCGAGCAGCGCCACTCCGATCGATCGCAAGCTCAGCCCCGCGCGCACACGTGCGTTTGGCAGCGTGCTGGAAGGATGCCGACGATGTGGCCGGCGAAGAAGGGGAAGAAGAAGGCCCGGCGCTCGGCATCCCGATCGTCGCGCCGCGGCGGCGGCGCGTCGTCGCTGAGCTCGCTGTGGCGGCGGGTGGTCGGGCCGCGCCGGAAGACGAGGGGGAAGCCCGGGCTGCTGTCGCGCGCCGCCCGGGTGCTCTCCTGCGGCCGGCGCTCGCACTGATCGTCGGCCGCCGGCGTCCACGTCCCGCGGCCCCTGCTGGTTGGTGACCGGCCGTGCGTGACTACTGTGTATCCGTCCGTGCGTGGTTGCGGTGCAAGCTCTCGTGGCGTGTCAAGTGTTCGTGTGCTCGTCCGTACCTGTGTCACTGTGTGTATGCTCATTTATGTAAATCTTTTTATTCTGCGTATGCTGTGATTGTATCGTCAAGCGATTTAATTAGATCCTATGCTGAATCGTACTCCCTCCATATTAAATAATTAGTCGTTCTTTTTAAATTATTTGGCGTTTCTAGGTATTTGCTACGGATCTATGCATAATCCTCTAGATGCTTAGTAAAAAACTATACATTTAAAAAAACTACTCCTTCCGTTCTTTTTTTATAGGACACCCTTGATTTTTTTCTTCAATTTTGACCAACATTATTTAATTAATCAGTTAGTTAAATAAAATGATATGAGTACCTTTACGTCTATTATCAAGAGTCTCTTGAATCTAACTTGAAGATTTGGCTATTTGCATAAATATTTGTAGAAAAGACGAATAGTCAAACGAAGAAAAAAAGTCAATGGTGTCATATATTTAAGAACGGAGGGAGTAAAACAAGATCAAAGTCAGTTTTTGCTAATATCGACGTCCAATCACAAATATGATCCCTTTGAGACGGATGATCCCTTTGAGACGGTCGGATCCGGTGGGACTAGGAGGATCAAGCCTTCTACCTCCCAAAAATCAATGGATGCCAGCCCCCCTCCAGTAACGGTGGCTCGGGCGGCTCTGGTGGTGGGGGGTCTGATGCTGGTGATGACTCCTCGGGCGGCGACGGCGGTGCGCCTCCTCCTGCGGCGCCCAACTCCAGCAACTTCGGCTCCTCGCCCATGGGTGCTTCTGCTGCGGCTTCTGGGCCTGCTGGGGCCTCTGGGCTTGTTGGGCCCAGTACCTCGCTTGCTTTTGGTGGACCTTCGCTTGGCCACCCGGGGCTGACGGCCGGTCCCTCCCAGGATGGCTCGGCCCATCTGACTGGCATTGCTGCGCTGTGCCCTGTGCCATATGGGCTGCTGGTCGGTCAAATCCTCCCGCCTACGGCCCGTGGAAGCTCCATCACCTCCCGCCCCTCTCGGGTGGAATTCAAACTGCTGCTTGGCTATGTGGAGATCAATGTCCAAGGAGCCGTGGGGGAAGCTGCTTTCTTCAGGGTGCCGCTGCAACCTTGGCGCCACTCCGGCGCTGAAGGGCTAATTGTTGTGGATCTTCTCAAGTGCTCAGTCGGAGTCATTGACAATTGTTTCACTGTTGGGCCCCACAACCTACATGGTTTCTCTGTGGCGCTTGCTGCTGCTGGCTCTGCAAATCCTGTGAATGAGATCGATCTCCTTCTCTGAAGCTGCTAAATTGGTTACTTCACCTTCATTGCCCCTGTGTGATGAGGTGGCTGGGCAGTCTGCTGGTAGTGCGAGTGTCCCACTCGCATTGCCCTGCCTGGCTAATTTGGACGGCGCCTCGTCCACCTTGCCGGACGACCCGCTCAAGTTGGTTTCCCATGCTGTGCCGGTCTCTCTTGCTGAGTCCTTTGCACCGCTACCCCTTCCTGTTATTCAAGGTATTCCCTCGGCGCCTCAGACTGCGGCTGCTCCGGCCGTTTCGGGCCGTAGGCAGAGTACAAGAATTGCTTGCAATGAAGATCCAAATTATGTATCTATGGTGGATAAAGCAACCAACTTGAAGCGCCGTAAACTAGAAGGTGCTGGGAAGAAGGCTGCTGCTTCTGTCGTCCCTGCTCGCGCGCCGCGCGACAAGCGAGGTCGCCCCTCAGGTACTCTCCCTGCTGAACTCGTTGAACTTGCAAAAGATGCAGCAAATCCCCTTACTATTGAAGATACTCTAGACTTGGCTGCTGCTTGTGGTGTTGATGAGGCGGAGCTGCTCCTGGAAGCTCCTGAAAGGACGTCTGAACATACTCCATGATTGGCTGCACTATCTTCAGAAACGCCCCCTGTTCTTTACCTTTTGCCTTGCCTGCGTGCAAGCTTACCATTTGTTATGTCTGTATGCTTAAGTACTTTGTGGTCACTGGAATTGCTAGCCCTCAGAACTCACTTTTATTTCTCTATGGTTGTTGGAATTGTTATGATAATGGCTGTTAATTGTCGATCTCTCAAACTCGCTTCTTGGAATGTTCGGGGTCTTGGTCGGAATGAAAAATGCAGAGATGTTAAACGAGCTCTTAATAGCTGTAATGCTGACTTTATTGCCCTCTAGGAAACCAAGTTAACCACTGTTTCACATTTCAAAGCGCTTTCCTTCCTCCCACCCATCGCACAGAACCACACTTTTAAACCATCCCTGGGCGCCTCTGGCGGAATCCTCTCAGCCTGGTCTGACGCTACTCTAGAACTGCTTTCCTCCACCACTGGACCCTTCTTTGTTCACTCTTCCTTTTCACACCTTATGATGGAAGCTTCTTTCAGTGTTACTAACGTCTACGGCCCTTGTGATCATGCAAGCAAACTGTGCTTCCTTGATTCTCTCAGATCTCTTGCTGACTCCGTTCATGGTCCCTGGATTATTCTTGGTGATTTTAATCTTATAAGATTTCCTCGTGAAAAGTCCAATGACAGTTTTAATAATACGGAAACTGATTGGTTTAATGATTTCATAAATACTCTATGCTTCCAAGATATTCCCCTTCTCGACAGACTTTATACTTGGTCTAATAATCAAGACCATCCCACGCTTTGCCGTCTTGATTGTGCTCTTGTTAATCTTGACTGGAGCAACATTTTCCCTGATACTACTCTCTCCTCTAATACTCGAATCACCTCTGACCATGTGCCCATTGTTCTGAATGCTTCCACTACTGTGCCCAAACCCTCCATCTTTAGATTCAATAATCACTGGCTAAATGTTCCCTCCTTTCCCCCAATTGTTGCACAGAACTAGGAAAGCGTTAATCAGCATGGCAATAACTCCGCTGCTTCTATTTGTTTGCGACTCAAGAGAATTCGTGATGCCGCAAAAAAATGGGGAAAAGAAAGAAAAAACCCAAGTGTGCTTGTCACCAATTGTGGTATTGTTGTTGACCTTCTGGACAGAATTGAGGTGCTCCGTCCCCTTGTGAGTTTAGAGTGTCGCCTTAGGTTAATGGTCAAAAAATCTTTGAGCAATAATACTACTCTCCTGGCTGAATACTGGAAGCAACGGGGAAAAGTTAGGGACTGTGTTCTAGGGGATGACAATACTAAGTACTTCCAAATGTGTGCAACTATCCGGCTCCGCAAAAATCAAATTCGAGTTCTAGATCCTGAGGATACTCCAGTCTATTCACACTCTAGGAAAGAAAAAAAATCCTACATAACTTCTACCACAACCTTCTAGGAATACTTTCCCCAACGAAACCACTAAGTAATCTGCCCTCTTTGTTAAACCACACAGCCTTAGATTCCTTCCAAAGCTCCTCCCTGATAGCTTCTTTCTCTCTTACCGAAATAAAAAATGCGCTCTGGGCTATGAAGAACGATTCAAGTCCAGGACCAGATGGGTTCGGCCCTGCCTTCTTTAAGTTTTTCTGGAACCTTGTTAACCCCTCCCTACTCTTTTTGAGGAATTTTATGAGAACGCTGCTGACTTGCAAAGAATCAATAAGTCCCATATAGTTTTGTTGCCTAAAAAAGTGGGTGTAACTAAACCTGATCAGTTCCGGCCCATCTCGCTTCAGAGTTGCCCGTTAAAACTCATTGCAAAAGTTCTTACTACTAGGTTGCAAGCTTTGGTTCCCCAACTTGTTCACCCTGACCAAACTTGTTTTATTAAAGGCCGGAGCATTTCTGAAAATTTTATTTATGCGGCTGAAATTGTTCAAACTTGTTTTTTTTAGATAATGGAAATAGTATCCGGCTTTGACCTCGAGAGGCTACAGCCAAAACAAAGTTTGCAGTCCGAAGGACTGCAATCACTCACACATGACTAAGCAAGAATTTTGCAGCCAGCCAACAGTTTGCTGAAAACACTTATTAAGAGCAAATTCTATTACTAAATTTCCAACCATGGTTGGCAAAGATCTGCATGACCAGAACCTCCATGGTTCGACACGCCTCCTGTAGCTCCTCCTTGTCTTCATCACACCTTTGTAGCAGAGCCCATAGCCTGAGCCAGTGTGTGCCCCGGTAAAGTACCTGCATGTAAGTTTTAGATGGTGATCTGTTAAACACTATGTCATTCCTACTAAGCCAGATAGCCCAACATAAAGCAGATGCTCCTGTTAGCAGTTTTCGTTTTAACTTGGTTCCCACCCTTCTAAGCCAATTACCAAATAAATGAGTAATACTTTGAGGTGGAGTTAAATCAAAGGTATAGTGTACAACTCGCCACAGGAATTTGGCCACATGACAGTCAAAAAAGAGGTGTTGAATAGTTTCATCACTAGAGCAAAAGCAGCACAGTTTGTTACCATTCCAGTTCCTTCTTATTAAATTATCTTTAGTAAGGATAACACCTCTTTTTAGGTACCACATAAAAATTTTAATCTTCAGGTGCATCTTTAATTTCCACAGATGTTTGTCAAACTGTACATTACCATTGCTAATAAGTGCATTATACATTGAGCTAACGGTGAACGTACCGGCTTGAGTCAGATTCCAACGAAAGGCATCAGCATTATTATTTAACTGAACATGACTAATGCGAGCAACCAAATCATGCCATAAATATAGATTGTGACCTGTCAACGTTCGTCTAAAGGACACGTTAAGAGGTACTCGATCGAAGACTGATGCTACCGTTGCATGTTTTTTCCGCACAATATTAAAAAGAGAAGGGTATTGCTGTCTAAGTGTATGACTACCTATCCATTTATCTTCCCAAAAACGTATTTGATTGCCATCATTTAACTGAAATGACCCAAAAGTCAGGAAGGAATCTTTTACTTTCATGAGACCAGCCCAAAATTGAGAGTCCCCTGGTTTCTTTTGAACTTGAGCAATAGTCTCATTCTTTAAGTACTTCTTTCTTAATAAGCTCTGCCACATACCCTCCTCATTAATGAGCTTAAACAACCATTTACTCAACAAGCATCTGTTTTGTATATCGAGGTTCTTAATGCCTAACCCCCCGACTTCTTTAGGTTGACATAAGACATTCCATTTGGCTAATCTATATTTCTTTTTATGTTCTTCTGATTGCCAAAAGAATCTGGACCGATAATAGTCTAGTCTTTGAAGTACCTGTTTCGGTACTTCGAAAAAGGATAACATAAACATCGCTAGACTAGTTAAGACTGAATTTATCAGAACCAAACGTCCACCGACCGACATATGTTTTTCTTTCCAACTACTAAGTTTTTTCTCAAACTTTTCCTCCACGATCTGCCAATCTGCATTCCTTAGCTTCCTAAAATGCATTGGTATGCCAAGGTATCTAAAAGGATACATCCCAGATTGACAACCAAACAATTGCGAGTAATGGTGTTCCATCTCCTTAGCTTGTCCAAAACAAAAAAAATTTGCTCTTGTGAAAGTTGATTTTAAGCCCAGATAATTGCTCAAAAGCACATAATATCATTTTCATATTAGTAGCTTTTTCAATATCATGGTCCATAAACAGGATGGTGTCGTCAGCATACTGCAAAATAGACAAGCCACCATCTACGAGATGAGGAACAATCCCATTAACCAGACCCTCGTCCTTGGCTCGATTTATTAATATTGCTAACATATCTGCAACAATATTAAACAAAATAGGTGATAGCGGATCTCCTTGTCTCAAACCTTTCGAAGTTTGAAAATTTTGTCCTGTCTGATCATTAATTTTTATGCCCACATGACCCCTTTGAATGAAAGTTTCAATCCATTCACACCATTTTTGTGAGAAACCTTTCATTCGCAATGTTTGTTGGACGAAACTCCACTTTACTTTGTCATATGCTTTCTCAAAATCTATTTTAAAGATGACTGCACTCTTTTTTTTCCTATGTAGTTCATGAATGGTCTCATGTAAAACGACGCCCCCCTCCATGATATTCCTACCAGGAAGGAATGCAGTCTGTGTAGGACTAATAACTTTCTGTGCCACCAGCGAGATCCTATTAGTGGCCACTTTGGTGAAAATCTTGAAGCTTACATTAAGCAAACATATGGGTCTGTACTGTTGGATTATAATGGCGTCTTTACACTTTGGTAATAAAATAATTGTTCCAAAGTTGAGGCTATAAAGAGGTAGCTCCTGTTTATGAAACATTGCGAACATTGCCATAAGGTCATCCTTAATTGTTCCCCAAAAAGCCTGATAGAATTCAGCCGGGAAACCATCAGGCCCTGGGGCCTTATTATGTTCCATTTGAAAAATAGCCTCTCGTACCTCCGCCTCAGTAAACTCCGAAGTTAGGATCTCATTTTCTATATTCATTACTTGGGGAATGTCATCTATTCGAGTCTCATCCAGATTAAAATTATTATTATCTGATGGACCGAAAAGACCTTTGTAATATGTGGTGATATATTTCTTTAATTCATCATCGCCACTTACTATATGGTTCCCATCCTGTAACTTATAGATTCTCGTTTTCCTGTGTTTTCCATTGGCAATCAACTGAAAGTATTTGGTGTTTGAGTCACCTTCAAGTAACTCCTTAACCTTTGCCCGTTGATACCATTTAATTTCTTCTTCTCTAAGCATTTCAGCCAGCCTAGTTTTTAAGTATTGTTTTAAATCCACCTCTTGTGGTGATAGAATACAAGTTTCCGCTTTTTTGTCTAAACTGTCCAACTTGTCCAATATTTTTTTCTTTTCCTTTTTTAGAATTCCACTTGTATTCTTAGCCCATCCCCGCAGGTGTTGACGAAGTCTCCTAATCTTAGTTTGCCATGTTTCCATCGGGGTGGGTCCCGGATCCACACTCTCCCATACCTCCTTTACCATATCCATGAAACCATCACGAAGCAACCAACCCAGTTCAAACTTAAATTGGTACTGGGTAGCGTTCGAGGATGAATCTCTCGTGTTCAACAATAAAGGGGTATGATCTGAGATATCCCGATTGAGTGCAATAACATTCGAAAGAGGGAATTTTTGCTCCCACTCCGTTGCCATTAAGATTCTGTCCAGCTTCTCATAAGTAGGTTTTTCTAGAGAGTTAGCCCATGTGTATTTTCTGCTCGACATCTCTAGCTCACGAAGATTAAGACCATCAATTATAGCATTAAAGAGAAAAGGCCAACGATGATCATACTTATCGTTATTTTTTTCATTCGGGCTTCTTAAAATATTAAAATCTCCTCCAATTAGCATTGGAAGTTGTTCATGGCTACACATGTGAACTAATTCTGTTAAAAAATTCTCCTTGAATTCAGCTTGCGCAGGTCCATATACTACTACCAGCACCCACTTGAAGCTATCATTTTTATTGCACAAGTGGAATTTCACATAATAATCTCCTTCATCTATTGCTCCAATATCGAAAACCTCTAGGTCAATACCAAGTAAGATCCCACCTGATCGACCCTTAGGTTCTTTCACATGCCAAATATAATTCTTGCCACTACAAAGATTCTTAAGGAAAGGACTAGTAAAACTTCTCCTTCCTATCTCTGAGATAGCAATAAAACTCAAATTGTGTTCCTTTGTTAAGTCCGAGATAAACCTATGTTTCTTTGGGTCCTTGAACCCATCACAGTTCCAAAATATTCCTTTCATTTAAATAAATTGGGTTGCTTAGGATCGGTTGTCTTCTTTGCTTTCTTTCTTTTACAATCAGGATGCTTGGTTTTGAATAGTGGCACAGTAAGATCATTAGGATCACTGTTAGCATCCATTACCTCATCCATTATCTCCCCGCATAAGTGATTAAGAATAAACTTATCAATTTCTTCTTCCTCTGCCAAGTTTTTTTCCTCCTTATCTAAAAGAACTGATTTCCAGTCTTTACTACGGGACTCATGCATCATTTTTCCTTCTAACTCTTTTAACTCTAAAATAGATTTACTAATACTAGTATCATCATAGCCTAAAGAAACACCAATGCTACTGAAACTAGAATGAATAAATTCATCAGGTAAAGAAGAGAAAGAGGATGGTTCGCATATGTCACCTTTAGAAGACTGAACCGTATTGTCCTTGTCCGCCCTCAATCTTGTGGCCTGCTGCAAGACCTCCCCATCGCTGGTAGTTGCCACGCGCTTGCTGCGACGGAGCTCAGAAACCAACGCTTCCGGAATGGCCGCAAGCTGCACTGGGTCAACAAAAGCTTTGTCTTCCGCCAACAAAACTGTACCCGCAGTCGCCATAGTTGTCGGACGGGTAACAGTGTGTTGGGATGATGGGGTTCCTTTGTTACTACCCGGCTGTGTGCTGCTGTTTTTTGCTTGCTTGTTTTTGTCACTATCAACAGGTGTATGATCTCTCTTGGTCAGATCGCCCGCATCAACATCTCCCCCATTGTCATCAAACCCGAAATCCATATCCATTGGTTCGGGATTTTCTTCATCTATGTTCTCTTCGACTCTAAACTGGAGACCATAAAGGTAGTCGCCAATGACCACATCCACAAATTGAGGAATGATGTTAGGATCCAGAACAAGGACCTGTAGGCGGCAGATATCATGCTTCCTAGTGAACTTCATATCCACTGCTTTTGACATGCCAAGTATAGAACCGATCGCCCAGATGGTTACAAACTCGCGTAGCTCCTTTGGTAATCCTGTGAACTGTACCCAGACTTTGGGCATAGCAAACTTGACCTTGTCTCCACCAACACTCTCTTCAAATCTCAGTGTTACACCAGTGAATTTGGTGTGTAAAACACCCCACTCCACCATGCGTTGCATCTCTGCCCTGGACGGGAACACTGCTCTGAAAGTATTTGCACCAGTTTCCTCCACAATCCAGCGCCACCCTCCTGGAAACAACCTTTCCATCTCAGAGGTCACATTGGCTGCTGTGAGAGAGCCACCACTAACTCTGATCACTGCCGTCTTGGATTCCACCTTGCTCTTAAAGCTTTCAGGTGAATTAATGTAATAGAATCCGAGACCTTCAACAGCATAACCACACGGTATTGCAAAGGCATTGGCTTTTTTTGTGTCTGGCTGAACTGAACGGTAGATAGGACACCGTTCCATGGCATGCTCATTGCAATCACAAATATCACAGTATAATTTCGTTGAACAGTCTTCCATTTTGTGGCCCTTGGTGTAGCATCGGTAGCAATACGGGGGCTTGCCACTGCCCTTCATGGCCCCATGCATCGAAGACTCAGGTTTGTCAGCACCTTGTGAATCCTTGGACAATGAAGTAGCTTGATCCACCTTGCCCAAGATCTGATTGCACTCAGTAGCCATGGCGTTTTCACTCTGCTTCTGTGAAGACGTACCACCTTGCATTGTTACAAATGCTTGCTGTAGTAGGGCCGCCGCCTGTGCTGCTTGGTCAGCAGACAAAGTGCCCATACCACCGGTTCTCCCAACCAAGTTCTGCCCCAACTGTGCATCAGCGTCTCCGCCGCGAGCGCCTCTGCCGGATCGTCCGGCGAAGCCGCCTCGATGTCTTCCTCCAAAGCTGCGGCCACCAAATCTGCTGCTATTGAACCGACCCCTGCCTCGACCATCAAAACTGCCGCCATAACCAGGATGGAACGTGGGTTGCTGCTGCTGAAAGCCACCACGGCCAAAGAAGCTAGACTGACCATTGCCCCTGCCTCTTCCCCGGTTGCCATGTCCTCCCCGTTGAGCTCCCTGGTTTGGCCCGCTGTTCTCCATTGCAGTGCTTGCGACAGCAGCGTAGGAGGTCGCAAACTTGCAGGAGGCGGCGGAATGTGGAGCTCTAGGGTTTCGAGTTTGCGTTCCTGTTCGGGAAAACAAAGCAGCAAGGCCGGCGGTAGGCCGATACGGCACCGACGAACTTAGCCACATTTTCTTTGGGCATTTCGATGGGCTAGGGCCCATAGCAGTGTTCGGCTCCTGCGACAAACCACGTTCAAAATTTGAACTCAACTTCTTCCCCAAATCCCGCCCGAGATCCACGCTTGAAGCCGATCTCGATGGCAGCACCAGCTCCGGCGCCGGCGAACACCTTGCCGGAGTGGAAAACTTGGGAGGGAAGACGTGTGCCATTGTGCTCCCAACACATACCTTTGCCGTGGCTAATGCATCACCAAGAGTTCTTGGAGGGGATATTCTCGGAGCCGGAAGTGGTCCTTGCCATGGCCGCATCTCATTTCGGCGCCGAACCATTGCATCTACGATTTCCTTGGCCAATGAGGGAACCTTCTGTTGATCCGTATCTGAGCATGCTTCAAGTTCCCTCTCCGCACTCACCAGCTGCGGGATCGTGAATCCCACCTCATGTGCCTGCATGATGAATTCTGATGTGTCCAGCGACTCCACAGAAGAAGCATCGCCGAACTCGGAGTCCGTTCCCAGCGCCCAGAAACGGGATCCCTTGGCATCCTCCACTCCATGAACGCGAGGTCCCGGCGGTTTCATGGCAGCCTGAGCAACCACCGAGACCTTGTCCATGTGTTCCCTAGCCCGAAAAAGAGAATCATCCTGGAGCTCCAACTTGTTCTCCGGCCCGTCGTACTCTGGCGAGGTCGCTGGGTTGAGGATAAGCTGGCGAATCCGTAGACGACCAACACGGTGTCGCCGCCCGCCTATGCCGACGATCGCCACCACGATCCAGTCGCTCGAACGCCGCCACCACTATTAAAAAAATTAACGTACCTTGCCTAGCTGCTGGTGGCCGTGCGTGCGTGTGGCCGTCGGCCTGCAGGCAGCCTCCGGCCGCCGGCTGCGACGACGACTCGTCCGCGATCTCCACCGATGTCCCCAACAGTACCACTATTAGACCTCCTTTTCGCTGTCTCAAAAGATGAGAGGCCACATCGATCTATCCATCCCAATCAGACCTTGTTCAAACTTGTTACAAATGGCGCATCCTTATTGCTTTGAAATTGGACTTTCGAAAAGCCTTCGACTCAATTGAGTGGTCGGCTCTTGACCTTGTCCTTGACGCAAAGAATTTCCCATCCAAATGGAGGGATTGGATTCGGAATATCTTGACGACTGGCCAGACGGCTGTGCTTCTCAATGGTTCTCCGGGCAAATGGATTAACTGCAAAAAAGGTCTACGACAAGGCGATCCACTCTCTCCCTACCTTTTTATCCTGGTTGCCGATGTTCTTCAGCAGCTTCTCTCTAGTGCTGCTGCCGATGGTACGTTCCAGCACCCCATTACTCCAAACTCTCCTTGCCCAGTTCTCCAATATGCGGATGATACTCTAATTATTAATTATTCTTAAAGCTGATGAAGCACAGTTGCTCGCCCTTAAAGAAACCTTACAAAACTTCTCCGCTGCCACTGGGTTACATATCAACTTTGAGAAAAGCATTTTCCTCCCTATTTGCGTTGAACCGGATCTAGCCAGTCACCTTGCCGCTATTTTTGACTGCCCGGTGTCCTCTTTTCCCCAGCCATACCTTGGCCTCCCCTTATCAACTACCAAACTTTGCACGAAAGATTTCCAACCCATGATCGCTGCCACAGACAAATACCTTGCTGGTTGGAAGGGACACCTTCTAAATGACATGGGCAGAACCGTCTTGGTCACCTCAGTACTCGCCTCTACCCCCGTCTACCATATGAGCTCCCTTTTGCTTTTCAAAGGGACAATAGAGAGTCTCGTTCAAAAACAGCGCTCCTTTTTTTGGACTGGTGAATCCAAATGTTGCGGTAACCACTCCAAAGTGGCTTGGGATGATGTTACCCTACCGAAAAAGAAAGGTGGTCTTGGTGTAACAGCCCGAAAATTTACCAAAATAAATCACGCGCTAAAAATATTTTCAAATCTCTTTTCATCGTTGAGCTCAATCCATCCGAAATCGTCCCCCGCCCGATCTCCCAATCTCCCGAAAAACCTGTCCCGACATCCGAATCCAATCGCCGTCCCGTCTCGCTGTTCTTTCTCGTTCGCGCGCGTCGCTTCCCGCCGAAGCCGCGGCACGCGCTCGCGACCGCCGCCGCGAATCCCGCCGGCGCCCCACCGGCCACCACCGCTCCACCGCCTCTTCTCGCCTATAAGTAGGCCCTCCGCCTCGCCTGCCCTGCACAACGAGCTCCCTTCCCTGCCCACGCGCGCACGCGTGCACCCCTGCCCACGCGCTCCACACGGCCGCGCCGCCCGCCGCTGCTGAGTCGTCCCACCGCCCCCACGCGGTCGCGCCGGTCGCTGTGCCGCCCGTCGACCGCACAGCACCGCCGCCTCGCCGCCCGAGCCATACAACTCGCGCACAGCGACGCCGCCGGCCGCACAGCACCCCGCCTCGCCGCTTGAGCAGCACTGCTCGACGCCGAGCCCCACAGCCGGCCCCTCCACATGCTCGTCCTCCCCTGCACGTCATCACTGCCCGAGCCGTCGCGTCACCGCCGCGAATCGCGCAGCCACACCAAGCGCCATTAAGGCCGCCCGCCGAGCTCGCCAGCCTCCACCGCGCCCCGCTCTCCCCACCGCCTTACTCAGCCTATAAAGAGACCCCTGCGCCGCTCCCCAACTCCACGACCACCTCCACCATCGCGCAGCTTTCTCCCCGAGCTCCCAGCGCCGCCACCACCACTATAGCCGCCGAGCCTTGCCGGCCACCGCGGAGCCATCTCCTCGCGCTGTCCCTGCTCGAGGTAAGGAGGGGGATACAATCTCCTTGCCTCCCTCTTTCTTTTCGCCCAGTTTCGGGCCGCCGCCGAGCCTCGCCGTGCCGCCATCACGAACACCAGAGACGGCCGCCGCCCGCCGCCATGACACCGCCTCCACGGACCGCCACCACCCAAATTAAGGGGGGGGATCGACTCACCGTGGAACCCTCTCCGTTTTTCCCCTGGTCTCGACCGCCGTCGTGCCCCGGACGGCGGCAAGGGCCGCCGCCGTCCCTCACGCGCCCCTCCTCTGTTTCCCGGTCGGGAGGAAGAAGAGAAGGGCAAATATGCCCAAAACCCCCTGCACTATTTCCTTTTTATTTAAGAGCCCTATCACTCTCTAACTTTTTTGCAAAATAAACCCTCCCCTTTATTATATTCCAAAACAAACCCTTCCACCATATAAACAAAATTCCAAATATACCCCTGACCCTTTTTAATAGCCCGGTTATTTTCTAAAATTCCAATCAAGCCCTTGCCCTTTCAAAAATAATTACAAAGAGGCCCCTGAACCCCGGTTTAACCTTTAAACCCCTCTTCGACCTATCATTTCATGTGCCAAACATTCTCCGTTTGACCTGAAACTTTACCACACCATCCCTAACATAATTTTGGCCATGCCATTAGAAAACCGCCCAAAAATATTACTCCTATCCCCATATCTTAATTGTTTCCGATTCGAGCTCAGCGATAAAACCTTTATTTCTTTTTCTTGATTGTGTGCTTGCTTGTGTGCGTCGTAGATCACGGTGTGAACGAGGGAGAACCCGTCGACGAGCAGTACTGTGAGCAAGTGAACGAGGACCAGTACCGCGACCCCGAACCCGAAGGACAGTACCTCGATCAGGACTTCCCGGAAGGCTTTGAGAACGGCAAGTTCAATTCCATCCTTTGATGCATATTTTGTCCCAGTTTTATAAACACAACTTATTGGCCTGTTTTACAAAACTGCATATATTTTGACTGCTAAAAACATGGTTGGATAGCCACACCTTAATTTGTTATAACCATTCCTTGACCACCAAGATTAATGTCTGAATGTGATCTGTTTGGACGTTAATCGCTGCTAGAACGCTTAGGACCTTAAACATGGTACAACTTGTTTTATAAAAAGAAAATATGTGAGTGTGCGTGGGAAGAGAAAAATGTGAAATTTTCGAAGGATGAGTTAGATGCTCGTACCTGTGTTGTTGAACAAGGTTGGGAGATATCCATCTTGTCACAACTAATGACCAAGTTGGTGTGTCATCTTGCCTAACTCCACTATCGTGCAAACCACTCGACCGTTGTATGGGCAACAGCTTAGCATAAACCCCACTAGTTAGTCTGATAGCCATCAGGAGAGCTGAGAGCAACAGGTGACCAAGGAGAAGAGATAAGCTCTGTGTGACTTATGACCCGGTTAAACCTCGGTGATAGGTCAATGGCCCTTTGGTGGATTCCGTGGTGGCTAGTCAGGTCTAGCTAAGGTGGGTAATGACTTTGTTGGGATCTGCACCGACACTAAGGTGATCGTGCTGTGGTACCCCGCTTGTGGGTAAAGTTGCACACCTTTGCAGAGTTAAAATCTATTCGAATAGTCGTGCCCACGGTACTGGGCGAGTTACGGTTTGGTCACACAACTAGTGTTTCTTCTGGGAATGGATGGGTTGGCGTGAGTTATTTTGGAAAAGTATCCGGCAGTTGTGCCGTGTGCTACGGCGGACAAGGAGTCCGGTAGCAATTTAAAACTTGGATCCGGTGTGGATCAACCCTACGTGTTACTCAGTGCAAGATAATAGGTTTTGAAAACCCCTTTCTTTCAAATAAACTCATGCATAAAAATTAGATTTCCGCAAATTAAACCCTAGCCTTACCCTTGGTTTACCATGTGCATTATATTCTGTTTATACCTCCTCCGTGGGTGTGGTTGGACTTGCTGAGTACGTTTGTACTCACCCATTTCCTAATTTTTACAGAGAAAGATCCACACTTCGTTCTCGAAGATGTTGAGTAGGGGTTCCGTCCTACACCCAACCTTGTCTGTGGATAGGGTCACCCGCAGGGAGCTCCGTATAGCGCAAGACTCTGATGACCTCTTCGTAGTTAATGTCGCGGTGTGGGTTTTAATTGTTATCCTCGCGATAGTGGCGCTCCACTGCCCATTACCGCGTAGAGTTGTACGGTGATGTACCATCTGATGTAATAAATGTGTTATCAGTCTTCTGGGATTGATGTTTGTATCACATTTAAGTCTTCTCTTATGAGGGGACGCTTCACTTGGAGTGCCGAATTTGGCCAAGAAAAATACAAGCCTCCTTAAAAAATTTCTTTTCAAGTTTCACTGCGCTCCTTCTGCTCCTTGGATTAATTGGCTGAGAGATGCTTATGGCTGGAATGAGCACTCTGACTTTGGTGATGATATTTCGTCGATGACTCCAATTTGGAAGGATATGTACGCCCAACTCCCATCCTTTAGGGATGAAACCAAAGTTATCCTTGGCAATGGAAGAATGACGGCCTTCTGGCTGGATTTATGGTTTGGGACTCAAACTCTTGCTGTAATATTTTCTGCTTTGTTCTCCCACACCCTCCGTCCGAATGCTTCTGTTTCACATGTCCTCTCGACGCCTGATCTACCACTCTCCCTACAACCCTGATTGACCCATGCCGCTGCCTCCGAGCTTCTGGAACTGACTGCACTAATGCCATCCGTTGAGCTCAACGTATCTACTAATGACACTAGACTCTCCCGAAATAGTAACAAACCTCCCACTTCCAAAGATCATTATCTCGTCACTTTCCAAACCCACCCGGATGATGTGTTTGCTCCTAATATCTGGTGTAACTACTCCCCGCCAAAATGCAAGTTCTTTCTCTGGTTGTTGCATAAAGACAGACTGAGAACAAAAACCAGGCTTTTCCATTGCCATATGCAAAGTGATAAAATTTGTCCGTTTTGCTCCTTGGATGAGGACTGCTTCCATCTCTTCATTGATTGTTCTCGCAGCAAAAGCTTTTGGTCCTTCATCAGCCTAGATCTCTCATCCCTTCAAGATGTCATGTGTGTTGATCAACTGTGGACAATAGATCCTTTTCAAGAAAGCAACCGTAGAATTAGTAGCACGGTTATCACTTGTGTTCTTTGGAATATCTGGAAGTGTAGAAATGCTAAGGTGTTCCGGCATATGGATGAAGAAAATATCATGATATCAAGAAGATGTAGTGAAGATCTCGCTCTTTGGGTGAATAGGTGCTCCTCTTCTGTCGATAATTTGAAGCTTGTAACTTGGAGTAGCTTTTTCCCTGTATAGCATTAGAATCCTTTTGTTTTCGTTCCTGTTCTTTGAGCCCTTGTGGCTCCTTGTAATTCCTTCTGTAATTGTGTCTTTATAATGCAATAAAAGTTCAGGCATCCCCTCTATGGTGGTGCCGTAGTTTTCCTCAAAAAAAAATCAATGGACACCCTTCTAAGTTCCTCTCCATTTTATAGGATGAAGGAATGAAGAGAAAGGAGGAGGAAGAATAAGGAAAGGGGAGGAAGACCTTCTCTATTGGTATTGGCTAGATTCACTAATGCTCCTAGAATCCCAGAAAGGAAGGGAAGCGAGCCTCCGACCGAGTGAATCCCACCAATTTTTTCGAGTCCTATATGAGTAGCAGATCAGTGTACACATATTCTTCCATACACTTCCTCTAAAACGACTTGCTGGCTGCGCCCACAGCTGGTGCACGGCTTGCCGGCTCGGCCTCGGCCTGTGGAAGGCTGCGTCCCTGCTCGTCAACGCCTCAATCGCCATGAATAGATCTCCGTCGTTCATGCCGATGCGACGGAGAGTGGTGCAAACAATGCCGGGAGCCATACCGCATGCAGGTGCATCAACGCCTCAGCCCAGGGTGATGGTACACTTGGCTCCATGTCATCGTCCCCGCGCACGCCACCCTGCCCACCAGCTGCCCACATGTCGACCTCTATCAGCGGAGTTGAGTGGCCGATGTCTCAACTGCCTCTCATGCAAACACCTTCGCGTAGACTGCAGGCTACCAACACGGTGTCTCCACTGCTTTTGTTTTTGGCATCTTGCTCGAGACTGCAAGTCGCCGCGTGCACCACCAACGTGCACCACCAACGGGAAACCGGCTCGTGGTCGGTTATCGCTGAGACGGGAGACGACGACATCGTTCGGGACGCCGGAGGAGGATGAGGGACAACAACTCTGGTACTCCAATTGGCTCCTCCGGCGATGCGGCAGTTGCTCGGGCCGCTCTTGGTGGGCCGGTCAACAGGCCGCGACCACTCGTGCTTGACCCATTGTTACTTACTCTGTGGCATTGTGACACGTCCGCGAGTCGCGATACCACGAACCCGATGTTGGAGGAGTTGGCTACATCATCTCTGAGCCTGGTTGCAACTCCGGCAGCCGCCCGGCTAGAGGATGAGCCACCGACAGAGGTGTCCTACACCTGTGGCCTTCTTGGAAGGCAACAGACGCTGTCTCAGCGCGCCGACTCGGTGCTGTAGACACCACCACCATGTCCCACTTTGAGGGTTGAGGACTCGTCTGCCAGTGCATCCTTGGGCACGAAGAGGACTCCCCACCAGGCTTCGGTCCGGTCAGCCCCACGGTAGATGACGACCCTCCCAGTACGCCACCGATGGATGCCCACCGAATCATAGACAACGATGCCTCCGCCAACCGCCACCTCGAGCTCTTCATCAACAAAATGACGAGTAAGAGCCCCCTCCCTTAGGCCCCGCTAATCCACGAGTTGCCCAAGCAAACATCTGTAAAGGTAGTGCTACCGCAACAAAGTGAGCGCCAGGCGGCTAAAGGCCTTTCTCGGGTACCTACTTCTAAGCTATGTGAGATCCTAATCGTGCAGCATTTGGTTTTGGTCACCGAGGGCTTAACGCCAAGCGCCTCGGCACTAAAGACCTACGAGGACCTCTACAATACTAAGACCAAGTCCATTGCTTCGAACATCGAGGCGCTAGCAGCACTATTCAACGATGACGTCGAGAATGAGTCGCACCGGTAGAGGCAGAAGCGCAAGCCATCTTCTAGACTGAATTGCCGCCTTCTCTAGTTGTCTATTATTTATGTAATATCCAAATCTGTCGCTCCCACTCGGATAGTTGAGCCCACGGCGGTAACCATGTAACCTCCTGGGGCGCTTATTAGAAACGTATTGTTTGTAACACTTTAACAAAAAAAAAATGTGCAAAAAATAACTTCAATAGGAAAGCTAATAGTTGGTGCCGGTTTGTATTTCATCTTAGAGCCTGTTTGGGAGCTTAGGAGACGATCCCCCTCTATAATATCTCGATTTCTATGGAACACGTGAAATCGAAAGCTAGAATAAGGCCTTGTTTGGAGCTAAACTTTTTTCAGAAGTCCCTATCACATCAAAATGAATCTTACTATTTTATAGTATTAAATAAAATTTGTTTATAAATGTTTTTTGACAGCTGAGTGCTTTTTCGCGAGATGAATCTAATGAGCCTAATTAATTCATAATTTGCTACAGTGATGCTACAGTAACCATCCGCTAATCATAAATTACTATACCTCATTAGATTCGTCTCGCAGTTTAGCCACAGAATTCTACAGTAAATTTTATAATTAATATTTATTTAATACTTCTAAATACTAAAAAATTCCAGGGACTTAAAAAAATCCCTGGAACCAAGCAACCCCTAAGCAGTAGAGAAAACGATCAAACTGTGCCTTGGCCATCTCCCTCCGGCCTCCGGGGACAGAAGATGGGGTCAGTCTGGTACGGCACGTGCCGGAGAGCATCTCCCGTCGCCGTTGTCGAGCCCTTTTCTCCACGCTATTCATTTTTTAAAAAAATTATATGCATGCTATACTAAATGAAATCTATTTGTAATTTTTTTGCAAGAATGAGTGTAATTTTTCGTGACGTGACAGTAATTAATCGATGATTTGTTACAGTAATGTTACAGTAATCGCACGATCAAAAACCTCATTAGATTTTTAAAAGTCACTAGCACGGGGATTCTGAAGTTGGTTTTATAAACTGACTTTATTTAACATTGTAATTAAAAATTAAACTATCACTATTTACTAGCAGATCCCAAACCAAACGGGACTGATCAATCCCTCGTCTTTGGCCATCGCCTCGTGTTCGCTGGGCTGGAGCTGGAGCTAGTGGCCTGTAGTAGTGTGAGAAAAAAATACTGTTTACTGGCTGGTGGCTGAAAACTAGTGCTAGAAAGTGTTTGAGAAAAATACTGGCCGCTTGCGAGCAATCCCCATCGAGCTCGCGAGCTACCAGCTGGTTCAGTCGCAGCAGCTAGCGCTCGTGCCGCTGCCTAAACAACGGGGCCACTTGAATGCCTTCGTGCGGCGCGCGCGGCGCCAGCAGCTTCCCCGGCGGGGTCGATGGATCCTGGACAGCGCTGAGCCCGCCGACCTCAACCCACCTCCCTCCCCACCACCTCGGCCGTCCTCTCTCTCTCCCCCCTTCCGAAGTCCGAATCCCAATTCCATTTACCCAAATCCACAACCCAAACCATCACTCCATCAGAGAGAGTGAGGGAGAGGAGTGTCTGCGCCTCTCGCGCGCGCCCTCGCTCCAATGCCGGCCTAGGCGGCGGGGCCAGGCACCGGCGCCGTCCGCCGGAGCAGCAAGCAGCGCCGCGGCTGCGGGGAGCTGCCGAACGAGAGGTGTATCGTAGCGGGGCGGCGATCCGGAGAAGCCGAGGAGGACGAGCAGGTGTGGCCGAGGCGGGGATGGCGGCGGAGAAGGGGCGGTCGCTGGCGGAGACGCCCACCTGGTCGGTGGCCACCGTCACCACGCTCATGGTCGCCGCCTGCTTCCTCGTCGAGCGCTCCCTCTCGCGCTTCGCCAAGGTCAGCCCCCCGCCACCTCTCGTACCTGCTCGCGATTCGGCTGGTTGCTTGGCTCACCTCGGTTAGCTGCTCGCTCCGCAGTGGCTGCGCAAGACCAAGCGGAAGGCCATGCTCGCCGCGCTCGAGAAGGTCCGCGAAGGTACGCGATCTCCTCCGTCGCCCGCAGCTCCGCGATCTACTTCTACTCCCTCCTTGCCTGCTCGATCTACCGCCATCCCTAGCAGTTGCTTGCTTCGGCTATGTCCTGCCACTCTGCTGCGCACCTGGGTAACAGAGTATGGAAGTTGTAGTGACAAGCACCAAATGGAACAGTGGCACTGTTCATGGTGTTTCACTCGTGAATTCTAGGATCTTACTAGCTTAGACGCACATTGGTCCGAAGGTCTCTGCAGGTGTTGTGATATCTTGCTTAGCCATCCCTTTATTCTGCAACCAGATTAATTTCCGCAATTGCAATTTGAAAACTTGCTGCTGCGGCGGTGGCTGCTGCCCGCAAGATGTTCAGCCGTATGCCTCACCCAGTGAAAACCTTGTCTGCCCGCAGAGCTGATGCTGCTCGGCGTCATCTCGCTGCTGCTGAGCCAGACGTCGCGCTTCATATCCGAGATCTGCGCGCCCTCGTCCCTTTTCACCAGCCGCTTCTACATGTGCTCGGACAGCGACTACAGGGACCTTCTGCAGGAGGCGGGCGCCAACCAGACGGCCCTGGAGAAGACCATGTTTGGCAGCCACTCGATGCACGTCTGCAGCGAGGTACCTGCCAGGTGTTCTGTCAGCAGGTGAAAGGCTGATCGGGAGAGCCACCTTTTGTTGACTAACAAGCTGGTGTGTGGCTGCTGCTTGCAGGGCCATGAGCCTTTTGTTTCATACGAGGGCCTCGATCAGCTGCATCGGTTTTTGTTCATCCTTGGTATCACTCATGTAGTGTACAGTTTTGTAACGGTGGTTCTGTCCATGATCAAGGTTGGTGTTCATGGCTCCGTTGCCGATCTAACATTTTGACTCTTCTCTGTGAGTTTGTTGTGCCCCTCATGCATGCTGCTATTGATGCAGATATATAGCTGGAGGAAATGGGAGACGCTAGCTGGTCCGATCGCTGCTGAGGAGATGAAAGGTATGGTCATCAACTAAAATGAGATGCTTCTTTGGCCATTTGTAAGGCAGCACCTGTTGATTTCTTCTACCTCAAGCACCTCTGTCTCTCTCAGCTAGGAGAAACAGGGTGATGCGAAGGCAGTCTACCTTTGTTTTTCACCATGCTTCTCATCCATGGAGCAAAAACAAAATACTTATTTGGATGGTAAGATTCCTTTTTCATTCCTTGGTCAGATATGTAACCAGTTCTGATTGTATTATTTTGTACCTGATAAGCATGCTAAATGGTAAAAGACTTCAAAATGCCTTATTTGCCCATGTCATTCAGTCATTGTTAGTTTTACTTGAACACACTGTAAGGATCGATGGACCAAGAGGGGGGGGGGTGAATTGGGCTTTTTTCAAATTTCTAAAACAAGGTAAAGCAACCTTAACCTATGCAAAACTAGTAAGGCTCAATTCACCAACCGGTTAGCTTGACAAACTACACAAGCTTACCAGGAAACAAATAGATAAGAAACTAAGCAAGGTAGAGCTAAGCTATGATCTCTAAGGTCAAGCACATGAATAATTGCATGAAAGTAAGTGCTTGAAAGTAAAGAGTGGGCAAGAGACAACCGGATTTTTTCCCGTGGTGTCGATGTGTTGGCACACACCCCTAATCCACGTTGTGACACTCACTAAGAGTCTTGTCACCTCCCAAGTCACCGAGACGAGGGCGCTCACTAAGAGTCTCCGTTCACCATCCCGGCGTGGTGGAGCTCAAGCCACGTACAACCTTCTTCGGGCTCCCACAATCGTTGGCAAGCTCCGGAAGAAACACCTTCAATCACCAAAATCGCCTAGGTGCTGCCAATCACCAAGAGTAACAAGCTAGAGCCTTCACTTGAGCAAGAACCGATCACCAAGAACGGATGCACACAAACTTCTCTCTACTCAAGTCCTTAGTCTTGCTTCTTGATTGATTGAATGAACAAGTATGTGAAAGATGAAGCTCAAGGTGGCTCTCAACAATGTATGAGTGTATGAATGTGTCCAGGTGTTAAGAGTGTGCAAAATGACCCATTGGAGGGGTATATATAGGCAGCTCACACGAATAGAGCCATTGGAGAAAAGCTGCCAGAAAACTGCGTAGCGCCGGTTAATCCGACGATCCTCCAATACCCAGCGTCGGTTTAACCGATGAATGTAAACTGCCCCTTCTGAAAACTAGCCATTACAACTTGGGCAGATTAACCGACGTATCATCGGTTTAACCGGTGAGTGTAGTTGTCCACTGATCAACTGAAAAATCAAGTCTCTGGACAACTGCACCGACGTTAACTCAAAATCATCGTCGGTTTAACCGGTGAGTACAACTTCAGAAATCCCTGAAAAAACCAACTCACTGGTCAATTGCACCGACGTCTCAATTCAAACAGCGTCGGTTTAACCGGTGTATGGAACCTTGAAACACCCTGGAAAAACCAACTTTGGACTAATGTACCGACGTTAAAATCAAACACGTCGGTTTAACCGGTGTATTGACTTGTCCAGACTCTGCTGACTTCGTTTAACCGACGTATAGAAAAATGAAAGTGTCGGTTAAACCGATGTTAAAGACTTTTTCTGATTTTGCCTTTTCTGATTTGAGTCTTGAATGAAATCCAAATATTCTTGAGATATAAGTTGAAAACCACTTATTTGAACTTCTAGGAACCTGAGTGACCATAGTGTGCATCCATTTTTGATTGACCATGTCCATGCTCAAGTTACTTGGCCTTAACCCCTCTTAATAGTGCGACCTCTACTAAACTATAAAACCTATACTAATCTAAGTGTCCTTCTCAACCTTGTGACACTTAGTACTAGAAAGATCCTTAGTCTTGTTATAATCTTGAGTTGAATACCGAGATCGTCTTTTTGAATAATGAAATTGAGGGGCCTCTTTTGACATATGACCAAATGAGCGATAATGATTTATTAAGCTGCACAAACTCATTAGTCACAATAATGGTTGTCATTAATCACCGAAACATACCTTGAGGGCCTAGATGCTTACACACACGTTAGATGTTTGTCGAGAATGACATCTAAGAATGTCATTGGATACTCAATATAATGGGTAATAAAAATCATGTATGTGAAGTCTTGAGTACTGTAAATACTCAGTAACCTGTACTCTAAGAATGCACACTTTTTTATGTTATAGTATGTTGAAATATGTGGCATATCTTGTCTGATCAATACAGAGATTACTTGGATTATGAAATTTCTCTAATTTTCACTGGAACACTGTAGTTGTGCTTTCTGTGTCAATTCAAGGTTTCCATCAAAAGGTCAGACTATTTGGCACTGAGGTTGGGCTTTGTCACAGTGAGTGCTCCAAATATGTTTCTGTTGTTATAATTGTTTCTTTGTGTTAAGATGCTTACAATATGCCAGTTTCTTCTCATTGTGATTTGTTTGTCTACCTTTTTGATGTCAGTATCACAAGCTACCACATTCATATGACTTCCACAAATACATGGTTCGGAGCATGGAAGATGATTACAATGGGTCTATTGGTATCAGGTAATAGAGCTTGCTCACTTCTCATCTGACAAAATTAGAATTAAACAAAATTATAAAAAAAACTCGACCGGCGGGGGAAAGACCGCCCCCACGGCTTTCAATTAAGAAGAGGCCAGTTGACCACGGCCGAGAAAACCCCCGAAAGCCGGCTTCCGGGCTTGGACTGGCGGCACCTTGGCCCTGGGCCGGTCCGTAACCTTCATGAGCCGGGTTCCGTCGCCTACTGGGCCGGGCCGTAGCCACATAGGCCGGGTTCCGTCGCCCAAGAGCCGTGTCGCACAGCCAAACTCAACGGAAGCACAGCGAGGGTTTTTTTTCCCACAGGCGGGGTAAATCCGCCCCGGTGGGGGTTCGAACCCCCCACCTGTGGAGTGCCGCCGGTTGCTTCGCACCAACTGGGCTAACAACCTTAGGCAATTAAACGAAATTATCTGTAACAGATTCCTTGATTCATACATCAAAGTAATGAATGTGTACTGGTCTGAAGATGTTTTCCATGGGATTAAATATGATCAGCTGATGACTGTCCTGAGGAAAGTATTGCAAATATTTCCAGTGGATATGTTGTGTAACCATGTGAAGCAACATAGTGGCACAAAATTTATCATAGTTTTTTTACTCTCGATCAATAATGCCAGCTGAAGCTATGTAAACCTTCAGCTTTCTGAATTCTAAGAACTTTGTTACAGCATGCCCGTTCCTGGAGCTATCATTTTTGTTTTTAATATTCTGTTCTATAGGTGCTAGAGCTATTGTTCAGGTATGATATTTATGCTTGAGCTAAAATCCTGTTTGTTTCAGTTGGCCATTTTGGGCGTATGCGATCGTATGCATATTGGTCAATGTTCATGGTATGCCCCCACCCACAGAGCCCGAGCTTTATAAGCCTCTATATGACATCATTTATATTTATTTATATTTTTTAAAAATATCTTTTTAAAATGTAGGTATCAACATATATTTCTGGCTATCCTTTCTCCCTGTAATTGTAAGTATTACCCATGTTGCCTAACCAGTGTACAAGATGTATTACCCATGTTGCCTAACCAGTGTACAAAATTCAAACAGTTGGTCCTTCTAGTGGGTACTGAACTTCAGGTCTTCAGCACATCATCCCTCAGTTGGCTCTGGAAGTCGCAGAGGCAACAGCACCTTATGTGGGCACACAACTCAAACTGCGCGATGATCTCTTTTGGTTTGGAAAACCTCGGGTCCTCTGGTGGCTCATACAGTTCATTTCATTTCAGGTGAGTCTTCTACTACTCTAGAAGTAACATTATGCTTTTATGCTTATATGAACATCTTTTACCTCATTCTAACATTTGTTATATTATTCCAGAATGCCTTTGAGCTGGCAACATTCTTATGGTCTCTGGTGAGAATCTTCTTAATCTTTACGATCTGGAATAAATTGTTTGGCAGTAACAGACAACAGTCAAGAGATGTAGGATAGGTGCTGGGTTTATCAATTATCATTTGATTGCTGGTCTGGATCAAAGCTTTCTAGTGCTGATGCTAAAACATATTTGCAAAAAAGACCAAAAAAGTTTTCAACTAATCGACTTCCTAGCTTTGCATGACTGGTTTGCTATTATACTCATTTACATACATCTTGTGCAGTGGGAACTGAGTGCTCAAACATGCTTCATGAAGCACTACTACATGATTGTCATCCGCTTGATTTCTGGGTAAGTTGTTTTTTCCTAAGAAAGGAATTATGTGTTCTATTTGAAGAAGAATTTGGCATCTCCTTAATTTCATGATATAATGTTACTTCGAGGGGAAAAAATTGTCACAAGTGGACGTTACACATCAGTTTCTATGTCAAACTCTTGAAAAAAAAATCAGAACATTATGAGAGAACCCCTGATATTGATACCACTAAGCTTTAAATTGACTTGTGTTACTGCAATGTCCTCCAGCCTATAGGCTGAGATGGGATAGTTTGTGCTTAAACTATCTTCATTGTGATGCAAAGTATATTGGTTTTGCTCAGGACTCAGAAATGATGTCTCTTCTGAACATTGCAGGCTGCTAGTTCAATTTTGGTGCAGCTACAGCACACTGCCCCTTAACGTGATTATTTCTCAGGTACACCTCAAGAGCAAGCCAAATTTCTTCCCAACTCATACTTGGATAGAAGAGAATTATTGACATGATTTCATCTAAGTTCATCTTGTGCGGTTTATATTCAGAAAATGATTTGCGTGTTCAACAAAATAATCCAGAAAAAATAATTTGATTTGCTAAAGCTGTTACCCTTGTTCCTCGGTCCAACTTGCAGATGGGATCCAAGTTCAAGAAGGCGCTGGTCTCGGAGAGCGTGAGGGAGTCGCTCCACAGCTGGTGCAAGAGGGTCAAGGACCGGAACCGGCACAGCTCGCTCTTTTCGCGGAACGGGACGGTCACGGCGAGGTCCGTGTGCTCCCTCGACACCACCTACGAGACCGACTACGAGACGAACACGGTGGGCACGCTGTCGAGGACGGCGTCGGCGACGTCGCTGGACGACCAGCTCACCGTCGGCACCGTCGACGACGACGACGAGCCGTCCGGCATCGAGAAAGATGTCTGACATGTTGCTCATCTGGTAATCCCCTCATTGCTCGACAGAGCTACACCTGCGTAATAGGAGGTGCTGATTCGTGAAGAAAGGAGGACAGCACAATCGGGCCTGCGCTGTGATGAAAACAGAGCGCTATCGCTTTCCAAAGTGTACAAAACAAAAAACTTTGAGAATTCTGACAAAACTAAAAGAAAGTTTCTCCAATTCTACGAGGAACTAGAAAACCCAAAAATAATCGTTTTTTTCTACAAAAGTGTATCTTTGAGAAACCAAATTTCTGCCAAACAGGCCTTTAATCTCAAGGCTGACAAAACTGACAAAATTGACACGCATCCGACCGAGTCTATGTACATACCTAGTTATTAGGACCGGACCGGTAAAAGACCGAACTAGGGACTATAGCGGTTCGGTTCACTTCACAAACCGTCCATGCAATCGGACGATAAAAACCGGTTGGACTGGCCGGTTTTCTACGGAATTGGTGATCTGGCTGGTTTCAATTGAACCGGACTGTTTTTGATATAGGCTTCATATGAGCTTCAAATTAGACAAATAATATATCAATTTTGATTATTTCGACGAGCTCGTTGCAATGGTGAACTTTATTTCAGCATTTGAGGTTGTTTTACAATGATAAATATTTAAATTAAACCTTTTCTAATTCATAAATGCTACATATATTATCTTTCATGCATATTTATTTTTGATATGTCCTGTAAAACAACACTAGAGCACCAAAACTTATGAAATTTATTATATTAAGACACATATTTTGTGGATTTTTGTTGAATTTGTTTATATAATTATATTATTTGATAGTTTATTTGTACATGTGATGAACTATATATTACTAATTATCCATTATACACTATGATATTACACTGGTTTGAAAGTATTTGTGGGCGGTTCAATTCTCCGGTCCGAAACTATCGAACCAGCGGTTCAACCAGTTCTTTATGGTTGGACCAGTGAACCAGCGAACTGATAGCCCCACCGGTTCGATCTCCGGTCCGGTCCTAATAACTATGTGTATAGGAACAGGGTGCTGCGGCTCAGACCCAACCAGCATCAGAAGCCAAGAACGACCACGACTCCTCGTCGTGCCCAACTTCCCCCGGAACACCACTAACATTTAACCCGGTTAATACAAATAGCACATTTCCTTGCGAATGAAATAAAAAAAAGAAATTTGTAGCAACTGAGATTGTGACAAAAAAGCTTCTAAACCGTAATTTTCCTTTTCTTTTCCTACAAGAGAGGAGCAAAAGAGAAAAGAAAAAGGCAAAATAGGCAACACCAATCACCCCTAGCCAGTAGCCTCAACGAGGAGAGCTCCACACGGTTCCACCCACCCCCGAATCTTCTCCGGTCTCCTGCCAAGAACCGCGCGCAACAAGACCCACCACGCTTCTCCTCTCCAAGACTCCAACGATGCAGGCGGCGGCGGCGGCGGCAGCTGTGGCGTGGGCGCCGGGCCCATCGCCGTCCACCTCCTCCTCCTCGCCTTCCCCCTTCAGGGTAAGGGTTCCTCCCTTCCCCTCCGTGGCCCTTGAGGGGTGCTTTCTTCCGTGGCTCCGCCCGGCTGACGGGTTCTTGATTTGGTGGTGCGCAGGTGGGGGTTGCGTCGACGGCCGTGCCGGCTTCTTCCGCGCCCAGGATGGTCGCCGTGTCCGCGCCCCTGGGTCGTCGGCGGCGGCGGCAAGGTGCGTCCTTTGGCTCTGGCTCCTGGTTCTGTTCGTCTTCCTGTTTCTTGCTTTGTTTCGGATTTTCTATTGGTAGGGAGTTATCGCAAGCTTTGCTATACTGTGTGGATTGTTAGTATAGTATAGGGTGTTATCACTAAGGATATCTGGGGGATTCTTTAGAGAAATTAACTTGTCATGTATCGTGGAACTTCGATGCTATAATCCTATAATCATACCGCAGCATCATCTGCTGAAAAGGAAGAATTTTGCACCCACGAACTCTGCTGTTGCAAGTCCCATGGTCAGGTACTCAGGTCTGAAGAGTAAGCACCCGCTATTTGTCCGCTACTTTCAAAGTTGATTAATCTGTTGATGTAGTGACACGTGGTGCTAAAGTTTAGATGCAAAATCTGGACGTTGTGTAATATGTTTTGTAATTATGCAGTGACCACATCATTAAAGTACACCCTGCTCCTATCCAGTATGTTATATAAGATTATATGACACTTTCTGTCTTCCGTTGTTGGAGCTCAGTTTCATGTTGCCTGCAGTGTGTAATGATTACCATGTAAATATATAGAAAGTTAACCGTTTTGGTGCAAGCTGGAGCATCTCCTATAGTAGATTTAGGTTTGGTACTGGGGCATTACAAATTTCAGACTATTTGATTGGATTATCTTTCTTAATTGACTAAAATGTAACTGTTCAAGCAACTGAAACTCTAGCTATTTCCTGCTTCAGCAGTGGTTCAAGCTGTTGCCAACCCAGACCCTGCGATTGAGCTGCCGCTGACTGCTGAAAATGTTGAGATGGTGTTGGATGAAGTAAGGCCATATCTTATGGCAGATGGAGGAAATGTTGCACTGCATGAGATTGACGGGAATGTTGTGAGGTTAAAGCTGCAAGGAGCATGTGGCTCATGCCCGGCTTCAGTAACAACGATGAAGATGGGTATCGAGCGACGCTTGATGGAGAAAATACCAGAGATTGTAGCAGTTGAACCCATCGCTGATGAGGAGACTGGGCTTGAGTTGACCCAAGAGAACATCGAAAAGGTAAATGCTCTATTGTTGGCTGAATATTTCTGTTAGTTAAAGATCACTTGAGCTTATGGAATGTTGAAGGAACACAGTATATTGTTGACTAATTGGAATGAATTTTCCTAAAATAAGATTAAATTCTTCTGAGTTATGGTGTTTTACCACCACTTTAGTGTACTTTGTAAATCAAATTTAGAGTTTTCTGATGGATTGGGCTTATTAATTTCTACAGAGCTGTGACTGATTATTTTCACATCTAAGATTCAATTATTTTCACGTCTAAGACTCATCTTTCTATGATAGCTTACTAAGCTTGAATTAACCATTTTTACCTAAATATGGTGTGAAATGAACTGCAGTGGTAAAAATCTCGACTTCAGTCTGGTAGGAGCAGGTTAGGGACTTTTCAGTATAGTGGCACTGTCATTTTTCTGGCTATTTCTTTTGTGGCAGCCCTGGTGCTTCAGCTGATTCCCATAGCATGAACCTGGAACTTGCATTCATATCATATATAACTAGCTTCTGCCTCTTCTCACTCGCACACTGATTCATTTAGCTTTTGCATCCTATTTCGATTGTTCAGTACATGATCCAAGCTGTCAAACTGTGTCCAACTTTCTATCCTACTTTGATTGATAGAGAAACTGATGTTAGTCAATGCTTAATTGCAAATTCTATTCACTGATATACACAGTGGTACCTTTCATGCCTTTTCCAAGTTCCTATGAGATGAAAGCAGCCAAGATGGATATGGGGACCAACAAGCAAATGATACTGTGGCTATCTCGCTTCTATGATTTAATTATATGACTTCTTTGAAAAAATAGCATTGGAGATGTATATTTCCATTCCTTTTGTTCAGAGCATAACATTCTTTTTTCTTTTGAGTTCCATGGGTCATCAGTATTTTGTAGAAAAAAAGTATTGAGATAGGAACTGAACACTACTGACATGTTTTCTCCTATATCAGGTACTTGATGAGATTAGGCCGTACCTTGCTGGCACAGGAGGTGGTGAGCTCGAGTTTGTTGCAATCGAGGAACCTATTGTCAAGGTTAGGCTTACAGGACCAGCTGCTGGTGTGATGACTGTTCGAGTTGCCCTTACTCAGAAGCTCCGAGAAAAGATCCCTAAGATTGCAGCAGTCCAGCTATTGTCATAAGCCTATAAAGTTTAGAATCCAGCCAGCTCCATCTATCTACAGTGTAAATGTGTTTGCAATAATCTTCAAAAAGAAGTTGTAACGTGTAGGCACCTGAAGAGTATGTGGCTCCACTTCAGCTATTAACAATGACCATCAATACGGAATGTTGTAAGCATGTTTTTTTTCGTACTTACAGCCATGTTTTGCGCTCTGTATGTATTCAGTTCAGTTTTTACTAAATGGTAATGTCCCCTCTCCATATTGAGTTATTGACAACTATTGTGTGCAGTGCAGCAAAATTTATTAAGTTCTCAAATTCCCTTTTTTCCACTGGTTAAAAATTCTTGATATGTGCTTTTCCGAGTCGAGTGACACGCTATGTGCATTGCAACATTGCTTGTGCCGCTAGAGAGCACAGACACGCCATTGGCACAAGTGATCCTCAACAAGAACATGGAACGGAGAAGATAGATAATCGCCTTGAACTGGATAGGCTCATAGTTTGCATCAAGTGCTTGATCACCCTTTCAGAATAATAGAGTTAAGAGACCACGGTAGGGGTGCTCTGATCCCAAATTTACTGAAACCAAATTCAGACAAACCTTGTTAAGATTGGTACAATTTTGTGCCAAAAACATCTTATATGTTGCATTGCCAATTATCAGAACGATGAGCCAAGCATTGCCAAGAGGAAATCACGAAAAACAAAGACCCGATGCTACCCTTCCATAGTTCCATGGCCTCCAGCAATCTGCAGCACTTTCACATCTCTTTTAGGCTTTCATCGTGGCGATTGCCCTGTTTTCAGTATGTTCTCCAGGAATGTAAAACATGACATCTTTTACATAGCATCCTTGTAATTTTGGTTTGCCTATGTTTACGCCACCCCCCCCCCCCCCCCCCCCCCCTCCTCGTGGCGATTGCCCTGTTTTCAGTATGTTCTCCAGGAATGTAAAACATGACATCTTTTACATAGCATCCTTGTAATTTTGGTTTGCCTATGTTTACGCTACCCCCCCCCCCACCCCACACACACACACCCCACCCCACCCTAACAACACACACAAAATAGAAAAAGTAAAGCTCAGAACTATTCGTACATTCAGCTGGTTGGAGGACATATCCTTATAAGTTATATCCAATTCTTCCTTGTCATCAATTTATTGTGTGACAATTACCACAAAAAGAAGACAAATTGGATGGCAGGTACAGAAACCAGCTGTACCCATATAAAGTTCATATATAGCAGAAAGAGACCATGCAGAATATTTCTAACTAGATTCACATTGCCACACAAGGGAATCGTCATCAGTAGGCAACTAAATCATGAATAAAACCAGATAACTCATACCATCACATCATCATTTGGCATAACAAGTCCCGACAAGAGTACACCCAAGCTCATTTACCAAATTTCAGAACTTAAATCATTTCTTGATTACCTAACTAGTCTTGGAACTTTGGAAGGCATACCCTAACGATTCAGGATTTCATGTACCCTACAGATCCAGCACTTGACTATGTAGAGGAACCTACTCATGATGTGCAGCGTCCACCAAACGCACCTGATCATAAAAAGATACAAGTTTTAGATACTGACAAATCAAATTAGCGTACTCAATATAAGGACAACTTTGGAAGGTAATCAAAGAAACCTACCGTGGGATCTCGAGCACAGAAAGACCAATAGATGCCAAAAAGCACGGATGTGACCATAAACGATATTGTTAGGTGTAGCAACTCTGGATAAACCTCCATAATACTTAAGTGGAAGTACGCATTCAGGTACAGAAACACTTGCAAAGTGCCATTCCAAGCAACTAACGTTGCACAAGGGGCGGAGTCGGGAAAGGATGATGATGTAATGCCTAGTAGCATCGAAACCAATGCGATCGTGAGGTATATCGTGCATATCTGTGCAGCTGTATGGTTGTATTGATAGACCCTGTTGAGCAGAGCTGCTTTATCAGTCCCCACCATAATCGCTGTACCACAGTAGCAGATAATTTTGTACCGCTTCATTCTTTGTTTTGTAACAGCCTTTTTCACCTGCACAATCACGCAATTTATTAGAACAAACATTGACTTATCATGCAGCAACTATACAAACAATATGATTCCTGTTTTACCTCAGGTGTCATGTTTGCAGGGTTTATCTCATGATAATTGGTGAGGTCACTGAAAACTTTGCGAAGGCTCTGAATCACCATTGGGAACTGCACTGATCCAAGAGCAAAAATTGCATCAGCAACCAGTCGATGTTGACTGTTCTTGCTACTTAGTACATTTGACTAATACAGTAAGCAAAATTATGTGATGTGGCTAGGTGAAGCGTCTGATTGGGCTGCTTCTTTGCTATATTGGACTGATGCAGCAAGCAAAAACGAAGACTAGTTTCATCGAAGGCTGTGTCATGGCTAGGTGTCGCATTTGTTTGGGGCTTTGGGCTGGTGCTTTGCTAATTGCTCTGTTAGACCTACTGATGCAGCAACCAAAACGTGAAGATTAGTTTCAGTAAAAAAGGTAGTGCCGTGCCTAGTTGCCCGCATGCACGTTCAATCGGACTCACGCCACCGTCACTGTTGCCCCCAACTCGATTAGTTACACATGAACCAGTCGATGTTGGCTACTGCTTGCTAGTTAATATACTTGACTAATACCACAAGCAAAAAGGAAGATTAGTTTCAGCTAACGCTGTGCGTGGCCAGGTGAAGCGTTTGATCGGGCTATTGCTTTGCTATATTGGGCTGATGCAGCAAGAAAAAATGAAGACTAGTTTCAGCAGAGGCTGTGCCATGGCTAGGTGTTTCATTCGATTTGGGCTGATGCTTCACTAATTGCTATGTTGGATTGACGCAGCAAGCAAAAACATGAAAATTCTAAGTTGCAGAAAGGGAGTGCCGTGACTAGGTGTCCACAAGCCGCGTTCAATCGGATTCCCGCTACCATTGCTGTCGCCCCCAACTCGATTGCAGCGCGCCCCCGACTGGGTACAGCCGAGGTCGATCCCGTGCTCTCGCCGGCACACGGCCTCGGCGGCACGCGCCCCGCAAAATCCGGCGAATTCCCCAACTCGACCGCACCCCTTCTTCCGCTGCTCCTCAACTCCCAACGTCCCCCTCGAGAAATCCAAACCCTAGACATCCCCGTGGCTCAACGAATCACCACGCGCCGCGCCGCGGCTTCCCCCAACCGCGCTCCAAATCAACCCATGAAACGGGAGCAAGCGAGTTCGAGTCGGAGTTCAGTACCTGCGCCGCCGTGGAGGGGCGGCTCCACGACGCAGAGGAGAAGGGGGCTCCCGGTGGTCGATGGGGTGGCGGCGCGGCCGCCGGGAAATGAGTGTGAACTGCGGAGGCGGCGGAGCGGTTCGGCGAAATCGGGGTTTCACTTCATATTAGAGGCTCCTTTTTTTCACGTTTTCGGTTTTCTTCTGTATACACAGGCCGAGAAATAACACAATACGTATTCATTAAAAAATGTATCACTTATATATCACTTATTTATGGTTAAAAATCAATATAATGTGATTTCACGAGGATTTTGCTAATTTTGATCGAGATCCTAACTTTATATGCCTACTATCCCAGAAAGATACAACAAATATATTGTCTTAGCATGCCTCCGATGGATCAACATCAGAATCCAGCTCCGTAATTATGAACGCATTCCGTGATAGTATGGCTACATCTGTTACACTTACATGAAATTAGTGCAATCATATTTAGTCGGAGACAATAGACTTATAATATATTTGCATTTTATTTTTTGTAAATATTTTATTTTATATGTATGGTAAAAGTAGTTGTAGTCATTTCATTTCTCTCATTATTGGTACAGCCAAATCAAACCGGGGTAAAAAGGACAATCTAATATCAAAACTTTTTTTTTGGAGCTGGAAGCACATTCCGTGCTAAACACCCCATTCAGCTAGCTCCTACTTCACTCTTGAGCTGGAGCTGCTTCAGGTAGAGTTGAAACCATACTAATCAGGCCCTTACATATCGACACATTTTTAGTACATGTTTGAGGTTTTACCTTTTTTCCCCCAAAAAACATCCAATTCTACTAAATTGGCTATCGCTGGCAGAGAGTGAGGTCTTCCGAAAAAGCTAGATAAATTCAAGTAAGAAAATAGATTGCTTAGGGCTTAAATAAGAAATTAAAAAAATTAAGAACCCCGTCAAAGATTAACCGGCCTTACCATCATATTTTTAGTGGATGGAGTATTTTCTTAAAACATTGGAAGTCTGGAAATGTGAAAATCAAACAGAAAAAAAAGATGTAGAATAAAAGTGGACAACAATTTTTTTAATTACCTCCAAGGTGATTCCAACACTATGAATCTGGTTTTGATAACATATTGAGGTACAAACTTTGACCAATTGGCCTCAAAAAACCTAAAATGACATCAAAAAGGCTGAAAATTCATTTGCACTCAAAATGTAACTACTTTACAGAAAGATTAGTTAGCTGAACCTGTTAAAAGTCCCCTAGTGGCTTGCCGTTGCTTCCTGCCATCGCTACTTGGTGGGAACTGCGTAGAATACTATGCTTGCATTGATCGTTGCTGTCGTGCCGGAAGAAACTTGATAGATTTTGTGGTCTCACTGAATGAAGCATGAAGAAAGGAAGACAATATATCATATATGGGATGATGATGATAATGATGATGATATGATGTTATGACCTTACAGAAGCATATTTTGCGAGGTCACACCGGAAACCGATGTTGGGGGAGCCCATAAGGAGCCAGCTTCATCCTCGACAGGAAAAGGATGGTTGACCTCAAAGATTTCCACTTTCGAAGAACACCATCACTTTGATCATTCGCATTTCGCAACCGTAAATTAGAAGAGCAAAGCGTGTCTTGTTGATAGCCGTTAGGTCCCGGCTACATTGTTCTCTAGCATGTGCCTTATTGCTCATATATAGTTTCGTTTCGTATATTGGTAAGTCTCGACTCTGTTGCGCGACATTGCAAGGCGTGCATTGTTTACTTTGCTTTTCTTGGATTTCTTTTCTCTTTTATTTATTTCTTTGTTTCCCAATTAGGCTATCCATTTATGAAGAACGCTACGGCCCACAGCATTTGGCTTTGATCACAAAGGTGACCGCATGGAAAAAAGTCCGAATCTGAAGCGCCAAATTGTGGCCGCCGTCCCGTGGGGGGCGCCCTCTCGGGTGTGGACGTATGGTGTGGGGGAGTGTGGGACCCTGGTGCTGATGTGGCTTACTGGGCGCGTGCCCGGTGCCCATGGGCTACGGTGAGGACGCTAGGATGGCAAAGTGCTCTCTAATCATTCTCTACAACTGTGTCCTAGACTTTTAGGGTTTGCTTGTTTGGATATTAAAATGTGAGCATATGAAAACTTGGATATGTCTATTCTTTTTTACCAAAATCTTAAGAAGTTTAGGATGACACTTGGTTAAGTGGACTACCTTCAACCAAACGAGTGTCAAAATTTATCAACTTGCTCATATTTTAGTACGGTTCATTTTGGAATCGAACTAATAAGACTCTTAGCCTGATGTTTTTATCCGGTTTTCGCAGCCACACCTCTTTACAGATCCTGAACTTCGAATGTTGCCTGACACCATGGGCCCATGTGTAGGGTGCAATGATGCTTTGACAAGTGTAACGACAATTCAAATAAAACTAATGAAACTTAGGCTAGTCTTAATCGAGCTTTCATAAAAAAATTTATAGGCAATAAATGTTATGTCACATCAACAATTTTGCTGACATTGCAGGATAATTATAAAGAAAGAGGAAGGAGAGTTTTATGAGATGAGAGAGAAGTTTTATTCTATGATACACATCTCAGTCTTAATAACAGTGCAATAAACTATATGCTGAGAGTGACCTTATTAAAAAGTGTAGCATAATTTTGTGGGAAAGATGAAATATCTAAAAGAAATATATAGCTTTTTCTGACGATTTTGATCAAATGAACCGTGGTGGAGTGTAAATCAATAGGGGGCCCACAAGCAATATGTACTGCACAGTGTGCAAATTATTAATTTTGAAACATAAGTTTTGTTATATAATTAAGATATTTCATTTCCTAAGGGACTAGGGGCACATGACCCCCTTTTAATCTACACATAGCTCCACCACTGCTAGTTTAATGTTTGTCGTGACATGTAACATGACATGTATCACCCCCTGAATTATAGAGTTGAGAAAGCGTTACTATACTACGGCAATAAATAGATCTTTATATGCCCAAAATAAGACACTTGCTATTGTGGTGGAAGGTACATAATGATACCATCCGGTAATATCATTTATTAATCATTGCTGAAAGTTGATCTGATATATAAATTAAAAAATAAATTAATGTCAATACCTGCACCACCTATTTTGGTACATTTGGTACTTTTTTCTAGGTAACTCTACGTACCTTTTATATCTCAATCATTGATTTATCGTATGGCTCTCATTTATTCCAATTTATTCCAGTGATAGTAAAATTCCTCCTAAAGATATGAGAAGCGCTATGAAAATTATTATGATAGAGTTGAAAAATTTCAGGGAAACATACACTAATTAGTAGACCTTTTGCCAGCTTAAGGTTGATTTCTATGTCAAGGTGCCCTTTTCAATTTAAATTTATTGAAAACAGTTTGAATATAGGAGGAGCCGGATTCAGTACTGTGCAGGAGCACCGTGACTGACATTCTCTAGTCCGGACGCCTCTATTTCACGACAGAAAAGCACGTGTCCCCACACTACACACCACAATGAGCCACCAGAGAGCATTTGTTTTTGACGGGGGCAATGATGTGAGCAACCCGCGACAAGGATTCCTTGGCAGAAACACTACTTGGTGACCAGTTGACCACGTCAGCCTTAGAAAAACATGCATGCATGGCCTCGTACTCGTGCAACAATCCGATACTACCTGGAAATTGGGTTAAAAAAAGATTATAGTGGTCAATTATAATAATGTGCCATTTAGAAACTATAAATAATGTTCGCTGGCTTAAGGAGATAGTTGATAAAAACTAGGAGTTTAGTATCGAACTCAAATGGTGATTTTATCCTCATTTTTTGATTTGTGCCCCGCTTTTTTAAAATAAATGCTCCTTTTACCTCTATTTTTTCACACCGTTAGTTGTATATCCACTAAAACAATTAAAATAAATTAAACAAAAACTCAAAGCAATGAGAAAAGACCTTGGTACCATTAACCTTATCCACATATCTCTCCTTTCTAGTCCAGTTCCAGACCCACCATTCTCATCCCTTATACTAACCCTAGCAGACGGCAGGCGGTGCAGCCTTCGACGGCTGCAGAACAGGGGAGGACGCGGCGGGGCGGTAGCTGCCCCCCCCCGAGCGGGGGAGCGCGTAGGTCGGGCATGGCTCGGGCGCGCGGCGACCTCGGCATGGGGAGTCAACACGTGCGGGCTAGGGGAGCCCGCGCGCGGCTACATCAGGAGAGGAGCATGTGGTACGGAGGCATCCGCTGTGGCAGAGAGCTGGAGGATGCAGAGAGGGTGGTCACGGACAAGCCGGCGTTGCTGTTCGGCGATCGAACGCACCGAGACGGAGCGGTACCTCCAGGCAGTGGACGACATTCGCTGCCTAGCACCGCTGTCGGCAGTAGGCTACGCATGCGCGTCGATCCAAGTTGCGATGGCACGACTCAAGGACGAGCTTCGCCACGTGCTCGCGATATGCAACGCTCGTCCTCGAGATCGAGGCGCTTGCTGGCCTCAGCTCGCTCTCAAATTTTGGTCATGTTTGAAAGTTATAAAATTTGGTTCAAATTTGCCTGAGAAAATTCATTTCAGACATGTAAAAATGATCTTCTATTCAAAATAGGGGTAAAATCACAAATTCACATAATAGTAGGGGCAAATATGCAAGGTTAAATTGGTCTTCTCATAGTAATTTTAGCACCATTAATCATCTCTCATGGAATAGGGGCAAACCCTTCCTTTGTTTCTAAAAAGTAGGGGTAAATTCGCACCGTTAAAAATCAAAGTTAAAATCACCATTTCATTTCAAAACGAGGAAAAGAACGCCAAAACCTCGTAAAAATTTAGACTTTTATGACTAGTACACACATCGGATCGGCTAGTTAGAACCACCGTGTTGCTAACTTGGTGGACCTTTTTTTAATAACATCTGCTCATATTTGGTTTGGTTTATTTCTTCTTAGTAAATTTCGCAGAACCACCTTGATCGTGTCATCATTGTGAGAAAAAGACTACCGCTCCTAATGCTCGTTTCATTGGACTACAAACACTTTTGGTTCTTTTTCTTCAGGAATGACAAATCTAACCTCGCAAAAAGAATGACAAATCTACCGCATTACACTACTCCCAAGCCCGTCCACTCATCTGCATCAATCATAGTGCCAATTGCCTAACAAGGTGGACCCACTATGTTCACTATGTGACACTGACAGTGGCTCCATATTCTCAGAAGTGGTAGTCGCTTGTCCTGTGTGTGTACACGTGCACCTACGCGCGCGTCCAACGATTTTTTTGTTTTTTTGGCTCATGTGGGCTGTCAGTCAAGCAAGAATCGTCGTCACCACTCACCAACATTGAAGCCGTCCGTCATCCCCCGTGTGTGTGTGGTCGTGGACAAGCACGCGGCTTGCAGCGGCAGGCCCAGCGGCAGAGAGCGGCGGAACACGCGTCGACGTCGACGAGGCTCATCCACCGGCTGCAAGGCCTCCTCTTCTTCCCCCCATCCTATCCACCCCGGCAAGTGTCCAGCGAGAGGCAGAGCAGGTCACCTCAGCGCGACGCCTGTGTGATGCTTGAGCGGGTGATTGACAACTGGTGGCTGGCGAGGGAGTCGGCGTCGGCGGTGATGGGCCTCTGGAGCTGGCCGTGGGGGCGGCAGGGCCCCTCGGGCTTCGGCTCGGCCTCCACCGCCGAGGAGGTCACCGCCGGCGTCGACGCCACCAATCTCACCGCCATCGTCACAGGTCTCCATCTCTTCCTTGTTCCTTCTTTCAGTTCAGTGCAGCGATGCTTTCTCTAGCGGTCCTCAGGCTCAAGCCAGTCGCTGCAGAGCTAGTAGCCGGGATTTCCCACGCGGATGCTGAAGGCCCATACGCGCAATCCAATTTTTCAGGCCTTGACGTAGACTAACAGCATTGACAGACTTGAGACTTGGTGGTGCGATTGGCCTGTCAAAAGCTCGCAAAATTTTCATTGGACCAGACAAACTTTATACTAGTTCAGTTTATTTTTGTCTGAAAGATTGTACGGAGTAATAGCTCAGTATTACAGCATAGGATTACTGAACTTATGCAGGAATTAACTTTCGCTTATCTTATATTGACTGTCACCAAGGCAGATGCTAGATTACTCTTTCGTTCTTCAGTTTGCAATACTGTATTTGTTTCAGTTTACGTAGTTGTGGATTCCACATTTCCATTAGCCTTACAATTGATAGGCATGGTCTGTCTGTCACGCTTCGTTCTCCCCTCTGTTTTCCTTTGTTAAAACCAGGAGCAACAAACGGGATTGGAAAGGAAACAGCTAGAGTTCTAGCTCTGAGGGGAGCGAATGTGATCATACCAGCAAGGACACTAGAGAGTGGCCAGAAGGTGAAAGAGAGCCTCGCAGATCAGGTCCCGAGCTCCAAGCTGCATGTCATGGAGATGGACCTGAGCTCTCTCAGCTCTGTCCGCAACTTTGCGCAGTCCTTCAACTCGTCGCATAAGCACCTGAACATCCTCATGTATGTATGGTCACCTCTGAAAGGCTCAAGATATTCAGAATTTAGCACCGCGGTTCTACTTCTGAACTCATCCCCATGGTAATCTGAATTCTGAAACATGTTTCTCTGAAGAAACAATGCAGGGATTATGGCCTGCCCGTACCAGTTATCCGAGGATGGGATTGAGCTGCAGTTTGCAACGAATCATGTTGGTCAGTACCATATGTCAACAAATCCCTGTCACATGTACCACATCAGAGGATTTGCTTTGATGATATGACCTGAATTGCTGTTACTGTTGGTATTTTGTTCAGAAGAATGTAAACTTCTTCAGAAGCAAATTAATGATTGATTAATTAGGCACAAGCTTCTACTGAATTTGACCTTGTGAGCAGGCCATTTCTTGCTGACAAGTCTCCTACTTGACAAGATGAAATCAACCGCCAGAGAGACTGGTGTGCAAGGCAGGATCATAAACGTGTCTTCTGTCGCGCATAAAAGAAGTGATGGTACATGCTTTGAGCTGAACAAGCTAAACGATAAGGCTAGGTTGGCAAGAAGTTAATGTTTAGTTCTCATTGATCTTGTTTATAAGAGTTCAACGTAGCAAGAAGGTGATTTTTTTTTATACTACGAAATTTATAGGTACAACCCATTCATTGCTTATTCACATTCCAAATTGGCCAATATTCTCCATGCAAATGAGTTGTCCAGGCGTTTTCAGGTATGCAATGTTTTGCCTTGCCGACATTCACTACATGCTCACAAACTTACACAAGTTAGGTGCAATTTCAGGAAGAAGGATGCAATCTAACAGCAAATTCCCTGCACCCTGGAGTAATCTTCACCAATATCGTCCGCTACATTGCAGGAAACAGTAATAACTTTGCAAGCTCAAGCTGGATATCTCAAAAAAAAACATTGTTGATTTGCTGGACGCTCTGTTAAGTTAACGAATAAAAAAAAATACTTGGCAGGTGCGCTACTTCCAGTTCTCTCCCCACTGGCAAAACTAGTTCTGAAGGGCTTACCCCAGGTAATTGAAATTGCAGTGTCCAGCTAACTCTCTACAATTAACATATATAATAACCAGTCACGCAACTCATAAGAATATCATCTGACGAACATGGTTTGTAGGGAGCTGCGACTACTTGCTACCTGGCATTGCACCCAGATCTGAAAAATGTATCTGGCAAATACTTTGCGGATTGCAATGAAACGACACCAACCACGGTTGCAAGGGATACAGAGCTGGCCAAGAAGCTATGGTTGTTCAGTGAAGAACTTGTAGGGATCAATGCGGCGAGCAGATCCAAATGATATGTCCCTATCCGTATGTGCTGTGGCTGCGAGCCTGTGAGAGTACCAATGCTTGAAATGTAACTTCTCTAAAAAGATGCCAAAAATATGAAACAATCGATAGTGTTAGCAATGAATGGTTGCTGATATGACCTGAATTGCTGTTACTGTTAGTATTTTGTTCAGAAGAATGTATTCAGAAGAAAATTAATGATAGATTAATTAGGCACAAGCTGCTGGTGAACTAGCTGGTGTAAATATAAAAATTAATTAAACTAGCAAAACAATTCTGGGCATGGACACATCTTGTAGACTTGTAGTACTATATGTAGGAGATGAGGGTTTCTACTGAGTTTGACCTTGTGACCTTCTTGCGGACAAGTCTCCTACTTGACAAGATGAAATCAGTCGCCCATAGAAGAAGTGATGGATGCTTTGAGCTGAACAAGCTAAATGATAAAGCTAAACCCTAACTTTTCAAAAAGAAAAAAGAAAAAGCTAAACCCTAAACGGGGGAGGCCCATCATGGCCCCGTGCGGATGGGCCATCGCGCCTGCGACTTATGGGGTAGTCTGGGCTGATTCATCAGACCCGAGTCGGTTGGCGTTCGCAAGCCCACGGTCCACGCGGACAGCTGTCTGAGACGGCTGGCTCCCTCTCATCCCCTTTCCCCTTTCTCCCCCGAGCTCCAAATTTCGTGTTTCTTCCCGGCTTCCCGCTCCGCTCTGTTCCCCATCCAGGTCCCAGTGTTGGTTTTACGGTTGACCGGACGGAACCCAACGCACGGTCGACCTGACCACCCGCAAAAGAGGCCAATGTGGTGGGCCCAACCCACGTGATTCTCCTCCCACGAACCTTCCTTCCCCCTTCGTCTTTCTTTTTTTTACCTGCTCTCGATCTGAATCTGGCTTGGGAAGCTCCCGCGAGCTTCGGCACCAGGGGCGGCGGCGGTGGCGGGAGAGCGGCGCCGCTGCTCGCCGCGGCGCGGCAGCCTGGCGGGGGGAGATACGGCGGCCCGGCGGTTGGGAGGTGCGGCGAGCTTTGGACCTCAGGGCGAGCGAGGCGGCGGAGAGGTGCGGCAGCCCGACGGCTGGTGGTGCGGCGAGCTTCAGGCTCTCGCCGCCGGCGGCGGGAGGGCCCTCCCCCGGGCTCTCGCCTCCGGCAGCGAGCTCCCCGGGTACCGGCGCCCTTTTTTTTCTTTTCTTTTTTCTTTTTTTTCAATTTTTTTACCTGATATTTTTTTTGATGTAAAAATTTTTCTCATGAAATTTTTAATTTGTTTCCGTACAACCATCCAAATTTTTTTTGAATGTTTCCCCTCTCCCCTAATTTTTTCTTTGAAAAAATTTGTGTGGTCGCCAATTTTTTCTTGAAATTTTTTTTCGCTCTCCAGAAATTTTTCTTCAACTTTTTTATTTTTTTCGCTCTCTAAAAATTTTTCTTGATTTTTTTTTCAGAAAACGACAAAAAAGTTACTAAAAGTGGAAAATAAATGTAGCAGTCGGAAATCGACCGTACAGATCCCTTCCGTACGGTCGACCATAAATTAGTCTCCCCCCATCCAGGTAGGGCTAGTTTGGAAGCCCGAGACCCCGCTGCTCCTTCCCCGAGCAGCATCGCGAGTGAAGCGACGCGAGAAGGGGGCCGCGCCGCCGAGCCTCCGCCTTCAGGCGTTGCCGCCCCTCCTCCTCCACGTCCGGGCGCCGCCACCCCTCCGCCCCCTCACCCCCACCCCTCGCTGCCCCTCCGCCGCCCCGTCTCCCCGTCGTCTACAACGTCACCAAGCCCTTGGAGATCTCGATCTGCAGCAGCGCCTCCAGCTTGCCTGTCTCTACCTCGTTTTCCTCCCCATCACGTGTGGGTCCTCCCCCTCCTTCTCTCCTATGGTTTCTAGGGTTTCTCTCCCTTGATGGATAGCTCTTCTCCCCGTCACGTGTGAGTCCTCCCCCCCGCTCTGTCAGACCCGGGGCAGCGAGACTGCTTATAGGCATAGAATATTCTAGAGTAAGCAATAGATCATGGATGTACCTTACCTCTTTTGTAACTACCCGAATAAGTGTAGAACTAGCTGCAGTACAAAGGAAACTACCCGATTGTGTTGTAGTAGGACTCCAACTGTACTCGGCTAGGACTTTCCTTGTAACCCTGTCCCCCCCCGGATATATAAGGGCGGGCAGGGACCCCCTCCAAACAATCATCAACACCTAAGGCAATACAAACCACACAAGACGTAGGGTATTACGCAAACTCGCGGCCCTGACCTGTCTAACTCTTTGTGTTCATTGTACCATCGAGTTCCAGAGCAGTCGATCCCTACCTACAAACCTTACTGCTAAGGGTATCCCTGAGCAGGCTTGGCGGTAAACACCGATAGCTGGTGCGGCAGGTAGGGGATTCGGCGAGTTCATCGGCGAATTCGATGGCCGGATCAAGCGACGCCAACAACGTGTTTGAGGGCACAACTCTCGTTTTCGGTTCCTGGGCAGGCACGGCTGACGGGTTGGGTGGCTTCTCCAGCCACCTTATCACAACCAACTCGCCTAAACCGAAGATCACCCCCAACTCGCCGGCATCCGCGAGTCTGCGGATCTCGATGAAAAAAGAGTTCTACTCGAACTCAGTTCGGATAACGCAGAAAATGTGTCGACTCCGACTCGAGCTCTCGAGTTAGCCGAGCCCGATACAAACTCTGATACCAAAAAAATTCACTTTTCCGAAACCCTCGGAAAACACTTGACTCATCTCAAGACGATCAAACGCCCCAAGATCATCAACAACTTAGAGCTACTTGATGGAGTAGATAGAGTTTCACGATCAATAGAGGGATGCATCAAACTTGCGAAATCCGCCCTTGGCTCATCTACTTTACAGCAGAACCCAGAAGTGTTGAACTCGCTACAGAAAAGGTTGGGTAATATACTCTTAGGGATCGATCGAGTGGATTCTAAGCTCTCCGGTTGCATTAAGATAGCTGAAGGCACCCTGCAAAACAAGGAGCAGAAATCGGGAGGAGGAATCTGCGGGGGATCTGGTGAGACAAACCCTTGGCTTGTTCGGTTGGGACCGTCTATCTCCAGGATACCTCAGAGCCCTTCACCGAAACCTGCTCACATTCGGACTCCTAAACCAGCCGAGTCCTCATTCGATCAGGGCTTCGATGAATTCGATGAATTCATGAACAACCTCGACAACTTTGAGCCATTCGATGATCTCAAAGACTGGTCTGACAACGTCAACTTGTTCATGGACGCTATGACCAACCCACCAGAACACACAGACGCCCTCTGGGTGTTGGCCAAACTTAAAAAGGGAAAAGCCAAAGCTCCAGAACAATCTAGCAAGTCGATTTTTGACAAACCCTGGATCAAGGAGCCTGAAGGGCTAACTCCCACCCAATCTTGGCTACATTGGATGAATAAGAACACCCTCCGTGTGGAGATGGGCATCCCGCTTCTTGCTCACCCAAAGCACACATACTCTAAAATTGGTGGACTAACCGATTCCGAATCCGAGTACTCTTCCGACTCGGAGGACGAGCTGGATGACCTAATCCAGTACAGCAAAGAAGCCGAGTCCAACTCGACTCAGAAGCCCAAGTCCGATCAGGACTCTCTCCCTAACTTGGTCATATATGCAACGCCGCAAGGACGGACAGTGCACCTAAGGAAGACACAAGATCCCAACACCTCTGGCTCGCTGCCAACGGATCTGCCCTTCCAGCAGAGCACCCCTCTAGATCCGTCCTCAAGCAAACAAGACCAAAAGATTCAAGATCTTTGCCGTGAAATCCTCATGGTTCGCATCTCCGAAGTCCAAGAACCTGAGGGTAATCCCACGGAGCATCTCAACCTTGACGACTACAACTCTGATGATTTCGACGAGTACCTTTCCGACAACATGGAAACTACTCCTCCCACAATCACAGAAGCCCAAGCTACTATCAAGCAAGATCTGCCTGCACCTCCTCCAGCAGTGATAGTCACTATGCAATTGGAAAAACAACAACCAACAGAAGATCTCTACGAGCGTCGCCGCCTGCTAAACCAGAAGAGGGCATTCAGGTGCCAGCGCCTCGCCAATAGCCAGCAGGAACAGCAGGGTGACAACTACGACTACTCCAATTGCGACCTCCGCAACGTGATCAACGTTGGTCGTGATGCGCGTAATGTCATTATCTCAAGGAGAAAGGAACGTGAGGAAGTCGAGGCTTACAACCCTTCTTCCAACTACCGCATCCCACCAAAGACTTCCGCATCCTTCAAGAAGTACACGCCGATAAGCACCCGTCCTCAGGGAAAACCGTGCACCCCGCATCACGAGGAAACATCTCTTGGCGGAGCCAGGGTCAACAAGACTCTACAACGCAAGTGCTTCATCCACCCGAAGAGTTCTCACACGATCTTCGAGTGCGACTCACTCCGCAAGGCCCTTGGGGCACCCCTCCTAAAGGAGACTACCTAAAATCTAGTCGACCACTGTATCGACTAGTTTTACCCTCGAATAATTTTATTCAGTCATGTAAACCATTGATCATGTTTAATGGGCAAGGGGTAGGTCTTAAGAGTTAGAGTCTGTCATTTTACAATTACTGTAATATCAACAAATCCAAAATAAAAGTTGATTTCCTCCGTAAATCGACTAATTAGCTCTCGCTCATATGGCAAAGTACCCCATCTCAAATACTACCCGAAAAGCTGCACCGAAGCAGCAATCGAGTAGTCTTTACGGTTTACTTCGAGTGATCTTACGACATTTTCACCTTGGGTAACCCAACGGGGTTCATCCGAACAGACCTGTCCTAAGAATCACTCGCCCTCGTTTGAGGACACCTTACTCGCCTTGCTCGTGTAAGTTTTGGATATCCTTCTGACATTTATGTCTTGGATAACCTGACGGGGTTCATACCTAACAGTTCTGTCTTAAGGATTACTCCAGTCCTTGGTTAAAGGACACCCTACTCGTTGGCTTGAGTAGTTTTTGGATACTCTTTCGACATTTTTGTCTTGGGCAACTCGACGGGGTTCGTACCTAACAGACTTGTCTTAAGAGTTACTCCTGTCCTCGGTTGAGGACACCTTACTCGCCTAGCTCGAGTAAGTTTTGGATATCCTTCCGACTTTTACGTCTTGGATAACCCGACGGGGTTTATACCTAATAGTTCTATATTAAGGATTACTCCAGTCCTTGGTTAAAGGACACCCTACTCGCTGGCTTGAGTAGTTTTTGGATACTCTTTCGACATTTTTGTCTTGGGCAACTCGACGGGGTTCGTACCTAACAGACTTGTCTTAAGAGTTACTCCAGTCCTCGATTGAGGACACCTTACTCGCCTAGCTTGAGTAAGTTTTGGATATCCTTTCGACATTTATGTCTTGGATAACCCGACGGGGTTCATACCTAACAGTTCTGTCTTAAGGATTACTCCAGTCCTTGGTTAAAGGACACCCTTCTCGCTGGCTTGAGTAGTTTTTGGATACTCTTTCGACATTTTCATCTTGGGCAACTCGACGGGGTTCATACCTAATAGACTTGTCTTAAGAGTTACTCCAGTCCTCGGTTGTAGACACCTTACTCGCCTCACTCGAGTAAGTTTTAGATATCCTTTCGACATTTACGTCCTGGATAACCCGACGGGGTTCATACCTAACAGTTCTGTCTTAAGGATTACTCCAGTCCTTGGTTAAAGGACACCCTACTCACTGGTTCGAGTAGGTTTTGGATACTATTCTGACATTTTCGTCTTGGGCAACTTGACGGGGTTCATACCTAATAGACTTGTCTGAAGAGTTACTCCAGTCCTTGGGTAGGACACCTTACTCGCCTTGCTCGAGTAAGTTTGGGATATTTCTAGAATATTGACGTCTTGGTTAACTCGACGGAGTTCAATCCTAACAGTTCTATTTTTGAAATCAATCCAGTCCTGGTATAGGACATACTACTCGACAGATCGAGTAGTTTGGGATATTCTCATAAAAGTTGTATACTACCTGGGTGACCAAACGAGGTCTATCCTAACTGATCAACTACAAAAATCCCTCAACGAGAATAAACAAATTCTTGATACTCTAAAATAGGTTAACACGAATCTCCTGTTTGCTCAATCTACTAAGGAAATCTTCACTACAGAATCTTTTTGCCTCGAGTATTTGTCGGGTGCTACTCGCTTGCTCGAGATACAAAAAGAGTTCTGTTTTCCCTTAGTATTCCGAGTAGATGTCGAGAGACTCCTGTTCACCTATCTGTCAAGGAGCATCTTAAATATCCCGACTCTCCAAATACTCTACAAGAATTCCCCCCCGCCCCGATTGGACAACAAAGTCCATATGAGCTTCGCTCCAACAAAGCACTTCCTTTAAAAAGGAAATCTGCTTTAAGCTACGGCTTTTCAACATCCTTATAGAGCTTTTTCCACTTGGTTAATCCTGCGGGATTCAATCCTAACCGGTCAGCACTAGAATTCTGATTCAGAATCACACACACAACTCAACCCCACTTGAGAATACTTTGCCTCCTGAGACACCTATGGATACAACTCTTCGTATCTACTATTACAACTGAGTAGGCGCGATGCTGCCAACACTCAGGACCCTTGAGTACATCTACTCGACACATCAAAGGATTTCACAATCCTAACACAGAACAAGTACTTAAATATTACACAAATACTCAACATTTGTCAAAAGTACTTGTGGCCACACGCCAATCAGCCTACAACCGAAAGTTCAAGGGGACTCAGGCTTGTTCAGGGACTCCACTATCTGGTTAGCCACCATGGAAGTTTCTTCCAAATACTGATTGAATTGTTCTTACGTACAATCAGCTTTGGCTCCCTTCCCAAGTGCGTCCAGACGAGTGGTTGGCCAGTAAGATTTCACCAACTCGAGTACATAACCCACGTACTGACGGGTGGTTGTGGAGACATACCTTTTAAAGGCTTTGGGTATTTTACGAAGTTTCCCCGCCAAAGAGAGTGGTTCGTTCTCATTCCCCTCCGGAATCTCCATTACCTCGGCTACTTCTTGGGCAGCATCCCTGACTTCCCCCAGCGTGACAAGTTCCTGTTGCATCATGTCCCGAGATGCTGATAGGTCCTTGAGCCGCTGAAGAATTGTCACGGCCTCTCGGTCAGAGTCCTCCTTGATCTTCTTGAGCTTCTCTATTTCATCTATGTTTCGGTACATAAGTATCTTTAGATCCAGTACCAAGCTTTCCTGAATCTTTAAAGATTTTATACAAGCTGTGTACTCGATTGAAAGAAAAATCTTATAAACACCAAGCAGATCAACTAGTCGAACGCATAGTACATGCTAAAGACTAACCTTTCTTGGATTGGGAGAGCTTCTTAAGCTTCCCCTGGAGAGCAGGCTTCTCAGATGAGAGCGTCTTCACCCTCTCTCTCTCTCAGAGCATTCAGCTCTGTATCGTCCTGGGCTTGGCCATCCTGTCGGTGTTTACCGCCAAGCCTGCTCAGGGTTTGTAGGTTGGGATTGATTGCTCTAGAACTCGATGGTACAAGGAACACAAAGATTTAGACAGGTTTAGGCCGCGAGTTGCGTCATACCCTACGTCCTGTGTGGTTTGTATTGCCTTAGGTGTTGATGATTGTTTGGAGGGGATCTCTGTCTGCCCTTATATATCCGGGGGGGACAGGGTTACATGGAAAGTCCTAGCCGAGTATAGTTGGAGTCCTACTACAATACGATCGGGTAGTTTCCTTTGTACTGCAGCTAGTTCTACGCCTATCCGAGTAGTTACAAAAGAGGTAAGGTACATCCATGAGCTATCCCTTACTCTAGAACATTCTATGCATATAAGCAGTCCCGCTGCCCTGGGTCTGACAAGCCCCCGGGCTCTTCGTAGCCGAGTCCTGCAGGCATCAAGTACTTGGTTGGGCATCTTCGAGTACTTCAAGTGGTTAGAACATCCTTCTGGTTGCTTCTGGTCCTTCCTTCAGATATGTCGAGTAGTCCTTCAAGTACTTCCATTTGCTTCGAGGCTGTGAGGTGCTCAAGCCCCGAAATCTTTATCATATATGGTGCGCGAAGTACTCACGCTCCATATGGAGTAGCCCCCGAGCCTTAGGTTGAATCACAGAATCAGGCTGAGAGTCACTTCAGTCTTTTTACTTCCTTATTTTCCAAAAAATTTGAAAAATAAATCTCTGATGCCTATATCCCGCAGCCCCCGAGCCTTAAATCAAAATCCCTTTTGCTGCGAGTAGCCCCCGAGCGTAGATTTGGAATTAAGGATTTAAGTCATGGCATCAGATTTTATCCTTCAGATCATTTGCAGTTTTCGTCAGATTCGGAATCCGAAAAGACCTCTTTTTCGGGTAAAATCCCAGAAAAATGATACAATTGGATCCACCACACTGATTGCACCCGAAATAACATAAGGAATAAAACCCGGGATGTACGACTCTTTATTCAGCGCTCACGTGGGGCGTTACTGTTTTGGAGAATCTGCATTATTGCATCTTTGACTGCGTTCGTGAATGCTGCCATGAATGAGTCCGTAAAACGTGCACTGTTGATTCATGGGTCCTCCTCAGTAAGCCCCCTTGTGGCTATAAAAGGCAGGGAAGAGGCCCTTAGCAGAAGCACCAAAGTGTAGCGGTCATGGCTTTTCCTTGGTGTTCTTGCTCTCGCCCTCCTAAGATTTGTGTAGTTCTTCCCAGCAAAAGATGTTAAAAGAGAACTTGCGAGTGTCAAGAGAAGTCTTCGCTGCCTCCCCCTGCATCTCCACTTCTCTCATCGGATCCATTTTGGAAATCATGTCCTTGCATATTCCAATGAGGCAGGGTTTCAGGGGATGAGTGGAGTCTTGTTGTGTCACGTCCTAGGGACTCCCAGGGTGTGAGCCCCCAAGAACTGCATCTCTGGTAGGGAGACTTAATCTTGTCACAAAGTGTTCAGGGAGAAGGAGAAATTTCTCTGTAAGATGCTACAAGAGGACTTGCGAGGTGATTACTGTAATCTGTCTCCAAACCTCTTGTAGTTTATCTCCCTGAATACAAATATCATTATTCCCTGAATGGGAATAACAAGTTTGTACTTTGTCACGGTCTCGGGTCGATCTAGCTGCGGCAGGCATCGACTAGAAGCTCCAGGAGATCCAGGCGTCAAGCATACAGGTCTGAGTCATTTGTAAAGTTAAGTATAAAGAAGTACTCGAGTTGTAATATCGAGTAATTGTATTGTGTCGAGTACTTTTCCTTGTTCTGAAATGTAATCCCAGTTTAAGGAAAGGAGAGTCGAGTAGTTGACTAGGGATGTGAGTGTTTTCTTTTTCCAGAATGTAATCTCAGAAAAAGGAATGTCTCTTTAAAATCCCATTTTTTCCATGATCTACAACGGATTGTTGGCCTGCTGGGTGTTTTACCATACTGCCACCGTTATTATAAAATGAAACGGTAACTTAAGTTTTACCCCACCGGCCGCCATTCACTTTTACTGCTCTTAGATCTGTTTTTCACTCTTGAGCTCCCAGATCCAAAGTTCCTACACCCTGTTGTTCCCCATCCTCATCCTAGGGTTTCCGCCAGTTTATGCGCATGAAGCGATCCGTAGATTTCCGGATGGCCCCCAAGAAAGCAACCAAAGAAAAAGGTGCGGCCACGGAGCCAACCCGAGATGAAGGCTGGGAACCAAGTAAGTGTTCCAGATCTGACTTGGAATCCTTAGTAAAACAAGGTTTCTTGGCTTCTGAATCCATAATCCAATGGCGTCCCGCGTTTGGTGACACCCGTCCGTACGAAAATACGGGCGAGATCATTGGATTTGTTCCATATTTTGAGCAGGGGTTTGGTCCTCCCAGCTCTAATTTCTTTTCTAGACTTTTGTATTATTATGGGATCCAACTTCACCATCTTACTCCCAATTCTTTTGTGCATATGTCTGTCTTCGTACATTTGTGCAAAGCGTTTCTGGGCATCGAGCCGCATTTCGAACTTTTCCGACACCTTTTTCATCTTAATCCTCATCCCAATTTGGCTAGTTTAGATGTAGTTGGTGGAGCGGGAATTTAATTGAGACAGAAGATGGATAGGGTTTATATCCCCTATAAGTTATCTCAAAAGGTCATCGACTGGAAACCACGATGGTTTTAAGTCGAGAATCAGGGAAACAGCCTTCCATTCATCACAGCTGGTCCTCCCGTTCAACGTCTTGAATGGCTGAAAAAACCTTATGATATGAGCCAAATTCCAGAACTCCTGGAAACGATTGCAAATCTGAGGCAAAAGGGAATAAGTGGAGAGTCTGTGGCTTTTGACTGGATGAACCGTAGAATCCAGCCTCACCAAGCTCGAATTACTTTTGGTTTCGAGTATCAAGGGAGAAGTGATCCATCGCGATATTCGGGGGAAGAGATCACAAACGGAGAAGCTCTTCGTCGAGTACAATGGTTATTTGACAAAGTGGAGCATGTTCCTCAACTCCTCAACACTTTTTCAGTGCTGAATTCTCCCAAAGAGGTAAGTGCTAAGTAGTCGATTTGTAAAATCGAGTACTCTATTCAGACTTCTGACAATATTTCCTTTTCCTTATGCAGGATAATGTGAATGTTTATAGGAGTAGTCCTCCTTTGCTCGGCATATTTTGCCCGTCTCATCTTCTTCCGAGTGCTTATAACCCATTTGTGCCTGATTCTGAAGATTCTTCAGAATTTGAAAACTTTAGTTCTGATAATGAAGCTGCTAATGCAGAAGCTGCAGAGTCAGCTAGAGATGAAGACAGGGCGAATAGTCCTAGTTGAAGCGAGGGTACTTGCGTGGGTCACCCAGTGAGTACTCGCTCAGCTGCGAGAAAGCAAAGCAGCTCCTCACAAACTGCTGACAACATGTATGTTGCTAGTCGACTTTAATCAGGAACTTCCATTGTCGATTCACTGATTTTGTGTTTTGATTTTTAAGTCCGGCAGCTAAAATGCCACGGATCGTATCATCTGGGGATGATATTGTGGTGGGACAGACTGTCCCGTCCACCACAGTGGACCCATCAAGTGGGATCAGAGCTACTCCTTCAGCGAGTAATTTCGAAGTAGATAAAATCATCGGGTAAGCTGGCCGTGATCACAAAGCCTGCCCGCAAATTTTGCATCAAGGGGTTTACCTTAATAAGAGGTCCCACATAAGTTCCTTAGAACTTGTAGCCATAAGATCTATTTTTGAGTCTAGTAGTTTTTTAACTACCTCATCTTTGCAGAGACGCAGTCCTGGAAGAGGACGTGGAGGCTGAGAGCCACTCAGCTTCCCAGTCAGGGCTGGAGAATCCCCCGAATACTCCTGAGATGAGTGCTCGCGATGCGGAGGCGATGACCAATGCTATGCTTCTGGATTCTCTATTGCTGAACTTGGAGAGGGGCAATGATGAAATCCCAGAAGGTGACGGAAGCAGCAAGCTTCCAGAAGGAGGAGAAGGCGAAAAGCTTCCTGAAGGAGGTGATGATAAACATCCTGCGGAGACCCCTGCAGGTAAGCTTGTAGTGCCTTGTAGAAAGGTATCCTTTTATTCGCCCTTAGTGTGATTAAGTAGCATGTTCTTCCGGTAGATTCCCAAAACACGGGGAATACTGTAGGGAGGATTGAAGAGGTGCCCAAGAGGGTTGTGGTTGTGGCGAGTACTTCCCAAGTCACATCGGGAAGTGACTTGCCGTGAGAGAAGGTGGAGCATGCTTTCAAGCTACTGGAAGTAAGTAGTCGAATACCTCGAGTACTTTTTGTAGTAGATCGAGTGGTATACTGATCTTTTTGTTTTTGCAGGAAGCGTTGGGATGGAAGGGTGGCTAGTCCCAAGATGAGACAGAGCTGAATGCCATGAAAGAGAGGGTTAAAACGCTCTCGTCTGAAAAGACTGCTCTTGAGGGGAAGCTGAAGAAGCTCTCCCAATCGAAGAAAGGTTAGTCTTTAGCATTTGAATATGCATTCAACTAGTAAATCCGCTTGGTTTTTATAAGATTTTCTTTTTAATCGAGTATGCTGCTTGTGCCGAATCTTTAGAGATTTAGGAAAGCTTGGTACTGGATTTAAAGATTCTTATGTACCGAAATGCAGATGAAATAGAGAAGCTTAAGAAGATTAAGGAGGACTCTAACCGAGAAGCAGCATCAATGCTGCAACAACTCAAGACTTTATCAGAGTCTCGAGACTCGATGCAGCAGGAGCTCGTGGAGCTGAAAGAGGTCAGAGATGTCGCCCTGGAGGTGACGAAGGCCATGGATATACCACAAAAGGATGGAGGTGAGCCGCTAACACTGCCTGTGAGGCTTCGCAGGGTGCCTGGAGCCTTCGAAAGGTTTATCTCCCGCATCACCCGCCAGTACGTAGGTCACGTACTTGGGCTGGTGAAATCTTATTGGCCAACCACTCGTCTGGACGCTCTTGGACAAGGAGCTAAGGCTAGCTGTACTGATGATCAGTTCTGTCAGTATTTGGCGAAAACTTCCATGGTGGCTGATCAGATTGTAGAAACCTTGAGCAGGGCAGAGTCTCCTTAAGCTTTTCTTGTAATTGAGTTGGCGTGTGAGCCAGAAGTACTTTGAACAAATGTTGGATATTTGTGTAATGTTAAGTACTTGGTGGTAGGATTGTGGAATCCTTTGTTGTGTCGAGTGGTTGTACTCGTGGGTCCTGAGTGTAGGCAGCATCGGGCCCACTCAGTCGTAAATGCAGATACAAGGAATTGTATCCGTAGGTGCCTTGGGTGGCAAGATTTTCTCGAATATAATCGAGTTTGTATGATTCTGAAATCATAGTGCTGACCGGTTAGGATTGAATCCCTCGGGATTAACCAAGTGGGAATAGCACTAGAAGATGAAAGAAGCCGTAGCTTAGAATAGATTTCCTTTTTGATGGAAAATTTTCAATTAGCACGCAGCTAATATGGACTTTGTTGTCCAATCGGGGGGGGAGACTCTTATTGAGTATTTTAGGAGGTATAATAAGTTTCTTGATAGGTGAGAAGATAGGCAGCTCTCGACAACTACTCAGAGTACTAAGGGAGAACAGGAGTTCTTTTTGTATCTCAAGCAAGCGAGTAGTACCCGTCAAATACTCGAGGCAAAAAGATTCTGTATCGAAGATTCCCATAGTAAACTAAGCAAACGGGAAACTTGTGTCGACTTATTTTAGAGTATCAATAACTCATCTGTACTCCTTGAAGGGTTTACGTAGTTGACCAGTTAGGATAAAACTTGTTTGGTTACCCAGATAGTATGCAACTATTTTCAAGAATATCCCAAACTACACGATCGTATCGAGTAGTGTGTCCTATTAATGGACTGGATTGATTTCTAGAATAGGACTGTTAGGATTGAACTCCGTTGAGTTAACTAAGACATGAATATTCTAGAAACATCCTAAACTTACTCGAGCAGGGCGAGTAAGGTGTCCAACTTGAGGACTGGAGTAACTCTGAGGCAAGTCTATTAGGTACTAACCCCGTCGGGTTGTCCAAGACGAAGGTGCCGAAAGAGTATCCAAGATCTACTCGAGCCAGCGAGTAGGGTGTCCTTTAACCAAGGACTGGAGTAATACGTAAGATAGAACTGTTAGATACGAACCCCGTCGGGTTGCCCAAGACGTAAATGTCGAAGGGATATCCAAAACTTACTCGAGCAGGGCGAGTAAGGTGTCCTTTTAACCAAGGACTGGAGTAATCCGTAAGACAGAACTGTTAGGTACGAACCCCGTCGAGTTGCCCAAGACATAAATGTCGAAGGGATATCCAAAACTTACTCGAGCAAGGCGAGTAAGGTGTCCTTTTAACCAAGGACTGGAGTAATCCGTAAGACAGAACTGTTAGGTACGAACCCCGTCGGGTTGCCCAAGACGTAAATGTCGAAGGAATATCCAAAACTTACTCGAACAAGGCGAGTAAGGTGTCCTTTTAACCAAGGACTGGAGTAACTCTTAGGGCAAGTCTGTTAGTTACTAATCCCATCGGGTTGCCCAAGATGAAGGTGCCAAAAGAGTATCCAAGACCTACTCGGGCAGGGCGAGTAGGGTGCCCTACTTGAGGACTTGAGTGTCTTTTAAGACAGAACTGTTAGGCACGAACCCTGTCGGGTTGCCCAAGACGTAAATGTCGAAGAAGCACTAGGGGAAAAACCATAAAACTACTCACTAGCTGCTCCAATGCTGAGCGTAGATTTTGAGATGGGGTATTGATTTGAGTGAGCAAGAGCCAAGTAGTCGATATAGGGAAATCAACTTTATTTGGATTTGTCGAAGTTACAATAACTGTAAAGTGACAGACTCTAACTCTTAAGACCTACCCCTTGCTCGGTGGACGTGAGCAATGGTTTACAAGACTGAATTAAACTTATTTGAAGATGGTACTAGTCGATATAGGGGTCGACTAGATTTGTGGGAGGGTATCCTTCAGGAGAGGTGCCCCGAGGGCCTTGTGGAGTGAGTCACACTGGAAGATCGTGTGAGAGCTCTTTGGGTGGATAAAGCATTTTTGTAGTAGTACTTTGTTGATCCTGTTGCCACCCTGAGATGACTCACCCTGGTGCGGGCTGCGTGGTTTACCCTGATGACGGGTATTGATGGTTGCCGGCTTGTGCTTCTTGATGGATGCGGAAGCCTTTGGCGGGATGCGATAGTTGGAAGAAGGGCTGTACGCCTCGACATCCTCTTGTTCCTTTCTCCTTGAGATGATGATGTTGCGCGCGTCGCGCCCAACGTTGATCATGCTGCGGAGGTCGCAGTTGGAATAGTCATAGTTGTCGCCTTGTTGTTCTTGTAGGGTGTTAGCGAGGCGCTGACGCCTGAACGCCTTCTTCTGGTTGAGCTGGCAACGACGTTCATAGAGATCTTCTGCTAGATGCTGCTCGTCCAGTTGGACGGTGACAGTCACCGCTGGAGGAGGAGGAGGAGCAGGTAGATCCTCCTTGGTAGTAGCTTGGGCTTCTGTGATTGTAGGAGGAGTAGTTTCCATGTTGTCGGAAAGGTACTCATCGAAATCATCAGAATTGTAGTCGTCGAGGTTGAGACACTCCGTGGGATCGCCCTCAGGTTCTTCGGCAATACGAGGTATGGGCTAGTGGATTCTATTGGCCCGAGATGCATGAAGACGCGAAAAGATTTGTTTCGACTTGTCCGGAATGCCAAAGGACGGGGAATATCTCGCAAATGAATGCCATGCCATTGAACTACAACTTGCAAATAGATCTATTTGATGTCTGGGGAATCGATTTCATGTGACCATTTGTGAACTCACATGGATTTGAGCATATATTGGTGATGGTGGATTATGTTTCAAAGTGGGTTGAGGCTATGCCATGTCGGAAGGCATCAACGGAGGAACACACTTCACGGGCAAAGACTTTAGTAAATGCTTGAAGAAATTGGAAATTGAACATAGAGTGTCCACGGCTTATCACCCCCAAACAAATGGACAAGCGGAAACTTCGAATAAGCAATTGAAGGATATCTTAAAGAAGACCGTGGTAAAAGGAGGAAAAGATTGGTCGAAGAGACTAGATGATGCACTATGGGCATATCGTACGACACACAAAACCCCGATTGGTATGACTCCTTATCAATTTGTTTATGGAAAAACATTCCACTTGCCGGTTGAGCTAGAACATAAGGCGTATTGGGCAATGAAGGAAATGAACTTTGATGCGGAAGCCACTGGAATTACAAAGGAGAATCCAAATAAGCGAATTGGAGGAGTTAAGATTGAAAGCGTACAATAGTGCAACAATTTACAAAGAAAGGATGAAGAGATGGTACGACAAACGATTACAAAACAAGGAATTCAAAGAAGGAGACAAGGCCCTACTCTACAATTCAAGATTCAAACTTTTTGGCAAAGGAAAATTACAAAGCAAATGGGATGGACCATACATCGTACACTCGGTTTCACCCACGGGAGCGGTGACAATCATGGATGTGAAAGGTGACCAATATGTGGTGAACGGACAGCGACTAAAGGTATTCTTGGAGCCCGACATCGTGCCCCTTCATTATATCGACATATACACCATGGAGGAGGAACCGGAACGTCAAGCCTAACAACGTTAAGCAAGGTAAGTTTGTAAATATTCTCTTTTAGATTTTATTTTCGTAGTTTTATTTTTATTTTGGACGAATTTTGAGTAAAACATAGGCTTCTAATTTATTGGTGAGCACCTCGGAAAAAGTTGGAGTCCAGGGGACTGAAAAACCCCCTGGGCCGGCCGGCCCAATACCCCTAGGCCAGCCGGCCTGAGGCTCCTTGTGTACGATTCGGTCTCGATTTTTGGTAGGTAAGAGATAAGGAAATTTCAAACCTGTGCCTTATAGATTTCGCATGCCAAAACCGAAGAGATATTGGACTTCTCGTCCAAGTCTTTTCGGGACTTAAATAGAGGCGCGGGTTAGATCTATTCTCTCATACTTTTCAATCTACACCACCACCTCATGAGAGACATCGACAATGGCCGGTCCAGCGAGCGCAAGAGCTATGATCAAAGCAATGGAGATCAATGAGAGGGGCATGACGCCCGACACCCCCACGCCAAGGACGCCTAGCCCCATCTCGGCAACCGGTGCGCAGCCCCTCCTTGTCGAAGCAAAGCGATGTGAAGCGAAGGCCCCTCCGGAGAAATTCAATACTCAAGCAAGGATGAGCGTCGGAGGGAAGGGCCTTCAATGGTGCAACAAGAAGCTAGCTCAAGCCCAAAGGGTGGTCGTCGTCATCAACAGCGACGAAGACGAAGGCGAGAAGCAACAAGACAAAAAGCCACCCGCGCCTAGGCGTTCCTTGCGCCTCCTCGGAGTTAAAAGAAAGAACTACATCGAGCACACCCCGGAGCCGAAGGATTATGCGGGGGACAGTGATTGGGAGAGCATCATGAGCCCTAGTTCATGGGGCGCCACCGGTCGTGACTACGATGATGATTGGCCGGGGTGGGCCGAAGAGGAGAGAAGGGAGGAAGACGACCCCTCCGAAGGTGACAGCGGCAAGAAGAAGAAGAAGGACGACGACGAGCCCGAGGACTACAACCCCAACCGCAGCGGGCATCACTCCGGGTGCTGTTTCAAGTGCCGCAATGAAATCGCGGATCTCCGCGCCACCATCAATAGGTGTCACGATCGAATCGTGGCAATGGATCGAAGGATGGACGACATCGAGAGCTTGGTTGAGAGAGACTACAACTTCCTTGTCCGCAACATAAGGAAGTTATTCGGGATGGTCGGAGATCTACAAAAGCAAGGAGGAGGGCGCCCTAGATGCAATTGCCCTAGGTGCCGTTGAGAACACCGATGAGCGTCACACCCGTCTTTTATATCATTGCGATGAGGACGCCGCATAATCTAAGCATGGGGGGGAAGGTGTGACGACTCGTAGATTGAATTTTGGTCTTTGTTTACTCGAAAGTTCGTCATGTGCATATCTTTAATTCCGCATGTGTGAGAGTCATAGTTTAGCGTTGTGTGCTTTATTTTTCGCTTGTGTGAGAGTGAGTCTTAAATTAGTGTTGAGTCATGAAAACAAAATAAAAAGAGCCTTTGTTTTTTGTTGGATCGTGCAATTTTATTTATGCATTCAGTTTTACTTTATTTTCTTTAAAGCAATTGTTCACGAGCATTGTCATGAAAATTAATTCGTATTTGTGGAGCTTAGTAAATTATTCGTTCATGTTAATACCCACACTTGAGCTTTGATCTAGCGCTTGGTTTTGATTACGCTTGCGAGTAAGGCATGATTTGGAGGACTTTAATTTCATAAAAATAATAAAACCCCTACAAGCATAAGGTTGATCAAGTTCTTGACAAGTCGAGAGTAAAAATCATATCATCCACAAGCTATATTCGTTCCACCATAAGTATTGGATGTACATTGAGTTGAGTTAGGATTTCTTTCTCTTGGGAGTTTTAATTTCGAGCAATGATCATGTCCGTATTTTTCATCTCTGAATTGCTAGCCACATCAATATTCGGTAATGAGAATTCCTCATTGGAACAACTCATGAAATCTACCGGATTCCAAAACCCAAACCTGAGATTATCTTGTTTATTATCCTCTTCCTTGACCACAACCCAATTGTGAGGATACGTTCTGTTTCTGCGCATGATTTGTATAAAACATAATTTTGGGATGAAGAAAGGAAGGAGTACTAGAAAAATGGACCGAAGCCGAGCTGGGAAAGCCCCAGGCCGGCCGGCCTACACCCCTTGGGACGGCCGGCCTAGGCCCCTCTGGCCTCGGCTTGGGCTCCAAAAATTCAGGGAGCCACTTCAGAGATTTTCCTATCTATGTTTTATAGAAAGTGTCCTATGAAAAAGTTCGGAAAAGAGAAAGAAAGAAAGAAAGAAAATGTATGAGAAGAAAAGAATAAATGAAGGGATTATATGGTTAGAGAAGTGCAAAGAGATATCACCTTGTTGTTTGAGAACAATATCCTCAATTCCAACCATGTGCAATCCGACAACGAGGACGCTGCTTGTGCCTTGAAGTCAATCTTTTTGTATGCCTTTGCACATGTCCACCATTCTAAATCTTCTTACCCTTGAACCCTTTACATTATGGAGAAACTCTCATGATCATTGTCTCGGAAGGTAAGCAAGCATTAGAAGGTTTTCTTAATTTGACAATATATGTATATACTTTGCTAAGCCTCACCTATAGCCCCACTTTATACTTGAGAGACTTTTGGGAGATGAGAGTTTGCAAATAATAATAGGATAGCCACTTATATCGAGAGACATGAAAGGACTTGTGCAAGAATTTTTGGTCTAACCTTTGTTGCAGGGTATTTTGCTTCTAAAAAAACTAAAAAAAAGAGAAAAAACCTCCAAGGATGGCAAGAAAAGCAAGTGTTGTCGATATTCAAGTTGCCGGCTAAAGGTAAGAGTCGTGGAGTAATATTGGATGAGTTTTTAAACGCCCATGATATGATTATCCTCGCTGCTCCTCAGACCTTTGTTTGAAGAAATTTTGTTAGACTTGTTTGTATAAGTAAATTTTGCAGTTTGAGAACTCTCGAGCAACCCATGGAAGGACTTGATGATTTGATTTGCTCGAGGACGAGCAAAAGCTAAGCATGGGGGGAATGTTGGCGCTCCTTAAGTACCCATTTTATTATACAATTAGGAGAGGTTTTGGTAAATTCTTCGGGATGATTCATGTACTAACCCGCCACTTGGCACCCAAACTTGACCATTTTTGATTTTGTCCTGCATTTTGGAGCATGTTGTGTTTTGGCAGGAAATTGGACATTTTCGGAGATGTTTTGACGCATGGTCACAACTGGGCTAAGATGAGGAATAAGGAGAAGAGGCCGCACGCGAAAGATGGGACCGAAAGGGGCCAGAAAGGGCCCAGGCCGGCCGGCCGGCCTAGCCCATTCCGGGGCCCAATCAGCCTCAATTTTCTTCAGCGCGAAGTATGCGTCAACCCTAATCTGTGTTTTACCAAAATCGCCGACCAGAACCGCCTATATATACCCCGAAGCCGCCGTCAAAGATAGAGATAGCAAAGATCGCAGAGATATCAGAGAGAGAGCATCCAGAGACGAGTTTCAGAGATCCATTCGAGTTAGACACAAGAGAAAGGCGACACCGGAGGCCTTATCGTCCCTCGGCGCCGCTGCAAGTTGGAGGACAGCAAGGGATCCATCCCTTGCCGGAGATTTCGTCACCATGATCGACTACGCTTCGCTTAGCTTCATGGGGTAAAGTCCTCGTTTGTTCATGGGGTTGTAAGGAGATCTTGAGTTGTAATTGCCGAATCCTTTATGAGATTGATCTATCACGATTCTTGTTGATGATACTTTGATGCTTAATAGTTCGCGACTTGGCTTTGGGTTTGCTTTGCTCTTGCATGGTTTACCTAGAATACATCAACTATCATGTTCTTGTTGTTCGTTACCGATTATCCTCGTGTAGTGACAGTATGCGGGAGGGAAAGGTTTTGATCTTGGAACACATCTTTGGTAGATTAGATCCGTTCTTCGTTGCTTGGCGATTACATCTCTAGTGATCCTAGACCCTATGGACAAATGCTCTTCATATCTTGTGCACACATCTATCATTGCTCACTAGTCTAGATTAGATTAGATTGGTTAGATTAGATCTATTTCACACTCAATCACTCAATATAGATCTTTTACCAACATCATTAGTGCTTAGTTAAGCATAGTAATACACTTGTTCTGTGGATTGATAAACCTTGGGGGAATACTCTAAGGGAAAAGCTACGCGATCCGTGCGCTTGCGGTACATAAATTGGCGCTCTAAGGAGAGTCAACAGTCATAAAACTCTCGGTCATCTGAGAGTCCAGCAGACAAACCAAGCCAGTGCCACCTGTGAAATAAGGTGGACCATACCTCCCGAGCATAGATGCAGCCAATCAGGATGTGGGATATTGTTTCAGGCAGTTGCAAGCAGGCACCACAAGTGTCTTTGTCCTGCAAATTGTGTCTTTTCCTTCTAGCTGCAGTCCAGCAGCGATCATGTAGAGCAAGCCAGACAAAAAACTTGCAGCGACCAGGTGCTCTTGTGTTTCTGAGCATTTTTGCTCCAGGGATCGGATGCTGACCAACGAAAAAAGCTCTGTAAGCTGAAGCCATGGTAAAACAATGATCAGCTGTCCATTTCCAAATAAACCTGTCCTCAGCCTGCTCAACTACAACTTGGTTCTCAACCAGATTCCAGATCTGCAGGTACTCCACAATGACCTGTACTGTAAGAGCTCCGGTGATGTCTCGCACCCAAGCTCGATTTAAGAGACCTTGAGCCACAGTTCGCTGTTGCTGTACTCGCGGTCGAACCGCCGCGAGAAGAGCCGGCGCAAGTTCTCGGATGCCCTTGCCTTGAATCCAATGGTCGGTCCAGAAATAAGAGCGCTGGCCATTACCAATTTCCATCGAAATAGAGGCGCATAACATGTCAAGAACTAAGTTTTTAGTGTGATCGGGCAAGGTCGCCCAAGGCCTGTTTGGATCAGTGCGCTTGGCCCAGAGCCAACGCATGCGTAACGCATAGCCTTGCAACCGCAGATCAGGTATGCCAAGGCCACCCAAGTCCAGAGGCCGACAGACCTTGGGCCAAGCGAGGGCGCAGTGTCCACCTGACACTGATTCAGTTCCCTTCCACAGGAAGGCGCGACGGCACTTATCAATGAATTTTAATACCCATGGCGAGATTGAGATTGCAATTGCCGTGTAAACTGGAACTGCCGACATCTTGGACTTCACAAGTATAGTTCGACCCGCCTTGGTGAGAAGCCCCGCTTTCCAAGTCGGCAAACCTGCCACGACCTTGTCCACCACGTGTTGCAGGTCACTCTTCTTTGGTTTGTGGATGGACAGAGGTATGCCCAAGTATTGGATTGGAAATGGCTTCAAGACTCTAGGCAAAAAGCGCATTAATGTTGCTGTTTTGTTGAGATTGCACCGGATGGGGGTTATGGCGCACTTGTCTGGATTAGTGTGGAGCCCCGAGGCAGCAACAAACATGCTAAGAATTGTTCCAACAGCGACCAGGTCCTGCTCAGCTATCGAGGAGAAAAGGATGACATCATCTGCATATAGAAAGATACGCTCCGGGATGTTTGAGTTTCCCAACGGCCCGAGCACTTGTTTGTTGACAGCCAGCCGGAATAAAGCATTCAAAGGCTCCATCACCAGGACAAACAATAATGGAGAAAGGGGGTCACCTTGACGTAAACCTCTTGCATGGCAAATACGCCTCCCAGGCTGTCCATTAAGTATGATTTTTGTACTGGCTGTCGATAGCAGCATAGAAATCTAATTGATCCATCTCCTTGAGAAGCCCAGATGTCTAAGTATTTCAAGTAGAAAACTCCAGTGAACCGAATCAAAGGCTTTGGCAATGCCCACTTTGAATAAAGTACTGGGGATGTGTTTCCGGTGAAGAAGGGAAGCAGTTAGCCGCACCGCTTGGAAGTTTTCATGAATTAGACGACCAGAGATGAAAGCACTTTGGTTGAACCGTACAAGGTCATTAATATGAGGGGATAGCCTCCTAGCCAGGACCTTTGCAAAGAGTTTGGCAAAGCTATGAATTAAACTAATCAGCTGAAAATCGTGCACGGTTGATGCATCCGTCTTTTTCTTTAGAAGAATCATGTAGGCTTGGTTAACTAAGTATAAGCTTCTGCCGTCAAGCGACCATAGGGCATGGAAGGCCCTGATAATATCATTTTTTATAATTGACCAGGCCGTTCTGTAGAAAAGGCCTGTGAACCCATCAAGGCTGGGAGCCTTGTCCAAAGGGATTTCCTTGATGGCCTGCCAAATTTCCTCTTCAGTAAAGCAAATATCAATCCCAGATAAATCTTTCCTCGGCAAGGCTAGCTGATCAAGGTCCAGCTTTAAAGAGGTACGGCCACTAGTGCCCAGTAATTGATCGAAGTGCTCAAAGAAAGCATTAGCTTTTTCCTCATTGTTGATCAGCACCATATCATCCATCAAGATATTGCCAACCACACTCTTTCGATTTCGATGGCACGCTTGCAAGTGAAAAAAAACCTTGTATTAGCATCACCTTCAGCAAGGTACGTTAATCTGGAGCGCTGTCTTGTGATTGTTCTGAGCAAAGATGCGAAGCCAAGGCAATTGAGCTTTGCTTTTCGACGTAATCTCAGCTCATGAGGGGCAAGCTGTCTAATATCTTGGGCACAGTCCAGGCGAAGAACAAGCTCCTTGGCAATGGCTAATTGTAACCGGACCGAGCCAACATGTTTGGCGCTCCAGCTTTGCAGTGCTTTAGCAGTGTTGCGCAGTTTGTAGTCCAAGGTGCGGAAGGCGTCAGCATCAGGCCATGGACACGTCCACGCCTGCTCCACAACTTGCAAGAACCCATCAAACTTTGGCCAAATATTTTCGAAGTGAAATCGCCTGAAACAATTCAAGGGCGTTGCGGTGGAGAGCCGTAATGGGGCATGGTCGGAGCATTCAGAGGCAAGGGCAGAGAGCACGTGATTGGGGTAGAGTAGCATCCAATCTTCAGAGGCAAAAACTCTATCCAGCCGCTCAAGCGTGGGGTTGTCTCTCTCATTACTCCATGTGAAGCGCCGCCCATTCAAATGAAGTTCTTGAAATTGTGTGTCATCAATAAAGCGACGGAAGCGACCCATCATTCTACGATTTAGAATGGCATTGTTTTTGTCTTCTGCTCTATAAATCAGGTTGAAGTCACCACAAATAAGAAACGGACCAGCGCAACCAGCTCTGACAGAGCACAGGTCGTCTAGGAAGAGGACCTTTTCGTTATCACTTTGAGGCCCGTAGACACTGGTGACCCACCAATCATCATTAGAGGAACGGTTAACGACCTTTGCTGTTAGCGAGTAATCATGGAAGATGGGATTGGAGCAATCCCAATAGTCTCTATGCCAGGCGAACAGGATGCCTCCACAGGTGTGATAAGCAGGGCGATGGAAAAAGTCAAAACCAGCACCAAGCATTTCCAGAACCAGCGAGGCAGGACAATCATCAAGCTTCGTTTCCTGCAAGGATACAAGAGAGAATCTCTCTTGCACAACCAGCTCTCTAAGCACCGAGCGTCGGGCCCTCGAGTTTAATCCCCTCACATTCCAAACTAATAAATTTTCACAATTCATCAGTAATAGTTTGGCGACCAAGGAGAACAGCAGCAACTGCTAAAGAGCAAGCGGTTCCGACTCATTAGCTACTACCATGGGAGCGGAATTTGGTAGCAGCTCTTCTTGGGCTTCAGCTTGCGACACAGAAAGGGTGCCCGAGAACGTATCCACAAATTGCTGGTATGAGGAAGTATCCGGTGCAGCATTGGTGGGAGCCATGCGAAGATGCCTCATGAGAACGTTCTGTGCCTGTATCACAGGCTTTGTGGCTCGGTGCCTTGACTTCCTTGCGAGCCGCTCGCTTCGTCGAATGGCTACCGTCTTTGATGGGGAACGTGCCCGACGGCGGGGCGGTGGAGCAGCGACCACAGGTGAGGGAGCCTCCCTGCATATTTCCATTGCAAAATTAGCAACGACCTGCCGGACCGGCGTGCAAGCATCAGCTTCAATATGAAAAGGCAGTGAGGGGAGTGGCCCTCTAGCAATGTTGACATTGCGCCGAGAGGATGAGGGGGAGTCCAAGGCAGCGACCGAGACATCATCAAAACATACCCTTTCCAGGTCCGCAGCAGAGACATCACAGTTATTGACCGGTTGAGAGTTTCGCCCAGCATGTGTCAAACTCGGCCCGGCCACGGGCGTGGACAGAATCTGCGACGAAGGCAAAGCACCAGGTTGGATTTCTGCTTCAAGCAGCATGGGATCCCATGTTGGGATCGGTAGGGCATCCCTCAGGATTGTCTGGAGATCCAACATGGTGCTGTAGCCCAAGGTTGAACACCGCATCTGTGGCGAGGCCAGCGTTGCCTCAAAGCGCATGGGGTCAGGCACTTGCTTCTCCAACAGATAGGGGGCCTCAGGGAGCGACCAGAGGTCCCCGACAGAGGGGGTGGTGCTCGTGGTGTCATCCGCAGAATGGCACTTTCTGGCAGGCTGGCGATCACAAGGGCAACCAGGAGACGACCCTCCCGAGTTCCCCTGATCCGGCGGCGAGCGGGAGGCATCATCATTCCCCAGCCGCCCGAAAATAGTTTTTCTCAGCCACAGGTAGGAACTCGACTTGTCGTTGTAGCCATGATAATCATCGTCATCAATGTCGTCACTCCCCCGAAGGACACTAGGATCGCTGGATCCATCAGAAGGCTCTTGCCAGTCCTGACGCAGGTGTTTATCCTGTGGTTCGGTTAGCCACAAAGGCACACCTACATCCACGTTGTTGTGGCACTCACTAAGAGTATTGCTACTCGGTCACCAAGTCTTTTCCGTGAACACAATCACGGTCACCTTGGCCCCGGGTTCCACTAAGGAGCTTCTCCACAAAGGATGGGGGGCTCCACGCCCCCCGCACAAAGATGTCGTCGCCGCTCCACACCAAGTCGGAGGGTCGATGACGTTGCCGGCGAGCTTCAAAGCTCCAAGGAGGCCGGCGCACCAAGCTCTTGTTTGGTTCACTAGAGAACCACAGCACAAAGGCTCAAGGCCTTGCAATCTCACTCACTAAGAGCTAAACCTTTACACAACACTCTCAAAGTGTGCTAAGGGCTAAGGATATGATCTTGATGCTTTTGTATGGCTTGGAGATGTTCTTGGGTGTGTGTGGGATGTCCAGCAACTCCAGCAATCTTCAAATGGCCGGGGTGAGGCATATATATAGGCCACCAAGTCTTGTAGCCGTTGCTCCAACGGTCAGCAGAAAAACTGCGTATCACCGGAAGAACCGATGCCTCTGGCTGGGGTAGCGTCAGTTCATCCGGTTAGTCATAACCCGAAGTAGCCGTTGAACTACTGACAGCTGACACAGTGACCACCGGTTGAACCGATGCTTTGTACCGATGCATCACCGGTTCATCCGGTGCTTAAGAATCTTCTCCTGGGCGCTGACGTCATTACACCGATGGTTTGCACCGATGCTTCACCGGTTCAACCGGTGCTGAAGACATGGCTCTTGCGCGGCTTGCATCGTCTTTGGAACACAATACGTCCAATGCACCGATGCCCCTTTTTGAACCGTCGGTTCTTCCGGTGCCTATAAACTGACTTGGCTTCAATTCCCTTCTGTCATGGCGTCCCTTCAGCGGAACCCCCATAGGGGCGGCCCTTCGGGCCTTACTACGCCTATCTTCTCTTTCTCTTTGTCATCACTTGAACCTAAAAGCCTGAGAATGGTCATCTTAACAATCATATTAGTCCAAGTGTTGTATTGTCATTCGATCACCAAAATCACTCGGAATGGCATAAAAGGTGCCATGTTCGTTACACAAGCACATGCCAAACCCAGAGCCGACCACGCAGAATCGACAGACCAAGCATGAGTAGGGATGCCCCGCAATTCGACCAGAACCCGGAAAAACATTGAATCAGCCGTCGCAGATGAGAGTCGATGCCAGCGCCGAAGTCGTAGGACCATGTCTGCTCTAGGCAGTTGAGGCGCGTGGAGTACCCTTTCAAGAATGGCCGGCTCACGCAACACAGCAAGGAAGTCCTCTGGATGATATCTATGAAGTGAGAAATCATCATCGCTGATTTTGTAGTTCTCTAGGAGGAAGCGGCGTACATGGCGTAAAGAGAGACTTCGCCTGGTTCCCACCACCAAGATGACCAGGGCCCTGTTGTTCAGAGGTACATGGAGCGCGTTCCTCCCTGGCCCGCTGTTTGGAGACGACCAGCTGGAAGCCATCCTCGTCGATGTAGGGGGCGACGCGCAGAGGCCGTGCAGGAGGCGGTGGTGCGGCTAGATCTGCCCGCCGCGGCGAGGGGGGTGGCGGAACCGCACAAGGGGGAGTGCGGAGCCACCTGCGGGGGCGGAGAGGACGGCCGGCGGGGTGGGGAGGACCTCGGGGTAGTGCGAGGGGGCGGCGGAGCCCTGCGAGCATCCGCCATGAAGCCTCCCCGCGGGGCAGCGCACGAGGGGGCGGAGGGAGCGGCCCTGCTAGGAGGAGCCACCGCCTTGCCCTTGCCCTCTACTGGCGTGGGTGGAGGGAGATCTTCCTCCTCATTGGAATCGACCTCTGCGGAGGAGAAGCTGAAGCAGATTCCCTCGGGGGAGAGTCCAATCAGGCGCGACGGACCAGCGCCCAGGGATGGGGAGAAAGGGGCTGCAAGGGGATTTAGGGGACGAGATCCGGAGCGAGCGCCATTGGAGGGTCCGGATCTGGGTGTATGGTGGCCAACGGCGCCGGGATGACCGCCACTGTCCGAGCGGGAGGGCGGACGCGAGGGGTCGCTCACTCTCATTGGCCGCGACAGGACAGGGCGCAGGGTCTGGAGGTGGCCGCCGGGACCGGAGTGGTCGCCGGCTGTGCGTATGGTGGCCGCCGGGACCGGGTGGTCACCGGCGTTGGGGGAGCTTCAAGTGAGAGTGTTGTGAGATAAAAAGATTCCTCTATTTTTTCCCTCTTCACCTGAGGGCCCGTTTAGTTTCTAAATTTTTTCTACAGTACCCGTCACAACGAATTTTTAGACACATACATGAAGTATTAAATGTAGTTAAAAAAACTAATTACACAGTCTGATTGATTCCCACGAGATAAATCTAACGATGGTAATTAATCCATGATTGGACATTAATTATCAAATAACAATGAAACGTGCTACAGTACCCAAACCCAAATTTTTTCACCAACTAAACACATCCTGACTTGTGTGTAAATCTGCACGACCCAGTATCTGACCCATCTGAAACTATTGGATCGACGAGCAACTGTTTTGTACACAAGAGCAAGCGCGTACAAACAGTCTCCAGCCATGAATCACTACGTGTTCTTGCTGGGGTCTCAGCGTCTCCACACGCACGCACGCACGCACACAGTGACAGACAACCTTCTCCATTCCTTGCTCTTCAGTTATGGTGGCAAGCATGCATCCATGGTTGCCTTGCCGACTTGCCGTTGCCGGTTGTCTCAGTAGAACCAGCCGCCGGCAGCCTCCACCTCCCTCGCCTCGACCAGCTTGCCGCTGCTCCTGGACGACAGGGACAGGCAAGACGACGACGAGCTCGACGCCGACCGCCGCAGGCCCGTCGGCCACGGCGCGCCGTCCGACCTGAAGCTGCTCCCGGACGACGAGCACGACGACGCCCCAGGCCGCCGCCCCGAGCCACTGCCTTTGTTGCCGTCCCGGTCCCTCCTCCGGAACACGGGGAGCGGGAAGCACCTGCTCGCCGCCGCCGTGTCCTCGTCCTCGGGGCCGGGGCCGTACGACGACGCCGGTGCGACCCGGGGCGCGATGTCGAGGAAGGCCGTCGGGCGGTGCGGCGCGCGGCGCCGGGACGGCGACACCGATGCCGAGCGTGCGGCGTAGTAGGAGACCCGCGGGGAGTGGTACGGCGACGGCGACATGGCCGGGGGCGGCGTCAGCTTTGGCGACACGGCCGCCTTGGTGAGCGGGGACGCGGAGGTGTAGGGCGGCGGCGCGGCGCTGGCGCTGCTGCTCCGGACGTGCTTGGGCGTCCCCGGGCACACCTCCCACTTGAACGGCACCGACCCTGGCCGCCGGCACGAGTCGTCGATAGCCGCCGCCATTGCTCTCTCTCTCTCTCTCTCTCTCTCTCTCTCTCTCTCTCTCTCTCTCTCTCTCTCCCTCTCTCTCTCTCTCTCTCTCTCTCTCTCTCTCTCTCTAACACTACTTCTGATCAATGGATCAATGATCAATGCCTGCAATTTATAGTGGCTCCGGGCACTGTGCCGAGCGATGATTCAGGAGTGATTGGAGGGGATGGATTGGACCAGAAACGGAGATGGTCGTCAGTCAGGTAGTGGCGGGTTATCTGAACTTTTTCTAGTGCGGTGGTCAAGCCGGCGTAGAGATCGGGCGGCACGGCGGCACCGCACCGGCCGGCGGTTTGGCACCGAGCGCGGCCACCGAGTGGCAAGCTAGCTGAATTTCGTGGGCCTCCACGTTCTGCTTGACTTCGTGCGCCGGCACCGGACATTTGGACAAGGCTTGATTTTTCAGCGGCAGGGCGACACGTTCGGTTAGGCCGGGGTTGGGGCGGCGGCGGCGTGCGTTGACGAACTGATGAAAGGTGCCAGGCGGGCACGTCGGAGTGGATCGGAATCGGAGTGCTCTTTGTGCCAGGGCGATTGGTCACTGGTTTCGGTAGTGGGGGTGGCGTTTGTTCACACTTCACGCTGGTGTTGCTGCGGCTTGTTCGTCGCCGGTTATTGGCTGATGTACGTGACTACGTGGTGAGAATCGAACGTTTCTTATTGTGCGAAACCCACCTATCTGCGGTAATGAGAGCTGTAAATCTGTTATTGTGCGAATGGGCACGTTTATGGTCCAGAATGAATATCAAAGGAAGAAAAAAAAAAATACAAACTCAGTTTGACATGTAGTTATTGATTTACTCTACTTGCGCTTATTAGATAAAAACTCAAAATTTGATTTTTTTTTTCTTCTATGCAGTTATTCTAATTAACTCCTATTATTTACTTGTTTGAGACAAAGGTCCAAATGGACCACGGAAATGGCTTCATTTCGATTTTCGAATTTGAAATTTGGACACTACTACAGAACAGGCATTTGTTCCAGGCTATTTGTCCCGGCAGCCTTTGGGCCCGGGACAATAGGTGGCTTTTGTCCCGGGTCCAACAGCTAGCCGGGCCAGCGGGGGACAGGGGCCTTTTGTCCCGGTTGGTGTCTCCAACCGGGACAAAACTCCTTGGCCCCCTTATCCCCTTCCCTCCCCCCCCACGCCCGAGCCATTCAGCTCACTTGTTCTTACTGTTCTTGGCTCGGGAGAGAGGAGTTATTGCTTATTTCTTCACCACATTTGTGAAGATCTTTGATTCCCCGTCCATCCATCGGTGCTAAAGGTTTGGGGCTTGTTTTTCTCTTTTTCCTTGGCTTGTATAGCTCATTTCATGCTTTAAAAATAGAGAAAATGTGTAGCTAGCTTATTTCTTGGACATTTAGATTGCATATGTAGGTGTGATTTTCTTTTAGATTTAGATGAGTATGTGGATAGTAGAAATTTTTAGAATGAGTGTAGACACTTCATGTGATGTACTTGTATATATGACCATATTGTGGATAGTTGGTTTTTGTATTCATGAATGAATTAATGAAATGAGTATATTAGAATTATTTGTATTATGAATGGATTATTTTGACACTCTAGTGATGTATTTATTCAGGCTCACATTGAAACCATCTAGAAGCTAAAAAAATCTTTATTTCGAAACAAGTATACGTCGTTAATCTCCATCCAACGGTGATGGCACTACCTTTCGGGGATACACGATGCGCTATAAGGACGTCGCGAATCAGTTGGTCGCATCACCAGCACTTCTGATTGATAAGAAGACAGCATTTGACGCAGTCAGCATGGCCGTTGTTGTACTGAGAGCATATCAACGAGCACGCTGCCTGTGCCAAGTATTGTGCCTATTAATCGTAAATGTTGGTGCTGCGACTGGCCGATTGGTGACATCCTTGTACCACACCGTGTCCCCCCGAAAGGTAGTGTCATCACTGCAGGGTTGAGGTTACTGACATATATATTTTCAGAAATAAAGGTCTTTTTTTTCTTTTAGAGGGTTTCTGGATATTGAAAAGAGTGTACTCTTGGAACTGAAGGGTGTCAAAGTAATTAGAAGTTATAGAGATTTCTTTCAATTAATTAGATATTTCTTTCAATTAATGATACATTTCGTCTTTTTTATATGATTTCATTGTTATTTGCAAGAGTTATTAATCTGATCATTGTAATTGTAATAGTAAATAATATTTGCATTGTAATGGTAAGAATTTATAATTTTGTGAAAAGTAAAGGTATTTTTCAGTAAAATATGGCTTCAGCAGCTGGAGGGAGTGGCGCCGGTGGGGGTGATCGTTGTCCTTCTGGAGAGAAGGGCACAACTCGAGTAGGTCGTCGGTCCAAAAAAACCTAGTGCTTTTCATAGGGCAGCGCTCCGTTATTTGGAAAAAGAATATAGAGAATGCATGGCAAGGGGCAAGGAACCTCCATTTGATCTTGAGGTTTTATTGCGGCGTTACGGTTCGTCATCACCAAACTCGGAGGTTTCAGCTCCGCCATCTTCTTCTGCGCCAGCAAGAAATCTGTTAGAGCATTCTGAGTTCCAACGCAAGGACGGTTGAAAACCTATGCGTTGTTGTCCGAATTTTTAAGTTTCATGTATAGTACTCCTTTGTTAAGTTCTGTAATGGATTAAGTACTCCTTTTAATTAATCAAGATGTATGATGAATATTGCAGATCTTTTAATTATTCATGTTATGTTACATTTAGTTTAATTTAGGTTTGATATATTTTATTTACTCGATACGTGTAAAGAATTCAAATCGATTTATTTAAAATGCAGATGGACCGGCAATGGATGTACAATGCTGACCGATGTTCGAAAAAATTCATTTATGGCCTACATTATTTTTTGTATGTGGCTGAGGCAAACAAACAGAATGGTTTTATGTGCTACCCGTGTGTGCATTGCAACAATAACAAGGATTACTCATCTTTAAGAATCCTACACAGCCACATTTTCGCAAATGGTTTCATGGAGAAGTATGTTTGTTGGTCGAAGCATGGAGAACAGGGGGTTACCATGGAAGACAATGAAAAAGAAGATTTTGACGACCACTTTCCCGGGAATGCTGGAATCGGTGCATTCGATGACGATATTTCCATGGAAGAGCCTGAAGTAGTGAAAGTGATCGGGTGCTCTAGCCTAAGAGGGGGAGGGGGTGAATTAGGTACTTTAAAAACTTAGACCTATGGCTCCAACTAGTTTGCACAAAACTTAAACTAAAACATGCTATCTAGATGTGCAACTAGGTTGTTCTAGTGTGAAACCCCTATCCCAAAAGAGTTTAGCAACCTATAGCCTTTGATATCAAGAAACTATTCTATGAAAGTAAAGGCACACAAATTGCTAGTATAAAATGCGGAAGCTTAAGGAGTGGGATAGGAGATATCAAACTCTTGACGCGGGTGTTTATCCCGTGGTTCGGTTAGCCACAAAGGCACACCTACATCCACGTTGTTGTAGCACTCACTAAGAGTATTGCTACTCGGCCACCAAGTCTCTTCCGTGAACACAATCACGGTCACCTTGGCCCCGGGTTCCACTAAGGAGCCTCTCCACAAAGGATGGGGGTCTCCACGTCCCCCGCACAAAGATGTCGTCGCCGCTCCACACCAAGTCGGAGGGTCGATGACGTTGCCGGCGAGCCCCACGCTCCAAGGTGCCGGCGCACCAAGCTCTTGTTTTGGTTCGCTAAAGAACCACAGCACAAAGGCTCGAAGTCTTGCAATCTCACTCACTAAGAGCTAATCCTTTACACAACACTCTCAAAGTGTGCTAAGGGCTAAGGATATGATCTTGATGCTTTTGTATGGCTTGGAGATGTTCTTGGGTGTGTGTGAGATGTCTAGCAACTCCAGCAAACTTCAAATGGCTGGGGTGAGGCGTATATATAGGCCACCAAGTCTTGTAGCTGTTGCTCCAACGGTTAGCTGAAAATCTGCGTATCACCGGAAGAACCGATGCCTCTGGCAGGGGTAGCGTCGGTACTTCTGGTCACTCATAAACCGAAGTAGCCGTTGAAGTCCTAACAGCTGATGCAGTGACCACCGGTTGAACCGATGCTTTGTTCCGATGCATCACCGGTTCATCCGATGCTTAAGAATCTTCTCCTGACAGCTGATGTCATTACACCGATGGTATGCACCGATGCTTCACCGGTTCAACCGGTGCTGAAGAATCTTCTCCTGGGTCTTGACATCGTCTCTGGAACATAGGACGCCCAATGCACCGATGCCCCTTTTTGACCCGTCGGTTCATCCGGTGCTTGTAAGCTGACTTGGCTTCGATTCCCTTCTGTCATGGCGTCGGTTCTTCCGACTACCATCGGATGTACCGATGCTCATGCGTCGGTTCTTCCGGTGCCTATAAACTGATTTGGCTTCAATTCCCTTCTGTCATGGCGTCCCTTCAGCGGAACCCCCGTAGGGGCGGCCCTTTGGGCCTTGCTATGCCTATCTTCTCTTTCTCTTTGTCATCACTTGAACCTAAAAGCCTGAGAATGATCATCTTAACAATCATGTTAGTCCAAGTGTTGTGTTGTCATTCGATCACCAAAATCACTCGAAATGGCATAAATGGTGCCATGTTCGTTACAAGTAGATATAGCAAAAAATGATCCCTGCGATGATCTGGGGCAGGCATTGCATAATGTGCAGGCAGACTGTGAGAGTGAAACGGAGGGTTGAAGTTCCAGAAGTTGTTAGAGTTCCACAGTAAGTTGTTGTACCCAGATTGTCAAAATGGATTGAAGAAACTTGGCACCACCTTGGAGTTGCTGCAATGGAAGGCGACAAATGGTGTATCCGACAAGGGATTTGGTGAATTACTCAAACTTGTTTAAAAAATGCTTCCTAAGGACAATGAATTGCCTGCCACAACGTATGAAGCCAAACAACTTGTTTGCCCTTTAGGATTGGAAGTGCAAAAGATACATGCATGCCCCAACGACTGCAAGCCCATGTGGAAGAAGAAATCTATATTTTGGGAGCTACCATATTGGGAAATCTTAGATGTTCGTCATGCAATTAATGTGATGCACCTCACGAAGAATTTTTGCGTCAACCTGATAGCATTCTTGGGAGTGTACGGAAAGACAAAAGATACAGTAGAAGCACGTCAAGAATTGCAACGTATGGAAGAACGAGATGCCTTACATCCACAACAACGAGATAATGGACGACAATACTTAAGTCCTGCCAGCTATACTCTTAGCAAGGAAGAGAAAGAAACCATGTTTGACTACTTGAGCAGTATAAAGGTTCCATCTGGATACTCATCCAATATAAAAGGAATCTTAAATTTGGCAGAGAAGAAATTTACAAATCTCAAGTCCCATGACTGCCATGTGCTTATGACCGAACTTCTTCCGGTTGTGCTGCGGGGGATTCTGCCTGATAATGTTCGGTTAACCATCGTGAAGCTATGTGCCTTCCTCAATACAGTTTCTCAGAAGATAATTGACCCGGAGAATTTGATAAAGCTGCAAAACGATGTGGCGCAATGTCTTGTTGGCTTTGAGCTGATATTTCCACCATCTTTCTTCAACATTATGACACATCTTCTAGTGCACCTTATGAAAGAGATTGATATCCTCGGACCAGTATTTCTACACAACATGTTCCCATTCGAAAGGTTCATGGGGGTACTCAAGAAATGTGTTCGTAATCGAGCTCGTCCAGAAGGAAGCATCGCCAGTGCCTACGGAACCGAGGAGGTCATTGACTTTTGTGTTGACTTTATTGATGACCTTAAACCGATTGGAGTCCCTAAATTGCGATATGAGGGGAGACTAACTGGAAAGGGTACATTAGGAAAGAAATCTTATGTCTGCACAAATGATTTCTCATTCAAGAAAGCGCATTATACGGTTCTTCAACAATCATCCTTGGTTGACCCATATATCGAGGAACACAAAAAAATTCTGCTCTCCAATTTCACGGAAAAGTCTGAGGCATGGATTACACGTGAGCACATGAACACTTTCTGCAGCTGGTTGCGGAAGCATCTAATGCATAACATGGATATAAGTGAACAACTGTTCTTATTGGCTAGGGGACCATCTTGGAATATCTTAACATACCAAGGGTACGAGAAAAATGGAAACACATTTTATACGATAGCCCAAGATAAAAATAGTACCAACCAAAACAGCGGTGTTCGTATGGATGCCACGGATAATAATGGAAAAAAAGGACACATATTACGGCTACATTGAAGAGATATGGGAGCTGGATTGCGGTCCCAATTTCAAGGTGCCTCTATTTCGTTGCCAATGGGTTAAACTATCTGGAGGAGGGGTAACAAAAGATGAGTATGGGATGACAATAGTTGATCTCAATAATCTTGGGTATAGAGACGAGCCATTTGTGCTAGCCCAGGATGTCGCTTAGGTTTTGTACATTAAGGACATGTCCAGCAAGCCAAAGAAGGGGATAAACAAGCAAAAGGATGAGCCTAAGCGACACATAGTTCTATCAGGAAAGAGAAACATCGTTGGAGTGGAGGACAAGACAGACTTGTCAGAAGAATATAATAATTTTGTTGACATTCCACCTTTCGAAGTAAATGCTGATCCATGCATCCTGCTAGCCAATGATGATGCTCCATACTTGCGCCGTGATCATAATCAAGGGACATTTGTGAAGAGAAAGTCTGTTACCGCTAATCCTTCATGTACTTGAATCATTTTATATTATTATATAAAAACATAATCGCAATTTGAATACTTTTATTATATATGTACTATACAATTATACTTTATGTGTTATATATATCATTTTTTATATTTTTCACTTAATTACCATTCTCAATTATAATTTTCATTCAATAATGGATTACTCAACTAATTTTATTTATTTCATGAAATTACATTAACATTAACACACTATACTCTCTCACTAACACACAATCTCACTAACACACACACTATCTCTCAAACTCACACACTACTCATTAATATCATGAAATTGTTTAATTTTATGTAAAATTCACTTTTTAAATATTAATATCGTGATAGAATCCACTTTCTGTCGAAAAGCAACAGTTTGAAAAAATTTGTTCACCTAATATATTTTTGCATGGTCAAAATAACAAATATGATTTCAAAAAAGTTAGATATTTCGTTGACCCAATCACTTGAATGAACATTAATTATTTTTGTTGCGTGTATCAAGTTTATATAGACATAAGAAATTTTGTTCCATAATTTTTGGAATCATAATTTTATTAACTGAATTAACAAATGAAAGCCTATTTTAAAAGAGAAGTAAAAAGGAACAAAAACAAACATAAGATTTGGCGGGAATGAAGGAAAACGGGCCCCTTTTGTTCCGGGTGGTAGATCCACACGGGACTAAAGGTGAGCCGCGGGCTGGGAATTTTCCCAGCCCGCCCAAAAACACCTTGTGTCCCGGGTGGAGCCACAACCCGGGACAAAAGGCCCTTTTGTCCTGGGTGGTGGATTCACCCCGGACGAAAGGCCCCCCCTTTTGTCCCGGGTGAAGCCAGGACCCAGGACAAAAGGGCCTTTTGTCCCGGGTCGTGGTTTCACCCGGGACAAAAGGGGGGCCGCTATATATGTCCCTTAACCTCCGCCTTCCTCCAACACTTTTGCATTCCTGATCTGCACCGCACCGCTGTCGTCTCCCATCCGCGCCTCCTGCTCTGCCGCCGTCCCCAAGCGCCGCCCGAGCTCCGCCGCCTCCACGCCCCGGCCGCCTTGGACGACGACCCCGCCAGGCCGCTCACCAGTGCGCCGCCGTCCCCGGCCCCGTGCCACCTCGTCTTCGCCGCCCCGGCCTCCACTCCGCGCGCGCCCTGTTGGCGCTCCTTAAGTATCCATTTTATCCCCTGTTTAACTTTGATAATGGCATGAATTTAATATCAAAATCACTAACCATCCTAACCTCGGCCCAATTATTGGTCGTTTTCGCGTTTGCACATATATTTTGGAGGTACTTTATTTTTGCAGGTTTTTGACCAATTTTGGAGCATGAAATGACGAGGCCCACGATCACGCGATGACACGAAGAAAGACAAAGGCCAAAGCCCGAACAAAGGACCGAAGGCCATGATGATTAGAGGCCCGTTCGTGCACATCCACCCTCCAATGAAGCCCAAAGGACAAAGCCCACAAGATAAGATCAAGAAACTTCGGGGCTAAGCAAAGCAAAGAGAGATTTAAGGAAGGATTTTCCATCCTATCCTTTTCCTCGAAGAAATCTCGAAGATAACGACATCTAATGGGGTGCAATCGTGAAAGGCATAAACTCTAGAAGACTCCAGGAGACTTGGGGAGAAAGGAGGACACGAGGCGGCGAAGAAATGGGCCAGGCCGGCCAAGCCCCTTTTTGAGGCGGTTCGGCCTCCCCTTTGACCTAGGGTTTCCTGAGCCTATTTAAAGACCCCTCCCCAAGGTTCACGGAGAGATCAATTCGGGAGACGACGCCAATGAGCAGAGAAGATAGAGGGACACCTCTCGGAGAGCCGAGGGTCGTGCTAGTTGTCAAGGGGTTTGCCCTAGCCGACGTGGGAACCTTGCAAGGAAGACCACGTCGGAGTTCTGGAGCTAGGATCATCAACATCAAGGTAGGGCCCCGGTTGTGATCTTGTGATGTACAATCATTCATGGTGAAGTTATTTGTGATTCCGAATGTTTAGCGACCATGTTCTCTCTTTCGATTTCGTTCTTTTCTTTGGATTTGCTTCATCCTAGATCTATTATCGAGATAGATCGCTTAGCATGATCTTGTAGTCATGGTGGCTAGAGGTTCATGGCGGAACTACCAAAGGGGGTTCGACTTGCTTCAGGGTACTTTTGTCCAAAGGGGCGGCGGCATGACAGGGCGTTGCCACTGAGTAGGTGGGGTATTGAGGGATCGGATTAGAGATTTTGAGTTTAAAGATGCTTTTCATTGAGATTCGCATCTATCTTACTTCACTACATCTAGCTAGAACTATAACATATGCATGATCTAGGTGATCTAGATTGGTTATCTCTAACTTTCTCTTGCTACCTTCGGTGTTTGTCGTTTTTAGTAGATTAGATTCGTTTTTCACCATCTCAACACAAAGGAATCTCTATGTTAGTACATTGTTTCTTGTATCTTTGGTTCCGTGGATTGATAAACCTTGGGGGAATACTCTAAGGGAAAAGCTACACGAACTGTGCGCTTGCGGTATACAAATCGGGGGCACTAAGGAGCGTCAACACGCCCTCGTCTTCGCCACCCCCGGCGGCCTCCACTGCACGCCGCCGCGCCGCCACCCTCTCCGCTGCGCGCCACCGCGCCGCCAGCTCCCCGCCTCGTCGTCCAGGGCCGCCGCCCTAGGTTTGCCCGCCCTATGTGAGTGTGGCCGCCGGCATTTTCTTTTTTCTTTTCAAATTTTATGTTTATGTAATTCTGTTTTATATTAACTAGAATTCAATTATGCATACAGATATTTTTAGAATTATATTATGGAGAATTGATTTATAGCGACATTATTAGAATGCAATTATGGATATAGTGTTTTATTTATTTATAGAGACATAGTGAGAATTAGAGAGAATTTATAGAGAAATAGAGAAGGAAATAGAGAATTAGAGTGAATTTCTTTTATGATGTATTTATTATTTAATTATGTCATTCAAAGACTTTAATTATCATATATTCATTATTTAATTATGTCATTCATAGACTTTAATTTATCATGTATTTACTATTTAATTATGTCATTCGAAGCCTTTAATTTATCATGTATTTATTATTTAATTATATCATTCGAAGCCTTTAATTTATCATGTATTTATTATTTAATTATGTCATTTATATTACTTCTTGAGCTCGCAAACTCGTGCTAACACACAATTGTTTCGATGACCGATAATTTGAATCACTTTGTTACTTGACTATAATTGTTCTAATCATGCACAGGATTTGGAAATAATTCGCTAAAAATCATTCAGGCAAATTTGACAAGAAATTGAAGATCAAGACAGATTTTGCGGTACGCACTTGGATGATTCGTTGCACTATTCATTAGTTTTATTATATATTCATGTAAATACCTAATAATTTCTTCTCTCTTAAAGTGTATGAGGCAGAAATAAGGCACTAATTTATGCGCATACTACGTATGCGAGAACATCCATGGTCTGGTAGGTCCTCCAAGGGCCTGGACAGATTGGGAGGAGGAAGTAAGTAAAAAACTTGTTAATATTTGAACTCGTATTTTAATTAGTCGAAATTAATTATCCCCTTTTTCCATAGGTTGAGGAGATGCGCGATAAACTCATACCGGAGGAAAAGATTATGGCGATTCAAGAACAATTGTCCGGATTTATTGTTGAGCAAGTCCTCGATCCAAAAGGCGAATTCTACTATGATGGACTATCTAATATTGACAATCGCAGCAAATATAATAATATACGCGTATATATGTAATTAAGAACGAATATACCTATGTAAATATATATGGGTGTGTATGTATTAAATTTCTATTTATGAGTATGTATGTATTATATATATAAGCACTCTAATAATATATATATATATATATATATTTATATAATATTGGTCCTAGACATTTTCATATGTAAAGGAATTCACATGTATAGATATGTGTATACATATATATAAGTGAATTAATTTATATATGAAAACTATCTAGGACAAATATTATATAAGTAACTATATATATATGTATATATTAGTGGAGATCATACACACTGAATTCCAATACATAAGTTTAATTAAAATGCAAAAATATAATTGAAATAGAAAAAGAATTGAGAAAAGGAAAACAGGAAAAAAAATGGACCTTTTGTCCCGATTGGTAACACCAACCGGGACAAAAGTGTGCGCCAACCACGTGGCGCTGACAGCACTTTTGTCCCGGTTGCCAGACCCAGGACAAAAGGACCCCCCCTCCTTTTGTCCCGGCCTGGCGTTCCCGGTTGGGAAACCGGGAAAACAAGGGTCTCCCAACCGGGACAAATTAGCGTTTCTGTAGTAGTGGGAAAGCCACACATTTTTGTTTCCTTTGAAATATGATGACACAAATAAATTAAGCTAGTACCTTGTATCACGCGTATGTAGGAATGCAAGTTAGATAATTTTTAGGTCATTGGATCGATCCAAAAAATTGATAAAATAAACTAGAATGACATTATGCATAAATAATTTGAGAGGAGAAATGAACTAGAGTGTTATACCATTGTAATTAATTAACTAACCCAAAGTACCATTGGTTACCCACTTGCATCCTTAATCGTATGTATTTCTTAGAACAACTAGAAAAGTAGCAAGGATTAGCAATAGAAAAATATTTTTTTGAAAGAACAATAGAAAAATATTCACTGGAATAAACACATACAAACTTAATAAGAAATGCAAAAATGAAGAAAGAGCACCTAATCTACTCCCTTTCTTTTCATGACAGAATCTTGGGATATGATTGTATGTCAAAAAAAAGGCTACGCACATCATATAGTGTGCGCTAGAATTCAATCATAATCATTCGTCCTTTTGGATGATTGCTTACCACAGCTTCCTTGTGGTGAGCCAAGCATCAGGATGGTTGCATATCTCCACCCAAATCCTAGCTTTGCCAAGCGGTGTGGTACTAATTAATCAAATGAACGCCCCCAAGAGGCAAGAACTGTTCCACGGGTTATAGTGGCGGCGACTAGCATGCAAACAGGCCTTTCGTGCAATCGTGCAAGCAGTGCACTCCGTCCTCACGATCCTCATCCAATGGTGCATGCAGGTTTTGCTCATAAACCCCTCCACTTCTCCCCTCAGTCTCACGCGCAAGTTGCCAATAACCCCTTCAATTACTCAATTGCTAATGTGATTAGCCCACGACCAAACCCAGAAGATCACGTCGATCGTGATTGCCGCGCCCTCGATCGTGGCCGCCGCGCCGCCGCCGTCAAATGGACGGCGCCACCGGAACTGCAAAGGAAGGGAGTGCACGACCTCGATGGTGACTGCCGCGCCGCCGTCGTCAACAGGACGGCGCCATCGGAACTGCTGCCGCGCGAGTGCGCGACCTCGATCTTGGCTGCCGCATCGTCGTTGTCAACTGGATGACGGCGCCACCAAAACTGCAGCCGCGCTCCTGACAAGGCCTGCGCATGGAGCGCAGCCTCATGTTGTTATCATCCCAGCACGCTATTGCGGCGCATGTTGCAGTTGGTTGTCTTCACATTGTTCAGCTTGTCAGGTGAGGATCTAGGGCACTGATTGCACAAATGCAAGCAAATTTCTGCTCCAAATATGTGGCCAAGTATGATCCGCTGCTAGCTTTGAGAAGGAAGATGTCAAGCGCGCACAATAAGTTTGAAGATACGTTTCAAATGGCAAAGACAGCAGACAGGGGCATGGATATTCTGTTATAAAATTTAGAATCTCTATCATTGTTGTTTTAGCCTTGCTCTCGCACCAGACAAGAAGAACATGAACTTTTTATTGGGTGCAGCATTCCAAATGATGTACAAGTTCACCCACCTACGGATGTTCTTTCAAAAGGGAAGTGCAAGAGAATATTGGGACATGCAGACAAAGCCAAGAACAAAAAAAAAAAGAGAAAGAACCAGGGTCATGAAAATGCTCGAGATACAAAGGGCCTGGATATGATAGCCGCAATTGTCCAATTAAGGAGGGCTGAAACAGCCTATAAATTTTTATTGGTTTTCAAACATCTTGCTTTTGTGTTTCAGAACTTTCAAACAGCCTATAATTAATGTTTCGTGCTGGTTAAAATCTATTTGAATTTATATAGTGGAATATTATATAGAGAGTTCATTAAAATACTGACACATCAGTTTATACAGACTGTTAATGCTTCAGACTGTTTCTTTTATGTTTGAAAGGACGGGAAAATAAAACATCACTTTGTACAAGCTGAACATGGAACTGAGTTACAAACTGAACATTAAACTCAATTACAAGCAGTGACAGATTGAAACATATGGCATAGATTATAAATACAAGCTGAACATTGAACTCATTACAGATTTGAGGCAAGTCACACTGACCCTCAGTTCTTTACACTTGCAGAGGGCACTAGATTTCAAGTCATTCTCAATTTCACACAACACATGGCAGCAACCTTCGTCGCAATTATCTCACAAGAAGCTCATATTTCAATCAGTCTTTATTCTGTCAGTACATGCTATTTTTTTTCACACCACATAACAGAAAATCGATTACAATCATCTCACAGCCGAGAGCAACAATTACACAGCTCGGATGGAGGTACTGCACGCCCGCTTGGAGGAGCGGCAGCGCAGGTGGATCCGCATTGGCGTTAGGGCGCGGCTGCCCTGGACGCCTGGCGGCGGCGCGGCCGCGCAGCTGCCCTGGCCGCCTGGCGGCAGCGCGGCGGCGGACCAGGGGCAGGGCACTGCCGTGCATATCGGAGGAAGGAGCAGACCTCCATTGACGGCCAGGAGGCCACGAGACAGGTGCAAGCCCGTGGACCCAGTGGCTCTGGAGGCAGCGCAGGACCTGGGCGTGCCCGGCGGCGACGGCGCAGGGACGCCCGACGGCGACGGCGCAGGTCGTCCCAGGCCGAGCGAACAGAGGAAGTACTCAAACGCAAATGAATGCAAAGGAAGGGAGGTTTTGGTGATTTCCCTTTGCACTGGAGAGAGGACCATCCGGGGCTTCTGTGTGAAAATACAAGGTACCGTAGGATGACCATCGGGTGGCCCAGGGGCGCTGCTTGCACCCTTGCACGGGTGTGCTGTTTGCACCCAAGTTGGACCCGGTTATAGTAGGCCTAACGGCCCAAAGCTAACTAAACCCGTATCTTGATCCGTCTAAGGGCCAGTTAGCTTTAGCTGCAGTTTTTTGAGCTTTTCTGAAAAGCTGCTGCTGCCTTTTTGTTATGAAAATCTACTACTAGCTTTTAAAAGATGTGTTTTGCTTTCTGAGTTCAAAAATCTACAAAAATTGAGCTTTCCAGCTTTCCATATAAATTCTGTTTTTCTTGACTTCCAGCTTTGCAGAGCTGCATGAGACATTCACAGTTTGTTTGAGCTTCTGACTTTTCACGCTGTGCATGAGACATTCACAATTTGTTTGAGCTTCTGGCTTTTCAAGCTGAGAAGTTTGTAGGAACCTGAAACAAACAGGCTCTAAGTATACTAACATAATTTTTATAGTCATTTTAATACTAAGCCAAATAATTTTGAGATGATTCAATAGACAACTCTTATAGTGTATTAAGATATTATTCAAAGTGTCCCGACTTTTCTAGATTATATCCAAACCATTGGCTAGCAAATTGACACCATTATTCATTTCCCAAATTAATTTTGCAAAGGGGGAATAGTGTCAAATTGAAGGACAGTGCATCCCTGCCGAATTGCAGGAAACACCCTAGCTAGTACAAAGGATTTCTACGCTGGCACCCATGGATGCTCCCATTCACCATCTTCATCGCTGGCACCCATGGATGCTCCCGTTCACCATCTTCATCGCTGGCACCCATGGATGCTCCCGTTCACCATCTTCATCGCTGGCAACTCCACTCATCATCAGTCGCCGGAGCCCGGTTGAATCCGCCTCGCCTCGCCAAGGCACCATAGATTATGTCGAAGGAACATCGATGTCCTATTGATGGGGAAGGGAGAAGAACTCATCCACCGCCACACAGCCAACATGTTGTCTCCTCCCCTCCAAAGCTGATGAGGCTGCCGAAGTGGAGGAATTGCATAGTCAAAGCTGTTCTATATGCCATATCAATATTTTTGATGACTTGACATAGTCATTATAAGGTGAGAGGAAAGAGAGTTTCATGAGATGAGAGTTTCATCCCCATGAAACTCATATTTTTGGAAACTGTGCAATGAAACTGGTCTAAGATAAGAGAAAAAAAAGCTAAGCACATCATTTAGTGTGCTCCATGACCGTTGTAATCATATAATCAATATTGATGATTGCTTACCACAGTTACCTCGGGGTGAGTCATCTGTTACGGGGCCTTGCTTATGTCCATATAAATCCTACCTTTGCCAGGCGATTTGGTACTATCGTTTTTGCTCCATTTTTTGGTAGAGGAAACGGCGTCGTTTACTAAACTAAACAGGCTCGATCGTGGGCCAACTGTGCAGGATTGTCCCACGGCTTGTTGTAGGCCAGGTTTAATAATCCGATTTTCTGATCCATCAATTTGTTCTCTCAATTTTGTGGTCACGAACTGAAATCCTGCCTGTCACTCGGGTGATTTTTTAATTTTCCTTGTCAATCGATATTTTATTTACGTTTGTATCTATCTAGGCCATGCACGCTTGCCACCCAAGCCCAGCAGGGGAGCGACTGATGCCGGCCTGCCAGATGCTTCGGCTGGCACGAATAAAAAATCTGGCGGGCTAGACGTGGATATGACCCATTAGCGTGATAGATACAGCCCATAACCGAGAGGGTGAGTGGTATGGTAAGCTCCTGTGCAACCGCGCGACCTGTTAGCCTAGCAAGCAGGCCCGCGCACGCATTTGACCTCCCCCCAACGGCTTGTTATCGGGGATGTCTATTCATCGCACGCGCGATTGGAATCGCGTGCGTCACAGAGGAGGCTCCGGCGACGAGATCCGGCGGCCGGAGGCAGGGGTGGAGGCGGCCGGAGGCGGCGGCCGGAGGCGGAGGTGGAGGCGGCCGGAGGCGGGGGGAGACGGAGGGGGCGGAGGCGGCGGAGACGATGCAGGCGGGCGGAGGCGTCGGGCGGCGGCGACGGAGGCGGGCAGAGGCGGGGCCGGCTGCGATAGCTCCGCGCGAAGTTCCGCGAGTTAGGAATAGACGTCCCCTTGTTATCTCCTCCCCACCTCCAAACCGCATCTAGGGGTTTCGCATTTCGAAAAGAAACTACTATTCCAACAGAGCCGGGGCGGAGAGAGACCCGTGGCATCGTTGGCAGCGGTCGGTGCGGCATACCCGCAGTGGAGGAGCGGTCGCACGGCGGACACGTCGAGGAGGAGGGGTGGCGGGCGGCCCGGTGGGCACGTCGAAGTGGATCGGAGTGCTCTTTGTGTCAGGGTGATTGGTCACTGACGCGTGATGCTGCGGCTCGTTCATCGCTGGTTATTGACTGGTGGTGTACGTGGTGAGAAGGGGATTTTCCCTGAACGTTTCATGGATCGTGTCGACATTGAAAACCACTTGTGTGCGGTAACGCCCAGGCTCGTGGCACAACAGGCAATAACTGTTCCACGGGTTACAGTAGGCCCAACAACCCATCATCATCATTATATCAGAATTCTGCACCAAAAGATGACCAGCGAGTGTGGTGTGGCAGGCCATTTCTGGCCATCAGATCGGTCGGGCGGATAGCATAAATCATGTGAATTTTAAATATTTGAAAAAATATTATATTTATTGAAAAATGAACCAATCTAGTGAAGTTTCACAATCCACAACCCCCCCCCCCCTCCTTCTCTCCTCCGAGCTTAGCTGAAAGCAACATGCAGTCTAAGGACCTTCTCAGTTTTTATTGTAGAACCTCCTCAAATTTTGCTGAAATTAACCTGTAGTCCATCTTCGGCTACTTCACAAAAGAAACCTCAATTTTTCATAAAATGAACCCACAAACCAACCCTTCTCTACGTCAACTTACATAATAGACCTCATTTGCTCATGAAATTAATCTGCAGCCTATTTTTGTTCGTTGCTTCACAAAAGGAACCTCATTTTCCCATAAAATTACTCCATGCTCCACCCATTACCCAATGACACGTTATTCTGAAAAAAGAACCTCCACATTTTATACAACTAGCCCACCACAATCTGAGACCCTATCTTTTAAAGAAAAAACATGCGAACCTAATACACCATTTCTACTACTTTATAAATGAAGTACCACCGCAACATAAGATCCTATTTTCCTAAACAAATCATATCTTACCACTCTTTTTCTATAGCCTCTCATGGTACCTCCATATATAACAACATGTCGTTCCATATAACCCCTACTTCTTTAAAGAAAATATCATCCTCTCTATTAATTGGCAAATATCATATCTCAAAACTGAATTCTCCTCCTTTTGAAATTGCATTAAGCTATCGGCAAATTATGCTCTGTCTTTCCTAATAAATAACTTTACACCTTTTTCCACCATAATAAATATAACAAAAATATGTCATAGATCCATTTTGATATCTAAAAGAGTACATTAGTTAATCAATAGCGTGCCCACAGTAGGGTGCCCAAAATATATACCAAATGCAACAATAGACCTCAGATCATGATACCTATGTGGAAATGGCGAAGCGACACATTTGTCTTGACTATGTTGCTACAAAAGTTGTACATTTGCTATATACAATAAATGTTACTCTACGCATGAACTGAAGTCTATATCAACTATGTCGGTACCCCAGGACTGGGGTACCCCCTCTTGCTGTGACTAGGCAAGAGCCTTTGTAGTCATCCTTGACTACAACCAAACAGCCGGACCCCTGCAGTCCGAAGTCCTGTCCTCCCGACAAAGGTCCGGACCTGTTCCACGGCCGGGGAAGGTCTGGGAACGCCACGTCCCAGGAAAAACAGGCGCTCAAGCGCAAGCAGCCAGGGCTCCGGACCTCCCAAGGAATCCGGACCCCCGCGGGGTCCCGGACCCCTCATAGGGTCCTGGATAGCAACCGGACCCCTCTCCAAGGGAAAGTTTGGACGCCCCGCCTCAGGGTGGTCCGGGGCCGACACGTGTATGAGGCCCTTAGTCTCCATATTGAGGTCCACCTACCTTCGCATTTATTGCGGTAGGTGGACGTCCACTTTGATATAGTGGAAGCCGAGGCGTTTGACTGACCAGGGGGCACTATTGATCGCGTATTACCAAGGCAGTGGAGCCGATGGCGCCGCCCATGCCGCGTCTGCCAGTCTGCCGTAACAGTCGGATACGACGGCTCGGCTTCACCCATTATGACGCTACATAATAGCCTCAGCAGGCCACGCCGCAAGCTACGCTACTCCAACGGGCGCCTCGCTGACGGGACAAGAGAAGACCCCCTGTGTCAGAAGAGCAGCAGTACGCATATCGAAGGAAAGATTCGCTACCACTGTAGCCACAGTCACGTTGGGCCCACCTGTCGGGGCATCAACGTTCTATGTATCCGCCCCCCCTTTGATCTATAAAAAGGGGAGAGCGCCGTTAGAAAACCTCAGGCTGGGTAAGAGCCAAGACCAGCAGAGGATAGATTCATTCACACAACCAAGACAATACATCTCCCAGTGGACGTAGGGTATTACGCTCCGGCGGCCCGAACCACTCTAAATCGTGTATTCCTGAGTCCCAATCTCAGCGTAGATCTAGCCCCATCGCCTAGTACTTCCCCGAGTACTCCCTCACTGGGAATAGGCGGGTGCGCTCCGCCACCCGGCTGTGGGTACCCTTGAAAATCCCCGCGACATTTTGGCGCCGTCCGTGGGGAAGACAGGCGTTGGCTGGATCTTCAGGCCTCTGGGCTGCGTTCTCCCTCTGCAACGGCAAACTTGAAGATGAAGGAAGGCACACTCACTCCGCATGCTATGGCACCGGCGCTCCGACGACCTCGGTGTGGCGGCGCACGGCAGCGGCGTCTGCTGTGTGTCGCCACCGCGACACCTCAGAGCCGGCGTAGCAGCATGCAGCAGAGGCGCCGCTGCGCGCCGCCGCTCCTACGTCGACTCAAGGTTTTCTCTCAAGCAACGGCCACGCCCCCTCTGCGATGGCATGACGTCGGCTCAAGGCTTTCTCTCAACTTGGAGCCTAGAGCCGACAGCCATCCCGGAGGAAGTTGACTGAGACCTCCTGCCGCAGCAGCACCGGAGATCCACCTCAGCGTTGCTCGGTGCTGCTGCAGGCAGGACCCCGCCACCTCGCGCGGGGGCCCTTGGCGCTAGCACCAAGGACAAGCCGGCGAACGACCGCACTTCTCCACGCGTCGCACCGGTCCATCTGCTGCGCAAGGGTTCAGGTTTCCATCGGCAACGGCGACGGCAGGGGGAGGGGGCCTCTTCCATTCAAGGCCAAAGAATTTGTCTCATGCCATGTAAGCATGTGACAGCTCTTAGGCAAGGAGGGGCCCCCCGAGCTCCCGAGGTGATCCTGGATGATGCGATTCAGGCACGTCCAAGGTGCCTTCACCTCCGAAGAACACGCTGTATAGCATGCAGCCGTAGGTTACTCCTAAGAAAGGAATAAGAGAATTTCTCCTTTGTAATAGCGTGGTGTCTATGTGTGTGTCCAGAGCGGTTAAGGTCCGACCTTGTAAACCCGGCCTCTGGCCCTATCACACAAACAGGCAAAAGCGGTCCGGAGCGGTGGAGGTCCGACCTCGTAATCCCGACCTCTGATGTATACCGTGATAACCACAATGATAAAGGAGATTTTCTTTCTTGACCTTATCTAGGCTCCACCCCGGTTACATTCATTCATTCTGGATGGCTGTTTTTTCGGTTGACCATTTCTTCCTCCCAAACAGAGTCTTTACCATTGTTGCTAACAATCCAAGTTGAGTTGCTGGCTTGTGGTCAGGTGAAGACACCCCTTCTAGCTGGAAGGCAGTCCGGACCCCTAGGGACCTGCTCTGGAGAAGTGGTATTTGTATCCTGGGGTAGAGAAGCTCCGCGTGGCTTAGCCTGGTAATGTACCCTAAGTTTACGTACTTCACTACCCTGTTACAAGTACTCTAGTATCCAGGACTGCTGACTTTAGAGGTCCCGGGCTCTCTTCTAGTATAAGGCTTGGTTTCTTTGCACCTTACTATGAGGTCTGGTAACATGCTTCATCGGATTGTCAGCAACGCCCGCTCCGGCGGAGACCGCTCGCCCCGGTCGCTCCAAGTCCACTCCGGTGGCCCGCTCCGGCGGAGACCGCTCGCCCCGGTCGCTCCAAGTCCACTCCGGTGGCCCGCTCCGGCGGAGACCGCTCGCCACGGTCGCTCCAAGTCCACTCCGGTGGCCCGCTCCGGCGGAGACCGCTCGCCCCGGTCGCTCCAAGTCCACTCCGGTGGCCCGCTCCGGCGGAGACCGCTCGCCCCGGTCGCTCCAAGTCCACTCCGGTGGCCCGCTCCGGCGGAGACCGCTCGCCCCGGTCGCTCCAAGTCCACTCCGGTGGCCCGCTCCGGCGGAGACCGCTCGCCCCGGTCGCTCCAAGTCCACTCCGGTGGCCCGCTCCGGCGGAGACCGCTCGCCCCGGTCGCTCCAAGTCCACTCCGGTGGCCCGCTCCGGCGGAGACCGCTCGCCCCGGTCGCTCCAAGTCCACTCCGGTGGCCCGCTCCGGCGGAGACCGCTCGCCCCGGTCGCTCCAAGTCCACTTCGGTGGTCCGCTCCGGCGGAGACCGCTCGCCACGGTCGACAAAAGCCGGGTCCGGGAAGTAGTGCTACCCCCTGAGCGATCCGAAGTCCGTGTAGCCGCTTAGCTTGGTTCCGTACCCTAAGCCTACACCTTCGTCGCCCCGTGGAGAGCACTCTAGTACCTAAACCAGGCAACAAGCATACCGGCCTCAGGGGTCCGGGATGCCCACTCTCTCCAAGAGCACACCAACGCAATCAAGTTGCGTAGGAACACATCACGGTGGTGGCCCCACCCGCGGGTTCGGACCTCTCCCGAGGTGGGCCCGGGGGCCACTGTCGGTACCCCAGGACTGGGGTACCCCCTCTTGCTGTGACTAGGCAAGAGCCTTTGTAGTCATCCTTGACTACAACCAAACAGCCGGACCCCTGCAGTCCGAAGTCCTGTCCTCCCGACAAAGGTCCGGACCTGTTCCACGGCCGGGGAAGGTCTGGGAACGCCACGTCCCAGGAAAAACAGGCGCTCAAGCGCAAGCAGCCAGGGCTCCGGACCTCCCAAGGAATCCGGACCCCCGCGGGGTCCCGGACCCCTCATAGGGTCCTGGATAGCAACCGGACCCCTCTCCAAGGGAAAGTTTGGACGCCCCGCCTCAGGGTGGTCCGGGGCCGACACGTGTATGAGGCCCTTAGTCTCCATATTGAGGTCCACCTACCTTCGCATTTATTGCGGTAGGTGGACGTCCACTTTGATATAGTGGAAGCCGAGGCGTTTGACTGACCAGGGGGCACTATTGATCGCGTATTACCAAGGCAGTGGAGCCGATGGCGCCGCCCATGCCGCGTCTGCCAGTCTGCCGTAACAGTCGGATACGACGGCTCGGCTTCACCCATTATGACGCTACATAATAGCCTCAGCAGGCCACGCCGCAAGCTACGCTACTCCAACGGGCGCCTCGCTGACGGGACAAGAGAAGACCCCCTGTGTCAGAAGAGCAGCAGTACGCATATCGAAGGAAAGATTCGCTACCACTGTAGCCACAGTCACGTTGGGCCCACCTGTCGGGGCATCAACGTTCTATGTATCCGCCCCCCCTTTGATCTATAAAAAGGGGAGAGCGCCGTTAGAAAACCTCAGGCTGGGTAAGAGCCAAGACCAGCAGAGGATAGATTCATTCACACAACCAAGACAATACATCTCCCAGTGGACGTAGGGTATTACGCTCCGGCGGCCCGAACCACTCTAAATCGTGTATTCCTGAGTCCCAATCTCAGCGTAGATCTAGCCCCATCGCCTAGTACTTCCCCGAGTACTCCCTCACTGGGAATAGGCGGGTGCGCTCCGCCACCCGGCTGTGGGTACCCTTGAAAATCCCCGCGACATTTTGCAAATGTCGTGGTGTTGCAAACCACGGCCGGGTGGCGGAAGGCACCCGCCCTAGCCCAGAGGGTGTGTACTCAGGGGGTAGCTAGTCTTAGATCGATCTCCCTCCAGAACACAAGAAACACAGCAGGATTTAGAGTGGTTCGGGCCGCCGGAGCGTAATACCCTACATCCACTGTGTGTTGTATTGCCTTCCCACAAGCATGAGGAGGTGCGAGAGCTTGAGTCTGTATGGATGTGTCCTGTGCACAGCGAGCGCCTCCCTTTTATATCTCAAGGGGGCGCGTACACAGTCGTTGGATCCCCGACAGGTGGGTCCAACGATGTAGTATAACCTAACGCACTGTTCATGCATTATGGCGTTGCAGGCAAAGGAGATCTTTCTCTTGGATTCCCTCGCCTGCTCCCGGAGCCCTTCGTCCATCATGTCCTAGCGTCGTCTTGTCAGGTCGGGCCCGTCGCAGCTAGTGACACCGCCCGTCACATTGCTTAAGCGGGCGGTGTAGCTTGCGGCGTAGGCGGCATGATGGAAAAGTGCCGTGCTGTCGTATCCGTTTAATGCTACAGGCGGGCTCTGCGCGGGCGCGGCTCAGGCGGCTGCACTGTGCTCCTTGGTAATACGCGGCGCGCAGCGGGGCCTGACAAAAGGCTGTCTTGTGTACCACGGCGGCAGAGCACGCCTTGTCTATCGCATTAAATGCGGTAGGTGGGCGAGTCTTCCTCCGGAAGGCTCGCGCACGATCCCACGCCTCCGGGACACGTGGCGGCTTCGGACCCCTACACGGTGAGGGGAGTCCGGACGGGCGTAGGAGGTCCCGGACCCCTCTGGGGGTCCGAGGCTTCGGCGGTCAGCTTGGAGCTTCCCGTCCATGGAGACACGTGGCGCCACCGGACCCATCCTCAGGCGGGGAACGGTCCGGGGCCGTTGGCCTGGTGAGGGAAAAAGCCTGGCCTGTGGGGCCTGGCTACTCCGTCTCTCCCGCGCAGCTACGGATAACTACGCGGGTCCTGCTTCCCTGCAGTAAGAGTGGGTATCCCTGCTGCAGGGTACCGACAGTGGCCCCCGGGCCCACCTTGGGGGAGGTACGAGCCCACAGGTGGGGCCACTTCTGCGATTTGGCACTATATAGCTTGAAGCTCCTTTCTGCAGGTCTTGACCGGCTTTGACTACCCATTGGGTTAGTTGCTGCCTCATCACGTCGCAACGGATTACTGACTAAGGGCCCCACGATAAGCGGTTCACTTAGTCACACGCACGACGTTCGGCATTGTTGCGGCCGGAGTAAACGGATCATTTACCACCGGCGCAGCTCCCGAAAAGCTCGGCCACGCCTATGATTAATGCGCGCACGTCAGCTCGGCTTCCGCCTTGCTTCACGCGCGCGGGCGACGGTTCGGATCCCGCCTTTTCGCACCCCCGTTGATTACCCACCCTCCCTGACAGGTGGGCCTGGGCCATTTCCAGACTCTGCAGGGCTCAGTGCAGCAGCGGCAGCGGCGGTGGCGCCGGTGCTGGGTGCAGCCGCTCCTGACGTATTGGTGGCGGGGGCACTCGATGCGGCCGCGTCTGCCACGGCGGCAGCGGGAGCACCGAAGTTAGGCTCGGCCGCGCCCGACTTGTCGGCAGCGGGGGCACCAGAGCTGGGTCCGGCCGCGCCCGACTCGGCGGCAGCGGAGGCGCCGGAGCTGGGTCCGACGGCGCCCGACTCGGCGGCAGCGGAGGCGCCGGAGCTGGGTCCGACGGCGCCCGACTCGGCGGCAGCGGAGGCGCCGGAGCTGGGTCCGACGGCGCCCGACTCGGCGGCAGCGGAGGCGCCGGAGCTGGGCCCGGCCGCGCCTGACTCGGCGGCAGCGGCGGTGCCGGGGCTGGGCCCGGACGCGCCCGACTCGGCGGCAGCGGAGGCGCCGGAGCTGGGCCCGGTCGCGCCCGACTCGGCGGCAGCGGAAGCGCCGGAGCTGGGCCCGGACGCGCCCAACTCGGCGGCAGCGGAGGCGCCGGAGCTGGGCCCGGACGCGCCCGACTCGGCGGCAGCGGAGGCGCCGGAGCTGGGCCCGGCCGCGCCCGACTCGGCGGCAGCGGAAGCGCCGGAGACAAGTGCTGCAGCGGAAGCCCCTACCTCCAGCTCCGGTCCTGCTGCGGAGGAAGAGTTGGAGGTGGTGTTTGGCAGGCGGCTCCTGCAGCTCCAATCCCCGGAGGAGGATGCGACTCCGCTTCCTCAGGTGCTGTTGCGAGTTCGGCGTTCGATTGAAGAGGCAACCTCCTCCGCCGAGGTGGCCTTCCGGCGGGAGTGGTCTGCGCTGGAGAGCGAGCGTCAGCGCCTCTCCGACTGGCACACCCGCCTGGAGGCGCACACGAAGGCGGAAGCCTCCCGCGCTGCGGAAGCTCGGTCGAAGCTCAAGTCGGACCAAGAGGCCTACCGAGCCAGCCTTAAGAAGGTGTTTGACCGAGAGCTCGCAGTGTCGAATCGGGAGAAATCCTTGGCACAGCGGGAGCAGGACTTCACCCTGGAGGTTGTTGGGTTTGCTGCTCAGCGGTCCGGCCTCGAGGCTCACCTCGCAGCCCAGCAGTCAGAGCTGGAGACTCGCAGCGAGGACCTCGAGGTCCGGAGGCAGGAGCTCGACGTCTTCTCTGCGACTCTGCAGGGATGGCATGAACAACTGCAGGAGAGGGCCCGCCAGCTGACTGCCGACGAGGCGGACTTGGAAGAGGACCGGAAGTCTCTTGCCAAGCGGGAAGCTCACGCCACCGCCATAGAGAAGGAGCTTGGGCGCCAGCGAGAGTCGCTCAAGAAGCGGAAGGTATACGCGGAGCAGAAGGAGACCAAGCTGGAGGAGCGGTCCCGCGGACTCGAGGAGAGATCCCGCGAGCTGGAGGAGAGGTCCCGCGAGGTGGAGGTGGCCAAGGCGGCCTTGGACACCCGGGTGCAGGAGGCTGTCCGGGAGGCGGTCCAGAAGCACCAGGAAGACCAGCGCGCTGGAGCTCAGCGGATCGCTGACTGGGCGGCCGAAGCGAGCCTCGCACTGGTGCCATTTGGAATGAGCCCGATCCAGGTGGCGGAGCCGCCAGCTTCGATAGCTGACGCCCTCCCAGTGTTGAGCTCCGCTTCGGATAGGCTCCAGCGCCTGGGGCCGGTCCTTACTGGACAGCTTGAAACCGAGGGCCGCGAGCTGATCCGGATGGTGGCGGAGCACATCCTGACCTGCCTCCGGAGCCACGACCCGGCCATCTCGCTGGCGCCCGTGGTCGATGGCCCTGTAGCAGAGACGGAGGCCGCCGCTCGGGACAGCGTGCGGGAGGTCGTTGACTTCGTCGCCGCCTACTTCAAGCGAGAGCCTGCGGACCCTTAGGCTGGGGATTGTATCTTTTTTCTTTTGCATTATGTAACAAACATTGTATTAGTTGAAAGTTTTTGAAATAGAAGAAACTTCAACTTAGCTGTTTGGCGGTTGTTGATTTGCGGTATGCGGCACCCCGGCGCCCTGGCCCCCTGGCGGATAGGTTCAGTTGTTTGGACCTGTCTGCCACCTTGGGCATAGGTGTCACATAGCCTGCAAGGCGAGCAAGCGCCTTGTTCCCTGCGTAGTATACAGGAGTACAGAGAGAAGAATCAAATTTGCTTATATGGTAGCAATGATACTGCAACTTAGCTATTTGACGCATGCAGAATCCATCCATGATGTGTGGGACAAAGCGGATGCCTGGGCCCCCTGGGAGAGAGACTCAGCTGCTGTGAGTCTGTCTACCACCGAGATTGGCTCTTATCCTGCATGAAAGCTTTGAAGCAGATACTCGGCCCCCCTGGTAGATAGGCTCAATGGTTTGAGACTGTCTACCACTGGCCAGGTTTGAACCTGTGTACCACCTCAAAGTTATAGCTTAGAGCAGACCCGCGGGGCTCATTCCTGACCAATCCCAGGCTTGGTACCAGGTCTAGGACTCTAGATGCGCAGGTCCAGGTAGCTCTGTGCTTGTTACAGAGTGGGGGAGTGCGTAGGCTTAGGGTCGGAACCAGGCTAAGGCGCTACGCAGGGCTCCGGACCACTCCAGGAAACAGTACGATCTTTCCGGACCTGGCTTCTTCGTCCTAGACCCTTCGCAGCAGTGGGTGAGGTCACTTTGCTGTGCTCGATCCTTTGAGATATAGTGCTGGACACGCCGTGTTGGACTTAGGAAGCCAGCTCTTGAGCTGGGTCGAGGTCCGGGCCCCCAATTACCTGGCTTCAGGTACTAGAGTACTCGTTACAGGGTGGTGGAGAGTGCAGGCTTTTGGGTACGGAACCAGCTAAGCGGCTACACTGTATTCCGAACCACCCCAGGAAACAAGTACCCGCTCCCCAGAGTAGGTCCCTAGGGGTCCGGACCCCTCTCCTGCAGCAAGAGGGTCCGGACCTGTACGGTAGTCCAGCAGCTCAATGCAGATCTTAGTTGCAGCAACAAGAGTAGAGGTCCCGCGGGGGTTAGAAAAAAGCGAAAATTACGAGAATCGAAATGCGTAATTTAACTTTGACACAAAGACAGAATTAGGAAAAAATCTTTCCTTTGCAATCTCGATGTACATGGCTTGCGCGATGGATGTCAGAGGCCGGGTTTATGAGGTCGGACCTCTACCGCTCTGAGCCGCGCGTTAGCCGCTAGTGCGATGGATGCCAGAGGTCGGGTTTACGAGGGTGGCCCTCAACCGCTCCGGGCCGCACGCTAACTCTATCTTATTACAAAGGAAAGGTTATTTCCCTGCTCTGCCTAGGTGTAAAACTTACGCAGCTGCTCTATGTTCCACGGGTTGGGCAGCGGTACTCCGTCTTCTGTGGCGAGGCGAACACATCCGGGCCGGCATACCTCTGTAACCTTGAAAGGCCCCTCCCAGCTGGGGGAGAGTTTGTGGAGCCCCGCTCGGTTCAGGATCCGTCTGAGGACGAGGTCGCCAGCCCGGAGCTCCCTACTGTGCACGAACCGTTGACGGTAGCGCCGGAGCGCCTGGTTGTAGCGTGCATTTCGGATCGCTGCTCGCCACCTTCGCTCGTCAACGAAGTCCACGTCGTCGCACCGCAGCTGCTCCTGCATGGATTCGTCAAAGGCCTGGACCCGTGGTGAGCCCAGGTGAATTTCTGGGGGAAGGCATGCTTCAGCCCCGTAGACCAGGAAGAACGGAGTCTCCCCGGTGGCTCGGCTGGGTGTGGTCCGGTTGCCCCATAGTACACATGGAAGCTCGTCAACCCATTTGGCACCATGCTTTTTCAAGCAGTTGTAGGTGCGGGTCTTGAGTCCCCTGAGGATCTCTGCATTCGCTCTCTCAACCTGTCCATTGCTGCGGGGATGTGCCACGGACGCAAAGCATAGCTGGATGCCAATGTCCTCACAGTACTCTTGGAAAAGTCTGCTTTTGAATTGGGTCCCGTTGTCCGCGATGATGCGGTTTGGGACGCCAAATCTGCACACAATGGACCTGAGGAATGCGACTGCTGATTTCTTAGTAATATTCACCACAGGAGTAACCTCCGGCCACTTAGTGAACTTGTCGATGGCAACATAGAGGAACCGGTACCCGCCGACAGCCCGGGGGAAAGGCCCCAGGATATCCACACCCCACACAGCAAATGGCCATGAGGGCGGGATCATCTGTAGAGCTTGAGCTGGGGTGTGTATTTGCTTTGCATGGAACTGGCATGCTTTGCAGGACCTTACCAGCTCAGCCGCATCCTGGAGTGCTGTTGGCCAGTAGAAGCCGTGCCGAAAGGCCTTGCCAACAAGCGTGCGAGAGGAGGAATGACTTCCGCACTCGCCTCCATGGATCTCCGCAAGCAGTTCGCGGCCCTCTCCCTGGGAAATGCATCGCATGAGGACTCCGTTGGCGCCACGGCGGTAGAGATCCCCTTCTACCACCGCGTAGCGTTTAGCCAATCGGACTATGCGCTCAGCGGACACATCGTCATCAGGGAGGATGTTATCTTTCAGGTAGTCCCGGATCTCGGAGATCCATGCATCGGGAGCTCCCAAAGCAGATAGGGGTGGTTCTGTGAGGACAACAGGCTCCTCAACAGAACACACAGCCCTAGTTGGGCACCATAGGTGGAATACTGCCGGGACCGCTAGCTTCGAGGTGCCAGCTTGATCCGGGGATCTTGTCGTCGACTTCTGTGCGTAGCTTCTGACCAGGGATGGTCTTGAGCTGTCCTGTCAGAGTAGAGTCTAGTCTCTGCAGCCGTGCGTCAAGGTCATGATGAAGCGCCGAACTACTGACTCAGTCCACTGTAGCAGCGTGCACTGTTGCTCCAGTCAGTAGCTGGTCATCATGACTCGTCGCCCATGCGCACGGCGCTGAGTCTTTAATGCTTGTCTTGGTAACTGGCGAGCCGCCTCGGTAACTGGCGATCCACAGTGTGGACTGACAAAAGCTGCCCCGTGCCCAGAGGCAGCAGAGCCTGCCTCGACCACTCGCACTTAATGCGGGTGGGTGAGGGAGCTTCCAGCGGAAAGCTTGCACCCGCGCCCGCGTCTGCGTGACACGTGGCGGCTCCGGACCCCTCCCGAGCAGCTAGCTGAGCCGAGAGCTCACGGGAGTCCGGATAGGCACGTGGAGGTCTCGGACCCATCTGCGGGAGTCCGGATGGCTCGTGGAGGTCCTGGACCCACCTGCGGGGGTCCGGGTCCGCGGCCACAGGTGCTGAGCATTTCCACCTCTGGGACACATGGTGACACCGGACCCGTCCCCGAGCGGGAAGCGGGTCCGGGACCGTTGGTCCGGTGAGATGGAGTCGGACCCCAGGGGTCCGGCTGCTCAGCTCCTTAGGGCGTAGTTACGGATAACTACGCGAGTCTTGGCACAGTAGGAGTGGGTACCCCAGTTGCAGGGTACCGACAGAGGCCCCCGGGCCCGCCTCGGGAAAGGCGACGAACCCGCAGGTGGGGCCACTACTGTGAGCAACATGGCTGCTTCTGGCGCCCAGCGGTGCGCGCCGCAAGGGTCTTGTCCTGCGTCGTCCATCCTTTGGGTCACCTGCTGCATCATCACGTTTGGACCTGCACATGACTCAAGGTAGATGCTTAGTAGCGTGCCCACGGGTCCCAAATCCTGTTGGCTGTAATCCTTTGAGATAGACAGCTAGGTTCAGTGAACGGAGCTCAAGGGGCCGGCCTTTAGGTTAAGAGAAAGTCCGGACCTCCAGGTTCCCAGTCCTAGGTACTACGGCACTCATTCACAGGAGGTGGTGCGTGCAGGCTTAGGGTACGGAACCAGGCTAAGCGGCTACACGGCTCCGGACCTCCCCGGAGAATGAGTGCGCTTCCCTGAACCTGCAGGTTCCCAGGGGTCCGAACCCCTCTCTTCCATGAGGGGTCTCGAGCTAAGTCACTAACTAGCCAACTCAATTCGGACCACAATCACCGCACAAGAGTAAGAAGCCACGTGGGGGTTAGCGCAAACAGAATGCGTAGATTGAAATTGGAATGTAACATCCTTAGAGGTGAACTGAGAATAAACTTTTCCTTTATAACTAGATGTACATGAGATGTGCGATGTAAGCCAGAACACGGGTTTATGAGGCCGGAGCTGTCCGGACCTCCGGGCCCCCAGTCTTAGGTACTACGGTACTCGCCCTAGGGAGGTAGAGCATGCAGGCTTAGGGTACGGAACCAGGCTAAGCGGCTACACGGCTCCGGACCTCCCCGGAGGGTGAATACGCTTCCCTGAACCTGGTTCGCAGAGGTCCGGACCCCTCCACGGGGGAGGCTCACCGGACTGGACCACACGGAAGTACTACCTAGTTACAAAGGAAAATGCTTTATTCCCTGCTGGGCCTCTAAGGGTAGGACTTACAGAGATGTAGAGTCGAGGGCGCGACCGGAGTCGTCTTTCCGCCGGAGCGGGCTTGGTGCGACCGGAGCCGGCTTTCCGCCGGAGCGGGCTTGGTGCGACCGGAGTCGGCTTTCCGCCGGAGCGGGCTTGGTGCGACCGGAGTCGGCTTTCCGCCGGAGTGGGCTTCCTCACGCAGCTTGTGAGGGGGCCCTTGATGGGCGCCCTGACTTGCCGACGTGCAGCGCGCGCCGCTGCCGGCGGTGGCTGCTCCACGGGCATGGTTGCCCCTGGCACAAGAAGGCGAGAGGCATGTGGCGCGGATGACGCCACACCCTCCGTCATCTCCACGTCGTCGTGGTGGGAGTGCTCAACCACCCGAGCCACGGAGATGGGCGAGAGATGAGCTAAAACTAGCTAAATGCCCCTACCTGGCGCGCCAAATGTCGTGGGGCTGCAGACCACGGCCGGGTGGCGGAAGGCACCCGCCCTAGCCCAGAGGGAGTGTACTCAGGGGGTAGCTAGTCTTAGATCGATCTCCCTCCAGAACACAAGAAACACAGCAGGATTTAGAGTGGTTCGGGCCGCCGGAGCGTAATACCCTACATCCACTGTGTGTTGTATTGCCTTCCCACAAGCGTGAGGAGGTGCGAGAGCTTGAGTCTGTATGGATGTGTCCTGTGCACAGCGAGCGCCTCCCTTTTATATCTCAAGGGGGCGCGTACACAGTCGTTGGATCCCCGACAGGTGGGTCCAACGATGTAGTATAACCTAACGCACTGTTCATGCATTATGGCGTTGCAGGCAAAGGAGATCTTTCTCTTGGATTCCCTCGCCTGCTCCCGGAGCCCTTCGTCCATCATGTCCTAGCGTCGTCTTGTCAGGTCGGGCCCGTCGCAGCTAGTGACACCGCCCGTCACATTGCTTAAGCGGGCGGTGTAGCTTGCGGCGTAGGCGGCATGATGGAAAAGTGCCGTGCTGTCGTATCCGTTTAATGCTACAGGCGGGCTCTGCGCGGGCGCGGCTCAGGCGGCTGCACTGTGCTCCTTGGTAATACGCGGCGCGCAGCGGGGCCTGACAAAAGGCTGTCTTGTGTACCACGGCGGCAGAGCACGCCTTGTCTATCGCATTAAATGCGGTAGGTGGGCGAGTCTTCCTCCGGAAGGCTCGCGCACGATCCCACGCCTCCGGGACACGTGGCGGCTTCGGACCCCTACACGGTGAGGGGAGTCCGGACGGGCGTAGGAGGTCCCGGACCCCTCTGGGGGTCCGAGGCTTCGGCGGTCAGCTTGGAGCTTCCCGTCCATGGAGACACGTGGCGCCACCGGACCCATCCTCAGGCGGGGAACGGTCCGGGGCCGTTGGCCTGGTGAGGGAAAAAGCCTGGCCTGTGGGGCCTGGCTACTCCGTCTCTCCCGCGCAGCTACGGATAACTACGCGGGTCCTGCTTCCCTGCAGTAAGAGTGGGTATCCCTGCTGCAGGGTACCGACAAACTACAATACTATGACATAAAATACAGGCCTTGCAAGGCAAAAGCCATTTAAGTATACTGCTAGAGATGAGATGTGGAATTAGAGGAAATGCTGAATCAAATTAAGCTAGAACTAAGAATCGATATCATCGCCTTTCTGCCGCCACTCTTCACATGTACTCACTCCGTCTTGAAATGTAAGGCATTTTGCTTTGTTTTAAGTCAAAATAGTTTAAGTTTGACAAACTTTATAGAGAAGAGTATTATCATCTAGCACATCAAATAAGTAAATTATGAAAATATATTTCATAATAGATCTAAATTATTCTCATTTGACATTCAAAATATTATCTCTTTTTTATAAATTTGGTCAAACTTATAACAGTTTGACTTGATAAACTAAAATGCTTTCCATTTCAGGAGGGAGTAGAATGCTAAAACTCACTATAAGGAGGAGAGGAAAAAAAAAGCTAAGCACATCATTAAGTGTGCTGAATGACTGTTGTAATTCATATAATCGATATAGATGATGGCTTACCACGAGTCAGTTGTTACGGGCTTGGTTATCTCCATGTAAATCCTACATTTGCCAGGCGATGTGGTACTATTTTTTTGTTTCATTTTTTTTGGCACAGAGGGGAAGGCGTCGTATACTTTAAACAGGCTCGTGGGCCAACAGTGTTGGAATTGTCCCACGGCTTGCTTTAGGCCCAGATTTAAATATTCCGATCTCCTGCAATTTTGTGATCACGAACTGAATTCATGCCAATCACTCGGGTAATTTTTATTTTCCTCGTTGATCTTCTTTAAGGGTAATATTCTGAAAATATTAGGAGTTATACGTGTAACCACTACACCAAACTGGAATTACCTTGGCGGCCACAAATTTTCTTGGCGGCCGAAATTGAACCGCCAAGAAAAATATAGTTTCCTTGGCGGTGCTAGTTAACAGCCAAGGATTCTATATTTCTTGGCAGCTGATGATGTCCGCCAAGAAAAATAAGCACTTCCTTGGTGGATTGTCTGGCCCGCCAAGGAAATGTTGCATTTTCTTGGCGGCTAACAGCCAAGGAAATGCTTGTTATGGGCATGTTATGTTTTTTTCATTTAAATATATATAACACATATGACAATCAAAGTATACAAGGCATGAAAAACATCGTTATGACATACCAAAAAGGTTTCAACATGAAAATCGACTAATGGATTGTTTCATTTGATATTCATTTCAGAGCACTTGTATGGTGTCTGAACTCTCTCCTGTCTAACTAGATTCAAGGCGATTAGTAGCAAATTTTATCATTTTTGCATTTAAATTTCATACAAGCTAGATTAGTATTTTTTTTTGATGAAAATATTTTAATGCAAGTTTTATGCAATGATAAACCTTTTGAAGATTTAAGTCTATTTATGGCTAATTATTTAAAACATTTCACGTATCAACCACATGTGGTGTAAAAATAACGTTTAAATTACCAATAAAAATAGTTGCTAGGGTACTCATATATTTCAGTACCACATGACAATTTCTAAACAAAAAACTTAACTATTTGTACACTTTACACTATAGTTTTCTTACTCAATTAATAGTTTCTAAAATTTAATAATTCCTTATTTTCTTAGAAAATCATAAAATTTGGCTTGGGGCCAAATTACATCCTTCTAACATCCATAGAAAAATTCCACCAAGAAATTAAAATTGAGGTAAAAGTTTTCTTCATTTGGTGTTCATTTCAAAGCAAATATTTATAGTCAACCCTCTACTATTTAGTAAGATTCAACATGTTCAATAGTTAACTTTCTCTTTTAAACAAAATTTAATGTAAACTTGATTTATTATATTTTTTCATGAAAATAAATTTATTATTATTCAATAATATACATTTTTGAGAAATTTAAATGTAAATTTAGCTATTTAATCGAATTAATTTGCATCTCACTATCCTGAGAAAATCTTCCAAATTGGGCTGAATGTTTGGCAGAGCCCATTACAGCTCCCCTGCATGCACCTGCAGGAAATTTGATTGCTCTGCTCATGCAGCAGAGACCCAGAAGAGCATGGGTTGGAGTGTGGGAGCATGCAGGGCTGCAGAGATTAGATTAGATTAGATTACCCGTGCGACGACGGACTCGAGCGCGGCCTCGAGCCTGGTCTGCATGGACTGCACGCAGGTGGCGGCGAGCTCCTGCAGGTGCCGGCACCCCCTGAAATTAAAAAAGGCCCTCAAGGATTTTGTGGAGCGGAGGCTCGTCGGCATGCTCTGATGGTGCTAGAGAGATAGGATGTGCTGGGCCCGCGGTAATGGATTTAAGGGTGCATATTTGGTAAGGAACAGACTACGCATATTTCTCCCAATTTTTCTATTGTTTAGAAAACCTATTTTGCTATTTTTCCGGTGCACTTCAAGTGCTTGGCCTATTCTTCTAGCACTATTCAATTCTGTTCGACCACCACATCAACTTAAATTTTCACCGCAAAAATATTCAATATTTTATTATACAATTTCAAATTCAAAATTAATTGTTCTTCTAATTAAATGCAATTTTTACAAAACGTGACAACAAGAATATTAAGACGCTCTTTTACAAAAGAAGCCCTCCCTTTCTCTTTTTCTGGAAACTAATCCTCCCACCATACAGAAGTAATTTCAAAATATACCCCTGCCCTTTCTAGAGTGACCCAACTATTTCAAAAAATTACAACCAAGTCCCTTCCTATATAACAGAATTTACAAAAAGGCCCTCAAGGATTTTGTGGAGCGGAGGCTCGTCGGCATCGCTCTGATGGTCCTAGAGAGATAGGACATGCTGGGCCCGCGGCGGGTACGCGTACAAGGACGGCGGCAGTGGGCAGTTGGTGGTCACGGCGGGCGCCGTGGGCGGCGGGAGGCACAAATAGGAGGAGCAGGAGCAGCGTGGAGGAGATGAGGGCGGCGAGGAGCCTGCTGCTGCTGCGCACGGCCGTCGCCATGAAGGAATCGATCTGCAAGGGCTGGGCGGCGGTTGCTGCGTGGCCTATATGAATTGTTGTGATTGAAATGATGAAATCTGATGAATGGAAGTATGGAACTACATGCTTTTTCTCTTTCCATGCCCAAGTGATCAGCTCTCTCACTCATGTGTCTAACTACGCTTTGACAGTGTTGTTCGTCATTTGGCTCCACACCAAATACATCCCTCCCTGTCTAATATTGATTTAAATGTTGTCATAATGGTGAGAAATTGAGCAAAATTTTGCAGCTGCTGATTTTCCACAAACTTAGAAATATTGCATGAAGTCCCCAGTGAAGATGAGAGATATATGAATTCTTGAGGTAGCATTGCTTATGATGGGAAATATTCATATCCAACCATACAACCCAGAATATATAGGAGTTTTACACATATTTGGTGATTTTAGGGTCGACAAATTTCCCTTCCCATTAATTGCATATTTGCATGTTGATACACTGCACATCGAGAAAAGAAATAAACGAAAGAGATCATTCTGCAATACAAGACAGTCCATCTATTCTATCATCCAAGTTGTTAGCTGCATGCGAGCTCAAAGATGGCGCAGCAACGCTGCGCCCAGGTTTTCTAGTTCACATCAAAGTGCTGTCGTCCTCGTGCTGGACGGAGCTGGAATTAATGCTCGATATCGAGTGATGCCGCCGTGGTTGGCGTCTGGACGCCGCCGCCGCCTAGCCCTTGGGTCGTCGTCCTCCCCGCTTCAGTAGACGACGTCGTTGAGCTTGAGCCAGCCGGCGGGGGCCCATCCGTTGCGACGGGCATCTTGGCGGGCAGCCTCGGCGGCGGCGCCTCGAAGCGCAGCGCGTTGAAGGCCTGCCTGATGTTGGGCCGGCGGCTGCGGTCCGGGTGCGCGCACCAGAGCCCGACGATCATCGCGCAGGCCATCTCCCGGCCGTCGAACTCCCCTCCCAGCCGCGTGTCGGCCGCGTCAAGGATGCTCCCGCCGCCGTACGAGTCCCACACCCACTGCACCAGGTGGACGTGGACCAAGTGCCCGTCTTCCTCCTCCCCCACGAGCACTGCCGGCCGCCGACCACAGGCGACCTCGAGGAGGAGGACGCCGAAGCTGTACACGTCCGACTCCACGCTGGCCTTCCCGGCGAGCACGCACTTCGGGTCCATGTACCCGAACGTGCCGGCGACGCCCGTGGTGTGCGACCGCCGGCCGTCGCCGATGAGCCGCGCGAGCCCGAAGTCGCCAAGCTTGGCGTTGAACGACGCGTCCAGCATGACGTTGCTGGGCTTCACGTCCCGGTGCACTACGCGCTGCTCGGCGGCGTCCTCGTGCAGGTACAGCAGCGCGGCGCCGACGCCGAGCGCGACGCGGTACCTGACCGGCCATGTCAGCACTCTGTCCGGACTGTGGAGGTGGCAGTCGAGGCTGCCGTTGGGCATCATCTCGTAGACGAGGAGGAGCTCATCATCGCCACTACCGTGGCACCAGCCGATGAGCTGCACCAGGTTGCGGTGCCTCAGCCGGCTGATGATCCTCACCTCCGAGGCGTACTCCTTCCTCCCCTGCTTGGAACCCTTGGACACCCTCTTGATGGCGACGTGAAGGTCCATCTCCTTGAGGTAGCCTCTGTACACTGACCCGAACCCTCCCTCTCCCAGCTTCTGCTGGTCCGAGAAGTTGTTGGTGGCGACGGCGAGCTCGCCGTAGCGAAACCGCTTTGGCCCTGTGCCTTTCTCGAATTCGTCAAGGATTTTAGCCGGTATCCTCCGTCGCCGGAGACTATGGATCCATATCAGGGAGGCCAGGACGATCAGAGACGCAGCAGCTCCAACAGACAAGCCGATCACGAGCGCTTTCTTGGAAGACGATGAAGATCCTGTAAAGTCGCAAAAAATTCCGCACGTTGCCGCACAGCTTGCACTACATATTCAATATAGGAGCATATCCAGTAAGGTGCCGGTGCCGCAAGAAATACTTACCTGGAGGTGGAGGTGCCGGCATGGTAGACGAGGTTGCAGCTGGTAGACGAGGTATGGGCGGCAGGGTGATGTTGATCGGAAAGCCCACCTGGTAGACGAGGTTGCAGCTGGACCCCTTGATGCAGCCGCCGGTGTTGTTGGGGAACGTTGACCCCAGCTGGGCGATGTAGATGTTGACGCAGCGCGTGCACTCGGTGGGGTTGAGATCCCTCGTGCACTGCGCCAGCCCGTACATCTCCTGCGTGCTCGAGTACGGCGTGGTGTCGTTGGCGATCAGCAGGGGCGAGAGCGCGACGCCGGCGACGAGGTAGCTCATCAGGGGCACCCAGGCCGCGAGCACGGCGTCCGAGGTGACGGGCATCCCGGTGACGCTCACGACTAACGCGGCGTCGAGGTCCGCGGTGGCCGGGATCGGCGCGGCAGAGTACCGGAGCACGCACGCCTCGTACGCCGTGGTCACGTTCCGGCTGCCCGGGCACAGCGTCCTGATCCAAGCGGGCGCGTCGGCGAGGCAGTCGCTGCACTCCGTCGCGCTGCGGTCAGCGAAGCACATGATGAGGCCGAACACCTCGTCGGCGCCCGTCCCGGCGCTGCTCCTGTAGAACCAGCCGTTGTCGCCGGCCGCCGCGGGGAGGGCGGCGAGGAGGCTGTCCAGGTTCTTCTTGTACTGGCTGCTGTCGGTGTAGTTGTCCGTCGTCGAGCAAGATAGCGTACAGAGCTGAGAGATGTTGTCGGACTGCCCAGATGCCATGACGGAGAGCATGGTGACGGCGGCGGCGAGGAGGAGGTGGCCGGAACCCATAGCCGGCAGCTCTCTCTCAGTGGCGCGCCCTGGGACGCCGTTATTCAAACATGCCTTAAGTAAATATCTGCAAAGATTATAAGGTTAAGATTAAGATTCTTAGGAAATCAAATATATGTAAAATTTGACAAACAATTTAATTAGCGGTAAAACTTGGTAATTTATAAGTGTAAATAGGTTTGGTTTTGGTTATTTAATATGTTTCATAATAGTATATGTTTGTAATTTAGACGTCGGTTCTGATGATAATAAATTTGCGCAATCTAAATATAAATTAGAGAGGTTATTTTATATTACCTATCATCATGAGTAACTACTCAAATAAAAAAGTTACAAACACAAATCTAGGAAAGTTCCTTTGAACTCCCAAGCCCGTACCCATTCGATTAGTCGGACGAACTGAGACATATTACAGCACAAGCAGATCTTGATAGATCAGAGATGCATACCTCTCCAAGAATTAAGCAGCCACCAGCGCACGGCCGCCGCGGCTACCAGCAGCTAGAAGAACAGCTAGCTAGCCGACGGCGCGCGGCGGAAAGGATAGATGCGGAAACTGACTGACGAGGGATGTTCACCGAGAGCGAGAGAGGCAGCGGATCTGGTATTCTGGTAGATTATCTACTAACCTCCATAATCACCATAAGTGCACCGCACTGGTGCTTCCTCCTATATTTATACCCGGCTACGGGCCAAGGAAAAATTTTTCGGACGGAAAACACCGGTTTCCGGTAAAATTTTCCGTTTCCGGTTGGCTCCGGAAAACGTTTTCCGGTCAAATTTCGGATTTTCCGTTTTCAAAATTTGAAATTTAAAAAAAATTATAAAAAATATGATAAAAAACTAGAGATTTTTATGAGTTATTTGCACCAGTTGTCATTGAAATCTAACATCAAATAACTCACGAAAAAATTAATAAACGCCTGACCCATTAGTTAATGAGTAAACCCGTTAAGCCTGTTAAGATTTTGGGTCACCCGTTAACCCGTTAAGAGTTTTTAACCCCCACCCATTCCCCCACCGGTCTGGACACGCCGTCGCCGTCTTATCCACTCACACCGAGCACTCTCAGCTCCTCCCCCCACGCAGCTCACCTTGGAAGGTCTTCGCGCAGGAGATTTCGGCCTGTTTGCGCCGGAATCCGGTCAGCACACGCCGAGTTCCGACCGGGAGGAGCAGATTCCGCCTCCCCACGCGCGCCAAGGCTGCGGCCCGTGCGGATTCCGGTGTTTTCCACCCAGTTTCCGGAGCTTTTCGAGCGCGAAACTGTGTTTCCCGAGTGGAAGCCGCTGCTGCGGGCCGACCGGAACTGTGGGTTTGGTGAGTTGATTTTGTGTTTAGATGATTGTTCTTGTGGATCCAAGTAGTTAATGACCTGTAGTGTTTATTTGATACGTACTCAGTTCATATTTGTTCATAGTTTATGAGATATATTATTTTTCCCATGTATTTGGTATGAGTGGAAACATGCATAGGTAAATCTCATGTGCCGAATGCTTCTGACAATACCACCTTGGAAAAAGGAAGACCAAAATTCCTCCAAGTCGGTCTAAAGGAAAAAAAAACAAAGAAGGGGTGATGATGAGGAGGAAATTCTTGGGAGTGAGGATAGCACACCAGAGCCTAGTGATGATACACATGGTGGTGGTGATGATGATGATGACGACGACGACGACGATGGCAATGATGGTGGTGATGACAATGATGATGACGATGATGGTGGTGGAGGTGCTGTTGGGGGTGGGGGTGCTTCTAGTAGTGGTGCTGCTACCGGTGGTATGAGATTTACGGGAGAGACTGACTTCACCCATGCCACACAAGATCGAGATCATGGAGCACCCTCCTCACAACGACGTCCATTAGGTCCATACGATGCTGAGGATGATGGTAGCTCTACCTCTGTCAATTCCACCTACAGCTACCCGTCGGCACCATCGTATGTGTGGCCACTACAACCACATCCGAAGGCTGTCCCTCCGCGTCCTCTATATGGATATCCCCATATGTACTATGAAGGATATATCCCATATGGATCTCCTCACATGTACTATCAGCAATATCCCCCAGGACAAGATCACATCGATGAGGAATGACTACTCATGTATGTGAAATAGAAATGTAAACCCTTAATAAGCCTTTTATTTTATCCAATGTTTATGCTAAAGGGTTCATGCTACTTAGATTTAATTAGTTGTATTTATGTTGTGTTTATTTAGCAAAAGATGTCCTATATATGATCAGTTTGTGCATGCCAATATCGTTGCTATCAATATTTGAATATTAATTTTAGAGTATAGTTTGTGTTAAAGATTTGAGACTTGTATTATTTACATTGAACCTATATTTTATTGCATTTGGATTGTGTTTTGTATTGACATACATATGTTTTATGTCAATTCTATTAATATTTGGTGTGTAAAATATTCATTATGCATTGTGAACTATTATATATAGAGAATTAGATAAAATGTTCTCAAAATATTCAACTATCCTTAACATAATTTGTATTTTCCAAACATTATCATTATTTCCCGGTTGCTTTTCATCATTTTCCGGTCGGAAAGCACCGGTTTCCGGTCGGAAAACACCGAAATCCGGTCGGAAAACATCGAAAAATCAAAATTTGAATTTGAAATCATTTTTCGGTCGGAAAATCCGGAAAAAACCGGAAAACCGGAAATTTTCCGTTTCCGGGAAGGTCCGGAAAACCAGTTTCCGTCGGAAATGTAAACCCTGCTACGGGCTACCGCTTACTTACACCGGTCCTTTTCTGGGTCATTGCTAGTGCCCGCTGGGTCGTTGGCTTATTCGCTTGACTCGAGATGTTAAAGTTGCAGAGGTCTTTGGTTTGGTCTGACTCAATCCACGCGTGGAAACAGGTGTGTGATTTCATAAGTATAAGGCCCTGTTTAATTTTCACCCCCATAAACCCCGTAAAGACAAAATCGCGAGACGAATTTAATGAGCCTACTTAATCTATGATTTGCAACAGTGATGCTACAGCAACTATCCGCTAATTATAAATTAATCATAGATTAATTAGTATCATTAAATTTGTCTCGCGATTTACAACTCATCTGTGCAAAAAGTTTTGTAAACAGACTTCATTTAGTACTTCAAATTAGCAAGATTTTTTCGTAAAAAAATTTTGCGTTTCAACTAAACAGGGCCGCACAAAGTACTCCGTATTTATCTTTATCTACGTTTCTATATACCACATTGAATCCCTCGCGTGGCCACGCCATCGCTTATTCCAGGCCGCACGATCTGCATCATGTAGCCACAATCATTACGTCAAAACGGCTCATTAGTGACGCAGAAACTAACAGCGTCACTAATCAAAAATTTAGTGACACTATGTATTCAGCCGCGTCACAGCCGATTCTTCACGGGTCCGGGGGCGCAGATATTAGTGATGCGTCTTGTTGACACGCGTCACAACTGGTACTCTGTGACGGCTCCTTTCTATGCGCGTCACAAAGGTAATTGCACTAGCGACGGCTCCTCATAAACCGTGTCGCTGGCATAGATTTACATTAGTGACACTGTTTGTCTATGCGCGTCACTAGTACCAGGAACTGTAGATCAGTGACGTGTCTACTCTATCTACATCACTAATGAGTGAGTGGCTTCTATTAGTTCAGAGGCTCCGCTTAGTGACGTGCATGCAGTAAACGCGTCACTGACCCGAAATATTTCTCAAATCCGGTGGAAACCAGTGGCTCGCGTCCGCGCCCCTCCGTCCCTTCTCTTCTTTGCACCCGTCTATGTCCCGAGGTTTCTCAGATCCGGCAGCGTAGATCTCCGATGAAGCTACGAGACGCAGTATGCAGTCGCCGGGCGACGGACACCAGGTGACCAAGTCAATGGCTCCCTTCCTCCCTAGTTCGTGGGACTCGCTCGGGCACCCCTCCCACCCAAATTGCCGTCCCAATCTCTCTCAGATCCTGTCTCCTCTGTCTCAATCTCTCTCAGATCCGGTCGCTCCCAGGGGCCGCAAATCCAGGTGTGTCTTCACCTCCTCACCTCTCCTTCCCTTCCTCCGGTTCTCTTTGCTGGGTCCCCTTCTTCCCGTGGATGGATGCATCTCTCCACCATCCTGCCCCTTCCCCTCCATGGATCTGCTAGCTGATTGAACCAACCATTCAAGATGGTTTTGGATCTTGATTCCTTCATATTCGATGTGCTGCGCCCTAGTTTCATATGCCGGGAGCTGTACTCGGAGGCCAACTTGGACTTGTCCGCGCCCACGAGATTAATTAGGCTGCTATGCTATTATTTGTTCGTTGGGAACATCCTAGAAATCCATCGTTATTGGTTGTGTGGTAAAAAGCCAGTGAAAAGAACAGAATCGCTGAGCTGCTCATATATACTAGTAAACTAAACTAATTAATCATAGTTCTTTGTGTAATTGACTAATTAAACTAATGTTGTCTTACTTTCTTTAATTTTTCCTCTCTGCCTACACGAATTCCATGTGATTAGTAGTTGTTAAATACTAGTGCTCATAGCCTTGTACTAAATAATTTTACCTTGCCATGAATAGTTAGTAAATCAGTCCTTGTAGTATCTATAGGTTGCAAGGTGTATGATGTTGACCGGAGTATACTAGGTCTCTCGCAGGGCCTGTCAACAGAATGTCTAGAACAATATGCAATTTGTTTGTGCATGTTGGCCATTAGTTCATTACTATATACAATATGAGAAAATAATTAACGTTTGGAGAAAATTCATCTTTTTCTTTGCCATTGAGCAGGTCTGTATTTGTTTTGTATAACTTGGCTATGCCGACTTCCTATTGATTGCTGAGAGTGAAAGCTCCTGAAACTGAAACATAATTTTATTTTAGGTGATTGGTGCTTTAGACCCGGTAATAAGCACTAGTGTGTTCCACGGTCACAGGTTTGGAGTTATGCGTCGCCACACCAGTTCTGGCTCTTTCTGTTCATTTGCTGGATGGAAAGAGCAGTTGCGATTCTGTCAAGGTGAGATGTCCAAGGAGATCATTTCTGCTTTTCTTTTCTAATGATTTACCTCATGGATCAGCTAGGACCTAATGAAGTGCTATTAATTGCCTTATGTGATCTTTAGTGTAGAACCTGATTATGGAGTTGGTAGTCTTCACCATGTTGCAGCCAATTGATGAATATAATATTATATTGTTTTTGTCCTCTGTCCTAAGTATGGAGTCTTTGGGTTCACCCTGCAACTCTCCTATAGTATCCTCTACATGAAAAAATTTGCAAGACAGCTTTATATATTTTCTTCCCTAATAAATTTTCCAAGGCTCACAGCCAAGCTTAAAAATCCTCCTGAATAAAAAAAAACGAGCCCCGCGGGGAACAGCCCCCGGGTTTTCATTAAGAGGAAGAACCACATTACGGGGCTCGGAAAACCCCCCCGAACCCTAGCAAAGCTAGCGAGGGGGATTTTTATTTTAATTCGTCCCAACGAGGGATCGAACTCGCGACCTCTTGGTGCCAAAGAGACTTGCCTTCCATTGGACTACAAGCTCCTTGGCTAAATCCTCCTGAATACCTGAACTATTACATTGGATAGCTGCATCTGGTTGTGAAATAACTAGATTTTAATAATCAGTTTGCAATAGATAATGCACATTCTCTAAACTGTTGAATCAGAAAGGTTCTTCTTCAATGTACGAACCATAAAGATATAGACCTGCTCTGATGATCCATTTGTTTCTTGATTTTCAGGGCAATGGTGTAGAACTGTACATAATAACAGAGCATGGCTATTGATGTTATTGATATTTGGCATGATATACGATCAAATTGCTAACCAAGGTCTTGTTGCCCTTCTTTTCTTTGCGAATCTTAGATTTTGGAGATTTTATACAGTCCATATGCTAGATTTCTCATTTTTCAGATGGTTGACTCTGGTTTATCTCTGTTTTTATAGTAGTCTTAAACTACAGGTTGTAGAAATAGTTTCATTCACGTTTAAATGTGAAGTGTGTTTTCAAATACTTTCACACCCTCACATAATTTTTTAGGAAAATTAAGTTGTTCCTTGTTCTAATGAGCATCACACTGCCAATGTATATGGTCTCTCTAATGAGCATCACGCAAATATTGGCTTAGAACAAAGAACAAGTGCATGATTTGTTTTTCATAGCTATAATTAAGTACATGAAAACATATACCATGTTGATATGAATCGGGTTCAATTTTGAGTTGCCATTATGTATATCCCTTGAAATATTAAATTTGGTTATTTATCTTGTATTTTGTTTTACAAGATTAAGTTGCGCTGAATTTCACTTCACTTCTCAGTAGATTGTACACAGTCCATATGTTAGATTTATATTTTCTTATAAGGTTGACTCTGATTCATATTTATAATCAATATACTTATTGTTTCCTTCCCTTGCAGGTTTGAAGTTTGGGGGTCTATATAATCAATATGTAGTAAAAAACCATGCGTGCTTGTTACGACAAGTTCTGTGCAGTTGTCTTAGAACTATAGTTGGTCACATTTCAAAAACCATAGTTGAAGGTAGCACTTCTGTGTGTGTAGTCTTAGAAAAGTTGATGTTAAATGGATCTGAGAGCTACTTTGATGATTCAGATGTAAACCTGTATCTATAATTGATCAGACGTGTATGTGTAATTGTTATGTTTACAAAATCTGTGTAAACCTCCCACTTGAAGCACGAGTCGTCGATAGCCGCCGCCATTGCTCTCTCTCTCTCTCTCTCTCTAACACTACTTCTGATCAATGGATCAATGCCTGCAATTTATAGTGGCTCCGGGCACTGTGCCGAGCGATGATTCAGGAGTGATTGGAGGGGATGGATTGGACCAGAAACGGAGATGGTCGTCAGTCAGGTAGTGGCGGGTTATCCGAACTTTTTCTAGTGCGGTGGTCACGCCAGCGTAGAGATCGGGCGGCACCGCACCGGCCGGCGGTTTGGCACCGAGCGCGGCCACAGAGTGGCAGAGGTTTTTTTTATTTTTATATTTTTTATTTTCGTTTTTTACAAAAATATATTTTCGATTTGAAAATTTACATGAATATACCCTGGCCGCCCCGCTGCCGGGCGGCTGGGACCTGGCCGCCCGGCAGCCGGGCGGCAGGGGCTTATCTATAAAAAAAATAGACAAAAATTTGTGCCGAGGTCCCTGGAGGACCGGCCGCCCGGCAGCGGGGCGGCCAGCCCTCCAAGCCGCCCGGCGGCGGGCCCTGGCCGCCCGCCTGCGGGGCGACCGGCCCCCCAACCCTATATAAGGTGTTGGCTGCCCCTCACCCCCTCATTTGCCTCACTAAAAATCCAGAAAAAAAGAAAAGAGAGGGAGGGAGGGAGAGAAGGGGTGAGGGAGAGGCAAAGCGGCGAAGTCCTGCCGGATTTTCAAGCCGGCGACTGTAGGTAATTAAAATTTTCTACATTTTATAAATAGATTATGTTGTAATTATTTTTTTGAAACAGTAGATTAGCAATCAGTTTAATTATTGTTAAGAGTGATTAGTGGTACATTTAGGTGCAGTTACTTATAGTGATTAGCGTTGATATAGTACATTTAGTGTTAGATTTAGTATTAGAAAATACTAGAAAATTGTTAGAGAAGTATTAGAAAATCAAAAAAATTGCAAGATAATATTAGAAAATTATAGAAAATGTTAGAAAATTATAGAAAATGTTAGAAAATTGTAGAGAATGTTAGAAAATTGTAGAAAATGTTAGAAAATTGTAGAAAATTATAGAAACTATTTTGTTGAAACAGTAGATTAGCAATAAGTTTAATTATTATTAGAACTGATTAGTGGTACATTTAGGTGTAGTTAGTTATAGTGATTAGCGTTGATATAGTACATTGGCAATCTAATTAATTAATCTTAAAAATTGCAAGATAATATTAGAAAATTTATAAAATGTTAGAAAATATTATAAATTATTATAAATCGTTAGAAAATCTTAGAAATTATTTAGGAAATATAAGGAACTATTAGAAATATTTAGATGTGTGTGATTGTATTGTATTGTTTTGATCTTACGTGGTAGGTATGGCCGGGGTTACTCCTGCGTTGATGGACCCAACAATAGACTCGGGTCACCGGTCCTTCCTTGCGAAGATTCAGCACCAAGAACTAAACGTGCTGCGTCGACGTCCACCTGCAGAGTTGGTTGCTGTAGACCCACGATGGGTGCCCAGGTGATATGTCGTCTATTTTCTGTTTTTATCCGTTATACATTTCGTTATATAATATATTAACATTTGTGCACTGTATGATGCAGGCTGAGTGAGGCAGGTCTTCTCATTGTGGCTCGTCTTGCTGAGAGTGCTTTGGTGAAGCTAGACAGGTCTCTACTTTCAGCTCTCGTTGACAGATGGAGACCTGAGACACACACGTTACACCTCCCTTGTGGGGAGGTGGCACCGACCCTGCAGGATGTTGCGATGCTGCTTGGTCTTTCTATCACCGGAGACGTTGTCGGGCTCCGTGTGGTACCTTCTACGTGGCTGGATGATCTTGTGGAACGTTTTGCAGGTGTTGCCACCACGATTGATCCTGAAGATTTCAATGAGCACCCACAGTCGAAAGGCCCTTCCAAGTCATGGCTCCTACAGTTTCAGGTACAATTTCGTACAAAACGATGTGTTGATGTATTTTATGGCTTTGAAATAACTCATGTGTTTCTTATTCTCAATGTTCGTACTTTATTACAGCCGGATCTGTTGGCAGCCGATGCTGATGAGTACAGCGTGACTAGATCACTCGAGGCATACCTGTTGTGGTTGTTTGGGTACATCATGTTCAACAACTCACACGGCCACTGTGTGGATAGGGTGCTTCTGCCCTACGCACAGGAGATCGCCGATGCAGATGAGGATGCCATACCCTTATATAGTTGGGGTTCATCGGTTCTTGCATGCACATATCGTGGACTCTGCAAGGCATCACGGCAGAATGATAGGAATGCTGTCCTAATGGGGTGCCCAATTCTGCTACAACTTTGGTCTTACGAGAGGATTGCTATCGGTCGTCCCATGATTGACCAGTCACCGTACACGCCGGATATGTACGGTGACACGGAGGATGACAGACCCACCATAGGGACTCTTTGGTACTCTCGACAGGTATGGACCCGATAAAATTTATATTCTATGCATACTATGGTCATACATTATTCCCTCAATATTTTTCTTATAGACACATAATTTTTATTATTGCAGAAAACATGGGCACATGTACAGATCTGGCAGTCTTATCCTGAGTTTGTTGCCGAATTTGATCGATTGACCCCAGAAGACATTGTGTGGGAGCCATACTGTCCTTCGGCTATAGCCGCACGTGCACTGCTTGGGATATCTTCGGTGTGCACACAGGACCAGGGCCTATGGATGACTACTGCAGTTTTGGTGTACGACATTACACTTGAGGCCCACTGCCCGGATAGAGTCATGAGGCAGTTCGGTCGACGCCAGTCTTTCCCTGTGTCTTCAGCGTTGGATCGTGTTCAGCGCCACAATCATAGGTAACAAAAATGTATGAGCACCCATGTACTAAAAACGTGAAACTAATTTCTATTTAACGTGCAGTTTATCAAGGGCCGGACATCCTTTCTCGACAATGTGGGTCACTAGATTACAACCATTAGTGGCTGCGCAGGATGATGCAAGCGAGCAGTTGGCTGAGGATACCGGTCCACACACTGAGCCTTCGTTTCGGGCGTACATAACCTGGTACGAACCGAAGACTCGTTGTCGTTTGACGTATGTTGAAATGCATCCACAGCCGCATGTTGCGACTTAGCAGGATCGCTATGCACGACACAGGGATGAGGCATTAGCTAGGGCGGTGAGTAAATGTTGACGGCATTTTCGATCTTTTAAGATTTCTATACCCAGTTTACCTCTATGCCACATGCTGGAGGGACTTTAGGTAAATATGTGGTGCATAATTTTATTTGCTTATGTTTTATGGTCGAAGGCTCATACGTTATTATTTATACTCAGGATCACAACAGTTCACCGGAGCGGGGCCGTCTTCGTATCACCCTATGCCGCCACTAGGAGGATATGAAGGAGTTTCTTCCTATCCACCACCACCACCTCCAACACAGGGTACGTACAATAATTTGTACGGAATTGCATTCACCTATTGAATACTGCTTAATTTTTTTTTGTGATCTGTAGGGTGGTCTGAAGACAACGACGCGGCCTCCTTGGACGACTTTACACGGTTGTTTTCTATGCCTGCCCAGGACGATGATCCCAGCTTGCATACACCTGTGGCTCTGTTACGCCGTCCTGCCAGAGACGTGAGGCCACGGGAACGTCATAGCTACCCTACAGATCACGTACACGCACAACGTAAGAGAGGTCGGAATGGTAGGGGTGGTTAGTTGTTGGCACTTATTTCTCTAATGTTATTATGGACTGTTTCGACTGTTCGGATTATGCTTGTTTATGATTGTGGTAGTTTACTTGTCATTTGTTTCTATAGATATTATTGATGTGAACTTGTTATGTTTGTGGGTTCCATAATGCTCGTGAAATAAGAGAAGTTCTTGCGAATTTTTTCCGTGATTTAATGAAGGACAAGTTAGGTGCGGGAGGAGTTAGCGGCCGAGATCCCCCTGACGATGATGACGACTACCGCATACAGAGTAAACTTCGTGACACGCTCGTATAGCTCAAAATAGGGACCATAGTGTATCTAGCTACGAGTACGAGATCACAGGTTGCCACTGCTCAGCACGGCGATCACGGGTTTCCCATATGTCGCATTGTTTGCCCAGACAAACGTGACAAAAGACGACAGCCCAATAGCAATGCCCTTTCACCATTTCAAAAAGATGTGACAACACGGCAACCACACCAGCTCACCTTCAAAGCAGTCTCTCGGGCGAGGACGACGGAACTGTCATTCTACAGCGAAGGTCTGTGGCGTGTAGTGGGGAAGGCGGCATCTAGGCACGATCGACCGAGCGGCAGCGATGCAGTGCTGTGAGTCTGCATGCACTCCGGGTATCAGACCTTTGTGCGCCTATAAATACTCCGAAGTTTGTGAACTCCCAGCAGCACTCAAACACCAAAGCTCAATGTATACCCAATATCTGGAGGTGGGTCTAGCGGGAAGAATTACTACGGTTTTGGGAAAGGAAAAGGGGGAAGAAAGGGAGACCCCATAATAAGGGAGGGGCCTCTTGGACCTGATTACTTTCCGGAACCAGTGTTTGAGTTTCCGCCACAGCACAAGAGTGAATTTACCAATGAAACTCCTCTTCGACAATACGATAACCGTAGAGAACCGTGGCCAAAATACAGACATGGTGAGGACTGCTTAGTGCTGATGTGCACCGACGGGATGGATGTCAGTCGGCGTTTCTTCAAATGCCCACACGCATGGGTAATACTCGGTTATTTTATTTCTTTATCTTCATTGAGACACCTTGCATGAAATTTATTTTGTAGTCTTCAGATGCTCCAGAAAACTGTGGTTTTACCAGGTGGGTCGATCCTGCACCAATTGATTCAGTTCAGGAGTTCATCGAGTACCTCCAGATAAAGATCTTTGATCTGGAATGCAAGGTGAACCATTACGAGGAAGTGAACGAGAGTAACAAAGACGACGAAGATAATGATACCAGCAATGCTACCGCTTCACAGGATGAACCATGCACTATTCCTTACTGCAACTGCCCTTGTCACAAGAAGAAGGGCCTTGCCCCTACGGCACCACCGCCTGCACCACCTGCAATGGGTGGATACTGCGGAGAAGGCTCAACGCAGTTTGCTACGTGGGGGTACGGCTACTAGGACTACCTAGTGCTAGTGACATGCTGCATCGTTGTGTTTGTTATATTTTTTTAAATTACCAAGGCATGTTAGCTTAGTTCAGAATCTGTTTACCGTAGTTGCAACGGGTTCTGCAATGCCACTGCATGTCTGATGTGTATTTCATTAACGTTGTATTATGATGTAATTCCTATGATTTACATTGTGTAATGCAGTTTTTAGTTCTTAATTCTTACCGTTATATTTGATGTGTGGTTCACAGTATTCTAGTCTCCTGAAAAGGTCTGAAAATATTAAAGGCAAGTTCGAAGATACACTAGATTGCTTGTGCGTGCGTGGCACCTCGGCGCCGTGATTTGTGGCGCCAAGACGGGATATCTCGGCGCCGACCCTCAGGGTCTATTTCTGCAAAAAAATATAAAAAAGGCACATACGTGAAATTCTTTCGCGAAAAAGGCTAAATTTCAAAAATTATGGCCGGCCGGCCCCCAGAGACCTGCGCGCAATTTTCTCCGCAAAATTTTTTTCAGAAATACCCCTGCCGCCCGGCTGCCGGGCGGCCGGGGTATATTCCTGTAAATTTGCAAATCGAAAATATATTTTTGTAAAAAACGAAAATAAAAAATAAAAAAATAAAAAAACCGCCCGAGTGGCAGGCTAGCTGAATTTCTGGGCGTCCACGTTCTGCTTCACTTGGTGCCCCGGCGCCGGACATTCGGACAAGGCTTGATTTTTCAGCGGCAGGTCGACACGTTCGGTTAGGCCGGGGATTGGGGCGGCGGCGGCGTGCGTTGACGAACTGATGAAAGGTGCCAGGCGGGCACGTCGAAGTGGAGTGCTCTTAGTGCAAGGGCGATTGGTCGCTGGATTCGGTAGTGGGGGTGGCGTTTGTTCACACTTGACGCTGGTGTGTGGCTGCGGCTTTGTTCGTCGCCGGTTATTGGCTGGTGTACGTGGTGAGAAGGGGTTTTTTCTGAACGTTTCTTAGACTATGTCGAGGTCGGAAACCACTTGTCTGCGTGACGACAGGTGTAAATCTGTTATTGTGCGAATGGGCACGTTTATGATCCAGAATGAATGTCGAAGGAAGAAAAAAAAAATACAAACTTAGTTTGACGTGTAGTTATCGATTTACTCTTCCTGCACTTGGATAAAAACTCAAAATTTGATTTTTTTTTTCTATACAATTATTCTAATTAAATCCTATTATTTACTTGTTTGCGACAAATGTCCAAATGGACCACAAAAATGGCTTCATTTCATTTTTTCAAATTTGAAATTTGGAAAGCCACATTTTTGTTTCCTTTGAAATACGATGACACAAATAAATAAAGTTAGTACCTTGTATCGCGCGTATGTAGGAATGCAAGTTAGATAATTTTTAGGTCATTGGGTCGATCCAAAAAAATTAATAAAATGAACTAGAATGGCATTATGTATAAATAATTTGAGAGGAGAAATGAACTAGAGTGTCATACCATTATAATTAATTAACTAATCCAAAGTATCATTGGTTACCCACTTGCATCCTTAATCGTATGTATTTCTTAGAACAACTAGGAAAGTAGCAAGGATTAGCAATAGAAAAATATTTTTTTGAAAGAACAATAGAAAAATATTCACTGGAATAAACACATACAAACTTAATAAGAAATGCAACAATGAAGAAGAGCACCTAAATCTACTCCCTTTCTTTTCATAACAGAATCTTGGGATATGGTCGTATGTCAAAAACAAAGGCTGCACACATCATATAGTGTGCGCTCGAATTCAATCATAATCATTCGTCCTTTTGGATGATTGCTTACCAGCTTCCTTGTGGTGAGCCAAGCATCAGGATGGTTGCATATCCCCACACAAATCCTAGCTTTGCCAAGCGGTGTGGTACTAATTAATCAAATGAACGCCCAGGCTCGGGGCCCAACAGGCAAGAACTGTTCCACGGGTTATAGTAGGCCTAACGGCCCAAAGCTAACTAAACCCGTATCTTGATCCGTCTAAGGGCCTGTTGGCTTTAGCTGCAGTTTTTGAGTTTTTGTGACAGGGAACATGTCCAGTGGAAACCACAATTTTTATGAAAAATTCGTGCAAATCACGATAAAAAAATTGTCTAAATTCACCAAAAAAATCACACATATAGATGATATGATGATACACAACCTTGTAAAATATCTTGTCCAAACTCGACTTCGTTGTTAGAAATTTGTTATTTTTATATCTCACAAATGAATTCAAGTTTGGACAAGATATTTAACAAAATTGTGTATTATCATATCATCTACATATGTGATTTTTTTGATGAATTTAAATGACTTTTTTGCCGTGGTTTGTACGGGTTTTCACAAAGGGTGCGGTTTCCACAAGATATGTTCCCTTTCTGACAAGCTGTTGCTGCTGCCTTTTTGTTATGAAAATCTACTACTAACTTTTAAAAGATGTGTTTTGCTTTCTGGGTTCAAAAATCTAAAAAATTGAGCTTTCCAGCTTTCCATATAAATTCAGTTTTTCTTGACTTCCAGCTTTGCAGAGCTGCATGAGACATTCACAGTTTGTTTCAGCTTCTGGCTTTTCACGCTGAGAAGTTTGTAGGAACCTGAAACAAACCGGATCTAAATATACTGACATGATGTTTATAGTCATTTTCATACTAAGCCAAATAATTTTGAGATGATTCAAGAGACAACTCTTATAGTGTATTAAGATATTATTCAAAGTGTCCCGACTTTTCTAGATTATATCCAAACCATTGGCTAGCAAATTGACACCATTATTCATTTGCCAAATTAATTTTGCAAATGGGGAATAGTGTCAAATTGAAGCACAGTGCATCCCTGCCGAATTGCAGGAAACACCCTAGTGTTGATAGCTAAAATTGGCACCAACCGGTCTGACCGAGCGGTCTGACCGGTCGAGGCACTGTGGCCTGTCCCGTAGGGACCGACCGGTCTGACCGATAAGTCCGACCAGTCTGACCGGTCTAGGAGGAGTCCGAGTCAATTAAGGATTTTGGTAGATCTAGATCTGTAATGGGGATTTCTTGCGGGATAAATCCACCCCACCCTATAAATATAAAGGGTCACGGCCGATTGAGGTTATCTAATTGAACAAAATCAATACAAACTCTACTTTTGATCTTTTTTCCAAACTCTAGCTTTTCCAACCTCCGTTTGTTGTTCTTCCTTCGTCTTCATGACGTCTGAAGGCGTTCTAGTTGGCCTGCCGATCTTAGAACAATCTTACGTGCGCCTACCCTGACGGGGTCCCTCCCGGGTTAGCGTTCGTCGGCCGTCGCCGATTCTCACCGGTGACCGGTCTGACCAGTCCCCTAGACCGGTCTGACCGCTCCACGCAGGAAGAGCTGCATCGAGCTCTTTCTCACGCCGCACGATCTAGTGCGTTTGTGTGTTTATCCTGGTTAGCAAAACCGATCTAATCTACTCCGAATAAGATGAGCTCTAATGCCGAGATTGACAAGGACAACATCATCCCGGCGACATACGAGCATCTTGTTGAAGATGTCCGCCTGGTGCTGGAGGAGCTCAAGAAGAAGCGTGATGAAGAAGATCTACTAGCGGCGCTTGCAAGCATCAATGTCGATCGACGCGGCAAAGTCACCAAGATCAAGGAGATCGACTTCGCTTCTACCTCCACATATGCATCTACTGAGGTAACACCTGCTGCAACTGCTCCACCTTCTGGTGTTACTATAGAACAAATTCAGAAATTGCTAGCTGAGGGTGATGTTTATTGTGTTAATTGGCTTAGCTCTAAGGAAAGAGAATCGACTGGTAAGAAACCAGAGACAGCCGATGAACCTTCATCTGTTTCTACTTCTGAATTTTATGTTCCTCAACTATCGGCAGCATCTCCTACGAGTCAACCTCAATATGGGATGCCGATGAATTATTTCAGTGGTCAAACTGTGACACCTACGTACACTGATCCCATTATGAGTATTTCTGGTTTGGCCAACATTAGCCGAACAAACGAAATTGTTTCATACATACCACTAGAACTTCTCAGGAACTCAGTGCCACACATCGGTCCTATCTCCGATGAGATGTTCGACCGATATGTGCAGCGTTGGCAAAACCGCCAGAGACTAGTCAGACCGGTTTACCAGTCCGGTCAGACCGGTTCCCCCCCACCGGTTCGACCCGTCGTACCGACCAGTCCATCCGGTCAGTTTGTCCCCAACCAGTGTGAAGTATCTACATCCGCGCAGCCAAATTCCTCTAGTAATTTTGACAAAGCGCTTGCTGATTATAAGAATGATTTGGCTAATTTACTTAGAGACAGTTTTGGAGTGGATGTTAGAAGCAAAACTCGCACATATCAAAAGCCGTATCCTACTTCGTTTGACTCGGTTGCATATCTCGCTGGTTTTAGGTTGCATGAATTTGTTAAATTCAGTGGAGAAGATACTAGGAGTACTTTTGAGCATATTAGTCAGTATCTTGCCCAATTAGGAGAAGCTGGTTCAATAAACGAGTTAAAAGTGCGCTTGTTAAAAGTGCACTTTTTCTGTGGGCATGATGAGCTTAAATTGTCTCACTTGACATCGGTTAGACAATCGCGTGATGAATCTGTCAATGATTACATAAGACGATTTCACGATACAAAAAACTGATGCTTTAGTGTGTATATTGCAGAAAAAGATCTAGCTGATTTGGCTTTTAATAGGCCTGCTAATGGGGTTGAACCCACCCCAAATCCGCCCCTATCCATATTTCAAGAGCACTAACTACCACCCGCCCCGACCCACCCCGTCGGCCCAAAGCCCCAACCCGCCCCAACCCGAAGTCACGATGGAAGATGATATGCGACTTACGTGCCGATCTACTACCATAGCGCCCCAACCCGTCCCAACCCGTCTATGTCGTCAACCCAACCCGCCCCAACCCATTTCATAGTGTCACCCGTTTCCACCCATCCAATAGTACCCGTATTAAAACCCACCCAAAAAACCCATCAAACCCCGCCCCATTAGCAGGAGTAGCTTTTAATGGCTTGCACTCTCATATTAAAGAAAGATTAGAGGGCTATGATTTCTTTACTGTTACTCAGGTGCATCAAAGAGCTTTGGCTATAGAAAGCCGAAGCAAAGAATCTCAAGAATCACATAGGCATCATCGTTCTAGTGTACATGCTTTAGATTGTACTTCAGATTATTCGGACGATGAGTCTAATGATGTATATGCTGTTGAGTTTGTTTGGCCATCTCAAGCCAAACCGTTTACTTGTTCTGTTCTTAAGCCGATTCACAAAAATCGGCAAGACGAAAAATTTACTTTTGATGTAGCCAAGTGCGAAAGAATATTTGATGAATTATAGAGGCTAGATGTCACAAACTGTACCGCCGCTTGAAGAGTTGAAGCGGTGAGCATATTGCAAGCTCCATAATACTTTTTCACATGCTACTAATGATTGCAATGTGTTACGTAGACAAATTCAATCGGCCATTAATGAAGAACGATTGGTTATTCCTAATATGCAAGTTGATCAGAATTCTTTTCCAGTGCATATGTTGGAATTGAATAATCCTAAAGTGCTAGTTCGGCCGAGTCAAGCCGAATCAACCAAGGAGAAAAATGTAGTCATTGGTGATGAAAGACCTGAAAAGAAGCTGGCATTGAAAACCCTTCAAGACGCAAAAACACTCGGGGGGCAAGACAAGAAGAAGAAGGCCGACAACAAGTCGACCGATCTGACCGGCCACAACGACGGTCTGACCGGTTTGACTGGTCTGACCGGACATGGGACCGGTCTGACCGGTGCGTCCAGTAAATCTGGGAACTCCTCCAAAATCAAGACAAGGACGAGTTTTAAGGAACTCTTGGCCAAATATGAGAAGGAATGGAGTGCTCAGAGACAGAAGGGGCGATCAAACGAAGTCAAGGGTACATAATCATCGTCAAAACATCAAAAGCAATCGAGTCAAGGTAACTATACTTCATCTAGTAGACCGATTGCTCCATGGTATTGCTGGTATCCTTACTTTTACACACCCATGGATTATAGTAGGATGCATATGCATTCATATTATATTCAATATCCTCCTATGTATCCAAATCATGCATTACTACAAAGACCGATTGTTGCTAGCAATAATCTGGTCAAGCAAAATGTTGATTGCAGCAAGGAGGATGAGAAGAGCAAGAAGCAAGATTCAAAGTATTTACAAGGAGGATGAGAAGAGCAAGAAGCAAGATTCACAGTATTTACAGTCGAGGTGCTGTCCCTCAGGTTTGTCTTATACTCAGAAGCGAAGGCTGCAACGTATGCGCAAGAAGGAGGCAATGGAACAACAGGTGGAAGCCGTGCCAAAGATGTCACAACAATGAAGATGGTGTGGCGGCCCAAACAAGTTGTTTCAACATCGACTTGATTAGAGTAAGTTATAGCCGATAATTACTTATCGCCCTTAGCACAAATAATGACCGATATAATGATAATCATCGCCCTTAGACAATTTTAACTCAGAAGAATGTTTTTTGGCAAGCAAGCTTTACCAAAAAACAGTGGTGCATATGTTGGCAGCCAAAATTGGCACCAACCGGTCTGACCGATCGAGGCACTGTAGCCTGTCTGGCAGGGACCGACCGATCTGACCGGTCTAGGAGGAGTCCGAGTCAATTATGGATTTTTATAGATCTAGATCTATAATAGGGATTCCTTGCGGGATAAGTCCACTCCACCCTATAAATATAAAGGGTCACGACCGATTGAGGATATCCAATCGAACAAAATCAAAACAAACTCTACTTTTTACCTTTTCTCCAAACTCTAGCTTTTCCAACCTCCATCTGCTGTTCTTCTTTTGTTTCCGCGACGTCTGAAGGCGTTCTAGGTGGCCTGCCGATCCTAGAACAACCCTACGTGCGCCTACCCTGACGGGGTCCCTCCCGGGTTAGCGTTCGTCGGCCGTCGCCGATTCTCATCGGTGACCGGTCTGACTGATCCCCTAGACTGGTATGACCGCTCCACACAGCAAGAGCTACATCGAGCTCTTTCTCGCGCCGCATGATCTAGTGCGTTCGTGTATTGATCCGTAAAAGACGTCAACACCTATCTAGTACAAAAGATTTCTACGCTGGCACCCATGGATGCTCCCATTCACCATCTTCATTGCTGGCAACTCCACTCATCATCAGTCGCCGGAGCCCGGTTGAATCCACCTTGCCTCGCCAAGGCACCTTAGATTATGTCGAAGGAACATCGATGTCCTATTGATGGGGAAGGGAGAAGAAGAATTCATCCATCGCCACACAGCCAACATGTTGTCTCCTCCCCTCCAAAGCCGATGAGGCTGCCGAAGTGGAGAAATTGCAGAGTCAAAGCCGTTCTATATGCCATATCAACATTTTTGATGACTTGACATGATCATTATGAGGAGAGAGGAAAGAGAGTTTCATGAGATGAGAGGAGACCCTCCAAAGCCGATGAGGCTACCGAAGTGGAGAAATTGCAGAGTCAAAACCGTTCAATATGCCATATCAACATTTTTGATGACTTGACATGATCATTATGAGGAGAGAGGAAAGAGAGTTTCATGAGATGAGATGAGAGTTTCATCCCAAAAAAACCCATGTTTTTGAAAACTGGTCTAAGGTAAGGAAAAAAAAGCTAAGCACATCATTTAGTGTGCTCCATGACCATCGTAATCATATAATCAATATTGATGATTGCTTACCACAGTTACCTCGTGGTGAGTCAGCTGTTACGGCCTTGCTTATGTCCATATAAATCCTACCTTTGCCGGGCGATTTGGTACTATCGTTTTTGTTCCATTTTTTTTTGGTACAAAGGAAACGGCGTCGTTTATACTAAACTAAGCAGGCTCGTGGCCCAACAGTGCAGCATATTGTCCCACGGCCTGTTGTAGGCCAGGTTTAAATAATCCAATTTCATGATCCATTAACTTGTTATATACGTGTACTAAAGTGCCAAGATTTGGGGAGTTCCAGTGAGTTGTGGCCCCACGTGGGACCCACGCACTGTTTATGCGGGTCCCATGTGCTATTTAGGCGGGCCCACGTACTATTTAGGCGGGACCCACATGGGACTCAAGTACTATTTAGGCAGGACCCACGTGGGACCCACGTACTATTCAGGTGGGATCCACCTAGGACCCACGTACTATTAAGGTGGGATCTGCGCACATTGTTTGGTGGAGCCTACGATTCTATTAAGTGGGTCTATCTTTCAAAAAAAATATCTTCTTTCCATTATTTGACAATATAAAATATATTTAACTATTTTCTACATATAAAAATAATAATTAGACTTCGTATACTACTTTATATGTGACAGTCCTACTATTTTTTGGGTTTCGCTTTCACTTCGTAGTGGGACCCACGTGCTGTTTATGCAGGTCCCACATACTATACAAGTGGGACCCATGTACTATTTAGGCGGGACCCACGAGGACCATGTACTATTCAAGTGGGACTTGCGCACATTGTTTGGTGGAGCCTACGGTTCTATTAAGTATTATTTGACAATATAAAATATATTTAACTATTTTCTACATATAAAAATAATAACTAGACTTTGTATACTACATTCATATGTGACAGTCCTATTTTTGGGTTTCACTTTCACTTCGTAAACTCACAAAATATAATTGAACTATTCATTCATTAGTAATCTTACTTTTTTCCCTACAAAAAATAATAATTAATATAACCCAATCCATCAACTATACCTATTAATGCAAAAAAACAATTTCTAAGGAAAAAATATCTGTACCTCTACATTAAAATGCTTGAGATTAGCGCGCTCTCAGACTCTGAGCTACTATATCGCTTCACTAAAACTTATAAATTTGATTTAATACATCGATGGTACTATACATATACTAAAGCTCCAAGATTTGGAGCAACCGCATGAGCCGTGGCCCCACGCGGGACCCACAAACTGTTCATGTGGGACCCATGTGGGATCCACACACTATTCATGTGGGGACCATGTACTATTCATATGGGACCTGCGCACATTGGTTGGTGGGACCCACAATTCTATTAAGTGGGCCCCTTATCCTTTTTAAAAAATATTGTGCTTCTTCCATTATTTTAAAATACAAAATATATTTAATTATTCTTTGTATATGAAAATAATAACTAGATTTTGTATACCACATTCACATGTGGTAGACCTACTATTTTATACTTTGTTTTCACTTCTCAAACTCACAAAATATAATTGAAATGTTCATTCATTGCTAATCTATAAACTACACTAAAAAAGTAGTAAATTTCTAAAAAAAATTATATGTACTTCTGTACTAAAAGTTTGGAATTGGAGCGCTCTCAGACTCTAAACTACTATATCTATTTATTGTAACTTTTAGATTTGATTCAATAGATCAATGTGATGTTGCTTTGAAGGAATAGTAATTTCCTGTTATTACTTTAGATCAAAATTTTTTTAGTATAGACACGCATAGGGCGCCAGTTTTCTCAATTTTGTGGCCACGAACTGAAATCCTGCCTGTCACTCGGGTGAGTTTTTATTTTCCTAGTCAATCGATTATTTTATTTATCTATCTGGGCCATGCACGCTTGCCACCCAAGCCCAGCAGGGGAGAGACTGCTGCCGGCCTGCACGAATAAAAAGCCTGGCGGGCTAGACGTGGATGTGGGCCATTAGCGTGATAGATACGCCCCATAACAGAGAGGGTAAGTGGTATGGTTTGGGAAAAAAAAATTATTCCCTCACCGGTCGGTCCGGTCAAGCTCCCATTCTCTAGCGGTTTCGCATTTCGAAAAGAAACTACTATTTCAAAGCCGTGGCGGAGAGAGACCCGTGGCAACGCGGCAGCGGTCGGTGCGGCGGACCCGCAGTGGAGGAGCGGTGGCGCGGCGGATGCACGGAAGAGGGGCGGCGGGCATATCGAAGTGGATCGGAGTGCTCTTTGTGTCAGGGTGATTGGTCACTGACGCGTGAGGCTGCGGCTTCGTCGCCGGTTATTGGCTGATGGTGTACGGGGTGAAAAGGGGATTTTTCCTGAACGTTTCATGGATCGTGTCGATGTTGAAAACCACTTGTGTGCAGTAACGAAAGGTGTAAATGTGTGATTGTGCGAATGGGCTCGTTTATGGTGCAGAATGAGTGTCAAAAGGGGGAAAAATGTAAACATAGTTTATTTGACGTGTAGCTATCGATTTACTTTGCCTATTCTTCAAGGAAAAACTCAACTTTTGATTTTTTTTCTTATATACAGTTATTCTAATTAACTCCTATTATTTACTTGGTTACGACAAAGGTCCGAATGGACCAAAGAATGGCTTCATTTGATTTTCCAATTTGGAATCTCGAAAGCTACATTTTTGTTTGCTTAGCGTATAAATAGAAAAGTATGATGTCACAAATAAATCAAATAAAGCTACTGCATGCCACGAACTTTGTACTGTATGTATCCTTAGAACATCTAGGAAAGTAGCTAGGATTAGCAAGAATAGAAAAATATTCACTGGAATAGACACATACAAACTTAATAAAAAAAATGCAAAAATGAAGAAAGGGCAACTAATCTACTCTGTCTTCTGTATACTAGAATCTTGGGACATGAATAAGTATGTCGCTATACGTGTGAAAATTGACATGATACTTGTGGGGAAAAAAGGCTAAACACATTAGAATTTCAAGTATAATCATTAATCCTTTAAGGTGATTGCTTACCACAGCTTCCTTTGCCAAACGGTGTGGTACTAAACTAATCAAATATGAACGCCCAGGCTCGTGGCACAACAGGCAATAACTGTTCCACGGGTTACAGTAGGCCCAACAACCCAGCATCATTATATCCGAATTCTGCACCAAAAGATGACCAGCGAGTGTGATGTGGCAGGCCATTTCTGGCCGTCAGATCAGTCGGGCGGATAGCATAAATCATGTGAATTTCAAATATTTGAAAAAATATTATATTTATTGAAAAATGAACCAATCTAGTGAAGTTTCACAATCCACAGCCCCCCCCCCCCCTCCCCTCCGAGCTTAACTGAAAGCAACATGCAGTCTGAGACAGTTTTTTTGTAGAACCTCCTCAAATTTTGCTGAAATTAACCTGTAGTCCATCTTCGGCCACTTCACAAAGAAACCTCAAATTTTCATAAAATGAACCCACAAACCAACCCTTCTCTATGTCAACTTACATAATAGACCTCATTTGCTCACGAAATTAATCTCCAGCCTATTTTTGTTCGTTGCTTCACAAAAGGAACCTTATTTGCCCATAAAATTACTCCACGCTCCACCCATACCCAATGACACGTTATTCTGAAAAAAGAACCTCCACATTTTATACAACTAGCCCACACAATCTGAGACCCTATCTTTTAAAGAAAAAACATGCGAACCTAATACACCATTTCTACTACTTTATAAATGAAGTAACACCGCAACATAAGATCCTATTTTGCTAAACAAATCATATCTTACGACTCTTTTTCTATAGCCTCTCATGGTACCTCCATATATAACAACATGTCGTTCTATATAACCCCTACTTCTTTAAAGAAAATATCATCCTATCTATTAATTGGCAAATATCATATCTCAAAACCGAATTCTCCTCCTTTTGAAATTGCATTAAGTTATCGGCGAATTATGCTCCGTCTTTCCTAATAAATAACTTTACACTTTTTCCACCATAATAAATATAACAAAACAATGTCATAGTTCCATTTCGATATCTAAAAGAGTACATTACTTAATCAATAGCGTGGGCACAGTAGGGTGCCCAAAATATATACCAAATGCAACAATAGACCGCAGATCATGATACCTATGTGGAAATGGCGAAGCGACACATTTGTCTTGACTATGTTGCTACAAAAGTTGTACATTTGCTATATACAAAAACTGTTACTCTACGCATGAACTGAAGTCTATATCAACTGCAATACTATGACATAAAATACAGGCCTTGCGCGGCAAAAGCCATTTAAGTATACTGCTAGAGATGAGATGTGGAATTAGAGGAAATGCTGAATCAAATTAAGCTAGAACTAAGAATCGATATCATCGCCTTTCTGCCGCCACTCTTCACATGTACTCACTCCGTCTTGAAATGTAAAGCATTTTGCTTTGTTTTAAGTCAAAATAGTTTAAGTTTGACAAACTTTATAGAGAAGAGTATTAGCATCTAGCACATCAAATAAGTAAATTATAAAAATATATTTCATATTAGATCTAAATTATTCTCATTTGACATTCAAAATATTATCTCTTTTTTATAAATTTGGTCAAACTTATAACAGTTTGACTTGATAAACTAAAATGCTTTCCATTTCAGGAGGAGGGAGTAGCGTGCTAAAGCTCACAGTAAGGAGAAGAGGAAAAAAAGCTAAGCACATCATTAATCATTAAGTGTGCTGAATGATCGTTGTAATTCATATAATCAATATAGATGATGGCTTACCACGGTTACCTCGTGGTGAGTCAGTTGTTACGGGCTTGGTTATCTCCATGTAAATCCTACATTTGCCAGGCGATGTGGTACTATTTTTTGTTTCATTTTTTCTTTTTTCTTTCTTTTTTCTGGTACAGAGGGAAAAGGCGTCGTATACTTTAAATAGGCTCGTGGGCCAACAGTGTAGGAATTGTCCCACGGCTTGCTTTAGGCCCAGATTTAAATATTCCGATCTCCTGCAATTTTGTGGTCACGAATGAATTCGTGCCAATCACTTGGGTAATTTTTATTTTCCTCGTTAATCTTTTTAAGGGTATTATTCCACGTTTAAAAAGTGTTTCACACAAAAAACATCCAAGTATGATTTTGTTTTGAAGATTTAATTGCAAGTAACACAGTGGTGTAGTCGGATTTTGATTTGGACATACGATTTTTGAAAATATAAGTGGGTGACACCTTGACTGCTAGTCACACGTGTAACTCCTAATAGACCACCAAGAATCTAGTGCTGCACCTTGCCTGAGGGTTGAGGCTAGACGTAATCATCCATCAGTCGGATCGGGTCAAAAAAATCCGATGATTTTTCCTTCGGCCTGTGCCGGACCTGACCATCGGGCTAAACTTTTTAGCCCGAGCCTGACCTTGGACGTGGTCGGGTCGGGTAAAATCCAATTTATCATGTATAATTGTAGGTTTGGGTCGGATTTTTTTTATTTCAGATTAAAAATTTCAGCCCATATCGAGCCTGACTTTTATGGTGGGTTAAAATTTTCGGCCCGAGCCCAGCCTATACATTCATTAGGTCAGATCGGGTTTTTTCGGATGAGTTGGGTTGGGTTTGTCGGGTTAGACGGCCCATGATCATGTCTAGTTGAAGTGTGCTTCGATGGAGCTGCAGTGAGCTTGCTCTTCATCAGCGGCGGAAAAGCGACGGTGTCGCCGATTGATGGGAGCTACCGTATTATCCATAAGTTATCTTGTGTTTGGTTTTTTTTTGACAAGCATACCGAGCTTTATTAGTTCAGAATCGATATATCGTTTATTACAGACTCACGAATGAAACTAGGGGGCTCATCGTCCCAGATACAATTTGTCTTTTATTGCAGAGCTCTTTTTGCCAGCTAATGTGCAACGCCATTTGAATCTCTACAGCAATGCTCTATAGAAATCTCCTGAAACCAGCACCAGAGAGTAATACATTCATCATAGATGGATGATAATTCTATTACCTCGGATGCTCTGTGCCAACAAGAGACCTTCAATGCATATGCTTCAGCCATAGGCGCATCTATCACATGGGAAATAAAGCTATGTGCAACAGCGATCACTCCCCCCGAGTGATCTCGAATTACAACCCTTGTGCTTCCATACCCCACATCATCATCAAAAGATGCATCAACATTTACCTTAATTATGCCTTCTGGAGGTTTTTGCCATCCCGTTCGCACCTTTGCTTCCTTCTTGGATGCTAGCTTATAGTTTCTGGTTAGTGCAGCAATTGAGAGGGCCGATCTAGAGGGTCTCTGAATATTTTCACCATGAACAAATTGCCGTCGCTCCCACCAGATGTACCAGGCCCCACTTAAGATGATTTCTGGTAGGCCAACATCCATCAAACAGACTTGCTCACCTTTCCGAATTATCTCCTCTAGGACGACCGAACCCGATCTGTCGACGTCAATAGACTGGGCAACCAAATCCAGACGCCCAAAGCCTTCCAAACCTCCCTTGCTTTGTCACACGTAAAGAGTATATGTTTGATATCTTCAGCTCCATTGGGGCATAAAGGGCAGCCCCCTGTGTTTCCTATATGTCGGTTTGCAAGGATAGCCCGGCCTGGGATCATTCCATGAAGAGCTCGCCATCCAAAAATCTTAATCTTCCCCGGAATCTACAGCTTCCATAGTTTCTTCCACACCTGGTTTCTCCCCAGACCGCCAGCTTGCAGGGCATGGTGTCTCTGCCCAAAATTTTCCTCCCATTGACAGTGATATGCTGATCGGACTGAAAATAATCCATTCCGGTTGTGATGCCACGCTACAACATCCTCTCTCCCACTAGTTATAGGGATTTGTAAAATCCGTGATGCATCAACTGACCAGAAAATGGATCTCACCAAATCTTCATCCCACGTCATGTTTACTGGATTTATAAGCTCATCAACAGTTCTGATAATATTATTCCCTCTCGGTGTTAAAACCTTTAAGTTGTGTCTCCCTGGTATCCAATGATCATTCCAAATATTTATCTGGGTGCCATCTCCTACTCTCCATATATAACCTTTCTTGAAACATTGGAGCCCAGCCATCACACTTTTCCATGTATATGAACTTCCATTTTTGAGCTGTGCATTAAGCAATTTTCCGTCAGGATAATATCTTACTCTAAGTACTCTTGCACACAAGGAATCTGGTTCACTGAGTAATCTCCAAACCTTCTTTGCAAGCATTGCCAGGTTGAAAGAATGCAAATCCCTGAAACCCATACCTCCTTTCCCCTTCGTCATACATAATTTCCACCACTCCTGCCAATGAATCCTTCGTCGTTCATCGTCATCACCCCACCAGTATTGGGATATGGCCGTTGTTATTCCTTTACAAATTTCCTTAGGAATTTTAAAGACCATCATCACATACACTGGTACAGCTTGAGCAATGGACTTTATTAAGATCTCCTTTCCTCCCATGCTTAGTAGCTTTTATTTCCACCCATTAATTCTGGAAATCACTCTATCAATTAGGTGCTGAAAGCAATCACTTCGATCTGCCCCTACTAAAGTTGGCAGTCCCAAATACTTATCATTCAAAGCTTTTGTCATGATATTAAGGCTTTCACATACCTCCCTCTTTTCATTAATATCTGTATTCCCAGACAAAAAGATGCTAGATTTTGCCTCACTAACTTTCTGCCCTGAGCTGTCACAATATCTAGCCAATATATCTGCTAAGCAGTCTGCATTCTTCTTGTCTGCTTTCATGAGTATTAATGAATCATCTGCAAATAATAGATGTGACACCATAGGAGCCTCTCGACCAACTTTTACTCCCTCCAAATCCCCTCTCTCCTCAGCTCGCATTAATATACAGGACAAGCCTTATGCAACAATTAAAAACAGATATGGAGACAATGGGTCTCCCTGCCTAAGACCCCTTGTAGGAGTAAAAGCATCAGTCTCCATGGAATTAAATCTGACATTATAACGAACTGAGGTAACACATGCCATGATTAGCTTTATCCACCTATTATCAAAGCCAAACTTCGCCATAAATTTTTCCAAGAAACCCCACTCCACCCTGTCATAAGCTTTGTGCATATCAAGCTTCACCGCACATAAACCTTTCTTCCCCTTCTTCTTGTCTAAAGTATGAATACACTCATAAGCAAGCAAAATGTTGTCTGTAATTAGTCTACCGGGAACAAAAGCACTTTGATGGTCGCTAATTATTTCCAGTAGAATTATTTTCAGTCTACTAGCCAACATCTTGGATATTACCTTATAAACCACATTGCACAAAGAAATAGGTCGAAATTGAGCTACCTTATCAGGGTTATCAACCTTTGGGATCATGACAATAGTAGTATCGTTCCACCCACGTGGGATAGTAGCATTGTTCACTGCATCCAGGACCTCCTGCACCAAATCATCTCGCAACATGTTCCAGAAACGCTTGAAGAAAATAGCGTGTAGGCCATCAGGTCCTGGCGCTTTCAGATCCCCAATACTAAAAAGAGCCTTCTGCACTTCTTCTCTCAAAAAAGGAGCGTTGAGAAGCAATTCATAGCTGGTGTGACTTTCCTTCTTACATCTCCTAAAACTGCCTCATCAATAACAGGTATGTCTGATGTGAATAGTAAAATAATCCTTCACCATTTGATTCATAATACCTTGATCCTCATGCCTGATCCCTTGGTCATCCACAAGACCTCGAATCATATTTTTTCTCTTTCGGTTGGAAGCAAAGTGATGGAAAAAATTAGTATTCGATCACCGTGCTTTAGCCAGTTTGCTCTCGCTCTTTGGACCTAGAATATCTCCTCCTGTTCCAGCATTAACTCAAGTCTAAGGAGCACCTCCTTGCAGCAATAAACTCATCCGTCATCGGTCCTCTCCTCAGTTTTTCAAGCTCCCATTTCAGATTTTTAATTCGGTGAACTAGCTGCTTAAGAACATCATGATCCCACTTATGCAAGTATTCGTGGACTTTGTTTGCCTTCATCATAAAATTGGGTGCTTGTCCTTGCGCACGAGCTCGTGCCCATGCTGTCTGCACCACTGAAAGCATCTAGGCCCCTAATTCGAGTTTTGGTAATTAATGACAACGGTTTGTGGATTAACGATTTCAGTTGAGATAATGAGTATAGGTTGATCCACGGATGAAAGAGATTTGATTGTGAGCGTATGGAGTTTTGGAGATGATGAGCAAAGCTCAGGCTCAAGGCAAAGGTATAAAATAGGGCTTTTGTATTTTACCGGTCACAAGGCGTTTAGTGGATGAAAAGTGACCGAATTTGTTGGATAGATAGCCGTACTATCAAGAGGGGTTGTGTACTCATGCTTGACGGGTCTTTAGTGTCATTTTGCTCAAAATGTCTAGTTGCATGCATGAGGGCTAACGGCGTTTTGAAAAGATTTGAAAAAGACTAGTTTGAAAGGTGACTGAGTAACGGCGGACAGTCCGCACCAGAGGGGCGGACAGTCCGCGACCATTCCAGAGAGCTTGCAGAGTCTCTGGTGGGCTCGCGGACGGTCCGGCCCAGGTGGGCTGACGGTCCGCCACTGTTTTTCAAATGTGTACCAGAAAGGGTGTCTGTCTGGTGTGAGCTTCAAAGTTGAACGGCGGACAGTCCACCCATGGGGCGCGGACGGTCCGCCGGCTAATCTCAGGTTTGTACCAGAGAGGATGTTTCTCTGGTTTGGGCTCAAAAGTTAAACTGCGGACGGTCCGCTCCTGAGGCGCGGACGGTCCGCAGGCTAATCTCAAAATTGTTCTAGAGACGATGTTAGTCTCTGGGGGGTTGGAACTCTTAACTGGGGACGGTCCGCCACTGGGGCGCGGATGGTCCGCCAGGGCTTAACGGCTAGTTCTGACATGCATTTATTGCACTCTGACTCACTGGTTTATAACTGCGGACAGTCCGGTTTTTGAAATGCGGACGGTCCGCGACTTCGCAGAAAAGAGTGTAACGGCTAGTTTTTTGAGGGGTGTCTATATATACGCAATGCCCGGCCATTGGGAGGCGCTCTTGGCCATTTGGACAGCATTCTTGACACATTAGAGCTAAGGCATCCCTCTCTCACACACACTTGCTTAGAGATTGCATTCTTGAGAGTGTGAGAGCTTCCTAGTACATTGCATCAAGAGTTTGAGCTTTGTGGCATTAGGGAAACTTCAAGCAAGCGTCATCAACTTGTTACTCTTGGGAGTTGCCGCTCCCTAGACGGCTTGGAGAAGAGGATTTCGTGGAGCACCTCCAAGGAGATTGTTGAGGAGCCCCGATTTCGGTTGTGAGAGGTTTTGTGCTCACCTCACCGGAGTGGTGAAGAGCAACTCTAGTGGAATCGAGGTGTGGAGCGGTTTCTTGATTCAAGCCGGCTCAAGATCAAGAGGTTCTTGATAGAGGAGCGGTTGATTCTTGGAATCCACCTCAACGTGGATTAGGGGTGACCGGCAAGTCATCGACACCACGGGATAATTTCTTGTGTCAAGCTTGGTTACTTCTCTTGCTCACTTTAATACTTGCTTTTACTTTGAGCAATTTACTTTACTAGAGCTTGACTTGTCTCTTGTCACCTTAGATTGCAAACCCATCTAGAGATAGTAATAGCATGACATAGGGCTTTTCCTTTGTTTCTATTAAATTTCTCTAGTGTTGTTGGATTTAGATTTTAAACCGCCTATTCACCCTCCCCTCTAGTCGGTGTTCTTGATCCTACAACCACCTCTTCCACTGTTTCCTCTTTCAGCCACCTTGCTTCAAATCTCCTCGGTCCATGATAACCTGGCCTCGAATAATCCTTCAGATACTCTGTACTCATAACAATCGGTCGATGATCCGATTTTATAGTTTCAGCTTTCACCAATTTGGCATTTGGGAATTTGATGCTCCATTGAACATTTGCTATGCCTTGATCAAGACGTTCTATAATCCTCCCTCTTTGCCAAGTAAATAAGTCACCAATATAGCCAATGTCTGCCAAGCCGCACTCCTCTAAACAATCATGGAATGCTTGCAACTGCCGCTGTGTTTTTGTTCTAGGTGATATGAGGTTGAACAGGCTTTAGAAAAAATGCAAAAAAGGGTACATAAGGGTGGAATAAAAACAAAAAGATGACCCCCGACCCCCTTCTTTTTCATAGTGAAAAAGAATTTTATTAAAATCACCCAATGCCAGCCAAGGAAGAGACTCCCCATTATGTAGTGATCGGAGAGCTTTCCATGTTCTCTCCTTTCGATCCCAATTTGGTTCCCCATAAATCCCCGTCAATCTCCACTCCTCCACATCTTGAATCACAACATCAATATAGTATTGTGATATACCTTTGCATTGGATTGCTACCTCCTTTTTCCACATCAAAATCAACCCTCCACTGCGGCCATCACTTTCATGAATCAGGTAATGGTCGCACCCCAAGCGCTTCTTTAATTTTTCTGCCTTTGCTTTTGCCGAATGTGTTTCAGACAGAAACAACACATTTGTTTTTCCCACTTCTGGACTTCCAGGAGCAAGCGAACTGCCCGGGAACTTGCCAGCCCCCGATAGTTCCATGCCAAGATTTTCACTGTGCCCGGTCGCTCTCCTTGAAGGAAAGTGCCGATCTTGCATTATGGATTGTCTTCTCATTATTATCTCCACCACTCCTCCGAGGCCTGTTCTTTTCCTGTTCCTTCAGAGGACTTATGATTTCCCCATTAGTTGATAGATTTTCTAGTAGGTTTACTCGTGCTGCCACCTGTCCACGAGTATCATCCTCAACCCGCACATCCTCCTTGTCCGCCTCCTCTATCATTGCCACATCCATCTCATCCACCTCCCCAAAACTTCTTCCTCCTCTCCCAGCTCCTCTCCCACGCCCTCTATTACTTCCTCTTCCTCTACCTCCACGATCCTCTCTTCCAGTTGAGACTATCGTTGAGAAAGAGATTTTCAACCAGTCACCCCAACCACAGCTTTCCTTTGCATGAACGCCATCACCACACTCTGTTACATCATGCCCCATGCATCCACAGAAAAAACAGAAACTTGGAAGCTTTTCATATTGCACAAGATATTTCATTTTCTCTTTTAGTGTGATTGGAACCACACGCACTAGGGGCTTCCCCAGATCAAGCATCACCCTAGCCCACAGATATGGCGTAGGGTTAATCTTCCCTTCATTCACCACCACCGTGATTAAATCCCCAACTTTCCATGCTACTTTTTTCGCTAACTCCTTCATCAGCCCCACCGAGACCCCTTGAATTCTTGTCTATACTGGGATTTTGTCTAATTTATAAGATGTCACATTTGAGAAACCATCATATTCTTCCATGACAATCGCTGCGCCTCTGAATAACCATGACCTTCCTTCCATTACCCTCGACCAATCTCCTAGGCAGTTGAGTTGAACCAGAAACAGGTTCGGCTCCAAGACCTTGAAAGTTACCTCTTTTGCTAGAGCCCATGTGTTTCTCAGCGCGCTAAAAAAGCGCAGCGTGGCTGAACGGCTTAGTAGTGTGAACCCTAAAACCATTGGATCTCCTTCACAAGCTCCTCAAATTCCCCAGAAAAATCAAGGTCCTCCTCCTCTTCCCCTTGCAGTTTCATGTTCTCCTAAAACGTCTCCAGATTCTCCATGCTTCCCTCTTCCTCTCTTGCTATCCCCTTGCCCTTCTCCTCGCCGCTCCGGCTTGCCATCCTCAAATCTTCTAAAAACGAAGGTATTATTAGACTCCGGCAAAATTGGCACCGGAGGAAATCAGAACCCTCAATTGCGTTAGGGGAAGGAAACCCCAAACCCACAATTAACGTGTGGGATGAAAGAACGGAACTCAAACCCTAAGAGGCGCAGTCCCCTAATGGGAAGAGAGATTGGTCGATGGCACTGAAGCGGCTAACCGTCTATATGCGGTGTCCACCGCCGACTGGGAGTTGGTGGGCGGGGCGTGAGCGCCGGGATCGGAGTGATCATCGGTGTTGCAGGTCCCGGGTTGCCGGAGTGGCAGCCTAGGATGGACACGGGATCACGATCGCCATGATCGCCTTGCTAATGCCAGACCAGCGCCAAAACCTTGACTTGTCCTATTATCTTGTGTCTGTTTGTTGCCATGGCTCCAGACACTGACGGAACGCCAAAACAATCTCTTCACATGTTCTCCCTCCGTCCGGTAGTGTAGGGCGTTCTAGTATTTTGTGCACAGACTAAGGAGATAGTCAAATGACTAGAATTACCCTAAGTATTGCCTGTTGGGTTGATTAATTCCTCGCAAGCTGTTGAGCACCCGCACCAAAATCAAAGGAGATTTGCATGCCTTTTATTACTTCCTCATCCCACAGAAAACAATATTGGAACTAAAGTAGAATATATTATCTCACATGCGTAACAATTATAGTAAAATAATAATAGAAAATAACCGGGTTTCCTAACTAAATTATTACCTTATGCTTAATAATTTATATAATAATATCAACTAAATCATGTCGTACCTACATCTAAAAAAATTTATCACATGTATGTATAGCAAATAATATAACAACTATATATAAACTAAATGGGTTATTTGGATTGGTACCATTACAAATTTCACAAGTTGGAAATATACTGCTACAATTCATCAAATTGGAGATATACCTGTAGGATACCTCTTTCCCCTCTTTAGTCCCACCCGCAGCGTATTTATTGCATGTATTTTCCCGTATAGTATTTTCCCGTATAGACATTTGTACCCCTCTCTCAATCCACCGAACCCTCTCCCAAGGCAGGGGCGCAGGCTGCCCTCTCTGCTGCCGCCGTCGCCCGACTCCCTGCCGACCGCCGCCGCCCAAATTCCCTGCCGACTCCCTGCCGAGCGCTTTCACAAAGGATGGCTTGCGCCGTGTTTGGTTGAAAAAACCAAAATTCCAAAAAAAAATTCCGGCACCTGTATAGAGACTTAAATCTAGACGAAATAAAAAACACATTGTGACTATTGTCTGTAAATGGCGAGACGAATCTAATGAACCTAATTAGGCTGTAATTATATTTTTTGTTATCGAACACCACAACATTTCTGCATAGCCAAACAGGCCAACACAAGACTGCCGCTCCCAGAAGTACTAGTGGCTTATATTCTTTAGGAATTCCATTGAGCCAGCTCCCAAACATTCTTTGCATATTACAAGGTTTTGGTATACCCCAGGCCGCATAGACCGTAGCCCATACCATTCTCGCGAAACGAAAGTAAAAAAACAGATATTGTATCATTTCATTTTCATGATAGAAACAATACTGTTGGTTCCTCTACCAATTATGTTTTGCAAGATTATCCTTTGTAAAAATAACGTCTCGTCTAAGATACTAGAGGAAAATTTTTATCTTGAGTGGGGCTTTTAATTTCTATATTCTCTTATTGAGGTTAGAAATGTTTTGATTGATTAAACCCAGATAATGTGATTTTACCGAAAAAACACATGTCTGGTCCAAATTCCATTTAAAGTCATCTCTTTCTTGGCTGAGAACGATAGTTGATAGCCGTGAGACAAGATTGTTCCACATCACCAGCTTATTGCCAATTAGATCTCTACGCCAGGAGACGTTAGGTATCTGTGTACTTAGTACATCAGCCACCGTATCAAACGTTGATCACTACTCCATGTGCTCGCCGGGTTCATCTGTGACTCGGCATACCAGGTCACCTACATCGTGCGCGGCAGTCATCGGTGTCCACGACACGCGCGTGCTCCAGACCCACGCCGAGGGAGGGTGCCTCTTGGTCGTGCCCAGGTTCTTCATCGTCTCCAAGATCGCCGAGACCGGAATGGAGTGGTTCTCCATCCTTAAGTCAGTCTCAGTGGGAGTTTTATGGGCACAATTATTTAGACTAGGAATTAGGTAACTGTGCCAGATGGGTTTCATGGTGATGAAACTCTCCTCACATCCCATAAAACACCATCTTTCTCTCTCCTTGACATGTTAGTAAAATTGATGATATTTAATGCATGGTATGAAACTCTCCATAAAACTCCTATTAAAACTGACCTTAGTCATCAAGAACGTGGAACGGGGGTGTGTTATGAACGATGATGGGAGAGAGTGCTGAGGGAAGCGGCGGCGGCGCTACAGTACCCGCGGCGCTACAGTACCGCGGTACTGTTCACGAGATGGCGGCTGCGAGGCGGGAGCAGCGGCTAGGGTTTTGGGTGTTGGGAACGCCGGCCGCGGGGCTTCGCCCACGGCCGGCAAGAGGGAAGGGGTTTCCTTCTAATCTCTTGTTTGATTAGATTGATACATCTCATCTCCTTATATAGAGAGGTTTACTTAACCCCTAATGGGCTAAGGCCCAATAGGCCCTTGACACCTCTAACACTACACCCCAGCTGGACATGCAGCTTGTCCTCAAGCTGCAATCTAACGATGACGCTAACAATGACTCTAGACGCAAACCGAACTCCTAAGAACAAGCCTATTACATCTCGGCTTATTTTAAATAGACTGTGACTCTTTATTTTTGACGACTCCTGAAGATACGGCGAACACCGTCCGCGTGCTGGATCTATACGTATGTCGCCGCCTGGATCCCATGGAGACCATCGGAACGAGAGAGGAGGACAGGTATCGCCACTGGAAATTAGTCGCAACAGCGACCAGCGGAGACGTCCTCGTGGCGGTCGGTGACAGAACGTGATGGCGCTAGGCGATGTGCCTCCACCGATGACAAGGAGGAAAGCGCCTCCCCTATCACTGCGGTAGAATTGGAGTTCGCTACCCAGCGCGCGCTTGAAGACAATGGCGAGTTGGCGCGAGTGCTAGCGGCCTTCCGACGGGACAAGGTCGCGCCCCCATTTGCCGAGGTCGCCCCCCCCCCCATTGCCGAGGTCGATCACTGTCAAAGCCGCCTCTTGCATCTCCAAGCGCATCTTCTGCAGCCGTCGCCGTGCTAGAAGGCCGCGAGCTGCAGCCTGCAGCCGCACCGCCGCCTGGATGAATGAAGCCGCTTGGTCATGTTGCTCCTTGCGCATCACGTGGACGAGCCGTCGCGCCAAGAACTTGCGCGTTGCCGCTTGTAGGTGCACGACCGCCTCTCTCTTTCGCTCAAGTTGTATCATCTCCTGGAGAGCGGCTTGTATCTGGACTATTGTAATCCTTACATCGGCGCACAGATCCTTGGTGCTCGGCAGGGTCGGCGAAGACGTTGGGGGTGCCGTGGACAGCGTGGCGGCGGTCGTCGATGAAGAACTCGCCAGGGTTGTAGATCCGTACCCTGGCATCCCATAGGCCATGGACGCCGCAGGGGCCGACGTCGGCGGCGGTTGAAGGCGCGACTCCATAGCGGTGATGCGTGCCTCCATGCGCGTCTCCATGACGCCCAGCTTCGCCTCCATGTGCGTCTCCATGTCTCTCATGCTGCTCAGCAGCTTGGTCATCTGGGCGGCCAGACCCTCCATGGTTGGCGGCGGCGGTGGTGGCTCGGACTTCGTCGCCTGGCATAGCTGATACCAGATTGTTATGAACGCTGATGGGATCGAGAGGAGAGAGTGCTGAGGGAAGCGGCGGAGGCGCTACAGTACCCGTGGCGCTACAGTGCCGCTGGTACTGTTCACGAGATGGCGGCTGTGAGGGCAGGTGCGGCGGCTAGGGTTTTGGGCGCTGGGAACGCCGGCCGCGGGGCTTCGCCCACGGCCGGCAAGAGGGAAGGGATTTCCTTCTAATCTCTTGCTTGATTAGATTGATACATTTCCTCTCCTTATATAGAAAGGTTTACTTAACTCCTAATGGACTAAGGCCCAATAGGCCCTTGACACCTCTAACAGGGTGCGTTCCACGTTCCTAGAATGTTGTTCCAAGGACAGGAACGGAAATATTTTTGTTCTCGCAGTGTAAAAATCCATCACAAATGCCGTTCTTCCTCGTCTCTCGTTCCTCGATCCGTTGTTTCGGAAACTTCCATGACTATGTCTCCATCATTACAGCTCCCAAGTAATTTTTTGCTTCTTCCTTAATTATCTAGTGCAGGTTCGGTGAAAAGGGCATTGTGGATTGAAATAATCTCTAGACCTTGTCTTGTATGCAGCCCGATCTTTAGCCACTCGGCGGGGAGGACTTCGGTGTGGAAGGCGATCTCGCAGGCGGCGCTGGAGGCGTCGTTCAACACCACGCCGGAGATGGAGAAGCTGTTCCGCTCCAAGAGGCTCGACTCGGAGATCTTCTTTGCTCCCCCCACAAAGTGATGAAGCAGCAGGACGTGCTCTGCTGATAGCAAGGCTGCCCATCCATCTCCAAGAGTAGTACGTGCTCCCTCTTCCATGACTTTATGTCATTTGATTAAGAACGACATTAGATCCTTTAGTTTGTTGGGGTGTGCGTTGATGATAATATATTCAGTGAAGAGAAATATAATGATCAAGAAGACGATAAATTGGCACTCATTTGCTACTTCACTTAGGATATAGGGTTATATTGATCCATGGTTACAAAAACGTTTTTTGTAAACTATACCCGAGCATTTTCTTTGCCCTCTACACCAGAATTTTTACAACCGGAACAGGATCCTTAAAATTTCTAGGCTAAATATCTAGGCCCTTTACCGCAGCTAGATATCAAGTATACAACAAAATAAAGGGAATGACTCAAAGTCAAAGCACAAAAGTGAGACTAGTCATGATCAATCACCGATATACCGGTGAACACGAAGACTAGTCACGATGGACGACTTTTTTTTAGATCAATCACCGATTTACCGGTGAACACGAAGACTAGTCACGATGGACGTTTTTTTTAAAAAAAAAGAGTAAATTGCAGCCATCATACAACAACTTGGCAGATGGGTGTAAATTGGTCCAACAACTTGTAAAGTGCTCAATTTAGTACAATAACTTGATAGCTAGGTGCGGATTGACCCAACAACTTAAAAAAATATTTAATTTAGTGCAATAACTTAGTAAATTGGTACATTCACAGTCCAAATATTACACGATAATATATTTGCCAACATCAAGTCCCAATAAAAAGTATATTCACGTCGGAACGTATTATTGGACCGTAGATTTTTGTGTCGCAATAGACACTAATAATTTTATTGTTAGAATAAATTGTTATATTAAAAATAATATATTATTTAACCACCATTACAACAGCAACATATTAAACAAAGTAGATGACCATCAATAATTCTTAAATTTAATAAATGGAAATTATTGATGGTGATCCGGAAGTTCCTTTTCAACTATGTACAATTTCTATTAGTTCAAATGCAAACAAATTTTAGAATTACACCATTAGCATCACTCAAATACTGAAGTCGATAAGAGAGACCCTGAAACCTTAGGTTTCTTCTGCGCTTCTGCTCATGTATTCAACAATGCTCATGTTTGTTTCTATTTATTTAGCTCATTTTTCCTTTCTAACGAATATATGAGGCTTTAAAAATATATGTTCCATGCTCCTAAAAGGTACCAATAGTTTGTATCAACGTATTGGTTTTTTAGTTCAACAGTGCATATAATCAAACATATCGGAAATAGTGTTGATGATTTTTTTAATATTGAATATCAAATTAAATAGTTTTAATTAAATCACTATAAAAATAATTAATGTAAAGACATAACATTAATTTCTAAATAGTGAGAGTTTTTATCCTGGCCAAATACATTGCCACGCAGGCGCAACACAAAAATAAATGGTCAAATAATATTTAATAATTCGTCCTAACATGAATATACTCTTTATTGAGACTTTGCGTTAGTTACATTGCTGTGTAATGTTTGTACTGTGAATGCACCTATTTGCCAAGTTATTGCATTAAGTTGGAAATTTTACAAGTTGTTGGACCGATCTGCACACATCTGTCAAGTTATTGCACTAAATTGAGCATTTTACAAGTTGTTGGACTAATTTACACCCACTTGATAAATTGTTGTATGGTGAGTGCAATTTACTCTTAAAAAAAAGGCTTAGGGCACATCATGTAGTGTGCTCGGAGGTAGGAATTCCTACAACTAGTAGAACGAGTGAACGACACTAGTGTGTTTGTAGGAAGACCAAATTTTCATAATCGTTGCGATGATTGTTGATTGCTAAACCACGGTTGCCTCGCGGTGACACCACCACCCAGGTGAAAGCTTATGAACCTGCGACCGTCGGCTTCGGATTGCGATGTGGCATTAAAAAAAAGTCTAAAACGAAGCGTGTTGCCTTGACTTGACTAGGCCCAACTGAAAATGTTACTATAGCGCCCCAGGTCTTGGCAGCCTAGTCATGGGCCCCAACACCTCGCCACGGTGTTGGTTGGGGTGTGTATTTGGCAAAGGCCGGAACTGAAAAAGGTATTGTGGATCGAAACTCTAGATCGTGTCTTGTGCAGCCTGATCTTTAGCCACTTGGCAGGGAGGACTTTGGTGTGGAAGGCGATCTCGCCGGCGGTGCTGGAGGCGACGTTCAACACCACGCCGGAGATGGAGAAGCTGTTCCGCTCCAAGAGGCTCGACTCGGAGATCTTCTTTGCTCCCCCCACCAAGTGATGAATCGAAGCAGCAGTGCTCTGCTGATAGCAAGGCCGCCCATCCATCTCCGGCACCCTGATTTAGACGATGATTAGAGGATTTAGAGTCTTTTTGCGTCAGGTTATTAATTAGATCCTTCATATGCTGATCGAGGTATAATTAGTGTTCCCATATATTTCAATTTAATTTGCTGCTCGATGCAATAAAAAGCTTGAGATGGAGGAAGTTTCTGAAGTTATAATGGTTGGTGTCTTGGATGCCTCTTGCTCCTGATTGTTCATCAAAGACACACCATCCACATTAATTTACTTGCCTTCTAACACCAATTAAAGTACAGACAAAGTGTTTTCCTTTCGGATCAAGGAGCCTGTTGTGCCTGACAGTGCATAGCTCCTCTTAATATCTGCATAGTAACTTATAGCCATTCGATCGATGATTGAGTTGTGTGAAGCATGCAAACTAATTGTTTCTAATCTCATGATAAAACTTGCATATTATTAGTAATAAAGGTATGTTTTGAGAAAAGAAACTAATATTGTAGGTCAAACAATGCAGTGCTTACTGAGGTTTGAATGTTTGGTTGAGTCAACATATCTAGTTATGCATGTAAAAAAACCAAAACGCTTTGAAAAATGGTTTCGAAGTTTTTGCTGCAGCCTATTCAGCTGATATCCTTCTTAAAATTTTCTTATGAGTAGGTTTCTATAAATAAACAAACAAACAAAAATTAAAATCAGCATCAAATTGATTCTGCGAACTTTTAAGTTGTTTGGTTAAGGGCCATTCTCCATGCAAGTGTCGTATAAGTTCAATTGCATTAAATGATATGCCACATGGGCAAAAGTGATGACATGACATTTAATTTAATAAGAATAGAGTTTTATGGTGATGAAATTTGATGTACATAGTACCAAGAGCCATGAAACAAACTAGAATGAAACTATAATGCTCGCTTCACAATTCAATTCAGCTCTTAATCATTCTTAGTCCAAAAAGTATATAAATATGAGCTCGGTCCTTTTAGAACCGGATCTTTAAATTTTCAATTTTCTAGACTAAATATTTACACCCTTCACCGTGGCTAGATACCAAGTATATAACAAAATAAAGGGAATTAAAATTTGTAGACTAAATATTTACACCCTTCACCGCAGCTAGATATCAAGTTATATAACAAAATAATAAAGGGAATGACTCGAAGCACAAAAGTGAGATTAGTCAAGATCAATCACCGGTGAACAGACTGCAGATGATTCAAAAATAATAAAAAATAGCTTAGGGCACATCATGTAGTGTGCTAAGGATGTAGGAACACCCTACAACTAGTAGAACGAGTGAACGGCACTAGTATGTAGGAAGACCAAATTTTCAGAATCGCTGATTGTTGATTGCTAACCACGGTTGCCTCGTGGCGAAACCACCTCCCCGGTGAAACTGAAAGCTTATGAACCTGCGACCGTCGGGTTTGGATTGCTCGCTGGGCCTGCACCTGCGGCACGCCGCTGCTCGCTGGGCCTACGCCGGCGCCGCGCGGTGGCTGCTGGCGCTTTGCCGGCGGCGGCGGCGTGGGGTTCCGGCTCCCCTGGCGGCGCTGGCGCGTTGGACTTCATCGGGCACGCGTCGGGGCGGCCGCCCTTGCCGTGCCTCGCTCTGGTGGGTGTGCGGCTGGCTTTGGTGGCTGCTTGCCTCCGGCGGCTCTTGCAGCCATTGCCGGTGGTCCCTCCGCTACCACCGCCGCCCGACCCGGGGCTGGCCGTCGCCTCGCACGTGCCTTCCTGTCTGCTGCTCCTGGTGGCCGTGGGCGGACTCCCCTATGTTGTGGCGGCGTTGTTCAGCCCTCGGCTTTGGAGAGGGTTTGAGGTGGAGGCGAAAGCCTCACTGTTGGAGAAAGGCTTATTAGTGCCGGTCACAGGACGTGTTAGTGCCGGTCTCTGTGACCGGCACTAAATGGCCGGCACTAACGTGACAACACGTTAGTGCCGGCTACTTTGACCGGCACCAACGTGCGCGGCCACGAGCGGTCTCAGGCATCCACTTTAGTGCTGGCTGGTATTACTGGCCGGCACTAAATGTTTTTCTCTTTTTTTGTTTTGTTTTTATACATATTGCTATGCGTATTTGTATCATATTAGGACCGTATTGTAGACTAATACTAGGACCGTATTAGTACAGTATTGCACAATAATATTAGAACCGTATTATTAACTTATTGCACACTAATATTAGGATCGCATCACACTAATATAATATTACATATATATATAATATATGTACATACATATAGACTTCATATATGGAACACTTAGAAGTTCAAAAGTACTTGAAATATTACAAATTATTAAGCATCAACTGTAGTAACGTATCAGCTTCCTCGTCGTCGGATCTTCTTTGGCGACTCTTGTACGGAGATCGCCATGAAATTCCCCCTTAGGATTTATGACTTCATCGAGCAGAAATCCGCACATAGCTTCTTGAATTGCCTTGACCCGAGCCATTTCAATGAGTTCTTCTTTCATCCTCCAACACTGTCATATTTTCAGATAAAAACATTAGAATAAAAAATAATGAATTAAAATAATGAGCAGATATGATTGTGCTCACGTACATTGAATGACTCCTGTGTCATTTGCCCTTTTTCACTCGCATAGGTGTTGATCCACTCGCATACGTAGTATCCACATAAGTTGTTTCCTAGCTCCTGTCTCCAACACTATGGGCAAATGTGGGTTACAATATAAAATTTTCCTGATGTTTATTACGAATGACACTAGTAGCGAGAATATATTCATACCGAAAAATCGGTCAGCCAACGAAGAGGCTCGATTTCACCTTTCAAGCCTATGTGTTTACGGAGGTAGCGACTCCATGCAGTATTTATCACCTCGATGAGATCTTGGTACTTTGATTTATCTTGCCTTAACGAGTCGTACACCTAGATCTTGGTACCTGTGAGAAGAATGCATCTATTTTTTACACTTTCATTTGCCTATCGACTTATTTTAGGAGCTTAAGCTATCACCAGTATATACTTTAGCAATCCTTGTCTTCAAAATGCAAGCTTTAGGTAGTGTTTAATCTTTAGATAAAATATATCCAGAAAATGTCATAAAGTATAGCAAATATTTATTTAAAAAGAAATAAATTAGGTGAGAGATATTAACATCCTATATTGCACTTCTATCATAAAGTATAACTCAAAACCTTAAGAAGGGTTAAGTGTGAGTGTACTCAAAACAGGATATTAACATCCTATATTGCACTTCTATCAAGTTAATACATAAATGGGAATGTCTGCATAAGTAGCTATATTGGTATGGCAGTGGTAATACTAATTCGATGGAAGTGCCAAGTGTTAGCCTGATAAAAAATAATTGGTCAAACTGGCCTTGCAAATATAAGGAAGCTAAGAATTTCTTAGCAGCAACTTTGCCTTGGCACACACTAAGGCATTTTCCTTAGCAGCTAGAAACCAACATGACTATCTGCAGTCTAGCACATGAACTGGCATGTTATAAACTGCAGTGATGGAAGCCAGTACTAAAGGTCTAAAATTACAGTAGCTGTATGGTACAATAAGGTAATATAAATCAATTGATAAAATTCAGAAGCAGATGGCACACTGCTGAACACATCAAAGTAAATTCAGGTTATCTTGCATCTAGAAATTTGATTGCAAGCTCAGTTAAAGCTCGAAGGCTACATCTGCCACAGATAGAAAGATAAGGAACCACCTGAATGTAATCGCAATGGAACACTTCATCAATATTACTTGCTTCTATTTCCTCTACACTGAAAAAGAAAACTAAAAACTGCATAAACACGAATATGGGGGAAAATAGGAATCTGAATCCTAAAGCAAAGGAATTGGTTTGACAAGAACACAGCAAAAGAATTTGTCTCGCGAGTGTTCTAAGGGTTGTGATGGCTTCCTCGGTGTCCTCCCTCTAATGGGAGAAGATCGAACAGTAAGATTAGCTTCTCGGCTACCCGTACCGGTGCTAATTGCTAAGGGTTAAGCATGGCGTGCTGCCGACAGTGGGCAGCAAAAGCCTGGGCGAGGAAGCAGGGGGAGACAACGGTGCAGTGAGAGGAAGTGAAGCAAGCAAAGGACCGGAAGATCGGCCTTACCAAGAGTGCACCCGTGGTGGTCGTGGCCGGTGTAGGGCGACGTCGGGGCGCAGCGCCGGGGATGAGGTCGTGGCGGCGGCGCACGGGGCCGGCGCAGGGCAGCGTCGGGGTGCCGAGGATGACGAGGTCGGGGCGCGGACTTCAAGGATGAGGTTGGGGCGGCGGCGTCGGGGCGGCATCGGCGCGGCGGCCGGGGGACGCGTAGGGCTGCGCGGCCGGCACGGCATGCCGGGCCGAGGAGGTCGATGGCGAGCCGCAGCGGTGCATGTGGGCAAGGGCTGGCTGGGGATCCACGCGCGGCCGGGAGCTGGGGCGGCGGCGCATGCGCGCGGGCGAGCGAGCGAGCAGGACGCGCGGCCGGGATGACGATGTCGATCTGAAAATTGTGATTTATGGGAGAGAAGGGAAGGGGATTTGTTGGGGAGTGTTTGGTTAGTGTCGGCTGGTATTATCAGCCGGCACTAACGTGCCCCTGTGACATCATCGGGACAAGTTAGTGCCGGCTGGTAATCCTAGCCGGCACTAACATACGAACGTTAGTGCTGGCTAGTATTACCAACCGGCACTAATCTGTCTAAACTGGCGGGAAAGAAAATTTGGCAGCGCCAAATCTCTTTTCCACAAAATTTTTAATACTAGTAAATTTATTCATAATAGGCTTAATAATTAGATTAATAAAAAATTGATATATTTATTTTTAAGCATATTATTAATTATATCTATACAATAATAATAGTAATTGAAGTAAATTAACTAATATGCTTCCATTATCAATTATGTGTAGCTTATAGGATTTAAAGTATATTTGAGGAGTACTCAGACGGGACCTTGATACTATTCAAGCAATCGAACATATTTTGCGGGAACTCTCTTCTTTACCGGCTGCCCATCAACATCACCTAGATCATCTCGCCTGATCTTATACCGCAAAGCGCTGCAAACAGGACAAGCTTCCAAGTTCTCGTATTCGCCTCGATACAGGATGCAGTCGTTAGGACAAGCGTGAATCTTCTGCACGTCCAATCCAAGAGGGCAAACCATCTTTTTAGCTTCGTATATTGTTGACGACAGTTCATTATCCTCAGGAAGTATGTTCTTTACAATCTTTAATAGCTCACCAAATCCCTTATCGGTGACACCATTAGTTGCCTTCCATTTCAGCATCTCCAGCGTGGTACAGTTTGCAACTAGGGAACAACGGCCTTTTGTGATCCTCCAACATCCTCTCGAACTTTAATGCCTCCTTCACAATCTCACTGTCTTTTTGTGCATCAAGCAATGCCTGACCTAGCTCGTCAGGTGGCTCCTCTTGTGCAACATTTACTTCACCCTCGTCCATTGGTTCATCTTGAAAGCCACCTGCTTCATGAACCCATGCCCAATCTGGAAGGTTGTTATCATCATCGGCATCTTCTTCATTATCTTCCATCAAACTCCAACTTCGCCGTGCTTGGTCCAAATGGTATAGTTACTCATGAAACCATTCAAGGCCAGGTGATTCAATAGAGTATCTCTTTTCCGGAATTTCTTTTTATTTTCGCAAACACTACATGGACGACACATTAAACCCTTTGGCGACCTATTTGCCATTGCCGCCTTGAGAAAAGAATCTAAACCTTGAATCCACGCCGAGGTTTTCCGACTGTCGTGTATCCATTGGCGGTCCATCTGTAATTAATTACCGTATAAAAACAAAAATCAATTCTACATATCTCAAATTGGCATAATTGTCGCTAAAAGAACGTACACAAATAAATGTCTCAACATCCAACACAAACTATCCAAAGAAATTAGAATATGCAAACTATCGGCAAAACTTATTTCTTGTGGAACTTATGTACAAATTAAAAAAATCATGCTCATTATCCCTAAAAACAAGTTACTATTAAGTAATTCGAAAAAAAATTGTAAATGTGTCATAGGCCACCTATCTAGTAAATCTAAAGTAAATAGCAAAATAAATTGGCACAATAACATATACACATGTCACCATGAAATAATTCGAAAAAAATCATTCTAAATGTGTGATAGTCTAGTAAACCTTCTCTAAAAAATAACAAATAATTCTACCTTGCTCAAATTAATGAACAAATTGATAAATCATGCTCATTTTCCCTCATCCTTAAAATCCTTAAAATTTTGCATAATAACATATACACATGTCCCCATGAAATAATTCAAAAAAATTACTCTAAATGTGTCATAGTCAAACTATCTAGTAAACCTTCTCTAAAAATTAACTAATCAATCCTATTTTGCTCAAATTAATGAACAAATTGAAAAATTATGCTCATTTTTCCTCAACCTAAAATCACTATTTTCTTTATCTAGAAAGCATGAAACAAAGAATAAACACCGTGAAAGAAGAGTGAAAGAAGCTACTAAACTTTGGTGCACTTGGATGGATGAAATCCTCACAAATTTTAGAGAAAATGGGCAGCACCGTGAAAGAAGAGTGAAAGGAGGGGATGGTTTATACGGGGCAAGTTTGTGCCAGCTAGTGGATTTAGCCGGCACTAAACATCGACGTTTAGTGCCGGCTAGAACTACTAGCTGGCACTAACTTGCCCGTGCCAAGTTAGTGCCGGCTAGGCTCCCCAGCCGGCACTAAGATGGCTTCTGACCGTTGTGGCTGCGCTGCTGACCATTGGGGGATGGCACGTTAGTGCCGGCTCCTGGTTGACCGGCACTAATGTGCTGGTACCAATATCCACTTCTCCAGTAGTGCCTTGGGTCTCCAAGCGGACCAATGACGACGACGCTTGCGGGCGCCGTTCACCTTCTTGAAGGCGTCATCCTTTCCACCTCTCCCCTCTCCTCTGTTGAGCTTTCCGGGCGAAAGCCTTGACCTTGTTGGTCGGACGACGACGACGCTTATGGCGTCGCTCCCTCCCTGGATGCGTCGTTTTGGATGCTCAGCTAGCGGTGGTCGTTTGCTGGTGGTGGTCGCTGGCTCTCTTTGGAGGGTTTCTGTATCTGTGCTTGCCTTTGCCTTCATCGTTTGGGTTGCATTGGTCGTTATCTGGCGGATGCTTTGCCGCTCTGTTCTGGTGGATGCTTTGCCACCGTTGTCATCTTGGTGATCGTTTCAAGCGGATGCTTTGCCGCTTTGGTGGCTTGGGTGGATGCTTTGCCACCCTTATTGTGTTGCCGATCCTTGTACCCTTGGCGTTGTAATTTTCTGTTGCAGGTTTCAGTTGCTGTCTTGTCTAGGTTTGCGGGATTGCTAATGTCTTCCCCGCTTTTCTTGTTGTACTTGTTATTAGGTTGCCTGCCATCTGTTTGGTGGTGGCTCTATTTCCGCCTTAATAGCCTCTGCCTATTAAAGTTTGTTCAAGTCGTATTGCTTTTCTCTTAATGAAATATGTGCTCAGGCACGTCGGCGAAAAAAAAAATCTAAAACGAGATACGTTGCCTGACTTAAGTAGGCCCAACTCAAAATGTTACTGGCGGCCCAGGTCTTAGCAACCTCGTCATGGGCCCCAACACCTCGCCACGGTTGTTTCCATGCAATTTGGCAATGCCGCAAGTGTCGTTCTATGGCAAAGAAGCAAACCGCAAACACCAAACACTGCGCATGCTATATCCTCTGGTTTGTTTGTTTTCCGAAACGCGGTGGCATTTGGCAAACACCAAACACGCATTTGGCAAATGCTCACAAAGGCACATGTGTACTCGCTCCTATAAATATTTATGAGCATGTCCGAGAGATTGCACTGGCGAATTCTTGAGATTGACAAATTCACTAAGCGTCTCACTATCGATGGGCACATTAGCTACCACTGAAAGAACACTGCCGGTTAAACGCTAAAATAAATTTAGAAAATACGAGCACCCGTGCCGAATCGAGGACTTTAACTGGAATGGACATCAGGGTCTACCGCAACAAACTTTACCAACTGAGTTAGATTACGTTTGGCTAGAAGAGTAGTAGAGTACCTCCAGACCCCAGTTCCAAACACAGTCATTACTAACCCAACTCATGACCACTTGTCATCCTCTCGATCCGCACCATCTTTCCGGTTGGAGCGCCTCGACCTACTGCTCTTCCTCTTCCTAGTCGGCCTCGAGCTCAATTTCCATGAGTTTTAGGTACTCATTTGCCATTTCGGTACTGAAAGTAACAAATAGAACCAGAGTATGTTTTTTTTAAAAAGAACCGACAAGCAAACTTATATGAGAGCTATGATCATTCGGTAGATTTCACAATAATATTGTTATACAATCTCACGAAACTACAGATTAATTCATGCTCAATTTGTATTGGTTCTTGGTTTGACACAATAACTTTGGTTGCCTATGTGTGCTCTTCTCCACTGGCCTCTTACATGCATGGAAAAAAAAACAAAAAAGCTTAAAGCACAGCATGTAGTGTGCCAGCAAGCAACTCTATGAATTCAATTCTCAATCATATGATGATTGCTGGCCACGGTTACCTCGTGGTGACAAAACCATCCGGGCGACAGCATATGAACCTGCGAGTTCCATCTTTCAGAGGCGATATGGTATAACTGAAAGTTTAAAACGAATGAGGAGCGAATGCACGGTCTCATTGGGCCCAATCCAGTAGCAGGCCTTGTTTTGTTCAGGCTAACGATCCACGTTTCTGGGTCTCGGGGGCCTCGAAATTTTGCAACAAATTTCTGATCACGACACAGCACATATCCTTTTCAACGGAAATTTTTGAAATAAAATTTGTGCTATTTAATGAACTGCATTTAAAACCAATGATTATGTCATCGACTCTACAAGAGTATACCTGTTTGTAACCATCATTATGTTTGAAAACCATCACCAGGGTCCAGGGGCACACGAGTCAATTTTGCACAAATCTAAACACCAGCAAACTTGGCAACACCCGCCGCCCGTGCCAGCTAGAATATAATGCTCAAAGTAGGTTCAGCAACAGTAGTTTAACAGGCCATGTATCATAAACTGAAGACGCCATTTGTTTTCTATTCATAGAAATATAGAATAAACATTCTTGTCTTTCACAAAAAGAAATAAAACATTCTTTTCTACAAACACTTATCACAGACTGACTACAAACAGTTTTTTTTTCTACAATCATATATGTCCAACTCTTGACCCGCAGACATTAGTCCTGATTCAGACATCTTAAGAGCAACAGTACATCAACCTATGTTTCAGCTTTTCAAGCTATTCATACAGTTACATAGCACATACTATTCAGAGAGCGTACAGGTTACAAATAGTGGGCTAACAGGATAGCTAGGTCACACTTATAATGACAGTTTTATGATCTTTTTGGGCGAAACTTCAAGACCCTAATGTAGTTTTCGCCATGGGTGGTCACGATTTTCTTCATGCCAACTGACAGGCTGGTAATCTGAGGGCGCAAGCGTGTGGAGATGTTGTCCAGTTGGGCATCCGGGGCAACCTCGCGAACACGCTTCTTCTCAGTTTGATGCCTGGATCTCGATGTGGATTCTGCTGGGCGGTCTGTGTCCACGATAATGCTTCGAATGATATCACCAGTTCTTTGGCATATCAACCGAAGCACACCGTCAATGCCACCGACTGCCAGTGTTGCTGTGTCACCTGGCAAGTGATGTACACTGTAGATGACGTTTGGGCTGACTCTTGGTTCCCAAAGAGGCTTCAGAGTCCTGAAGCAACAACAGAGAATAAAAAGAACCCTGATGAGATCACAGTTATGATTTGCTAACTCTGGCATTAGCAGTTCACCACAGGGGATGTGTTGCAAACACTCTTGTTGGCAGCATTTGGAACTCTCTAACTATTATCTCAAATACTTGTGAAAGTAATAAGAAAAGGCAAAGCACCTTGAAAATGTGGTTGATCAAATGAATCTTAGAATGAGCAGATTGCTAACATGAATTGCGGTTGTCCAATTAGAGTTCGCATCTAGATAGTATTCACAAGACTTAATAAGTCAGGGCAAAGCTTTAGAGGTATAAACTTAGTAACACACCAAGAAATCTGAGTTCCCAACTAGCATATGTGATGTGATAAAACATGACAGGTAAATTCCTCAAAATTTATAGGTCCAAAGCTTAGAGTGCTTTCTTAGGGTGGGTGTGTTACAGCCCCTTCAACCCTGTAACAGTTTTTTTTTTGGGGCTCTTTACCCCCCTTTTTACTCTTCTTAATATTGACGTGCAGTTGTCCTGTGCGTTCGAGAAAAAAAATGAAAAAAGTTTCATAATGACCTTTTCATATAACACAAAAGTACAACACAACAAATTAGCTCCTTTATATTAAACGCTGCAATAACAATTTACGCCATGATATTCGCAACTGTTTATCCATCTATTCAAACATCAAAGGAAAAAATAATTCCTTTGATCAGATAATGAGATAAACATATATGCAATTCCTTTCTTTTGGGATATCTGCAGAAACCATGCTAAAATTCTCATGATTTGTGGTTGATACAGCCTCAGATATTTAGCAAACCAGACAGCTGTGCATTATTGTTTACTGACCTTAAGTCCCAGCAATGTGCATAACCAGCAGATGAGCCAGCGAATACCATGTGTGAATTTGTGTTGAAAGATAAGGATCTTATTGCTGAAATGGTGAAAAAGAAAACAGAGGTCAATTAAGTTACTGAACTCACACCACAATGTTTCAAACAAGATTTGATTAATTACACTAACCTTAAAATATCCAATAAGTATAAACTTAATACAGTTTGATCTATCGACCAAGGATACATTATCCCAAAAAAATTGAACTGTACATTATCCAAAATTTTGCAGGTAATTAACATTTAAAAACAATATAAGTAATAGAAGAAATTGTTAACCTTATATAAAACATCAGATAAAAAAGAACATTTATGTATGCACACATCACTGCTGGAAGTAATTTTTCTACCTATCTGCTTCGGCTGTTGGGACAGTAGTGATGTCATATAGGAAGGCAAGAGAAAAATGATATAAGTTATATTTGTGCTTTTGAATAATATATTCAATGTCTAGCTACAAAAATAACTTTTAAATCTTAACCAATTGCATCCTGTGATAGAAAATCTTGACATTCTATTAATGACCAACAAGCGCAAAAGTTCTGCCGTTATCTTGAAATGGGAAAAAATGAAGAAGGAATGACAAGCTAATAAGACCAGCCAGCAATAAAAAGTCAGGAACTGGGCTAGCTAGGACCACCTTAAATGTTTCCTCTCTAAAAGGTTACGTCTTATTTGGGAAAATTGTAGTCATCCTCATTGATCACCAACAAATGGAAGTTGACCATGCTTATCATTGGCAATTAGTCGAATGCTCACCTAATGGTGCATAAGCTGATTTCAGAACACCTAACTTCTGACCTGAGGTTTGATCCGCAATAGCTACATTTCCAAATGTAGAACCACCAAGAATCAGCTGATCATCGGTTATTGTCAAGCATGTTACAGGAGAAGAATGAAGCCTGTATTGCACATTTTAAACAGGGATCAATTCCAGAACACATTAAGTTACAATAAGAACTACAAATTAACCTCACGGAACAATATCTTTCTATATGCATGACTCATAATTCCTTTTGTTTTCATTATTCTTACAACTACTTTTCTACTTCAATGATGTTGCAAATAAAGTTTGCAGATGAAAGCTGTGAAATTGATCAAGCAATTGCAGTGAACTAGAGCTTGTAGCTGCAAAAAATGCCAACATATTAAAATGAAGAAAAATTCAGTAAGGCACTTACCGATAAATACTTGAACAACTCCTACTGTACATATCATATACAAAGGCTCGGCCATCCTCACAGCCAATTACAACCTCTGGGTCAGCAAAACTACACAAGTAAATGAACATTAGGTAAAAATCCTAAGCAAAAATAAAATTAACACTTTCTAGGCTAATCATAATGGTGGAACATTCACAAACTTATTCATGACCCCTCCAGTCCAATTTCATGCTCAAACACAACTTCAAAATATTAGTAACTGGTGGCTAGCAGCTAATGCTAGTATTGTAATTAGCCTGAAAAAAAGGCATGGCATATCAAGGAGTGAAACCCAGCCTCCTCACCTCATGCATAACCCATGATTGAACGAGGCTCCACCAGATTGAAATATGCTTCTTGGTTCACTCCGTCTCCATATGCAAATTTGGGAGCTAGTCAAACCTACAATCTTCACAGAGCACTGGAATAAATTTTCTGGTAGAATAAATAGTAAAACAAAGCTATTTCAACTATAACAACTTGATTTCGGTTCAGTACATGTACATCTTCCATGAATAAAACAAACTAGTTTGGATGATATGATATAACGATCGGAAACTCCAACTCAGTCAGTGTGTTACAATGTTGATGCGTTGGAAGAACAGCTTAAGTTTATGTCACATAAATAGGTGATACACGCCCTCTACACTACAACCTGCTACAAAGAAGCATGTTCGAACAAGAAAGCATATTTTAAACTTTCTGTGTGCCCTTAACTCAAGCAATATTGCCTCCAATGTTCTTACGGCGTTAAGGCGAGTTGTGGCGAGTCACCACCGCCTAGGTGGGCTAAGGCGACGCCTAGGCGGGCTAAAACGCCTAGGCGGGCCAAAATAGGGGAGCGCCTTGTCGCCTAGGCGACGCCATAAGAACATTGATTGCCTCTTTCAGTCAAACACAAAGACCACACAAGTGATACCCAAATAAGAAATTAGAAATGCACTGATATTGATTACCTTATTTTCATCAAAATCGAAGTCGACCAATGCTTTAGCATTCGGCACATGGTACTCATTCATGAATTTGCAGGTTTCAGCAGACCAAAGCCGGAGAAACTGTCAAAAAAAATGTCAAAACTACGAACTATTCGTAGATGTGCAACAGATTAGGGACAATAGTGAGATAAAACAGATCGAGCACTAGAAACAACAGCATAATCATGCTAAGTCATTCAACAATCAGAAACTATGGATGATTGATCAATGAGACAAGTCAACCATCTGAAACAACAGCATAATCATGTTACGCCACATTTTACACCATTATTTCGACAATAAACCCGCCAGGCATACTACATGTAAGGGTTCCAAATATAGATGGTGTTTTGCAACATCTAAACCATATAGCTCAATAATACTAATAGAATAGCGACTATGGTTGACTTATTATAACTCCAAATTAAATTTGATATTTATGCTGATTAAACATATCAAGGAAATTATATGATGCAACACCCACCTTATCTCCAACTCCAGTTAAAATCGAACCACCCCTCATACGGCACAAAGTAGCCCTGGGACAAAAAAAAATTAAGAAACTGAAAGGGGAAATATATGAATATTGACTATTCAGCCACTACTCATACAATGTACAGTAGCTCAAAAATAAGTATATTGGTTTGTAAAACCAGAAAATATAAAGTATACGATTTTTTGTGACCTAGCAAACAAGAATCCCTGTCATTATGCACAATATATAGGAGGTATAACAGGAGTACTTACCTCATTGGGTGGCCAATCCACTGATAGGCATCAGCTTGCCCACTAGACAAAGAGGATGCATGCTCATCCATTGCAAGCGCCTCAAAGTAACTTTTCACTGAAATGTTAGAGCTTGAACCTCTTGCTGGTGGATTCCTCTTGTAATACAGATCCCTCATGAGATGGGCTGTTACAATTATCCTATTCCTATAAACCGAGGAGAAAATCATATTGCACGTGTTAATCAACAAAGGTACCAGAGATGTCACAAGGAAAAAAACACACCCAACAAACCAAACGAGTGAAAGAAGAAATGTCAAACAGAAAAGCATCACTACTGTAGGAATTTATGGCACAACATTTGGTATGGAACCATTAATAACACTGGCTTAAAAGGGTTGTAGACGTGCACAGTCATTGTTAATACATAACATTAGTTATTAGGATCCTAAAGGTTTCATGATTCAGACAAATATCGCAAATAAACGGTGAGAACAAAATGCATCTCAGATAGCCACAAGTCCATGGCTTCACCTACTCCATTGATGACCCAGTGCCTCAAAATCAGGCACTCCTAGTTGCCAGATCTACTTCCTAGTGAAACAGGTCCAAAATGTTCAGGTGCTCTCTCGCAGCCAATAGGGTGCATCATAATATCACACAGAACACAACGCAGCAAAAATTCTAACTTGCAGAGGCCCAGTTCTTACAAGATGAAAATTTCCGTTTATGAGGAGCAGCATCCTGATGAAATCAGTACCTTCCTACCACCAAAAGCTAAAGTTTTTTCCCGTCTCCCAAGAAGAACGAGCTAGCGCAGAAACCACTGGACGCTGGTTCCTACTTTTCACTCTGAACTTGAATTAAACTGAACCCATCATGGATGAACGGGAAAGCAACGCAAGATGCACAAATTGGCTGTCCGCGAAAGGCGAAACCATGGATTGACTAAGATAAGCCACGGAAGCGAAAGATGGTACCATAAAACTAAGGGACTAAGGGAGCGGCTGCTGATTCGAGCAACCAGGCGGATAACTGGAAGGGGTAAAGTGGGCAGCGGCGTACCAGGAGCTGCAGACGGCGGAGCATCGGGCGAGGTCGAAGTGGTCGTCCAGGCGGGAGAAGACGGAGCGGAGGATGTCGTCGTTCAGCAACTGCGCCGTCGACCCGGAGCCGGGGCTGGCGCCGGCGCCGGCGCCTCTGCGGCGCTTGAGAGCCGAGCTCCCGCTCCGGCCCCGGCCGCTGCTCGCCTCCATGCTGGCGTGCTGCTCCCCCACCTGACCTCCCGACCGGTTCGAGACCAGGGCCGAGACAGAGGAGCCAGATGGGCCTTCCTCGTGGACGACGCGAAGCGACGGCGGTGGCCGGAGCCGCCGCTTAACTCCACAACTGTCAATCCTGGGCCGCTACTGGGCTTATAGAAACAAATATCTTTAGAAAAAAAAATGGAACAAAAGATAGCTTCTCTGCATCACTAATTCACGGCTATCGCTGTCAGCGGTATGAGAGTCTTCTAGCAAGAAGATGGTTTTATTTTATTGTTAGACTTTTCTAAATAGTGTAGGCAAGATTTTTAGAAGACCACGTCGAGACCACGTCTATATATCATCCACCTCCCATGTAGTTTTCGCTTGTATGATAACTTCTCGGCACCAATAAAGATCGCCTCAATCATTCGTCCATGTCTCGGTAGCTCTCGATTTCAAGGAATTTTCGGATCCTCTCATGAGCACCTTGCCTTGTTCGGTTGTATAGATTGATTCTCGGGTGGAGCGACAAGAAATCTATAATAGATACAACAAGAGACCGTAATTTATTTCTAATCGAAAACTAATTGCAACATGATAGGTACAATAACAGATGGAGAATCAACCCATGAGTCGAGAGGTGTCGAATCAATTCTTATTTCTCGTTGCATCTATTTGTTGCAATTAGTTTCCAATCTGAAATAAATCCCGATCTCTTTGTTGTACCTATCATAGGTCTCTTGTGTTGTACCTATCATTCCTCTTCAAATAAATCCTTAAACAACTTCAACCTTAGCACCACGAACTTTGACCCTAAATCATAATGCGATTCTTTTATACCTTAAACTCATTTTGCCTAATGCTATTGGATGCTATATCATTCTAAATAGCTGTGTTAATTTGTTTATGCTACGTTCAAAAAAATTTTAGCATGATTGTTGATGATGACATGATCTATAATTTTATATCGTTTTTAGATAATTTTCGATGCCATTATGTGTTGGTGACGCCTTAAAGTGCGGACGTGCGCTAGCCGCTGAGATGCTCCCACTAAATATTGCCTGTTTGCAGAATTCAAAGAGAGTTGTAGCTAAAATTTAAGTCTCACATGTGAACTAGCACATATCAAAATACAATTAAAATGTGATTTGACTATAATAACTCATATGTAGGGACTAGTCTATACAACAAAGGATGCAACTATAGAGTTTCACAATAGTTGAAAGTTTTTATTTTAGAGATACACCATTTCAAATACATCATGAACAAAGCACATAACAATCATTTGAACTTATTAGAGTTGACTAGATTTTGATGCATTTCATTAGTGTTAGAACTATGATTCCCCTTTATCACTTGATTTTAGGCCAAAATATGACTATGAGATTAGGTCACGAAATCTACAAACCATAGAACCACAAAATCATACTGATAAATTGAGTAACCTCTCAGTAATATTATGTTATCCGAAAAACGTTATGATGCCATCCGGCACCCCACAAAACTTGTACTTAAATTCACAAGTGCAAAAAATGATAAATTTCATTAAGGATAAACATGACAAATTTAGTGAACAAAGTTAGGGTAATGTTACAACTCCAATTATATGTATAAGCATGTGATATTTTGCATCGTCCCAATCATGACCTTAACATTATGAAGCCATTTGCTTCTTCGCGCCCAAGGGGAGCTAACATTATTATATTTTCCCAACCAAAGTTGGTGTGAAGATTTTGCCCGGGGGGTGTAATCCAATATTTGGACACCCTTTGTCTGGCTGCTAAAATTAATACATCCACAGTTTTATACGCACTCTTCCTGTTTTAAATTATAGGTCATTTCACCTTTCTTGGGTCTATATAATTTATATTATGCATTTGGATATAGTGTCTATTGAGGTGCATATGTAGCAAAATTTATATACTTAGAAAAGCCAAAATGATATATAATTTGGCATGAAGGGAGTACTGTACAATATAATTCATTAATATAGTTGTATAAACAGTTTGTTAAAATTAAGGGCCATGTGAAAAGACCGTTTTACCCCTATTTGTATTTGTATAACCTCATTGATGTTGGTACACATTTCTGAACATTTTGAAAAAGAGAATTACCTAGACATGTTGCGGTGCACCATTTTTGCATTATTTAATAAATTTTGGCATATGTTGACCTTATTTTTAACAAATAATTATGCATAGCAATTGATTTGATTATATTTTTTTGAATTCATGGACATCATCAATAAATGGCAGACAAATGAGCATGACAATTGAGCGCCATCAATAAATGGCCGACAATTGAGCATGACACTGGACCTCGGGATGTGACAGGGATACGTGCACCATTGCTTATGGTAATCGAAGAGAAAGCAGCTAGAAGGCGAGAGAGAAGTATACATTTGGAGGAGTGCATGTGCGTGGAGGCTCTAGTGTCTATTACCCATGCATTTCCCTCAAGCGCCATCTGCTGAAGAGCGGTGATCAGGCCAGCCTGATCCCACGAAGGAGATTGAACTGGCGCCTGGGGTGAGATGAGCGCCGCGTGAGCCTGAGGAGGGGCGCCAAGAACGCCCTGACCACCGTGCGGGAATTGGCCTCCTGCACCACCACTCCCGCCTTGCGCACCCTGGGGGCAGCCCACGGGTTGATGCAGATCCATGGGGCGCTAGGGTTAGGCGTGCGAGGTGGCTACTGCTGCTATTGGCCGCCGTTGGACCGCCTGCCCCTACGGCGACGTTGCTGCTGCTATCCGCCCTACTGTTGATGGGGCGGACGCTACTGCTGCTGGTTGGGGCGTGGCTGCATGACGGAGGTCGAAGACGATGCAAACTGGAAGGAAGAGCCGCACCCAGACGAAGAGGAGGCGACCAAAGCAGAGGAGGCGGACATCTTGGCCTGATTTGCCAGGCGCAGCTCTTGGAGGGCGAGGCGATCGACAGCACTGACGAAAGTCATGCCCCCCTCGCCTGCAATGATTTCTCCAGTGGTGCTATAGCGAGGATCAACGCCGGCGAGAAGGGCCAGCACCATCTCAGACTCGGCGATGGGCTTGTCGACGTCCCGAAGCGCATCAGCGGCCTTCTTCAGGGCTTGGGCGTACTCATGGATGGACATATCCCCTTGAGTTAGCGCATGGAATGCATGACTCAAGAAGATGGCGCGAGGGGCTTTGTTCTCCTTGAAGTGGTTGGCGATGGCGTCCCAAAGTTCCCGCGCAGTCTAGTTGGCCGTCATGGTGAAGTCGAGGACGTCCTCGGTGATGGAGCCGTAGAGCCAGCTGTGGATAGTGCAGTCTTCCTCATTCCAGGCATCTGTACATAGTTCAGGAGGAGCACTAGTGATGTGACGGAGGAGGCCGAACTTGCCGCACATGGCCTCGAAGAAGTTGCTCCACTTGGTGTAGTTGGAGGAGCGGAGTTCCAACTTGATGGGACCGTGCGTCTGCACAGAGACGGCAGCATACGCAGCCATGGAGATCGGCAGAGGCTGGATGTCATCGATGAAGAGGGAGGCAATGCCGTTGAGGAAAGAGTCACCGTCATCGAGGGTGTCGCCGGCGTTGGTGGAGGTGCTGGTGACACAGGACATCAACAGATGCAATCTGCTGGGTTGCAGCCAGCCAGGGGATGGGCGGCACAAGGAGGGGAGAGCAGCTGACCAGAGGAGGCGGTGCAAGGGAAGGGGGTGCAGCCAGCTAGGGAGGGGCGGCGCAGGGGAAGAGTTGTCGCGGCCTAGGGCAGACGACGGCTGGTGGTGGGTGGTCGCACAAGCAGGGGCTGCTGCGTGAGCTAGGGCGGCGGAGAGGAGAGGGCACATGGCTGGCCTAGGGTTTGGCCCGGACTCGTGATACCATGTAGAGAATTGGGAAACACCACACACCAAAAGGAGGGGGTGACCTCTATTATATATTGTCGTATATGCTTGGAGTACAAGTAAACTCAATACAAGGAAATACAACAATATATTTCTAATACTTAAATCTAAATAAATTATCAAAACTACTATCCCAATCACCATAAAGTGGCCTTAACGCTAGCTCTTTGTCCATATATACCCTCTTGTAGTGGATGCTCACCTTGTGGTGCTTTTTCAGTTTCTTTTGAAGTTCCCTTACTCCAAGAGTTGCATCAGCAATAAGCCAATCCTTCACCTTAGCATATGGTTCCGAGGGATGTGTTGACACCTTTTTTTGGCATGTGTCAATCTCTTGAGCTGGTGACCGATGAGAATGGGCTGACGATGGAAAGAAAGAGAAAGCTGAAGCAAGAATATGGCTTTGGGCCAAGGAGAAGCGTCGCGGCCCATGGAGCTAAGGAGCCAACATGATTATGTTGGCAAGTTATCGTTTAGATTTTGTTTCATTCTATTAGGCAAGTTTGTTTCTTATTTCGCAAGTTGTGATCTCGTCATATCGGCAAGGGAGGATAGGTTTAGGTTATAAATAGTAGACCTCTGTCATTTATAAAATTTGATCAACCACATCCAACCAAAACATTTTCCTTTCATCACATCTACTTTTCCATACGGTAGCTTCACCCTAGTTACAGTAGCTTTTTCTTTTTTTCGAGTTCTTCTCAGCAGGTATGTTCTTCACTTGCTGAAAAGTTCCGTGTCAAGTTGCATAAATAGGCCCAAGTTGACAATGCATCGCTTCTTCCTTTGTTTATAGCGCTCAAATTTACCAAACACGTTAAATCCGTCCGGCGGGGTTTAACTGTTCACAATTTATTGAGTAAGTTAGATCCATCCGGCGGGATTTACCTTATTCACCAGTTATCGAGCACTCTAGATCTGCCCGGCGGGGTCGGATTTGCTCACCATTTATCGACAAAAGTTATCAATCTGTTAGGTTAATTGATCCGTTAATCTAGATTTTTGTTGCTTTTATCACCAAGTTATCGACATCTGCTTAGATCTTGCTAGGTTAATATGTTTAATCTAGTTTGTTTTAAGTTTTTGTCATGATTTATCCAGTTTAGATCTATCTTGATCGGCTACCTCTCATGATCTGATCATGCAAGCCGATTTAGATCTCGTTGCTTTAAGCATAGCTTGCACCCCTGCAATCGACTGTACGATAGCCGATTGCTAGCATCGTCCACATTGGCTGGCTAGATGATAGACCCCTGCATCTAATGTTTTATCATCCTTATCAATTGCAAATCAAATTTTCTAGCACGCCTAGCGCACCACACGCACGTCTTTGGGTTCGGTCCATCAGAGCTAAGCAAATCTCCCCGGCCCTAGCATACGTGGAGTGCGAGAGTCTCCCCGTCCGGCGATGGGAGATTTTTGTGTCAATAGGATCATAATATACAATGAACATCTGCACAATCATGGACATAGAGTGTTTCTCAAACATATCCATCAATCCTTGGTCAGTTTTCACTTCTAGATAGGTTCATAGATTAGCATCATAGTATCGAACATGTGCAACTTCTAGATAACCGCGTGGATACTTCTCCACAATTGATTCAACTAACACCGCATAATTTGTCAAGTCTGAATAAATAATCTTCTCAAAATTGAAACATTGGACATCCTTTCTTGCCTTTTTCCGCTTCCCAATCAGTTTAATTAGTAGCAAGTAACAAGTAAGCTTACCCTTCCGGCCATTCGTGTCGCGCCTCCGCCGAACCTGTAGCTTTGCCTGACATTTGGGGCAAAGGTGCTGCAGTGCCAGTGCGGGCTGCTGCCTTGACTCTGCCCATGCCCATAGCGCCCGAGCCAGGGGTGGCCGCCGCCGCGCCCATGCCCGCAACGCAAGTACCGGCTGCTGCCTTGCCCCTGCCCGCAGCGCTCGCGCCTAGGGCTGTCGTCGCCTCGCCCTCACCTCTGCAGCGCCCGCACCAGGGGCGGCCGCCGCCGTGCCCCCGCCCACAGCCAAGGGCGGGCGTCGCCTCGCCCACACCGAGAGCGCCCCTGGCCGGGCCCCGCAATGCCCACACCCAGTGCGCCAGGTCTGGCCGCCGCGACCCCACCCGGAGTGCAACGGTCATGCCCCGCAGCGCCTCCGCCCGGAGCGCCACAGCTGGGTGAAGGATCTCAGATGTCGTCTAGAGGGGGGTGAATAGGTGTTTCGATAAATTTTGCAAATTACAGCACTTAAAACAAATGTCATCTTACTGACCGATCACACCGATCAGGCAGACCAGTCTAGGACTTAGAATGCTGAAAGCAACAAGCAACTAAACCAGTTGGGGTGACCGATCAGACTGGTCTAGTGCAGAACTTGCCCAATTATTAGAGTTTTTAGCAATGTGAATATCTAAATATAGACATCCTCTATTTAGAATTTCTCGCTAGCCAAAGATGGAGAGCAAGAATGACTCTTTAGACTACGCATAAGGTATAGAAAAGCTATTGGAAAGTGTAAAGATATTGTTGACGCTCCTTAGAGCGTCAATTTACGTACCGCAAGCGCACGGATCGTGTAGCTTTTCCATTAGAGTATTCCCCCAAGGTTTATCAATCCAAGGAACAAGTGTATTACTATGCTTAACTAAGCACTAATGATGTTGGTAAAAGATCTATATTGAGTGATTGAGTGTGAAATAGATCTAATCTAACCAATCTAATCTAATCTAGACTAGTGAGCAATGATAGGTGTGTGCACAAGATATGAAGAGCATTTGTCCATAGGGTCTAGGATCACTAGAGATGTAATCGCCAAGCAACAAAGAACGGATCTAATCTACCAAAGGTGTGTTCCAAGATCAAAACCTTTCCCTCCCGCATACTATCACTACACGACGATAATCGGTAACAAATCAACAAGAATACGATAGTTGATGTAATCTAAGTAAACCATGCAAGAGCAAAGCAAACCCAAAGCCAAGTCGCGAACTATTAAGCATCAAAGCATCATCAACGAGAATTGTGATAGGTCAATCTCATAAAGGATTCGGCAATTACAACTCAAGATCTCCTTACAACCCCATGAACAAACGAGGACTTTACCCCATGAAGCTAGGCGAAGCGTAGTCGATCATGGTGATGAAATCTCCGGCAAGGGATGGATCCCTTGCTGTCCTCCAACTTGCAGCGGCGTCGAGGGACAATGAGGCCTCCGATGTCGCCTTTCTCTTGTGTCTAACTCGAATGGATCTCTGGAAATCGTCTCTGCTCCTTGGCATCGTCTCCCCAATTGCTCTCCTCCGTGAGCCTGGGGGAGGGGTCTTTAAATAGCCTCAGGAAACCCTAGGTCGAAGGGGAGGCCGAGACTCCCTGAAAAGGGCCTGGGCCGGCCGGCTCAATGGGCCCAGGCCGGCCGGCCTGGCCCATTTTCTCGCCGCCTCGCGTCCTCCTTTCTCCCCAAGTCTTCTGGAGTCTTTTGGAGTTTATACCTTTCACTATTGCACCCCGTTGGACGTCGTTATCTTCGAGATTTCTTCGAGGGAAAGGATAGGATGGAGATTCCTTCCTTAAATCTCTATTTGCTTTGCTTATCCCTGAAGTATCTCGATCTCATCTTGTGGGCTTTGTCCTTTGGGCTTCATTGGAGGGTGGATGTGCATGAACGGGCTTCTAGTCGTCATGGCTTTTGGTCCTTTGCTTGGGCTTTGGCCTTCGTCTTTCTTCGTGTTATTGCGTGATCATGGGTCTCGTCGAAACATCTCCGAAAATGTCCAATTTCCTGCCAAAATATAACATGCTCCAAAATCCAAGACAAAATAAAAAACGGTCAAGTTCGGGTGCCAAGTGGCGGGTTAGTACATGAATCATCCCGAAGAATTTACCAAAACCTCTTCTAATTGTATAACAAAATGGGTACTTAAGGAGCGCCAACATTCCCCCCATGCTTAGCTTTTGCTCGTCCTCTAGCAAATCAAATCATCAAGTCCTTCCATGGGTTGCTTGAGAGTTCTCAAACTGCAAAATTTACTTATGCAAACAAGTCTAACAATATTTCTTCAAACAAAGGTCAGAGGAGCAGCGAGGATAATCATATCATGGGCGTTTAAAAACTCATCCAATATTACTCCACGACTCTTACCTTTAACCGGCAACTTGAATATCGACAACACTTGCTTTTCTTACCATCCTTGGAGGTTTTTTTTCTTTTTTTTAGTTTTTAGAAGCCAAATACCCTGCAACAAAGGTTAGACCAAAAATTCTTGCACAAGTCCTTTCATGTCTCTCGATATAAGTGGCTATCCTATTATTATTTGCAAACTCTCATCTCCCAAAAGTCTCTCAAGTATAAAGTGGGGCTATAGGTGAGGCTAGCAAAGTATATACATATATTGTCAAGTTAAGAAAACCTTCTAATGATTGCTTACCTTCCGAGCCAATGATCATGAGAGTTTCTCCATAATGTAAGGGGTTCAAGGGTAAGAAGATTTAGAATGGTGGACATGTGCAAAGGCATACAAAAAGATTGACTTCAAGGCACAAGCGTCGTCCTCGTTGTCGGATTGCACATGGTTGGAATTGAGGATATTGTTCAAACAACAAGGTGATATCTCTTCGCACTTCTCTAACCATAGAATCCCTTCATTTATTCTTTTCTTCTCTTCTTATTTTTTTTCTTTTCTTTCTTTCTCCCGAATTTTTCTTCTCTTTTCCGAACCTTTTCATAGGACACTTTCTATAAAACATAGATACGCAAATCTCCAAAGTGGCTCCCTAAATTTTTGGAGCCCGAGCCGAGGCCAGAGGGCCTAGGCCGGCCGGCTCAAGAGGTGTAGGCCGGCCGGCCTGGGGCTTTCCCAGGTCGGATTCGGTCCGTCTTTCCAGTACTCCTTCCTTTCTTCATCCCAAAATTATTTTTTATACAACTCATGCACAGGAACAGAACGTATTCTCATAATTGGGTCGTGGTCAAGGAAGATGATAATAAACAAGATAATCTCAGGTTCGGGTTTTGGAATCCGGTAGATTTCATGAGTTGTTCCAATGAGGAATTCTCATTACCGAATATTGACGGGGCTAGCAATTCAGAGATGAAAAATACGGACATGATCATTGCTCAAAATTAAAACTTCCAAGAGAAAGAAATCCTAACTCAACTCAATGTACATCCAATACTTATGGTGGAACGAATATTTCTTGTGGATGATAGGATTTTTACTCTCAACTTGCCAAGAACTTGATCAACCTTATGTTTGTAGGGGGGTTTTATTTTTTTATTTTTATGAAATTAAAGTCCTCCAAATCATGCCTTACTCGCAAGCGTAATCAAAACCAAGCGCTAGATCAAAGCTCAAGTGAGGGTATTAACATGGACGAATAATTTACTAAGCTCCACAGATAAGAATTAATTTTCATGACAACGCTCGTGAACAATTGCTTTAAAGAAAATAAAGTAAAACTGAATGCATAAATAAAATTGCACGATCCAACAAAAAACAAAGACTCTTTTTATTTTGTTTTCATGACTCAACACTAATTTAAGACTCACTCTCACACATGCGAAAAATAAAGCATACAATGCTAGACTATGATTCTCACACAAATGAAATTAAAGACATGCACACGACGAACTTTCGACTAAACAAAGACTAACAAAATTCAATCTATGAACCGTCACACCTCTCCCCCCATGCTTTGATTATGCGGCGTCCTCGTCGCAATGATATAAAAGACGGGTGTGACGCTTGTCGGTGTTCTCAACGGCACCTAGGGCAATTGCATCTAGGGCGCCCTCCTCCTCCTTGCTTTTGTAGATCTCCGACCATCCCGAATAACTTCCTTATGTTGCGGAGAAGGAAGTTGTAATCTCCTTCAACCAAGTGCTCGATGTTGTCCATCCTTCGATCCATTGCAATGATTCGATCGTGACACCTATCGATGGTGGCGTGGAGATCCGCGATTTCATTGCGGCACTTGAAACAGCACCCGAAGTGATGGCCGTTGCGGTTGGGGTCGTCGTCCTCGGGCTCGTCGTCGTCCTTCTTCTTCTCCTTGCCGTTGTCACCTCCGGAGGGGTCATCTTCCTCCCTTCTCTCCTCTTCGGCACATCCCGACCAATCATCATCGTAGCCACGACTGGTGGCGCCCCATGAACCGGGGCTCATGTAGCTCTCCCAATCGCTGTCCCCCGCATAGTCCTTCGGCTTCGGGGTGTGCTCGATGTAGTTTTTCCTTTTAACTCCGAGAAGGCGCAAGGAACGCCTAGGTGCGGGTGGCTCTTTGTCTTGTCGCTTCTCGCCCTCATCTTCGTCGCTGATGACGACGACCTCCCTTTGGGCTTGAGCTAGCTTCTTCTTGCACCACAGAAGGCCCTTCCCTCCGACGCTCATCCGTGCTTGGGTGTTAAATTTCTTCGGAGGGGCCTTCTCTTCACATCGCTTTGCTTCGACAAGGAGGGGCAGCACACCGGTTGCCGAGATAGGGCTAGGCATCTGCTGGTTTGGCGTGGGGGTGTCGGGTGCCATGCCCCTCTCTTTATCTCCATTGCTGCAATCATGGCTCTTGCGCTCTCTGGAACGGCCATTGTTGATGTCTCTCACGAGGTGGTGGTGTAGATTGAAAAGTATGAGAGAATAGATCTAAACCGCGCCTCTATTTAAGTCCTGAAAAGACTTGGATGAGAAGTCCAATATCTCTGCGTCTTTGGCATGCGAAATCTATAAGACACGGGTTTAAAATTTCCTTATCTCGTACCTAGCAAAAATGGAGACCGAGATGCGCACGAGGAGGCTCAGGCCGGCCGGCCTAGGGGTGTTGGGCCGGCCGGCCCAGGGGGTTTTTCGGCCCCCTCGACTCCAGCTTTTTCCGTGGTGCCCACCAACAAATTATAAGTCTATGTTTTACTAAAAGTTCGTCCAGAATAAAAATAAAACTACGAAAATAAAATCTAAAAGAGAATATTTACAAACTTACCTTGCTTAACGTCGTTAGGCTTGACGTTCCGGTTCCTCATCCATGGTATATATGTCGATGTAATGAAGGGGCATGACATCGGGCTCCAAGAATACCTTAAGTCACTGTCCGTTCACCACATATTGGTCGCCTTTCACATCCATGATTGTCACCGCTCCCGTGGGTGAAACCGAGTGTACGACGTATGGTCTATACCATTTGCTTTGCAATTTTCCTTTGCCAAAGAGTTTGAATCTTGAATTGTAGAGTAGGACCTTGTCTCCTTTGAATTCCTTGTTTTGTAATCGCTTGTCGTACCATCTCTTCATCCTTTCTTTGTAAATTGTTGCACTATTGTACGCTTTCAATCTTAACTCCTCCAATTCGCTTATTTGGATTCTCCTTTAAATTCTAGAGGCTTCCGCATCAAAGTTCATCTCCTTCATCGCCCAATACGCCTTATGTTCTAGCTCAACCGGCAAGTGGCATGTTTTTCCATAAACAAATTGATAAGGAGTCATACCAATCGGGGTTTTGTGTGCCGTACGATATGCCCATAGTGCATCATCTAGTCTCTTCGACCAATCTTTTCCTCCTTTTATCACGGTCTTCTTTAAAATATCCTTCAATTGCTTATTCGAAGTTTCCGCTTGTCCGTTTGTTTGGGGGTGATAAACCGTGGACACTCTATGTTCAATTCCCAATTTCTTCAAGCATTTACCAAAGTCTTTGCCCGTGAAGTGTGTTCCTCTATCGCTTATCAAGATTCTCGGGACGCCATATTGAGGGAAGATAACTGATTTAATCATGTGTGTGGACTCCTCCGTTGATGCCTTCCGACATGGCATAGCTTCAACCCACTTTGAAACATAGTCCACCATCACCAATATATACTCAAACCCATGTGAGTTCACAAATGGTCCCATAAAATCGATTCCCTAGACATCAAATAGATCTATTTGCAAGTTGTAGTTCAACGGCATGGCATTCCTTTGCGAGATATTCCCCGTCCTTTGGCATTCCGGACAAGTCGAAACAAATCTTTTCGCGTCTTCATGCATCTCGGGCCAATAGAATCCACTAGCCCATACCTTAGCTTGAGTTCTAAAGTGCCCATAATGTCCTTCATATCCCGACGAGTGACACTTACTTAGAACTTCTTCACGTTCCTCCCTCGGTATGCATCTTCTTAGGACTCCATCTTCTCCATATCTATATAAGTATGGTGGATCCCAATAGTATTTTCTTCTTTCCGTGCTCACTCTTTCCTTGCATTCTTATCCAAGTGATCCAAGGGCATCCCTTTTATTGCCCTTATTATATCATTCATCCAACTATCTTGGTCGAGAATTCTATATAGGTGATCATCTCTCATTTGGTCCTCGATAGGTTCTTTTCCATCATCTCCATGGTTCATCCTTGATAGGTGGTCGGCCACAACATTCTCTGCCCCTTTCTTGTCCCTTATCTCCACATCGAATTCTTGTAGCAATAGGATCCATCGAATCAAGCGTGGCTTAGCATCTTTCTTGGACAAGAGATATTTGATTGCCGCATGATCGGTATAAACTATCACCTTTGAATTTACTATGTATGATCTGAATTTTTCAAAGGCGAATACCACGGCAAGCAATTCTTTCTCCATTGTTGCATAATTAACTTGGGCTTCGTTGAGAGTCTTGCTTGCGTAGTAGATAGCATTTACCTTCCCCTCTTTCCTTTGCCCAAGAACGGCTCCTACGGCGTAGTCGCTTGCATCACACATGATTTCAAAGGGTAGATTCCAATCCGGAGGTTGCATGATAGGAGCACTTATGAGAGATTGCTTGAGTGTTCGAAAGGCGTGAAGACAATCACTATCGAAGGTGTATTCCACATCATTTTGGAGAAGTTGTGTCAATGGCTTGGTGATTTTTGAAAAATCCTTTATGAACCTCCTATAGAATACGGCATGACCGAGGAAGCTCCTCAAAGATTTGATGTCCGTAGGTGGTGGCAATTTCTCCACGGTTTCTATCTTTGCTTTGTCCACCTCTATCCCTCTCTCGGAAATAACATGTCCGAGAGCAATTCTTTCTTTCACCATGAAATGACACTTCTCCCAATTGAGCACAAGATCAACCTCTCCACATCTTTTAAGAACTTCTCCAAATTTGCCAAGCAATTTTCAAAGCTAGTACCATGCACCGAGAAATCGTCCATGAATACCTCCATAATCTCTTCTATGAAATCTGAAAATATAGCCATCATGCACCTTTGAAAAGAAGCGGACGCATTGCACAATCCAAAAGGCATCCTCCGATATGCAAAAGTTACATACAGGCAAGTAAATATGGTCTTATGTTGATCATCCGGATGAATAGGTATTTGGAAGAATCCCGAGTATCCATCAAGGTAACAAAAGTGTGAATGCTTTGCCAACCTTTCTAGCATCTCGTCAATGAATGGTAGTGGAAAATGATCCTTCCTCGTTGCCTTATTCAATTTTCTATAATCGATGTACATCCTCCATCCCGTGATGGTTCTTTGCGGTATCAATTGCTCCTTCTCATTTTTCACAACCGTGAGTCCTCATTTCTTCGGAACGCAATGCACGGGGCTTACCCATTCACTATGTGGCACGGGGTATATTATTCCGGCATTCAACAATTTGATAACCTCCTTCTTCACCACATCACGCATAGCATGGCTCAACCTTCTTTGATGCTCTAAGACCGGCTTGTATTGCTCCTCGAGTTGTATACGATGTGTGCAAAAAGCGGGGCTAATACCTTTCAAGTCATTAATCGAGTAGCCGATCACCTTTTTGTGCTTCTTTAATAAATTCAGCAACTTCTCCGTCTCTTCCGGGCTCAATTCGTCGCTAACAATCACCGGAAAAGTCTTGCCATCTCCCAAAAATTCATATTTCAATCCCTTGGGGAGCGGCTTCATCTCAACGTCGGGCGCACCATCATCTTCTTGATCTAATTCTCCAATGTCTTCAAATTTTTCTTCCTCCAAATTCTTGTGTTGCGGCTTCAACTCTTCCATTGTTTCCACTAGTTCTCCATCTTGATCATCTTGGGCGTCCCCATTCTCCAAAGCGCGTTGGAGAGGATCCCTGAAAGAATCAATGAAATGAATGCTCTCTACCCCTTCGTTATCAAGAGGTAGAGGTAAAGCACGCGACGGTTTTGAATGAAATTTGAAAGTGTGCTTCTCTCCATCTAGATCAAAAGTGACAATCCTTTTCCCAACATCTAGAATAGCATTTACTAATTTGAGAAAGGGTTTTCCAAGAATTATGCTTTCATATTCATCATCACTAGCATTAATCACAAAAAAGTCGGTAGGAATATCTTTACCTGCTATGGCAACATTTAGATTTCTAAGCACTCCTAGCGGTTTGATTAATCTACCATCTCCCATGATCAATTTAATGAATGTAGCATCTAGGTTCGGTGTTTCATTAAAAAGCATAGCATAAACCTTGGAACTCATCACACTAACATGGGCGCCAACGTCACATAAAACATTGCAACATTTTATTCCGTCTATCATGCAATCAACACGAGGTGTGGGTGATGGATTAACTTCGCCTTGATCGCTTCCAATCGTATATACTTAGGCTATGTGTGCGTAGGGTGATGATTCCGATTTCACTCCCATGATCCTTTTGACCTCCAGCACTTCGTCCAAGTCAATCTCTTCCTCTTTTTCTTCAAAAAGTTTCCGAATGATATCACCGGCCGATTCCTTGCCAAATGTATATCCCGTGTGATTATCCGGCGGAAAGTCTTCCGCGAAAGTCTTCCGCTATCACCTTCGTCATTCCTCGCTGATTTGGATGCGGTCTTGCTTTGTCGAACAATATTCCGAAGTCAATTGGTATCCAATCCATTTGCTCGAATTCCCTTAGCGATTTGGCAGTGCCCAAGGTTCTTCCTTTCTTTTCCGGGTCGTCTTTCGTTGCAATCCAGATCGATGCTTCTTCATCGTGGTTTGTCTCTATGACTTTCCCATGCTTCGGTTGTTCTTCCTTCACTTCCGATGTCTCTTTTCTGAAAATTCCAGCAAGCATCCGCACTTGAGATTCTTCCTCGGAGCTTACCGAACATCGTTTTTCCCAATCTCTTCGCATGGCCGCACCCTTGCTGATTTTTTGTAGGAGTTGGGCGGCTTCCATGAGTGTTTTCTCCATGAGATCTCCTCCTGCACATATTTGAACAAATTGCATGCACTCGGGGGTTAGGGAAAAATAAAAGGTATGCAAGAGTACATCACCGGAAAATCCGAGCTTCGGTTCTTGTTCAATCAATCCATTGAATCTATCCCATGCTTGATCTATCCCTTCTTCTTCTCCTTGCGCGAAGTTGATCCCTTGCTTCCGAATATGTTGAACCTTTCTTAACGGAAAGAACCGTTTGCAAAATTTCTTCATCAAGTCATCCCAATTTCCTTTTACCTCGAAGGATGCAAGTGCAAACCATCTTCTCGCTTCTTCCGCAAGTGAGTATGGGAAAAGATTCCATCTAAACCAAGCTAGCGGAACTCCGTCTTGTTGTACCGTGTTGCATAGCATTGTGAACCACTTGATATGTCTATATGGGTTGTCCATCTTATCTCCTCTAAAGGGGTTTGCCGCCGCCATCTGATGATTTGAGGCTTGATCTCGTACTCGGTGGCTCGCAACACCGAATCTGATTTTTGCATGTCGAAGTCCTCCGATCGCGGGCTTGCATAATCCCTTAGTGATTTTTCTCCTTCCTCCACGTGTTGAATGAGATGGGCCATCTAGACAATCAAAACAAAAACAAAAAAACAAAAAATTTCTAGGGAAAAGGTTAGGTGTTAGTAACCAACAAAATTAATACAAAGTTAAACGTAGCAAAATCAAAAGCACTAATGATGTTGGTAAAAGATCTATATTGAGTGATTAGCCCCTGGCCGGGGCCCGCAATGCCCACACCCAGTGCGCCAGGTCTGGCCGCCGCGACCCCACCCGGAGTGCAACGGTCATGCCCCGCAGCGCCTCCGCCCGGAGCGCCACAGCTGGGTGAAGGATCTCAGATGTCGTCTAGAGGGGGGTGAATAGGTGTTTCGATAAATTTTGCAAATTACAGCACTTAAAACAAATGTCATCTTACTGACCGATCACACCGATCAGGCAGACCAGTCTAGGACTTAGAATGCTGAAAGCAACAAGCAACTAAACCAGTTGGGGTGACCGATCAGACTGGTCTAGTGCAGAACTTGCCCAATTATTAGAGTTTTTAGCAATGTGAATATCTAAATATAGACATCCTCTATTTAGAATTTCTCGCTAGCCAAAGATGGAGAGCAAGAATGACTCTTTAGACTACGCATAAGGTATAGAAAAGCTATTGGAAAGTGTAAAGATATTGTTGACGCTCCTTAGAGCGTCAATTTACGTACCGCAAGCGCACGGATCGTGTAGCTTTTCCATTAGAGTATTCCCCCAAGGTTTATCAATCCAAGGAACAAGTGTATTACTATGCTTAACTAAGCACTAATGATGTTGGTAAAAGATCTATATTGAGTGATTGAGTGTGAAATAGATCTAATCTAACCAATCTAATCTAATCTAGACTAGTGAGCAATGATAGGTGTGTGCACAAGATATGAAGAGCATTTGTCCATAGGGTCTAGGATCACTAGAGATGTAATCGCCAAGCAACAAAGAACGGATCTAATCTACCAAAGGTGTGTTCCAAGATCAAAACCTTTCCCTCCCGCATACTATCACTACACGACGATAATCGGTAACAAATCAACAAGAATACGATAGTTGATGTAATCTAAGTAAACCATGCAAGAGCAAAGCAAACCCAAAGCCAAGTCGCGAACTATTAAGCATCAAAGCATCATCAACGAGAATTGTGATAGGTCAATCTCATAAAGGATTCGGCAATTACAACTCAAGATCTCCTTACAACCCCATGAACAAACGAGGACTTTACCCCATGAAGCTAGGCGAAGCATAGTCGATCATGGTGATGAAATCTCCGGCAAGGGATGGATCCCTTGCTGTCCTCCAACTTGCAGCGGCGTCGAGGGACAATGAGGCCTCCGATGTCGCCTTTCTCTTGTGTCTAACTCGAATGGATCTCTGGAAATCGTCTATGCTCCTTGGCATCGTCTCCCCAATTGCTCTCCTCCGTGAGCCTGGGGGAGGGGTCTTTAAATAGCCTCAGGAAACCCTAGGTCGAAGGGGAGGCCGAGACTCCCTGAAAAGGGCCTGGGCCGGCCGGCTCAATGGGCCCAGGCCGGCCGGCCTGGCCCATTTTCTCGCCGCCTCGCGTCCTCCTTTCTCCCCAAGTCTTCTGGAGTCTTCTGGAGTTTATACCTTTCACTATTGCACCCCGTTGGACGTCGTTATCTTCGAGATTTCTTCGAGGGAAACGATAGGATGGAGATTCCTTCCTTAAATCTCTATTTGCTTTGCTTATCCCTGAAGTATCTCGATCTCATCTTGTGGGCTTTGTCCTTTGGGCTTCATTGGAGGGTGGATGTGCATGAACGGGCTTCTAGTCGTCATGGCTTTTGGTCCTTTGCTTGGGCTTTGGCCTTCGTCTTACTTCGTGTTATTGCGTGATCATGGGTCTCGTCGAAACATCTCCGAAAATGTCCAATTTCCTGCCAAAATATAACATGCTCCAAAATCCAAGACAAAATAAAAAACGGTCAAGTTCGGGTGCCAAGTGGCGGGTTAGTACATGAATCATCCCGAAGAATTTACCAAAACCTCCCCTAATTGTATAACAAAATGGGTACTTAAGGAACGCCAACAGATATACAAAACGATTTTTACTCAAATGACTCTTTAAATGATGATTTAAAGAGTAGTTTTTAGAAAGACTCTTGAAGATGCTCTAAGTTCTTAATAATAAGGAGAAACAAACTATCTCATAAACTAGAATTAAGAGCTATGAGACCATCTTTTCACCATTATACGAGTTGTGTGCTCTGCAACTCACAATTTTTTTGTTCTATGCACAAAATAATTAAGGGATTTGAGTAATTACTCCGACATTGCTTAAAATACAACCCACTGTAGAGCTCATTTTTGAAATCGTATCAAAATTACACGATAATGTATGATTAAATTTTGCAGATACACCTAGAATCAAATTTATTATCAACTAGCACTCGTACAAGCAGGATCGTAGCATTGCCTGCCTATAACTTATATCGGAGATGCTACATACACTAGTGCATGACGTGCGCTTTCGCGTGCGGACTTGGAAAACGGGCATCACTTTGTGGAACAATCTAGGCATCAACTCAGTTATTAGAAGCTTGGTTAAGAGGTCGAGCAGGTAACGATGGCAGGAGACATGCCATGTGCAAAGAGAATTGGAAGAGCATAGGACATAAGAAATTAAGCATGAAGTACAGAATCATTCTAAGGTAGTTTTATCTGTCACACAGTTTACAATACTAAGAAGAGCGAAATTAGGATTAGGTGGCCGCATTTTACAACTATGGTATAACATTCAGGCAGAACACAGACACAGGTGAGGAAGGAAGGGAGTTCACCTTCAGCTGCCGCTGTTCTTCCAGGAGCTTGTCAAGCACAACACGGTATGATCCCTCCTCCAGCAACAACCAGCCATCCCTCCCGTACGGCTGAATCATTGAAACATAGTTAACAGAACTAATTAGTAGTATTCCTTAGTCCTCAATCAAACACTTGTCAGCAAAGAAAAGGAATTCCCCAGACAAACAGACATTTACTTTTCCAAAACTTTAAGAATCAATTGAGCAGTTCTCGAAACATAAAAAAAAAGGTGTCAACGTTGTTACATTCCTCAACCCCCAAATGAATAAAAAAAATGTTACACCAGCTCTCTCTCTCTCTCCTGTAGGACGAAATCAAGGTAGTTTCTTTGCTAGAAGCAAAATATTCAGTTGCATCTACTGTTAGAAAACTAGGCAATTTTTGGTATATTTTAATTCCAAATATTACTAGCAATTTCATGGCATAAAAGAGTGATAAGGTGTGAACAAAATATGTGCTTGTGTTCATGTTATTCTCACTAATAAGCATGAACAAAATATTAAACCAGAATATGTTTAGAATGTACCCCAAGGCGGGACCAGTGCCGGAGGCACCGGTTGCGCCATTACCAGCTGGAATAGACATTCTATTCGACTGGCCTTGCCTAATGTAGCCGAACGACGTCGATGCAGGAAGAGGTTCGCAGTGCAGTCCCACGAACGGTCACCAGGAAGTAGACGAAGTAGTCGTTCACGCCGGGATGTAGACGAAGTAGTCATTCAGGGAGCAAGCAGTCGCGTCAAGACGCTCCCCAAAAACCTGATTGCCCGCGCCCTGTGCAGGACCTTCAGCGAGCAGAGATTCCGGAGGCCTGCTCTCGCTAGAGCTGTGCGCGCAACGCTAGCGATGGGAATGACAGAAAGCAGTAGAGGGAGAAGGGAGAGATCTCCTAAGCAGGAGTATCTAAAGCAAGAGTGCTTGTGGTGTGAGGATGAGTGGAGGAGGGCCTGGTTTATATAGGCGTGGAGGTGCCTCAGATTCAATGAACCTGGACGTCATAATGGGCTTTGATGAGCAGCAATTACTGGTGCAATTGAGTCACAGGAATCTCATTAACCGCAAATGTTTTATTCTGTGTCATCATTCACCTGTTAATGCCAACGTTTTATTGTCTCTGTTTTAATGCTTTCAACAGCAAAACGTTCTCTCATCTCAACACATCACGTCGCACCGCACCGCACCTGCACGCCACGCACACGCACCGCCCGTCCGATCGGCCACGCCGCACCTCGCCTTGCCTCGCCACGCCCACGCCCTCGCCCTCGGCCTTGGCCCGGCTCGGCGAGGCGAGCGAGCACGCGCGCGTGGTTCACCGACCTCCTCTTACCGGCTTCACAAGTGGTGTACACGAGGTCCACCCTTTAAGTCGGTTGAGATCCTCCTCAAATCCTGGTACGGAATTAAGCAATTAATTCCCTAGCATTTAATGGTGGGCTTTATATTCTTTTATTGCATTGATTAGAATAAATGGGCCAAGCCCATAATTCCAACAATCCCCACCAAGAAATTCAAGCCACACTAGAAATGTTCTCATTCCCTCATTGATATACCAGTATTTGACAGAGACTGTTAAGTTGAACTTCTATCTAAAACAAAGGCTACACTTATTCACAACTGTACAATGGACTATGCCTTGAATTACCAGTCTTGTGCAAATAAGTTTGACCAGAGCCCTACACTGGTACTAGGCTGCATAAGCATCCCCGCGGTTTGGAGCATAAGTCATATTCCAGGCCCTTCATGAGTTTCTAGAGAATACCCAGTTCTCATAGACCATGACCAGTAGTCAGACTCATATAGGTGTGTTCTTTTCAGATGTTCTATAGGACAAGATCTTTGTTTCAAAAAAACAACTCATTTGTTTTAAAGAAACCACCTGGAACACATTAAGATATAGACCAACCTGCCATACAGATTAGAAGAGAAATGCACCTTATACACGGAATGAGCCTTTTTCATAAAGGTTCTCTTCTCTCGGTCAGACTTTAGTTTGTTTCACCATCCTACTTCACGGGATCTCCGATCACATAGGACAGGTTTCCACTATAGAATGACTCACGTGGGTCTCAAGCCCAATTCCATAGATGCATTGTCTATTGCATTCCGTGAAAGACCCTTTGTAAACTGGTCTGCCAGATTTTTAGCCGTCTGAACATAGTCCAAGGCTATAACTCCGAAGTTTCTCAATTTTCTGACAGATTTCAACCGCCTTTTCACATGTCTAGATGACTTCATGTTATCCTTTGAACTGTTCACCTTGACAATAACCGTTTGATTGTCACTGTTCATTAGAATTGCCGGTATCGGTTTTTCAACTATCGGCAAGTCCATAAGGAGCTCACGAAGCCACTCAGCCTCAACAGTGGCGGTATCTAATGCTGTGAGTTCTGCTTCCATATTTGACCATGTTAAGATGGTCTGCTTGCAAGACTTCCAGAAAACAGCTCCACCACCAAGTGTATACACATATCCACTTGTTGCCTTTATCTCATCAGCATCAGAAATCCAGTTTGAATCACTATACCCTTCTAGTACCCTTGGGTACCCGATGTAGTGAATTCCATAGTTCATTGTCTCCTTTAGATAGCGCATTACTCTTTCAAGAGCATTCCAATGATCATCTCCCGGGTTTGAAACAAACTGGCTCAGTTTGCTTACAACAAACGAGATGTCAGGTCTTGTAGTACTAGCTAAATACATCAATGAACCAATGATCTGAGAATATCTCAGCTGATCTCACATTATCCTTTTGTTCTTCCTAAGAATTAAACTGGCATCATATGGTGTTGAGACAGGTTTATAGTCCCTATAACCAAAGCGACTTAACACCTTCTCCACATAGTGAGACTGTGTAAGAATCACCCCACCATTACTCTCTTTTACCAGCTTTATATTAAGGATAACATCAGCTTCTCTCAGATCCTTCATCTCAAAACTTTGAGATAAAAACTCTTTGACTTCCTTAATCGCATTAAGGCTTGTGCCAAAAATCAGTATGTCATCCACATACAAGCACAAAATCACTCCTTCAGCCCCACCATAGCGATAGTACACACATTTGTCAGCTTCGTTCACAACAAAGCCAGCAGACGTCAAAGTTCTGTCGAACTTTTCATGCCACTGCTTAGGCGCTTGCTTGAGACCATATAAAGATTTCAACAATTTACAAACCATTCCTTTTTGACCCTTTGATACAAACTCATCCGGCTGATCCATATAGATCTCCTCTTCTAACTCTCCATTGAAGAAAGCCGTCTTAACATCCATCTGATGAACGAGAAGACCATAAGAGGCTGCCAGGGAAAGTAACACTCGAATTATGGTCAATCGGGTAACTGGTGAATAAGTGTCAAAGAAATCTTCTCCTTCTTTTTTGGTAGAACCCTTGGCCACAAGCCTGGCCTTGTACTTTTCAATAGTACCATCTGGCTTAAGCTTTTTCTTGAACACCCACTTGCATCCAACAGGTTTACATCTATAAGGACGTTCAACGACCTCCCAGGTTCCATTAGACATAATAGAATCCATCTCACTCCTCACTGATTTCTTCCAATAGTCAGCATCAGGAGATGAATATGCCTCTTCAATGGTTCTGTGTGTATCATCCATGAGGTATAAAATGCAATCATCACCAAATACACTACAAAAAATCTGTTGATCCATGACGATTGAATTTCGTCACAGATCACTGAAAAACCATCATAAAACAGTATCTATGACGATCTCAAATAACGTCATGTATTGAGCGTCACAGATCACACCTCGTAACGTTTCTTAAATTTTCGTCATAGATTGCTTGATCCATGACGTTTTAAAACCGTCATGGAATGTCCCCGGGCCCCCGAAGCCCAACCCAAGCCCGTTTTCTATGACGAAAATTAACATCACGAATAGTATAATTTTTGTCACAGATTTAATTGACATGTCACACAATGGTGACATGAAGGATGACGTGGCTGTTGACTTGATGATGATGTGGATAGCAATGATGACATGGCTACTAATATGGCAATGATGTGGAAAGTGACGTGGCAATCGCACGTGACGTGGCAAGTGACATCAGTAGCACAACCCACAAGTGGATGGGCCCAATTCAGAGTGGGCCACCAAATTGGGCCTAATTTCAATCCTTTTATTAGAATAGTCATTACAGCCCATAATATATATACCAAAATTGTAAGACCATTTACCACAGCATCAAATCAAATACAATATCGTATGATTTAGATTGAGAAGCACCTCAAAATTTACATGCAAGTTACATTCATCTTGCATCAAAAGCAACACTAGAAACAAAAACAACAAATATTCCAGCATTTGCCTTCAAATTTCCAATCTCTTCTCACTGTTTGTTCCTTATACCATTTCATCCTAACATGAAAAGAGCACATTGTCAAATATTAATCAGAGGACAATATTTGTATTTGTGATGGAAACTACTAAAACTAGCAAAAATTCACATTGACAAATATTAATCAGAGGGATATTTGTGATGGAAATTACTGATACTAGCACGAACTGGTTCAATTATAACAGTGGAATTAATGTTGTAGACTTAATTAAAATACTACGCTCGACAATTGACACTAGTGATAAAAAGTAATCAATTAGGACATGCAAACCAAATGTTCTAGCACCAAATGAGACCAGCTACACAGGGTACTGCTGCATCTATAAATAATCAGAGCTCTGTTCAATCAAGCATGCATGATAGGATGAGCATCGCAATTAAATTTACTGCAAACCAGTAGCAGTGTAGTCTTTTCTTTGTGTTAAAAGCTAAGTGTGGCACTAGGAATTATGTGGCACAGAATTGAACAATGAGCAATCAGACTACTCAAATTGATAGAGGCATTTCAAAGACATTGCAATCAAATTGTTGAACTACTGCTCACCTAAAAGTAGAGTCTGGGTTGTTTCCTGGGCTTCTGCACCACGCCAAAACAATTACCTGTATCCAAGAGAAGAAGAGAAGAAGTTGCAGGCACTGACAGCTAGTTGAAAGCGAACTGAGCTGCTAAAAAATCAAGCAAAGCAACTTCGATTAGAGTTAAAGATTCCATATTAACCTGGCCACGGATCCCAGCAATATGGAGCTTTAGCCTATATATCCCTGCTGGTACCTGTAGACCATATTGCTTGCACTTGATCAGCATATGAAATTGCAGAGAGCACTAGCCGTAGCAGATCAAATAAATAGATGATACATATGGATTTACAATATCTCATGACTACACATTAAAAGATATCACATAGGTAAAGAGGCCCAAAAAGGATAAGACATTGGGCAAATCTTAGTGACAAGCAAACTGCAATATCACTCTTTACTTTAATTGGAGAATGCAAGCATGCTTGCCCAATAAATCATTTCTCCTCTCTTAGAAATCAGATGTCGATAGTAAATTGATCCAAGTTCAACAATCATGTGGACTGCATTTCATTTGCATACTAAACTTAGAACTCAAATGGATATTACCAGTCATGGATGATTGAAACAATGAGCTAAATAAAATTATTGCTGCCAGCCACATATGCATAAAAGGAATGATTATCCAAGTGTTACTCTGCATGAAAGTGACTGATCAAAACAGGAACAAAGACAAATGATCTTCATTTCTTGATATTTTGTTTCTATTACTATGTTCCTTCATCCAATCTGTTGACGTCCCACAAATCATATCTAGTGACGCGGTAGAGTAATAAGAGCAAAACTCAAATCTAGTGACGAGTCAAAATTCAGTGACGTGCAGATTAACAAGAGGTGTAGATTAACCTAGATAGCCATGGAAATTAGGGGCGCCCGTTTCCATGACGAGGGGAGGGAGCGGAGCCCATCGGGCACGGGCAGCAGCGTTGACGCCGGCTCACGCACTAGGAGGCCGGCCATCGCGTCGCCGTGCCGGATCCGGGCAGATCCACTCGATTCCTTCACAGATCAAAGGAGAAAGTGAGGACAAGCAGATCCACTCGATTCCTTCACAGATCAAAGGAGAAAGTGAGGACAAGCAGATCCACTCGATTCCTTCACAGATCAAAGGAGAAAGTGAGGAATCTCACGAGATTTACATGTAATCCCATGAAATTAGATGCTAAAAAGGAAGAAATCGAGAGGGGTACAAAGATTACTTGCCTTTGCATCACGAGATCCACAAAATTGACGCTTCGAATCAAAAAATGAGGGGTGCGGCGCCGCCGCTCCCAGGAAGGCCGACACACCGCCGCCCCGCTTGTCCCGCCCGCTGCCCTCGCCGGCCCCGCGCACTGACGCGCCGCTGCCCTGCTGGCCTAGCGCGTCGTCGACCTCCGCGCCCGCACTGCTGCCCTGCTACTCCGCGGATCTACACCGTCGACCTCCATCGTCGGCCTCCGCACCCCTGCTGCACCGCGGATCTACGCACGTGGCCTCCGCTCCGCCTGTGGATCTTGCGACTCCTGCTCGCGAGCCACGGAAGGGAAGGGAGGGGCAATGACGGGGAAGGCGAGGAGGGGCGCGGCCAGAGGTGGAGGTGATGGAGGCGGAGTGCCGGGTTGGCGAACTGGTGCGGCCGCAGGGGGTGCGAAAGGAGGTAGATGGAGGAAGAGAAGAGCTAGGGTTTGGAACTCGGGGCAACGTATTTATACTATGAGAAACTGATGATAGCCGTTGGATCAGATATGAATGGACAGAAATTGTTGGGCTGAACGGGCTTTCTCATACTTTGTCTGTCAAATGTTTTTCTTTTTCTTTTTTTTATTTTATAACACCATTGTAAAGTAACATGTTCAAATAGTTATCTTATAGACACCAATATATTTTTTATATATAGTACACTTTATATAAAATTTCTTCTACAAGTATCGATAATTTTACAACTTATTTACTATTTTTAATTGTTTAAATGAATTTCTGCGAGTTTATATGCAACTTTAATATAAAATAATGAGAATAATATCCAAAAAAAACCTAAAAATATATTTTAAGTTTATCTGTTCTATTATAGCTCATATCATGAAAATAGTTGAAAATTTCAAATGTTTACTAGGGATAAGTCAAACTTCTACTTGCAACTTTATTATAAACTAATGATAATAATATCTAAAGCTTCACCGAAAAATTCTATAAATTGTTATTGAATCATTTTATGAATGTATAATCTTGACATAAATTTTTTTAAAAATTTTATGATGTTTGAAGTATACATTGTTCATAATGGATACATCTCTCACAAAGTATCCTGTAATTCAAGTCAAAACTTTGAGATTTGAATACCTCATCATATTTTTGAACTCGTATGCACCTCAAATTTGGACACAACCTTATTATCACCATATCATTAGAAAATATGAACTTACGTTACCAATTTTTATGAAAAAACATATTTTTTCTACTTTTAATTTAGGTGGAAGAAAACAAGCCGTATGAAAAAGATCCAGGAAATAGTAATTAACATAAACAAATCCCATTACATGAAAGATCATGATTTTAGTAAAGTTGAGAAAAAAGAACCATCAAATTTGGAGTTCTTATGAGGGAGAAATACCAATTATAAAATTTAATTGCAGATTAAAAAGAAAAATATGAATCAAACATCTGTTCTTCATTACAGACTACGTTACAAATGACTATATGAGTGTTCTGTTACCCATTATCGTCCCAAGCGAAGTCCTGGCTCGCTGGTAGGGCATCCTTTTCATGCATCTCATTTTACTCGGAATTACAATACGCGATACTTGTATAAATAAAGAAATACCAGCCAATATCAGAACTTAAGCTGCGGCCCAGTTGGCAAATGTTTTGCGTGTCTAATGCTCAAGGCCACGGTTCGATTCCCTATTGCCTCACTATTTTTGTCTTAGCAGATCTATTTTCGCAATACTTAGATAAAACCAGATAATAACTCGCTTCATCACAAACAGAGGCGTAGCGTACTGGTAACACTTGCGTTTTGTAGCCTCAAGACCACGGTTCGAATCCTGGTGGCGCCGTTATTTTGCCAAAGTGGTGTGGTGGTATTTGCGCTCTCCTTGTTTCCACTTTTTATTTAACACTAACCTTTTTTTCGCACACCAATTTTTTTCCCAATCACATATGCATACTGCGGGAGGATAGGTTTAACGCCAAATTCAATTTTTTTCCAATCATTTTTTTTATTCAATCACATGCAGTACCACGGGAGGATAGGGAGCGGAATAGGACTTAGTAGAATATTGAAATTTGGTTTGAGGCTTTTAGTTTGCTTTTCATGTGCGCTGACTAGGCTGCCACGTAAGCATCAAATAAGAGAAGAAAAAACTTGAATTAAAAATGAAAATGTCAAAACATATAGTTAAAATAACTATGACAATTTTTTATGACATTAATGTTAAAACGTCATGTTTTGTGGGCTCAATTATGACGAATTCAATAAAACGTCACAAAGTTCTGGGCCTAGGGTCCATACATTCAAATTCATCATAGATTGTGTGCAATTGTGACGCTCCATTAAAATGTCATAAAATTTTCATCATAGATCACCATATTTCTTGTAGTGAAAAGACTTTACAGTCCTCTATCTCTTGCTCTTTCTAGGAGCATCATTGTTATCCTCCTCAGAATTTTCCACAAGTGTAGGTTCATTGTGTTCTATCGGCTCAGCAGAGTTATCATCCTCAATGAACTCTTGCCTAGATGAACTTGTTCTATCTCTCATGGGAAAAATATTTTCAAAAAAATGTAGCATCTCTGTACTCCATTATAGTACCAACATGCATGTCAGGTACTCCAGATTTCACTATTAAAAATCTATACCCAACGCTATGAATAGCATAACCTAGAAAGACACAATCCACAGTTTTATGTCCAAGCTTACATTTCTTGGTTACTGGCATACTCATTTTTGCCAAACAATCCCATGTACGTAAGTATGAAAGTGTTGGCATTTTCTTTTCCCATTTCTCGAATGGTGTTATTTCTTTATTCTTTGGAGGGACACGGTTTAGAACATGACATGCAGTCAATATAGCCTCACCCCACCATTCCTTGGAAAGTCCCGTTGTATCTAACACGGTGTTAACCAAATCCGTTAGAGTGCGGTTCTTTCTTTCGACAACCCCATTTGACTGAGGTGAATAGGGAGGCATCCTCTCATGAATAATACCATGTTCATCGTAGAATAAAGTGAATAAATTTAAGAAGTACTAGCCACCACGATCTGACCTAACTCTTTTGATCTTTCTCTCAAGTTGGTTTTCTACTTCAGCTTTATAGATTTTAAAGTAGTGTAAAGCTTCATCTTTTGACTTCAACAAATAGATGTAACAAAATCTAGTGCAGTCATCGATCAAAGTCATGAAATATCTTTTACCACTTTTTGTCAACACTCCATTCATTTCGCACAAATCGGAATGAATTAATTCTAAGGGTGCCAAGCTCCCCGCCTCAGCGGCCTTATGAGGCTTGCGAGTTTGTTTTGATTCAACACATACATGGCACTTAGAATTTTTGACAAAAGTAAACTTTGGAATTAAACTCAAATTAGCTAAGCGCATCATACAACCAAAATTAACGTGACAAAGCCTCGAATGCCAAACATTTATTTCATCAATGTTAATAATATTGTAAGCAACTTTATTACAAACATCTATCAAAGAAAGACGGAACAAGCCTCCGCTTTCATAACCTTTTCCAAAAAAAGTACCAAACTTAGACAAGATACATTTATTGGACTCAAAGACTAATTTAAAACCATCTCTACACAGTAGAGAGCCGCTGACTAGATTCTTTTTTGATGGTGGGGACAAACTGCACGTTCTTCAGATGCACGATCTTCCCCGAAGTAAACTTCAGATTTACCGTACCAACACCAAGAACACGCACATGGAATCCATTCCCCATCAGCAAGGAGGAAGTCCCGCCGTCCTGGTAAGAAGATAACAAAGAAGCATCAGCACAAATATGAATATTAGCACCAGTGTCAACCCATCACTCGGGTGAACAAAAAACTGAAAGAACTATAGGTAATAAATTACCGTACCCCGATGTTCCTCCAGGCTGGCTAATGACCATGTTGGCGGAGTCGTTGCCTTTGCGGTTCGGACACTTTGCAGCAAAGTGTTCCGTACTAGCGCACACATAGCAAGCTCCCTTCTTCTTCTTCTTCTTCTTGAAGGTGATTGTCTGCTTAGTCTTTGGTTGGCTCTGCAGTGGCTTTTTCTTGTTCTTGTGGGAGTTGTTCTTCTGAACAAGATTGGCGCTAGAAGCACCAACAACTCCTTTCCAACGTATGTCCTTTGCTCTCGCCTTCTCCTCAACATCAAGAGTCCCAATGAGTCCATCTATGGTGAAATCATGTCTCTTGTGTTTTAGAGAAGTAGCAAAGTCCCTCCAAGAAGGTGGCAGCTTAGAGAAAATACCTCCGGCCACAAACTTATCGGGTAACACACATGGGGACTCTTTGCAGTAATTTTTGAGATCTTTTGCCAGAGTATGTATTTCATGAGCCTGTTCCACTACAGAACGGTCTTCAACCATCCTATAGTCAAGGAATTGCTCCATCGCATATAACTCACTGCCGGCATCAGACACTCCATATTGAGCCTCAAGAGCATCCCACAATTCTTTGCCAGTTGGCAGTAGGACATAAGAATCCACCAGGTTTTCAACGAGAACACTAATGACTCAGCCTCGAAAGAGGGTATCAACCTCACCGAACACACTCCCTTCCTCTGGAGTGAACTGTTTAGGCTTACCCTCTTTTACATGCATCACTTTCAGCACTGTCAACCATAGTATAAGCCGTTCTTGCCAACGTTTGTAATTGGAACCATCAAAAGGTGGTGGTTTGATTATTGCAGCAAAGCTAGATACCAAAAGCCTATTAACAAGTTTAGGTTTTTGGATTGTTAGAAAACTAGGCAATTTTTAGTATATTTTAATTCCAAATATTACTAGCAATTTCATGGCATAAAAGAGTGATATTATGTGAACAAAATATGTGCTTGTGTTCATGTTATTCTCACTAATAAGCATGAACAAAATGTTAAACCAGAATAGGTTTAGAATGTACCCCAAGGTGGGACCAGTGCCGGAGGCACCGGTTGCGCCGTTACCAGCTGGAATAGACATTCTATTCGACTGGCCTTGCCTGATGTAGCCGAATGATGTCGATGCAGGAAGAGGTTTGCAGTGCAGTCCCACGAACGGTCACCAGGAAGTAGACGAAGTAGTCGTTCACGCAGGGACATAGACAAAGTAGTCGTTCAGGGAGCGAGCAGTCGCGTCAAGACGCTCCCGAAAAACCTGATTGCCCGCCCCATGCAGGACCTTCAGCGAGCAGAGGTTCCGGAGGCCTGCTCTCGCTAGAGCTGTGCGCGCAACGCTAGCAATGGGAATGGCAAAAAGCAGCAGCGGGAGAAAGCAGAGGTCTCCTAAGTAGGAGTACCTGAAGCAAGAGTGATTGTGGTGTGAGGATGAGTGGAGGAGGGCCTGGTTTATATAGGCGTGGAGGTGCCTCAGATTCAATGAACCTGGACGTCATAATGGGCTTTGATGAGCAGCAATTACTGGTGCAATTGAGTCACAGGAATCTCATTAACCGCAAAGGTTTTATTCAGTGTCATCATTCACCTGTTAATGCCAACGTTTTATTGTCTCTGTTTTAGTGCTTTCTCTCATCTCAGCACATCGCGTCGCACCGCACTGCAGCTGCACGTCACGTCCAGCCACGCCACGCACCGCCCATCCGGACGGCTGCGGCTCACCACGCCACGCCACGCCCACGCCATCGGCCTCGGCCTCGGCCCGGCTCGGCGAGGTGAGCGAGCGCGCGTGCGTGTGGTTCACCGACCTCCTCTTACCGGCTTCATAAGTGGTGTACACGAGGTCCACCCTTTAAGTCGGTTGAGATCCTCCTCAAATCCTGGTATGGAATTAAGCAATTGATTCCCTAGCATTTAATGGTGGGCTTTAAATTCTTTTATTGCATTGATTAGAATAAATGGGCCAAGCCCATAATTCCAACATCTATGGTCTGAACCATTGCTAGATGATCCAGCAGTGCAACGATAGACCCACCAAAAAAGAAATAAAAGCAAACCAACGAACCAAAATCTCAGCTGCCCCGTGGGTTCTTGGAGCTCAATGACGTCAACGCGCACATCGGCAGCAGAAGGGATCGGCGAGGGCGACAGGACGGATATGTGCTCATTGTCCGGGCTCAGAGGTGCGGTTCTCAGTGCCGTAATGAGGCGAAGCCGGTGGGTCGAAGTTGTGTCGTGCCGTGCCATGCGGCTTCATCGATGGAGTCGTACAGGCTCCGGCTTGCGGCGTCCACGACGGCAGCGTGCTCCCGGGTGCGGCGTTCCAATGAATAGCTTGCGGGCACCGATGAACGTGGCTCCGGATTGGCGTCCACGATGGCAGCGCTGCGCGCTCCGGGCGTCGGCGTTCTTCGGTGTAGTGACGGCAGCGTCTTTCTCCTCCCGCGGCCGACGGCGTCGAGCTCCCCCTCCCCCTTCTTTTCTTCTTCTTCTGTCACCATCCTTCTTCTCTGTTTCTTCTTCCTGGTGCATTCCGTCTCCTCCTTCCCTTCTTTCCCGTGCTCCTCTCTCTGTTCTGTTGACAACCAAAATTGGCACAGGTCGAACAAACCGGTCTGACCAGTGCTTACGAGCGGTCTGACCGGTCTAGACCATGTAGCCGGTCTGGCAACCCCGACCGGTCTGACCGGTGGGTTGGACCGGTCTACTCGGAATCCGAGTACAATTAGAGTTTTTCATTGGTTTAGATCTATAATTAGGATTACTTGCGGGATAAGTTATAACACCCCGGTGTTAATTTTGACACTAACATTGTGCTTGATCGCTAGTTAAGGCTAATCTCCGTCATTAGCGTTAACCGAGTCTGCGCGTTAAACATTGTTTAGCTGTGTTCGTCTATGTTTTTCTTCTTGATCCGAGCCTCAAATCAATTTTCGCCCAAAACGAAAGTTGTAGACCTTCTTTTTCTCTACCACTTTTATTTTGGCCAAAATTCAAGTTTCAGCACGAAATTTAAAGAAAATCTTTAATTTTTGCTTTGAATAGGACATTTTGCAAATGCACCCAAGTTTAAATTTTATCTTTCGAACCATTGTTCGAATGAAAAAGTTCCTGAAACAAAAATTGAAGATCTCAAAATTTTGAACAACTTTCGTATTCAAAAGTTTTTCATTTGAGGCCAAGAACAAGGAGAAAAACTGAATTTGCAAACTGGGATTTGAACTTTGAGCTATTTACAGAATCGCCCTCACTTCACCTCCTCCCCTGTTCGCTGCTCAGCACGCCGCCCGTCGCCGTTTCTCGACGTCCGTGGCCACGCGTCGGCCGGCGGCGATCCTCGGCTTCCACGTGGATGCGTTCTTATCCTTTCCTGAGCCCTATCCATTCTCCCTGTTCCCTTATTCTTCCTCGCGCCGCGAGCAGAGCCGAGCGAACCCTAGCTCCGTCACCCTCTGCTCCGGCCGTTCCTCGCCGCGCCGCTCGATTTCGCCGCGCCCAGAGCCGCACAACCTCTCCCTCCACCTCCTCCTACCCATCCCGTGCCGTTTGACCCGCTCCCTGGCCGAATCGGCCTCTCGACCGCCGGGCGCCATTGCTGCTCCACGCCGGAGCTCCGCCCTCTCGTCGAGCTTCTCTCTCCGGCCGTCCTCCGTCCAAATTGATTGCGCGGTGAGCTTCCTTGCGACCCACTCAAGCTCTCCGAGCTTTTTCCCCTTTGGTTCCGGCCTTGCTGCCGCCGGTTTGACGCCACGCCGCCGCGGGCGCTCCGTGCGCCGCCGCTGCACGCCGCGTGCCGCCCCTGCGCAAGCTTGCTCGCCATCGCCGCGCGCCCCGAAGCCGCGTGCCCTCCCTGAACGCTGCGCCGCCGATCCCCGCGACCGCCTCGCTCCGCCGCGGCCGGAACGGCCGGCCACCGCCGCCGCCGCAAGCCGCCGCCGCCCTAGCCTCGCAAGCCGCCGCCGCCGCCCCGCGCGCCACTGACGCCCCCCCTGCGCGGGCCGCGGGTGTGCGGGCCCCTGCGCGTGGGCCGCTCGCGCCACCCCGCCGGCCGGCCGGCCCATGGCCGCCGCGCTCGCGCGGGTGCGCCGCCATGCGCGGCCGGGCAGAGCAGGCGAAGCAGGGGAGCACTCCTCCCCTTTGCTCTCTCTGTTCCAATGCCATGTGGGTCCCACGGGTCAGGGATTAAAGGTGGAGTTGTTTTCTTTTGTTAATTTCGGCTGAAACTTTGTTAATTGCTAGAAAAATGCAGAAAAATCCTAAAAATGCAAACTAAGTTTTGATAGGTTTATAAAATCAAGGTCTTCAGAAGAAAAATATTTGTGCAGGTGAAATGTCACTTTTGCCCTTGCTAAATTTAGGGTTTGCGTTTAAGCTAGATTATTTTGTATCGGTTGTTTGGTTTATCTAAAAATCATGAAATTTATGCAGTGGCCTAATCTTTGTATGTGTAATCCTCTATAAAAATTTCAGGTGTGGGTGCTGTGCACTTTTGTGTAAGTTTAATTGTGTTTAGTTTAACTGGCTAGGGTTAAAGTAAATGCTTTCCATCGTCGGTAAATGTTGGAGATTTTATGTGGCATGCTTTACCAAAATCATTGTTATTCTGATAATCCTTGTGGCTTGATCATACCTGCAGGTTGGTCTTGCTTTTAATTTGATCCTAGCTAGGCTCTTTTCTTTTATAGTTGTTGTATTTAATTCTTTCATGCATGCATGTGTTTTGCAACAAAACAAATCCCTAGTTAAGTTAATCCATGTTGTTCTAGGGTGGTATTTAAATCTTTCGAAGCGAGTTTAGTAACTTTTGCTTGATAGGAAACACTTCAGGCTAAAAGACATTTGAACCAGGAACCCGTCTCAGCGCTGAACCATCTCTTTTGAACCATAGTTAGGGCTGTTGTTATCTGTTTTATTCATGCCTTCTTGTATGTTTACTGCATTGCTTTGCATCATTTCATGAGTTTCATGCATGGCATCTTTTTATACGTGTAGACGTCACGAACGAAGCGGTTTACGAGCCGGTTGCTGAGCCGGTCCAGGAGCCACAAACAGGAGCACAGCAGGAGGACGCAGTCGAACACGCTCCCGAAGAAATCGCTAACCCCGCTGACCTGCAAGGCAAGCCCCGGAGCATATCCCTTATTTTAATTACTCCATGTTATATTAAAGTAATGTGCATTTACGTTGAGGAATTGATTGGAACCATAGATGCATAATCTTGAATAACCAGTGTCCTTACTAGTGCAGTTATCATTAGCACCGCTATGCTTAAGTAAACCGGTAGAAGACGGGTGATTTCCTGTCACCCGCGAGATATAGGGTTGTTACTTTAGGCAGTGTTATGAGAAATAATGCAATGAGAAGGGAAATTGGAGACCGGGCGGAGGTAAAGTTGGATATGATTATTGAGTAAGGAAAGTTGAGTCTCCGCCTGCGTCGATTGAGGACCGTTCCGTTGTTGGCCCTTTGACTGAGGATTGAACAGTACTAACCGCATGCCGGAAGTAGGAGGTAGTCGAAACCGGTAAGCTCAGTACCATATGCGCACTGGTAGGCGGACTTGATACTGTCTTCACCAGTGGAGCTAGTACAGAAACTCATGGCTGACCCTTCGTTGGTATCGGTGGGGCTAGCAGTCCCGGGTCGCAGGGCAGTTCGCCTATTCGGTGTGCATATGTGAAGGGTTGGTGTGTATAGCCCGACGGGGCATATACGTGCCTTGTTGGTTAGGTCCACCTTGCAAGGTTAAATCGGATCGATTCGCCGTGACTCGCGGATATGAGAGCCTTGGTCAATGCGTCACATCGTAGTAAGGATTGAAAGGTCAGAAAGAGAAAAGTTGGACTTTTGTTGATATTCTTGAAAAGATAATATGATTAACCATGTGTGCTCTAGAGAATTAGGCAAACCTAGTTTCTAGCTATCAACACAATTGGAGCTAAAATATCGAAAGTAAGGATCCAGTTTTAGTAGCTTTTCAGCAAAATAACCCAGAGCCAAAGAGCTGTGCATGTCTAGGTAATGGGCTAAGTATACCATAGACGGGTAAGCCTTGCTGAGCATTAGAATACTCAGGGTTTGGTTGTAACCCTTCTGAGCAGGTTGTATTCCGGAGAACTTCGAGGAAATTAGTGCGTCCTGGAGTGGTCAGCCTCTTCCTCCAGGTTGGACGGTCGAGTGGGTTCCGTCTTCTCCGTGAAGTGAAGGCAGGTGAGCCTCACATCAGTGGCAAGATGTGAAGTTCGTCTTTTGGTCATCGATGTTATTTATCGTATTGTATTTTGAAGCTTGTTTCAAACCTGTTTGTATTTCCGCTGCGTTTGAACTCTGTATTCGAATTGTAACTCTGGCTTGTAAACTTTATTGTAAATTAATTTGGAGACTTTCATTTAACTCTGGTTGTAAGTTAAGTTTGAAAACTTTTGTTGCTTGTAATCACCTGTGATCGTCTTTTGGCGAGAGTTCCTGTGCAATCGATCCTGGTTAAAGCAGGCAGTCTGAGTGTACTGGTGAAGTGCGGTATCGGAGGAGTAAGTTTAATGATTAATTAGTGCACTTGATCAGTATTATTTGGACTGTTCTGTGACAGCTGGCATCAGAGCTAATTGCACTAGGGGGTGATTACTTGAGTGCTTAACTACAAAACTTTTGGGTTTTTCGAAAAGTTGACGCTAGATGCGCTAAGGAATAGGATAGATAGTCCGTATGCCCTAATTATGTGTTATAAGTTAGGAGGCATCTAAGTATCTATTTTATTCTAGCACTTCCTGCATTTACTTCTCGTTAAACCTTACTTTTGTGCACAACTACTATTCTGTAACGACGTACCTACGCTGAGGTAAGCAAGGTGAGCATTCTGATAGTCCTTAGAATAGCCCACGTGTTTCATACGTGTGCGGGTCCCGTATGATGAGCATACGAGGAGGTGATAAGGCTCAATTCAAACGAGCCTGTCGCTATCTGCCGCCTGATATGGAGCGCGGATTTCTTACCGTGTGATTGTGATCACGGCCATCTCGTAAGGCAATGTTACGAGATGTAAACCTGTCATGCGGTTGGCCATGACCGTGACCCTTGGGACACGTCTACCCTTGGATGTCCCGTAAGGCGAGTGTACGGGAAGTGAATACGTTGTGATGACGTATGCAGCGCTGCCCATTCAGCGTCAAACGTTTGGGTGTCGTCTCTATAGTGGACGGTAATGTATGGGTGAATATGTGGGAAACTGCATATGCGTTACCCGTGTGGCGTAGGACACATGGGGGCCGTTCGTGTGTGCTGGCACGAAGGGTCCAGAAATGGATATTTATATCTCTCTCTTGTTGTTTTGGTTTGTCTGCAGGAACCCTAACTCCGTTAAGCGCTATGAAATCCTTGATCGTAGGAACGACTAGTATATATAGGGAGAGTACGTATTTGTGCCACTAGTCGTATTCGTATAACCTATTTGCTACTTGCTTGGGTGAGAAACGATAGAACGTGCATGCATCATCTCATCTTTGGTTGGTTGATCACCTTGCTTGTTGCCTTGTTTTATTCAAATGTGTTGTTTTTTTTACCTGAATGTCTTCCTAGGTTCGTGTTGTGGTAGTAGGCCAACGTAATCTGCTAGTTTTATCTTGAGTTGGGAAGGTCTTTTGTAAGTTAGGGGATTCGAGTTTTGTGAGAACCTTACCAGTAGTCTAGCTTGTCGTTCAAATCTAAACTCTTGATCTATACCTCGAACCTATTCCAGCAAAAGTGTTGTTGCTTTCTCTTTTGGCTGTCTAAACCTTGATGTCGGTCAACAAAACCTTTCGATCCGTGGTCCAATGAATCTTCTAGTATCTCTAAATGTTGGACATTTTTAATTCCAACATTTGAAATTGTGTACCTTCATTCTTGCTCAGTTAATTTTTGGAGAAATTAAAAAGATTTACGATAATAATAGCTTTTGAGTAGAGTCATTGTAACATCCTGCATCACCTTATTGGTCAGTGCATTGTGTCGCATCATGATCGGGAATGCATAGGCTGACTAACGGGTATGCGTCCGAGTAGACTTAGGTTGTTTTCAGTTTCGTTAATTTATCTTGCTGTTGGCACTGTTGGGTTGCTACTATCGATTTCTCTTGCAGTTGTGTTTAGCTACATAACCCTGATGCCGCGACGGAACCTAGGGTCTCATGTGTGCTGCAGCCACATGATTGAGCCACTAGGAGCGCGCTGGTGCCAAGGTATATGTGACATAACTTACTGCAATCTCCTTTTATGCAACCTTATTAGTGTCCTAACTTCTAATCCCTCTCAAGGGTATAGGGTTAACGAGAGGTTAGTCTCGCGCAAGAGAACGGTCCTAAGATGCGTGTTGTATTGTGTACATCGCAAACTCATGCGTGTATGCATCATATTTTATGCACCTTCTATATGCATAAAACACGAGCATCATCATCTTTGCACCATGGTGTATGCATCATTGGGCCAGCATCATAACTAATGCATCAATTCATATGCACCATTCCATTGTGCATGGAACATTTTATCATCGTGTTGCACCAGCATTGCAATCATGCATTCTAGGAGTGCATCATTATCCGAGCCATCAAGCATTGCACTATGGGTGAAACATTTTATCTTTATTCCTTGGTATGGTGGCATTCTACTGGCATAAAGAAGCATGTTTTGTGTAATTCATCAGATAATATAATCCTGAGCAAGGATATTCCGAAAACACCTCCTAAACCATCCTTCCGTTTTACCTCACTTGTTATTCATGAGCCTTGTGATGAATCTCAATGACATTTGCTCTCCTCGTGTTGTGATCTCTGAACTGCGAGGGCTTGATTACCTTGTCTCAGCATCATTCCTTGCTTTGTTTGACCTTTTCTTCTTGAACAGAAAATCTTACCTCACTCAATTATCTATTCTACTCGAAGAGTCTCGCAAGAATTGAGTCCGGATGTTTCTTAAAATCATCGTCATCATCAGGAGGCGTCCCTGACTGCATGTAAAGAATGATTTTGTGTAATGCTAATCTCTTTTTCTCCTTTAGCATCAAAATCGTTCCGTTGTAAATCACACCATTGCTTTATCAGGTAAGTCTCTGGAAGGTACATCAGTTTTGTTCCAGGTGTCTGCTGGTTTCGTTTATAGCTCCCGTAGGTTCCTGAATGGTTAGCGGACTTGATCTCATGTTACTGTCCAACCGGACCGAATCCCCTGTTGATCGGTAATCAGGTAATCTCATCGGTGGACGGAAGCTGTATGTGAAGCTTAAGCAAAAATCTTATTTCCTGCAGTTTGTGGCAGCTAATCCCTGTTGCTCTCATGTTATGCCCCGTTTTTAGATCACCTCCTTGCTATCCCTCCGTCTTGTAATGCTTATACATGCACGATCTATATGTGCTACAAGAGATTCTCGTTGGAAGTATGCCTGACGGCGCCGCAATGAAACCAAGAGCCTACTTTGAGCAATCAACACATGCTTGTACTACTCGACACACGCTGGTATGGAGATTGCTAATTATGATCCCTTATACCACTGTGTCGGTGTGATATCTCCTCATGGGCATTCCCCGCATCTATCGTTCGCCGTTCTACCTAAAAATCTCTATACCGGACCTAAATCTAGTAAGTCTTCTCCGAAGTTACCAAGGGGATTGATCTTTCAAAGAACTGCTAATGGACGAAAATGCTAGAAGACTACAAGATGTGGTAGACAAGGGACCTTGGTTAAATTACCGAGATGATCAACTAGCTGGAGCTAAGGTATTCTCAAAAATAGATCTATGATCTGGTTATCATTAAATCAAAATCGGACCGGTGGATATACCAAAAACAGCATTCTCCACTCGTTATGGTCTTTATGAGTACTTGGTCATGTCCTTTGGATTAACCAATGCTCCAGCCTACTTCATGTGTCTCATGATTTCGGTGTTCATGCCAGAGCTGGATAAATTTGTCGTGGTATTCATTGATGATATCCTAATCTATTCCAAGACAGAAGAAGAACATGATCAGCATCTTCATATAGTACTCCAGCGTCTTAGGGAACATCAGCTATATGCTAAACTCAGCAAGTGCAAATTTTGGATAGAGGAAGTTCCTTTCACCTTAGCAGGAAATTCGTTTTGGACTACATGTGTAATCTTGAGTTCCCTAAACGACCTTGCTGAGTTGGGCTAGAAATTCGTGTATGCAATGTTGTGTATAGCTATTTATGTGTTTGAGGTTTGTGTAGGTCCTCCCGAAATAGAAGTTGTCCTACTGTTAAAGATGTCTCCACTTTATTCTGTTCTCAGGTGAATAATGGAGTATGCAGCGGGAAGTAGTAGGAAGGAACCTGGTCAGAGGCACATCAACCTTCTACCTTCCGACATCGTGATAACCGAAGCACCAATGAGACAATTTGAGCCTTGCCACTGTTGCAAGATGTACGACCGCCCTTGTCTACGAAGCATCTCCAAAGAAAAGAAAAGTGAACACAGCGAAGTACTTGAAGAATATACTAACCCCAGACCGGAAATAAATTGGAAGCAAGAAAAGACGCAGAATGTTTACTCGGACTCCTTAATGCCACCATCGCGACTTCCGATGGGACTTAAAGATCACCAGGAAGATTGTCGGACTCCCAAGCTCAGCGCAGGCAGCATAGACTTGAGTGGATGGGAAATTACATGCACAGAATTCTCTCCACGTGGTAGAAGGCAAGTTAGGAGTACTACTGATGTCGACCCAGTTATAAGAGCAAGAACTCGTTCACCTGTTCGGAGATCAATGAGGTCAAAGAAGAAATGTCGTTGCACCGGGTGTCAACCTTGTTTCAAGTGTGGCGAATACGGCCATTTTATCCGGGACTGCCGTTCATCCACTTGGAAAGATCCACTGAATTCGGATAGCACCTTTAATAATCCGAACTGGGCAAAGATACTATCCAGTGTTCGTATGTCGGGAGGCGACTCAAGCCATCTACTTCGGATGTTAGCTGCACAGTACGAACCACCTACACAAGGTCAGAGGTCGAATAAGCAATGCGACAGAGAAAAATCCTGTGCGGGGTACCTTCAGGAAGGGATGGATCACGCTGAATGTGCTACCCCCAAGAAAGATTCCGAAGGTAAGTCAGTTGGGGAAGGTAATTTTTGGATAGTTCTAATATTCTGGGTTAACGAACATCTTACCTCCTTATCGGTCACTTACGCGTGTGAATCTCGGGACGAGATTCCTTTAAGGGGGGAAGGCTGTAACACCCCGGTGTTAATTTTGACACTAACATTGTGCTTGATCGCTAGTTAAGGCTAATCTCCGTCATTAGCGTTAACCGAGTCTGCGCGTTAAACATTGTTTAGCTGTGTTCGTCTATGTTTTTCTTCTTGATCCGAGCCTCAAATCAATTTTCGCCCAAAACGAAAGTTGTAGACCTTCTTTTTCTCTACCACTTTTATTTTGGCCAAAATTCAAGTTTCAGCACGAAATTTAAAGAAAATCTTTAATTTTTGCTTTGAATAGGACATTTTGCAAATGCACCCAAGTTTAAATTTTATCTTTCGAACCATTGTTCGAATGAAAAAGTTCCTGAAACAAAAATTGAAGATCTCAAAATTTTGAACAACTTTCGTATTCAAAAGTTTTTCATTTGAGGCCAAGAACAAGGAGAAAAACTGAATTTGCAAACTGGGATTTGAACTTTGAGCTATTTACAGAATCGCCCTCACTTCACCTCCTCCCCTGTTCGCTGCTCAGCACGCCGCCCGTCGCCGTTTCTCGACGTCCGTGGCCACGCGTCGGCCGTCGGCGATCCTCGGCTTCCGCGTGGATGCGTTCTTATCCTTTCCTGAGCCCTATCCATTCTCCCTGTTCCCTTATTCTTCCTCGCGCCGCGAGCAGAGCCGAGCGAACCCTAGCTCCGTCACCCTCTGCTCCGGCCGTTCCTCGCCGCGCCGCTCGATTTCGCCGCGCCCAGAGCCGCACAACCTCTCCCTCCACCTCCTCCTACCCATCCCGTGCCGTTTGACCCGCTCCCTGGCCGAATCGGCCTCTCGACCGCCGGGCGCCATTGCTGCTCCACGCCGGAGCTCCGCCCTCTCGTCGAGCTTCTCTCTCCGGCCGTCCTCCGTCCAAATTGATTGCGCGGTGAGCTTCCTTGCGACCCACTCAAGCTCTCCGAGCTTTTTCCCCTTTGGTTCCGGCCTTGCTGCCGCCGGTTTGACGCCACGCCGCCGCGGGCGCTCCGTGCGCCGCCGCTGCACGCCGCGTGCCGCCCCTGCGCAAGCTTGCTCGCCATCGCCGCGCGCCCCGAAGCCGCGTGCCCTCCCTGAACGCTGCGCCGCCGATCCCCGCGACCGCCTCGCTCCGCCGCGGCCGGAACGGCCGGCCACCGCCGCCGCCGCAAGCCGCCGCCGCCCTAGCCTCGCAAGCCGCCGCCGCCGCCCCGCGCGCCACTGACGCCCCCCCTGCGCGGGCCGCGGGTGTGCGGGCCCCTGCGCGTGGGCCGCTCGCGCCACCCCGCCGGCCGGCCGGCCCATGGCCGCCGCGCTCGCGCGGGTGCGCCGCCATGCGCGGCCGGGCAGAGCAGGCGAAGCAGGGGAGCACTCCTCCCCTTTGCTCTCTCTGTTCCAATGCCATGTGGGTCCCACGGGTCAGGGATTAAAGGTGGAGTTGTTTTCTTTTGTTAATTTCGGCTGAAACTTTGTTAATTGCTAGAAAAATGCAGAAAAATCCTAAAAATGCAAACTAAGTTTTGATAGGTTTATAAAATCAAGGTCTTCAGAAGAAAAATATTTGTGCAGGTGAAATGTCACTTTTGCCCCTGCTAAATTTAGGGTTTGCGTTTAAGCTAGATTATTTTGTATCGGTTGTTTGGTTTATCTAAAAATCATGAAATTTATGCAGTGGCCTAATCTTTGTATGTGTAATCCTCTATAAAAATTTCAGGTGTGGGTGCTGTGCACTTTTGTGTAAGTTTAGTTGTGTTTAGTTTAACTGGCTAGGGTTAAAGTAAATGCTTTCCATCGTCGGTAAATGTTGGAGATTTTATGTGGCATGCTTTACCAAAATCATTGTTATTCTGATAATCCTTGTGGCTTGATCATACCTGCAGGTTGGTCTTGCTTTTAATTTGATCCTAGCTAGGCTCTTTTCTTTTATAGTTGTTGTATTTAATTCTTTCATGCATGCATGTGTTTTGCAACAAAACAAATCCCTAGTTAAGTTAATCCATGTTGTTCTAGGGTGGTATTTAAATCTTTCGAAGCGAGTTTAGTAACTTTTGCTTGATAGGAAACACTTCAGGCTAAAAGACATTTGAACCAGGAACCCGTCTCAGCGCTGAACCATCTCTTTTGAACCATAGTTAGGGCTGTTGTTATCTGTTTTATTCATGCCTTCTTGTATGTTTACTGCATTGCTTTGCATCATTTCATGAGTTTCATGCATGGCATCTTTTTATACGTGTAGACGTCACGAACGAAGCGGTTTACGAGCCGGTTGCTGAGCCGGTCCAGGAGCCACAAGCAGGAGCACAGCAGGAGGACGCAGTCGAACACGCTCCCGAAGAAATCGCTAACCCCGCTGACCTGCAAGGCAAGCCCCGGAGCATATCCCTTATTTTAATTACTCCATGTTATATTAAAGTAATGTGCATTTACGTTGAGGAATTGATTGGAACCATAGATGCATAATCTTGAATAACCAGTGTCCTTACTAGTGCAGTTATCATTAGCACCGCTATGCTTAAGTAAACCGGTAGAAGACGGGTGATTTCCTGTCACCCGCGAGATATAGGGTTGTTACTTCAGGCAGTGTTATGAGAAATAATGCAATGAGAAGGGAAATTGGAGACCAGGCGGAGGTAAAGTTGGATATGATTATTGAGTAAGGAAAGTTGAGTCTCCGCCTGCGTCGATTGAGGACCGTTCCGTTGTTGGCCCTTTGACTGAGGATTGAACAGTACTAACCGCATGCCGGAAGTAGGAGGTAGTCGAAACCGGTAAGCTCAGTACCATATGCGCACTGGTAGGCGGACTTGATACTGTCTTCACCAGTGGAGCTAGTACAGAAACTCATGGCTGACCCTTCGTTGGTATCGGTGGGGCTAGCAGTCCCGGGTCGCAGGGCAGTTCGCCTATTCGGTGTGCATATGTGAAGGGTTGGTGTGTATAGCCCGACGGGGCATATACGTGCCTTGTTGGTTAGGTCCACCTTGCAAGGTTAAATCGGATCGATTCGCCGTGACTCGCGGATATGAGAGCCTTGGTCAATGCGTCACATCGTAGTAAGGATTGAAAGGTCAGAAAGAGAAAAGTTGGACTTTTGTTGATATTCTTGAAAAGATAATATGATTAACCATGTGTGCTCTAGAGAATTAGGCAAACCTAGTTTCTAGCTATCAACACAATTGGAGCTAAAATATCGAAAGTAAGGATCCAGTTTTAGTAGCTTTTCAGCAAAATAACCTAGAGCCAAAGAGCTGTGCATGTCTAGGTAATGGGCTAAGTATACCATAGACGGGTAAGCCTTGCTGAGTATTAGAATACTCAGGGTTTGGTTGTAACCCTTCTGAGCAGGTTGTATTCCGGAGAACTTCGAGGAAATTAGTGCGTCCTGGAGTGGTCAGCCTCTTCCTCCAGGTTGGACGGTCGAGTGGGTTCCGTCTTCTCCGTGAAGTGAAGGCAGGTGAGCCTCACATCAGTGGCAAGATGTGAAGTTCGTCTTTTGGTCATCGACGTTATTTATCGTATTGTATTTTGAAGCTTGTTTCAAACCTGTTTGTATTTCCGCTGCGTTTGAACTCTGTATTCGAATTGTAACTCTGGCTTGTAAACTTTATTGTAAATTAATTTGGAGACTTTCATTTAACTCTGGTTGTAAGTTAAGTTTGAAAACTTTTGTTGCTTGTAATCACCTGTGATCGTCTTTTGGCGAGAGTTCATGTGCAATCGATCCTGGTTAAAGCAGGCAGTCTGAGTGTACTGGTGAAGTGCGGTATCGGAGGAGTAAGTTTAATGATTAATTAGTGCACTTGATCAGTATTATTTGGATTGTTCTGTGACATAAGTCCACCCCACCCTATAAATATAAAGGGCCACGGCCGATTGAGGGATATCCAATCGATCAATCAATACAACTTTTATCTTTTTACTTTATCTTGCCCTAACTTTTCCAATCTACTACTTGCTATTCCTCCTTCGTCTCTACATCGATTGAGGGCGTTCTATGTGGCCTGCTGATCCTAGAACAACCCTGCGTGTGCTTGCCCCAACGGGTCTTCACGGGCTAGCATTCGTAGGCTTCGTCACCGATCTCGCCGGTGGCGACCGGTCTGACTGGTCTGTGCGGCGGTGCTGCAACGCGCACCTCTGCTCGTTGCATGTTCGAGTGCGTCCGTGTGTTGGCCGTAATTTGCGTCAACATACTTTTTGGTGACTCCGCTGGGGATAGAATCAATCGGCTGCCATGGCCGATAAAATTCCTAAACCTAGTGATGTTGATGCCGCCAACATCAAAAGGCCGACTGTTCAGCAACTTTCGGCAGAACATCAGAAGGCTCTTGATGACGTCCAAAAGAAGATCAGAGAAGAGAAGGAGAAGGAGATCCAGAAGCTGGAGGAAGAAGCCATGAAGCAGTTCATCTCGCACTTCTCCATCGACCGTCAATGGAAGGTCACACCGGATGCCGCCTTTGATGCTTCACAGTTTGAGGTAAAATTCGATGAGAACGAACAGCCTGTTCTTAATTCTGAAATAGCTAATGTTATAGATAGTGTTGTTTCTTCTCATGTGAATAATAAGTTAGAATTTGTGGGTCAAAATATTCATAGTATGTTTGATGGCCGCTTTAGCCGAATAGAATCACATCTTGGTATGAAGCTTATCGGTAGTGATAATAATGCATCTACATCTAATATCGATAAGGCAATGAATGATTCGACTCATTACAAAAGTCCAACTAATAATGTTTTAGTGATTAATTCGGCAAACCAGCATAACCGAATTAATTATAGTTCAGCACCTCATGCAAATGTGCCTCATGAAGCAGCAAGTTCGTTGCAGCATTCTACACCACCGAACTTTGCTCAATATCACGGTACACCTAATGTAAATCGGCCTATGACCGATCATTTTGGATCTGGCAGCATTAAAGATGAAGTGATTAAAATCTTTAGACAAACTTTTGGTATAGATCCAAAAGGAAGATGTCGATCATATAAGAGACCATACCCTAAAGAATATGAGCATGTTGCATATCCACGGGATTTTAAAATTCCTGAATTTATTAAATTCACTGGTGATGATAGTAGAACTACATTGGAGCATATCAGCCAATTTATTATACAATGTGGTGAAGCTAGTACTAGTGATATTTACAAATTGAGATTATTTCCTTTATCTCTGTCGGGTGCTGCATTTACTTGGTTTATTTCATTGCCACCCAATTCAGTTCGCACATGGGCCGATTTAGAGCAGAAATTCCATGATTATTTCTTTAATGGTGAAACTGAATTGAAATTGTCACATCTTACATTGGTTAAGCAAAAGATACATGAAGGTGTTGCTGAATATATTAGAAGATTTAGAGATATTAGAAACCGATGCTATAGTTTGACAATTTCTTATAGAGATTTAGCGGATCTAGCTTTTGCTGGTTTACTTGATTTTCATAAAGAAAAGCTAGACGGACAAGAATTTCTAGATGTTAGTCAAGTTATGCAAAAGGCTCTGGCTAATGAAAGCCGAGCTAAAGAAGCTAGAAATTTGCAAAAGTCCAATGAAAAGCCTAATCGACCTATTTATGTTCTTGGTTGTGAATCAAATTGTTTGGACGATGAAGGCAATAATGTTTATGCTGCTGATTTTGCTTGGCCTTCTAATGATAAACCTTGCACTTGCGGTTCTCTCAAGCCGATTCAGAAAAATCGGCAAGATAATATTAAGTTTACTTTTGATGTATCCAAATGTGATAGCATATTTGATGAGTTAAACAAATCTTGAGAGTGTTGTTCGTTGGGCCGACTGTTTTGCCACAAAAGATGAATTTCTCTAGCCACATATTCAGAAAAGCAGTATGTTCCCTAAGTGACACAGAACCAGTTTTCATGTTCTCGGTGATATATCCTTTTCACCCACCGATGGTCCTGGTCTCTATTTTGAAAGAAGCTTTGTCTAGAAAATCGTAAGACCGATCGAGGGCGGTGATGTTCAGGCCAGTCAGCATCATGATATCTAGTAGAGTTGGGGTCATTGCACCATGGCCAAACAAGAAAGCATTGATAGCATCAGACCAGAAAAAGGAAGCCGATATGAGCATCGGCTCGTTCCTGATCATTTCAAATAAAGACAGATTGAGGCATTGGCTAATATCATAATGTTCCCAATCCGCTTGATAAACACCTGCTACTCTACGGAACCAGTTCCTCCACCCTGGAATGACACTTGGCCAAGATCTGCAGGTGAGGGACCAAACTGAGATCATATTTGAGGCTTTAAGGGGGATTCTGCCAGTTTCTAGATTGATTATGCTGGTCAGATCTGGGTTACTCATGGGACCTAAGCAAATCATGCTGGGTTGTTTGGAGAGAGGGATGATGATTGAGCTCCTAAGGGCCTAGAAATAATGGCGGAAAAAGAAATCAAGAACAATCGCAAACTGCAGATTAGAATGGTGGCGCAGAAGGGAGATGGGAAGTCACTGTACCTGGGGAATCTCAGAGATGGAAGCCATTGGCAGAGCCTTGGAAAAGCTTTCGACGTTTGAGGAAGATCTAGTTGGAGATCCGGAAGTGGCGGAACAGATGAGTTCTTGAGTGGAGGAAGAAATGGCCCAAATGCAGAAGCTGTAAAGAAGAAGGGGGAAGAGTATGCTAACGTATTTATAAGGGGATCCCCCAAGAGTAAAGGTTCCGGATTGATGAGCCGTTTGCACCGGATACGAGGAACGGCATCGAACGCTTTTGGGCAACCGTTTGAAGGAAATAATTATGATTGAGAAGATAATTTCGGAGCAAAAGGATATTTCACTCCGAACTGGGGGGCATGTGTTGACACCGTTTTTTGTCATGCGTCAAAAGAATAATGACAGAAAGAAATGTCAAGTTAGGAAATGAAGATGATATGCAAGGGAAAGGGATCGGTCGTGATTTTGTGCCGATTGGGCGTCTTAATGTAGATGGACAAATCAGGTTCGAGACGGTTTCGGTTTCGAAGGTGGTGTTTTTGTTTATTAAAATAGGTTTCTTAGAGATCATGATTTGCCGTAATCGACTAGGATTGTATTAACGTGGGGTATAATATGAGCCCCCCGGCTATTGAAAAGATTGATACACATCCAACAAACACAAATTTACTCTACTTGCACTTTACTTTCTTGCCGGCGACTTCGCCACCTTTTTTTCTTTTTTCCTTCGAGTTCTTTCAAGCCGATCAAGGACGCCTCACATTCGAGCGACTTGGTTTGCTGGTAAGTCTTCGTTTATCGAGAAAATCTGAGCTTTAGCATCCGGGCGTATCACTGTGGCTTCGTTCAGATCTATTCAAAATTTACCGAATTTATCTAACCTTTGATCTCGGGCGTATCGCTGTTTTCTCGTTTAGATCTATTCACAAACTACCCGGCTTAGTGATCTGTTTAATCGGCTGTAAGCTCCTTGTTTATCACGATAAACTTTGTAAAACTGATTAGATCGGTTACAAGCTTAGCTTTGTTCAGATCCACACATTCGTGGGTTTGCACATTGTTACTTGGCACGTGTCGGCGCTAGATCTAGCCGTCTAGCTGCATATCAGTATCGGCATTCCTTTGCCGATTCCCTATAGATCGCTTTTAATACACGCTCTTTATACCCGATTTGTTGTCGTTTTCTGTATCGGCAAAGCCTTGCCGATACCCGGCGTGAGAGTGATTCAAAAATCCAGCCGATACACTCTTGAATTTGATTGTTTGTTGTTTCCTTGTCAATTCACAGGTCAAATTGATTGGCACACCTTGGTTTGAATAAAGTGCAGTCCGAGCTTGGCGTATGGGGCTCTCGGGCTTGGTGTGTGATCGTTTCGCCAAATCAAGCCGAATCAACAAAGGGGGAAAATGTGGTCATTGGTGAACCAAGATCTCAACAGAAGAAGAAATCTCTCGAAGCTTCATCAAAAAGTTCAACACTCGGGGGGCAAGATCAGAAGAATGGCGCCAAGTCTGTAAAGACCGGTCCCTCTAGGAGTTCAGCGCTCGGGGGGCACGAGCAACAAAGAGTGCCGGATCTGCACAGACCGGTCTGACCGGTCTGGAGACCGGTCTGACTGGTCATTCTGGGAGCTCTGGAAAAAATTCCAGAAATATCAAAAAAAAGGCCGAGTTTCAAGGAACTCCTGGCCAAATATGAGGAGAAAGGAGCTACTCAGAAATAGAAGAAGCACCCAGATCAAACTAAAGATACAAAACCATCATCGGAGCGTCGTGAGCAATCAGTTTCTCATTTGCAAAAATGTAATAATGTTTTTGCGCCATATTTGTTTGGTGAGCCGGTTGCTACATGGTTCTGGTCGTATCCTTATTATTACACACCTTTGGATTATAGTAGAATATATATATGCATCCATACTTTATTCAATATTCTTCTACATATCCAAGCTATGGTGCCTCTCAAAGACCGATTGTTGCTAGCGATAATCTGGTCAAAAGCAAACCTGATTGTAGCAAGGAGGGCGAGAAATATATGAAGCAAGACAACCAGTATTTACAGCCGAGGTGGTGTCCCTTAGGCTTATCTCACACTCAAAAGAGGAGGCTGCAATGGATGCGCAAGAAGAAATCCATGGAACAGCAAGCGGAGGTTATACCAGCAAGGTTGACGATCATGAAGCAGGTATGGAGGCCTACGCAAGTTGTTTCCTCATCAGCTTAAAGAAGAAGCAAGATACGGCTGATAGAATTTATCGCCCTTAGAACAAAATATGGCTGATGCATGTTTATCATCGTCCTTAGACAATTTTGGTCCAGAGGCTAGTTTTGTGGCATGCTAGCATCACCAAAAAACAGGGGAGGCATATGTTGATGACCAAAATTGGCACAGGTCGAACAGACCGGTCTGACCGGTGCTTACAAGCGGTCTGACCGGTCTGGACCATGTAGCCGGTCTGGCAACCCCGACCGGTCTGACCGGTAGGTCGGCCCGGTCAGACCGGTATACCCGGAATCCGAATACAATTAGAGTTTTTCATTGGTTTAGATCTGTAATTAGGATTCTTTGCGGGATAAGTCCACCCCACCCTATAAATATAAAGGGTCACGGCCGATTGAGGGATATCCAATCAATCAATCAATACAACTTTTATATTTTTACTTTTTCTTGCCCTAGCTTTTCCAATCTACTACTTGGTTGTTCCTCCTTCGTCTCTACGTCGATTAATAGTGTTCTAAGTGGCCTGCTGACCCTATAACAACTCTGCGTGCGCCTGCCCCGACGGGTCTTCCCGGGCTAGCATTTGTTGGCTTCGTCACTTATCTCGGCGGCGGAGAAAGGTCTGACCACTCCTTGAGACCGGTCTGTACGTCGGCGCTGCAAGGCGCGCTTCTACTTGCTGCCCGTTCTGAGAGTGCGTCCGTGTGTTGGTCGTAATTTACGTCTAACATGTTTCTTGCCTCTGTTTCTTGGCGCAGGGTCGTCGGAGGCCTTTTGCGCGCGCGGCCCCGGCGCGCGGCCAGTGCGGCCTCGGCGCGCGGTGGGCCGGCTTCCTCGTCTGCTCTGCGTAAGGCGACGGCACTGCTCCTCCTCTTCATTTCCCGGTCATGGCGATGACGGCATGGTGGTGGCCCGGCAGCGCGGTGGGCCTGGTGGCCGCGCAGGGCGGCGGTGCCCGATGGCGCATAGACGGGGGCACCGCGGTCGCGCGCAGGGCCGCGCAGGAGGCGACCGGCGGCGCACGCAGGGGCGGCCACGGCGAGGGCCCGGCTGGGCGCCGCTCGGTTGGGGAGCCCCTAGGGCAGTGACGGTGCTCAGAGCATCAGCGAATCCGAGGCAAAACAATCTGAAAACCTGAATGGAGACAAGCCAATCCACCTTGACGAGAAGTGCGCGTGTGATTGAATCGGGATGGAGGCAGATGCAACGGGCAGGGGACGAACTGAATGTACAATCAGCAGAAACCAATGCAGGCAAGGAAGATGAGAAACGACGGAAATGCTAGCAAGAGGAGGGTGCGGGGACGTTTGGGGTCTCCGAGCGACGAAGGGGCGGGCATGGTAGGGAAGAAAGCTGCAGCTGGTCACGGGGACAACAGTGAGTCAGCAACCTTTGACGGTAACCAATGTGAAATGGAGCGGACGAAGTAAATTCTGGCGGCGTCCACACAGCGCAGGAACCAGCCGGGCTGGGAGCCGTCCGAATCGAATCGGAGGATGCTATTATTCTTGCCGACGTGGATCGGCTGGCTGAGCTCTTCCTCTTTCATATATAGAAATACACTTTATCCCTAAAGAGGAGAGGGAGCAGGAGCAGGTGAGATGCCCGGCCTCCGGTTCTATAAACTAAAAATGATTCCAAAACAGAATAACGCTATACAGCTTATAAATGTGAACAGACAGAAATTGATTACAGAAGCACCTGCGAGCGGATACTGCCTATGGATGATCTTTTGCCTTCCACTAGAGTGACTGATGATGATGCCCTGCCATAAAAACCAGGAGAGCCTTCGACACGTCGTTGCAGGCCCAGTCCAGGTCGTGATGCAGATTTGCAAGCCATAGATGCACAGGTATATAAGCATCAACGCGAAACGGACAGCCCTCGTGGTCGCCGCGGCGGCCAGAGCCGCGTAGAGGGCCAGCATCAGGCTCAAGAGCGACACCCACATCAAATGCAGCGCCGCCGCGAAGCCCGACCACGAGCCGGCGGAGCGGGACCCCTTCCCGTAGATGAGCAGGATCACCGCGGCCACGGACGCCGCCACGGCGACGGTGTCCAGGACAAGGAAGCTCTTGAAGGCGAGGCTCACCTTGCCGTCGTCGCCGTACCCACCGGGCAGGTTGAACCCGGCGGCGAACGCCGCGGTGGCGATGAGCACGGCCACCACCGAGAGGGGGTCGGACATCTTCTCCCTCCACCGCCCGACGTCGTAGCCGCTCCACGGCTTCGCGTGGTCCTGCCTTTGCGGCCGGAGATTTGCCCGGGAAGCGGCGAGCGTCACCACCAGGCTCACCTGATGCACATAATTATCGATCACCAAGTTAATTAATTGGAATTTGCATTGGAAAGCAATCGTGTCCATGATGATCTATAGATATATCGATCGAGCTGCTCTCGCCATGGTGAGGAAGCTGGTCGATCCCGCGGCGAGATCGAACGGCGTGAGCCCGTCGTTGTTCAGGACATCCGCCCGCACCTTGCCCTTCCGGAGCAGGGCCTCGGCGACGGCGGGCGCGCCCGCGGCCACCGCGAGGTGGAGCGGCGTGTTCCCGTCCCGGTCCTGCGCGTCCAGGAGGCCCCGAAGCATGGGTTTCTTGACGGCGAGGGCCACGACCTTGGACCGCTTCTCCCTCGCCGCGGCGTGCACGAAGGTCCCGCCGTCGCTGCCGCGGAGCTCCGCGGCGTCGGGGTAGGCCTCCAGCATGTCCTCGACGACGCGGCGGTGGCCCATCCGCGCCGCGACGTGGAGGGCCGAGAGGCCGCCCGGGCAGTCCTTGTACACCGTTCCCGGTGTCCCGGCGCGTAGGATCGCGCGCACGACGGCGCGGTCGCCGTCGGACGACGCGAAATGGAGCGGGGTGCCGCCGCCGCTGTCGACCTCGCCGGCGAGAGCCGGCCGCCATTCCAGTAGCAGGTCAACCATCTCTGCAGGCATTGTTGCACATGAAATCACCTCGATTATGACGTACTATAACTATAAAAAGAAGCAAGAGAGAACTCACTTGAGCTCTGGAAGGCGGCAGCGTGCAAAGCGTGCTGCGAGCTCGGCCCGCCGGCAGACGACGCATCCCTGCACGTGGACGTAATCGCTCTGACGGCTTGCACCGACCCGCTCATTACGGGCTTACGGCCAGGTACAGCGGCGACACGCCGGCGTTGTTCAGATCGGCCGCCGCGGCCGAGACCAGGACCTCCACCACCGCGCCATGCCCGCGCCTTGCCGCCAGGTGCAGGGCCGTGTCGCCGGCCTTGTTCTTGCATCCCAGGATGCTCTCCCCGCAGTCCTGGGCCAGCTGGACGAGGACCGTGACGGCCTTGGCGTGCCCCGCCCTCGCCGCGCAGTGCAGCGGCGTGTCCAGCGCCGAGTTCCGGCGAGAGAGGAGGCCCTCCTCCCTGAACCTGACGTAGAGCTCCCGGATCAGCTCGTCGTGCCCTTGCTCCGCAGGCACGTGTAGAATGGTGTTCGTCTCCGCGGTCACCTCAAGTATGTCGCACCGTCCATGCTGAATGGTGCCTGTAACAGATACTAGGAAATTATTATTTTCAAATGTGTTTCAATTGATAAGTTCACATTATCACTGATAGATTTCCGATAACTCCGATATTTTCTGTTTTAGAGGTGAGTCCCGATAGAATTAGTTTATCACCTAAAAATATCAGTATTTTAAATTCATCACGTCATCCGACTAACCCACTAACTTGTGCACATACTTTTAACCCACTATAATGAGTAAAAAGGGCATCTAATAACATTCATATTTTGCTTTTATTCCACCATCTAACCCTTCATATTCTAGCAAGAACCGATGCAGCAAACATGTCCCTATACCGGCTATTTTCTTTTATTTTTCTATGTTATTATGTGTAGGTTTTTAGGCTATATGGTTTGAAAAAAAATCTACGTTCATTTCTCACAAAATGAGTCTAAATTTTGCCCATAAAAATTTCTCTATCACCGATAGTGTTCCAATATATCCAATATTCCAGTTTATTACCAACCTCCGATATTTTTAATTTATCAATAATGTAAACCCTTTCAATTTATAATGACTTTGAATTTGCAAATCTCCAAGTTAGCATCCTGAAATTTGGGTATGTTCAACGGTCTAGATCAAACCCTGATCCCGCCATTCTCATTTTTATGGTGATCTCAAATAAATATCAATTATTTAGCTTTTGTTTAAGTCACATCCCTATGGAATATAAGTACTAATTAAGAGCCATGAACAGACCTATGCACCAAAACTTAATACAATTTATCAGAGCTGATGTTATGTAGGCGGGTGTGACGATCATATATGTGACTAGAATCATGACTAGGGAAAAGAAATCATTTCAGAGGTTGAACATGACAGGTGATCCATTGGATGACGGTCCGACGACTCGGGTGGTCTTCTGGAAATTTAGAAAAAAAATAAAAACAGGCATATGAAGTACGCATGATCTCCCTAATTTTTATGGTCCTCATCAGCAGACAGCAGGTGCCGTCATGTCTGTTTGTTACTTTGTTTGGTTATCATCCTATAACGACTTAGTACAGATGTTCCAACAAAATGTCCCGTTCAGACAGGGACGTCCCCATGAAGTTACAAATAAATTGTTGTCACTTTGTGCAGCTGTTAATTTTGTTTGGAGGAGTAAGAAGACTCAGGACTGCATGTGCACCTCTCAAACAGTCAACAATGTCACAAATCCCGTATTGGAACCACATGTATAGGAATATTCATACTGAAAGTAGAAAGATCAATTTCTTCAAGAAAAAAAAGAAAGCAGAAAGATCAATATATCCATGGCAGGTGTATCAGCGTATGCTAGCGCAGAACTGTATTTTCAACAGCTACATATATTTGATTATACTCCCTCCGATTTTTTAAAATGACGTTAGGACATCAACCTTTAGCTTATTTGTAGTGTAAAATTTTGTCTGAAACGTCAAATATTAAGATATGGAGGTAGTATATAAGAAAATATAACTAATAAGGTAATAATCATGAAGACTGAAGCAGAGATGATGCAAGTTAACAGTTACCAGTGGCTTGATAGCGTCCTGCCCTCCCAGCTCCGTGCTGCTGCAGAAGCAGCGCCATGACCTCCTCCGGCCGCCCTCTGCACTTCTGCAGGCGGCGAGGTAGAGAGAAGGGCACATCTGGACCAAGCGCGCGCCATCATTCAGCGAGCCGCGCGAAGGGCACGCCAGCTCGATGTGCTGCTGCTGACGATCCATCTGATCTGATCGAGATGGAGTTGTTGCAGCACCGAGCTACGATGGTGTGCGCGCGCGTGCGCGAGCGTCTCTTCTGTGCAGGAAAAAAAATAACTCTGATATATACGTGCGAGACTACAGGGCCGCGGCGTCAATATATATAAAGATGAAGCAACTGCTCCTGCTCCTATGGACAAGACGCTCAAACTTTCCTGGATGCTGCCCAGGTCTCGATCGGTCGCCAAGCCATCACATCGTGAAGTTACTGCATGGTCAAGCCAGCAATTTCAAGAGACTCTCTATATCTATTCTAAAGACATCCTCATTGTATACCACACTGTATGACCTTAAGAGTGGGCCCATGAACAGATAGCAGTAGTTAAAGCAATCGGCACAATGCATATGACTAGAGTATACACCAACGTGGGCTCCGTAGATAGTAAAAACCACCACCATATCAGTGAATCTGTCATTGCCCGTACCACGAGAACAGAGAGAAAGTGATTTTTTACTCACTATGGCTGCACCTTAAGCTTGTAGCGCACCGTAAGCTTTTTATTTCTGAGGTAGTGAGGTGCATGTCCACAATGCTTACGGCCGGCAAAAGGCTTCGCATTTATTGCTTAAGGTGTATTCTCATACACATTGTGATTGCTCTAATTGTTAGAAATAGAGATTTTGATAAAAAATTAGCCTTCAAGAGCTTATTTAAGTGGTTATCAAATATAACCATCATCTATTCCGGATTTCTCGCTAGCCAAAGATAGATAGCGAAAATGGCTCTCTACAGTGTAAACAAGATATAGAAAAAATGTTAGAGAGTGAAGAAGTACAGAGAGCGATTTTTAATACATGACTCTCTAAATGATAATTTAGAGAGTGAAATTTAGAAAAACTTTTGTAGATGCTCTTAGGCCCTGTTTGGTTTCTCTCTAGAAATTCTAGAAAACACTTTGACCGCTAATTACGGGTATTAAAGAAATGCATTTTACAAAACCAACTTCAGAACCCCTGTGCTAGGAATCCTAATGAATCTAATGAGATCTTTGACAGTATGATTAGAGGATAGTTATTGTAGCATCACTATAGCCAATCATCGATTAATTACCGTCATTAGATTCGTCGCGAAAAGTTACACACATCTCTAAAAGAATTTACAAATAGACTTCACGCATGCAAAATTTCTTTCTCGACTTACGTGTTTCAAAAATCTAGAAGGGAATGCCAGTCTAGCTAGGCACGCAGCTAATAAAACCACCCAAGAAAAGTCAGGCTGGGGGGACCATGTCGCCATGCATCGCATCATAGATCCGTTACATGATTTTCCGTGAACTACGTACGCATAGGCATGTGAGATGATGTCATCAATCTCACATGCTACATAATTATGGTCCTGTTTGGGAGCTTCCTGCAGCTTCTGCTACTCCAACCAACTAGAAAAACTAGAAGCTCCCCCGAACGGGGTTGCTTCTCCCACCAGTGAAAAGCTCCAAAAGCCACAATTACACTGCAAGCAATGTTATACAGTCGTCTAGTCGAACCTAGTCGCCATGGCACCGATAAGGCGACTAGTCGCGACTAGTCGTCGATCAGGTCGATTAGTCGACCCTAGTCGGTCCTAGTCGTCGCTATAGTCGTCCTATATATCCCACGACATATATGTACATGTATATGTACTTATATACTATATAGCAAGCAGGAACACCACAATGATAGTCAGTTTGGTGACACTTGTGAGATTTGATGTTTGAACTGTCCAGAACTCCATATTCTTGTCCCGCATAGTACAGGCTAATGGCTAATGGTGCAAGTTATATAGTTAACCTAACCCTAATGGCTAATGGCTAATAGTGCAAGTTATATAGTTAACCTAACCCTAATGGCTAATGGGCCTAATTGAGCCCAGTACAGGCGGTGGGCTGGAGTGCTGGTCTGCTGGACATCTTTTGGTTTTGGCCTGATCGTCCAAGTAGCTAGTCGGACGACTAATCGCGATTAGGTGATGATTAGTCGGACAATCAGACATCTGATCGACAAAAGCTAGTCGTTTCACTTATCGAAGCCAGCGGAGCGATAAGGTCGACTAATCGTGACTAATCGCGATTAGTCGGACGACTGTATAACATGGACTGCAAGCCAAGAAGCTAGTCAGGACCTGCTTCCTCAGCTTTTGGCCTCCGCCTCCTTTCTCCCCTCCGTGCCGACTGCTCACCTACCGACCTCCACCCCTAGCCCCCTCTCCGCCGGCAGTGCTTAGGCCCCTCGCCGGCCGCCACCCCCTGAGTCCTCCCCTCGCCGGCCTCCGCCGTGGTCCCTTTCCCCTCGCCGGCACCGCCCCGAGCTCCCCCGATGGCCGCGCCGCCCTGAGCTCCGTCCCTCGACGGTCGGCGCCGCCCCGAACTCCCTCTCTTGACGGCCGACGGCCGGCACCCCTCGAGCTCCCTCCTTCGACGACCTTCGACTCCCCGAGCTCTCTCTCATGACGTCGATGGCCGCCGCCGCCCCAAGCTCCCTCCTTCACTCCGGCCCTCAGATCTGCGGCTACACCTTCCCGACGGCCGGCGCCGCCCCTCACCTCCTCTCCGCGTCGGCCGATGCCGCCCTCCGATCCCCTCTGCGTCGATCGTTGCTGCCCCTCCATCCCTCCTCTTCGTGCGCGCCGCCCCGGCCATAGAAGCTGACAGCCAAAAGCAAGAACACCAAATGACTCACGGAAGCGTTGGGAGCTTTTCTAGGAAGCGCCAAGTTGGAGAAGCGAGGGGAGCTTTTCTAGAAAGCGCTTTTGGAGAAGCTTAAGCTCCCCCAAACAGGGCCTATATATACCACTGAAGCCTTCTCCTATATCTCCACTTCTCCTTTGCACCTCTTAGATAATTCCTTACATAATATATATGCATGCATTACAGATTCACAGCCAAGTGTTTAGACAAAATGGTTTGACAAACAACTAACGAAGTGCATCCACAATCTTCTAACATATGGCACCAAAGCCAAGTCCCAACATGCCTTCGCTTTCATTTCATCACGTTCTCTCTACCAAGCTGTAGGAACTTCAAACGTTGTGGCAGTATAGTCCCATTACCCTTGCTCAAACTTCACATACTGATGCTTCAGGGCTTGGCGCAAAGTTGAACTTCCAGTCTTTTTTTTTTTTGCTTGCAGAAGCCAAATAATCATAGCCAGTTAGTCACTGCCAGGCTTAAGATTTTTGAAATAGAAATCTAAAAAATACACATACACCTCGAGAATAATTGGGCCAGTTCTAGACCAATCAAGCCCACTGGGCCGCACAACCAGTGGCTCAGCGTGCCACGCACGTGCTCCCCTTTCCTTCCCCGACGACCCGACCGAGGCTCCACTCCCCCCATCACTCGCCCCACCTCGTCGTCCTCCGCCGCCGCCGCCGCCGACGATGCCGCGGAAGGCCTCGTCGAGATCAGGTCCGTGCTTCCAGCCCTATTTCGGAACCTCTCAATTCTCCGTCTCCTGAACTAACCCTTACCTACCCGCCTCCTAACCCTAACTCTCAGATTCGCGCTTCAAATGGCGCAAGCGGAAGCGCAACCCCAACGCGTCCCCGTCCAGGCCCTCCACCTCCGCGGCGGCGGCCGACCACTCCGACGAGTCCGACTCCGCCGCTGCGAACGACGACGATGATGCCGCCGCCCACGCCGCCGCGGGGGGCGGGGCCGACGACGACGAGGACGCCGCGGCGTCCGAGGACCCCGTGCTCGACCTCCGCGAGGCGGAGGTCCTGCCCTCGGCCGAGGTCATCTCCGCCTTCCCCGCCGCCAAGCGCCGCGTGGTCAACCGGCCGCACCCGTCCGTCGTCGCCCTGATCGCGGCGGAACGATCTTCTTATCCCGGCGACACCTCTGCTGCAGCGCCGCCGCCGGCGCTAGAGAACATTTCGCACGGGCAGCTGCAGGTGCTCTCTGGGGTACTTCCGGACCACCCCTCCCTTGCCACAGACCCTGACAAACCGTCCTTGTATGTGTGCACACCGCCTCCCCTCATGGAGGGGCGGGGTGTGCCCAAACAGTTCCATGGTCGCCTCCATGTCGTGCCAAAGCACTCAGGTCTGCACTTTCGTTAACCATGGATTGCTGAGCTGTACTAGGAAACATCTGTAAATTTGAGTACCTATGAATCAGTTTGTCATTTGTAGATTGGTTCTCCCCGGGGACAGTGCATAGGCTGGAAAGACAGGTGGTTCCACACTTCTTTACAGGGAAGTCTCCAGGGCACACCCCGGAGAAGTACGTCATGCTAAGGAATAAAGTTATTGCCAAATACTTAGAGAACCCGGGCAAGAGGCTTGCTTTTGCTGAGTGCCAGGGGCTTGTTGGGAGCACAGGCGAACTTTATGATCTGAGTAGGATTGTTAGGTTCTTGGACACTTGGGGGATCATTAATTACCTTGCGGCTGGATCAGTGCACTGCGGCCTGAGGATGGCAGCATCTCTTCTAAGGGAGGAACCATCAGGGGAATTGCAATTGCTTACAGCGCCATTGAAATCAATCGATGGTCTGGTTTTGTTTGACCGGCCAAAATGTAGCATCCAAGTGGAGGACATTTCTTCGATGGCATCATCTTCTTCGAATTCGGTGGTGGATTTTGATGCTGCATTTGCAGAATTGGATGGGAAGATTAGGGAGTGTTTGTCTGAAAGCTCTTGCAGTTACTGCTTACAGCCTTTGCCAAGTTTGCACTACCGATCGCAGAAGGAGGTGTGCTTCTTTTTACCTTGTTTAAATTATTTATATGTTTTCTCACGTATGTCTCGTGTAGAAAACCCACATCTGTATCTTTGAAGTGCTACTTACATTTCCATTCCACACACATGCTAAAAAATTGTAACTTTCAAAGATTCTGAATTTCTGATACGCGTCACAGTAAGCTGAGGTAGTCAGGCTTCATAATGTAGGATTTATTGACTGTGTTTTTGTTCAGTGTGGAAAGAAATACCACGATTTGCTGCTGAATTTTAAACCCTAATCGTTTGTTGTTTTGAGCTGTGCTTGCTTATTAGTGATTTGTTAACATATAGGGTTTTCAATATTTGGATTCCCGAAATGTGCTGAAAGCCTGTATTAATAGTCTACTATTTGAAAACTCTAATTTGGTAAAGGACATTTAGGTACTGAATATTACTTAAAACGTCTGATATTTGTGATGTGAGGTTATCTGCTTTAGTTTTATGGTATATTTCATTATTTCTTGAACTGTTTGAGTTGTGTACTGATTTGAATGTATCGTTGTGCTTCCTCCGTTTGTTTTTACTTTGTGAGACAGAAAAGTTGGTTCATATTTGACAATAAGAGACCCATCTTATCTTCTTGGCAGAAAGGATTTACTGATGATGTTTTACTTCAAGCCCATATAGAATAAAGGAATTGACTAGAAGCCAATCCCTGACATGGCTTGAATCTTTCTTAATCATTTCTCTTTGTATAGCTCTCCCAACCCCTTGTTTTTTGCCTTTAAACCTTTGTACAATTGGCTTACTTTTTGTATTATATAATATATATGCGTACCGCATAATGGTTCGCCCCTACTGCTTATGCTTAAAACAATAGCAATAACATGTGCTTTTGACTGGCTGGGCAGGCAGATATTGCTCTGTGCTCTGATTGCTTCCATGACGCGAGATATATTACTGGGCATTCTAGCTTAGATTTCCAGAAAGTGGATGGGGATAATGATGGATTGGAAAATGATAGTGATAAATGGACTCATGAAGAAACATTGTTGCTGTTGGAGGGCATTGAAAAGTACAATGACAACTGGGATGACATTGCAGGGCATGTTGGAACAAAATCAAAGGCACAATGTATTTACCATTTTATTCGGCTTCCAGTGGAAGATGGTTTGCTAGAGAATGTTAAGGTACCAAATGGATCTGTACCACAAAGCAATGGTTATCCACATTCAGATTCCAATGGCAGCACTTCAGGTGTAACATCATTATCTTTATCTATCAACTGAATTCAGATTTTATTTAGTCTCTAGCTTGCGAATTTTCTCCTGTTGTAAATTATGGCTTGTTCCTTTCATTTTGTAATGTGGATGTTTTTTCCGTCCTTAGGGATACCAGTTCAAAGCTTTCGACATGGAAACGAGCTTCCGTTCATTAATTCTTCTAATCCGGTCATGTCACTGGTGAGCCCCTACAGTTCTTTCTTTTTGGTTATAGAAATGGTGCTAGTAGCTGTATAATGGGCTCGAGCATTTATGGTTGGCTGACCTTTGAAATTGTGTGTCTTCTGAGTAAACTTATCTGCATCTGTATTTTTTTTTACAACAGACAATATTGGAAACAACAGCCTAAATTGGCACTTGGAATAGATGCTCTTTCGATTTGGAACTGTAGTGCAGGGGTTACATTTTTGGCTTCTATACTGCAAGACCACGATGCAGCATATCCTGATATATGAAATTCTTGAACTAGTTTCTTAGGAATGTCCGTCACTCTGCCCTATGTACTTTCTTCATGACAACGAAAAATAAAATCGGCCTTTTCTCTTCTTTTTAGTATCTACTCAGGTCTTACTTTTCAGAAATGTTGTGTAGGTTGCATTTTTGGCCTCTGCAATAGGACCAAGAGTTGCAGCATCATGCGCGCATGCAGCACTGTCCTTTTTTACTAGAGATGATGATCCCAGGTTAGCCATCTTTACCGAATGCTTTAATTTTAATACATTAGTGAACACTAAAGCCTTATCACTTAAGATATGCAACATTGTCCTCATACATGACGTAGAAACTTCTCCACCATATATACTAGCCAGACCTTAAATATGTTTCTAGTTCCTTTGGCCGTGTCCTAGTTAAGTTTTGATGTATCTTTTGCTACATATTCAAGGCTCAGTTCAGAAGGAATGCATGCTGATGGCAGGGGCAATGGTGCAAATCCTAATTTTCCCAACCATAACGGTGACTATTTTTGTATTTAATTCTTGTTTGTCAGTGTTGCCAACAAAATTCCTCTAATCTGTTCACGCAAGATATTAATTTAGAAAATCTTTAATTTTTAAACAGGTGCTTCACCAGCTGTTTCTCCAGAAAATGTGAAACATGCCGCCGTGTATGGTCTATCAGCAGCAGCAATGAAGTCTAAACTCTTTGCAGACCAAGAGGAACGTGAAGTCCAAAGACTAGCAGCTACTGTAATAAATCATCAGGTTAGTTTGTGCACTGCTATCTAATTTGCATGCACAGCTTCTTCTCCATTTGTTGTGAGTCAGCGCTGTTAATTTCCACTGAACTAAAGTGCATTGTCGCATGGCCAGGTGTTGACTTGTTGAGTCCATTGACATCTGACTTACCATTAATTACAGCTGCAGTTAGGTTTAAAAAGTCAGTCTAAGACATGTTGGATCCTTTCATGTCCATATTTCTTTCTATACAAATTTGACACAATCACGCAAGTCAGAAAAGCAGTTGAAACTTGACACAATCACCCTGGGGTTAAGTTTCGTTTCCTAGCCCAATTTGATAGTAGAAACTAGAAAGTAGTGGTGAGCCTTTTACGAAGCCAAGTCAGGTTAGCGTTCTAAAAGAACCCAGCCATGGTAACCCCTGGCTTATCCTAACATCATCTTCGATGATAGTGATATGGCAAAATGAAGGTAGCCAAAGGGGTAGAATAAGGTCAATGAATTGGAAATGATCATTGATGTTTGTCGAATCACTGATTTCATGTACATAACAGTAGAAAGGTTAGTAAGATTGTCAGAACTTTTTGATAGGTTGAATTTAGGTGTTAACTTGCACTTTTAAAATTCAAAAAATTCTGATACCAGCATGGAGTGTTGTTTTTAACCATTGTTCACAATTTCACACTAGGGCCGTTATCCTGAGGATGGCTTTTATTGATATTTACAATGTTGCAACACTACTGGATTTGCAGTTAAAGAGGTTGGAGTTGAAATTGAAGCAGTTTGCCGAAGTTGAGACTTTGCTCTTGAAGGAATGTGAGCAAGTGGAGAGGGTGAGACAGCGGATTTCAGCTGATCGTGCCCGGATGAGGTCGGCCCTGTTAGGTTCCACTGGAATGCCTGGAAGCAGTAGCACCATGCCATCCAATCCAGCAAGCATTAGCCCCAGACCAGTGGGTGTGCCAGGCTCCATGCCTCAGACCAGCATGCCAGCCGTATATGCCAATAACATGCAGGGACATGGTCATCCCCAGATGCCTCAGATGCCGTTCATGCATCAGCAGCCGCAGATGCTTTCGTTCGGCCCTCGCCTTCCACTCTCAGCAATCCAGACTCAACCATCGCCGCAGGCATCAAACATCATGTTCAACTCTGGGATGCCCAGTTCGGTTGCTCCTAACCACCATCAGTTGCTGAGATCATCTTCTGGAAACAATTTTAGTGCAGGATAGGGGAATACTTCATAAGAATTTTTACTCAGCTTAGTTTTGTCAGATGTAGCATTATATGATTTATAAACACATCATTGTAATCCATTCAGACGGTGTCCTGTGTTGGTCATACAATATATTAGGTCCTAGTCACCATCTGGCTGCTCTATATGTTTGACCTTCACAGGGTTCATGATGATCAAGTAATGCAATCTCCTGTAGGTGCCAAATACTCGCTCCAGTGACATGATAACACTTCAGTGTTCTGCTAATATTTTCTATTACTATATATATTAAAAATAAACAATTTTAGGGGGAGTCTAATTTAGGGACGACCGTACGGAGCGCACCGTACGTCGATTTTCGACCATACAGTAATTGCTCTCCGTGTGTCATCCATTCCCCCCTCACCTGCAAAGTATTAGCTTACGGTTATTCCAGCGCCAAGCTTGCAACTAATCTCCGGCCACATGTGCACGTCAAATGCATTTTAAGTTTCTTTTTCCAACACCCGTATTAGTTTCCATATATCCCTTCTCTCTGTTTTGATAAAAAAATTATATGTACAATAAAAATTAGATACAAACATTTATATGCACAAAGTTTGGTAAAAAATCGCAATGATAAAAAATTGTAGCAAAGAGAAAATATATAAAAGGTAAGAAATAAAAATCACAAAAGAGAAATTTTTTGAAACAACCATTTGGTGGAACTTTAAAAAAATCAGGAGAAAAAAATTTGGAAAACAAACCTTAAGAAAAAAATTGGGAGAAAAAATTAAGGAACAAAATGTCAAAATCAAAATTTGGAAGCAAAAACTTAAGATCAGATTTGGGAGATAAAATATTTTGAAAATAACATTTTGAGAACAAAAAGTTAGAAGCAAAAGTTTAGAAAACAAAACTTAATTAATACCTAGTTTGGAAGACAAATTTCAGGAACAAACTTAGTCACTTGCTGAAACTAGGCATGGAAGAAAAGATAAAAAAAGGATAGGGAAAGGAAATTGGAGATAAATGTTTCGAGATGGATAAATTTTGGAAAGAAAAGATGTGCAAAATTTCGTATAAGAAAAATTTAGGAGCCAAAAAGATTATGCAAAAAGGTTGTGAGATAGAGAAATTGAAGATAAATGTTTCGACACAAAATTTTAAGAGAAAAACAATCAAGTAACAAAAAAAAAGTTGAAGATAAAAATTAGAACACATGAAAAATAGAAAAGCGAAGGTGAAAGAGGAGCCATAAGGGAGCAAGTGGAAACTAGAAAAGAGAAGGTGAAGAGGAGGCGGAAAGGAGCACGAGATAGCTGTCATGTACGATCACTGCTCCCACGGTAGAGCGTCGACCGCCGGACCGCGCAGTGCGCCGTCGACCGTGGAACCAGTATCCGGACAGTTTTATGAGATTATAAGTATCCAAACTACACATGAAATTTTATACTCTACACTTATTTTGAAAGGATGCAGAATGCGATATTTGAAACAAGACACTAACAGACTAACTTGCACTTCATTCTCATTGCTCAGCTTCCTGCACAGCATCCGCAATTCACTGCTCTGAAGCCAGAAATTACACAATTCAATATTCAAGCTTATCATTACACTCCCCAAGTAAATGTAACAATACTTAAACATTTTGGTTCAGGTTTTCTCCTCCACCTTACAAAAACATTTCCTAAAAGCTCTCTGCCTTGCCACATGTCCACTCTCTTCTTTCAAACTCTACTTACGTCAAACAGGTGGTGTACGATTCAGAGCAGACAGGGAGGGACGTCAAGTGTAGTGCCGGCCTGGATTGTGCCCCAACCAATGAGACGCCAGTGCTTCTCGATGCGCCGGCTAAGGGCCAGCTTCTCACCCTTGCTAGTGCACACCGGTGCGGTCAGCTGCAGCTTTGCAAGATCGTTCTTGACAGCAACAACACGGGCTCCAGTGGACATTGACCCAATGTTAAGCATCAGGATCTCACCCTTGGCGAGCTTTGAGACCCTGCTTGCCCTTTCTGTTCCACTTGTCCTCACCCCCAGCAGCCTCCTTAGGAGGAAGAAGTTCACCTGCAAATTAGAGTATCAGAATCTTGCAGCATTTGCTTAAACCCTGTTGATTCTAAGAAGCAAAGAAAACACTGACCTCTAACTCAATGTAAACATCAGGGAGTGATCCAACTTCACCAAGAACCTGACCGACCAGCCTATCCGCACGAGTCAGTGTCGGGTCCATGGTAGTTCCAACTCCAATAAGCCCTCCAGGAACGGCAAACTGGAGTTCATTTTGCTCTGCATACAGGGACACAATCCTCGAATAGATGGGTGTGCATTTAATTTTGCCATTCTCATCCTTCATCACGATGCCTGGGCGAACTTCGATTTTCTGGTTCACCCTCAGGACTCCCTTCACATAGGAATTCAAGAGATGATGTACTCCCACAGGACAAGAATACTGCATCTTACATGCACAAACATAGATTTCAGAAGGATGGCAACATTTTAACATCAAGAATTACATACCTTGAGGATACTGCCACCTGCTACTCCACCCTTGATTTCATCAACCTCCGAACCAGGTTTGTTCACATCAAAAGAACGAATAACAATCATATTGGGTGGAGAGGTGAAGTTCCTCTCTGGGATGGGGATCTTTTTCACGATATATTCACAGATAACATCAACATTGTACTTCAGCTGTGCAGATATTGGCACCACAGGAGCACCTTGAGCTATTGTTCCCTGAGTACAAGAATATAATTGTAACAGGCAGAATTTCACAAAATACTGGCTGCTATTGATGAGAGAAGGAGGAGAACTGACCTGTATAAATTTCTGGATTGCTTCATGCTGGTTCATTGCTGCACTTTCCTGGATAAGATCAATTTTGTTCTGCAGAATGATAATATGTTGAAGGCGCATAATTTCAACAGCTGCAAGGTGTTCAGATGTCTGGGGTTGGGGACAGCTCTCGTTTGCTGCAATCAGAAGTAGTGCACCGTCCATGATAGCTGCTCCATTAAGCATTGTAGCCATGAGAATGTCATGCCCCTGTTCATGAGATGAATAGATAGCTGAGGAAATGTCAAAACAAAATAAGAATCAACATAAACTGAAGCTGGTAAGACACTAGTCAAATGTTCACTGCAGAATGAACTTGCAAAGTCCTTTCATTATTTCTTACTGAAATATATTAAGCACCAACAAGCCAGTTTGAGGGAGCAGTGATTACCATCTACATATTACACCACTTAATGTTGTTGCAGCATGATGGTATTACCGTATTAGCAACACATCAATAGAAGCAAACAGAATCCAAAATTTTGTGCACAGATACAAGCATCTAACATAACAAATGATCTGAATCCGTGAATCTGAACCCCAAGTAGACATGTGAAAGAGAATTGATAAAAGTTTCAGCATACCGGGCAATCAACAAATGAAACATGTCTCAAGAGCTTCATCCTGCAGTTTTCAAACCCTGGAACGTCACAGAGAGGACTATCTTCTTTGCCACTGCCATAAGCCCTGTATACAATAATAAACAATATGGTTAGAAAACCCATATGAGCACGATAACATATACAGTAATTATGTGTGAATGTGGCCCCAAGAGATTAGCTATGGGTTTGCAACAAAAGCAAGCATCGGACAAAAGAGACAAGGTTTCTAGAATGTCACCAAACAGCCTTGACATTTGGAACTCTAAGACAAATAAACCCATTTGGCAACAGATACAAGACTTCTACATCACTAGACAGTATGGAAAAGCTAACGCATTCAACATTATTACATTTAAAAAAAAAACTTTCCACGGAGTTACAGGAATCAGCACAAGATCACCTCAGGTAAGGTTTCCATAGAACGTCATGTTGTTCCATATCCTAGGATTTCAGTATAAAATAGTGTTTCTAATTTCTCATTTGCTCATTGAAATTACAGTGTTTTGATACAAGGCAAGGCAAGAAGAGAAGACGAAAAAAAGAGCTACCAGTACTAGCTAGTCACTAGCCAGCGATTGCTAGTAACCAACCACTTAACCAGCTAGAAAAATTGTAACTATTGGTGGTACTATTCCACGAGAGTCAAGAACATAGACCATTAGACCTATATCAACCCTTTTCTGCAATGAACTCAGCAAACTATTGCACAAAAAAAAGAGAATGAAATGGATGCTTCTGTGATTATTTATTTATACACCTAACACCCACATTCGCACTATAAAAGCAACAATAAAATATGGAAACACTGTCCTTGAAGATTTTCCACAATTATGAGCTGTGCCTAGATCACTTACATGTGATATGTAAAAGGCCAAAAAAGTGATAAAATAAACATGATATCTGTATGACTAAGACTAACTGACTTACTTGTAGCACATTGGCCGTGGGCATCTATCATCTTCACATTTATAGATTTTTGCATTAGCATAACCAAGCTTTATAGTGATATTGCGCTCCAGTTCATTCTTGAAACGAACTGTCTGGAAATCAGAAGAAAACGGTCAGAACATAATATTCGATATCTCTAGAAACAGGATCAAATATGAATTAATTACAGTACTTGTAAAAGGAACATAGATACAGCATATGATGGATCAATGGCATCAACATCAATATTACCTGTACACCTGAGATTGCTTTGACAACCGTAGACTTCCCATGGGCCACGTGCCCAATGGTACCTGCACATTCCAAAAGGGATATTTCCTTAGAACATACACATAAACATACTTCATTACTGGAGGAGCTTTTTTCCCCTTAAACTTCATACACTTAAATTTTGAGACTAAAGGCAAGTTCACACAGGAAGATAACAGTACTGCAACACTAATGTCAATACAATCCCAATTGAAACAGAAGTAGGCATCCCTAAGAGAACTGCATTGTCGCATAGACAACACTAGTGGCATACCGATGTTGATCGTCGCCTGGCGCGAAATCACCTCCGGCGACAGAGGGCTCAGCTTGAAAACGTCGAGCGTGCTCAGATCCTGCTCCATCAACCCTCGGCGCGCCATCTTCGGTTCTGCTTGAGCAACGCCGGGGCCTGAAACCGGAACGCAGGAAACTCAGTGCCCACGCATCAACGCCGGACCAGTTGTAAACGCCGCGCCGCCTTCACGGATCCCGCCACCGCGGCGAGGAAACACTCCCAGTCCCCATACCGAACCAAGACGAAACGAGCGAATGAAATTCCCGCGACGAGTAACGAGAATCCCACGCCGTCGCAAGCGAAACCCTAGCCGTCGCGGCCGCGGGGTCCGTGGGAGGGTGAGGTTGGTGGGTGGGTTCCGCGCAGGGTTGCTCACCTGGGGCGGCCGCGTGGACGCGGTTCAGCGGCGGCGGAGGTGGCGTGGGCTGGGGGTTTGGATCTACGCGTTGCGTCGCGGCGGCGGCGGCGGCGGGCGTCGGAGTTGGCAGTTTGGAGATGGAGCAGAGGGTTTGGAGGCAGTGGACTACTGTGCTGGCATTGGCCATTGGGGGCTCCTATTTACCTCCGGCCCACGGCCCACGACTTGGCCCGCGCGTCAAGTAAAATGCAAAAAAATAAAATGTTTCCATATTACATGTATCATATACTATACATTAGCAAAGTGGCACGCACGTTTATCAAAAATATATTATTGAATATGTTTAGTAGTACATCATATAGTATATAGTATTTAAGAAACCTAAGTATATTTAAATTCAAAAGGTATTAAATTAAATATTAACTAAATTATATTTAAATTAAGTTTTAAAAACATGTATTATATCAAACCTCACTGCTATCTCATAGCTTAGGTTGACACGAATCTAATGCAACAAAAACAGACTATGATGGATGATTGCAAACAAAACTATATGCATTCTTTCTCCCCATGGAATCAATTTTCCAAACATAGAAAAATAAATGATCTCACCCCCATTCTGCATCTTAGGGGGGAAAAAAGAAGGGATCAAGATCAAGACTAAAATTATGCTTGTGCGCACATACATGTATTATGTCAAACCTCACTGCTATCTCATAGCTTAGGTTGACACGAATCTAATGCAACAGAATTAGACGGATGATTGCAAACAAAACTATATGCATTTATTTTCCGAATATAGAAAAATAAATGATGACACCTCCATTCTCCATCTTAGAGGGGAAAAAAGAAGGGATCAAGATCGAGGGTAGCTCAATGCCTCAAGTCCCCCTTCCCCTTGATCACAACAACAGTCAATAGGGCAACCCACATGGTTCCTGCAGTAGTTGCTCACACGGCCCAAGAACATCCTGTACAAAGGAATCAATTTAGAGTTCAGCTTTAATTTTATATACAAATTGGGCAGCAGAGGGAGTTATAGTCGAAGAAATATGAAGAGAAAATATTAACCAAAGTCTTGAATGACTATCATAAAAGGTTTATAGACAACTGACTGACAAACTTGATAAAAAAAGGAAATGCCAATGCAGCTCAATGGGCGTACTCACTGCTAAATGCTAACTGCAGCACAAAGAGATACTAGGTTTCCAAACCGACATCCTAGTAGATAGTTGCGCCATTGCACAAACCAGGAGGGTGCTTCACTCTCTTGGATAAACAGTCTGACGTTTTTATCTACTGATGAGGAAATCAGTTAAACCATAATTTCCTTGCAGGTCACATTGTGCGCCTTGAAGCCTTGTATCATTTAGCAACAATTCTCAGCAGGCCTAATCAGGTTAACAGAAAAAAGCCTAATCAGATTAACAGAAAAAAAGGGTCAATTCTGGCAACTTTGTAACTTACCAATGATAACTTACCAATGAATCGTTACGAAGCTAGCAATTCATGCAAATCACCTTGAAATGATTTATCTTGCTCCTTTTCTATTTGTCATTTCGATGCCCACAAACATTTTCCTCAGCAGGTTGTCTAGCCAATTGTTTATTCAATGCTGTAGCTTAAGGACTTAAGGTGACAAATATCATGTATCTACTTAAGTCAATGTTGCCTTATGATGCATCTACGGAGTATACTCCAATGCCTTCTGATGCAGGACAACATCGAAATCAGCAGCAATTTTGGCTAAGCAAAGTACAAGCCAAGGATCTGTATTTCTAACTCTTGAGCAGCCCAATGGCTCGGCACCCCCATGACAAGCAGATCGGCATTGCGGTTGGTTGCACCTCGCAGATCTTCTCCTTGGGATCACCCACGATCGGAGAGAGGTCTGGAGCACGGCGCTCGATGGAGTTGGCTCCAAGTTGCGATCCCACGCACGGGTGCCGACCCGATCTTTTGTCTGGCCGGGACGATGACGACCAATGCAGGCGGACATCCGGAAAGAGGGGCGCAGCACTGAGGACGTCCACAACCACGAGGCCAATGGCGCCCACGGTAACGCGCGAAGCAAGGGAAGCCGAGGCCAGCGGTGGCGGAAGAATGGGTTGCCGGCGTCGCCCACAGTCCCGATCATCCGGCCGACGGTGACGAGGACGGGCGGCGGCGTGGAAGGGAAGGTGACCTCGATGAGGACGGGGTGGCGGCGGATGCGACCGGATCGGCGCTAGATGCACGAGGCTTAAAAAAATCATCTCAATTTATATTAAGTTACTAAAGACAATCTTACCCCTCTTAATGAACGGTTGGATCTTCTTTATACTACATACTACCAAATGGTAGTATTGTGCACCGTAAAAGACCTCTAGAAATATAGAGAATGGCTCTACCAGGAACATATCACGAAGATCACTCATAACCAGGTAGAGTAAGGCCTTATGTAGTGGCTGCACCCTCAGCTGACGTGGTGGTTCGAGGAACCGATGCCACGACTGCAGCAGGCGAACCTTCGTGGAGAGAGAAAAGAACCGCAGCCAAAATAAGCTTCGATTCCTCACCGGTTAAAAAAATTGCATGCAGTAAAGCATGCAGTAGATTTTCCCAGAAAAATTGAGGTGGCTCTCATCCATTGAGCAATGAGAGATTATTTTATTGCACGTGGGACCCATGACCACCTCAATAAAGCTTTTTTTATGATGGCTGATTAGCTTGTCGGACCCACAGATCCAGGGCGCAATGCACATGGCTGATGTTTTCTTCAGAAACCGGTACCACCAGCCTAAATAACAAAACTTCACATGGGCGCGATATGATCATCCTTCCGCGTGTCGGAGGGAGGTGGGGTGTATCTGGATTTTCTCCTCGCCGAGCTCTTCCTCGGCGACATCTGCAGCTCTCCGCCGGTTGCGGATGAACGGAAGCTCCATTTTGTGCGGAAGAGGGGGGTGGCGTGGTAGGGAAGTAGTAGTCAGTGGTGATGGAGGAGCGGGCAACGTGCTGGCGTACGCGTTGGCGATTGGCCAGACGCGATCGGGGAAGAGAGACGAGGCCCGAGCACTCCCCGGCAGGTTCTGGACCTACTTGTTGCTGTGCTCATGGACGGATGGCCTGATTAAACCAGGTTCGAGATCAAAGGACGGTGTTTGCCAGCGACGTGGCCCAATGAATGGCGAGAGTCTCTGGTGCAAATTTCGTTATGTAGAAGATATTATGCTTGTGCGCGCATACATATAGTGCTGAGTAATACTCAGTAACTTATCTCAAAACAGTTTTAAGTTCTAGTGGTGATAAATTAAATGTGAAGTATACTCATGACCTCGAAAGAAACCATTACGGCAAATTATAGGAGGATCAACCATATCGTGCAACAAGAAATAATTTAGAAACCACACGCACATGTATCCAAAATATGTTATTGAACATCATATAGTACATTTAGTAGTACATCATATAGTATATAGTATTTAAGAAACCTAATTAGATTTAAATTCAAAAGGTATTAAATTAATATTTTAAGTAAGTTTTCAAAACATGTATTATGACAAAGCTCACCTCCTCCTACTCCATTCGACATTGACAAGTGGATCCAGCGTGGGTCTGATCCAGTTGAGAAATATTTTTAATTATTTTTTATCTTTATAATATAGATTGACAATCCTATTACATATCATATATGCACGTACAACATCACGTTGTTAGTTCATGCAACTAAGTGTTTGTTTCCATATTGTTGTAACCACACCCACGACTCGATCCGCATGAATTGAATTGATTATTTTTTAACTCTGAATTGAATTGAATTGATCGGAGCGGGCCTGGTGGGCTCTGAACACGGCGGCGGCGTGCTGAATGGTCGCGGACCTGGTTGAGTCGGCGAGGTGGAGCAGCACGGTGCAGTGCCGGGTGCTGCCGTTCTTCGCCCCATGGTCGTGCTCTGCCAGGTGGCGGCGACGATATTGTACATGCGACTCCGGTTGGACCAGGGCGGCAGCGAATTATTTTTATTTTTAACCTTTTTTTAATACTATTTTAATTTTAACCTCCTGCTTTGGATTTTATTTACATGATATAGCATGTTTGGTCGTGCCAGCTGTAGAGGCGCGACAGGTAGGCTCTGTCGCGCCACTGCGGCTGGCACGACAGGGCTACCACGCTGGCGGTCCAACCCGACGCTGCACCAGCGAGGCGCTGATGTGGACGAGCGTGTCACGCCACATGTAGTGGCAGCCTGGTAGTCTAGTTGTCGCACCAGGTGTGTTGGCACGACAAAGCTGCTCTGCCGTGCCAGCCTCTCTCGCAACCCAGAATCGGCTGCATATCAGCCGCCGTGCCGCGAGAGAAGAGGCTTGTCGCGCCACTTAGAATGGCGCGATAAGCGCCTCACAGAAAACTGCTTGTTGATGTAGAGGGCCGTTCCGAAGGAAAAAATCAGGGGAAGGGAAATGATCGAGATGCTTTAGGGAAGAGAAATAGAAGAATGGTTTCGGAAAAAATCAGGGGAAGAGAAAGGATCGAGATGCTTTAGGGAAGAGAAATAGAATAATGGTTTTGGGAAGACAAACGAAGGATCGAGATGTTTTAGGGAAGCATAGTGAAACGGCCACATAAATACAAAGATCATGCCATCGATCATGACAGAGGGAGGCTGCTGAGGCGTCGTGGAAATGAAGAGGAGCGTTAATTTTTTTTTTGAAAACTGTTGTACACCCGGTAACTTGTAAATAACGACCAATGGCAACTTCACTGTACACATCAACACGCTGCTGAGCTGGTAGCTTTGCCAGTTGAAAACTAGGCCAACATCAACCGCGCTCCTGAGCTGGTAGCTTTGCCAGTTGAAAACTTGGCCAACATCAATCACTACAACGGGGAAATTAAAGAGATAGCTTGGCATCAGTTAATCCAGCACTAGAACAAATACACAGCAAAGAATCATCGTTTTTTTTCCAGCAACATAGGTTGAAGGACAGTATACAACCAGACTTTAAAAGATCGAAGGGACTCCAAAAGACAAATTTGACTTGAATGCAAATGGTAAGAAGATGATAAAATTTGATGTTTCATGTGATCAGAAGCTTCATAGATCCAGTAAGTAAACGAAGCAAATGGATTTGATGTCCTATAGAAGTTGAGGGAATTTGATCCAGACATATGACCCATTGGTATATATAGCTTAAATTGACTGTTCTACCTGCCAAAATAACTTAATACGAGCACAAATACTTTTACACAAGCACACATAGTTTGTCACAAAGCTAGAAGCACAATAAGTTTAATACGAGCACAAATAGTCCTTCACAAGCACAAATGGTCCTTCACAAGCACTACTAGACCATCACATGCACAAATAGTCCATCACAAATTCTAATGTCGAGGGTTCTAAAAACATAGTGCATTACAAATACAAATAGGTTGACGGTGGTCTTCTACTGGCGGCACGGCGGCGTTGCTCTGGGGGCTGAACGGATCGTTGCGGCGTCGTGCGCGGCTAGGCTCCGTGGGCAGAACATTGGTGCTACCAATGTCGGTCCGGTCACGTCCACGACGAGGCTGACATGGAGGGGTAGGAGTCTGCACGGCCTGCACGGGATAATTGAACTTAGCATGCCACAACAATCATTATTGTATTGTTTTCCCCACCAAATTGAGACTAAGTTTAGTTACCTGGCTAGATTCCCCCTGTGTCTGTGTGCCTCAAGGACAATCAAACATCTGTGACATCCCAATGACCTCAAAATCTGGGTCCTCCTCTCCTAAGTCATGTTGTGCGTCGGACTCCTCGGATTCTTGGGGTGATTGAATAGCTTTCCCCCTCGAAGTGGCACGGGAACTCGTTCTCGTAGTCGAACGCGAAGGGGTTCTGGCGGTCTCTTGACCGTAGTGAATAGGCGTCCGCCTGTTGGAAGACGTGGCACGTGCACTTGAAGTTCCCGCAGCATGTGGCCCAGGGGCAAATGCCTCGTCCGGCCTAGCAATGCAATTGAGCTTCGCGGCCATCCGCTTGCAACTACGGCGGACTCTCTGCATGATAGACGGATACGTTACTCCTAATGTATTTTGAGGGACATGTTATAATGTCAACAAAAGGATGGCTTACTAACCTCGGCAAACACCAGTAGGTGTCCCCCACCGTTTCCTCCTTGGCTCGCATGTGCCATTGCGACACCTACCTCGTTAGCTAGCCGGTTGAGTTGTTGTGCCAGAAACGACTCAGTTAGTACAACTGGAACTATAAAACAACAATGTCTTGCATACGTCTTACAAGTATAGGTGCATGACATACCATGTAGTTTTGCAAAGGGGCCCTCTCGGGCTGAACTCCTGCGTGAATGATTTCATCATACTCGTCGACGATGTCATCATCATCGTCGGTGTCCTCGCAATCCTCTATAGGCTCAGTGGAGCGTGGAGGTTTGATTGAAACTCTTGACACAGAATGTAGCCAACGAAGATAGTCCTTGTAATGGTTGTGCCTATGTGCCGGACCGGAATCAGGGTTCATCCGATACCTTTGCTCCCACTGTCCAAGAGGAACCGCGTGTTTCACACGCCAGTCATTTTTAGTGTATCTTTTCTTCCTGTCAATGCTGGAACAAATATGTAGTTCAAATATAAGGGGTTGCCGCGGGTGAGGAATCAGTAATCATTGAAAGTGAGTTTGATGAAAATTTTGTTGCACCTATGCAAAGTTTGGGAGGTCGAAATAGCTTCAGGGGGGGGGAAATCTTGTAGCCTACCAAATTGTCTTTTCACACAGTGGGGGAGGTGGAGCTCGACGGCGAAGAAGTAAATCAAAGGAACAACACTCCTCCATAATTTCTCATCTCGTGTGCACATGTCGCTGAGGCCCAAGTTAACAAGCTCGTCTCTATCGTAGGGTGTCCAAAAGATCTGCAAAAATAGTGATCATGACAACAAGTTTGCACAAAACAATGCTGCAACATGTTAGGAGGTACATCAGGATGGAATACCTGATTTTGCATGAGGCAGTCAAGGTCATCCATATAGTGCATGTAGCGGCGCGTAGGGTCCCCTCTAACAGCTCCCACATTTTTCCAGCAATAAGCAACTATCGGCCTCGATTCTGGGTCATGGTGAGGCCACGGCTACAAAATAAACCACAAATGGGTTACAAACACAAGTTAAAGTTAAATTAAGCAAACTTTGCTAAATGTCGTAATACGTACCTCTAAATCACCACGGTACGGCCGACCTACTGGAAACCTTTCCCAAATCCAAATTTGCAATAGATATGCACAGCCCCCAGGTTTGAGTCGCTTGCAACCCGCAGACATGCATCACAAAGTTGTCGGTATAACCAAGCAAGTGTTGCTGACCCCCAGCTGTACTGTGCAATGTTTTCCCACTGCTGGCCAAGAATATGTTGTACCATCCATGATATAGTGTTGCCCGAACCATCGGGAAACAAGTAGTCTACAAAGAGGTGCCACACCCTAACACGTGCATGGCGCTCTACAAGTTCCCGAGGTGCTCCTTGAGGGCAATGGTTGAAATTCTGCTTTAGCCAAGCCGAGCTCACCCCTGAGGTCTTTCTGTCCTTCACTGCCTCTGGCGTTCCTGGTGGACGAACCCAAATCAACGCCTCAACCGTATCTCTCCATCCGTCACTCTATATGATGCCAGTGACTGCATTTCCCTCCAGAGATAGTCCAAGAATCATTGGCACATCTTGCATAGTGATGGACACTTCACCGCAAGGCAAGTGGAAGGTATGTGTTTTCGGCCTCCAACGGTCAACAAAGGTAGTCAGAAGGGGTGCATCCATCACTGGCAGACCCGTGCACACAACTCGAGCCAAAGGCAGCAATCCAGCCCGGCGTAGGTACGGCGCGTACCGCTCATCCCACCGGAGAGGCGAGTGAGTACGTGCACGGAGGGGCTGCAGCACCTGAAACGGGAACATACAATAGGGTCAGTATCGGTGTAAGCCATGTTCACTTCATGCACATATATTTTGCAAAAGAACACTTACTTCCCCTTCATCAGCTATTACGTGTGCGCGGTGCTTGGAGTCGTAGAACGTCTCCAGTAGGGGGAACATTGGATGAGCCATTCTGCATAGACGAAACGAAGCTTCATTAGTACCAACAATTGCACGTCCTCAAGCATATTCTCAGACTAATGGAATTAAATCTTATCAACTACACAACTATTTATGGCATTGTGATTCTAAAGTCATTCCATACTACTATGGAGCCTATTATCCATTACTCCAAAAAAAACATTATGATTCTAAAGTCATTCCATACACAAAAATCATTAGTGCAACTCCATCATGCTATGATCTCATATTAAATTTATATGGCATTGCATAGAGCCCAAGGAGCCCAAGGAATATGAAGTCAAACTATTAATTACTACAATGGAGCCCAAGGATGTCACACCCCATTTCTTTTACTAGTTCTCTTATTTTTTTCCTTGCATTACTCCAACTAATACTCTCATTGCCACTACCTAACCCTAACAAATGTAATATTTGAGACATGCAAATCATTCCTCTCGTTAAATTCGGGAGCAGAGAAGCATATGAGTATCACCTAAATATCCATTCATGAGCATACTACCATATACAACATATATCTTCAAATCAAAAAGCTAACCCTAATCACCAAAAACCACTAAAATCTCGCAATGCACAAGGAAAATCGAAGGGAGAATGAGGACAATACCTTCGGGGAAGGGGCCGGAATGTTCCCGCCCCCCTAAAACGATGGATTTGGGGGGGGGGCGATCTGGGGGGTGGGTCGCCGGCGGCGGCAAGAACAGGCGGCTTGGGCTCGGTCTGGAGGAAGGAGAAAGGGAGGGTGGGGGAGGAGGGGGCCGGCGGGGGCCCAGGACATAGCGCCTGTCGCGCCAGGCGGGGTGGCGCGACAAGCTTGTCCCGCCAGTGCATGCAGCACGACAGCGTGACCACGTCACCCGCCTTCGCGGCGCGCCGCTGCCCCCTTGCCAGCGTGGCACACCTGTCGCGCCGCATGCAGTGGCGCGACAGAGGCTACCTGTCGCGCCACTACAGCTGCCGCGACCAAACGGGCTATATCGTGTAAATAAAATCCAAAGCAGGTTAAAATTAAAATAATATTAAAAAAGGTTAAAAATAAAAAACGGGCGGCAGCATCAGCGGATTCGAGAAGATGATCTTCAGGGCCTATGACAAGTCCAGGATCACAAGATGCTAAGTAAATTCTTCGCATCAACGCAAACGAGCCTAGTTTATTCTTGTCGAATCCTCTAGCTAGCTCTTACCGATCAGGTGCTTCGGTTTGACACTTGGAGTAATGTCTTCTCTCATCATGTACCAATAGCTATAGTCGAGGGGAGTTCACCGTACTCCACCTTAACCAAGAGCATGTGTGGATAGACCATACAACAACGATGTATATTCATACAAATTTTAAGATTAAGAAAAAAAATATTCTGATAGCAACGCGGACTCCATGGTCCATGGTGAGCTAAGCTTCACAGAGGACAGGTTGTTTACCAGGATCTGGAACGCCAAGTGATAAGGGAACCAAGTGCTGCTCCACTGCTGCTTCACAATCGAATTGCAGCATTTGTCAAACTATCTTTTCAAAAAAAAAAACATTTGTCAAACTGGTTCTCATTACCAGTCATTTTTTTTCGCGACCGTTCCTGAGCACGTTTTTCATTAAGAGAGGGCAAAAAAGGTACAAACAAGCACGGCTGCAGAAGGGAGCCGGCCTGACGCAATACAAAAATATTACACCGTAATTGTTAAGCGACCTGTAAGCCTATGTAGCGAAAATGGCCTCTCATGCCATATTTCAATATAATGTTTTGGCGATTGATGACACACACAACACTTGAACTAATATGATTATTAAGATGATCATTCTCAGGCTTTTAGGTTCAAGTGATGACAAAGAGAAGATAGGCGTAGCTAGACCCGAAGGACCGTGAAGAAATCAAGTCAAAACAAACAAGACAGAGACATTTTGCTATCACCGGTTAAACCGATTATGAGCAAATTGTACTCACCGGTGCAATGAACCCAGAAGCTGAGGCTAGGGTTTTGCGTCGGTTGAACCGACGATGAAGATATTGAATACGTCGGTGCAACGGCAGAAGAAGACCAAGGGAAATGCATACATCGGTTGAACCGATGATACACCGGTCAATTACGTTGGTGTAGTTGTCCAGAGAGTTGGTTTTCGGGAACTCTGGGACAGTTACATGCACCGGTAAAACCGGCGATGAAGATGCATTCACCGGTTGATTACGTCGGTTGATTAAGGTAGCCGTTGAAGTATAACGGCTAGTTGGAAAAATGTGCTCACCGGTTAAACCGGTGATGACACAAAGTGGATCATCGGTTTAACCGGTGATAGCGCTTTTTGTCAGTCACTTTTCCAACGGCTCTTTTGGGGTGTGTGGGCTATATATACCCCCAAGGCTGGTTGCTGCATATGGTTGGACGCCAGAAAAGTTGAAGGAAGTGTTGCCCAAGCAAACTAACATCTCCAACCATCCTAGCAAAGCTTAGTGTCATATCTAGCTTGTGAGAAGCTTTGAGAGAGTGCTTTGTGCACCTATATAGGGATTAGTTCTTGCGAGAGCTCCCTTGAGCAAAGCCTTGCTGCGGCAAGCAATCGTGTACTCGTTGTGTGACCCTCTGACTTGGTGTGTAGAGGCAACGACACTTTGTGCGGGGAAGGAGACCCCTCTTGGTGAGAAGCTCCAATAGTAAAGACGGTGCCGTTGGTGATGCTTTGAGAGAGACGGTGGCGGTGGCCTTGTCTTGTTGACTTGGCGTCACTTAGCCTTTGCTTGCCGGAAGCCTTGGTGGCGAATGCAAGACGGTGATCAAGCGAAGAGACTCAGCATCACACTTGTTCGTGTTGGACAAGTGGCCGTGGACGTAGGGAGGGACTTGGTGTCCTAACCGAACCACGTTAAATCGTGTGTCTTGGTGTCTTCACGGGACTTTGCATATTCTCTCCCTTATCTCTTTACTTACCGTATTACGTTTCCGCATTTGCTCTATCTTGTGTGCCTTTACTTTCCTAGTTAGTTTGATTAGGATTGGCTATAGGTTGCAAGTCTTTTAGGGGTAAGTAGAGAGTAACATAGATAAACCTTAGTCATAACTAGCATGTGTAGGACGTGTTAGGTTTATCTTATGCAAATAGATTGAGCCCTAGGATAGAAAGCGATTAGCGACCCTATTCACCCCTCCCCCTCTAGGGTCGGACACCCCGGTGATCCTTACAGCCTACCTAGAGCGCCTACCACTAGCACCAAATGTTTGTAACCTGCCTGGTACCAAGAAACAACCTCATCCGCGACACAAGACAAGAAGTCATTAACTGTTCTGACACGACAATTAAATGTCCTATTATTCCTTTCTTTCCAGAGGAGCCAGCATAGCAGGACCACGAGAGAATCAAAACACTTGCGATCATCTTTGGAGATACGTTTCCTTGCGCCATACCACCAATCAGCGAGGGTGTAAGCTTAGACAGTGGGGGAGGTTGCTTCCCAATGCATGAAGCGCAATGCTCTGAACCAGACCTCCCTTGAAAAAGGGCAGACGAGTAATAGGTGATCAATCATTTCCGGTAGTTGGTTACACAAGCTGCACGTGTCATCATCCTGCAAGCCATGTCTTTTGCGCCGATCCGCCGTCCAACATCGATCATGCAGTACCAACCATATGAAAAACTTACATTTGGGCAGCGCCCGCGCCTTCTGAAGGAGTTTGGCCCCCTCGATCGGATGTTATCCCATGAAAAAGGACCTGTAGGCCGAGGAGGTTGAGAAAATCCTGTCGGAGGTCCACATCCAGCAAATCCGGTCATTTTGATTAACTTGGACTTGTATCCCTCTCATCAGCTCCCAAATGTGTAGGTATTCCAGGAGTACTTGTACTGTCAGAGCCCCCGAGATATCCCTGGTCCAATTGTCTCCCGGTAAGGCTTGTGCAACTGTTCTCTGCTTCTTAATGCGTGATCCAACATCATTACATAGGCATGGTGCGAGTTCAGAGATGGACCTGCCCTGCAACCACCGATCTGTCCAGAATAACGCCTTATGACCATTCCCCAACTCCACAATCGATTCTGATTCATCTGGGAGTAAGTGCCAGGAACGTGCATCATCAGCCCGTCACAGCCATAGCCATCTCATGCGTAAGGCGTATCCAAATCGCTGTAGGTCAACTATCCCCAGACCTCCTAGCTCCGTTGGACGGCAGACTCTTGGCCATGCCAACAGACAATGCCTCCCTTTTGCCGACTGATTCCCACTCCAAAGAAATCCCCTTCTGTAGGTATCAATAGATTTGATCAACCATGGCGAGAGATTAACTGCTAGCGCCGTGTGTGTCGGGATAGCCGACAATGTGGACTTGACCAGGACTGTTCTCCCTACCCTATTCAGCAGCCCAGCTTTCCAGGTGGGTAAACGATTGGCTACTTTGTCGACCAATGGCTGAAGATCCCTTTTGCTTAGCTTACGTAAGCCCAATGGAATGCCTAGGTATTTGATAGGAAACAGATCCAACTTGCCTGGAAAAAGATTGAGTTGTTAGATTCTATCAATTCTAGGAGTAGATCGAGTGGGTATAGAACTGTCTGTGGACGGCGTACCTTGTGCACTTGTCGGTGAAACTGTAGCCGGCACCATGGCCGGTGACGAGGTGGCGTTTAGCACATGCAGTGACAGTCGGTGTAGAATGAATTCGCCATCACTGCACGTGGTCGAAGGGGTGGTGATGGCTTGCTGGTGGCGCATCCCGCCGCTGGCAGCCTCTCCCGTAGATCGGCTAGGGTTTGGAGGTTGGGAAACAATGGCGGCGACGAACCTTGTATATTGAGCCGTCAGTCCCCACCTCCTCTTTATAGGCTGCGCGATGGGGGCCCACCAGCCTCGTCTTGGGCTGGGCCCCCGATCAGGGCGTGAGGTCAAGGAACCAGTTGTCCGTTGGGCCAATTGGTGGAGATCAATTCCAACATTCTCCCCCTTGATCTCCTCTTATACTTTCACCTTTATATCTTTTACTTCTTTTCATATTTCATCACAGATTAATACATAAAGCAGTTTCATCGTCACGGTTGGTTGCCGATAGATTCAACAGCTACAATACATGTCTCTATTCTGAAATAGATACTTTAACTTTGGGGCCCTTTATTGTCCGGAAAATATAGGCTATACCATAAACCCATGTCGACTGTGTGTTTTCTGTACACACTGGGCGGCAAGCGTTTAATAAGTGGATCCACAAACACATGTCTGTCATTCTTTTACTCAATGCATTTCAACATAATTCCGGACTTTCTCCTTTACAACGTATAACTTTGTGTCAATGTGTTTGGCACCACACTTGACTCGTTGTCAAATGAGCAAACTACTTAAATGGTTATCGCTGTTGTTAACCATTATCAAACTCCGGGTACAGTTTCCCTTAACCATTTTGCCTATCCCTCGGCCTCGTATCATGCTATACTATGTCTTTGCATCACATTGATGTTAATTGTTTTATTTTGGAGATTTTCCGCACAAAAACTCCAAGTGTGAATGTTAGCAACAATTGTGGATTTCGCTACATATTTCACAAGCTCTACTTTTGTACTCACAACCCTTTGAGAGCACTAGTTATTTCTTTCTTAGCATGAGGCCGATATCCTTGACTCCATTCCAGTGATCTATATCTGGATTGGATATTGCCAAAACAACCCAGATACATGAATTGTGTCAGGGTAATGCTATACTTTTGCATTCATAAAGCTTCCAACAGCTGAAACATATGGTACCATATTCATTTATCTATTCACATTGACTCTTGTGGAACACTAAAGTTCCCAATTTCATTACCCTTTACTATAAGGACAGGCGTAAGTTTTTCTCGCATGCATACTTTAGAAACTTTTCTTAGCATGCCTATGTGACATTCCTAATACCCTTTTTCTTATTTCTCGGTAAATCTCGATCCTTAACGAGAAATATTCTACCGAGAACATTCTTTTGAACTTCGAGGACAAGAATTTCTTTTCTCTTCCTGTAGTAGATTGACATTACCACTAGCAAGTAGGATGTCATCCACATGCGCAGGATTGGGAAATGAATTTCCCATTCTATAACTTTGCACAAATACAATTGTCCTCTCATTTTCTTTAAATCAGAATAATATCTGAGTCTTTTAACTTTAGATGCCACTGTCTAGAGACTTGCTATAGTCCATAAAAGACTTCTTCAAGTAGCATCTCTTATATCCTTTTACTTCTACGACCAAAACCTTTTGGTTGTGTCATGCAATCGCCTTCAAACAAACCCCCATTGAGAGTGTTGTCTTTTCTTTCATCTAATGTAACTCAGATCTTGATGTGCTACTAGCACTCACTATAGTCTATTCATTCTTTTTTACGCAAAATCTTTCGATTTAAATTGCGCTTTATATCTTTACATATTTCCTTTAGAGTCACATTTGTCTTGTAGACCCTTTACAGCCTACTGTTTTGGCTCTATTGGAAATTACCTATGAATCCAGAATATAGTCGGGATTCACCAATTTCATTTCATCTCTCATAGTCCCTTATCATTTAGATAAGTAGGTACTTCTTTCGTATGGGATCTATAATCTTTCATTGCCAAGAGGCAATAGCTCTTCCAGGGTCTTGTATCACAAGATCCCGGATACATCTTTGCATGCTCTCACAGAGCCATACTACTTTATTTGGGCCATTGAACTTTTAGGTACACGATATCTGTATACCATGCTCCCCGAGATTAGTCTATAGTCTTTTGCTTTATTTGGACAGCCAAACAAAATAGCTCCCCCAGATCAGCCCATCTTTATCTCATCTGGATAGCCATCAAACTAGCTCCCCCATATTTCATATTTTGGGTTTGTTCTGTCTAATCTTTCCTCATATGGCGCTTTAAGCACCATCTTTGACTTTCGAAAACCGTCCAGTATGAATACCGACTGTGCTATCTTCCAATCGGAATATAACTATCTTTTTACTTTAGGGGTATCGTCATTGTGACCGTCGTACTCCCCCGACAATCATATTCATCATAGATCACTTTAGACGCATCATGTGCATCACATCATATAGGGGAGTTTCATCATTCACATTTCTTTCTCCCCCTCGAAATGTGGCAAGAAACTTTCTGCCACAATTTCGAAAACCATTCAGAACTCATGTGAATTGAGGAAACTTTTGATCATCTACTTCATTCACTTGATTACATCATGTGAAATGAAGTTATCTGTTAAATCTCATGGGAGTACTTTTTCCTCGTTCCATTTCAGAAACTCAACAGAGTTCTTTATCATTCGTACTTTTGCAAGTTGTACTTGCATCTTTAGGTTCGTTTGTAACTTTTATTCTCTTTAGACTCATTGAGTGCTTACCAAGTATTACACATAAAGTGTACCGTTAATATTAGGAAAACATAAGAGCTACTCCACATTTTTCTCCCAGGTGGGATACATTAAAGCACATGAGTCTTCATCACTTTCTCATGTCATACAAGATAAGTGATTTGCCAATATTTTTCCCGTCATACGAGATTTTCTTGACATAAACATTATGTCAACTTTACCCCGCCATACGGGTATTTTCCCAGACCCTTCCCACCATACGGGTATTAACACAAACTTTTCCCGCCATGCGAGTAATCCCCTATAAGGGACATAAATGCCAGAACTGGCTCTTTTGATTGCATATGCAATCACCAACATTCATAAATAAATCCGAATACACTTTAGTACACATGCTTAATCTGACGTTGGTCAAATTAAACATGCATATCACTTATCGCATCTCATAGAATATGAGAATCCCTTTTCATTGAGAGTACATGGAAGACATTCGTCGAACAAGACTCTCAATGATATATCTCTTTCTTGGATTAACATCCAAGAATTATTTCTTTGAAGCAATTCTTTAGAGAGAGCATACTCTCTCACGTTATGACCCTTCTTGGTCATCTTTCGGGTCACAAGTACCCAACCTTTTGCTTTCACGAATGAAAGCATGGCAACTTTTAGTCTGAGAAAATCAGCCAATAATCAACAATAATGAGCATAAAAATAACCCTACGTTGGTCTGGTTAAAAATATGCACATCAAACTTTTAAACCATCCTTTTATATTCTAAATCACCGTTGGGCAGAATTAGAATAAAACATCAATCTTTTTTTATTTATTTATTAATTCCACATCACCGTTGGGCAGAAATGGAAATAATGCATATAATTCATAAAACAATATGATGATATTTCCATTAAACAACTTTACTAAGAAAATAACCATCATCATCTACTTTATCGCAGCGGAAACATGAGAAACATTTTCTCAATCTTTATCATATTCTCTGAAAAATTGATCGCTTTGATACAAAATTCATCAGAGATTTGAACTTTGACAATAAAATTCATGGAATTATAATATTGTTATCATCAACGTTGGTCAGAAGATAACAATACCATAATTTAACTTTAAACCAATATCTTTCTTTTTCCTCTAATTAAACTTTTCCCATTGGTTCCAGTTTAATTGGAGGACAATACATTTTCTTTGCAGCGGAAACTTGAAACAAGCACTTATTCCTATGCATTTTTGTACTCTTTTGCTCTCTAAACTATTTATCCCGTTGAATCAAAATTGAATAGAGATGCAAGTATGCACAAAATCAGCAAACTATCATTGGAAAAAAAAACTTCTGAAAAATGGAAAACCGTAAAACTTCTTTCCTGTGCTTTGCAGCCCATACTGCAAATTTGGCCCGCGGCCCTTTCTTCGCGCATGGCCCAGCTCGGTCCGCGGAGTGCCTCCGCGCGCGGCCCACGCGCGCACTCGCGCGGCCCAAAAAGCCTAGCAGCAAAAGCAGCCCGCGGCCTGCTTGGCGCTCGCCCGTCTGGGCCTTTGGCCCGATAACCGACGACCGGGCCGCCAAAACGGGCCGCAACCCCTCTTTCCCTCACGGGCCGCAACCCGGCCTCGCTTTTCGCGGATCAAAACCTCGGCGGCCTGCTCACCCGTAACCCTAGCTCCATTCTCTCTCATCCCTCTTTCTCTCTCTTGCTAGAGGCGGCGGCCGGAGTGGTTCCGGTCCGAGCCGCTGCCGCTGCACGCCACCCCCCCCCCCCCGCGCCGGCCGCGCGCTCGCCCGTGGCTCAGCGGGTGCTGGGGCCCCTTCTCTTCTTTCCCTTGCTTCCCTGGACCCGAGCCGAGCGTAGGAATGGTGGCCGGCGGCGCCACTATGGCGCCCCTCACCGGTGCATGCGTGCGGCCAGAGCCGCGCGCGGCGCCGTCGAGCGGCACCTCGGTGATGCCCTTTGGGATCCGTGCGCACGCGCTCAGGGGAGCGCCGGGTGGTGTGCGGGGCGTCATGGAGCCTGTCCCGCGCCGGCGAGCCGGCACGGTCGTCTCTACCACTTCCGGCGAGCCGGCGGTGGCACAATGATGGCGAGGTCCCGGTAAGTACCTCCGCTCATCCCTTTTCTTTCTTTTCCCTTGCGGGTCCGATCTAGGGTTAGGGTTTGGGTCTTTCATCTCTTTTCCTTTTCCTTTTCTGTTCATCGATCCGAGATCGATCCTTTCCCCAAACTCAGATCTACTCGCTAAACCTGGCTCTTGATGCCAATGTTAGATTCTATCAATTCTAGGAGTAGATCGAGTGGGTATAGAACTGTCTGTGGACGGCGTACCTTGTGCACTTGTTGGTGAAACGGTAGCCGGCACCATGGCCGGTGACGAGGTGGCGTTTAGCACATGCAGTGACGGTCGGTGTAGAATGAATTCGCCATCACTGCACGTTGTCGAAGGGGTGGTGATGGCTTGCTGGTGGCGCATCCCGCCGCTGGCAGCCTCTCCCGTAGATCGGCTAGGGTTTGGAGGTTGGGAAACAGTGGCGGCGACGAACCTTGTATATTGAGCCGTCAGTCCCCACCTCCTCTTTATAGGCTGCGCGACGGGGGCCCACCAGCCTCGTCTTGGGCTGGGCCCCGATCAGGGCGCGAGGTCAAGGGACCAGTTGTCCGTTGGACCAACTGGTGGAGATCAATTCCAACATGAGTAACTGTACCATTGTTTCCAAGTTGCAGTGAATTGGTGAGATATGACATTTGGCCAAGTTAGTTCTGAGACCCGACGCGCCCGCAAAAATTTCCAGAATTGCTCTTATGGCTGCCAAATCTTGCTGCTCCGGTGAAGAGAAGATTACGACATCGTCGGCATACATGAATGCCCTCTCCTTGACCTTGGAGTGTAGGGTACAGAGAAGGCTTTTCTCATCGGCAAGTTTAATGAGGGCATTGAGCACTTCCATCACTAGCACAAAGAGTAACGGTGACAGCGGATCTCCCTAACAAAGCCCTCTTGCATGGCAAATTCGCCTCCCTGGGACTCCATTCAAAATCACCTTCATGCTTGCCGTGGACAATATGATGGAAATCCAATTCACCCAGCGTCTGGAGAAACCAAGATGTCGTAGGAGATCAATTAGGAATCGCCAGTTTACTATGTCAAAGGCCTTAGCAATGTCGATCTTCAGGAGGGAACATGGCACTTTGGCTCGATGTAGTAGCTTGGCCGTGAGCTGTACAGCCTTGTAGTTCTCATGGATAAGCCGTGTGCGAATAAAGGCGCTTCGGTTTGGTCTGACTAAGTCGTTCATGTGGGCAGCAAGGCGTCGTGCCAGCACCTTGGTGAACAACTTAGCAAAACTATGAATTAAACTAATGGGCCTATAGTCGCCAATAACCTCTGCATCATGTTTCTTTCGGAGCAAGACCACGAAGGATTGATTGACCAGGTAAAAGCTTCGACTGTCCAGCGACCACAGCGAGTGGAAGGCTCTTAATATGTCCGGTTTGATGATTGGCCAAGCCACTCTATAAAACATTCCAGTGAAACCCCGTCTGGGCCCGGTGCCTTGTCAGTGGGCATGTCCAATATGGCCTGCCAAATTTCATCCTCGGAGAAACATTCGTCGAGGAGAACTGCCTGTACCGATGGTAAGCGTAGCTCATGCAAGGCAATTAAATTCTGCTGGTTACCACTAGACCCCAGAATTGAGTTGAAATGTTCATACACTGCCTCCGCCATCTCATCATTATCAAACAGGACGACCTCATTTGACCTTATTTTAGTGATATAGTTATTGCGACTCATGTGACAGGCCTGAAGATGGAAGAATTTTGAATTGGCATCGCCTTCAGCCAGGTAAGTGACACGTGAACGTTGTCAAGTCAGAGTGCGCTGTAAAGATGCCAAACCCAAAGAACAGAGTTTCGCCTTCCATCGGAGTGCAAGCTCATGCTGATCAAGTGTTCGGAAGTCCTGAGCCTAGTCTAGCCTGTAGACTATCTCTTTGGCAATCGCCAACTGTAAAGCACCGACCCGACATGTTTTGAACTCCAGCTCTTCAGAGCTTTTGCTGTGTTCCTAAATTTGAAGTCCAGGCAGCGAAAAGCATCGACCTCCCCATGCGGCCAAGGAAATGGAGCATTCCAAGCTTCCTCAACTACCCGAAGGAAGCCATCGCATTTAGGCCAAAAATTCTCAAAACGAAATGTTTGCAGTGAGGGAGAGAGGAATCAGTCTTCAGTAGCAAGGGCGCGTGATCGCTACATTCGGTTGCAAGGGCCGAGAGATCATGATCAGGGAAGTTAGTGACCCAATCCTCCGAGGCGAAAACACGATCAAGCTTTTCAAGCGTTGGTCTATCCCGCTCATTTGACCATGTGTATAGGCGGTCTCGTAGATGTATCTCCTGAAGTTCGGTTTCATTTAAGAAACTCCTGAACCAACTCATCATCCGTCTGTTGAGACGGTGGTTATTCTTGTCTGCAGCTTGGTAAATGAGATTGAAATCGCCCCAGGCCAACCAAGTACCTGCGCATGAGGCACGGACCTCTCTTAGCTCGTCCAGGAAGAGAAGCTTCCCCTGATCTCCCTGCGGACCATACACACTAGTCCACCACCATGTTTCTTCATTTTGAATTAAAGTTACTTTAGCTGTTAAGCTGTACGACCGAACAATAGGGTTTGACACCGACCAAATATCAGTTCTCCAGGCCAAGAGAATACCACCACACGTATTTACTGCGGGCAGGAAGAAGTAATCGAAACCAGCCCCACAGATTTCAAGTACCAAATTATCAGCGCAATCATCCAACTTAGTTTCCTGCAAGGATAGCAAAGAAATATTTTCTTGTGCGACCAATTCTCTTACAACATTACACCAAGACCTTGAATTAAGACCTCGAACGTTCCATAGCATACAATTTTCGTTTAACATGGATAACAGTTTGGCGACCCACACGACCAGAAACGTCAAGACACCACCAGAGGTGCCACCTGCTCTGAACACACAGAGCCTAACCCAGAAGGAAGAAGCGCATCAAGAGCCTCACAGTGTGCTATGATTAGGGTGGAGGAGAACGTATCCGTAAAACGCTGGTACGATACGGCATCCGGTGGACATGTCTCAGAAGTGAGACCAAGCTTCTTCATCATAACATTTTGGGCTTGTACGACCGGCTTCGTGGCACGGTGGCGAGATTTCTTTGCCAGCCGTGCGCTGCGCCTGACGTTGAAGACTTGCTCTTGCGGCCGTGATCATCTCCTTGGTGGCGAGGCTTGCAGTGCAGGCTCTGGGGCCTCCCTGCACACATTATTAGCGAAATCAACGACCGCATCAGCCACAGGCGTGCTGCATTCAGAGAAGAAGTGCAAGGGAAGAGCCGCACGCGTCCCCCTGGCGACCGTGACATTCCGCAAAGCAGAATCACAACTCATATTGTCGACCCCCTGGACCTCAAAACGTACCGTTTCCAGGGAGATGCCGTCCTGCGCAGGTCTGGAATCAGGCGACAGTGGAGCAACCATGGGCCGCTCGGCATGAAGAGGTGGGAACACGGCGTTGTGCTCGTGAGCAGCAGGTGAAGATGGGCCTGACAGCGACTCCAATTCGACGCGCATGGGATCCATCTAGGGCGATGTCCCAGAATGATCCTGCGGTGATGAAAACATGGTGACGGAAACAGGTTCATGCGCCCGTGCATTCGGTCTGTATTCCAGCGCGTCCAATAAGGCAATAATACAGGATCAAAGGTTCATTCGACATGAGATGATGAGAGCAGGAGCAACCAGATTCATTTCCGATGATTGCAGCCTCATCAAATCCTAGCGCAGTGGCTGCCGAACACCGTCTATACGACGAGGAAGGGCCAAAACGTAATGGAAGAAATAGCGACCCACCCAGCATCAGGTTTGCTGGGACACCACCCAGCATCAGATGCTCTGGGGCACCATCAGCTGTAGCGTCCCCATCAACAGTATTCTGGTTTACGCCGTCACCGTAACCAGGTGAACGAAAGACCGTGCGCCGCGGCCATGGCCCAGAACGGGATCTCTGATGGAAACCCGGATAATCGTCTTCAACGTCAGAATCGCTTAGAACACGATCAGGCAGCGTGCCCGAGTCATCCGAGGACCCATCATCATTCCAGTCATGAATCTCAAGTATTTCTATTTCAACCTTATAGCGCAACATTGGTAGATCATGATATATAATTTCTTCGGGTCTAAGGAATATCACATTGTTACCCAGACCCGGTCGACGATCAGGAATGCGAATGACGGCCTCGTTTGGAATCAAATCAGGGTCGCAGCACCAAATAGCCACCTGAAAACAGCGAGGATCTGCACGCGCGGCAGTGGTGGGAGTAGGCTCGGGGACGGCACAAGCATCGCCAAGAATAACCTGAGCCGTGGCCGCCGACCACGCATGCGCCAGAATCCCACGTATTTCCAGGAAGACGCGATAGCGCATGGATTCCCCATCCGCCATGGTGAGTCTGCTCCACCGACGAAAGCGTAACACCATGTCGGCCCGAGGGAGGGGGGTGCCTCCAGAACACGCTGCAGAACCATGGAATCCCTGAAGATGACCAAGAAATCCTCCGGCCAATGTCGATGCAGAGTGAACTCTGAACCCTAAATATTGTAATTATCCTGGATGAACCGTCGGACTTGATATGGAGCGAGCGAAGGCCGGGTGCCCACGACAAGAACGACCAGGGCATTGGAGGCCAGCCTATCCTCCTCAATCTGCAGCGACTCCGTGCGGGGAACTGTGTGAACGACCAGCGGAGGGCGGCGAGAGGGATGTCCTTTAGGCATCTCCGGGACGAACGGAGGTGAATCTGCGCGACCAGGGGGCGAGGTCTCGCGTCGCTCTGGTGAAGCCGCACAAATCGATGGCGGACCAGAGTAAGGGCGACCCGTGGATGCAGAGCCTGAGGAAGCAGTCGATGCCGATGCCGCAGAGCGCCCTATGCCACGTGAATGTGCAGCAGCGGCTGCATCCCCACCGGGACCAGCCCGGAGAACCGGACGACCACGACCTCTTAGCGGTTGTCCCGGATAGCGACGGCGCTTACAGTTCTTGGCGACATGGCCCTCCTTGCAGCGAAGGCAGCGAGATGGACGAGTGCACTGAGAGGCGACGTGGTCGTATGATAGACAGTTGAAGCATCTCCCCACAAGATCCGCAGGGACAGGCCGACGCCGGTTGGGGCGAGGAGGCGGACGCAACGCCGCCCGGAGACGCCGCTTGTTGACGACCGTGCAAAATCCCTCTTCATCCATCGGAGGGGTGAAGCGCGACTGAGGGCCCGACACGACCGGGTTGCTCTCCCGACGCGGGCGGCGCGCATCCGCCATGAATCCCCCAGATCCGCGCTCCAGGGATGTAGATCGGCGGCGGCCCGCCACCAAGGGACCTTTCCCCTTGGGGGAGGAGCAGGAGGAAGCCAGTTGAGCTCCTCCTCATCGACATCGGAATCGGACGGGAGGCTGAAGCAAAGTCCCTCCGGAGAATCTTCCACAGGGCACGACGGTCCAGCTCCGGGCAAAGGGGAGAATGGAGGGGCGTCCGGGTTGAGGTTACCGCGACGCGGATCCGGTCATGTTACTCTGAACCTCAATCTAGGAACTTATTGACGACCAAAATTGGTACGACTGTGCAGACTGATCTGACCGGTATGCACAAACCGGTCAAGATGCTTTTGGCAAAATGCAAATTTGACTGCACTATTATTTAGCTCTCGTCCATATGATTAAAATGTATATATGGACGTTTGATTTGGACTTCGAATGAGAGAGTTATGATTTTGGGAAAATTTGGTCCAGACCCAGACCGGTACCAGTTGGCTAAAGTAGCCAGACCGGTGTATACCATCATATCCGAATTATAAGTTGTATTTTGATATAGAATTAATTAGGGTTTCAACTCCTAATGGAGCAAGATCTCCCCTCCCTATAAATATAAAGTGTCACGGCCGATAAAGGGCATCCAATCGATCAAAAGCATATCAATCTACTATTTTTCATTAATTTTTGTCTTCTCCAAACCCTAGCTCTTCCAATCCATGTATCTGCTGTTCTTTATTTGTCTCGACGACGTTTAAAGGTGTTCTAGGTGACCTGCCGACCTTAGAACACTCGTACGTGCACTTGCCCCGTCGAGGTCCTGTCCAGACGAGCCCAATGGTAGCTGCACATTCCAAAAAGGGATATTTCCTTAGAACATACACATAAACATACTTCATTACTGGAGGAGCTTTTCCCCCCTTAAACTTGCATCACCTTTCAACTCCGTGAAGGCTAGCACACTTAAGTCTGTGGAAACAACAGCGAAGAAATGCAAGGAACATGTGGGTCCTAACTCCTAAGCAAGGTGATGTGGTCCATTACAAGTCATCTCGTGACAACAAATTTTGAGACTAAAGGCAAGTTCACACAGGATGATAACAGTACTGCAACACTAATGTCAATACCATCCCACTTAGAAACAGAATTAGGCATCCTAAGAACTGCATAGTCGCATAGACAACACTATAGTGGCTCACCGATGTTGATCGCTGCCTGGCGCGAAATCACCTCCGGCGACAGAGGGTACAGCTTGTTGACGTCGAGCGTGCTCAGATCCTGGTCCATCAACCGTCGGCGCGCCATCTTCGGTTCTGCTTGAGCACACTTAATTAAGTCTGTGGAACCAACAGCGAAGAAGTGCAAGGAACATGTGGGTCCTAATTCCTAAGCAAGGTGATGTGGTCCATTACAAGTCATCTCGTGACAACAAATTTTGAGGCTAAAGGCAAGTTCACACAGGATGATAACAGCACTGCAACACTAATGTCAACAGAAGTAGGCATATCCCTAAGAGAACTGCATTGCCGCATAGACAACACTAGTAGCATACCTGAGATTGCTTTGACAACCGTAGACTTCCCATGGGCCACATGCACAATGGTACCTGCATATTCCAAAAGGGATATTTCCTTAGAACATACACATAAGCATACTTCATTACTGGAGGAGCTTTTTTCCCCTTAAACTTCATACACTTAAATTTTGAGACTAAAGGCAAGTTCACACAGGAAGATAACAGTACTGCAACACTAATGTCAATACAATCCCACCTAGAAACAGAAGTGGGCATCCCTAAGAGAACTGCATTGTCGCATAGATAACACTAGTGGCATACCGATGTTGATCGCCGCCTGGCGCGAAATCACCTCAGGCGTTAGAAGGTACAGCTTGGTGACGTCGAGCGTGCTCAGATCCTGCTCCATCAACCCTCGGCGCGCCATCTTCGGTTCTGCTCGAGCAAGGCCGGGGCCTGAAACTGGAACGAAGGAAACTCAGTGTCCACGCATCAAGTATGATCATCAACGCCGGACCAGTTCTAAACGCTGCGTTGCCTTCACGGATCCCACCACCGCGGCGAGGAAACACTCCCAGTCCCCATATCAAACCAAGACGATCGAAACGAGCGAATGAAATTCCCGCGACGAGTAACGAGAATCCCACGCCGTCGCAAGCGAAACCCTAGCCGTCGCGGCCGCGGGCTCCGTGGGATAGTGAGGGTGGTGGGTGGGTTCCGCGCAGGGTTGCTCACCTGGGGCGGTCGCGTGGACGCGGTTCAGCGGCGGCGGAGGTGGCCTGGGCTGGGGGTTCGGATCTACGCGTTGCGTCGCGGCGGCGCCGGCGGCGAGAGTTGGTGTTGGCAGTTTGGACTTTGGAGGTGGAGCCGAGAGGGTTTGGAGGACTAGTGTTGGGGTACTGCTAATTTACGGTCAACCGTACGGGAGGCTCCCGTACGGTCGATTTCTCGACAATCTTTTTTTCTATTTTTAGAAATTTTTTTGTCGTTTTCCGATTTTAGAAAAAATTTCTAAGAGAAATTTTGGAGAGAGAAAATTTTTTGACGAGAAAAAAAAATTAGAAACAAAAATTTGAGAGACAAAAATTGAGAAATTTTGGAAAAAAAATTTGCATTCAGAAATAGAAAAAAATTGGTAAAAAAATTTTGCATCCGAAAACAAAACAATGCTTAGAATAAAAAAAATTGCATCAAAATCAAAAGAAAAAAAAATTTGGGTAAAAAATTTGGTCGGTAAAAAAAATTTGATAAAAAAAACCTACCTCCCCCACCGACGTCGCCGGCCCGCGGCACCGCCTCCCCGTCGGCGGCCCGCCGCACAACCTAGAGAGGCGGATCCGCCGGCGGGCGAGCAAGCAGCGGCCCAAGAAGCGCGGGATCTAGTGCGGCGGCGGCGGGCGAGCGCGCGGCGGCCCAGGAGAGGCGGGATCTCGCGGCGGCGGGCGATGGGGGAGCACGCGGCGGCCGAGGGAGGAAGGGGAGGCTCAGAGGGAGGCGAGGGAGCGCGGCTCCGGGGAGGAAGGGGGGCGGCGGCGGCGGCATCGGCCGCGGGGGAGGTGCGCCGGATCCAGGGAGGAAGGGGAGCGGCTCAGGGGAGGGGAGGGAGAGCGGATATGTCGAGAGGAATGGGAAGAGAAAGAAAGAAGGAGGAACGGGGAAAGAGAAGGAAACGAATCGACCGTAAATTGCTGGAGTTACGGTCACCCGTAAACTCAGCATCCGGCTTGTGTTGCTGGCATAGGGGGCGCCTGCTCCTATTTACCTTACGGCCCACGGCCCACCATTCTGTCCGCGCATCAAGTAAAATGCAAAATAATATTCTCTTTAAAAAAAGTAAAATGCAAAATAATAAAATGTTTCCATATTACATGTGTCATATGTGTACATTGACATCATATATGCACGTACAAGGTCACGTTGTTAGTTCATGCAACTAACCAAACACTTTTGTTTCCATATTGTTGTAACCACACCTCCGTGATGGCGTGATATATAGAACGCAATTTTATAAAAGGCAACAAGAAACACCATTTGATTTCAATTATATTGTTCACAAAACATCTACTAGTATTTTCATGTGTTGTGCAATAACGCAAATTAGCCTAGTATTTTTCCATGTATAAGATCAATTTTCCCCTGTATAATAATCAGCCTAGGGAAGTAGGGATGGCAACGGGTCCGGTATAGAGCGGGTAAGACATTTACCCGCCCGACAGCATACCCGAACATGTACCCGCGACACATTTCGGGCGAAAATTCCTACCCATGCCCGTACCCGCCAGGCACCCGCCGAGTATCGGGTACCCATCGGGCGATAGAAGAAACATGTCATTATGCCAATAGGAATGAGTAAAACAGCAATTCGACTGCCATTTAAACAACAAATGACAGGCGGCGGCGGCGGCAGAACCGCGCGGTGCTCAGGGCGGCGACGATACGACCTGTTGGGGTTGCAGCCTCACAAGCTTGCGGCCTCACCCTTGCGAGCGCGCAGGCGATCCCAGGTGGCGGGCGCGCGCGCGGCCACGCAAGCGCCAGGCGGCAGCCGCGCAGGCGACATCGGGGCCTCGAGGGCGTCGGCTCTGGCGGCGGGAGGTGGGATTAGGGTCTTTGGGGGAGGCGGCGGGGACCGGGGCTCATGGGGAGGCGGCGGGGAGCGAGGGTCAGGAGGGGTGGTTGGGTGGAAAAGGCAGGTAGGGTGGTGGAAGCTAGGGTTTTAGTGGGCTGGGGCATTTCAATGTAATTTATTGGGCCTTCTACATATTTCGGGTACCCGATGGGTTACCCGCAGGTAAGAATTTTTACCCGTACTATACTCACGGGTAAAATTCTGTAGCCGTACCCGTACCCGTGGATAAAATTTTATACCCATACACTTACCCATTGGGTCGGGTACCCACCGGTACCCGCACCCACGGGTAAAATTGCCATCCCTAAATTAGCCTAGGAGAACAAAAGAGATCCGCCCGGCCAGGCTTAGGCTATCCGCAGTCGTCATACTCTAAATTCGTCCTCTAAAAGAAATATTTTATCCAGGTCATCGATATTCTCTCCTCTATACCCGGTTCTCCTGCACACATTCATACTCTATATCAACTATCAACTATAGAACCCACACATCAATTTTCTTTATAATTTTTTTACCCAATCTCTCTCTCTCTCTCGCCTTAGGGACCGCCGCCCTCCCCGTGCTCTCCGCTCCACGCATGCCGGTGGTACGGGCGCAGACCAGCAGCAACATCGGCGGCACTCATGCCAGCGACGGCGGCAGCAGCGTGCGCTCAGGCCGGCTGCGGCGGCGGCGCGCACTCATGCCGGCTGCGGCGGCGGCGGCGGCAGTGGTGTGCAGACCTCCATCTCCTCGACCTCCGTCGCCTTCTCGAGCACCTCCGCCTCCTCGAGCTCCACCGCCTCCCCGAGCTGCACGGTTCATATTTGTACGATGGCGCACGGTGTGGACAAGTGCGGCGGCCTGCTCTCCAGTGTCGTGCCTCCACTGCGGCGCGGGCGCTTCACTCCTCTGGCAGCATGGCGGCCGGGTGGCCAACGGCGGCGCGGGCGCGGCAACCGGCAGCAGACGCGTGGTGGGCCAGCGTGGAGGATAGCGGTTCCTCGCTCTCCCGCTGGAAATAGCGGAAACGGGTTCCTCCTCTATTATACCTAGGGATGAAAATTTTGCCCATGGGTGCAGGTACCCGACCTGACGGGTGAAGATATGAGTATGAAATTTTACCCGAGATTGTGAGTATGGGTATAGAGTTTTATCCGCGGGGTAGAGCGCAGGTAAAAGTTTTTACCCACGGGTACCCAACGAGTACCCGAAATATAAAAGAAATCTAGTGAACTCATATCTCGCAAATTGTATATCTCATTTTCTAGTAATTGTATGAATTACCGGTCTGACCGCCCAGACTACTGGAGACATCAATTCGGCTATGAAATGTGATTCATCACTAAAGCCGAAGATCAGAACTGGATGGTTCTTGTAATCTCCTATCTAAATATCCTAGTTGGGGTGCAGAAAGGGATATTTGGTGGATAACACTCGAAAATATTTTAGTCGACGTTAAGCTCTATCATTGAACAGCCAAAGATTTATTTCTTAAATGTTTGAACTCGGATCAGGCCATGGTTGCCATGAGGAAAGTTCGTGAAGGCATTTGTGGTACACATCAATCGGCTTCTAGGATGAAGTGGTTGTTTAAAATAGCCGATTTGTACTAGCTTGCCATAATGTCTGATTGTTTCAAGTAGTATAAGGGGTGTGAATGAAGCGCCCTGACCCGAAGATCAAGGCTAAACCATGTATTAATTACCGAATAAGGTCTCCAGCATAATACATGTTACATCAAGTGGAGTCCAGAGTCATACAGAGCTTTATTCAACACGTACACGAGGGGTGAAGTGACAACACAACGCTACACAGAACAACCATAGGATAACGATTATCATGACGGCATGGAGGCCTAGCTCTTCATCCATCACGGCTCCACTCGATCAGCTTTGGTGCGGACACGATCTACTCGTAGTCTTCTGGCACAAAGTCAGGATCCTCTGGAGAAAAATCAACAGGGGTGAGTACAAAAGTACTCAGCAAGCTCCACCTCGCCCTACGGGAGGGGAAATTACATGCACGACGCACATTGAGCACAATGCATTAGTAATGCAACTAATAGTATGCAACCCCTTCCCGACACAACCCACAATAGGTAGCTCACTAGTTGTCAGGACCACACCGTAGCCTGCCCATACCATGGGCACGGACCATTCAAATGGATTATACACTCTGCAGAGGTCGTACACTATACCCACACGCTCAGCTGCCCGAACGGACAACCGACATAGCCGACACCCAGCCGTGGTCACGCCCCAGCCCGGCCGCACAAACCCTCGGGTCCTGATCCCAATGGTCTATACCCGTAAACCATCCCTGCAACCGTCAGGCTAACCAGTGGGATTAGGCTAAGTCCGGCCCATACCGAAACCTGTGGTCGTACTAAAGTAAGCTAGGTGAGATGTCAAAATAACTCGGTTCTTATGGTTCACCAGCGCAGCAACCATCCCTCAACATGTCAACTCGAGCCTACAACCACGGTAGCACTCACCTGCCAGTCTACCACCACGGTAGCGCCGGCTCCAACATACCCAGCTGCCCTAGTCTCAGCCAAAACCCTTCATGTCCTAGTCTCAACTCTGGATATGCATAACTACTCATATGCATGTATGAGCACACTCAATCACTCAAGTACCGGTATATGTAATCGATCCTAAACCAGGGCTACAACTAGACGTCCTCACAAGGATGCAACCACTCACGTAGGGGTCGATGAAACTTGCATTCGCTTTCGCACGCGTCGGCGGCGGCGGCTTCCTGCTCACGGTACTGGTCTTCGTACTCCTTGGCAGGCTCCTCCTCGGTCACTCCGTGATCTACGGGCGAAAATGGCACAACCGGCAAACAAACGCAAGCAAGCAATAAAATAAGCTCAAATAGAGATGAAAATAGGAGGAATAGATAATATATGATTTGAGGAGAGTTTAGGAAAAAGAGTTACGTGAAAAGGAGTTGATATGAAGGAGATATTGAGTTTACAGTATTGGTTGGTAGAATGATTTGGATTAAGTGCTCACGGCCTGGTGGGTGTTTTGGGCCTTTATTAGTGTTGTGGAGTTAATGGTCGGGGGAGCTGCCTGCCACCTCACCTTGGCGCGGAACAGCTCGAGGAAGAGGGCCAATTGTTGGAGCTTCGTCTCGTGAGTGAGCTGGGCTCGGGAGGAGTGGTTCAGCTGGCGGAGCGAAGCGGCTCGGAGTGCTTGGGCTGGTGACGGGGCTCGTCATGGCCTCGCTCCTTTTATAGGCGAGGAGAGCAGCGGCGGCGTTGCGCAAGGACGGGCGACGGCGTGGGCTGCGGCAGCTCGTCGTCAACGCGAACAGTGGCAGCGGCGTGGGTGAGGTGGGGACGCGGAGGTGGGTGGCACGGCGTGGTGCCGGCGGCAGTGCGTGGTCTCATCGTGGGGCCGGCGTGTCGCGCGTGCACGAGCGAGAGCGAGCGGGTGAGGCGGTTCGGCAGAAAAAATCTCGGCCGGCACTGTGCGTGGCGACCCCGATTTATAGTGAGGTGGGTGCTGCCATGACGGGTCATTTCAAGGTCAATGGTGTGGGTACTCTGTGGCTTCCAGGGAATGGTGAAGTTATGGCAAAGGAGGTAGGCACTGTCATGATTGTCTGGGAATTATGGCATGGTACGGTGACTCGAGAGGTTTTTATGGAGACGAGATGATTTTTGTCGTAGGTGCAAGCATGCGTATGCTGGTTACTGGAGGGAACGAATGTACTAACGCAAGGCAAGAGTATAAAATAGTTTGCCTAGTAATTATGTAATACCTCATATGACATTAGTATTATTTTACGTTACTAGTTTAATTGCAACATAAGTTTTATTTTAGTGATTGTTAGAAATTGAGGTGGCCCTACTAAGTTGACGATCTACACCAACTCACTTCAGAGTCGGTAGGCTTCTAGTTACTTAGTGTACCGGGTTCTTTTTGACGGCAGAGCCGCCTTTTGCTTCCGGGAGGCAGAGCCTACCAACATATGAAGCTGGCTTCCGGGTGGCAGAGGCAACCTTCGATGAAGCCCAGACCCTTTTGTGATCCCGGATGACAGAGCCAACCTTCGATGGATCACAACTTATACACTAAGTGCTAAGCTTAACCGGGAGACTAACACTTATAAAGACGCTTACCTTATTGGAGCAACAAAGGAACACACACCTAACACACTCTACCTATGCTCACTTCTACCATGCCCTTGGATGTGTGTGGGATGGAGTGGAGTGGAGTAGTATGGCATGGCAAAGGGTGGCACCCTCCTTATATAGGCACACATACCCTCTTGGATGAGTGACACATGTCACACTCTAGGAAGTTCCCTACAAATATCTAAGTTTCCTACAAATATCTATTTCTAGAAAATTCTAAATTTTACCATGACAAGAAAATATCCAAGCTTCATGTCTTCTTATGATTCTTGTGGAACATTCTAGAACCTGAACAAAATTATGCCATGGGTTATCCTTATTTTTATAGAACCTTCTAGAAGTTTGCATTATATATTTCAACACTCCCCCTTAATCGTGATGAAAACTGGGATGTTACAGTGAAGAATATCAGCGTTTTGACCGCTGTGTTGATACATTCTATTATCAAATCATGGTCGTTCCGAGGTTGAGGATTGAATTTCATTGTTTAAATTAATGCTTCATCTTCAAAGAGGCCTTACTTCGTGTTAGTTGCTACAGATTATTCTACTAAATGGACCGAAGTGGTTCTTTTGAAGAACATGATTCACAACCGAGATAATTTATACTCAGACTTATCCTACTTGCACCAGATGACATGGCCATATACATTATCATCACTGAAAGCAAGAGATGATTGGTGCGTAGGTGCTTTGCATTGCTTCAGTGCAGTTTTGGGCCTTGAGATATGTTTCTTGGTACGCAAGCTTTACCAAAAAACAAGGGGCATATGTTGACATCCAAAATTGACACGATTCAGGTTTTCTGGACAATCTGGGCAAGACCGGTCAGACCTCTCATATGAACCGGGCAGACCGGTCTAGACAAGTTTGTCAAATTGTAAATTGGACTGCATCATTGCATAGATCTCGTCGAGACGATCGAAATGCATATACAGAACGTCCAATTTGGAGTCCGAATGAGGAAGTTATGCCTCCCGGAAGACCTGCATACTGTAGCATTTTTCGTTTGTTTGTGGTAAATATTGTCCTATTATAGGCTAACTAGGCTCAAAAAATTCGTCTCGCAATTACATCAAAACTATGCAATTAGTTTTTTTATTTACCTACATTTAGTACTCCATGCATGAGTCATTTGCTATATTTAATGTTTCGATGTGATGGAAAGTTTGGAAAATTTGGAGGAGTTTGGTGGAAGTGAACACCATCCCTTGTTCCTAACAAATGATGCAAGCAAATGTCGTGTCCAAAGCAAATAGGCGTTTTTGATGTTTTCCCTTAAAAAAACCGTTGTCAAATAAAGGAGATAGAGAGAGGCTATGTAGCTGGAGCTAGACCCGACAAGAGTCGACGACAACTTGACAAAGGCTATAGGCCTAGTATACAGTACGTTCACTGACAAGCTGGTCCACGCGGGGCCAATGCTTTTACGAGCACGTGGTGGAAAGCAAATCGCATCCCCACATTCCCCGACCATGACCGGAGCAAACGGCCATTGAATTCCCGAGATCCCTTTCAAAAAAAAAAATCCCGAGATCAGCCACTGGCAGGCGGTCCCCACCCCAAGGCACGATGGCGGGCCCCACGCGTCAGTCGGCGACCCGTTGGGACGTCACTTTTGGTCGCCAGAAGGCGGAGGAGGGGCCAGCGCCGGGCGATTTCTCTGCCTGACGCGTTTTACAGAACCATCCCTTGGGTTAGCTGATATTTGTGCTTGTTGTCTGAGGACGCTAGGCGGCTAGGGGCGTGCTAATCACACACGATATCACCGGGCTGCCAACCAAGCAACCTGCCGTTTCAACTTGCCACAACTTCAGCTCCTTTTCTTTGTCGTAGATCAAAAACACAAACGAATCCTTTTGGTTGTTGGAGTTGATCTTGAATAGAATACTTTATTTCTCCGAGCTAGCAAATTCAAATATTGGATTTGATCCTTTGGTGATGGCTACAAACTAAAACTACTAAAGACTTTTGTTGTTTGTGGCTCTAATGGGGAGGCATGGCACTAGTCGTGTTTTGATTCCAGTAGATGAGACCACAGTCATCAATTACCATCTCTCCTATGTACCGAGTCCATCCGAACCCATAATACCTGCCACATGAGCTAGTGATCTTAAAGTGATCATAGCTAATATCGAATCGAATCGATCCTCTGCTTATGTTCTTATAAATTTTGATCATTTCACCAAAAGAAAAATTGATCGTTTTTCAGCCTCGCCATCTACTCCAATCCATGTTTAAAACGGCGACGTACGGGATAGTTGGTACATTCTACTTGACCATCCGGCTTCCTTGCAAGGGCGGCCCTGTAGTATAATGATCCGGGGTAACCGCCCAGGGCCCCAGGATGCTAAGGGCCTCCAACCCAATACACACACATACACACACTAAGCATCCAATAGCTTAAACAAGCAAATAGCTGGTTTTCACCCAATCACCATTTCCTTTGTTCATATCACTACAAATCCATTCTTTTTCTTCCATCATGCATTTTTGTGCATTTCACAGTTTCTTCCACCTAAAACATGTGCACCCATTGATGGCTAAGAAAATAGATTAGTCTCCAATTGATTAGCATTTAGTTCCTTATGGTACGTTTGCTTCATTAGTACCTTCTTGAATTAAATACAATTTTAATATTGGTTCTTTAAAATGGCTACTCGTTGTTATAGTATTATGTATCTATTTCATACAACATTTTCACCAAATAATACAAAAATAAGCTTGATATTTATTTTAGTAGGGCCCTCATACTTTAGATTCGCGCTGGGCCCCCGAAAACATAGGGCCGGCCCTGCTTCCACGAAGGAAGTTGCACTGCTTGTGATACAACTACAAGTACTACGCGGACGGGGATTCAATCTGGAGCTGTGCACGACCAAAGTGGGAGGAGGTAATTAACTCGCTCATAAACACCCAGGTGGCTGTCCATTTCCGAAATAATGGGACAATGACAGGAGTGACCCGCAAAAGAATCGCACCACTCTTTTCTCTCTCTCTCTCTCTCTCTCATCCCCCTCTCCCTCTCTGTAACGGGCGCACGCGCACACACCCCCACACTGGCGCCAGCGCAGTGGGCGAGCGAGTGGAGCGCCGCCGCCGCCTCCTCCTCCCCCTGCTCCGCCGCCGCCTCCTCCTCCTCCTGCTCCGCCGCCGGGCGCCAGCCTCCGGTGAGTCCCCAGCTCCCCGTCCCGATCTCCAGCCAGCCTATCCCGCGCGGGGCGCCGCCGCCCAATTGTGGCAGCAGCAGCCCGGCGTGGGGCCACCGGGGGGTTTCCGTTACCTTTTTCATCGGAGTGCGGGCGCGGCGGGCGAGATCTCGCGCCCGGGGGCTGGCTCCGTCGGTGGGGGCGGGGGTTTCCGGCCGCTCCTGCGATCCTGACGGGCTCGGTGGGCGCGGCCGTCGCTGGCACTGCGCCGCGAGTGGATGGGGGCGATCTGCGGGGACGGGGAGGAGATGGTTGGAGGGGGGGTCTCGGGAGGGGAGGGCGTAATTCTGCACGAATTGAATTCCGTTCGCTAGGCGAGTTATGCTTCGTTTCGTGGAGGCGTCGGTGCCCTGATCTAAGCAAGTGCGCGTCCCCCTCGTTGGTTGTAATGCTGTAGTGGTAATCTGTGAAATGGAATGAAAGAATGCATGCTTGCTGCAGCTGCAGCTAGGAGAATTGGGGGGGGGGGGGTCTGGCCTCATGAGTTCCGGTGAGTGCTGGAGGTCGCTGTCTCACAGCTCAGGAATTGAGGGGATTGGCTCCCTCGATTTGTTGAGCTGGGGAATGGGAGCACTTATTTGTACAATAGAGGAAATGGATTTCGGTTGGGTGTGAATTTACTTTGTGAAGGCAAGTGCCCTTGCAGATGTCTAACTACTGATAGTAAAATAAGTGGCACATGTATCTTCTTTCTGTTTACCATGATGATTCTAACAACGTACACTGGAAAATTCTGTTGGAGCAAGTGTGTGTGGGGCTTGTGCTTAAGATTTTGGTTGTCTGCTTTACAATTGGTGACTTATTGGCTGTAATACAACCTACATGATAGAAGCTTCGATGGAACATTTCCATGTGCAGAGCTCCCTTTGATGCCATCACTATGCATAATTTGCGGCTATTGTCTATGTTCTCAACTTTCTCATGTTTGGCATGTTTGTGCCAACCACTTCAACAATTTATCTCTTCCAATAAAAGAACTGAAGTCATTGTTAGAGATGGTGCTATGCAATATTTTGCGAAAATTGATGACAAGTCGAGAAAATAACCCTTTTATTCATCTTGTAATCTGAACAAAATTAATACATGCTGTGTCAGCTTCAATCTTGAAGAGGATTCGGATTGAAATAATTAGCTCCAGAGAGCTAGTTCGTTCAATCTTGAATTTTATAATATTTCCTCACATTATGTTTAAGCTATGGGTACTATCTCTTTCTCATTTGCTATTGGAACCGGATCTTCTGGCTGTGCTAAGATGCATCTTGTAATTTTTTTGCTTTATGCCTTTAAACTGAGATGAATATATTATTTTCTTGATCATGACACAATTAAGTAGCGCCACCTCTATTTCTTTTGCTTCCTTTGTTTCTCCTGTGTGTTAAATGCAAACACAGACTGACACTGGATGCACTATTATTTATTATGCTAATAACTTTAATTGTTATGCTGTAGGATTTATTATAAATTACTTCAAGGTGTAAAGCTGTCAATTTAATAATGGCAAGTTCCAACATGTCTGAACCTCGCGACTCTCGGGAACCTATTTCACCCTCACCGTCCACGTCATCTTCTATATCGAGGTATAACACATCCCAGTTTTTCCCTCTTGCTCATTTACCATGTTTCCGAATTGGTTCTATGCTGCTATTTCAGCAAAAAAGAATATTTTATCCTGTATTTGCTCACAGAATCGATTGCTTTCCAAAGTTAGCGTAGCTGGTAGCTGCTGTTTCATTTTCATCTAACACCCTGTTGTCTTTTTTAAAAAATCTTTCTATTTGGCATTTTTCTGTATTTGTTTGTGCACTTGAATTATTCTTTGTTAGAGGCACAAGAAGCAGCAGCTAGCAAACACCTATCCTATATAACTTGTTACCTGGTCGCTGTTCTACAGGGAAAAAGGTGACCTGGCAGAGGTTGATGATCCTGAAAGTGCAATGTCCACTGTTGCCCGATTGTTGGAAGACCTCCATGCTAGTATGGTATCTCCATCAGAGAAGGAAGCTGCAACCAGAAGGTTACTTGAACTGGCCAAAACAAAAAAGGAGGCAAGGATTTTGATAGGTAGCCATTCTCAGGCAATGCCACTGCTTATATCCACCCTTAGAATTGGACCATCTGCAGCAAAATTAAACGCTGCAGCCCTACTTAGCGCTCTCTGTAAAGAAGAGGACTTGCGTGTGAGAGTCCTCCTAGGAGGTTGTATACCACCCTTGATCTCTCTTTTGAAGTCTGAATCCTCTGAAGCCAAGAAGGCTGCTGCTGAAGCTATATATGAAGTGTCTTCTGGTGGACTTTCGGATGATCACATAGGTAGGAAAATATTTGTGACTGAAGGTGTTGTGCCAACTCTGTGGGACTTGCTTAATCCTAGGTCTCGCCAAGATAGAGTAGTTGAGGGATTTGTGACTGGGGCTTTAAGGAATCTCTGTGGGGACAGAGACGGTTACTGGAAGGCCACACTTGAAGCTGGTGGTGTTGAAATTATCACTGGTCTTCTTTCATCCAAGAGTACTGCTTCGCAATCGAATGCTGCCTCCCTTTTGGCACGGTTTATCTCCGCTTTTGGTGATAGCATTCCCAAAATTATAGATGCTGGGGCTGTTAAGGCCCTTCTTCACCTTCTAAATAGAGATAATGTCATTTCTGTTCGTGAAAGTGCCGCTGATGCTTTGGAGGCCCTGTCTTCCAAGTCTAGTATTGCAAAGAAAGCTATAGTGGATGCAGGAGGCCTCCCTATTCTGATTGGAGCTGTTGTAGCTCCTTCAAAAGAATGCATGCAGGGTGAGACATGTCATTCTCTACAAAGCCATGCTGTCCATGCTTTATCAAATATTTGTGGCGGAACAACTTCTCTGTTGCTTTACCTTGGTGAGCTCTGCCAAGCACCCCTGTCACCTGTTCCCCTTGCCGACATTCTTGGAGCACTTGCATATTCTTTGATGGTTTTTGATGGCACTGATGGTAAATCCTTTGATCCAGTTGAGATTGAAAATACTTTGGTTGTGCTCCTAAAATCTCATGACAGTAAGCTTGACCGTATTCTTGAGGCTTTAGCGAGTCTCTATGGGAATGACTGCCTCTCTGGCAGACTTGATCACTCTAATTCTAAGAAGGTGCTAGTTGGGCTGATTACCATGGCTCCTGCTGATGTTCAAGAACATCTTGTCCGTGCCTTAACTAGCTTGTGCTGTGATGGTGTTGGAATATGGGAAGCTCTTGGAAAGAGAGAAGGGGTTCAGTTGCTTATATCATTACTTGGGCTTTCCAGTGAGCAGCAGCAGGAATATGCAGTTTCATTGTTGGCTATCTTGAGTGATAAAGTAGATGACAGTAAGTGGGCAATAACAGCAGCTGGAGGTATCCCTCCACTTGTTCAGCTACTGGAAACAGGATCTCAAAAGGCAAAGGAGGATGCAGCTTACATCATGTGGAACATGTGCTCTGACAGCAAGGATATTAGGGCATGTATTGAGAGTGCTGGGGCTGTTCTGGCACTAATTTGGCTTCTAAAGAGCGGCAGCCCTCGCGGACAGGAGGCAGCAGTCAAAGCACTCAAGAAGCTGATAAGATCAGCTGATTCTGCTACAATCAATCAGTTATTAGCATTACTGTTCAATGACTCATTGAGCTCAAAGGCTCATGTCATTACAGTTCTTGGACATGTCCTTGTGCTGGCACCTCAGAGAGCTCTAATCCAGAATGGAAGTCCAGCTAATAAAGGCCTTAGGTCACTTGTTCTTGTTCTTGAATCATCAAATGAAGAAACACAGGAGATTGCTGCTACTGTGTTGGCTGATATTTTCACTATGCGTCAGGATATTTGTGACATCTTGGCAATTGATGAAATTGTTCAGCCATGCATGAAGCTCTTGACAAGTGGAAATCAAGTTATTGCAACACAGTCTGCCCGTGCTTTAGGAGCGCTATCATGTTCAGCTAGCGCCACGTCAAAAAACAAGATGTCATGCTTAACTGAAGGTGATGTGCGACCTCTTATAGAGATGGCAAAGACATCATCAATTGATGTTGCTGAAACAGCATTTGCTGCGTTAGCAAATCTCCTATCAGATGCACAGATTGCTAAAGAAGCATTAGATGACAATATTGTCATGGCTTTGACTAGAGTGCTTAAGGAAGGGAGTTTAGAAGGTAAGATTAGTGCTTCACGATCACTTCGCCAGTTGCTCAACCAGTTCCCCCTAAGTGAAGTTCTTCCAGATTACTCGCAGTGCTGTTTTATTATTCATGCACTGCTTGTGTGTTTATCTGGCATCAGTTTGGACAATGTTACAAGTTTGGAACCCCTTGATGTACTTGCATTGATGGCTAGAACAAAGGAAGGTTCACATTTTAGCCCCCCTCTGTGTACTGCCTTTCTTGAAGCTCCAGAAAGCTTAGAACCTTTAGTTCGCTGTGTTAGTATTGGGCCTCCACCTATTCAAGATAAGTCCATTCAAATCCTTGCAAATCTCTGTCAGGGGCGGCATTCTCTATTAGGTGAATATTTAAACAGAAGTCAAGGATGCATTGCTTCTCTTGCTAGTAGAGTTATGGAGTCAAAAGACATGGAAATAAGAATTAGCAGTGCAGTCATCCTCATATCTGCAATGAGGGACAGGAGAGAACAGTCGATCGATATTCTTGAAGCATCAAAGCTTCTGAAGGATCTGATATCTGCACTTGTTGATATGCTGAAGCAACATTCCTCTTTAACATCCCTAGACATTGAAATTTGGAGACCTTACACGGAGAAAAGTCCACTTAATTATGAGCAGGATGTTTTGAGTGTACCAGAATTAGGAAAGGTTTCAGAAGAAACTGCTGCACTATGGTTGCTTTCACTGATTTGTTCTTATCATGCACGGAGTAAATATACTGTTATGGAGCTCGGTGGTGTTGATGCAGTATCTGATAGACTTGCAAGCTGTACTGCTAATCGAGAGGTGCGTGTTTCACACCTAAATATTCTGTTTTCATGTAACTCATGCTTTAACTACTAAATTGTTTCTGGTTAAGATCTTTTCTGCTTACAACTGCTGTAGTGTTAAGGGGCACGTAAGGATAGATAGTCTGCTGTAGCTTGGTAATCTATTTGTCCCAGTACTGTGAACATCTTAGTCTCGTTTTGGATTGTCATTGGGACTAGCATGCAAACATTTATAAGTCAAAGCATTCCTGTATTTTTGAATCCTTGTTGAGTCCTGCTGGATACAATTTTTTTCTCTCGAACACGCAGGAGAGCTGCGCATCAATATATTAAGAAGAAGAAAGCGGTAGAGAACCCTAAAAGGTTACAGATATCAGGGCCTGTAACCCGCCCTTTTTACAAACAAGAGTACTAACTTACTCTTAGAAAAACAACTCGACCAGGAACACTAAACCACACACCTAAGTGGCTGTAGCAAGGAGGAAAGAACCTCCTCGAGCCCCAGCAAAGGACCACTGCAACAATTCATCATTAATGACTGAAATGATGGTGGATAAACTAGGATTGGCTCCATCAAAGACGCAGCAGTTCCGATGGTTCCACAGGGTCTAAGCTCCTAAGATGATAATGGAGTTTAAACCTTTCTTTCCTTGACCTGAGACCCTCTTGTTAATGTTATCCCACCATTCTTCAAAGGACGGCTCCACTGCTTGTGGGGTAAGGTCCTGTGAGCCGAAACCTTGCAAGATAGTGAACCAGACTTGCCGGGGAAAAAACACAGGAAACCAACAAGTGGTCAATTGTCTCATCTGATTGGTCACAAGTGGATACAAAAAATATAGCTCACTTAAAATATTTATCTACTTTCTTTGTTTTTTTATTCATTCCTGAAGGAATCTTTACTCTGAACCGACTTCTGTAAAAGAATGAGATTGTTGACTAATTTTAGGTTTTCTACTTACATAATACACCAGTAAAACATCAGTACATATAATATCATTAGTTTTTGTGTTAAGTATTTAAAAGAAAGCCAATGTGATTTTGGAGTAAGGTTACATTTTTTGGATTATTGGTTATCAAACATTTAATGGACATATTCTAGGAAGAGTCCTTATGATTTGCCATGCTTTTTTTTAGGGCAAGTCACAAGATCTTATATTGATATAGAATCAGGGTTGGCGAATGCGTCTATTAGAAAGCTTGGAACGCAATTCAACCAAAGTTGCTGCTTACAGAAAAAAATCATTATTCTAAGTTCCTACCTAGAAAGAGAAGTCCACTCATACACCCCACGGATAAACTGTGTGTGTTTTGCAAGAAGAAATATTTGGTTGGCCTCTTTAATCTTTTATGTTGGTATATTGAGCCCATGTATTACTACTATATTGCCACCCTTCTAGGGTTTGGAGGAATACACACAATTATTCTCTCCATCATGGTATCATTAGCCTAGGTTTCTCCTTCCTCACTCCTTCCACTAGCCCGCCGCCGGCGGCGGCGGCAGCCATGGCCGGCCGCCGGCGCCTCCTCCCCTCCCCTCTCCAAGGGGCCGCCTCTTCTCTCTCCCCTGTTCCGGCCGCCGCCTGGAGCAGATCTCCCGCCGCCTCCCCTGCTCCGGCCCTCTCCTGGCCCCGGTCTCCGGCTGCCGCCGCCACCGTGGCTGCCGCGCGCCGTGGCCGGGGGTGCGGGCGGAACCGCAGGGGCTGCTGCCGCGGACGAGCCCGGCGGCGCGGAAGGGGCCGGGGGCGCAGGGGCTGGTGCGGCCGGGGCCGATCCGCCCGTTGGGCCGCACGCGCCGCCCTTGGGCCAGCCCAGCCGCCGACCCCCCCCCGGGGCCACACGTGGCGACCCAGCCGCCGGTGGCCGCCGCCGATGCCCACGTGCCTCCTCCGACCTGGCCTATGATCGGCATGCCCTCTGTGGACGCGACGTTCGCCGCAGCCGCGTTCCGCAGGCCTCAGCTTGTCGCCGGCGCCTCTACGGCTGACGCTGCTCTCGCTGCGGCCCTCCTCGCCGCCAAGGCCGAGGCCGCCCTCGTCGCTGTTGCGGGCGGGCCGGACCTGGACACCGCCGCCACGGCCGGCCGGCCGCCGGCGCCGCCCCTCCCTCCCCTTTCCTCTGTTCTCGGTGGCTACGGCCGAAGCTGCTCTCGCCGCGGCCCTCCTCGCCGCCAAGTCCGAGGCTTCGGCGGCTCAGGAGCGCATCCGTGCGACTGCCCTCGCTTGGGAGCATATTCAGCCCGTCGTCTCCTTCACCGAGCACGGCGCTCTGTCCTCCCACCAGGCTCCGCCCTCTGGATCTGGACCCCGGACCGACCCCCTCCTTGGTGCTCCTTTCACCTGCCAGACCGGGAGTGGGGGAGGCCGCTGGCGTCGTCGTCGGGGCGGACGTGGTGGTGGTGCTGGCGGCACTACCTCTGGTGGTGCTGGCGGCACTACCTCTGGTGGTACTGGTGGAGGCCGTCGGGGCACTCCGACCCCGACCCCGACTCCGGCTCCCACTCCTGCTCCTGCCCCTGGAGGTACACCCTGGCCATCCTTCAGCACCCCATGGTCAGGGCGCATCCCGATGTGGCCGTTTCAGGGTCGAGGGGGCCCTCGTCCTCAGCCGGCGGCCATGTTCACCGGTGCTGCTCCCCTGTTCGCGCTGTTTTGGACTCCGCCCGCTCAGCCCAGCCAGCAGCCGACCTGGCCTGGGGTGTGGGACCAGGCCGCACTGGCGCAGTCCCTCAGCTCCATGGGGCTGATGCCGCCGGTCAGCACCGAGTGGATCGCCGACTCGGGTGCCTCCTTCCACACCACCCCAGATGCCGGTATTCTCTCTTCTGTCCGACCCCCACACCCCTCTTGTCCTCCTTCCATCATGGTTGGTGATGGGTCTTGTCTTCCTGTCACCGCCGTGGGTTCTGCTCCTGGTTCTTTTTTTTATTCCCAATGTCCTTGTTGCTCCTCGGATGGTTCATAACCTCCTTTTCATTTGTCAGTTTAAAGCTGACAATTCTTGTTCTCTCGAATTTGACTCTTCTGACCTTACTGTAAAGGATTCGGCCTCCCGACATCCGTTCCTCCGGTGTGACAGCACGGGGCCCCTTTACACCCTTCGCCTTCCGTCTTCCGCTGCACCACTTTCGCCTTCTTCTTCGTCTGCCGCTTTTGCCGCGACGCCGTCTTCCACCACCTGGCATCACCGTCTTAGTCACCCTGGCCGCGACGTTCTGGCTCAGTTCAGTCGTAGTACTGATGTTTCTTGTACTAAGGCTCCTGCTGAGCACCTCTGCCATGCGTGCCAGCTTGGTCGTTATGTTCGGCTTCCTTTTTCTTCGTCTTCTTCACATGCGACGCATGTCTTTGATCTTGTTCATTGTGACCTGTGGACCTCTCCTGTTCTCAGCCTTTCTGGCTATAAATACTATCTGGTGGTGGTCGATGATTTCTCACACTATTCTTGGACTTTTCCTATGCGTGCCAAGTCTGAGACCTTTACCACACTCCTCCACTTCTTCGCCTGGGTGTCCACTCAGTTCGGGCTCACCATTAAGGCCGTCCAGTGTAACAACGGGTGTGAGTTCGACAACTCCACCTCTCGTTCTTTCTTCCTCTCGCGGGGTGTTCAACTGCGTATGTCTTGTCCGTATATCTCTCCACAGAACGGCAAGTCTGAGCGGATGATTCGAACGACGAACGACGTCATGCGCACTCTTTTGATCCAGGCCTCTCTGCCTCCCCGCTTCTGGGCTGAGAGCCTCCACACCGCCACCTACTTGCTCAACCGCCTTCCGTCCACTGCTTCCCCTGCTCCCACTCCACACCACGTTCTTTTCGGTACCCCTCCTCGCTACGACCACCTTCGTGTCTTCGGGTGTGCATGTTATCCTATCATCTCCGCCACTGCTCCTCACAAGCTGGCGCCCCGATCGACTTGTTGTGTGTTTCTTGGTTACTCCCCTGACCACAAGGGGTACCGATGTTTTGACCTCACCTTTCGCCGGGTCCTCATCTCCCGACACGTGTTTGACGAGTCGGATTTTCCCTACTCCACCTCCTCTACATCTTCTCCTGACCCCGAGTTAGTCTCTGCTTTCTCCTGACCCGGTGGTTCAGCCACCTTTACCTGTCTGTCCTTTTCCTGTAGGTTTTCCTGGGACTCCGGCGCCACGTGCGGCCCCCGGACCTCCTGCCGTGCCGCGCGGGGACCCGGTGTCGGCGCAGCCCCGGTGCCTTCCCCTGCACCTGCGAGGTACGCTCAGTCGGTGCAGGTGTACCGGCGTCGTTCGGCGCCGGCACCGGCGCCGCCTCCAGCTCCGGAAGCTCCAGCGGCGCCTACACCGGAGTCGTCGCCGTCGCTGCCGCCGCCTCCGCCGACTCGCTCTCACGTCGAGCCGGCGGTCTACCTCCCGCCAGTCATCCATCGGGATCCTCGGCATATTCATCCCATGGTGACTCGGGGGATGGCATCTCAGGCCGCGACTCTCTCCGCCACCGAGGGAGAGCTGCGGGCCTCTCCGGTACCCTCCTCTGTCCGCGATGCCCTAGTGGATCCTCACTGGCGTCGCGCGATGGAATAGGAGTACGCGACTCTTCTTGCCAACTAAACGTGGGACCTCGTGTCGCGTCCGTCTGGTTGCAATGTGGTCACTGGCAAGTGGATCTGGACGCATAAGCGTCGGGTTGATGGCACACTGGAGCGCTACAAGGCTCGCTGGGTCCTCCGGGGTTTCATCCAGCGGCCTGGTGTGGACTATGATGAGACCTTCAGTCCGGTGGTGAAGCCCGCTACGGTGCGCAGGGTCCTCTCGCTCGCACTCTCGCTCCTGGCCTGTGCACCAGCTAGATGTGAAGAATGTCTTTCTCTATGGCACTCTGTCAGAGACAGTCTACTGTAGTCAGCCAACGGGATTTGTGGACTCCAGTCGTCCGGATATGGTCTGCCGGCTCAACAAGTCCCTCTATGGTCTGAAGCAGGCTCCTTGGGCTTGGTACTCTCGGTTCGCCACGTTCTTGCTGACTTTGGGCTTCACCGAGGCCAAGACTGACACTTCTCTGTTCATCTACCGCCGTGGGGATGAGACTGCCTACCTGCTGCTCTATGTTGATGATATTGTGCTCACCGCCTCCAGTCAGCAGTTGCTTGAGCGCGTCATCTCCTCTCTGCAGCAGGAGTTTGCTATGAAGGATCTTGGTCAGCTCCACCACTTCTTGGGTGTTACTGTTGAGACTCGCCCGTCTAGCCTGTTTTTTCACCAGCGACAGTATGCACTCGACATTCTGGAGCTGGTTGGGATGACTGATTGCAAGCCATGCTCCACTCCTGTCGATACTCAGGCGAAGCTGTCTGTTGATCTGGGTGATCCCGTGGCTGATCCTACTGACTACCGGAGCCTTGCCGGTGCCTTGCAGTACCTCACCTTCACCCGGCCGGATCTCACCTATGCCGTTCAGCAAGTCTGTCTTCACATGCATGATCCCCGGGAGTCTCACCTTGCTGCACTGAAGAGTATCCTTCGCTACGTCCGTACTGTTGGCTTCGGCTTGGCTCTTCACCGCTCTCCCACCTCTGAGCTGGTTGTCTACACCAACACTGACTGGGCGTTTTCCTGGGCGGCAACCTTGTCTCCTAGTCGTCCAAGCGACAGCCGGTTGTCTCCCGCTCCAGTGCTAAGGCGGAGTACCGGGCTGTCGCTAACGGCGTGGCGGAGGCGTCCTGGCTCCGACAGTTCTTGGCGGAGCTCTACAGCCCGCTCGCCAAGAGCACGCTCGTCTACTGCGACAACGTCATCACCGTGTATCTCTCCACTAACCCCGTCCATCATCAGTGGACGAAGCATGTGGAGATCGACTTGCACTTTGTGCGCGACAGGGTCGCCGTCGGAGATGTTCGGGTTCTCCATGTCCCGACCACCTCCCAGTTTGCCGACATCTTCACCCAGGGTCTTCCCTCCTCGACGTTCTCGGAGTTTCGCTCCAGCCTCAACATAGCCAGTGGCTAGTTGTGGCTGCGGGGGGGGGGGGGTATTTGCCCTTTGTACTTTCTTGTTGTCCAGTTTTGAACACCGCTGCGCCGGTAGTTCAGACTGCGTGGGGGGGTGTTGGTGTATATTCAGCCCATGTATAGAGGCTCATCTAGAGGCCCATGTATTACTACTATATTGCCCACCTTTCTAGGATTTGGAGGAATACACACAATTATTCTCTCCATCATTTTATTCCAACTTGCTTAGTAATTTGGAGGAGACGCTAGACTCTAGATTTACCTTTAACTAGGCGTATAGTCCGCGCATTTGCGCGGCTAGTATTGAAAATTCAAAAATTTGCATGCCGTTATATCCTTACTTAAAGATTATAAATTATGTCTTATATGATCTACCAATAATATTATGCATAAAATTATTCTTATTTTCGTTTTATTTTGATTGATGGTTGTTAGCTTTAGTTTTCATTAATAGGATATGTTTGTAACTGAACATAGCTAAATGGTATTTTATATTTAATTTTTCATAATGCCATTGGTGGGTAATTTTTAATTACGTATAGGGATATTTTAGGCTAATTTTATTATAATGGCAGTGGTGGGTAATTTTTATTTTTCTATTTTTCTCCGATTAACGTGGGAATTTCTAGACCTTGAGAGCGAACGTGGAGGCTTCGTTTGTTGGCCAAATAATAAGATAATAGATTCTTCATAACTCCATTGCTTGAGTACAGGATACAGAAGTGTACAAATATTATATTATATTATTATTACACAGTTAGTTCCTACTATTCAATTGTTGTTGAGAACAGAACAAGCAAAACTTTGAATCGTGATGGTCCACTTACCAGAGATCGGATAATTTATAGCCATGTTTACATTCGTTGTTGCATTACTCATCTTTTCCATATTGTACTGTTTGTTCTCCTATGTTTATTTCCAGGCCTTGATAGCTGCTCCATGTTACAGGAACAGTATGAAGACTCAGAAAATATTTGGACTTGCGCCCTTCTGTTGGCTACATTGTTTCAGGATTCAGTGATTGTTCAATCTTCAGAAATAATGCGAACAGTACCTTCTTTAGCATCCTTGCTAAAATCTGATGATATCATCAATAAATACTTTGCTGCACAAGCACTGGCCAGCCTTGTTTCCACTGGAAGTAGAGGTATACAGTTTGCTATTGCAAATTCTGGTGCAGTTTTGGGTGCCGTAGCCTTGATCGGACAGGTAGAATCTGATATGCCAAATCTTGTTACAATGGCGGAAGAATTCAAGTTGGCAGAGAATCCAAGTCAAATAATATTGAGAACCCTTTTTGAGCTTGAAGATGTTTGCACTGGTGCTATTGCTCGAAGGTCCATACCCTTGCTAGTGGATCTACTTAAACCAATGCCAGACAGACCAGGTGCACCTCTGATCGCTTTGCACCTTCTGACTCAGCTAGCAGAAGGTAGTGAGACAAACAAAGTTGCTATGGCAGAGGCTGGAGCTTTAGATGCTTTGACTAAGTATCTATCTTTAAGCCCTCAAGACTCAACTGAAACTACTATAACCAATTTGCTAGGGATCTTATACAGTAATCCTGATCTACTTTACCATGAATCATCACGTAGCACTTCAAATCAGCTGGTAGCTGTCTTACGTTTGGGCTCAAGAAGTTCTAGGCTTAGTGCAGTAAGGACGTTGCAGAAGCTCTTTGATTCAGAGAATATAAGGGACACCGAAGTGGCTCGGCAAGCTATTCAACCATTACTTGACATGCTTGAGTCAGGAACTGAAATAGAACAGCAGGCAGCCCTTGGTGCACTTATCAAGCTTTCTGCTGGGAATATCTCTAAGGGTTCTGCGATGTTTGATGTGGAAGGCAACACACTTGAAAATCTTTACAAAATTTTATCCTTCAGTTCAACATTGGAGCTTAAGAAAGATGCTGCTCGACTCTGCTGTATTTTATTTGAGAATTCAACGATACGTGCATCACCAATTGCAACAGAATGTCTTCAACCCCTGATATCGTTAATGACATCAGGATCTAGTATGGCTGTTGAACCAGCAGTTTGTGCTCTGAATAAACTACTGGAGGAGGAGTACAATGCAGAGGTTGCTGCAACTGGTGAAGTTATTGATCTTCTTGTTAGTTTTGTTCCTGGCACAAACTACCAGTTGTCTGAGGCGTGTATTGGTGCTCTCATAAAGTTGGGCAAGGACCGTCCAAACTGTAAGCTTGACATGGTTAAATCTGGTATCATTGAGCATGCACTTGATATGATTCTTGATGTTCCTGCATCTGTTAGTTCATCCATTGCTGAATTGCTTCGCATTTTGACAAACAACAGTGGCATTGCTAAAAGTTCTGCTGCTGCAAAAATGGTAGAGCCACTTTTCTTACTTTTGCGTCGCCCAGATGTTACCATGTGGGACCAGCACAGCGCATTGCAAGCACTCGTAAATATTTTGGAGAAACCTCAGAGCCTAGCAGCGTTGAAGTTGACTCCTAGTCAAATAATTGAGCCTTTAATATCATTTCTTGAGTCTCCCTCCCAAGCAATTCAGCAACTTGGCACTGAGGTGCTCTCACATCTTCTAGAACAGGAGCATTTTCAACAGGATATCACTACAAAAAATGCAGTTGTTCCCCTTGTGCAGCTTGCTGGTATTGGAATCTTGAGCTTACAACAAACTGCAGTTAAAGCACTTGAAAGCATATCACAGAGTTGGCCCAAGGCTGTAGCAGATGCAGGTGGGATTTTTGAACTTTCAAAGGTAATTGTCCAAGATGATCCTCAGCCAAGTCAAGCACTATGGGAATCTGCAGCACTTGTGTTATGTAATGTTTTGCGTTATAATTCTGACAACTATGTTAAAGTCTCAATGGCTGTACTTGTAAGATTGCTGAACTCCACCATGGAGAGTACTGTCACAATAGCTCTCAGCGCTCTACTTGTTCAAGAGAAAAGTAGTTCACGCTGTGCTGTGGCCATGGCTGAGGCTGGGGCAGTACGTGCACTCTTGGAGCTCCTCAAGAGTCATCGGTGTGAGGAATCTGCAGCAAGATTGCTTGAAGCGCTGATAAACAATTCAAGGGTCCGTGAAACAAAAGTTGCCAAGTATGCTATTGCTCCTCTCTCACAGTATCTGTTAGATCCTCAGTCTAAGAACCAGTCAGCAAAGTTTCTGGTGACTCTTGCACTAGGTGACATTTTCCAGCATGAAGCACTTGCAAGAGCAAGTGACTCTGTGTCTGCCTGCCGTGCTCTTGTAAGCCTACTTGAGGACCAGCCTACGGATGACATGACAATGGTTGCTATTTGTGCACTGCAAAGCTTAGTGATGCACAGTAGGACAAACCGGCGAGCTGTTGCGGAGGCTGGGGGCATTTTGGTTGTGCAAGAATTGCTACTTTCTCCAAATGTGGATATTTCAGGACAGGCTGCTCTTCTAATCAAGTACCTATTTTCAAATCATACATTGCAAGAATACGTGTCGAATGAGCTCATTCGGTCTCTCACTGGTAAGACAGCAATCTTTGTGCTGAAGTCTGTCATTATATTTTATCTCAGATGACTGTTTCTTCATGTTCATGTGTGAAGTCCCGTGCCCTTTTATTGTAAAAATTAAATGGCTATTCATTTTCCAGTTTGTCCTTGATAAAATATGAATATCTAATCAAAAGCAGATGTGTTAATGGACAAAATAATTGAATTGCAAGTGTTTGATTATATCCTGCTTAGTGATGGATGGGTTTGATTGTTTCTCAAATGTCAATTGTAATTTATTGCAGCTGCCTTGGAGAGAGAACTGCTCTCTACATCATCTATCAATGAAGTTATTCTGAGGACCATATATGTGATGTTCAGCAATTTCAAAAAGGTACGGTTTTCAGAGGCTGCAACCTTGTGCATACCCCATCTGGTTTGTGCCCTGAAGGATGGAAGTGAGGCTGCCCAAGAGAGTGTACTCGACACCCTTTGCTTGCTGAAAGAATCTTGGCCACAAATGAATGAAGACATTGCTAAAGCCCAGTCCCTGATTTCAGCTGAAGCCATACCTGTACTACAAATGCTTATGAAGACCTGTCCTCCCAGTTTTCATGAGAGAGCTGATAGTTTGCTGCATTGCTTGCCTGGTTGCTTGACAGTGACCATCATTCGTGGGAATAATTTGAAACAGACTATGGGAGGTACAAATGCATTTTGTTGCCTGCAAATAGGAAGTGGTCCTCCAAGGCAAACTAAGGTAACTTATTTGTAGATGATCCTACTCAATAATTCATTCGTGATGCACTTGGCTCCAAAATACAGCAACGAGCCTAGCAAGACTGGGATGTTGTTTAGCATGTGATATTCTTAGTGGGCATCTTAATTGATATTTTCTGTTCTCCGCGGCTGCTGATTGTTTTGCCGAATGTCAGGTGGTTAACCACAGCATCTGCCCAGCATGGAACGAGGGATTCACTTGGTTATTCGACGTTGCTCCAAAAGGGCAGAAGCTCTACATTGTATGCAAAAGCAAAAATACATTCGGAAAGGTATGGTCATCTGGGTGGCATTTCTTCACATGTTTCGTTTTCTTGGTTCATTGTCTGTAATTCCTTTGTTACTTCTCAAATGTTGCTGCTATTTTCGTTGCAGTCGACCCTTGGGAGAGTAACCATCCAGATTGACAAGGTTGTCACCGAGGGTGTATACAGCGGGTTCTTCAGCCTCAGCCACGATGGCGGTAAGGACGGCTCGAGAACCCTTGAGATAGAGATCGTATGGTCTAACAGGCCATCCAACGACAGTATGTAGCATATGGCTGATTTGACTGACGTCAATCTTATACTCCTGGCTTCCATGTAAATCAGCCCCCATGATCATCCAAATTCATTTATATGTAGAAAGGTGGGACACTTAGATAACCTGCATTATCATCATTCAATTATTTTTAGGTCCTCCCTGGATTGTAGCCTTACAGCTGTAACAGATTTTGGACCGACCGGGTAATTTTTTTGTACAGGCGAATATGCTTCCTGTAATTATATTTTTTAGTGTAGATTGGTGTGAGACGTCGAAACACAACTGACACGAACATTTATTTATTTGATGTGTTTCATGGGTGTGTGCTGTTCATTGTACTCATCTGTAGCTCCCTTTGAGCCTACCGTTTTCAGAAGGAATTTGACGGCAGCTCTTATAGAAAGCAAATACTTGAATTCTTTTTTACCCCCGGTGGCCGATCTTGTGCGCAACTGTAATTCTTGGTCCCCTTGTGTTTAGGGGCTCATGTCATGTGCCTTCGTACGTGTTGTCACGTCTGGTACGTGTCAAGGTCAGCACCCGGATATCTAAGAAGATTCTCGAGATTTAAGGAGGAACAGGGAGAAGTAGCCATTCACTTGTCTGCATGTGAACAAATGGGACTCCAGCCCCCAAGAGTAAACAAAGGCATCACCAACCAGAGAGAGAGGGAATCGTTTCACTTCTTGTAGTCTCTGCATTACAGGTGATCATAACTCGCAGTGACAGTCAAAAATTAGGATCGTATAAAAAGGGAGACAAGATAACAGATTTGAACCAGACAACCACTCGGTTCTGTTGTTGATTTTTTGCATAGGCCATTGTATGATTTCTAGGGATGAAAACAGGTGGAATATGTATTCCAATACGGAAAATGAAAGTGGTCGGGTTGGAATTTCCCGTGTTCATAAAATTAACAAAATTAAATATTGTAAAAAATAACTATAAAATTAATTGTAAATGATAACTTTCTATATCTTTTTAAAAACGGAAATGGTATCATAATACGAAAAATAGTATCGCGGGAATTTCCCGTCGCACTTTCACCCCTACATGATTTGGAAAGGAGGTCCCGCTTTCACCCCTACATGATTTGGAAAGGAGGTTTGCTCACATTAAAAGGGGGACAAAGAAGAGTTGAACTAGACAACCGCTCGGCTTAGTTGTTGATTTTTGTATGGGCCATGGCCTGATTCAGGAAGGAGGTTTGCTATCCTAATTCCTCACACCAAAAGGCAAGACGAGAGTTGAACCCGACAACCAATCGGCTCAGCTGTTGATCTTTTGCGCAGGCCATGGCCTGTTTCGGAATCCTAATCCCTATTAAGATTTTGTACAAATTTTATTTGGGTCAATCCCCTTTCAGGTTGACTAATATTTTGCTAAACTCTTGGTCATATCTTTTGGACTGTTAGACCTACATACATCGAACAATCCAAATCAAAATACCAAAACCTTTTCATTCAACCTAGAACATTTTTGTTCAAACACTTCTTTTCTTGAGGGAAGCATTTTCCCTTCAAACTTGAGCCCGGTGTATTGCTTGCGCCATCCCCATGTAGTTCAATTATTTCGCACTGGCCCTTGTTTCTTCAATTTCTTGGCGGCCAAATATTTTTTTATTTTAATTTCAATACCCAGCAAAACAAACAAAATCTATGGAGAATTCATTAAATGTTTTTCTAACATAGAATATTGCGTACTTTATCACCATACTAAGGGCATGTTTAGTTCCCAAAAAATTTTGGGCCACCCTTTAGACACATGGATGGAGCATTACATGTAGTTGAAACGAAAAACTAATGTAGTTGAGCCTAATTAGCACATAATTAATCATAAGTGCTACAGTAACCCACTTTTACTAATGACTGATTAATTAGTCTCAAAAGATTCATCTCGCAGTTTCCAGACGAGTTATGAAACTAGTATTTTAATTAGTGTCCGAAAATCCTTTCCGACATCCGATCAAAAGTCCGATGTGACACCTAGGGCAAAAATTTTTGCTAACTAAACACGTCCTAAAGTTGACATATACATGCTGAAATTTTATTCAAGAGGTCAAAAGGACAAAGTAAACTGTTCAGAGTTGTGAAATGGAACTTTTATTTGATAGGGCCTATTAGCATTTGGAAAAGTAAAAAACTTCATAAATTTGGACCAACAATTAATTATGTGTATATTTAATATAAAAAAGTTATACCAGCACATTAAATGTTTCATAAAACTTTAAGCATGGTATTGATCACTTTTGTAATAATTGATAGTGAGTATATTTGAAGAAGCTAGGCCGGCCATTCCCCGTGTAAGGTTCATAGAGGTTTCATGCACATAAATATGCTGTCACATCAGCATCTATGATGATATGGCAAGAGAGAGTTTCAATAGAATGCAGTATGAAACTTATTGAAACTTGCATTAAGGGCTAGAGAGTTTCATTTCATCCGATTGCGTCCAATTCCTTGTCTTACAATTAAATGCTACGGATAAACTACGCATTGATTGGAGTTCTAATTTCATTAATGAACTCAAATCTCTTTAGAGAAGGGCATTCCCAACCTTTCATGCTGGATGGTGTCCATAGTATTAATAATCATCTTGGTTAATTTGAGGCATTAATTGAGGCCTCCCAGGGGTTTTGAAAAGGTCACGGTTAGGTTTTTTTAGTAGTGTACCCATAGCCACTGTGGATTGGGATTGCCCTAACATGGTACTCTCATTGTTTGCCAGAGCTGGCTAGGTGAGGCAAGCCCAGGCAAGCTCGTTGAGGAACCAATCTTAATATTCAAAGTGCAATTTCAAAAGCTCTTCAAATTATAATCCATTGTAAAAGGAATAATGGATGTGCAGAATACAATGACAAGCCACTTGGATGCCTGCTAATGATTTTTTGTTCCCCTTTGGCAAAGGATCTTAAAGTCTTTAACTCGTCGAAAAAACTGATGCCACTGATTGTTAGATTATATTTGCAGCAGGTCTAGTTGGGCTAGGCGCATGGGCTTAGCAGCCCAGCAGCCGTCAGATCTTATGGTAGATGATATCTGTAATAGGCAAGGATCTCCTTGATTGGGTGCTGATTCTTTAAACCCTAGGACCTCCTTGCCTATATATATTGTACACCTTGTACCTTGGTTAATCAATCTACTATTCTAACGAGCCATACTTTCTCTCATGGTATCACGAGTCTGGGTTCATCTCCTGGCTCCCCTTCCGCTGCCCTAGCGCGCCTCCCCTGCTGCGCAGCGCGCCTCTCCAGCCGCGCGTCCCCCCTCCCCTGCGCCGTGCGCCCCACTGCCCTTGCGCCGGCTCCTTGCTGCGTCGCGATGGCAGGCCCTCCTCCCCTTGATCCCAAGGCCGCCGACCCCTCCGCCGAGATCAAGGCCGCCGCCGCTGCTAAGGAAAAGGCCGCTGCCAAAGCCGAAGCAGCAGCCGCCGCCGCCGCCGCCAAGGCGAAGGCCGCCGCCGCCAAGGCGAAGGCCGCCGCCACCCACTTCTCCACGGCGCCGTCCACCCTGGACGCAGACACCGCCGCCGCTGGGCGCAAGCGCGCGGCCGCTGAGAAGGCTGCCCGCGCGGACGCCCTAGCGTGCGCGACGGCCGCCGAGCAGGAAGCCATGGTCGCCGCCCAGAAGCGCGACGCCGTTGCGGCGTGCGCCCAGGACGCCCTAGCCCGCGCCAAGCAGGCGCGCACCAACGCCGATGATGCGCCCGTTGGTGCTGACGACGATGCCGCCGCCCTCTCCGACGCCGGCTCCGACCTCTCCGAGTCCCCTGATCTCCAGGAGGCTCTCCTTCTTCATGAGGCCGCTGCCATCGCCAATCTGCACGCTCAAGCTGTTGCTGTGCAAAACATCTGCGTGCTGATCCCAACGGTCCTCGACGTCAACGCTGGCAACTTCTCCCGCTGGCGCGATTAGTTCCTCGTCGCCGTCGGGAAGTACTGCTACAGAACCACGTTCTGCGGGACAAATCAGCGCCTTCCTACCCCGATTAGCAACGCATGGATTGCGTCATCAAGTCGTGGATCCTTGGCACCATCTCCGACGACCTCGCTGAGACGATCTCGGGCTAGCACTCCACCGCCCACACTATCTGGTGCGCCGTGGAGTTGCAGTTCTTCAACAACCGTGAGACGCGCGCGCTCCTCCTCGACACCAAGCTCCGTACCTTTGTTCAAGTTGATCTCTCCATCACTGATTATTGCATGGAGCTGAAGAAGATGGCGTAGCAACTCGGTGCCTTGGGCGAGGTCGTCCCCGACCGCACTCTCATCCTCCACGTCATTCGCCACTTGAACGAACGGTTCAAGAACGTCGGCATGCATCTCCGGCGCGGGCGCCCCTTCCCCACCTTCCTCGAGTCCAAGGCGGATCTCCTCCTGGAGGAGATGACGATGGACCCCTAGACGCCTTCTCAAGCTATGGCACTGGCGGCCTCTGGCTCGACGCCTACTGCACCCTCCCAGTCGGTGCGCCCAGGTGGCACCGACTCCGGGGGCGCCCCTGCCCCTTCGTCCAAGAGCCGCCGCAGCAAGCGCGGCGGCAAGCGTGGCGGCTCCAGACAGCAGCAGCAGCACGACGGGCAGCCCTCCAGCGGCCAGCCCGCCAGCCAGAAGCCCGGCTACGGGGGCGCCCCGTGGCCCTCCTACTACAACCCTTGGACCGGGTCCATTCAGATGTGGCCCGGGACGAGGCCTCCGCTTGCTGTGCTCCCACCGCGCCCTCACCAGCAGGCGCCGCAGCAGGCGCTCCTGGTGCAGCTGCCTCTCCAGCAGCCTGCCCCGACGGTCGCCGCCCCGGAACATGCTGGCCAGTGGGCTGCCCCCCCCTCCTGGATTTTATAATCCACTCGCCGGGCTGGCTTCCTGGGATCAGCAATCCCTTGCGTCGACTTTCAGCACCATGATCCTGTAGCAACCTCAGCAGCCCACTGATTGGTACTTCGACTCAGGTGCTACTTCCCACATGACCTCCCGTTCTGACACCCTCTCTCACTTTACTTCCCCGCGGTATCCTACTCCTACTTCAATTGTTGTCGGTAACGGTTCCTTACTTCCCGTTACATCTACTGGCACCACAGTCATTCATCCTTCTTACGTCTTAATAATGTTTTGATTTCTCCTCAACTTATTAAGAATCTGATCTCTGTACGCTAGTTTACCATTGATAACAATTATTCTGTTGAGTTTGACCCCACTGGTTGTTCTGTGAAGGATCTTCTGTCTCAGAACGTGATCGTCAGGTGCAATAGCTCCGGGCCATTGTACCCTCTTTGCCTTCCAGCTGCGCATTCCTTGGTTGTTGCCTCCGGGTCTTCACTCTGGCACCGGCATCTCGGCCATCCTGGGCGCGAGGTCCTCTCCATGCTTGTGTCGTCCGGCTTGCCCGACTATAGTCATGATCATAGCTCCACCCTTTGTCATGCATGTCAGTTAGGGCACCATGTGCGTCTGCCTTTTTAGTTGTCATCATCTAGAGCGTCAAATAATTTTGATATTATACATTGTGATCTTTGGACATCTCGTGTTCTTAGTGTATCGGGCTACAAGTATTATTTGGTCGTTCTTGATGATTGCTCACATTACTTGTGGACTTTTCCTCTGAAGCTGAAATCTGATGCTTTCTCAACGCTCGCTCATTTCTTTGCCTTCGTGCACACTCAGTTTGGCGTGATTGTGAAGGGCGTCCAGTGCGACAACGGCCGGGAGTTTGACAACTCCACCTCCCGCACGTTCTTCCTCACCCACGGTGTTCATCTACGCATGTCCTGCCCCTACACCTCTCCCCAGAATGGTAAGGCTGAGCGCATCATTCGTTCCATCAACAACGTTGTGCGTTCCCTTCTGTTCTAGGCATCCCTCCCACCGTCCTTTTGGGTTGAGGCGTTGCAGATAGCCACCTACCTCATCAACATTTTGCCCACCAAGACGCTGCAGAAATCCACTCCACACCTCACCCTTTTCGGCAAGGCACCTTCCTATGATCACCTACGTGTCTTTGGTTGCAAATGTTACCCAAACCTGTCTGCAACTGCTCCACATAAACTCTCTCCTCGGTCTACATTGTGTGTTTTCCTAGGATACTCCCCTCATCATAAAGCATACCAATGCCTTGATCTCTCTTCCAACAGATTGATCATCTCTCATCATGTCATCTTTGATGAGTCATCCTTTCCCTATGCTGAGCATGGTTCCTCTCCCTCTGCGGTGGATTTTGAGTTTTTGGATGCTACTGACTTTGTGCCAGCGCCTATTGGTGTTGTGCCCAAGTTTCCCGCTGCAGGTTCCTCCTCCGCACAGCCACTTGCAGCTGTGCCTGATGGTGATTCAGCTGGTCCAGAAGCGCATGATGCGATCCCAGCTGATTCCTCGCCCACGGACGCGCCCTCGCCCGTGCTGGGCGTCGTCTCCTCGCCCGCACAGCCACGTGCGGCCCCCAAGACGGACCTCTTCCCCGCACAGCCACGTGCAGCACCGGTTTCTTCACCTGGCAATGCGCAGGGCTCTCCTGCCATCTCGCGCGGCCCTCCGCCTGGCTTCGCGCCGCTACCCCAGCAGCTGGTGCCTGCTACCTGGGCGCCTCCGGAGCACGCCATCACCCAGGTCTACACGCGCCGGCCCCGTCCCACCGTGGCATCGACCTCGGCCACCTCTACGGCGCCCCCGGTCAGTGCTGCGCCCCCGGCCAGTGCTATGCCCGTGCCCCTGCCGAAGGGTGCTGTTGCTGTCCCTCCAGTGACCAACCAGCACCCAATGGCTACACGGGCTAAGTCGGGCTTCCGCGTCCCTTCGACATATCATGCCGCTCCGTTGTCTCCGCTCCCGAAGACCTTCCGTAGCGCACTGGCCGACCCCAATTGGTGTGCTGCTATGGAGGAAGAACATGCTGCTCTCATGAAGAACCACACCTGGGAGCTTGTTCCACGGCCTTCACAGGCTAACGTGGTGACGGGCAAGTGGGTCTTCAAGCACAAGTTCACCGCCGACGAGTCTCTGGAGAGGTATAAGGCTCGCTGGGTTCTTCGGGGTTTCACCCAGCGGCCTGGAGTGGATTTCGGTGAGATTTTCAGCCCGGTTGTCAAGCCTACTACTGTGCGGACAGTGCTCTCTTTGGCTCTCTCTCGTCAGTGGCCTATTCATCAGCTTGATATGAAGAATGTGTTTCTTCACGGCACCTTGGAGGAGACAGTCTACTGTGTACAACCGTCTGGTTTTGAGGATTCCACCCATCCAGAGTTTGTTTGCCATCTCAACAAGTCTTTCTACGGGTTGAAGCGGGCTCCTCATGCTTGGTACAGTCGGTTCGCTACACACTTGCTTTCTCTCGGATTTGTTGAAGCCAAGTCGGATACATCGCTCTTTGTTTATCAGCACAGCTCAGACACAGCTTATCTGCTTCTGTATGTTGATGATATTGTGCTCACAGCCTCATCATCGGGTTTTCTTCGGCAGATTATTTCGGCCCTCCAACAGGAATTCTCTATGAAGGACCTTGGGGAACTGCATCACTTTCTGGGTACGCGAGTTCAGCGGTGTGGCTAGGGCCTTCTTCTTTCCCAGTGGCAGTTCATGCTGGATATTCTGGAGCGTGCCAAGATGATAGAGTGCAAGCCGTGTTCTACTCCAGTCGACACAAATCCGAAGGTTGCTGCTAATGGAGGTGCACCAGTGGCTGATGCCTCAGATTATAGGAGTCTTGCTGGTGCCTTGCAGTACCTGACGTTCACTCGGCCAGATATTACTTATGTTGTCCAGCAGGTCTGTTTGCACATGCATGATCCACGGGAACCTCACTTGGTGGCTCTGAAGCGCATCCTGCGCTATCTCCAGGGCACTCTTGATTTGGGCCTCTTGCTGCGACCATCCACCTCTTTGGATCTTGTTGTCTACACTGATGCTGATTGGGCCGGCTGTCCAGATACGCGCAAGTTCACATCGGGCTATGCTATGTTTCTCGGTGACAACCTGATATGCCCACGCCGACCACACCATCAAGTATACCGACTACATCAAGCAAGATGGAACAATCATCAAGTCAAGTTGCACCAGCTCATGTCTTCGATGGACCAATTACTCGTAGCCGAGCTAAACAGCTACAACAAGAGGTGCACGCGCTACTTTGTGAAATTCCATTTATTAATGAGAATTATATACTTCCTAAATCGTGCATGTTGCTATTACTCAGGTTCACCAAGGAGGATGACAAGGACACGCCGAGACTGAACCAGAGAGGAGAACTACGTCGAACCAGTTCGGCCTGGCAGAACTGTCATGAAGAAACAGTCATATCTTTTGATTCATAGAAGCTGCGAAGGTCCATGAGTACTTGTTGGAAAGGTGTTGAAGTCAACTTTCTAATGCCACTAAGTGCCGAGTGCTTTAGAGCTCCCAGCTTGGCAGCCGAGTGCTTTTGGTGCAGACTGTTCAGAAGATCAATAGTCAGCCTGATATCCAAGTTTTCGTGAGAAACTGTATCGCTCTACAATATTTCGTGAAGCATGCTACACATGGTGTGAAAGGTTATCAAATTAGCTTTCCAACGCATCTGGTCCCGCGTCTTTTGGATGTTCCTAGGTGGAGTTATGATTAAAACATTGAAGACCACTCAAAAGGCCAGAAGACATGCGGGAGATTGACGACCACTGCATGAATGATCAAGCCAGTTGGCCTTCCACCTTCCCACGTGGCTCTTTCAGTTCACATCTATTTTTAGAGACTAGTTGTTAGTATAAATACCCCTTATTTGTAAGCCAAGAACAACTTTTGATGAATTAAGATTATTCCAGTGATATTTGCAGCCGAGCTGCTTGAGTGTCTTACTCAACCCTTGTTCTTCCTTGTTCTTCTTGAACTTGTGGAGAGATCTCTCTGAGATCCACTAATTCGTGCTCTGCGGGTTCCAGTACGGCTGCCCCGTCTTGTGTGGATTAGCTCCGGTTGTGGTTCTGCGGTCGTTCGGAGATCGAGTCGAAGTCTTCGTGGTTTCGGTGTCTCTCTCCCCGTCGCTTGGTCGCATCCAACCTTGGCCAGGTGTAAAGCCTTTTACCCCGCTGAATTTTTTTCAGCAAGTTATCCCCGTTACCAAAACCTACTGTCGTGAAGATCGGGCCACCCTTCGCCGAACCAATTCGGTGCATATCACAACCTCATCTCCTAGTCCTCTAAGCACCAATCAACTATCTCGAGGTCCAGTGCGGAGGCTGAGTATCGCGCTGTGGCCAATGGAGTTGCTGAGGCTACTTGGCTGCGCCAGCTCCTTCAGGAGCTCCGTGCCCCTCTTCACCACGCTACACTGGTATATTGTGATAATATCAGTGCTGTCTACATGACTTCCAACCCTGTTCAGCATCAGTGCACGAAACGCATCGAGATTGATCTTCACTTCATTTGGGAGCGGGTTGCAGTTGGTGATCTCTGAGTTCTTCATGTACCGACTTCATCGTAGTACGCGGATATCTTCACCAAAGGCTTGCCTTCTTCTTTATTCACGGAGTTCGGGTCCAGTCTGAACGTGTGCAGTGGCTGACGATCAGACTGCGGGGGCGTGTTAGATTATATTTGCAACAGGCCTAATTGGGCTAGGCGCATGGGCTTAGCAGCCCAGCAGCCGTCAGGTCTTATGGTAGATGATATCTGTAATAGGCAAGGATTTCCTTGATTGGGTGCTGATTCTATAAACCCTAGGACCTCCTTGCTTATATATATTGTACATCTTGTACCTTGGTTAATCAATCTACTATTCTACCGAGCCATACTTTCTCTCACTGATATCAGACGAAAAGCACAGCAACAAAAACATCCTCCATCAGTAGTACCTGCTTCACAACACCGGCAATGCATGCATGTTGACAGTGTCATCCTGCTTGTACAATAGCTCGGCCCCAATATGATCGATGAACGTTATCTGCCGATCCAAGGACTGTCATTTCGATGCTTCTGTTGCTTAACGCGCTCCAGGGATTAAGTTTTGGATTGATTATTCTACGGACTACTGTCGTATTGGCAAGAGCTAGCACACGATGTTGGCATAACTCTTGTTCCTTGCATGTCAGCTCAAAGTCTTCAGTGTTCTCTGGAGCAGAGCATGCCAAAATAACGTGTGGATCCACACGCGGTCTGCCAGTCGTTGTCAGCTGCCTAACACGAGTTCCATAACTGCGTGTTCTGCTTAGGACTATAGACTTTGAGCTTAATTTGGAGAAAGATGTGGCATCGTTGCAGCTCCAAGTTTTGTTCCGCCGGCCGGTCAGTCTGTCGTGAGCATTGGGGGTTCGTGTCATGTGCTATCTGATGTGTTGTCACGTCTGGCCATGGTGTCTGATTTGTCATGACAGTTTTAATTTGCATCATGAATTCTGTTTCTAGTCTGCCAAGTGCCAACCCTATCTGATGGTCTAGTTGTTGCCAACAAGTTGGGTTTTCTTTGTCGTTTCATTATGCCAACGTTCAATGTTGCCTTGGAGGCCGAACAATTTACTACTTAGCATGTGCAGCCGGGGATGTATTGTCATCTATACGAGGAATTATACAATGGTTGAAATAAATAAAGATCGTCTATCAAGCTGAAATCGACGGCTATGGCATAAGAGGTACCAAGATAAACGTATCAATCGGTATCTAAATAGACTCATACCAAAATAGATAAGTTACTTCCTGAAAAAGGTACCTTGCAGTAACTTCTGGTACCTTTTCAACCACCGTAACACACCTCTTAGAAGCTGAGGTACGGACATTTTTGTTTGCTTCACTAAGACACCAAGTTTGACTATGTATTACATTTTTAGGTACTTCATGTTGTGTTAATAATGTGGATTAGTTATTAAATAACTATAAGGATACTAGCATTATACTAGAATCAGAATCCCCCTCAACATCTCGTACATTTACTCGAACTTAATGAACATCATCCCATTTTCGATCCGATGTATACATTCCCAGTTGCAGTTTTGTTGACATATATAGAAACAATCTGTGAATATTACTTCAGCGTCTAATCTAGGGAAAGTTTTATGGGATATCTTACCCAAACCATGATTAAATAAGTTCCGATCCTTCACGCATGATGCATAATGCCATTTATTATTTTCTTTGTCTTCTAGAATGCTACTTTATTCATCCTTTAAGATGTTTAGTAAACTACCTTCCTCACCTGGAGTGCTTGAAGTATGCAAGTGCTGAATTCATGAATGCCCAAGTTATCAAAGGCTAAGTGCAGCTTTCTTTATGTGTGTTTTTACATGAACTTCCTATCTTTCACAGTGGAAGTGAAAGAGATCCGAGATGCTCTGAGGGATCCTGAACTGCAGAAAATGATACTTAAAATTGATGGGTCTTCGGAACCAGAAAAGGTCAGTCTTCATAGTTCATTCACCTATGAAAATTGCTATGTTTGAAATGTGTTTGAAAACCGTAGTTCGCCGAGTGCCAAGAAGTTTGCCGAGTGCAACTTTTCGGGCACTCAGCAAACAATCTATTTGCCAAGTGCCAACAAAAAAAACACTCGGCAAAAACAGACACTCGGCAAACAAGGTTGTTTGCCGAGTGCCAAGGGGTGGGCACTCGGCAAACAACCCATTTGAGGTGTGTTTGATATTGTTTCTTATTTGCCAGCCCTTGCGCCTTTTGGTCGTCTGTTGCTACTATGTTTAATTATGTCGTCTGTTGCATGGCCTAGTTTCTGTTGGGGAACCAATCGATCCAAGTTTTTTGCTTTTTGGAAGCCAACAAATCTCCATAGTATAGACACAAGATTCCATTCAGAATTTCAGCAACCAATGTTCATGTTCAAGCCTGATGAGCTTACTATACCAATTATGGCCTGATCAATATTGTCCTGGTTCCTGATCTGCTTGTGGTGTTAATTTTTTTTGAGCTCGTAGTGTTAATTGTGAGGTGCGATAGTGTCTTGTAGCAATGTCGGCAACAAAACTTTGGAGTAATGTCAAAGACCCTCCCTCGGCAAGGACAGGGATGCAGGAGGATTGCGAAAAAGGGTTAGGTTGGACGTGTAGTGGCCTTATGGTTGCATTGGGCCTACGAACATGCATGTTCAGATGTCACTAGTAGGGAGTAGATGATGAACAGTCTCTATACTCCACGGAGGATGCAGCGTGGCGTTTACCCTTGCTCTTAGCCTCCAACTCTGTGATCACTGCATGCCAGATGATAGTCTAATATAGTGCAAAGTCTAGAATTATCTTGTTTATTTTGAGTAATAATAATATAATCGTGAAGGTGCATTTGGGATTTTGGTAATATAATAAGATATATGTATGGTAAAATATGTTAATTATTTGTGTAGCTAGTATCCTATAGGTATGCACGATATGTAGTTTAATATGCAAAACGATGGACATATTTATATTTATAAATAGAAATATATCTTAATGCTATTGGTGGGTAATTTATAAACTTGTATATGGGTATTTTAGGCTAATTTTTTCGTAATGATAGTGGTGGATAATTTTATTTTTTCTTATTTTCTCTGATTAACGTAGGAATTTTAGACCTTGAGAGCGAACGTGGAGGCTCCGTTTGTTGGCTAAATAATAAGATAATAGATGTTGCTCGTATAGAAGTAACAGATGGAATGGGTTGTGAATTGATTTAATTAAAATTCGAGGGTTTTTCTAAAAATTCTGAGAGAGGACCAGGATAGTGGGTTGATTTTATGAAAACTTAAGGTTCTATTTGCAAATTTCCTTGAACATGCGGGTTGATTTCGGGAAAAGTTGAGGACTTTTTCATTATAGAGTAAATTTTAAATTCAAAATGCTTTCGCAATTCGTTTGCACAAATGGTTACATGTGACCTGTTGTACTTACAATTTAGACAGAAAATGTCCAAATCAAATGATAATCAACACAAAAGTTTCCTAGAATTTCAAAATATGCAACTTTACTATAGAGTAAAGTTTTGTAAATTCAAATTATTTTTATAGTTCATTTAACATAACATTTTATTTTACTAAAAATATAATATCATACCACCATTCTTCTATGGCTTCTCATTTTTCTATATTGTGGTCTTTTCGCAACGGCAGCAAGCCGGTAAAAGCTAAGCGAGGGGATCGATGTATTGTGAGTGTAATGGACACCAGCAAGTTGCAAGTCCAAGTCCATTTGTTTCCTCACAGGCACCAAGCTAAATGTTCAGGACGTGCCAAATCTGGTAGGATTGAACGTTGAACGGTCATGGACAACACATGGAATTCTAAGATGATTTTGCAGGTTTGAAGAGCAGCAGCCGCCACTCACCAACCATCAACCCAAATAAGAGAGAAAGCCGTTGCATTTTATTTCTTGATGATTTTGCAGACGGCTTGATCTTGTCCTGCAAAAGACTTCAAGTCAACACCTACAAGCTCAAGACACCTACCCTTCTTCTTCAATGCCTCTTACAAACTACTTTCTTTGTTCTTGAAGATATATAGCACAAGCTAGTTAACAAAAATAATTAATTAATTAGTCTTTTTTCCTTCTTCTTATTAATATACGCCGAACCGTAAGGTTCAGGATCTTTCGAAAAAAATTAGTCTCTTTTCCTAAATATTGTACTATATTTTAGAATGAAAAGGGGAGTAAACCACACGTATATAGAAATTTTTGCTTATGAAACACCTGCCTGTAATAGTAGCATAAAATTGTCATTCCACACGGCAATAACAAGACCAGGAGGTGGTGATAGAATAGTTGAAATGACCTTGTCATCCAATCAGACGAAAACAACTTGAGTAAACAAGAAACACTCGAGCTGTTGTGAGCCTGTCAGCTAGTCCAGCGTCAGTTTATTTGGAACCTTCCATTGCTTAACGCGCTCAAGACTGTGTTGTTGACATGGACAGGAGTAGATGTTGACCCAACGCTCAATCGTATCACAAAACTCTCAGTCTCAGTCTTTTTATTAGCCTTCTCTGGACTAGCAAAGATAAGGTAGATAAATATATATCCACAGTTCCACACCAACACAAGGTCTCTCTGCAAGTCGTCTAGCAGTTGGATTATCTGTGGAAATACGCGGCTCACCAACCGAGATAGTATAGCAAGGTTTATATTTTTCACGTGTGAACTAAACATAATGCTAGGTTGAAAAAATGTGTTTAGTATGAGAGAAAATTTCACCGCATCCCAACACAACACTAGGTGTGTTTCATGCAACATTTCAAACCAAAGTGCAGCAACTGAAAACTAGATTTTCTGATCACTTTGTAGCAACTAAGGATAGCATATATATCCAACAAAAAAAACCAATAGCAGACATCTAAATTATCTTTTATTTTTTAAAACAAAGAGTGCTTCATTAGAGTGCACCTAACCCAAAAAATTCCAAAACCCATAGCCAAAGCACCAAACTCAAAACTCTCCCAAAAGAAAACAAAAACAGAGAGAAAACAATAGAAGTTGCGGAGCAGTTTCCAAAGCCGCGTGGTGTGCGCGGCAGAAACAAATGACTGCAGAGGGTAGAACCGAGCCGCTGTCACACGGGCCAGGTGATCACCCGGGCCAGCCGCTGTCACACGGGCCAGGTGATCACCCGGGCCACACGGCAGTGGTCGAGTCTCTCTGCAGTTAGGCGTCCTCGTTCTTCCCTGTCCTCCGGTATAAATACTCCTCACCCCCGCCATTCTTCCTCCTCTGCACCATCCCTCCTCGAGGCAGAGGAAGAGGGAGGAAAAACTCTAAGCGGTCAAGCCGCGGCGCGGGCGCCCACACCACTCCTCCCTCCTGCCCTCTCCTCCTCGTCCCGCCATGGCCGCCGCGCTCCTCCTGGCGGTCCTCCTCCCGCTCGTGGCCACCCCGTCCCGCGCCGCCGCACCGGCGGCGAGGGCGGCCTCCACCGCAGCGTTCCAGCTCCACGGCGACGTCTACCCCACAGGGTACGCGACCTCCTCTCCTCCCGTCCCGGGCCCTTGATCAAGGGTTCGCTAGTGTGTGCCGAGGACCGGATTGTGGGCAAGAATCCGCCGCGGAATTTGGGTTCTTGCCATCTGACTGATTGGATGCAAAATCCGTGGTCTTTTCACCCAATCGGGCTGGTGGCGTGGCGGATTGGCCTGCTGCGAATGCAGGCCGTCTCGCCTCGTTTCCGTCGCGCCGCGGGCGTTGGCCTTCGTCTGACCGAATCCTCTCTTTTGACTTTGCACGCCCCCCTTTCTTGCCTGCATTTTCTTTTCGTGGTTCGTCGTCAGTACTAGTTCAGAACATCACCAATTTAGTATTCACTCCAACTGAATCTTACACCGATAGTTACCGTTTTACCGCTTGCTCTTGGTCCTTCTTGGCGTGCTACTTTCAGGTTGTTGCGTGCTTCCATGAGCATTGACTTTTACCCCGGTCGAAATTTCCTGGTGTGCCCCCCTGTCTGTGCTTCCTTTAACTATCGTGTGGACTGTGGAGTTTCTTGCTCTTAGTTTCTCAGTAACTCCACATTTTTTTCTGTTGCAGGAAAGGAGAGCATCCTCTGCTTATTCCTTTTCTTTACCTAATTTTCACTTGTAAAAAATATGAGTCTGATTTCCTTTACCATCTAATTCCATCCAAGTTTGTAAGCAAGTGCAGCCACTTGTGTCAGCACGTGACAGTTAGCATTCTGTTCCATCTCTACAGCCACTACTATGTCACAATGAACATTGGGAACCCGGCGAAGCCCTACTTCCTGGACGTGGACACCGGCAGCGACCTCACATGGCTTCAGTGCGACGCACCCTGCCGGAGCTGCAACAAGGTACAGTTGATGATTGTTCAGAACTGCATCATAACTCTGGTCAGGTCCACTGTGTTTGCCTGTTTGATCATGGCATTCGTTTCAGAATGAACTCGGTACCAATGGAGCAAAGAAACATGTTGTTCTAAGTCCAAGTCTTTTTTTAAAGCAACACGCTTCTAGGTTTGCTTGGAAATGTAGAATTTTGACATGTTCCTTGCTTGGAAATGGTTGTTGCAGGTGCCGCACCCATTGTATCGGCCTGCACAGAACAGGCTTATACCTTGTGCAGATTCTCTTTGCACTGCACTTCACAGTGGACTGGGCACTAACAACAAGTGCCCTTCACCAAAACAATGTGACTACCGAATCAAGTACACAGACAGCGCATCATCTCAAGGTGTGCTTATCAATGACAACTTCTCGCTGCCCTTGAGCAAGTCCTCCAACATTCGTCCCAGCCTGACCTTTGGGTATAACACTTGAGTAAAATATTTCTTGATAGTGTAGCTGGATCAGTTTGTTGATATGGTTGCTTTTGTTTGCACAGCTGTGGGTATGATCAGCAAGTGGGAAAAAATGGTGCAGTGCAAGCAGTGACAGATGGCTTGCTTGGGCTAGGGAGGGGATCAGTTAGCCTTCTTTCACAGCTCAAGCAACAAGGGGTCACCAAGAATGTTCTTGGCCATTGCCTCAGTACGAAGGGAGGGGGGTTCCTCTTCTTTGGGGATGATATTGTGCCTACGTCACGCGTAACTTGGGTACCTATGGCTCGGAGCACATCTGGGTACACATCATTATCTCCAATGTTTCTTATTTGTGATATGAGCACATAAAGCTTTGTCCATATTTTGTTTCTGCAAATTTGTTAATACTCTGTTACAATTTGGTCTGAAGGTCAACATACTTTTACAAAATCAGCACAAGTATTATCCTTTCTGTGCCATTGGATTGGAAAGCTAATTTTTCGCATAAATTCCCTTGACAACTCAGTAATGTTATACTTTACAAATAATTTGAACTCTCGTTTATCATTTCCAGTCTATTTCTTGATTTTGATGCCACCTTACGAAATTAATGACCATTCTTCAGAAAAACAAAACAAAACTAGGTGTCCCTTGATTGTTAAGATTTGTGAACTCAGGCCAAGTATAACACGGGAAATACTGAGCATGTGAATCAGTTTATTTGATTCTTGCAAGTTTGTTAGCACTCTGTCACAATATATTACTGTAGGGACAATATGCCATTAATATAATGTTTCACATAATTTCCAGATTGTTTTGAGACTTTGATGTCAGTTTATGGAATTAATAGCCATTCTTCAAAAATAAAATGCAGGGTGTCCCTTGATAGTTAGAATTTATGAATGAACTCAGGTCAAGTATAACAACTGAATTGAGAGAGCCTGAGAATCAGGATATACATCATGGCTAATTCCATATATCATAGACCTGTATATAAGGGGCTATGGGCATTTACAAACTTTTCCCCCCTTCCTTCATTTGTTTTGACACATTATACAACATTGTTTTTCCAGGAACTACTACTCAGCTGGCTCAGGATCTCTGCAGTTTGATGGGCGTTCACTAGGCGTAAAGCCTATGGAGGTCGTATTTGACAGTGGTAGCACCTATACCTACTTTACTGCCCAGCCATACCAAGCTGTTGTCTCTGCGGTATATTTCAGTCATGATGTGTTCCAATTCCCATGGATTTTTGAGGAAACAAACAGTAAACTAATGGTACTCTGACCTTGCAGCTCAAGGGTGGTCTCAGCAAATCACTTAAACAGGTGTCAGATCCTGAGCTGCCTCTGTGCTGGAAAGGGCAAAAGGCATTCAAATCTGTGTTTGACGTCAAGAAGGAATTCAAGCCACTGTCTCTGAGCTTTCCCAATGCCAAGAATGCTGTCATGGACATCCCTCCTGAAAACTACCTCGTTGTCACTGTAAACACTCAAGACTTAACTGACCAGCATCAGTGAACCAAAATGTTTTACAGAATGAAATGATTGCTAAATGTCTTCTTACATTTTGTGCCAGAAAAATGGAAATGCGTGCTTGGGCATCCTTGACGGAACGTCACCTAAGCTGAGTTTCAACGTAATTGGAGGTACAGAGTCCAGTCATACAAGTTCCCATTTTGAAACTCTGATACACTGCAACTTTATGTAACAACTTCTGTTGAACTTTTGTTTTGTAGACATCACGATGCAGGATCAGATGGTGATATATGATAATGAGAAAGCGCAGATTGGATGGGTGCGTGGACCATGCAGTAGGAGTGCCAAGTCTATTCTGTCTTCCTTTCCATGACCATTTCCCATATTAGAACCATGGGCTCTTGAATCCGTTTCCGTATACTGCTGCTGGAGTTTGTGAAAATTACTATCATCAAAACTCCTTGGAACGATCAACTTCCCAACTGAAGAGTGCCAGCTTGTTACTGTCGGAATAATGCGTGTTACATGTGAGGCGGATGAGATTATAGGAGTAAAGGTTAGAGAGGCAATAGGAAGTTACTAACAGTGGCTGTATGCATTGCAATAGTACAAATAAATTTTTGTCCAAAAAATCAAATAAACTGAGTGGCCAAATATTTGGTTAATGAAATGGACAGAGGACAAGTGTGGGTTGCTTTTTGTGATTGCAGAGAGTCCTGATGTATTGCAGTTCATGTATATAGTAACTTTCAAGAGTTAGTAGTGCTCTGTAGATTAGGTATAAAACATTTAAACCTGATGGCATTTATTTTGAGAAGGATTTCTCACTAAAATTCAAATCATGATTTGCTTGACAATCACTTGAAACGTGTACTAATTAATTTCTAATAATTTACTGATAAAGGATAAATAATTTGCACAGATCTGATCGTTTTCACTGTTTCTAGAAGTACATATACATAGGAGGTTTATACTCAATATATTGAAAGAGCACACTTGAATTGTGTGTGCTTATGTATCCTAAGATCGTGACTCCAGAGACAATTTTCTAATTGTATCAGATGACGTGTACAGAAACCATTTTTGCATTTACTCTGATTTTCCACGACTATTGGAATCAAACTTCAAATGCGAAGTTCATTCTGCTGTAACTGTGTATGATAATCCTGTGTGCTGTGAGCTGTGATAGGGCATTACTAGATATAGCAAGAATATCATTTCAGTGGAAAATGCCTTGCTCTTTCCTTACAACAACAACAACAACAACAAAGCCTTTTAATCCCAAGCAAGTTGGTATGTACATGAACTGCAGCGCATTCAATGGAAAATGCCTCACTCTTTTCTTAAATTCCCAGTTTCTGCTGCTGCGCTATTGTTCATATTGGTTCCACCTCAAGTTTCCATGTGTTGGTACCCCAGTTTTATCTGATATGATGGGGATGATAATTATCAAAACAAAGTAAATTTCACCGGCGGTATTTAAAGTTGTCCCGATTTCTCGTCCCGGTCCCGATACTTTTAAAATGCACATAATTATCCTTAAACTTGTCCCACACTCTTATCCTAGATCTTAAACTTCTCTTGAATTCTCATCCCGGTCCTCATACTCCCAAAATGCACATAATGGTATATAAGTTTATCCCACGCTCTCAAACAAGTCCATATACTCCATCGGTCCCAAATTATTAGTCGTTGTGCCTTTTCTAGATGCATAGCATAATGACTAATAATTTGGGACGGAGGGAGTACTTTCAAAATATTTAAAAAAAACTTTTATGGATAAGTTTTAAAGATCAGGATAAGAAGGTGGGACAAGTTTACAGACTATTATATGCATTTTGAGAGTATGAGGACCATGATGAGAAATCGGGATAAGTTTAAGGAACGGAATAAGAGTGTCGGGCATGTTTAAGGACTAATATGTGCACTTTAAGAGTGCAGGGGCAGGGATAAGAACTCAGGACAAATTTCAAGATCGCCGTAAAAATTACTCTTACCCAAATGTTACTGGTTTGATATTAAAATACTGCATATTCCTTCTCCGCTAACTTAATCAGGATAAAAATATATATTTAAAAAATAGAGGGAAAACAAAATATTTCTAGTTATTATGTGAATTATTCAAAGTGAGTTCGTGTAGGACCGAGAAATGCGACCAGGGGGGGTGAATGGGAGCCAATTAAAATTATCGCGATCGAAAACTTTGGCTCAAGTTCCAAGTGCGCACCCCAACCCTAGAGTCCTAGGCGAGATGTGAAGTAGCTACGGAGGAGCTACACCAACACAAGAGAGCCCTAGGAACAAACGTGAACAAGCGCGGAAGCAAACACGAAGAAACAGCGCAAGATTCAGCACGGTATACTAACACCGGTTGAACCGACGTATAAAACTTGAATACGTCGGACTAACCGGTGGTACAGAGCCGGCAGCAGCAGCAAACAGCAAGCACCGGTTGATCCGACGCCCTGGTTTGAATAGCGTCGGTTCAACCGGTGTGTGACGCCGGTTTAACCGACAAAATCAGAGACTGACGTCGGTGCAGTTGTCCAGAGGGGCAACAAAACACACCAAAACCATGCTGTGAGCACCGGTTAAATCGACGTGCACCAATTGTCAAAGCCGATTGCAGAGCACCGGTTCAACCGGCGCTAAGGAAAGTCAATACGCCGGTTAAACAACCCAAAACAGCACACACAGAAGCAACACCGGATGAACCGATGCTCAAGAGAGAGAAAGCACCGGTGCAATCCAATAACACACAGAAAACCCCAATGAGCGTGAAACCTACTCACCGGTTGAACCGACGACCTTGAGCTCGAGCGTCGGTTTAACCGGTGTTAGGAAGAAATTCAGTCCATGCCCAGAAACTCTGTTTTCCTCTCGGCTCGATCCAAAACTCAAAGTTCAAGGGATCAAATCAAGTCCAAACCTTACCAAATTTTGTAGGCATGATCACAAAGGGTTTGTGAACATGTCCACACAAGGAATTGACGAATCACTCCATGGTTTAGGAGGAATCGCAGGTTTAGTGATCAAGAACGGGGTTTTCTCAAAAACGTGAAAAAATCAAGAACTAAGATCCTAACGAGCTCGTGATTTCCAGAGGATTTGCACTAGGCAAGAAGGGTTAGAATCACGTCAAAGAGCTCAAAGAACTACACCAATCTCGCACTTCATGATCTAACAAACGAAATCACAAATTGTCACAACCAAAGCATGAAGTGTATGAGATTGAAAACTTACTCAAATTCCCAGAGGGCACAAGGAGGGAAGGGCCTCCTTTCCCACGAAAATTCAGTACAAGGTCTTCACAAATCCATGGCTAAAATCCTACCTAGAAGAGAGAAGGGAGGAAGGACATGGAGGGAGGAGCGAAGAGGAGGGCGGCTGGCTCTTTTCTTCTGTTCTATCCAGCGCACATCCACCAGGGAGAGGAGGTGCTCCTTTTGTTCCAGAGCCAAGCGCCACACCTGCCAGCTGCCTCCCTTCCTTGCCTTCCAAGTCTTCTTCTAAAAGACTACAATACCCCTAAGTGCTGATATAAAACTAGAAGGCCCTTAGGGGCAAAACAGGAAAAGATACATTGAAGACCATCTGACGGCTGCAACGACTTGGAGAACTTTGCTTCGACCCGACGCAATTCCTCTGATGTCGCCACGCGTCCTTCTGGAATCTTCACGGGGGCAGTTTTGGGAAAACTGCCAAAACCGAGTTCGGGTCCGGTTTTGGAGGAACCGCGAAACCTTCCCGCGCGATGTTTCCGGGCACACCCGCCAAGCCCGATGTCGCCACGTGTCCGACCTCCCGCCGGAACCCTAGCGCCTTCGTCATCCATGACGCCATCGCCATCTCTCTCCGACTCGGCCGACGTCGACGCATCCCAGCCGTTGGTTTTTCCCGAGCTACCAACAAACTCCACGCCGTCTCGCCTTGGCGCCAGGAATGGATCACAACGCGGCCCAGCAGTGGCCCAAGCATCTGGGCCGCCCTTCTCCACCGCACGGTCATCCGGTCGGGCCTCCAATGCCACCGCAAGGTCTCCTGCCTCCGCGTGGTCGTCGAGCTCTCTGCCACCGCAACGCTGCCGCATGGTGCATCGGCACGTGCCTCACTCTTGTCCAAACCATCTCGCTGCCACCACGCCATCTGTGTACCTGCACACCACAGACCAAGAACTGGCGCAATCTCCACAGAGTCGCGACTACACACAGTTAGTCCACTCCGCGTGTTGGCAATCACTCATCACACCAAGGAGCAGGCCTCCACTGCCTCTCAATCTCCCCCTTGATGAGTGCATTGTCAACACCACACCCCACACGGGCACTGGTGAAAGAAAAGGATAACCAAAAAGAAATAGAAAACAAAGAGAGCTAACTCAAGTGATCAAAGGCGAAATGAAAGCCAGAAAAGATCACTTGGAGATAGGAAAGCCAAAAGAGTCAGCCCCCAAGACAAGGGCAACGGCTCGACGCACTGACTCCAAAACATGCTTGACCCCTCAAGAAGGAGGCAAGGCTCAACACAGCCAAGCTTGTGCAAAGTTGGTCCCTCCAGAAAGAGGCAAAGCTCAACGCAACCAGCAAAAGAGCATGAAAAAGCTCAAAACTCCCCCTGAAATGCAGCTCCCCCTCACTATGCAACTCTCCCCCGATGTGTGCACACTCAAAGTCTGAATCTCTCCCTGAGACCAAACAAACAATCTCTCCCCCTTAAGACAAGGATCAAGAAATTCTCCCCCTTAAGACAAGGATCAAGAAATTCTCCCCCTAACCCCTAAGGTGAGACACAAAACAACAATCTCTCCCCCTTGTTGACAAGGCACACGTCAAGGAAACTCCCCCTGCCTAGATGCTCCCCCTGGAAATATGCCATGAAGTGCAGTGCATGCGTGCCTAAAAGCTTCCAGGTACCGAACAAGAGCATTTGCAAGGGTCAAATCAGCTCAGCATATGAGGGTGCATATACAAAGACAATGCATGGAGAAGCTCATAAGAATATATCTATACAGATCATGAGCAAGAATTTATCATTTGTAAAAGAAAAGCATCACCATAAAGAACCTAGCATACTAGAAGGTAAACAAGCATGCTAGTGCTAGCAAGAACATGCAGGTGAGCTACCCAAAGCATAGCACAGCAACTGCCACTCAGGTAACCTTGAAACCAATTGAAAAACTCTCAGATTCTCAAACATAAAGAATTGGTGCCAGAGGTTGAAAACTTGCAAGTGCTTAACTTAGCGAATGTGCCAAGCCTAGGTCAATGACCATCAGAAGCTTAAGACAACACTCTCAGTCATCCACCGCCTTGTCCAAGTTCTCCAGAGGAGCAGTCTCAGAACAAGATCAGTGGTGCAAGCAATCCCACCTGGATCTTTTCACTCAGAGCAAAGCAAGAGTTGGATTTTTGAAATTAGAGTCCAATTAATACATTCCAACACGAAGCAAAAGAGGGCATCTTGTTGCATGTGATAGCAAAAGGACCTAGCCACTAAACATGAAACAAGATAGCAAAAGCATACGAGCCTACACATGCTAGTAGCAGATCCAAAAGGTGACCATGTTTTATGATTTTCAAAGAATAAAATAGCTAAGCTCAGAGCCAATATACAACATATTCAAAGGAGCTAGCTACTCATGGTCAAAGCATATATACAACTCATAGCATAGCACAAGGCACAAGCAAATGCAGATATCATACATGAGAAGCTTAGTGCAAGTGTAATGCATATGAGCAAATGCAATGCAAGTTGGTATGTACACAAAATGCAAGAAAAAGCAAAAAGAAGGAAAAACAAATCCTAAACTACAAAAACAACTACCCAACTCAAAATGGGTAGCACACGCCAAGCTCTCCCCGCAAGCGAGCATAGGTGGCTTGTTCTAGGGGCTTGGTCAAGATGTCGGCTACTTGATTATCAATGGACACATGGGTCAGCTCGACATCACCCTTCTCATAGTGATCTCTCAGGAAGTGGAACCTCACGTCTATATGCTTGGAGCGAGAGTGTAGGACGGGGTTTTTGGCTAAGCTAATGGCTGAGGTGCTGTCAATGAAAATGGGAACTCTGCCATAGGTTAGGCCAAAATCGCTGAGAGTGTGTCTCATCCAAAGGATCTGGGAGCAGCAACTAGCAGCAGCTATGTATTCGGCTTCTGTGGTGGAAAGAGCTACACTAGTTTGCTTGCGGGCAGACCAAGACACAAGAGAAGTTCCAAGAAACTGACAGGTGCCTGAAGTCGACTTGCGATCAATCCGACACCCACCATGATCAGCATCAGAAAAGCCAACCAACGCAAGAGAAGAGGAAGAAGAGTGCCATAAGCCAAACTCAGGAGTGTATCGAAGGTACCTGAAAATCCTCTTCACAGCGTTCCTGTGAGAAGTGCGCGGAGAAGCCTGGAACCTCGCGCAGAGACAGACCGCGAACTGGATGTCGGGTCTGGTGGCTGTTAGGTACAGGAGCGAGCCGATCATGCTCCTGTACTCCTTCTGGTCCACAGCAACACCTTCAGTGTCCTTATCCAGCGCCGTAGAAGTGCTCATGGGAGTCGGCATGGGACTGAGGTCCCCGAAGTCGAACTTTTTGAGCATGTCCTTGGTGTACTTGGCCTGGTGGACGAAGGTGCCATCTCGGGTTTGCTTGATGTGCAACCCGAGGAAGAACTGAAGCTCACCCATCATCGACATCTCGAACTCCCTGCTCATATCATCAGAAAAGCTAGAAACAAGAGAGTGAGAGGAGCCACCAAAGATGATATCATCCACATAAATCTGAACCAACAGAAAGTCAGTACCACGCCTGAGGAGAAACAGTGTCTTATCTACCGATCCCATGACAAACCCCTGTTTAAGCAAAAAGGCTCTCAACCTCGCATACCAGGCTCTTGGGGCTTGCTTCAGACCATACAGAGCCTTCTGAAGCTTGAAGACTCGGTCTGGAAACTTGGGACTCTCAAAGCCAGGAGGCTGCTTCACATAGACCTCCTCCTCTATAAACCCGTTCAAAAAGGCACTCTTAACATCCATCTGATACAGCTTGAACCCCTTTGAAGCTGCAAAGGCTAAAAAGATCCTGATGGCCTCTAAACGAGCTACAGGTGCAAAGGTCTCCTCATAATCTATCCCCTCCTGCTGACTGTAACCCTGAGCTACTAACCTAGCCTTGTTCCTCACAACCATCCCATCCTCACCCTGTTTGTTCTTGAAAACCCATTTGGTACCTATAGGGTGGCAATCTGGTGGAGGCTCTACAAGGACCCCGACTTGGTTTCGCTCAAAATTTTCTAGCTCCTCATGCATGGCATTGACCCAGTTAGAATCAGATAAAGCATGTCCAATATCTTTGGGCTCAAAGGAGGCAACAAACGCTGAATGAGCAAAGCCAGCGATACTTGTTACCTTGGACCTCGTGGTTCGCTCATTGAGATCACCTAACATTTGTTGAGGTGGATGACGACGCTGAATGTGTCGTGGTGCTTCTCTTGACGAAGTCGCCTCACCACCGCCCTCAACATGGGTCCCGGAGGAAGAACCTTGAGCTGGACGTGGATCGGCTGTAGTCGAAGCTGTGGGGAGCGGACCGCCATCGTCGTCAGAACTCGAATCTCCAGGAAGTGGGCCTGCAGCCGGCGCAGGGACACCACCATCACCCTCAAAGGCCTCAGGCTCATCCTCATCCTCAAAGGTGTCCTGGCCAAACTCATCATCACCTGCACACTCCGAAGAAGCAGACAAAGAAGGAGTGGACTCGTCGAAGGTTACATTACAAGTTTCGACGATCCGGTTAGTCTCAAGAATAAGAACACGATAGCCTCTGGATTGAAGAGCATAGCCAAGAAGAATGCCATCATAGCTCCTAGACTCGAACTTATCAAGATTTCCCTCCTTCAGAACAAAGCATCTGCAACCAAAAGCACGCAGATGGGACACTCTGGGCTGTCGACCAAACCGCAACTCATACGACGTCTTTTTCATGAATGAGCGAAGAAAGATGCGGTTGGCAACATAGCATGCGGTGTTGATCGCCTCGGCCCAAAAACGCCTAGGAGTCCTATGCTCATCAAGCATCGTCCTGGCCATCTCCACTAGGGTCCGATTTTTGCGTTCAACCACGCCATTCTGTGGAGGAACATAAGGAGAGGAGTACTGGTGATCAAGACCAAAGCCACGACAGAAGTCATCAAAACGAGCATTCTTAAATTCAGAGCCATTATCACTGCGGATAGCGCTCATGGCATGTGGAAGCTCATTCTGTAACCTCAGGGCAAGGTCTCGAAAGTACTGAAAAGCCTCATCCTTAGTCTCCAAGAAGAAAACCCAAGAGTATCGAGAGAAGTCGTCAACAACCACAAGAATGTACCACTTCCCACCGACAGAGCGCACACGAGCAGGACCAACAGTGTCCATGTGAAGAAGCTCGCCTGGGTGCAATGTCATCACCTGATTCACAGGTGGGTGCGGAAGGGAAACCATCTTCCCGTGACGACATGGGTAACAGACAAGGTCCTTTTCCAACTTGAGCTTTGGCAATCCTCGGATCAAATCAAGTGAGCTGAGTCTAACTAGTAGATCAAAGCTCAAGTGACCAAGTCTCCTATGCCACTTCCAGAGCTCAGAGGACTGACCTGTCACCAGACAGTGAGAGGTGCTAGAAGAAGATCCAGAAAAGTCAATGCGAAACACACGGCCCAGAGGAACAATGCCGCACACAAACTCTCCTCTGGAATCAAGAACACGCGAGCAGCCTCTCTTGAAACTCACTTCAAATCCATCATCAAGAAGTTGCGAAACAGAGAGCAGATTAAAACCCAGCTTATCAACAAGAGCAACCTCTTTCAGGGTGAAGTCATCAGAAATCCGAATAGCGCCAACTCCACGTACCTTTCCTCTGCTGTTATCCCCGAAAGTGATGTACTCTTTGTCCTTCATCGGGGTGAGGCTGGAGAACCATCTGTGACTTCCGGTCATGTGGCGCGAACAACCGGAGTCCATGAGCCATATGTCCTCCAGGCCTCGAGTGTCCTGCTCAGTAAGAAGAGAAGGAGCGGGCAAATGGCCCGACACTGGGGTTAGCACAGAAAGAAGCAAACCAGTGTCGTGCAATCTGCTCGAAAGCAGGGTAAGTATCCTCAAGCGAAAACTGTGGCTGGCGACCACCACGCTGAGGAAAACGTGGTGCGCCTCCGCCACCAAAGCCTCGGCCACGCTGACCACCACCGAAAGCACGGTGTGGAACAGGGCCGGCGAAACCACCAACAGGAGCGCGGTATCCACCACCACCTCCCCCTCCTCCACCTACACGACGTGGCCTGGCATCCCGCCTCTGCCCACGTCGAGCTGGAGCGTGTCCACCTGTAGGCTGGTGGAACACCTCAGGAGCGCACCTCTCAGACTGCCTGCGCTCAAACCTCAACCTCCGGAAGCAATACTCTGCCAAGTGACCCTCCCTTTCGCACCACTCACACTAGTAAGGCTCTCTCTTGTGTGTAGGCTGTGGTGTAGGTGCTGGGGCTCTCTGAGGTACTCTGGGGGGGGGGGCTGAGTCCTCACCTTGGGCTTAGGAATTGGCTTACCACTAGGAGAGAGTGTATCCAGTCAGTTCTTGAGATGGTTAGGCTTGGGAACCCACACTGGATTCTTAGGTGGAGCTTTGGGTGGCTCAGTGAGGATTCCATCCTGAACTGGTGCTGGCTTAGGATTTGGTGGAGCTGTGGAAGAAGAAAGTGCACCCACACTCGGCTCAAGCATCTCACCAATCTTGCCATAGGGTTTGACAAAATCAGCTGGAGTAAAAGCAAAACCAACGCCAACACCATCAGGACGCTTAAACTGCTGAACCATCATGCCCAACTGAGGCTCGCGGGCGGACACCCAACTGAGAATCTCCCGAAGATGGGAGTTCTCCTCCTCCATCCGGGTCTTGTCCTTCCGTGCCTCCTCAAGCTCAGAGATCAGGCTTGGGCACACAGTACAATCAGCAGAGCAAGAGCTAGGGACTGCGGATTTCTCCAACTTCCTCAAAGCAGCATTCTTCTCCTTAAGCTCTTCTCTAAGCGCTGGGCACTCCTTACAAGCACCCAAGAGGGTAGGCCGGGACTTGAGCTCGTCCAAGGCCTTCTTGCCCTCCTCGAGCTTGAGCAAGTTCTCATCATACTTGCTTCTGAGCTCGGTGTAAGCATCTAGGCCCTCAAGGTATGTTTCGGTGATTAATGACAATCATTATTGTGACTAATGAGTTTGTGCAGCTTAATAGATCTTTATTGCTCATTTGGTCATATGACAAAAGAGGCCCCTCAATTTCGTTATCCAAAAAGGCGATCTCGGTATTCAACTTATATATGTGTCAAGACTAAGAATCTTTCTAGTCCTAAGTGTCATAAGGTTGAGAAGGACACTTAAGTTAGTATAGGTTTTATAGTTTTGTAGTGATCGCACTATTAAGAGGGGTTAAGGCTAAGTAACTTGAGCATGGACATGATTAATCAAAAATGGATGCACACTATGGTCACTCAGGTTTCTAGAAGTTCAAATAAGTGGTTCTCAACTTATATCTCAAGAATATTTGGATTTCATTCAAGACTCAAATCAGAAAAGGCAAAATCAGAAAAAGTCTTTAACACCGGTTTAACCGACGCTCTCAATTTTCTATACGTCGGTTAAACGAAGTCATCAGAGTCTGGACAAGTCAATACACCGGTTAAACCGACGTGTTTGAATTTAACGTCGGTGCATTAGTCCAGAGTTGGTTTTTCCAGGGTATTTCAAGTTCTATACACCGGTTAAACCGACGATGTTTGAAATGGGACGTCGGTGCAATTGACCAGTGACATGGTTTTTTCCAAGGATTTCAGAAGTTGTACTCACCGGTTAAACCGACGATAGGTTTGAGTTAACGTCGGTGCAGTTGTCCAGAGACTTGGTTTTTCAGTTGATCAGTGGACAACTACACTCACCAGTTAAACCGATGATACGACGGTTAATCTGCCCAAGTTGTAACGGCTAGTTTTCAGAAGGGGCAGTTTACATTCATCGGTTAAACCGACGATGACTATTGGAGGTACGTCGGATTAACCGGCACTACGCAGTTTTCTGGCAGGTTTTCTCCAACGGCTCTATTCGTGTGAGCTGCCTATATATACCCCTCCAATAGGTCATTTTGCTACTCTTGACACCAGGCAACATCAAAACACTCATACTATAGTCAAGAGCCACCTTGAGCTTCATCCTTCACATACTTGTTCATTCAATCAATCAAGAAGCAAGATTAAGGACTTGAGTAGAGAGAAGCTTGTGTGCATCCGTTCTTAGTGATCGGTTCTTGCTCAAGTGAAGGCCTTAGCTTGTTACTCTTGGTGAGCGCCCAAGTCTCGGTGACATGGGAGGTGACAAGACTCTTAGTGAGTGTCACAACGTGGATTAGGGGTGTGTGCCAACACATCGACACCACGGGAAAAAAATCCGGTTGTCTCATGCACTCTCTCTCATTTCAAGCACTTACTTTCATGCAATCTTTCATGTGCTTGACCTTAGAGATCATAGCTTAGCTCTACCTTGCTCAGTTTCTTATCTTAGTTAGCTTGTGTAGTTTGCTTTGTTTAGCCGGTTGTTGAATTGAGCCTTACTAGCTTTGCATAGGTTAAGGTTGTTTTAACTATCTTAGAAATTTGAAAAAGGCCCAATTCACCCCCTCTTGGTCCATCGATCCTTTCAATTGGTATCAGAGCCTCGTTGCTCATTTGGATCATTAGGCTTCACCGCCTAGAGCTATGGCCAAGATGGGTGGTTCGCCGCCTCACTTCGAGGGCAAGAACTTTGCTTATTGGAAAGTTCGCATGGCCGCATACCTTGATGCGATTGCCCCCGAAGTGTGGTTGGCAACTAAGACCGGGTTCACCGGAACTCCCACCACCGAACAACTAAAGTGGAATGCTAAGGCTAGAAATGCAATTTTCGAAGCCATTAGTGAGGAAGTCTTTGCTAGAGTAAATGGCATGGACTTAGCAAGTGATATATGGAAAGAGCTAATTGAAATTCATGAAGGCTCCACAAAAGTCCGTGAACAAAAATATCACTTGTTTAGAGCAAAGTATGATTCTTTTAAGATGCTTGCTCATGAAAATTGCAATGATATGTATTCCCGCTTGAATGTCATTGTCAAGGACATTAATGCTCTTGAAGTTTCTAAAATTGACAGTGGCTCCATCAACCGCAAGATTCTCATGCTCCTTCCGAAGCCCAAGTACAATATTATCAATGCCATGCTTCAAAAGGAGAATCTTGATACAATGGAAGTAGGAGAGCTTGTTGGCGAAATTCGCGCTCATGAAATGAGTATCCTTGGTATGTCCGAAGAACCAACAACAAGCAAATCAATTGCTCTCAAAACCAAGGCCAACAAGCACCGCAAGCTCAAGATGGTCAAGCAAGAATCTAGCTCAAGCAATGAAGAAGAAGATCATCATGAAAGTTCATTCGATAATGAAGAAGATGGGGAACTTGCTCTCATGATGAGAAAGTTCACACGCTTGAGCGACAAGATAAACAAGAAGGGTTACAACTTTGACCCAAAAGAAGGATGTTCCGGTATAGGGAAGATGTCAAGTACAAAACATGCTACAATTGTGGGGAAAAAGGACACATCTCTCCCGATTGCCCCAAGCCGGACAAGAGAAAGAAGGACAACAAAGGCAAACATCACCATGATTCAAGCAATGATGAAGAGGATGAGAAGAAAAATAAGAACAAGAAGCTTGGGAAGAAGAAGAGCCATGACAAGAAGACCAAGCTCTTCCCAAAGAAGAAAGGGCACACCAAGAGAAGCTTCTTGGTGGAAAAACAAGAGTGGGTGACCGATGTCTCATCAGCAGGGTTAAAAAAACCGGCCGGAACCGGTCCGGTAACCGCGGTTACCGGTCTAACCGGCCCGGACCGGTTCCGGTTCCGGCCGGTTTCAAACCGGCCCAAATTCAAATTTTAAATTTGAATTTTAAAATATGGAAAAATCCCAAAAAATTCTTAAAAATACTTTAAGTTGCGACGAATCTAATGGTGTCAAATTTTTTCAAATATTCGTTCATTTAGTATACTTTGCGAGCATTTGAAGTTAAACAAAAAAAACATGCATACAAAAATATACAAATACAATGTAAAAGTAGTACAAAAGAGAGTTGGAGGGTTCATTTAGGCTAAAACATATTATACAAACATTCATTTAGTATACTTTGCGGGCATTTGAATTTAAACTAAAAAAGAAAAAAAATTGAATTTAACCTAAACCGACCGGTTACCGGTCAAACCGACCGGTAACCGGTCAAACCGGACCGGTAAACCGGTCTAACCGGCCGGTTAGATGTTCGAAACCGGTATAACTGTGGGTTTTGAATTCAAATTTGAGTTTGGCCGGTTTTTACCGGTAACCGGTCCAACCGGTCCGGTAAACCGGAACCGGTGGCCGGCGGTTCGGTCCCGGCGGTCGGTAAAAAAATCCCTGCTCATCAGGCGAAGATTTAAGTGATGAAGAAGACATCGTCACCATCGCCCTCACCAATGAAGAACCACCACTACCTCCGCCTCCTATGTGCCTTATGGCAAAAGGTAACACCAAGGTATGTGAGGTAGATAGTGAAGATGATAGTGATGAAGAGTTTGACCCTAATGAATTTGCTAACCTCATTAATGAGTATACATCCGTTATCAAGAGGGAAAAGGGCAAAGTCAAGGTTTTTGAGAGCACTCGTGCCAAGTTAGAGCTTGCCCACTCCGATTTGCTTGGCAAGTACAATGACTTGCTCAAAAAGCACAATGAGTCACTTGTACTTACTAAGCAAGTTGAAGAGAGCCACAAAAAGCTTAAACAAGAGTATAGGGAGTTGGCTCACAAGCATCAAGAACTTGAATTTGCCTATGAAGCAATTGACCCAAGTCTTGAGAACTTTGCTCATGAAACTATTGAGAAGGTCAATGCTTCTACTTCATGTGTTGACCTACTCATTAATGCAAATGCTACTAATGCTTTGCCCGAGCTTGTACCTTCTAGGGAAAAGGAATTGATGGATCAAGTGGCAAGCCTCAAAAGTAGTGTGGAGAAGCTCTCAAGAGGAGAATACATCCACAAGGAGATTCTCTTCAACAATGCCCGTGACTATGGCAAGAGAGGTCTTGGTTCATTTCCGGAGCCAAACATAGCTACTACTCCTTCTCCGGAGATCAAGACTAGCTTCATCAAGGAAGTTGGTTCATATTGCCAACATTGCCATGTCACCGGGCACCACACTAGGGAGTGCACTTTACCATCACGCCCTTTTCCTAAATTACCAAAGAATTACTCATCAATGTTTCAAAATAACCATTTTCTTTTGAGTAAAGTGAAGGGCAAGGTGAAGGCCAAATTCATTGGAAAAATTGCTAAGGAGTCAAAGAAGAAGCTCCCCAAGCAACTTTGGGTCCCAAAAGCTCTTGTCACACATGTGCAAGGCCCAAAGCTTGTTTGGGTTCCAAAAACTCAACAATGATTCTCATGTGTGTAGGTGAACTACAAAGCCGGTGGAAAACATTGGGTACTTGATAGCGGTTGCTCTCAACACATGACCGGCAATGATAGCATGTTCACCACTCTTGAAGACCCCGGTGATCATGAACATGTCACCTATGGTGATAACTCAAGGGGGAAAGTCTTAGGTTTGGGTAGAATAGCATTCTCTAAAGATTTATCTATTTCTAATGTCTTGTTTGTAGAAGCACTTAGTTTTAATCTTATTTCTATTGCTCAATTATGTGATCTTGGACTAACGTGTACCTTTGATAAGAATGGTGTGGTAGTAACTCTTGAAGAAGACAAGTCAATGGTATTCACGGGGTTTAGGCATGGCAACATCTATTTAGTGGACTTCTCTTCAAAGCAAACAACCACCATGACATGCCTCTTCACCAAGTCGTCTCTTGGGTGGCTTTGGCATAGAAGAATTGCTCATATTGGCATGAGCAACCTCAAGAAAGCCCACAAGAGAGGGATGATCACCGGCTTGAAGGACGTCACTTTTGACAAGAACAAGTTATGCAAAGCATGTCAAGCCGGGAAGCAAGTTGCAACACATCATCCCATCAAAACGATGTTGTCTACCTCCAAGCCGCTCGAGCTACTACACATGGATCTCTTTGGTCCAACTACATACAAGAGCATTGGTGGTAACCTCTATTGCCTAGTAATCGTTGATGATTTTTCACGTTACACTTGGGTCATGTTTCTAGGCGATAAGGGTGAAACTCCGGAAATCTTCAAGACATTTGCAAGAAGAGCTCAAAGGGAGTACAACTCCCCAATTGTGAAGATTCGGAGTGACAACGGCACCGAGTTCAAGAATATGAAGATTGAAGAATGGTGCGATGAAGAGGGAATCAAGCATGAGTTTTCCGCCACCTACACGCCTCAACAAAATGGAGTGGTGGAAAGAAAGAACAAGACACTGATCACCCTAGCAAGAGCAATGTTGGATGATTATGGCACATCCGAGAAGTTTTGGGCGGAAGCAATCAATATGGCGTGTCATGCATCGAACCGAGTGTATCCTCACCGACTCCTCAAGAAAACTCCATATGAGCTTATCACCGGGAGGAAACCAAATATATCCTACTTTCGAGTCTTTGGTTGCAAATGCTTCATCTATAAGAAGAAAAGGCTCGGTAAGTTTGAGAGTAGATGTGATGAAGGTTTCTTTCTTGGTTATGCATCAAACTCCAAAGCATATAGAGTATTCAATCAAACCTCCGGGTTAGTTGAAGAAACATGTGATGTGGAGTTTGATGAATCTAATGGCTCCCAAGAGGAGGTTGTTGGCTATGACAATGTAGGTGATGACGAGATTGATGAAGCTTTGAAGAATATGTCCATTGGGGATATCAAGCCGAAAGAGGTGCATGAAGGCAATGATCAAGGGGTAGGACCTTCCTCATCTACACCAAGCACCTCCAAGGCACCCCAAGTGGATAAAGATCAAGACAAAGATAATACACAACCTCAAGAAGATGTGCCAACGCCAACACCCCAAGTCCAAGAATAAGAAGAGCAAAGTGTTCCACCTCAAGCACAAGTCACCCATGATCCACCCCAACAAGCATCCACTCAAGCACCGCTAGTGAAGCACGGTCGCATCTCCAAGGATCATCCAACGGATCAAATCATTGGTAGTCCTTCCAAGGGAGTAAGAACTCGCTCCAAGCATGCTTCATTTTGCGAACATCACTCGTTTGTTTCTTGTATTGAACCCACTAGCATAGAGGAAGCGCTTGAGGACTCGGATTGGGTGATGGCCATGCAAGAAGAGTTGAATAACTTCACCCGCAATGAAGTTTGGGTCCTCGAAGCTCCGCCGAAAGACAAGAACATCATCGGCACAAAGTGGGTCTTTCGAAACAAGCAAGATGAACATGGGGTGGTGATACGCAACAAAGCAAGACTTGTGGCAAAAGGGTTCTCTCAAGTCGAAGGTTTGGATTTTGGTGAAACCTTTGCTCCGGTCGAAAGACTTGAAGCTATCCGTATCCTTCTTGCTTACTCTTCACATCACAACATTAAGTTATATCAAATGGATGTGAAAAGTGCATTCTTAAATGGTGTTATTAACGAACTTGTTTATGTTGAGCAACCTCCCGGGTTTGAAGATCCGAGGAATCCTAACCATGTTTATAGGTTGCACAAGGCACTCTATGGGCTCAAACAAGCTCCAAGGGCTTGGTATGAGAGGCTTCGTGACTTCCTAATCATGCAAGGCTTCAAGATCGGGAGGGTGGACACCACTTTGTTCACAAAAGACGTCAACGGGGATCTTTTCATTTGTCAAATTTATGTTGATGATATTATCTTTAGCTCAACTAATGATTTACTAAGCCATGAGTTTGCTACCATGATGTCTAGGGAATTCGAGATGTCCATGATTGGCGAATTGACCTTCTTCCTTGGTTTTCAAGTCAAACAAATGAAGGAAGGGATATTCATCCATCAAGAAAAGTATACTAAAGATATCTTGAAGAAGTTCAAGATGGATGAGTGCAAGCCAATCAAGACACCCATGGCAACTAATGGGCATCTCGACTTGGATGTGGACGGTAAACCGATTGATCAATCCCTCTATCGTTCTATGATAGGGTCTTTGCTTTACCTTACCGCATCTAGGCCCGATATAATGTTTAGTGTGTGCTTGTGTACCCGCTTTCAAGCAAACCCAAAGGAATCACACCTCTCGGCTGTGAATAGGATCCTTCGGTATCTCAAGCACACCCCAAGCATAGGCTTGTGGTACCCCAAAGGAGCTAGCTTAGATCTCTTGGGATACTCGGATTCGGATTTTGCCTGAAGCCGGGTGGATCGCAAGAGTACCTCCGGGGGTTGCCACTTGCTTGGGCATTCTCTAGTTTCTTGGTCGAGTAAGAAGCAAAATTCCGTGGCTTTGTCCACCGCGGAAGCAGAATATATAGCGGCCGGTGCATGTTGTGCCCAAATCCTATATATGAAGCAAACCCTTTTGGACTTTGGTGTGAAACTAGATAGGATCCCACTCCTTTGTGACAATGAAAGTGCCGTAAAAATTGCCAAGAATCCGGTTCAACACTCTCGCACAAAGCACATTGATATTCGCCATCACTTCTTGCGTGATCACGAAGCCAAAGGAGACATATCTCTTCAAGGTGTGAGATCCGAGGAGCAATTGGCGGATATTTTCACAAAACCTTTAGACGAGAGTACCTTTGTTAGGCTAAGGAATGAGCTTAATGTGTTAGATGCGGCAAACGTCATGTAAGTTGCCATGTTATATAGAAAAAAATGCATACATATAGGACACTTGTCTAACCATGGTAAGATAGTGATGAGCAAGGGTTTAGCTAGAGGTGGTGGTCCACTTGTTTTCCTCTAGGCTTGTAGAAAGGCTCATCATGAAGAAGCTTCCCGTGGGTTCAAACGTGACAAGTAGAATTTAAATTCTTGCTATGCATTTCTTGTCATATAGATGTGCACTTCATGTTTACTTTACTTTCGCATGTGGTTGTAGTTTGCATTATCATTGCATGCGTAAGGGTCACAAAGGAGATCACTTGATGAAAATGAGACTTGTTTCATATACAAGATCTTAATTCATGAAAAGTGAAAAGAGCAAAGTGTTAGGTGCGTTATTGCCTAGTGAGCAATGTCATGATGAGTTTGAAGATTTCTATCTTCAATATTCCTATGACATGGCTCATACATTTTATTTGGCGCTTTGTCTCTCTTGCGGCTTTTCCTTGTGTTTGAAAAGAAAATTATTTAAGCTAGTGAGCTATCCTATTTGCTTTGAGGGGTAAAGTCGCCTATGCAAGTCCATTAACTTGAGTTTAGTTGATTTTTATAAGTTTATTGGACTTAGCATAGAAGAGTGAGCTGAGTGAGGGGTTTTTGTCTGCACCGGTTAAACCAACGCTCAACGGATCTATACCCATCGGTTTAACCGGCATTACTAAGTTGTGTCTCAGCTCAGTCAGTTTCAGGCGTTCAACCGGCGTATACAAAAGTGACAGCATCGGATCAACCGGTGAGCGTAACACAGTTTTGACCTGCCAATCAACCGGTGATATCAGCGTTCAACCGGCGTATACAAAAATCATATCGTTGGATCAACCGGCGCTCAGATGCAGATCTGGTGGAGTCTCAGGTAAACTACACCGACGCATTCAACCGACGTTCAAACCCTATGCGTCGGATCAACCGGTGTTAAAGAAAATCGCGGGTCCCACCTGTCATATATGTGTCTTGCCCGCGGACGCCAGCCTCCTACCTCTCTGTTTCGCCCGCGTCTCTCCCAACTCGAGCCGCCGCCGCACACTCCACACGCCGCCTGCCTGCACGCCGCCAAGCCACAGTCGCCACGCCTTGCACCCCCGCACGCAGCTGTGCGCTGCCCGCGCCGCCGCTCGCCCTCGCTGCCCGCACTCCTCGCTGTGCACCACCGCCGCCTTGCGTCATCGCCGCTCCGCACCGCCACCGCCGCCACCAGTACTGCTACTCTGCGCCACCGCCACGTTCTGAGCCGCCGCTCCCACGCAGTACCACCCACGTAGCCACGCCCCCACGCCTTTCACGCCGCAGCAGCACCCGATCAGCGCTCACCAGGTGTTCGAGGATTTGACTGATAGAGATGGGTCGCGAGAAGAGGAAGGGGAAGGAAGTCGTTATCGAGAAGCCAGTCCGCAAGCAGACTCGCGCAGAGAGAGAGGCCGAGGAGAAGGCGTCAGGCCGTGCTCGCCCGTTCGCGATCAGGGATTCGCCAGCCAGGGGCAGGGCCAGAGGCCGAGGTATGGGCCGAGTCAGAGGTGCCAGGGCCACCAGAGCCACGACAGAGGCAGCAGCAGCAGAGTCAGATCAGTCAGATACAGCTGCAGATTCAGATTCAGAGACAGAGCAGTCTGAGCAGTCTCAGGGGCAGAGCACACAGGAGTCACCGACTCTACGACGGTCTGGCCGCACTCGGCAGACGTCCCCAGCAGGAGACACTTCGCCAGCAACCGAGCGTCGCACTGGACCAAGGACGCGAGGAGGTCACCAGCCACAGGAGCCTCGCAGGTCCGCCGCAGCAGCAGCAGCAGCAGCAGCTCGTAGAGCCGAGGCCCTAGAGGCCGAGCGCGCAGTGTTCCGTATGGACACTGTTGTGCGTCTGGAGCCAGGTGTGCTGCTCCAGAACTTGACCAAGGCCAATGCGGCGAAGGTCAAGAGGCTCAGGTGGAGTGTTCAGGAGGAGGACTGGTTCCCCGTGACCTGTGACAGTAGGGTCGACCGTAGGTTCTGGACGCTTCTTCAGGCCAGTTTCTACGAGACCTACCAGAGGCGGGGGCCACAGGATCTTCCCGCACAGAGTACTTGACTGGGTGTCACTGAGGACAACCGCAGGAGGAGCAGACATCAGAGAGCACTTCGCTCACTTCAGGGGCCTGCCCAGGTTACTCCAGATTGAGCAGAATAGATATATCGAGGACTGGGTCAGAGTCTTCTATGCCACGGCCTGGATTGCTCCCGAGCGTCGAGCAGTACACTTTGTTTTTGGAGGCCAGGTCTTTGGTTTGTCGAGAGCGACGATAGCAGGGATACTTGGTGTTGACTTGGTTGACGTATCCCTGCACGAGATGGTATACGGAGACGCAGATCCACCGCGCAGAGCAATGATTGGCGGGATTGCACCTTCACACGAGGCGATCTCTCAGTGCTTCCGCCAGCCGTTTCCAGTGTCGTATGCCAGAGTGCCCAGCTTGCTGACCCCGGAGGCGTACGCAGTTCACATGGCCCTCCGGAGGACGTTGTTGCCGAGGAGTGGCTACCCAGAGGGGTTTACAGGCTTGCAGCAGCTGTTACTACTCCACATCCTTACTCACGAGCCGTTCGATATTGTTGACTTTATACTGGCTGAGATCGAGGATGTGATCACTGACGGGATGGGGGTCGTGAGGCAGTTCCCCTATGCACACTGGATCAGCTACATTTGTTCGATGATCGTGCCAGCTGAGTCACCCGTCAGTGCAATTTACCGTCAGGACGAGGCTCCCCGATTCCCAGTTTACCGTCCGACAGCACCACAGGACCGGAGGAGAGGCAGACAGGCAGATAGAGCTGCCATGGCACAGTTGTCACTAGAGGCACAGGCCCGAGTTGCACAGGAGGATGAGGTACTGCTAGCTGCCGAGGCCCAGCTTCCCGGAGGAGATGATGAGATACACTGGTCTGAGCTTGAGTCAGACTCCTCCGAGGACGTCGAGTACTTCCCTGCAGCAGCCCCAGCTAGTCACGACCACGAGGCAGGGGGGTCCAGAGAGCCAGCCCCAGACTCAGCTGCTGCTACTACAGTTACAGAGTCACAGGTGACTCAGCCGTCTGAGCTCACCTCTCTTCTTCAGCAGCTCGTTACTTAGCAGAGAGAGGATCGGATCGCTCAGGAGGAGGCCAGGAGAGCCCACGAGGCTCAGCTTGCAGCGATACAGAGAGAGGCCGCCCGAGAGCGTGCTGCAGTGGAGGAGCGTTTTGTCGGCCTTATTGATAGAGTATCACAGAGGACAGACGCTCAGTTTCAGCAGATGCAGCCAGGCCTTCAGGGTGTTGGGGCACCTCAGCTAGCAGTTACTCCAGCTCCAGCGCCCACTGCAGCTCCAGCTACTACAGCGACACCGGAGACCACATTCTCGATGTCAGCACTTCTTGGGTCTGCCGGTCGTCTGCTGTTCTCGCCACTGCCAGCGACCACACTCTTCCAGGACTCACCGTCGACAGTCACTCTCCCCGTCTTTCCACAGACACTACTTTCAGGGGGAGGAGGAGAGGGGTCCTTACTTCAGCAGTCGACTCAGCCGGCAGCTTCAGCACTCACTACTTCAGATGTTGACACTTCTTCAGCTGAGCCGGTTACCACGTCTACGGACCCCCTTCCAGGCAGTGCTAGCACGAGAGCCTCTACCACAGCCACACCCCCAGTCACTTCAGATCCAGCAAGCAGTTCTGACCAGCAGCTCCCGTCCGTCACCGAGGGTTCACCGTCCGACGACGACGACGATGATGACCCGGACCGCTTCCTCGCCGTGCCGCGACAGCAGGACCAGTAGCTCGCCTTTTTGGTGCTTTGATGCCAAAGGGGGAGAGGGAGTGTTGGAGTCAGGGGGAGGGTAGAGATAGAGAGAGCTCATAGTTATCAGGACTTTGATTCTTTGTATCATATTTGGTGTTAGTTCATGGATATGTACATTTGTCGCTTGAATATACCGTGCTTTGAGACATATCTATGGATTTCGTTTGAGCCGTTGAGCTCTTTGGTCCTTCTTTCGAGTTTGCTTGAGTTTATCCTGTTTTATCTTTCTCGCTCTCTCGTTATTTATGTTTGTGTTGTCATCAATCACCAAAAAAAGGGAGATTGTAAGCATCTAGGCCCTCAAGGTATGTTTCGGTGATTAATGACAATCATTATTGTGACTAATGAGTTTGTGCCGCTTAATAGATCTTTATTGCTCATTTGGTCATATGACAAAAGAGGCCCCTCAATTTTGTTATCCAAAAAGGCGATCTCGGTATTCAACTTATATATGTGTAAGACTAAGGATCTTTCTAGTCCTAAGTGTCATAAGGTTGAGAAGGACACTTAGGTTAGTATAGGTTTTATAGTTTTGTAGTGATCGCACTATTAAGAGGGGTTAAGGCTAAGTAACTTGAGCATGGACATGATTAATCAAAAATGGATGCACACTATGGTCACTCAGGTTTCTAGAAGTTCAAATAAGTGGTTCTCAACTTATATCTCAAGAATATTTGGATTTCATTCAAGACACAAATCAGAAAAGGCAAAATCAGAAAAAGTCTTTAACACCGGTTTAACCGACGCTCTCAATTTTCTATACGTCGGTTAAACGAAGTCATCAGAGTCTGGACAAGTCAATACACCGGTTAAACCAACGTGTTTGAATTTAACGTCGGTGCATTAGTCCAGAGTTGGTTTTTCCAGGGTATTTCAAGTTCTATACACCGGTTAAACCGACGATGTTTGAAATGGGACGTCGGTGCAATTGACCAGTGAGATGGTTTTTTCCTAGGATTTCAGAAGTTGTACTCACCGGTTAAACCGACGATAGGTTTGAGTTAACGTCGGTGCAGTTGTCCAGAGACTTGGTTTTTCAGTTGATCAGTGGACAACTACACTCACCGGTTAAACCGATGATACGACGGTTAATCTGCCCAAGTTGTAACGGCTAGTTTTCAGAAGGGGCAGTTTACATTCATCGGTTAAACCGACGATGACTATTGGAGGTACGTCGGATTAACCGGCGCTACGCAGTTTTCTGGCAGCTTTTCTCCAACGGCTCTATTCGTGTGAGCTGCCTATATATACCCCTCCAATAGGTCATTTTGCTACTCTTGACACCAGGCAACATCAAAACACTCATACTATAGTCAAGAGCCACCTTGAGCTTCATCCTTCACATACTTGTTCATTCAATCAATCAAGAAGCAAGATTAAGGACTTGAGTAGAGAGAAGCTTGTGTGCATCCGTTCTTGGTGATCGGTTCTTGCTCAAGTGAAGGCCTTAGCTTGTTACTCTTGGTGATTGGCATCACCTAGGCGATCTTGGTGATCGAGGTGTTTCTCGCGGAGCTTGCCAAGGATTGTGGGAGCCCGGAGAAGAAGATTGTACGTGGTTTGAGCTCCACCACGCCGGGATGGTGAACGGAGACTCTTAGTGAGCGCCCAAGTCTCGGTGACATGGGAGGTGACAAGACTCTTAGTGAGTGTCACAACGTGGATTAGGGGTGTGTGCCAACACATCGACACCACGGGAAAAAAATCCGGTTGTCTCTTGCACTCTCTCTCATTTCAAGCACTTACTTTCATGCAATCTTTCATGTGCTTGACCTTAGAGATCATAGCTTAGCTCTACCTTGCTCAGTTTCTTATCTTAGTTAGCTTGTGTAGTTTGCTTTGTTTAGCCGGTTGGTGAATTGAGCCTTACTAGCTTTGCATAGGTTAAGGTTGTTTTAACTATCTTAGAAATTTGAAAAAGGCCCAATTCACCCCCCCTCTTGGTCCATCGATCCTTTCACTCGGAAAGGTCAGACATCAAACCGATGCACTGTCTGCACTCATCCTCCTCAACACAATCCTCCACAATAGGTGCAGACTGAGCAATTTCTAGAGCTAGCTTAGCTTCCTTCAGCTCCTGTCTCAAAGCTCTAAACTGCCTCTTTGCATCCTTAATAATCAAGTCCTGATTATCTAGAGCAGTGTAAAGATCCTCCAACTCCTCAGGAGTGGGGTGCTCAGGACGTACCTCAGAGCTTGGCTCTGGCTGAGGTGCAGGCTCTGCAGTGGTGGAAGAAGTTTCGTCGGCGTCGGAGTCGATGGCCATGGTGCAGAGGCCGGCCTGCTTCCCAGCGTGGAGGCAAAGGCCGGTGAAGCCTTCCGTGGCTTTCTTCTTGGTGCTCCGCTTCTTCTCGCCGCGGTGGTGTGAGTCGGAGTCGCTAGAGCTGGAAGAGGACGAAGACGTCGAACTCTGGCTGGTGGAGGAGTGATCCTCGCTCTGGGCGACGAACGCCTGCTTGTTCTTGTACTTGCCGACATTCTTCTTCTTCCGCTCGTGATGCCGCTTGGAGAGTCCGCCATTCTTCTTGTGGGAGTGCCCACTCTTGTGCTTGTGGCGGTGCTCGCGGTACTCCTCGTGCCTGGAGCGGTCATCATCATCCCTGGAACTCTTCTTCTTGGGGCACTCGGCGGCGAAGTGGCTGGTTTTGCCGCAGTTGAAGCAGGTCTTCGCTCGTGCTTGTCTGTTGTTGAAGGCACGCTGGAACTTGTGGATGATCAATGCAAGCTCCTCGTTCCCAAGCACCTCCAACTGCTCATCTGTCACAGACACAAGTGAAGACAAGCAAAAACCTCCAAGAGAGGGGTCAGGGTTAGCTCCAGAGTTGCCTACCAGGGCCATAGACTTGGAGGCGGAGGCATCAGCATGATTGCCTTCCATCTTAGCTCGAGAGAGCTTCTCCGCCTCCGAAGCCTTGAGCTTACTGAACAGCTCATCCACAGTGAGGGTCTCATAGCTAGCAGACTCTATGATAGTCTAGACCTTCACCTCCCAGACCTTGCGATCAAGAGCATAGAGAAGCTTCATAGCCTTCTCATGATCGGAGTAGGCCTGGGTGCCCTGTGGCTGGTTCGCACGCACCTTGTTCACAATCGACTGAAAACGACTGAACATGGTGTCGATGCTCTCACCTGGCAACTGAGAAAAGTTCTCGTACTCCCGCCGGTGAGTCTCATACAGCCTCGACTTGACATGGTTGGTTCCTTCATGGAAATTGGCCAACCGTGTCCAGATCTCCCGGGCTGTGAGAAGGTCGCTGACACGATCGAACACAGGACGAGAGAGACAGGCTATGAGAGCGTTGTACGCCTTGCTATTGACCTCATGTCTCCTAACCTGAAGCTCGGTCGTGCGGACCGCAAGGTTCACATAATCAGGGTCCACGCAAATCTCCCAGACCTCGGAACCTAAACTCAAAAGATAGGCACGCATGCGCACCTTCCAATAGTTGTAATCGGATCCATCGAAGACCGGGGGTTTGCCCGGTGAACCCATAGTCGCACAACGGTTTCGAACCGGAGAAGGCTATAGAGAAACCATCCCGGCTCTGATACCAATTGTAGGACCGAGAAATGCGACCAGGGAGGGTGAATGGGAGCCGATTAAAATTATCGCGATCGAAAACTTTGGCTCAAGTTCCAAGTGCGCACCCCAACCCTAGAGTCCTAGGCGAGATGTGAAGTAGCTACGGAGGAGCTACACCAACACAAGAGATCCCTAGGAACAAACGTGAACAAGCGCGGAAGCAAACACGAAGAAACAGCGCAAGATTCAGCACGGTATACTAACACCGGTTGAACCGACGTATAAAACTTGAATACGTCGGACTAACCGGTGGTACAGAGCCGGCAGCAGCAGCAAACAGCAAGCACCGGTTGATCCGACGCCCTGGTTTGAATAGCGTCGGTTCAACCAGTGTGTGACGCCGGTTTAACCGACAAAATCAGAGACTGACGTCGGTGCAGTTGTCCAGAGGGGCAACAAAACACACCAAAACCATGCTGTGAGCACCGGTTAAACCGACGTGCACCAATTGTCAAAGCCGATTGCAGAGCACCGGTTCAACCGGCGCTAAGGAAAGTCAATACACCGGTTAAACAACCCAAAACAGCACACACAGAAGCAACACCGGATGAACCGATGCTCAAGAGAGAGAAAGCAACGGTGCAATCCAATAACACACAGAAAACCCCAATGAGCGTGAAACCTACTCACCGGTTGAACCGACGACCTTGAGCTCGAGCGTCGGTTTAACCGGTGTTAGGAAGAAATTCAGTCAATGCCCAGAAACTCTGTTTTCCTCTCGGCTCGATCCAAAACTCAAAGTTCAAGGGACAAATCAAGTCCAAACCTTACCAAATTTTGTAGGCATGATCACAAAGGGTTTGTGAACATGTCCACACAAGGAATTGACGAATCACTCCATGGTTTAGGAGGAATCGCAGGTTTAGTGATCAAGAACGGGGTTTTCTCAAAAACGTGAAAAACTCAAGAACTAAGATCCTAACGAGCTCGTGATTTCCAGAGGATTTGCACTAGGCAAGAAGGGTTAGAATCACGTCAAAGAGCTCAAAGAACTACACCAATCTCGCACTTCATGATCTAACAAACGAAATCACAAATCGTCACAACCAAAGCATGAAGTGTATGAGATTGAAAACTTACTCAAATTCCCAGAGGGCACAAGGAGGGAAGGGCCTCCTTTCCCATGAAAATTTAGTACAAGGTCTTCACAAATCCATGGCTAAAATCCTACCTAGAAGAGAGAAGGGAGGAAGGACATGGAGGGAGGAGCGAAGAGGAGGGCGGCTGGCTCTTTTCTTCTGTTCTATCCAGCGCACATCCACCAGGGAGAGGAGGTGCTCCTTTTGTTCCAGAGCCAAGCGCCACACCTGCCAGCTGCCTCCCTTCCTTGCCTTCCAAGTCTTCTTCTAAAAGACTACAATACCCCTAAGTGCTGATAGAAAACTAGAAGGCCCTTAGGGGCAAAACAGAAAAAGATACATTGAAGACCATCTGACGGCTGCGACGACTTGGAGAACTTTGCTTCGACCCGATGCAATTCCTCTGATGTCGCCACGCGTCCTTCTGGAATCTTCACGGGGGCAGTTTTGGGAAAACTGCCGAAACCGAGTTCGGGTCCGGTTTTGGAGGAACCGCGAAACCTTCCCGCGCGATGTTTCCGGGCACACCCGCCAAGCCCGATGTCGCCACATGTCCGACCTCCCGCCGGAACCCTAGCGCCTTCGTCATCCATGACGTCATCGCCATCTCTCTCCGAATCGGCCGACATCGACGCATCCCAGCCGTTGGTTTTTCCCGAGCTACCAACAAACTCCACGCCGTCTCGCCTTGGCGCCAGGAATGGATCGCAACGCGGCCCAGCAGTGGCCCAAGCATCTGGGCTTCCCTTCTCCACCGCACGGTCATCCGGTCGGGCCTCCAACGCCACCGCAAGGTCTCCCGCCTCCGCATGGTCGTCGAGCTCTCTGCCACCGCAACGCCGCCGCATGGTGCATCGGCACGTGCCTCACTCTTGTCCAAACCATCTCGCTGCCACCACGCCATCCGTGTACCTGCACACCACAGACCAAGAACTGGCGCAATCTCCACAGAGTCGCGACTACACGCAGTTAGTCCACTCCGCGTGTTGGCAATCACTCATCACACCAAGGAGCAGGCCTCCACTGCCTCTCAGTTCGGTCAATATGTTCATGGGACCAGGATCTTTTAAGAGAATGATGTCAAAGCATGTTCAACAGATTACTCGTACCTCACCTCCAAAATACATTCTCTTCATTACCAACTACTTATATATTTTTTGTAATGGTTGCTGCAGCAAACTACCAATGTCAAAGAGCAAAGAGTAATTTAAGTAGTGTCCATCAGCAAAGATGAACACTAAACAATATCCAATAGCAAAATTATATCCAATAGAAAAATTACCCAACTCCTTTTGCTCGATCACAGCTGTAGCAGAGGTGTTGATGATTGCGTCGTGTACTTCTCATGATGGCGTGTTGGCGACGATGATGGTTGGCTGGTGGCACTTCCGCTGTTCCTCGCTGTGATCATCTTAGTGTAATGGTTCGTCCTTCGTGCTTTGATGAGTAGTGTCACAATCCTTGACCTCCCAAAGCCTTCTCACTTGCTCTTGGCATGGCAGCTGACTATCTACGTCAGTGTCGCCATCCATAACAGATAGGCCAACTGGCCAAGTAAGTATTGGGGGTCTTCAAATTTCTCTCTCTTCTATGTATAATAACAAACAGTCTAAAGCACCATGCCGCCATTTTTTTTCTTCTTCAGATTATTAGTTTTTAAGGGCTTTCTAATTATCATTTCAACGTGGCCATCTATACTGGCTCTGTATATATATATATCATCCGGAAGATAGTTAAGCTACTTGTCGCTGAGCCCAGCTCGGCTCACCTGCTCACTAAGGCACAGCCCAGTCCAGTCCAGCTCGGTCCACTTGCCCACGTATCGAACAACAGAACGATGAAACAGAGACAGGAGAAGGAATTGCAACGGTAGAGCAGAAGCCAACAGACAGTGATGGTATTTTATCATCGAGCACGAAAGCTAGTAGACTAGTCTAATATTTTCTTCTTTTACTTCTCTTCTAATAGAATCAACAATATTTTCAAACCGATTCAACATTTAAAAAAGTAATTCAACACTGAAAAAATCAATTCAATATTTTTTAGGAAAAAAAATGTTGAAACAGTACGTTGCAAATGTTAAAATCATATATTAAATTGTTGAACCAGTATATCAAAATATTGAACTGGTAGATAAAAAATAAAAATAGTATATTGGATCTTACTTCTTGGATTAATTCCAACGAATACTATGGTTCAAACTGATTTTTAATTGGATGTATGGTTGAAAAGAAAAAGTTGATTGAAGTTTGGTATCTTTTTAGCTTCCCATCCTCTTCCTCCCCTTGCATCACCACACGTGGATATCCCGTCGCCCACATCTATCTCGGATTTAAATGTAACCATAGCACGAATCTCAAATAGTGAAAGATAGAGTGCAATGTTAGGAGTTAGATGTGTAACAGTTAGTCAAATCATCACACAAGGTTCAGCTATTATTTTTGTTAGCGGAATAATTTTTTTGCTCGAACAATAACAATTTTGTTGGTCCCTACGAATATAGCGGAAGATAGATAGGATTTCCGGTCATATCAGCCCATTGCACTGGACAACAACATCAGCCCAGCCCACGTAATCCGGCACAGTACACAGCCCATCATCCGACTCGTACTTGATGGGCCTGCGCTCGCGCGTGGAATGGAACGAGCATGTCGTCCGATCAGCTAGGGTAAAGGCTAAGAGATGACTAGTTGCGCTAGCGACTTATCGCGCGACCAAAGCGATGTTGGGCTAGCCCAGCGGACCAACACAGGCCCTGCGCGGCCTGCCGGCTTGCTACGCCTGCTCGGCCTTTTACAGTACCAGGCGCTCGTTACGGGTAGAACGGATTGCAAAGGGTAAAGGCTAAGAGACGACTAGTCGCGCTAGCGACTTATCGCGCGACCAAAGCGATGTTGGGCTAGCCCAGCGGACCAACATAGGCCCTGCGCGGCCAGCCGGCTTGCTACGCCTGCTCGGCCTTTTACAGTACCAGGCGCTAGTTACGGGTAGAACGGATTGCAAAGGGTAAAGGCTAAGAGACGACTAGTCGCGCTAGCGACTTATCGCGCGACCAAAGCGATGTTGGGCTGGCCCAGCGGACCAACACAGGCCCTGCGCGTCCTGCCGGCTTGTTACGCCTGCTCGGCCTTTTACAATACCAGGCGCTTGTTACGGGTAGAACGGATTGCAAATTTCCCCACCGCCAGCGTCAGGACGGCGATGGCGATTTCAGCTGCCGACGGCAGCATTCCCGGACCACGAGAGCGGAGGCGCATGCGTAGACCCGGCGAACATCTCTCAATGTGAGTTCTCCATGCTCTCTCCCTTTTTTCTACCATTTCTGTGAGCCTCGCATATAGGGAGACGGGAGGACGAAGCACCAGTTCTATTGACCATGGGGATGGGGCGCCTCGCACAGCAGGCATACAAACGGGGCGCAAGGAGAAGTGGATGGGGAGGAGGGACTGGGGGAGGAGGCAGTACCAAGTTTCCACATGCACCATGGCAATAGAGCTCCTGCAGTTCGCATGGCGGGGTGTGGATTGTCCAAGGATGGGGGAATGAGGTGCTCACCGTGTGTGTCAGCAGGGAGAGAGGGGAGGAGTCATCGTGAGTCCTTATGTACCTGGCCATAGGCTTGGGGAGCTCACGCTACGGCGGAGGGTGAGATGCTCGACGGGGGGAGGGGGGGGCAATCATGGCTACAGCCTACAGGCTACAGACATACAAGCTTTTTCTCTGCTTAGTTGATCGTCCATCCAATTGCCATTGTTTCTAATTGAATATTGAACCACAAGCTAATAGGGGAAGCTATCTGTTTATGTACGTTTTGATCTTACTCTGAATTAGTGTTTATTTACTTTTCATATTACTTTTTTGTATCTATAAAATAGAACATAGATCATTGTTGCAGTCTAGCTAGGTGCTGAAAATCAACGTCAAGCGTTTCCGTACTGCTAGACAATAACCGGTTACATGAAATATGGTAACGGATGCAGTAGCACCCCCTCCTAAAACACACAATTGACAGAGCTTGTTAACTTTTTATGATATGATAAAGCATCTAGCAACTAATTTAGAGGTGAATTTTCTTTTTGTTTAGATAGCATGTATATTTCTAAGACATAGGTAAAATAGCATATGTATTATTAATTTATTATTTTCATTGTACCACCACAATTTGTCTCTAAAATAGTTTGCACTTAGAGGGAATATGATGGCTGGAACCCAACTTGCAGGGATAGTTGTCCATTTTCTGAATATGGAGAAATGTAGTCTTTATCTCTATAGAATATTCATGTCATGTTGGGGAGGGTGGGTGTAGCGAAAATGGCCTCTCATGCCATATTTCAATATAATGTTTTGGTGATTGATATAGACAACATAACACTTGGACTAATATGATTATTAAGATGACCATTCTCAGGCTTTTAGGTTCAAGTGATGATAAAGAGAAGATATGCATAGCAAGGCCCGAATGGCCGCCCGACAATAGGAAAATTGTACTCACCGGTGCAATGGGCTCAGTGGAGACCAAGTCAGCAGAGTGCACCGGTTGAACCGACGACGGGAAAAATGAAGGCGTCGGTGCAATGGACCCAGAGGCTGAGGCTAGGGTTTAGCACCGGTTAACCCGACGATGCTCAAATTTGAGCGTCGGTGCAATTGTCCAGAGAGTTGGTTTTTCAGAGTTCACATGACAACTACACTCACTGGTTAAACCGACGCAGCATCGGTTCATTGCCCGTACACGTAACGGCTAGTTTTTTAGGCGGGCAGTTTAGTATCACCGGTTGAACCGATGATGGCTTTTGGAGGTGCGTCGGATTAACCGGCGTTAAGTGTTTTTCTGGCAACTTTTCTCCAACGGCTATATTTGCTTGGGCTGCCTATATATACCCCCAAGGCCGGGTCATTTGAGGTTGCTCGAGAGTGCTGGAGTTGTTGAAGCATACTACACTTGAAAAACACCTCCAACCACCATAGAGCATCATTGTACATCATATAGGCTTAAGCACACTTGTGAGAGTGCTTAGTGCTTGTAATAGGGATTAGTTCTTGCGAGAGCTCCCTTGAGAGAAGCCTTGCTGCAGCAATCATCGTGTGTACTCGTCGTGTGACCCTCCGACTTGGTGTGGAGAGGCAACGACACTTTGTGCGGGGAAGGAGACCCCTCTTTGTGAGAAGCTCCGATAGTGAAGACGGTGCCGTGGGTGACGCTTCGAGAGAGACGGTGGCGGTGGCCTTGTCTTGGTGACTTGGGGTCACTTAGCCTTTGCTTGCCGGGAGCCTTGGTGGCGAACGCAAGACGGTGATCAAGCGGAGAGACTTGGCATCACACTTGTTCATGTTGGACAAGTGGCCGTGGACGTAGGGAGGGACTTGGTGTCCTAACCGAACCACGTTAAATCGTGTGTCTTGGTGTCTTCACGGGAGTTTGCATATTCTCTCTCTTACATCTTTACTTACCGTATTACGTTTCCGCATTTACTCTATCTTGCGTGTCTTTACTTTCCTAGTTAGTTTTATTAGGATTGGCTATAGGTTGCAAGTCTTTTAGGGGTAAGTAGAGAGTAGCATAGATAAACCTTAGTCATAACTAGCATGTATTAAAATCTGGATTAGCTATACATTATGTACCATTTTCTCTCTTTTTTTCTCAACTCGGGAATGATTGTGGAATGTTCACACTCAAGGTGATACATGCAAACAGGATAGAGGGCGCGCCTAGCATCCCGTTCAGAACATATTACTATTTTTTCGTGGGACCTGATAGTTGGCACCCAACCTGTAAAGAACCCATATTAATGTTTTTGAGAGAACCCGATGGTTGGTACTCAATCTGCAAGGATATTTGAATGATGATAAAAAGAATACATCTTATAATATATTCTAGGTCAATTTACTTTCTAATAGCTGTGTCAACTTTGGCAATATAAAGTGTCAAGCTATGTGTTACCGTTTTTGTATGCCATTTTCTCCTCATTTGTTTTACTTTTTTCTACCACAGCAAGGAAATTGAAACTCGAAAATGATGAATCTGCTTCTATGTTTTTTATCCATACGATCATGACATAACTTGCTTGATTTATTTTTTGCATTATGCAATTTGATGTGGCTGAAAAAATAGAAGTAAATGCTACTGTTACAGTTGCTACAATTGTGATCATCCGTTGTTGCTTGGGATTTTTTCTTAGTCCGTTTTAGAACTAGTGGATAGGTTGTCACAATATACAGACTCAAACACTGAGTTTTCATGTTTTTTCTACAAGGGATAGATTGGCGTAGGTTGAGCTCGAGTGGACGCCGGGGTTGGGGAGCATTTTTGAGCATCATCCTCTGGGATTTGATGTCCTAATCCATAGGAGGGAGGGAGGGAGAGGGAACATCCTCGCACATGGATTTGGGGGTGGGGGTAGGGTGGGTACTAGGTAGTTCTACTAGTCATGCAAGTGCGATTTTTTTTCTTCTGAATATGTGTTTGTTTGTGTGAAGTTATATTCATGCACTAGCAAAATGATGCACTAGCAAACAACATCTCCTATGAAAAATATTCATTAGCAATTTAATGGTTAACTCATTAGCAACTTATAGCAACCTGTACAGATGTAGGAGCAACTTTCAATTATTTTTTCATTCATGCATTTTTTTTCCACCACACAATGTAGGGGGTGTTCTAATTTGTGTTCTTTGACACGAGACAGTTTATGAGGTTGGAGATTATAGTGTTTTTTACCAGCTACCCATGAATAAATTATATGACTACTTATTTTTTTTCTCCACAAATCTATACTAGAATTTGCTTTATTTATAATCACACAATATTTTTAGAGGGATGTTTATTTTCTGGATCATCAATTAGCAACTTATTGAGCACATACATATCCTGCCATACTATTCTTAGAGGGGAGTTTATTTTCAGATGACCAAGTAGCAACTTATTGACCACACATCCCGTTGTTTCTGTTATATTTGGACTATCATGTAGCAAGTTACACATAACATAGCATAATAACTTAAGTATCTTCAGTTTATAAAAATCATCCCCAGCAGCCGGGGATACTCAACTATGAAGTGTATTTTTGTACTTCTTTTCAGCATGGCACAGAAAAGCGAACACGAAGGGGTTGATGAAACTTGTTCCTGAAGAGAACAACTAGGTCTTCTTCCAAATTTTGGAAGGATCATAGACCCAAGAATGATTTTAAATGGCTCATAGACCCCAGAAACCTATGTAGCAACTTTGTAAGGATCACCGGGGTGTCCGACCCTAGAGGGGGAGGGATTGAATAGGGTCGCTAATCGCTTTCTAACCTAGGGCTCAATCTATTTGCATAAGATAAATTTAACACGTCATACACATGCTAGTTATAACTAAGGTTTATCTATGCTACTCTCTACTTACCCCTAAAAGACTTGCAACCTATAGCCAATCCTAATCAAACTAACTAGGAAAGTAAAGGCACGCAAGATAGAGTAAATGCGGAAACGTACTACGGTAAGTAAAGAGGTGATGGAGAGAATATGCAAACTCCCGTGAAGACACCAAAAACACGATTTAACGTGGTTCGGTTAGGACACCAAGTCCCTCCCTACGTCCACGGCCACTTGTCCAACAAGAACAAGTGTGATGTCAAGTCTCTTCGCTTGATCACCGTCTTGCGTTCGCCATCAAGGCTTCTGGCAAGCAAAGGCCAAGTGGCGCCAAGTCACCAAGACAAGGCCACCGCCACCGTCTCTCTCAAAGCGTCACCAACGGCACCGTCTTCACTATTGGAGCTTCTCACCAAGAGGGGTCTCCTTCGCCGCACAAAGTGTCATTGCCTCTCCACACCAAGTCGGAGGGTCACACGACGAGTACACAAGATGCTTGCCGCAGCAAGACTTTCACTCAAGCTAGTTCTCTCAAGAACTAAGCCTAATCAAGCACTAAGCACTCTCACAAGTGTGCTTAAGCCTATATGATGTACAATGAAGCTCTAAGGTGGTTGGAGGTGTTCTTCAAGTGTAGCAGGTTTCAGCAACTCCAGCAACCTCAAATGACCCGGCCTTGGGGGTATATATAGGCAGCACAAGCAAATATAGCCGTTGGAGAAAAGCTGCCTGAAAAATACTTAACGCCGGTTAATCCGACGCACCTCCAAAAGCCATCGTCGGTTCAACCGGTGATACTAAACTGCCCGCCTCAAAAACTAGCCGTTACGTGTACGGGCAATCAACCGATGCTGCGTCGGTTTAACCGGTGAGTGTAGTTGTCCTGTGAACTCTGAAAAACCAACTCTATGAACAACTGCACCGACGTTCACCAAGACCCCATCGTCGGTTCATCCGGTGTATAGACCTTGCCTCAGCTTCTGGATCCATTGCACCGACGTATTCAACTTCCCTAACGTCGGTTCAACTGGTGAAACCAAAGTTCCTGGTGTGCTCCAAGTCAATGCACCGACGTATGTAATTTTCTCAGCGTCGGTTCAACCGGTGATACTAAAGTATCTCTGTCTTGATTTCAGCGGCGGCTCCCCCTCGACCCCCGTCCGCTAATCGGTTAGCGGAACCACCGTAGGGGCGGCCCTTCGGGCCTAGCTATGCCTATCTTCTCTTTGTCATCACTTGAACCTAAAAGCCTGAGAATGGTCATCTTAACAATCATATTAGTCCAAGTGTTGTGTTGTCTATATCAATCACCAAAACATTATATTGAAATATGGCATGAGAGGCCATTTTCGCTACAAACTTATATAGAACCTACATAGCAACTTATAGTTTGTACCTAGCAAACAATGTGCACCAAACTACTCACTCCATTAACTTTTGATAGCTATATTTCACTTTGACACAATAACAAAGGAAAATAACCTTACTTATCATATAATAAATGCAACACAGACTTTTTTTTGGTCCTCCAATCTTTAACTGGAAACTCCTCGTTACTAGTGCTATTTATTGCCACACCCCATGCCAATAGCAAATATAGCTATCATTTATGAACTTTTGAGTTTTTGAAATATAGCTATCAAAAGTGAATGGAGGGAGTATGTGGCAACTTATGATCTTTTTCTTAACCTAGTTAATGCTAAACTTACCTTTTTTCACATTTTCCCTTTTTCAGCATGGTAGAGAAGTACAATATCGAACTTGATGAATCATCTCCCTCTCCAAGAAGAACTGGTGCTTATTTTAGAATTTTTAAAGTCAGGAGAGTGAGCTCATGTAGCCTAGAACTTATACATAAGAATTCATGAAGGTCCAGAAAGGGCAATGGCATAAGGATGAAATTGTAATAAATAGATAGTGCTGTTGTAGACAAGTTGCCAACAATCACTTTATAAGATGCTACATAATTTACTAGGTAACTTGATTTCGCATATATTGTAAAACTTTTTATTCAATACAAATTACTGCATAGATTCTCCATAAGTTGTGATAGTTAATTCACATAAGTTGCTACTCGGATCCCTATAAAATTTGGTATATTATGGCAATATTTAGGTTGCTCAACAATCTACATGACTAGATACAAAAGTTCTATACAAATTATACCAGTTACCACATAGGATATAAATCTACATAACTTGATACAAAAGTTCTATATAACACAAGTTGCTATGCATATTAATATCATCAAAATAAAATATAATTTGCTAAATGATCTATATAAGTTACTACTGTACATATAATATAAGTTGCTAGTTTTATAATGATAGTTTTATAAAAACGGCTTCAAAACATATCCAATATGGATCTTATTTTGTAAATCTCTTTAAAAGAAGCACAATGGTGCGATCGGAGTTGAAATCGAGTGCTTGATGAGTGACTAATGACCACTAAAAGAAAATGCAACTAATTTGTATTGCTGACATTATTAATTGGTGATGTCATTGGAAAGGGGCATCTCTGTATATTAGTACTCGCTTCTGTCCACTGAGTGGTGCATGCGCCGTGTCGCTGTAGAAAAACAAGAAATCTTGCTGTCGGAGAAAAACATGTGTCGCGCGCTGGCCTATCGCGCGACCTGTCGCGGGTTAACCGGTCCATCAGCTAGCTAGAGCCGCCAAAGGATCGCAGCCATAAACCAAGTTTCCCTGATTACTCCTATTTAGGAAGCACTCCTAATAATTCACTAATAATAGTAGTATTTATTTTTTAAATATATTAATAGTATTTATTTTAGGCCACGCCTTCCAGCCATCTGCATCCTAGCTGGCGCCGGACGTTGATCGTTTATTGGTTATACTTGTACGCCCTCTCTCTCTTCTCTCTTCTCTCTTCTCTTCTCTCTCAACGATGACACACACTCGTTGGTGAAACAGAAAAAAAAATAACTTTGCCAGTATTTATAAAAGAAAAACTCAACTATTGTTGATCGTTCATTGGTTGTGCCGTCATGATCTGTCTTAATTAACCGCCGGCCAGTAGCAATCATGCATTGATTCTCGTTTGACCAAGTCCCAGTGATATGATATATAGCACACTTTTTATATATGACCTGCTGGAGCTATATATGTAATCGATCCATAAATCCAGTGTAAATGGTTCAACGTCTAGTTGCATCCACAACAACGCCGGCCGGCTAGCTAGTGATCGAGTAGACACTCGGCGTCCAATCCAGAACTCTCCCTCTTTAATTATATTACTAACTTGTACCCGCTCTTGTTCGTTTCGTACCCAGTGTTATGTTCTTGTTGGTGTTTTCTGGTGCTTCGCTGGTTTCCCCATGAGTAAAAACCTCTCTTTCCTCTCTTGGAACGTTCGTGGCCTTGGTCAAACCTGCCGATGTGATGATGTTCTTTCTGAACTGATCTCATCTCGCCCAACTTTTGTTGCTCTCCAGGAAACAAAACTCCCGTCTCTAACTCCGCGGAAGCGCCGATCATTTCTCCCTGCTCGGCTCTCTCTTTGTGCAGTAAAAAACTCCTCCGGCGCTTCCGGTGGCATTCTTACGGCTTGGGATGACACTGCTTGCCGCCTTGAAACGGCCACTGAACGTGCCTACACTCTTACCGCTAGCGTCTCTCTGAGAGCTGATAACATGCATCTCACCTTAACAAATGTTTACGCTCCCACCTTACGAGATGATAAGCAAGCTTTCCTCTCTGAACTTGCTGAGATTGCCAATACAGTCCATGGTGCATGGATGGTCCTGGGTGACTTTAACTTGACTCGGTGTCCGTCAGACAAAAACAACGACAACTTTAGCGCTCTGGAAGCTGATCAGTTCAACGATCTAATCAACTCCCTCGCCTTAATTGAGATCCCGCTAGTGGACCGAGCCTACACCTGGAGTAACCGGAGAGAGTGCCCAACCCTTGTACGTCTTGACAGATGTTTCATAAACCTGGGATGGGATGAAGCATTTCCAAACACTACCCTCTCGTCCCTCACTCGCTTTGCCTCTGATCATGTCCCCCTCCTTGCTACAGCTTCCTCCCAAATTCCTCGGAGCGTCTGCTTCCGCTTCGAGAATGCATGGCTTTTGAACCCGCAGTTCCCCCCGATTGTGCAGACTGCGCTCAGCCGGCCTGTTGCGGGGCACACTGCCAAATGCCTTGTCCAGCGCTTGAAAAACTGCCGGAGTGCTTGCCGTTCTTGGTCTCGCCGTCAATTCCACACTGACCAAAAGATACAGGACACCAAAATTCTGATTAACGCTTTTGACCTCCTGGAAGAAGCGCGACCGCTGCATGCAATGGAAGCGAAACTTCGCCGCCTTGCCATTCAAGGACTACAGGTCCTCCACGCTGCTAAACTGGAATTTTGGCGTCAGCGCTTCAACCTTCGCATCGCAATGGAGTGGGATGAAAACTCGCGTTTCTTCCATGCTGCTGCATCTGGCCGGCGCCGCAAAAATACCATTGCTTGCCTTGACGCCGATGGTGTGTCTGCCACGACTCATGGTGCCAAAAGCGCTATCCTATATAACTTCTACTGGGATTTGTTGGGACGTGCACGCGAAACTGAATGGAGATTCAGCCTTGCAGACTTGTACCCACACCTGGACCTCTCCTCTGTGGCCCTCTCTGAGCCGTTTTCTGCTTCCGAAATCAACTTAGCTCTCTTTTCTATGGACACGCGCGCCAGTCCGGGTCCGGACGGCTTTGGCCCATCCTTCTACAGGAGCTTCTGGCCTGTGTTGAACAGCCATGTGCAGAGTCTTTTCTCAGATTTTTATTCTGGCTCTCTTGACCTTGATGGCTTGAACAGAGCGCTTCTGGTTCTTATTCCAAAGAAAGAGGGTGTCCGATCTCCTGATGGCTTCCGACCTATTTCTCTTCAGAATTGCCCTATGAAACTCCTTGCCAAGGTTCTTGTCAACCGCCTCAAGCCGTCCATCCCTCTTCTTGTGGACGCTGACCAGACCGGTTTCGTTCATGGCCGGAGCATTGCTGAAAACTTTGTCTACGCTGCCGACGTCTTGAGCTGCTGCTACAAGCGTAAGGCACCAACAGCTGTGCTCAAACTTGATTTCAAGAAAGCATTTGACTCGGTTGAATGGTCTAGTCTTGACGCCATCCTTCAGGCTCGGGGCTTTGACGACCGGTGGAGAAGTTGGATCTCTAGCATCCTCACTAGCGGCAAAACTGCGATCATGCTGAACGGTGTGCCTGGGCGTTGGATCACATGCCGTCGTGGGCTACGTCAGGGCGACCCACTCTCCCCTTTTCTGTTCATCATTGTCGCTGATGTTCTCCAACGTTTAATTCAACACACCTCTCGCAATGGCGATCTGTGTCACCCTTTGGATGCCTCTCTGCCTTGTCCGGTGCTACAATACGCTGATGATACTTTGATCCTGACCAGAGGTGATGTCACATCTATGCGCACCCTAAAGAACATCCTTGATGACTTCTCGCTGGCTACGGGCTTGACTATCAATTTCCATAAGTCGACCTTTGTGCCCATGAATGTTAGTGACCAAACTGCTGCTTCTATGGCCGAGGTCCTTGGATGCGCACTATCCACTTTCCCACAAACTTACCTTGGTCTTCCCCTGTCTCCTCAAAAGCTTAAGCCTGCTGATTTCCAGCCTCTTGTCTACTCCTTTGACAGATATTTGGCAGGGTGGAAAGCGCGGCTTCTAAGTAATGGGGGACGACTCATCCTCGTAAATGCCGTGCTTGGGAGCCTCCCTGTTTATTACATGTCTTCCACACAGCTTCCGAAAAGTGTCCGTGACCTGCTCGATGCTAAACGGCGTGCTTTCCTTTGGACCGGCGAGGAGAAATGCCATGGCTCCAATTGTCTCATTGCTTGGGAGCGTGTTTGCCTGCCGCGGGAGTCTGGTGGCCTGGGTGTTAAGAATCTGGAGGATCTGAATCACTGTCTCCTCATGAAGTTTGTTCATAAGCTCCACGAGCCTGCCCAGCTTCCCTGGAAAAATTGGTTCTTGTCACACGCGGGGTCAGTTTTCTCTAACTCCTCTGGATCTTATCTTGCTTCCCTTGTGAATGATGAACTCCAACGATATCGCTCGGTGACTTCTGTCATGATCGGTGACGGCAAACACACGTCCTTTTGGCATGACCGTTGGCTTACTGAATCTTCCTTGGCGGACACCTTTCCGGCACTCTTCTCCCACTGTGTGCATGACAAGGGCACTGTTAGTGCGATTTTGGCCTCTGGCGTTCAACCCCTCCTTCGGCCGCGGCTGACTCGCGCGGCGCATAATGAGCTTCAAATGTTGAATGATTACCTGGCTCCCATCTCCCTCCAGGATACACCGGACTCCCGGTTGCTTGAAACAACTAAAAAGGAATTTACAACCAGCGGTGCTTATCGTGTCCTCCATGGCTTGGCTCCTTTGACCGATGCGTCCCAGATTTGGTCCACTAAAGTGCCTACCAAGATTAAGTTCTTTGCCTGGCTCCTCTACCATGGCAGACTTAACACCCGTGCACATCTTTTTCACCGCAACATCAAGCCTTTGCAAGAGTCCTGGTGTGAGCGCTGTCATGGAGTGCTGGAAACGGATGAACACCTTTTCAAGGGATGCCACGTCCCTCATGAAATCTGGGCCTGTTTACATTTTTCTATTCAAAATGATAGTTTCAGACGGCCTTGGCAAATTGACTTGCCAAATACCTTGCCTGAAACTGTCTCTGTCGATATGTTGCTCATACTTCTTTGGCACATCTGGAAGGCTAGGAATGAATTGGTTTTTGATCGCCATGATCTCTCTCCTACTGAAATCATACGCAAGACTCTCAGAGACATTGATGCCTGGAGCTGTCGCTACAAAAGGCTCCGGCCTGATGTGTTTGTATGGCGTGAATGGTTGCAACTTTGTATCTCTTAACTCTCCTCCCCCCTGCTTGCTCCCAAACCCTCGTGTAACTTTCTCTCCCTTGGTATGCCAAGGATCCTACTTGTATTAGCCCAAAACAAGTTTCAATGAATAGTAGGTGGGGATCCCCCCGATACCGTTCAAAAAAAAATATTACTAACTACTAGTACTAGTAACTAACAACAAGAAGCAAGTGGTCGGCACACCTGGCTGAAAATAAGTAAAATTTCCTTTTAAAAAATTAAACATGGTCGTCGTCATCACGCAAGGCCGGCGGAGCCAGTGGCCAAGAACATCGTGTCCAGCTGAATGCGGCCAGGCGCCGGCGGTGTACGCGATGCAGCATCAATGCTGCTCATCTTTGCTCTAGTCTGACCGAGTACACTAGCTAGCTACCAGCTTAGCTAGTTAGTTGCCACTGATCCTGCAGTATATAATTAAATAGGACGGAACAGATCGATCGATCGATCAGGAGTTCAAGCTAAGAAGAAGATAAGCATGGGCAGGGCGGCGCTGGCGGCAGCGACCGACGACCTGAAGACGTCGTGGCCGGAGCTAGTGGGGTTCGAGATGCTGAACGCGGCGGACAGGATCAACATCGACAGGCCCGACGTGTCCGTCGCCTTCTACATGATCCCCACCCCGCTGCCCACCGACTACGACCCCAACCGCGTCGTCCTCGTCGGCGACGAGCGCAGCGTCGTCGTCAGGACTCCGGTCATCGGCTAGCCGCGATGACGACATATGATTATCAATCACCTTGCTATATACTTTTACCTTTGCTTTCTTCTTAGTTCTTATTATTGTGCCCCGATCTGTTTGCATCGATCATGTTTGTTTCCCCCAAGAACAAGTACTTATTGTTGCCAGTTTTTGTATTTTATACAACCATCCGAACTACTACTTTTATTATGGAAGAAGAAGTGAAGAATAATAATATGTAATGTTAGTCATTAGTCCACGTAAATTATTCCTGGAATAATATGTGTAAGAATTAATTTCACTTGATATGAGTGAGGACCGGCTGATCAAGCGCATCCACTGGGTTGGGCCGAACGATAACGAAAAGGATACATGAGACGACACATGCCTTGGGCATCTCCAATGCATGGGGCCGGCATTGACTAGAACCCATGCACGGATCAGATCAATTTTGCTCGGTTAATGCCTCAGATAAATGATGAGATTGGAAGATTTTTAAGAGACGGGCATAAATTCAACCGTCTCAGTTAATGCCTTCGATTAACTGAGGCGGTCATATTTTTTAACTAAGGCGGTTGCCTAAAACCGCCTCACAAAATCGATTAATTGAGGGGGACGCATTAAAATAACTGCCTCAGTTAAACAGGATCTGCTGAATAATAACCGCCTCAATTAAACTTTTTCCTTAATCTAAAAAAGCTATGTGCAAATAGATAGCACATAGACCAATATAATATATACACTTGTGCTCTGCTCAAGTCAATAGTACATTCAGTTCAGGAAAACTACAATTGTGAATTACTAGATCCATTGATACTCTAAATGTAAAGCCTATTTCCGGAATAACTCCAGAGTGAGTTGGCGTTGTAAGTGATCAAAATATCTTGTTGTAGAGTTAACATTTCTCTCATCTGCCTCAGTAGAAGTCGAGGCACTCATCGAAACATACCACAATGAAGAAATCAAGAAAGTGAACAATTTCAAGGTATATATATACTACTTAGGGCGAGAAAAATCCATCACTTGAGAAGGCAATAGTACATGGTTTGGAACTCGTGAAGAAAGGTGTATGTTGGAAGATCGGCTCAGGAGAAAATGTACGCATTTGGAGAGACCCATGGCTCCCAAGGCGGTCGCGACGGCCGGGTGGGAGCAGAAGGGCGTGTCGCCTCAAATGGGTGTCTCAGCTGATTGACCTGGAGAGAATGATATGGAGGAAAGATCTTATTCACAAGTATTTCTGGCCGTATGATGCAGAACAGATACTTGCAATAAAGCTCCCGCTGTCTAGGACAGAAGACTTCATTGCGTGGCAACATGAAAAGTCAGGAGTTTATTCAGTAAAGAGTGCGTACAAGCTGGCCAAAGATATCCAAGGTGAGGAAGCTGGAACACGTCAGATGTCTTCTGGGCACCAACATGGTAGCCCAGCATGGAAGGCGTTTTGGAAAATTCCCCTACCTCACAAAGTACTCATTTTTGGATGGAAAGTAGCAAATAAGGGCTTGGCTACCCAGGACAATAAGAAGAGAAGAGGCATTGAGATATCTAGCATCTGCAAAATTTGTGGCATGGAAGAGGAGTCAAGCATGCATGCCCTGGTCAGATGTTACCACGCCCGGTCATTAAGGGAAGCAATGAGGGAGGAGTGGCCGCTGCCAACTGAATCCTTCTTCTTATCATTAACGCCGGAAAGTTTAATTGTCAGCACTGTAAGTCAGGATGTAGATATGGGTGCAAGAGTGCTACTACTGCTATGGAGGACTTGGCAAGTGCGGAATAACATCACGCATGAGACGGAGAAGCTATCCTTTGCCAAATCTGTGGGCTTCCTAACCAAGTATTGGACGGAACTGTGCTCACTGCGGCAGAGCCACCGGCCCTTTGATTCGAAAGGGAAATCGCTGGTGTGCAACTCCTTGGCTGCAGGCCGCCGCGAAGTGAAGGTGCAAGGGGAACTCAAGTGGGAGCGACCAGCTGAGGGGTGGTGCAAAGTGAACGTTGATGGGGCTTTTGATCCAACAACAGGCAAAGGAGGAATTGGCGTCATTATCCGCGATCGAGCTGGGATTGTACTCCTGTCTGCATGGAAGTATCTGCAACTTGCGGCCGAGTGGTATCGCGGCAGGGTGATCCTGGAGTCCGACTGCAGCTATGTTGTGGGCCTGCTTCGCGAAGGAAATTTCCGCAGGTCGCGTCTGAAGTTTGCACTAGAAGAGACGGTGGCGACGGGGAGACTGCTCCCAGAGTGGACTTGCGTCCATACAAGAAGAGAGCGTAATCGTGCGGCACATGAGCTCGCACAGTTGGCGAAGAGAACAGCACACTCCGCGGTGTGGAGGTTTAACGCGCCAGTTTGTGTAGCGCAAATTATTGCTCTGTAACTTTGTTTCTGAGTAATAAAAAGCGCTCTTTTCCCTAAAAAAAATCAAAAAAATAAATCATGTTAGAATAACAAAAAAAACAAAAAATGCACGTATTGGAGTTGGAGGTAGCCTCTGTCTCTCTGCCCCCACGAGTACTATGGAATCTCTTCTATACTTGGTCGCAAATCAATAAGTGACCAGGTGGAGGTTGGAGATGCCCAGGAATGTGAAAAGAGGTCTGCGATCTAGCTATAAAAATTATCTCTGCGACTTTGCCCAGCTACCCATCGACCATATATGACCATATATTTACGCTAGTTTTTTCCTATTGCTATATTTATGCTACTTATCTTCAAATATAGCACATAGTAGATAGTCCAGGATTCCCTGGTGCTGATCAAGTCAATGGTGCATTCAGTTGAATAAAACAAAAAAGAGCTTCAGTTGTGATAGGTTAGATGCTCTGAAAATGTGAAGCCTATTTTCCATAATTAGCTTCCAAGTGAGTTGTGGAAACTTCCTATACATGTACCCTTTTATATGGTAAAATTAATTGCATGTGATAAAAAATATCTTGTTGGAGCTCTAATATTTTTGAACAGCATTAATCTCAGTATAGCAGTAGTAAAGAACCCTTATTAGCATTTCAGAAAATATTACTGTAAATAATAAAAATAATAATGAAACAATAAATATTCAAAGCAAATTCACAAGCCAAAACCGGTTAGAGAAAAGCTGGACGTTTGAATCTGAAACCATTCAAATGCAAGACCATGTTAGAATAACAAAGAAAAAAAATGCACGTACCAGTTGGGGTGGTAATGGGCCATGGCCCTAGTGGCCTCTTTACAGCCCAACAAAATCCTTAAATTTTTTAGTTCAAAATTATATAAGATTAAAGTCCGGCCCTTAGATTTTCTAGTTCAAAATGTTGGGCCCTTTACCACCCCTACGTACCAGAGCAAGCCTCCCAACTTGCAACTCCCAAACCAACCAGGTCGCCTATAAATACTTCGCATCCCCGTCATCTCTTGCCATCACAAGAAGCAGAGAACTGGGGTTCCAGGAAGTGTAGCTAGCTCCCATTACCACTCAAGAACTCAGTCTTCAACTGCCATGGCTGCCAGGTGGGCCCTGGTCGCCGGCCTCCTGCTCGTGCTTCCACTTCTCCCGTCGGCCTCCTCCTCCTCCATGGTGTTCAAGCTCGACGGCAATGTCTACCCTGCAGGGTAAACACGCAGCCTTCTAATGGTTGTTGCGTTACACCGTCTTGTTTATGACGATTATTCCTCCGGCTTATTGCCATCTTTGCAACCTTGTTCGTGAGAATTCGAAATGGCACGATGTGATCCTTGTTGCTGAGTTTTTCTGTGCCTCTGCAGCCACTTCTACGTCACCATGAACATCGCGGACCCACCGAAGCCGTACTTCTTGAGTGTGGACACTGGCAGCGACCTCACCTGGCTGGAGTGTGCCGCATCGAATGGTGCCTGTGAAAGGTGCAACAAGGTACGCTCAGTGCTGCAGGCTTTCTTTTCACTTATCATTTCTGATTAGAAATGTCTTTCGGGAAAAAAAAAACCTGTTTAGAAACAGTGTAGTTGCTACGGCAAAAAAGTATCTTTTCTTTTTAAAAAAATCAGAATCTAGTAGTCCGGAGCACTTGTGGTGCTGTCTTTCCCAGTTCAAGATTGGCGAATAACTTTTGCAAAGTCAGCAATTTTTCCAATGGAACTGCAGTGCTTGATGGTGTTTCTCTGTCTTGGTGATGTTGTCACAGGTGCCACATCCACATTACCAACCAGGACCGCCTAGTTACAAGGTCGTCCCATGTACGGACTCCCTATGCGACGCACTGCACCAAGACCTGGGAACAACCAAGCACTGCGCAGAAGCCTTTCAATGCGACTACACACTCACGTATGCAGATGGATCCTCCATTGGTGTGCTCATGACTGACAAGTTCTCTTTACCCATGGCCAAGGCCCCCAATGACCATCCTGACCTCGCAATCGGGTACGCCCACGCAATGCAACACTTCATGATCACTGCACAATGACTCTTTTTTTTTTAAGGCTAGCTACTTTTGTTTGCGGCTTTGCGCAGATGTGGTTATGACTAGGGGAAGAATGCAGGGAAGGTAATGACTGTCGATGGCATCCTTGGTCTTGGACCGAGCTCGGTATCGCTGGTCTCGCAGCTCAAGAACCAAAAGATCATCACAAAGAATGTCATTGGCCATTGCCTCCGTACAAAAGGAGGAGGCTACCTCTTTTTAGGGGAAGAGAACGTGCCCGCTTCAGGTGTAACCTGGGTCCCCATGGCACCAAGAACACCTGGGTATGCACTCTAGCTATTGCCCAATGTGTGTTTACATGTTTGTGGCATGCCAAATTGATGGAGTTTTTCAGTGTTGTCAGACATCAATTTCAGTGTTTGATTCCTGAATTTTCTGCAGTTATCAAACATTGTATTCCCTTCACATTTTAGTTGCCAATTCTGTAAAAACCTGTAAAAGGGAAAGAAGCCTATGACTGAGCTTTCTTTTGTTTTTATTTAGTTTCACACGATTGCATAACAATGTATTTTCAGGAAACCTTATCCCTACTCAGCTGGCCATGCAACCCTGCAACTGGATACGACTTCAATAGGTGCAGAGCCGATGGAGATGGTCCTTGACAGTGGCAGCGCCTACACCTACTTGCCTGAACTTCTTCATTCTCAACTCGTTACTGCGGTAGGCTCCAACTCACAATGCGTTCTAATGCCTGTGTATTATGAACAACAATTGGCCATAAAATTCATGACCCGTTGCCGTGGATGATCTTGCAGCTGAAGGCCTCTCTCAGCAAGTCATCAGTTGAAGAGGTGCATGACCCAGCACTGCCTCTATGCTGGAAAGGGAATGGCCCATTCAAATCTGTGGACGACCTCAACAAGGAATTCAAGTCAAGAATGTCTCTGAACTTTGGCAATGGCGTCACCATGACCATCCCTCCTGAAAACTACCTCATTACCACTGTAAAACCCTGAATTTGTTGACTTGAACGACAGAGCATCGAAGCAAAGGAGAGCACCTGAACAAATGCCATAATTTTTCATGTTTTTGGCAGGAACAAGGGAGCGCGTGCTTGGGCATCCTGGGGACGGCAGACATAGACATGTACTTAATTGGAGGTGAAAAATTCAGAAACCTATCTCAATTCATTTCTGCAATCAGGAAGGACACCCTGAGCCTCTGTAAAACAATTTGCATGCATGGATCTTCTGTTTTGCAGCAATCACAATGCAGGATCAGTTGGTGATGTACGACAACGAGACAGGGAGGCTTGGATGGGCACCTTCGCTGTGTGACACGATGCCCCAAGCCTAAGAACATGACCGCTTCACGCATCTGACCAAAGTGTTTGCAGGAACACACTGAGGCTGAGAAGGGTGAAAGTATGTAATAGTATTAACAAAAATAAAAGAATGTAATAAAGGCACATGGGACGTGAGGAATCTGTATGTTTCCTTCTGATCATTATAAAAAGAACTTGATATTTTCCATACGCTTTTCGCCCATGCGCCTCTAAAGTTTCTCTGATGAGACAATGGTAATATGCTTCTTTCCATCATATATTCTCAATATAAAACTTATGATAGGTTTTACCTGCCTACCTGGTATATCCTTTCTGGGGCCTGAACTTATAGTGGAGCTAAAATACCAATTCTAGAACATCTGTGTCTTGAGTCTGCAGCTGATTGGGGCTGGAAAATTGGAGTATTCGCTCAAATGGAAGTTAGGTGTTATAGTTGAACTTACAGAAAGTAAGTGGTGCAATAACACTGAGTTATCCATGCCTACTTATTGGACAGCTTTGAAATTATAACCGGAAGCATTTTACTAGGTCGTGGTCACTGAGTTTCCTGATAAACTGTAGAATTTAGTTTCAAGATGTAGAAGTGTACTGCTCCGACATTATTGATTATATTGGGCTGAAGTTCAAATGACAGCATGAATTGTTTATAGTTAGTTATGGCTGAAACATTATACGACTACAGCAGAGAAAATTCAAGAAGCTTCAGAAATTGGGACAAACTAGAGTGGTTTCTCTAACCTCAGTTTAATATTGACAACAGAGGACAGATGAAATCTGAAAAAAAAAGAATCCTAAGATTATTACTATGAGAGTGACAATTTCTTTCTAATTTGTCTTTCGTGAAATGTACAAAAACTAAACATTTATCATCTTAATTTTCCATGGACACGGCTATTGAAAGAAAAATATTGTACCAAAAGCAGAGTTCATGCTGTTAGCTTTATGTACAACAATCCTGCGGTTTGTGATAAAAATTGACGGTTGACTTTATCTAGCATATTCCATCATTTATGATCAAATTTCAAAAATATATTGTTAAAAATGAGCGAAAAGAAGGAAATATTTGCACTTATAAAGTTATGATGTGAATTATTCAAGATGAATTTGCTAAAAGAGATCACTTTAGTGGAAATTTAGGTGTTTTACCGAAATTGAACTATCCTACTCACATGCACACTTTCATGTATGTTTTCGTATGTATCAGTCAGAGTTCTGCAGGCAGTAAGGTATAATAGCTGGCAGTCATATATAGTGTATTTTTGCATCATATAGAGCTAAGAAGAACAAAACATGGGGGGCATTCATTACTACATATGGTCCACAAGTATGCTTCCTCAACCTTGAATTTATCCTTCAACTAGGGGATATCTTTCAATATTGGGCACCACTATTTCTCCCAACTAATAAGCATCGTTTTTGTGGGAATGAATTTTTTCATTTATGATTTGAAACATTTTATTTTAAGTTTGCCTTCTTATACAACAATAACCGTTTCATTGCAATAATCTTTGTTATGAATATAACATATTGGAACATATAATACCCGTTTCACTAGCATAGCAAAAAAATTTAAAAAATAATTAAAGGATGTAGCAACATATTGGAATATGAGTATTTTTGAAGAAAAAACCCATCTTGCCTATCCTCTGAGAAAAAGGAAAAGATTGGACCCATTTCATATAAGGGACCAAGCTCCCCCTATCGACGACAAAGAAAAAAAACTTATTTTTCTGCCGAACAAATGATAAGATCACTTAAGGACTATCGATTGGCTAGATTGTGAACCACCATGTAGTATCTCTTCACCTGACACTCTGACAGGAAGTTGCGAGTGTATTTGCTCCATGGACCTATTCTAAACATAAGAGAAAAATAAATCGATGAGAGAAGCATGGTGAGCCCACACAGTTTCTGTTTGAGCTGGAAAAAAAAACTCGCTTGCACAACCATGCATAAATGATAAGCCAGATCAGTAATGCAGCTGAGGCCCTAAAAATCTGAAAAATAAAAAAGCACACAGTAATAGATCATAAGAAAAATATTTTTGATTTATACACATTATAACTGCCCATTGACCATATGTTGTGCTTACTACCTCAACACAGATAGCACATAGCAGATTGAGTAGTATCCCCTAGTGGCCACGCCAACTGGTTCATCTGCACTGCCTTAAAAGTTAAAACCTGAAAGGGTGCATGTGCATTCAGTTGAGCATTACTACAATTTTTGTAAGGTAACTAATGCATGTGCCTGAGAGTGGGTTGTTGAAACTTCCTGTGTGCACTTTTTTAGAAGATAAAACTTCTGTGTGATCAAAATGTCTTCCTGGACCTTTAAAATTTTCTCGTCGACCATTCCACCTTGATCCTTTTAGCTGGAAATGAACCACTAGTCACAAGTATGTTCTCCATTCTTGAACATTTTTCATACCAAATGATGAAGTGTATCTGCACGGAACAGTTCATATAGCCGGCGCGAACCATATTTTCGCATCATTTATAGCTAATTAGAACAAACGGCATTAAAGGGGACATTTACTTATTAAGGATGGCTGAATTGGCATGAGTTGCTAGTATGCTTTCGAATGTGTAGTAATATACTGGAAATGTATATATCTTCCTAACCTTATCCTCTGTAGAGTGGATGTTTTGCAAGGGATGTGAAATATAATATAAATATTTCCTCCAGATGAATGTCAATGTCACGGGACTGACTAAGTTACAATTTATTCCAACTATAACTTCAAAAAAAATATTGAGTTAAAGTTTATTTTAGACTGTATTTATATTTTCCATTTACCGGATGTTTTGTCTGCGTATATGTTTCATGAATTAATTATCAGTTGGACTTTATACCTTGTCATTGTGCAATACTTGTGTGACTGTTTTAGTCCACTCTGAGTATATAATATTCAATAGCATATCAAATAAAAAAAATATGGGCAACATATACTGATTGAAATCATTTTTTTAGTTGAAGAAATGGATCTATTATATATTTGGAATACGAGAGCCAACCACTACTTATTGACAGAGACAAAACTCCAATTTTTATTTTCCCGATCTACAGGAAAAAACAGTCAAATATAGTCGTTTAAGATTAAACATTGACTAGGATGCGGGCCATCAGGTAGTATGTTTCATGAGGCAGGGATTGTGAGTTTGTTTGCTCTACCCATTCTAAGCATAGGGGAAAAATAGTCCGGTGACACAGATGAGCCACACGATTCGTTCTTTTACATGCAGCTATAAGAGGCCCTTGACTAAGGTGCTAACTTTTCTACTGCATAAGAAATATTTGTTATTTACACACATTATCACTGTCCATTTATATATATGATATATACTGTGCTTATTATCTGAACAGAGATAGCACATGGATCAGTAATAATGTATATATCATATATACTGTGCTTATTATCTGTCCATTTTAGAAGGTTACTATAGTGCATGTGTGCGTGTGCATGTGTTTCTGAGTTGGTTACTGTCAAACTTCCAATGTGTACATTTTTTGGAATAACTTATTTTGTGTGATAAAAAAATCGAAGTATATTACAGGAGCTATCATACTTTCATAACCAACTTGATCCCTTCAACTGTAAAGGAATGCTCAAATTTCTATATGGAAATTAATGCTTCTCTACACGACGCGTCTCAAAAACACATTACTATCCAAAAAACAGGAAAGGTTTTGAAATCCAATACACTGATATTTAGGCAAGCAAAACCAGTAACTCAGAACCAAAAGACACATAATTTAACTTGTTACAGCCCTAGGTTAATTAAAATGATAATGGAAGAAGTCTACATAACTCCCTCAACTATTGGATCTAGACTACTCATTGTTTTTTTTCAATAGATCCAATAGTTGAGGGAGTTAAGTAGTCTAGGTCCAATAGTTGAGGGGGTTATGTAGACTTCTGCAAAACCCCTCATTATTTTTTTTCTTACTCTGCAAACATTGTCCATATATATGTCTCTTTCAAAAAAACATCATGAGTGACGGGAGCTGTAAATCGTATTTGGTCGAACAGAGAGTGGTGGACAAAAACAGGATCAATTCAGTTTCTTTGAGTTTGATGTTGGAGTTGAACCTGAAGTGTCTGCCTTTCCCAGTTTTGGATTGCAAATTGGTGTAGTGACAATGAATTGTCATTCTTTTTCAAATGTGCGAAAGAAGCTCTGACTATTATTGGAATAAAGAGATTAGTATAACAACTGGGGTCAAATGTAGTTCTTGATAGAGCGGATGAAATACAAGATGCTACATGAAAACTTGCATAAACTAGAGCAGTCCACATATTGTTAACAGAGGAAGGGGACTCAAGCGATTGAAAATTACTGTGTTGTTCTATCTCATGAAGTACACAAAAAGATGCTCTGTAGCTCTTAGTTTCCCACAAAGTTATTGGAATCAAACTTGTGTGAGATGAGAAGTTCATTCTGTTGTAACTTTTTATAATAATCCTCTGATTTACTAAAATTAAGACCCCCTTCATTAATTTTCCAGTTTATTTAAATGGGCGTGGTAACAAAAATTATGTTTCAATTTCCACATGTAGATACCCCAGGTTATATGATACTCATATGGACAGGTAATTTCCAAAAACATGTCAGTCGATGGTGACTGAAAGCTTCCTTGAGACTCAATTACTGTTTCCTCAGTTTCCACAAGGAGTTCTCTCTCCATATGTTGCAATAAAATAATGCTTTGTATCCCTTATAAATGAGAAGACAATACCTTTCTGAAATTGGGGGGAAGAAATATAGGTTTCTATTTAGAAGATGAATTATTCAAGTGAGCTTGCTAAATACATTTTGGGGGCATCGTAGTAGAAACTCAGTTATATTTCCGAATTCGAACAATAGAAGGGAACGTTTCATTGCTACTGATAGCCCACTTTGCATGATTATGAAGAGTTATATATAACATGGTAATGTACTTGAAATCATCCTATTGACCATGAGCATCAAATTGAAATATGGATTATTGTAAAACGCTTTTTTCTCCCACATGACCATCAAGATTGTGGGAATGAGCAATTTTTTTTGGAGATTTTGAGGCATTAATATGATAGTACGTACTCTAACTTCAGAGTACTAATCAGAAGTAGGATGATTAGGTGATCCCGCCCCCATGAAAATATGAATTATCTTAGTTTTCTTTGGAAGAAATACCTTGTTGCAAGACAGTGACCTAGTGGATTGAGAGATGACTTGAAGGATGAGAAAATGGGAAGTGTAGTTGAGCATAAGAAAATTATGATTAGTGGAGTTTACACATGTTTGTGCCAATTATCTGAAAATTATAGCTCTAGTCAATCAGTGCACTCAGTTTTGGGCAAAATGGCAATTACGGAAGGGAAATGCTCTGAATGTAGTGCCTATTTTCCTTGATAACTTCTGAGTGTTAAGGGTGGTTGAACTTCCTGTTTGTACACTTTTAGAAAGTAACATGTAGTAGTGTGTAATAATATGTCTTTCTGGAGCTAGTACTATCTCAAGGTCAGACATTTGAAGTTTGAACCCAAACCCATCGAATGAAATTCCAAGCCTGACATGAAGAGCATATATAAAACATGTACTAGTATTCGAAGATAAATAATACTTTTCAAAGCCAGATATTTGAACCCAAAACCATCCATCCATATGCAAAGCCAGAGAAGAGAAACAAAGAAAACAAAAAAAAACTGCACACATTGAAATATCTTGTTTTTGTTAGGAATAAAAACCTTGTTGCAAGACAACGAGTGACCAGGTTTGAGAGAAGAGACTTGAAGGATGAAAGATAGGAAGTGCAGTTGAGCATTGGAAAAATCAAGATTATTGACCTCAGATGTAATTGAGCCAAGTACCTGGAAATCATAGCTCAAGTCAAATAGTCAATCAGTGCAGTCAGTTCTGAGCAAAATGACAAATACGGATGGACAGATGCTCTGAAATGTAGTCTCTGTTTTCCCTAATAATTTCTGAATGACATGGGTTGTTGAACTACATGTCTGTACTCTTTTAGAAGGTAACATGTACATGTAGAAGTAAACTTGAAATATCTTGCTGGAGCTAATATTATCTCAAGGCAATGCAAGACATTTGAGCGTTTGAACCCAAACCCTTCCGAATGAAATGCAAAGCTAGACATGAAGAGCATATATAAGCTAATATTATAAATTTGGATATGTGCAACCATCCCTTCACATAAATTTAATTTTCTATCAAATAAAAATGCATGCTTTCAAAAGCCAGAAATTTGAACCCAAAACCATCCGTTCAAATGGAAAGCCAGAAAAGACAAACAAAGAAGACAAAACAAAAAACTGCACACATTGGAGAAAGCCTCCCAACGCCTATAAATACCTCACATCCCCGGCTTCCCAAGACACAGAGAGCACTGAGCCTGAGCCCCAGCCCAGCTCACACTACTGATCCTCAAGAGCTCTGCCTTCTTCGGGTACCATGGCTGCCGTGTGGGCACCCGTCGTCGGCCACCTGCTCCTGCTTGCACTCCTGCCGTCGACCTCCTCCTCCCACATGGTGTTCGACCTCAGCGGCAATGTCTACCCCACTGGGTACTCTGCAGCGGCCTCCAAAGAACCGTATCGTTGCCTTTGCAAAAACTTTTGCTGAATTTTTTTGGGTGCCTGTGCAGCGAGTTCCACGTCACCATGCACATCGGAGACCCGGCGAAGCCGTACTTCCTGCACGTTGACACTGGCAGCAACCTCACTTCGCTAGAGTGCAAAGTGGGCAGCAAGGTGACCTCATGGTTGCAGACTTTGTGTTTTCCTCTGCGTGTGATGGTTCATTAAAAGTTTAGGCCTAAATTACAAGTAGAGAGAAACAATTACTAATGATTTTTCTATGCAACCGAACAATCCACAGCAGAACGAAAAAAGAAACCGAAAACAGCAAAGGCTGCCAGCAGGAAAGAAAAAAAACAACAACTTGCTCATGTGGTAGTACTGCTGAACTAGTGACCTTGGGACTTTGGCCTGGTGTTTTAGACAAGGCAAAAGAAATTAAATAAAAACTTGTGCCAGTGTTAGTTCATGCATTTTTTTAGATTATGGAAAAAGTTCCGACCTTGATCATTTTTACATGCGAATGACTACATCCAACAGTGCAGGTTCATGCATGCATGCTTTCATGTTGGCAGTACTCAAGGTTTTCCTTATCTGTTGAGCTTGGTGTTCATTTCTTCGCTTACAATCCCAGTGTACCGACCAACACGGGACAAGCCTGTTTCTCGCAAGGATCCTCTCTGCAATGCACTTCACCAGGACGTCGGCCAACCCAAGAAGCCCCATGAAACTGTGTGCGACTACGAAATACATTACCTAGATGGATCATGGTCTCAAGGTGTGCTCATCCACGACAAGTTCACTTTCCCTTCAGGCAGCACCAAACCCGACATCGCCTTCGGGTACGCCACGCAATAGAACATTGCATGCTCTACTGATCTAGTTCATTCAAGCCGGTCACTCTCTTCTTCTTTTTTGTACTTTTTTTTTTGGGTGCAGCTGTGGGTATAAACAGGTTGGTAGCCACGAGACAGTAACGGGGGCTGATGGCATGCTTGGGCTTGGGAGGGGTTCTATAGATCTGGTCTCACAACTGAAGCGCAACAAGATCATCACAAAGAATGTGTTTGCTCATTGCCTCAGCTCAAAAGGAGGGAGCTACCTCTCCATTGGGGATGAGAATCTTCTCTCCTCACCTGGAAGCTGGGTTCCCATGGCTCCAAGAACAGATAGGTATAAAAAAGCACAAGTGCTGATCAAGTGCCAGCTTGTTCGTGTACTACAGAATGTTGATTTTCTAGTTACCAATCTCATAATGTGGGACCGAAGCCGGCGACCAGAGGGGGGGTGAATGGGAGCCGATCAAAATTTCTTTGAAATTCAAATCGTCGGCCTATATCCCAAAATCTCCCAAACCCTCAAGCGTTCTGACCAAGTTTTGGTATAGCTATTGAAAAACTAAACCAACACAAAAGGCCTCGAACGAGCGAACGAACCTACGAAGCAAATCGGAAGCAAAACCGAACAACTGCAGAACTGGTCTGCCTGGACCGGTCTGACCGGTGCGCTATACCGGTCTGACCGGTGCGCTGGAGCGGTCTGACCGGTCGTGCCTACCGGTCTGACCGGTGGCACCCAGAAAACCCCGAAAACTTGGATTCAAACGGGAAATCTCGAGCAAACGACCACAGAAATCAGTGAAACTTGGGGGATTGCTTCGCCCCTACCCCGTGAGCATATCCCCAAAAGATCTCGACTCAAAGATCAACGAATTGTGAGAATTATGGGGGAGATCAAAAGGGATTGGGGTTTTCTCAAACACTCAAGAACTCGAATTTGAACACGCCAGTGATTCCAGAGGGTTTAGGTCAGAGTTGGGAGCACGGGAATCACAGCAAAGAACTCGAGGTCTCCTCTCAATCAAGTGTGCCAAAAACGAAATCAAAAATCCATTGCACAAGGCACAAAACTAGGGGATTGAATCAAATCAAAAGCCCAGAGGGCACGAGCTCTGGTCCCGGCTGCCCTTCACCGCCGTCCACCGCACGGTCCATCGGCCACAGCACCTCCACGGCAGCTCCCCGTCGACACTCGACGCCCGTGTACCTGCAATCCAAAGACCAAGCGCACGATCACACCGCACTGTTGACAATTCACTCATCACAAGCAGGATAGAGTACTCAATATTCCTCAATCTCCCCCTTGATGAGTGCATTGTCAACACACCACAAACGAACCAAGAGAAGTGAAACCAAAGAAGAACAAAGAAGCACGAAAGAGAAGAACTCAAGCAAGTGACAAAAAACTCAGAAAGGCAAGAACAATCACTTACTCAAGCAAAGATCGATCCCCTAAGACAAGGGCAACGGCTCGACGCAATCGATCAAAAACCAAAACATGACTCCTCAAGGACAGAGGTAACGCTCAACGCAGTCATGCAAGCAGCAGAGGGAAAACGAGAAAACCAGAAGCCAAAACCAAAGCAGAAACTCCCCAAGCAAAGTTTTTCCCTCTCACAAGTGCAACTCTCCCAAAATGATGCACTCTCAAAGCCCTGTGCACAACAAGTTTTTTCAAAAATCAAACAAGTCTCCCCCTTGTTCGATCACTTCTCTCAAAATTCTCCCCCTTGTTGGCACATGCACACATCAAGCCTAAATACACCTAAAGCTCCCCCTGAAGCTGAGACTCCCCCTGAACAGATGCCATGCCAGGAATGCAATGCAGGAGGTGTAAGTGAAAGCATTCAGGGATACAAGGATATGAGCAACATCTAGTCACAAGCATGTGTGCATCCATAAACAGGACCTGCATCTAGCTCAACAGGGTATATCAAATCAGTCTAGAGCTAGGCAAGTTCAGTTTAGGAGAAATAAAAGCATCATCCATGATCTAGCACTAACAAGTAGGGAATGAAAAGCAGTGCTACTCAAACTCATACAGGTGAGCCAAACCAGCCAAAACAAGTTGCCAACATTCATTTTTCAATCAAATTTATATCATGCAATTCTTAATGCCAGGGGTTGAAAGCTTGTCATGCTTCACTTAGCAACGAGGCCAAGCCTATGCCAAAAGACAATCAGAAACTTAAAGCACTCGTTTCAGTCATGCACAGCCTTGCCCGGGTTCTCACAAGTGCAGTGTGAGCCGTCCCGAAAGCTCGATCAGTGCGACAAGCAATCCCACCTGGATCTTTTTAATCCATTTCAAGAACAGTTCAAGCAATTTTATCAGATTTAAATCATTTCAAATATTTCAATTGCTGAACGAAAAGCCACACTAGCATGAATAAGATAGCAAAGCATATCAACACGCCCTAACATGCTAGTAGCCAAGACAGGGTGATCATGTTTTCAGATTTTCAAATCAAAATAGCTTAACTCAGATGATGTCATATACACAATGGAGCAAGCTATACATGATCAAGTTTATCAACTCACACTAGCAGGCACTAGAAGATCATAGCAATGTATACAAGAATGCTAGTGCAAGTGAGACAATGCAAAATGCAAACATGTACAATGCATATGCACAATGCAACTACCAAACCTAGAAAAACAAAGAGAAGCAAAACAAAGACCTACCAAGCTAACCAAGACAAAAGTTAGCGATCAAAAGGGGTAACACACCCCAAGCTCCCCTCGCAAGCGAGCAAAAGTGTCCTGCTCTAGCGGTTTGGTGAGGATATCTGCGATTTGCCTCTCTGAAGGGACATGGATCAGGTCTATGTGTCCTCTCTCATGGTTGTCTCGCAGGAAATGGAATCGGATGTCTATGTGCTTGGTTCTGGAGTGTAGGACAGGGTTCTTTGCAATGCTAATGGCTGACATGTTGTCTACAAAGATAGGAACCCTACCGAAACTCAAGTCATAATCCTGCAAGGTTTGTTTCATCCAAAGTATCTGGGAGCAGCAGCTAGCAGCGGCAACATACTCAGCTTCTGTGGAAGAAAGCGCTACGCTAGCCTGCTTGCGAGAGGACCAAGACACCAAAGATGTACCGAGAAATTGACAAGTGTCGAATGTCGACTTGCGATCCAACCGACACCCACCGAAATCGGCATCAGAAAAGCCCACCAAAACCAGAGAAGAATCCGCAGAATACCAAAGACCAAATTCAGGGGTGAATTTCAAATACCTGAAGATGCGTTTCACCACCTGCCTGTGGGAGGTGCGCGGCGAAGCCTGATACCGCGCGCAGAGGCAGACGCCGAACTGGATGTCCGGTCGCGTCGCCGTCAGGTACAGGAGAGAGCCGATCATGCTCCTGTACTCCTTCTGGTCCACCGCCTCGCCGTCCAAGTCCTCATCAAGCGCTGTAGATGTGCTGATCGGAGTCGGCTGAGGAGACAAGTCACTCATGTCGAATTTCCGCAGCAAGTCTCTAGTGTACTTGGCTTGATGGACAAAAGTGCCCTGAGGAGTTTGCTTGATCTGCAGCCCGAGGAAGAACTGCAACTCACCCATCATGCTCATCTCGAACTCCCTGGACATCTGCTCAGAAAACTTGGAGACAAGAGCGTGAGAAGAACCACCAAAGATAATATCATCCACGTATATCTGAACTAAAAGAAAATCAGTGTCAGATCGCATGAGGAACAAAGTCTTATCAACACATCCCATTTTAAAACCCTGAGCCAGCAAAAAGGTTTTCAATCTATCATACCAAGCTCTAGGAGCCTGTTTCAAACCGTAAAGAGCTTTCTGAAGTTTATAAACACGGTTTGGAAACTTGGGATTTTCGAAACCAGGGGGTTGTTTTACATAAACCTCTTCTTCGATAAAACCATTCAAGAAGACAGATTTAACATCCATTTGAAAAACCTTAAAACCCTTGGAAGCAGCAAATGCAAGAAAGATTCGAATAGCCTCCAAACGAGCAACAGGAGCAAATGTTTCCTCAAAATCAATACCCTCTTTTTGGCAAAACCCCTAGGCAACAAGACGAGCCTTGTTTCGAACAACCAAACCATCCTCACCCTGCTTGTTTTTGAAAACCCACTTCGTTCCGATGGGATTACAAGCAGGTGGAGGCTCGACTAAAACCCAAACTTGGTTTCTTTCAAAATTTTCAAGTTCCTCATGCATGACATTGACCCAATTAGAATCAGAAAGAGCGTGTCCAATATCTTTGGGCTCAAAAGAGGCAACAAACGCTGAATGAGCAAAGCCAGCGATACTTGTTACCTTGGACCTGGTGACTCGCTCGTTGAGATCACCTAGCATCTGTTGAGGTGGATGGCGACGCTGAATATGTCGCGGTGCTTCCCGTGTCGAAGTCGCCTCCTCCTCAACCAAAGCTGGTGCCTCCTCAGGTGCAACTGGTGTATCCTGAGTCACCTCCTCGAACAGCCCCCGGGAAGTAGACGTAGTCGGGTCGGGGCCGTCGTCATCGTCCGAGCTCGTAGCAGAGATAGCTGGGTCCACAGCACGCGTGGTAGCCTCAGCCTCGCCATCTGCAGCTTCTTCCTCCTCATCTTCAAAGATGGAGGTGCCGAGCTCATCATCTCCTGCAACTTCAAAGACAGAAGAATTGCACGGTGCAGTCTCGTCGAAAGTGACTTCACAAGTCTCTCTGACGATGTTAGTATCAATAATCAGCACACGGTACGCTCTAGAGTGAGAAGCATAACCGAGAAAAACACCGTCAGACGAGCGAGACTCAAACTTATCAAGATTTCCATCTTTCAGCACAAAGCACCGGCAACCGAAAACTCTGAGATGGTCAACACGGGGCTGGCGTCCAAACCGCAACTCATAAGAAGTCCTGTGCATGAAAGCACGCAAGAAAATGCGGTTGGACACGTAACAAGCGGTGTTAACCGCCTCAGCCCAGTATTTGCGAGGAGTCCTATGCTCATCGAGCATCGTCCTCGCCATCTCAACCAGCGTCCGATTCTTCCGCTCTACAACTCCATTCTGCTGTGGAGTGTAGGGAGAAGAATACTGGTGTTCAAGACCTTGATCACTGCAAAAGACATCAAAACGAGCGTTTTTGAATTCTGTGCCATTGTCAGAGCGGATCGCTCGCATAGCCTGGGGTAGCTCGTTTTTCAACCTCAAGATCAAGTCTCGAAAAAACTCGAAAGCCTCATCCTTGGTTCTCATGAAAAAGACCCAAGAATAGCGAGAAAAGTCGTCCACAATCACAAGCACGTACCACTTCCCACCAACAGACATCACCCTGGAAGGACCGACAGTGTCCATGTGTAGCAACTCTCCAGGGTGAGAGGTCATCACCTGATTAACAGGTGGATGTGAAGCTGCAATCATCTTACCGTGACGACAAGGATGGCAAACAAGTTTCTTCTCAAACTTCAATTTGGGCAATCCTCGGATCAGGCCAAGTGAGCTCAGTCTCGACAACAAATCGAAGCTCAAATGTCCTAGTCTCCTATGCCACTTCCATAAATCAGAAGAAGGGCCAGCCATCAAGCAATGAGAAGGGCCAAAAGGAGTTCCAGAGAAGTCAACCAAGAAAACTCGATCGCGAGGTGTAATCCGGCAAACCAAATCTCCCCTGGAATCCAAAACACGCGAACAGCCCTCCTTAAAGCGAACCTCAAACCCCTCATCAAGAAGTTGCGAAACAGAGAGCAAATTAAAACCAAGATTTGAAACCAAAGCAACTTCTCTCAGGGTAAAGCGATCAGAAACTCGAACAGCGCCAAGTCCACGTACCTTTCCTCTTCCATTATCCCCGAACACAATGTACTCCTTTGAGCGCATCGGGGTGAGGCTGGAGAACCATTTGTCATTTCCGGTCATGTGGCACGAACAACCAGAGTCCATGATCCACCTGTTCTCCAAGCCTCCGACCTGCATATCAGTAGTGAGACAAAGGGTGAGGAAATGTCTCAACACTGGGGTTAGCAAAGTGAGAAGCAAACCAGTGTCGAGCCATTTGCTCTACAGAAGGGTTAGCAAAACCAGACAAAGCGTATCCCCCGTCCCGTCTACCGCGTGACTGACGAACACCACCGCGAGGAAAGCGTGGAGCCTCAAAACCTCCTCCAAAGCCTCAGTCTCGTGGTCCATAGCCGTACTGAAAACGACCAGGAGCACGGCCGGTAAAGCGACCACCCGCTGGAGCACGGTAACCACCACCGTCTCCCTGACCTCCACCTACACGGCGTGCCCTAGCATCTCGCCTATCACCATGCCGAGAAGGACCATGCACCCGAGCAGAGTACATGTCCGCATTCCGTCTCTCCTGCTCTCTCCTCACAGCCCGCTTCCTCCTGAAGCAAAACTCCTCCAGGTGACCTTCCCTGTCACAGAACTCGCAGTGGTACCTCACCTCACGCTTGGGAGATGGAGGCCTAGCCTGCGGACGGGGAGGAGCGGCCCTCTTCTTCTGGGCAACCTGGGCTGTGGCAGCAGGGAGCGTGTCGAGGGAATTCCTCAGCTCATTGGGCTTTGGAACCCAAACCTGCTTCTGCGGAGGTGCTTTCGGTGGTTCTTTAAGCACACCATCCGCGGGGTCAACAAGCGAAGGCTGCGTGCTCGTGCTAGCAGTGTTTCCAGCAGCCTTGCCGATCTTACCATACAACCTGTCAAAGTCTGACTTCGTGTATGTGTAACCGACCCCAAACCCATCACCACGCTTGAACTGCTTGATCATCATGCCCAACTGCGGCTCACTAGCAGAAACCCAACTAAGAATCGCCCTAAGATAGGTATTCTCATTCTCCAGGTTGGCTTTCTCTACCGCAAGATTATCCAAATCAGAGATCAAACCAGAGCAAACAGAGCAGTCAATAGGTGGGCTAGACTCTATGACCTTAGTCTTTCCAAAAGACTTGATCAAAGCGTTCTTCTCCTCTAGCTCCGACCTAAGCGTGGGACAAAGCTTACAAGCACCAAGCAAAACTGGCCTAGACTTCATCTCCTCTAACTCGCACACAACAGTAGCAAACTTGGACTGCAACGAAGCTAGATCGGACTTAAAGATAGGACACTCCTCGCATTCAAGCACATCGCTAACAATAGGAGCATCCTTAACCAGTTCTAGTTCATGCTTGGCCTTAGTGAGCTCATGAGAAACGTCAGCAAGCGAAATCTTAGCAACATCTAAGTCTGCGACGTTCTCATCATGCTTGGCCCGGAGAGCAACAAGATCGTTCATGTGAGATATGCAGCCAGCGCACTCATCCTCACTAGACTTCTCCCTAGCACAAGCCAGCTCAGCCCTAAGCTTTCTACGCTCTCTAGCTGCTTCCTTAAGCAGCCTCTTCTGGTTGTCGAGAGCGGCGTACAACTCCCTAACCTCTGTATCAAGCAGGTCGATCGTGGAGTTTACCTCTGAATCGCTCTCGGATCCAGGAGAAGAGCCGGAGTGCGTCGGTGTAGCATGTCCACCTGAAGACGCACGAGCACCATTGGCTTCGCCCGCCATGGTGCAGAAGCTCTTGCGCCGACCGGCTGCCAAGCAAAGGCCGATGAAGCCGGTGGCTTCCTTGTCTCGCTTCTTCTTCTTCTTGTCGTCGTCGTCGGAGGTCGGTGAAGAAGAGCGGTCGGTGTCGGAGCTCTTGTCGAGGTCGCTGAGCTGCGCCAGGAAGGCCTTCTCCCGCTTCTTGGCCTTGTACTGGAAGCGCTTCTTGAGCGACTCCTTGTCGAAGCGTCCTCCCCGGTCACGACTGCGGTGCTTGTGGCGCCGACGCTCCTTGTTGGAGCCTCCCTCGTCGCGGTCGCGGTGGCGGTAGTAGTCGAAGGAGTTGTTCTGGCCACCACCGGACTTCTTGGGGCAATTGGCGACGAAGTGGTTCAGATCGCCGCAGTTGTAGCACCCGGGGTTCTTCTTCCTCTGCCTGTTGTGGTAGACGCGCTGGAACTTGCTGATGAGGAGGCACAAGTCGTCGTCGCCCAGCGTCTCCAGCTGCTCATCTGAAACAGAAGGCAAAGAGGCAAGAGAAAAGCCAAGAGCAGAGTTAGCGTTAGAGCTCGATCCACCTGGGCCAGTCACAAGAGCGACGCTCTTGGAAGGAGGGGCACCATTGAGCTTGGCTCGTGTCTGGTTATCCACCTCCGTGGCCTTGAGCTTGCTGAAAAGCTCGTTCACCGTCAGAGTCTCATAGCCAGCAGACTCAATGATGGTGTTCACCTTGAGATCCCACACAGAGCGATCAAGTGCGTAAAGCAACTTAAGGGCCTTCTCGTGCTCTGTGTACTCAAGGGCACCAGCAGATCTGTTCGCATTGACCTTGTTCACAATCGACTGAAAATGACTGAACATCAAGTCAATGCTCTCACCCGGCTCCTGTGTGAAGTTCTCGTACTCATGCCGGTGAGTCTCGAACAGTCTGGCCTTCACCTGAGGTGTACCCTCGTGGTAGTTCTCAAGGCACGTCCAAATCTTGTGGGCTTCCTGAAAACCCTGGACGCGTGAGAACTCCGCACGAGAAACGCTAGCGAACAAGGCATTGACAGCCTTGGCGTTAGCCTCGTGCTGGGTCACCTGAAGAGGCGTGGTCCGAACAGCCAGCACCTCGTAGAGCTGGTTCGTGGTAATCTCCCAGACATCGGCTCCCATGCTCTGCAGGAAGGCTCTCATGCGAACCTTCCAGTAGGCATAGTCCTCGCCGGAAAACACCGGGATCTTACCAATACTCGCCATGGTCGCCGAGTGGTTTTCGAACCAGTTAAGGGATTGAAAACCTCAACCAAGCTCTGATACCAATTGTGGGACCGAAGCCGGCGACCAGAGGGGGGGTGAATGGGAGCCGATCAAAATTTCTTTGAAATTCAAATCGTCGGCCTATATCCCAAAATCTCCCAAACCCTCAAGCGTTCTGACCAAGTTTTGGTATAGCTATTGAAAAACTAAACCAACACAAAAGGCCTCGAACGAGCGAACGAACCTACGAAGCAAATCGGAAGCAAAACCGAACAACTGCAGAACTGGTCTGCCTGGACCGGTCTGACCGGTGCGCTGGACCGGTCTGACCAGTCGTGCCTACCGGTCTGACCGGTGGCACCCAGAAAACCCCGAAAACTTGGATTCAAACGGGAAATCTCGAGCAAACGACCACGGAAATAAGTGAAACTTGGGGGATTGCTTCGCCCCTACCCCGTGAGCATATCCCCAAAAGATCTCGACCCAAAGATCAATGAATTGTGAGAATTATGGGGGAGATCAAAAGGGATTGGGGTTTTCTCAAACACTCAAGAACTCGAATTCGAACACGCCAGTGATTCCAGAGGGTTTAGGTCAGAGTTGGGAGCACGGGAATCACAGCAAAGAACTCGAGGTCTCCTCTCAATCAAGTGTGCCAAAAACGAAATCGAAAATCCATTGCACAAGGCACAAAACCAGGGGATTGAATCAAATCAAAAGCCCAGAGGGCACGAGGAGGATGGGGCCTCCTTTCCCAATCAAATCCCTTACAAGGTTTCAACAATCCATGGACAAAATCAACTCAAACGAGAGGAACAGGGGGAGGAGAACACAGGGGCGGCGGCCTGGAGAAACAGAGAGTCCACGAACAGATTACAAAAGCCGCCATTAACCTAACACAAGTGAAGGGGTATTTATACCCGCGGGACCGGTCAGACCGGTGCGCTGGACTGGTTAGACCGGTGTGTTAGACCGGTCAGACCGGTGCCAGGGACCGGTCAGACCGGTAGGCCTGCAGCACCCCCTGTACATGATCTCATCCGACGGCCGAGATTCTTTCTTCGAAACAAAGTCTTCTCCGCGATGCCGCCGTCTTGATGAAGATCCAGTCCGCGGTTTTGAAGGGTCCGCGAAACCCGGGTAGATGGCCGGTTTTGAGAAAACCGCCAAAACCTCACGCGCGGGAAGATTCCCGCCTCCACGTCGTGGCCCTAGACGCCGTTCCCGCCTCGGCCTTCTGACGGCCCTAGACGCCGCCCGACGCCCGTCACCTCCTCGCCCGCAGCGAGGCCCTAGACGCCGTCGACGCCCGTCGCCTCCGTCAGTCCCGAGACCGACGCCCGTGCCTCCACGACTTGGCGTCTTCAACCGCCGTCCGCCTCCTTGGTTTTGTGGCGCAAACCAAGAAACCCGCCTTCCGTCGCCGCTTGCGCCCTCGATCCAGGAGTGGACGCCACAGCTGCCGCCCGGTCCGAGCTCCGGTCCCGGCTGCCCTTCACCGCCGTCCACCGCACGGTCCATCGGCCACAGCACCTCCACGGCAGCTCCCCGTCGACACTCGACGCCCGTGTACCTGCAATCCAAAGACCAAGCGCACGATCACACCGCACGGTTGACAATTCACTCATCACAAGCAGGATAGAGTACTCAATATTCCTCACATAATAAAAATCTTAAATATGTTAGAGAACAATATGATAGATCTTTCTTTTATTTTAATTTGCTTTCACACAATTGCTTAATAACTCCTTAATTCCAGGAATCATAATCACTACTCACCAGGCCCAGCAACCCTCCACTTGGATACAAAGTCGATCGGCACAAAGCCAATGGAGGTGATCTTTGACAGTGGCAGCACATACACCCACTTGCCTGAGGATCTACAGGCTCAACTTGTTGCTGCGGTAGGTTACGCTCCAAACCACAGTGCAATTTCCCAGGTATCATGCATGATCACAGACATTATTAGATACAAAACTCATGACATGTGGTGGATCTTGCAGCTGAAAGCATCTCTCAGCAGATCACTCAAAGAAGTGCGTGATCCTTCACAGCTACACCCATGCTGGAAGGGGCCTGGGGGATTCAAATCATCGGACGACCTCAAGAAGGAATTCAAGTCAGTGATGTCTCTGAAGTTCCACAATGGCGCCACCATGATCATCCCTCCTGAAAAATACCTCATTGTCGCTGTAAACACCTAGACTCACTTGACTATCAACTAAAACGGCTATGTCATCGAAAGAACAGAAAATGGCTGAAATGCCGTTTCTTTCATTATTTGTGACAGGGACATGGGAATGCATGCTTTGGTATGCTTGGGAGGAAAGACATCCGCGACATGTGCATAATTGGAGGTACCAAAGATCAGACATTCAGTTCTCAATTCAGACATGTACTGTTTAAACATGCATCTCTGAAAATAAAACCATATTCCCAATGGATATTTTTGTTTTTGCAGACATCACAATGCAGGATCAGCTTGTGATCTATGACAACGAGCATGGACTTCTCGGGTGGCGGCCGTCGCAGTGTGATAAGAAGCCCAAGTCCAAATCCGCTATCTTTTCGCGCATCTGAAACAAGTTTGTGTTGACCAGCAAGGGGTGGAACATGGATGAAGGTATATGTATTATTGCATTAACAGAAATAAAGAATGTAAGAAAGTAAGAAACACACATGATGAGACAAGAAACATGTATGTTCCTCCTGCTCAGTGCTGGTAATAAAGTGCAATTGGTATTCTCCACACCCTTCGCCTCTCAAATTTTGCTGTGGAAATGATGTCGATATGCCTATTATATCCAAGAAAATAAAGACGTATTATTTGCATATATGTACTACCGTAGCTCAACACAAAGAGGTGTTAAACTCGTATACTAATCATGAAGATAAGTTGGTGTTACTGGTACATCGCTACAGTGCCTTGCAAGGGTAGTGATGAAGCAAAGAATGAATGAATATCTTCTGTTTGGAGGGAACAAATCATGGCCACAGTAGAAATTCTTGCCGCCACTAAAAAATATATACTATTCAGATCCCTAGATGTAACATCAAAAACAAAGAGGCAAGTAACTTTTTTGGAGCAGAATATTCAGCTATGCACCTCGCCAAAAAAAATTGCAGAAAAGCTGGGAACAAAAGGTTTTTTTTTCAGTTGGAACACACTCATAGGAGAACACAATGAACTGGCAGGTTAGTAGAAAAAGAAATTGAATTACCCCTCTGCAATGACTGTCACTACATAACAATACCTGCAAGACCAAGTCCATAACTTCAGTCTTCAGTCCCTCTATTCAGGGTTTCCAGCCGAAACTGAAGGCCGCGGTTACAAGACAAACTTAAGATTGGGCAGTGACACTACTGAATTGCCTGTAGACCAGACTCCCAACAGGTGACATGTGTCCAACATTATGTTGCGAGAACATTCTGTTCTCTCTATATCAGATGTGATGTTCAAGGCATCCACGGCACTCGCACAGAGCTCTCTGTTCATCCTTGCCGCACACAGCCCCCAACGCATGACTGGTGATGGACTGATGGTTCAAAAGCGGCCTACCTGAAGTCTCATAGCCGCATGACTAGGATTCAGCATCGACAGATTCCCATCTCAAAGTACAAAAGGCAGAAGCACCAGTGCACTACTGAGAGAGACAGCACTTGGTCTCGAAAACGCTAAAAAAGGAAATAAAAGAGCAGCTTTACTGAAGAACATTAGAACAATGCCAAAGTGCACACGATCTGTGCCCAACTTCTCACTGTCAGTGCGCACCTTCAGAGTTCTGAAAGGCACTTTCTGTTAACTCTGTGGATCAGAACATAACATTCTCTGTTTTTTTTTCTCGCATACGCGAGGCAAACACCAAGAACAGGACATTCAGATTGGAGCAGGGAGCAAAGAGCATGATGCCATATGTAATCACAGCTTACAACACTTTATTACCGATAATTGCGTTACAAAAATTCCGGCTTCCATGGACACGAGAAAGAGACCCACTGAAAGCGACTCTAGCACATGACATTTGCTTGCAATTATACTGCAGAACACTCGATGAAAAAAACCTACAGCGTTGCCTGTTTGCCACCAACCTGAACCAATTCTAAGTACAGATAAGCTACACTAGATACATACATGATACCATCAACTTACCCCTGAATCCAAAACTTGCATTTCCCTTTTTTTCTCTCTTTTTGATTTTGTTGCTTTTATTTGAATTCACTAGGCATGTCATGTTGTCAGCTACTACTAATTAATGCGACAAAAACCCGACGGGTTAGATTAATCGAGACCCGATCCGACGGCTATAGCTAGCTCTCTACCAGCCTTGATCACCGCTCATCTACCATGCTTGGCACACCCATTTCCATGTAGCAGCTGCTGCCCAGGAGCAAGGGCGCGATCAGCCGTGCAGTGGTCGTGTGCAACTGTCAGCTGCATAACGACCTGGCCATCTGAATGGCGAACCGGACACCGGACCGCCGATCATCGGTCAGATGATCCGCCCAATTCTCCCGTGATCTGCAGCTGGGAGTGCCATGGTGATCTGATCTCGGCTTCATTATTCGCTGCGCTACACCTAGACCGGCTCACGATTTCACCTGAACCGAGCTACACGACCTGGATGGACATCGACCGTGTCATGGTCAGTGGCTGCCTGGAGCATGCAGGGCGGCGGACGCTGCACTTTCCCTGATGATCAGGATTCAGAACGGCCTCTGCAGGTACGCCAACATGTCCCCGAGCGCGGCGGCGTCGACGCGGGCGAAGAGCCCCGGCGACGGCGGGCCGAAGAGCGCCGCACCGCCGTCGTCGAGGACCACGAACCCGTCGTCGCCGCCGGCCCAGTCGGTGCCGGGCCACCACCCGGCGCAGCCGCCGCCGGGCTGGCTCTCGGCGTGGTCGCGGTCGGGGAGGTCCAGGGACGGCGACAGCACGTGCTCGGACCCGCTGCTGGAGTTGTCCGTGTGCATCCACGGCATGGAGGTGGAGTCGCGGTCCGGGTCGGGCTTCGCCGGCGACAGCGCCGGCGCCGGCGCGGGAGCCGCCGGGACAGGGGCCACGGCCGGCGGGCGGTCGAAGCACAGCATCCCCGCGGACGGCGTCTCGAGGTCATAGCCGTCGTCGTAGTACCCGCCGTAGTCCGCCATCTCCACCTTCATCGGCGCGCGGCCGCGCGGGTTCTTGGCCGCCGCGGCCGGCTTGACGTCACCGGCCGCCGCGTCGGCGACCTCGTCGTCGTCCACCGTGTCGTACCTCTCGATCACGCCCTTCTTGTTGTAGATCCGGCACAGCACCCAGTCATCCAGCTGCAAAGATCGATCAACCGCACGAACAAAAAGGTCAGCGGACGAATCCAGAGGCGACGCTGCTGCTGCTAAAGACAAAATCTTGATCTCTTTTTTACTACGCGTTGGAGCAGCCGTCGATCCCGACGTGGCGTGCGTGGGCGCGCGGCCGCCGGCCGGCCGCGGGTGATAGGATCAGGCGGCCGCGCCGGTTGTCCCTATCGCCGCGTGCGTGAGCCGTGACGCCATGCCGCCCGAGCTTTACTGCTTTACATGTCTCTAGAGCGCCGTCTGCAAGTAGCCGCGGGCTGTCACGAAAGGGACAGCTCGAGCACGCTGCAAATGGACAATTTGGACCCCCTACCTTTTTCATAATAATCCTCTTAACTCATTCACTAAAAGTATCTGCAAACCTAACAAATACTGTGCTTGCTCCATATGCAGATTTCATTCCACATGCAGTTGCATGCTTGTGAACATTTTTTTAAAAAAAGTTTTTTTTGAAAGATTATAGATTAAAAAGGGGAAAATTAATTACCCTGAGCGCGTTGTTATTGGTCTTCTTGCGCGCGGCGGCGGAGCGGTCGACGTCGGCGAGGCGGTACTCGTGCATGATCCAGTTGGTCTTGACGCCCCGCGGCGGCTTCCCGGCGTAGAAGACGAGCGCCTTCTTGATGGCGACGGGGCGCGGCGCCCCCACGGGCTTGTCGGCGCCGGTGGCCTTCCAGTACCCGGCGCCGGCGGCGCGGTTGGGGCGCGACCCGTTGGGGTACTTGCGGTCCCGCGGCGAGAAGAAGTACCACTCCTTCTCGCCGCCCGCCGCCCGCTCCGGCAGGCTCCACGGGTCGAACTTGTACAGGTCCACCTCCGCGATCACCGGCGCCGCCAGCGGCAGCCCGCCGCACTTGCGCAGCAGGTAGTACATCACCAGCTCCTCGTCCGTCGGGTGGAACCGGAACCCCGGCGGCATTTGCAGCGCGCCACCCGAGTCCATTCCGATCAGGGGAAGCTGCTGGTTGGTTCGCCGGAGATCGAGCGGTGAGTGACTCGCCGGCCGGTCAGGGAAGCAAGCTCGCCGGTTTTACCAGCAGGCCGGAGAGAGATGTCTCTGCTTTGGGGGAAGCTCTTGGAATGGAACATTTGCAAGCCGTGCCCGTGGCTACTTATAGACGTGTCGACGGGGTGACGGGAGAGCCCTCTCGATGTGACGCACGTGCAAGTGGGCGGGTTGACCCGGAGCGAGACAGGGACGCGTGTCGCGCATCGGAGGAGCGGGCTGGAAGAGTGGACGGTCGGATGGGCGCGTGGTGGGCCAGCGCGGGGGACGATTTTGTCATCGCTTGCGTCAGCTGTATTGGCGCGCGAGCCCGAGCCGCTGTGCGTGGTGCGGCTACTGCCCCTGACTGGTGGGGCCGCGACCGGTGCTAGGGGCGTGCGTTGGCCAGCGAGGGAGGGCGTCATGTTAGCGTGGGGCCCGGCGGGGATTATTTTTAGGTGATTTTTTTTAAATACACTTTTTAATATGCTGGCGCTGGAGATTCTCGTCGTCCACTTGGTCGAGCTCCTGTGGGCCCGGCGAGGCGAGTAAAATACTAACACCGGATGAGCTAACAACGGTCGATTTAATTTAGCCGTGATTTCCTGGGTTAATTAAACTGCGACGATCACGAAGGGTATTTCGGTCAGCCATCATACGCTGGTACTGCGTCGGAATTGTAGGTCTATCCGTATTTCTGGCGCGCCTTCCCAAGAGTACAATTTTTTGTTCCGGGAATGATGAGCAACTGGAAATTCAGAGTTATTATTATTGAAATCAACATCTTTCGTATTTTTTCAAAACGGTTAACATCTTTAGTACTCGCTCCTTTCTAAATTATAATTCGTTTGACATTTTTAACTTCAAATTTAACCACTCATGTTATTCAAATTTTGTGAAAAATATCACCTCTTTTGTTGTTGCTTGATTTATTAACAAAAGTTCTACAGGAATGATTTAAATTTAACTATTTCTGCATAATTTTTTAATAAGATAAGTGATCAAATTTAGAATTTAAAAAGTTAAATCAATCATAATTTAGAATAGAGGGAGTAGTTTTCATGATTTTACAATCCGTATTGGTGGTCACTAGGGTAGGATCTTGCCGTGCACTCTGCCACGCCACAAAACAAACCCTCACGATCCAACCAAATGTCCATAACTTGCTTGTCCTCTCCGCACTAAACAAAACAATCACCGCCGCTTCGCTTATGACATCTACGGCTCCGATTAACGTGCTCTCGAGATCGCGCGCTCGCACCCCGACGCCCCGTATCTCGGTTTTCCAATCCGCGACGGAAACGCCTTTCCCCGGCGCACATGGCGGGCAACACCAGCCTGCAGATGCAGCGTCCGTCCACTTGCGGTGCCGCAGCTCTCCTGGGGTTGACGACGGCGGCGGCGGCGTGTCAGGAGCAGCGACAGCGAATATCCGCGAGCATCCGGGCGGCGCGCGGACGCGGCGGGGGAGCGCAGCGCGACTGACCTCGAGGTCCGCGGTCGCCGGGCCGTGCCAGCTCGCCTTCCCCGCGCGCGCGACGGTGACTGCGGCGTCGCGCCGCGGCCCCGCGACGTCACGGCGCCCGGTGCAGGCCCCCTGGCCACGGTGGGATCCACCCGTGTCCCGGCGCGTGCCGCGCTGACCCTCCCTCCCCTGGTCGATCGATGACGACGCGGCGAGCCGCGGCTGCGACCGGGCCGCGAGGTCTGAGGGGGGACCCGCGCGTCAGTGGGAGGGTGACGCCCGCTCCTGCGTGTGCGCGACGAAACCCGCGCCCCCCTTGTTTTTTCTTAGGCTGTGTTTAGTTCCCCTGAAATCTACTGTAGCAGTCCGAAAAAAACACTATCGCACACAGTAGGACGTTTCGTTTGTTTGTGGTAGATATTATCCTACCATGACTTAACTAGGCTCAAAAGATTCGTCTCACAACGTACATTAAAACTATGCAATTAGTTTTTTTATTTACCTACATTTAATACTTCATGCATGGGTCATTTGCTATATTTAATGTTTCGATGTGATGGAGATGTGATGTTTTTGTGGAGATTTTTGTGGAACTGAACACAGCATTAATTTTTTTTGGTCCGCTCCTCCTCCCCGCGAGCGTGATTCTCGACGTCGGCGTGAGCTGGCGGCCTGTTTGTCCCCCTCGGCCCCTCCTTGTACGGCTACCCGGGTCGCCCTCCACTCGGCTTCCACGCCGTCGCTGACACGTGGGCCGCCGACCGACGCGACCCCAGGCGCCAGGACGCGACCTCGTATCGTCGAATCACGCGGCGACCTGCGGCTGCCTCTCGCCCTCGGTTCGCTTCAACCGCCCTTCCGACCCACGCGCACCGGAGCCGCCGCTACCCGCAGAACGCACACGACTGATGAGACGTCGGACCAGAGACCCGTTGCCCCACATGTCACCGGCCGCGACGCCGTCGCAGCAGGCTGTCCTGACGTGAGAAAAGGTGACCGGTCTTGTTGAGCCGCAGGAGGAAGAATAATCTGTGGCGCGGGGTGTTTGGTCCGACGCGGCGCGCGTGAGCCGCCCGGCCGGTCGTCACGGGTGACGGCTTTCCCTGGTGCCCCCCCCCCCCCCCCCCCCCCCCCCAGCCCCGGCTCGCGCGACGGCGACGGCGGCCAATCCCGGCGCAGGGGCGCGAAGCGGCAAGCCACCGCTCGCTTTCAGGCTGGTCCCCGTCGTCCACGTCATTTTCGCCCTTGTTTACGGGCGCACGGCCAATGGCGCGGCGAGACGACCCTTGGAGGGGCTAGCTCGGCCGCGCCGGCGACCCGAGCGCATTGACAATGGGCGGGCGGCGATTCTTGCGCGGCGTCGAAGAGCCGCCGCTGGTTTGGAATATTCACCTGCTCTTCTTTTTCTTTTTCAAACGAGGGAGGGTTGAAGTCTTCGATGCGTTGCGTTTGCGCCTCGTGATGCCACGGCTTGTGTTGTGTGTTGGTTTCAGCTGTGATGGTACTACGGTCATGTTTATCGATGATTCGATGACTTTTTAGACAATAATAGTACTAGTTACAATCTATATAGTGACGATTTTCGTTCTTGGTCTCGTCGTTTGTGAACAATTATTGTGCTCATAGAGAGATGACATTTGACAGGGTCTCAAGGATCCTTCACCGATGATAGTAATTAGAAACTACTGTACTATTCTTTAACGGAGTAATTTGGAACAACAACTAGAACAAGGAACCACATGATGGCTACCCCCATTAAGTAACTCTAGTTTTTTTCTTTTTATAGTTCCTTTGTGTTGTTATTAGATTATTGTTGTGGCTTCGATCTCATTCTATGTCTAATGTGTTCCGCCATATATATAATACACAAAACCGATACGAATTAAGCGAAACCACCATTCGAACACATCTGCAAGGGAAGATATTTCAAAAACATTAATGTAGCTCAACATGTATGGATCCGACTTGTTTCCTAACATTTTAATTTGTTATACATGCAGGCTAGTAGTTATGGAATTAAAGCACCACACTTGAGATACCCCGTGCACATGGATGGCCAACCTACGCCCTGTCGTCTGAGATTACAAATGAGCCATAAATAAAATAGAGTATTGATTTTTTTCTCATAAAGCTTTATGTAATAAGCAATGCAAATAAACTCTTATCTATTCCCCGGTCGTTCCTATGGTTTTTACCGCCGTGCAGTTCGATGGGCAGAGAATATACTACTCTTCCTGGATTCCGATAAAATAAGATTAGTGCACCTGGTTGAATCCGTCAGTCTTGTTCAAAAAGAAAACTAAGCACCGTTGGATTCAATTCAAATGGGTGAGATATCGAGAAGTGGAGGGGATTCTTTTCACTGCGTCACTGTCATCTCGCGTGCAACGCATCGTCCATGACTTGTACTCGACAAACACTCGAGGCTGCAAGTTGCTCAAGAGAGAGCTGCAAGTTGCTAGTTAAAATTAATCTAAGACCCCCCAATGAACAGCCAAGACCTGACATGCATGACTTGGCACCCCCACAGCTGTGCATTCTATGTAGACCCGCCTGGGGCCCACTCCACAGTGAGACGGAGTCTCCTGATGCATGCCACCACCACTTGGGTAGAACCAACCAACACCAAGCTAAGCTGCTGGCGAATTATTGGGGGAAACATGACAGCGAATAAAACTAAGGGCCGGGCGTCGGAAAGCAACGGCTGATTGTTAGTGTTTATACAAACCCGTATGTGGCGTTGTGCCGCCGTGATAGAGGATCTCATCAGATCGCGGCTTGGTTTTTCTTATCATGTGTGTGAGCTTCAGATTCCTATCTCTATTAGTATAATTATTCAGCTCGAGATGCATCTATTTGTCAACATGTACAGCACCAGGAGATGCTTGCCGGCTTAAACCCCATCGGCCGGCCCCTAGCGAATTAACAATTGGTTGGCCACGACATACGGGTAGTATATACCGCAAAATCATAGCAGTATGCAGGGAGCAGGAGAGCCTAACTCATCTAGAGTGGCTTTGTTATTTAGAATCTCAAACTTGATTATGGGTTATTGATGCTGTCATGTGTCAGCTGCATACTTTTGCAGTTGCTGATGGGTGGTCCCGGCCGGAAAGATGCACATATGTGCAAGTGGATCTGAGAGGCGCGGAAAAGATATATCAGTTCAGTATTCAGTTGGTGGACTCCATTTGATCATGAATCATAATCCACTTTGCGATGGTGGAATCCGTTGTCGTCGCCATCTTCTTTTTAGCCCGCAAACCTAAACAAATGCCGCAACTTGCAAATCGTGTCCACCCCGTGTCTGCCTGATTCACTGCCAAAGGCATATGTGTGCACATCCTCGATCGATGATCATGGGTAACTTGCACTTGGAATGCTTGCAGTTCCCCACGCATGCATGCACCCAAACCATATGTGGGGAACCGCTCGAGTTTTCAACTTCTCCAGTAATCTAATACCTTGGCGTGCGTGTCTCGACGGCGATAGGCGGTAGGCAGGCTCGGCCCGGCCAGGCTTTTGCAAGGCAATGCAAGTTGGCGGAAAGACACCGGAAACCAACAAGTTAATTAAACTAAGTCCTTAAACTAATACTACCACCAGCAGCTCATCAGTGTAAGCAAGTGTTGGGTCGATCTCCCGTGTGACCCGAGAGTCGGAAATGAATCGGAGTGCACCCGCGGCGGTGGAATCCGCGCGCTTCTCCCGTGGAATCTTGGCGGGCAAGGCACCACTAGCGCGGTGCCCGAGCGCGCCACGCCGCTGCACGAGGACGGAGGATTGATAAAAAAAAAATTCTGGAAGCCAACGACGCAGCGGAAGGGGCGGACGCGGCGACGCGGGCTCGAGGCGATCCGTTTCCCACGGCGTCGTTCCGGCTGGGGGGGGGGGGGGGCACCGCTGCGTGCCGGCGGGCCCACACCAGATAGTGGCCAAGCTGTGGTGGGGCCCGTTGTTGACGCCTTTCAGGATCAACACACGAACGCACTCGAACGTGCGGCGCGAAGCTGCAGCGCCTCCTGCGTAGACCGGTCAGACCGGTCCCTTGGAGCGATCAGACCGGTCGCCGCCAGCAGATCGGTGACGAAGCCTACGAACGTTAGCCCGGGAAGACCCGTCGGGGCAGGCGCACGTAGGGTTATTCTAGTGTCGGCAGGCGCACGTAGGGTTGTTCTAGGGTCGGCAGGCCACCTAGAACGCCCTCAATCGACGTAGAGACGACGGAGGAACAGCAAATAGTAGATTGGAAAAGTTAGGGCAAGAGAAAAGTAAAAAAGATAAAAGTTGTATTGATTTGATCGATTGGATACCCTAATCGGCCGTGACCTTTTATATTTATAGGGTGGGGTGGACTTATCCTGCAAGAAATCCTATTACAGATCTAAATCTACAAAGAATTCTAGTTGTACTCGGATTCTAAGTAGACCGGTCTGACCGGTCAGACCCACCGGTCAGACCGGTCGGTGTTACCAGACCGGCTACATGGTCTAGATCGGTCAGACCGTTCTCAAGCACCGGTCAGACAGGTCTGTTCCACCGGTTCCAATTTTTGGTCGTCAACACCCGCGGCTGCATGCGGCCTCGCGCGCCGCGTATCCAATCACCTCGCGGTATCGTGGCCGCTGTGGGAGGCCATCGATGCGGTGCGCGCTGGGCCCCCACAGCGGCTGGTGGAGGTGGATCTGGTTTGCGGTCAGCCCGGAGTCGGACGACCTGGACGGGATCGCGTCCAGGTGCGTCGATTGCCTCGAGCGGGATCGATCGATGGTATATCCGTCGTGTGAGTGACTATTCTTCGGGGCGAGGCAAGCGCAGGGAGATTTGAGTCCACGTTACGACCTGTCTGGATTCTGGAACAGGGAGCAAAAGGACCATTGATCGATCCAGCCCAGCAGGTGCTTCAGATTAATCAGATAAGATAAATGTCAGGAGGGAGGGCAATAAAGCCCTTTCACAGCACCACTAGTTTTTCTTTAGCTCCGTACCTTCATGCATTTTCTCTTCTGTTTCTTTTCACTATCCGAAAATTGAAATTTTCATGAGAGGCAATGACCAAACCGTTACAAAATCGTATTTTCGTGTAGGTGCGATATGCACCGTCATGAAAATTTATTGTTCTCGTGATGTAGTTGTGTTAACCATCATGAAAACTAGGTGTTCCTGTCATGAAAAATGTTTTAGGCCAATCAAATTGTGCCATGTAGTAGATGATCTAAATGAAGAACAAAGAGCTAGCTTCCTCGTTTTGATACGGAATTAAAACTTGTAACTGGTATTTCTCTTTCATTAAGACTCCAAATTTGATTATTTTTCTTTCTGATTTTTTTTATAAAATCATGCACTTTCAATAAATAGACTTTTTAATATCAATTGCTATTTGTGTTTTTGTTTTTCATATGGCTTGTTTTCTTCCACCACAATATAAAATAGAAAATATATTTTTGCATATAGCAATCGCTAATGTAACTTAAAATTTTCTATTATTATGGTCAACATAAGGTTGTGTCTAAATTTGAGGTTCATACGAGTTCAAAAAAGTTATGTGGTATTCAAATATCAAAGATTGACTTTAGTTATATGTAACTATGTGAGATATGTATCCTTTTATGAACAATATATGCTCCCACTTTTTCAAATTATTTAATTTTTTAGCAAGCTTATTAACCAAAAATATGTTGCCACATTAATTTGTAGCATCTTTTGAGCATATTTGGATATTATGGTGATTATTATGTAGTATTTTGAACAAAAAATTTTGAATTGTCCCTAGAAGTCAATAGAATTTTTCATCTATCTCCTGAACATGATCAACAATAAAACATAGGAGCCCAAAAAGTGATTTTGTGCAGTTTTTTAAATCTTATTGGACGCACACATAGTTCAATTTTGTATTAACCTGGATAACCATGTCAAAATTCATTTAACATATAGAAAATAATAATTCAGTTAAAAATGTTGAAATGTCTAAAAGATACATATAAAAAAATAATGGTGTATATAAAATAATTATTTTTATGTGTTACTTATAATGGTGCCATAAAATGAAAAAAAAAACTAAACGGGCCGAGAAACCAAGCTGGACTGTTTCTGACTTCCTGAGTCCACGTTACGATCAGTCTGGAACAGGGGGGAAACCACCACGGATCGATCCAGCCCAGATTAATCAGATAGATAAATGTCAGGAGGGATCGGAGGGCGTTAAAGCCCTTTCACAGCTCCACTAGTTTTTTTAGCTCTGTACATTCGTGTGTTTCCTCTTCTGTTTCTTTTTGGGCAGATGGACACGTTGAACCCAAGGAAGTGGTGACAAGTTTTGGCCCGTTGCTTCCTCCGACGAGGACATCGCCGATGCTTTGCAAAGCGTGTTGGCTAGTGTAATGGAAATGCAGACCGTCACTATCCAATTATGATCCAGGCTTGGGGCTTCTTGTTAGAGCTGCTAAGCTTAACGATCTACTCCGTTCAACTGACGTGAGGAGGCGAGAGATTAATTACAACTTTGCTAGAGGTGGAGATAGAGGACCTTTATTTACGTGTGGTCCTTGTAAATTCCTTATTTCTGAGGCATCTCTATGTAATATTAGGATATATTTCTTGCAATTTTAATATAACCATTCGTGTAGGAAAATATTCAGAACACAAATATTAGTTTCTACCCTAGTGGTCATAGACCAAGTAGCTTCCAACACGCCTAGGTTTGATTTCTCGTATGAGTGAATTAAAATGAACCTAGATTAAATAAAAATTTATATAAAATAAGTGGAAACCTGCCCTGTTTGGCTTTGGACATGCATTTTTTTAGTTCTTTATCAACACGTACAAAGAAAACGCAAGAATACTACGCGGCACACATGTGTATATTGGGAGAGAGTGATGGGTATATCATTTTTCTTATACCTCACAGTGACATATACTACCTCCATCCTAGAATGTAAGGTATTGGAGAGTTTAAAAAATTTTACCCATAAGGCACAGGCATGCTAATTTTATTGGTTTTGGTGCTAGTTTTGTAAAAAAAATAGGAAAAAAAAAATCCAATTCACTCCCTTCAAGTATAGACAGAGTCTGAATAACCCTATAAACTATAATTTGGTTCAATTTACCCTCTAAACCGTACAATTTAGTCCATTTTACCCCCATATACAATGTCTTTTTATTTCTCCATACATAAGTTGAATTTTAATTTCAAATTTTGCAGGATAGTAGTGGACATCACAATGCATATTAAAAAATTTTGTTATAATTTTTTAATCATTATTTTTCATATAATTTTATACTCTAATGATTAATTTATTATTAAATATACGAACCTATCAAAATAATGATAAAAAATTATGATATATTTTTCTAAGATGTGTATGATGTGTACTATCATCTTGTAAAATTTCAGCGTAAAATTCTACCTATGCATGGAGAAATAAAAAAGACAAATTGTATTAGAGGGTAATTTGAACCAAAGGGCATAGTTTGGGGTGTAAAATGAACCAAACGATAGTTTAGAGTGTTAATCAAACATTGACTATAATTCAGGGGAGTAATTTAGACTTTTTTCCAAAAAAATTAATTGCGGTGGGCCTGGGAGTAAAAAGGGCATTCTAATCTTCTTGATTTTGGTGCTAATTTTGTAAAAAAAATTAAACGCTGGAAGAAAGGATGCTGGAAGGAAAGGGCAAACGGGTCTTTTCCTATTGGTCGTCAGATGTTTTGACGATGTTGCTGATGGTGTGGATGTGCACTTTGGATGAAGAATGTAACTGAAGCAGAGAACATATATTGTTCAAGGATCAAAGTACATAGATAAACTTGACCCTTTGCTAAAAGTTTAGAGACGATTTTCCCTATTTTGCCTTCTGAGAACAAGATCGATGGGTAGTGCGCCTTCCAAACGTGTCCTGCGTCTACCTTATTACCAGTTCTTTGTTGTTCAGCTTTCCCTTGCTTCCTGGGTAGCATGGTCCCAGTGATTTTGTAGTTTTCTACCTCGGCCTGTTCATTGCCACCTAGGCTTTGCTTAGTGGTTGTGATGCTACTCCTCTCTGCCCTACCTTTACTCCCTTTCTTCCTTCCGTTATGCTATTATAATGGAAATAGAGGTTCCATCGAGTCAAAAAAAAAAAAAGCGCAGAAGCGTAGGGAGTAAGGAGGTCTCCGGGAAGGTGCAGCGTTTGGAGGTCGGGCTTGGCCGCTTGGGCCTCTCTCGTTGGCGACTGTACGGGCTCTCGTCTCGACCGAAGATCGGTACGGAAGGAAAATGACCGCTGATCCAGCCGACCAGGCATGGATCCACTGAATGTGATTCCATCCAAGCAAGGCCACCCAGGGCAGCAGGTGCTTCGGGTGGATACAGATGTCGATCGAGAGAGAGGATTAAACCTTTTCACGCACTACTACCTAAACGATTTTTAGCAACGCTTTATTTTCTTTTCAGAAATAGATCAAACCGTCACCCATTCCTACATAAGAAGCGAGGTGCTAGCATGTCACCTTCCCTTAGAAAAAATATTTTTAAAAGCAGGTGACACCATCACCCACCCCTAAAAATACCATTTGTAGGGGTATTTGTAGGGGCGGTGACCTCGTCACCCGTTTCTAAAATTTTTGAAGCTAGCAGGCGAGCCATTCACATCAAATCCTTTCTATTTGCACGGGCCCATCCATCCGTCATGAGACTTCGGGCAAGCCGCAGGCAATTAAATATAAGCCGCGTGCTGCCCAACTACTCTATCTCTAGTCGTGTTTAGCTTCCAAAATTTTTTAGGTTTGAATACTTTAACACTTTTGTTGTTATTTGGTAATTAATATTCAATTATGAACTAATCAGATTTAAAAGATTCGTCTCGTCATTTACAGTTGAACTATGTAATTAATTATTTTTTCAACTATATTTAATGCTCTGTGTATATATCTGAAGATTCGATGTGACAGGTGGTATAAGAAAATTTTTGGAAAACCAGGGCACGTGCGGTACGGCGAGGAGGAACGGAGCACCTGCGGGCCGGCGACCTCAACTTCCTGCTGGTGCTCCACTTCCTCATGCCGCGGCTGCGCGGGTTCCCGCCGCGCGTGGTGGGCACCGTGGTGGAGGCAGACCCCTGCGACGCAGCGCCGTGGGAGCTGCTGGCGCGGGGGATAGAGGCTAGCGCTGGGCTGGTCGCCGCCTCGCACAAGCGGAACAAGCTCGATCGCCGTCAACCGCCGCGATTGCATGCCAAGGGTACGTGCTCCTGGTCTCGCGAACTCGTTTGTACTTTGGACCTCTGCTCTCCGGTGCGGAGGCACATGCACATGGGGATGGGGCACATGCACATGGGGCTCGCCATGGACAAGCTGGCCATCCTCAGGATCCTCCTCAGACAGGTGACCATCACTTTCTCAGATAATTTCCTTTCCTTCACAGCAATGCATGCTCGCTCATTTCCCATGTGTGGATTTTGCTTGGTGTGGCTGGCGGATCGGACGAGCTGCGGATGCAGGCGCTCCATCAGATCCTGAGTCCTGACGGTGAGGCAGCGGCGACGCCCAGAGGAGGAGCGCGTGGCCAAGGAGAAGTGCCGCCGCGCGGGCCCAGCCCCAGCGGAGGAACACGCGGGCCGAGGAAGAGCGCGTGGCCCGTCCTGCAGCGGCACCTCGCCCAACGGGGTCGCGCGCGGCCGGTCCTGCAGCGGCGCCTCACCCAGCGGAGGTGCGCGCGGGCTGAGGTCCTTCGTGCGTACTGCTGCAGCGGCGGCAGCGCGGCAGGGGAGCGGTTGCAGCGCACACGCGAGGGAGCAGCGGCGCCGGCTCGGGAAGTTAGTGCAACTCTAGGGTTCTATTTGGGTGACTAAATCTACATTTTAGTCGTATTGTTCAAATTTCCATCTCCAGCAGAGTTTCTACTTGTGTGACTAAATTTCCTCTCATACTCTTCAATTTGATCACCCTCTACTTAGACTACCAAAAATAGGACCCACCATTTTTAGTCTATTTCAACAGAGTGACTAAATGGGTTACCATCTCTATATTTGCTTGATGGGTGCAAAAACTTGATCTCTAGCAGGCCTTCCAAATGGCCTTCTATTTTGATAGGCCTTCCAATTTTTTCTCCCCACCCCCAATTTGGTGGCCCTCTATTTGGTCTGCTAACTGTGGGCTCCACTGATTTTTTTTCTTTCCTCCGTTCCCGACATGTGCGGCAGCTCCGTCCCCGACACCTTGCGCCCGCCACCGCCCGGTGCGGTGCCCGCTCCCGCTCCTGCCGAGGCCGAGGCCGTCGCCATCGCGATCCGCCTCGCCGCACCAGCAGTGCCCGCCGCCCTCATCCCCTACCCTCGGCGAGCGTCCGCCGACATCTGTGGTCCATGGCGTCGGCGGGAGGCGGGGCGCGGAGGCCCGCGGTGCGCAGACACGGGTGTCAGATCCGGGGCAGCGGGACTGCTTATAGGCATAGAATGTTCTAGAGTAAGGGATAGCTCATGTATGTACCTTATCTCTTTTGTAACTACCCGAATAGGCATAGAACTAGCTGGAGTACAAAGGAAACTACCCGATTATGTTGTAGTAGGGCTCCGACTGTACTCGGATAGGACTTTTCATGTAACCCTGTCCGCCAGATATATAAGGGCGGGCAGGGACCCCCTCAAAACACATCTATTCCTAAGGGCAATACAAACCACCACACAGGACGTAGGGTATTACGCAACTCGCGGCCCGAACCTGTCTAAATCTTTGTGTTTCTTGCACCATCGAGTTCTAGAGCCGTCGATCCCTACCTACAAACCTTACTGCTAAGGGTATCCCTGAGCAGGCTTGGCGGTAAACACCGACAGCTAGCGCGCCAGGTAGGGGGACTCGGCGAGTTCGATGGCTACTTTCACTTTCAGCACCATGGCACCTCCTCAAGGCGCCATCTTCATCTTCGGCTCGTGGGTCTGCGTCGCCAATGGCTCAAGCGGCTTTGACAGCCACGTAACCAATTCTCCCACACTGAAGATCATCGCATTGGAAGACTCCAAAAAACTCGCCGGATCAGACGATCACGGCATCACGTTGCTTTCCGACCTCGCTAAGGAGATCGAGACGAAACTCGAAGACAACTCGAGTTCCACTCGGACTCAGATCAATCTCAAACCGAAATCTACTCGGCTTGGGACTCCTCTTGCCCAACCCATCTTCGGGCTGCGCAATCCATCATCTACTTACAAACAGATGATCAGATCCATCTATGAAAGCTGCTTGAATCATCTCCTCTGCGTCGAAAACCACTCAGTCACCGCTAGCCGGGAGGCACCTATTTTCGACGTATACCCAGATCTAGTCGAGTCATCTCAAGACAGCCTGGATTTCATCACCAATGCATTGGCAAAGATCCAATTTGAGTCCTGCAAAAGCCATACCTTGCAGAACTACTCGATAACCTTCGGGAAGTTGCCAGCATTGACGATCTTCCATTTCAACATGGCACTCCCCTCGTAACCAAGAGGGAAACTGGGTCCGGAGAAACTGTCCTAGCTGATTACGACTCGGGCTTGGAAAGCTTCTCCCCCAAATGTTTGGTTTCGGTGATCATTCAACAACCTGAAGGTAGCCAGCACGATCCAAACGAAGTCTTGGATCAGATTTCAGCAGACAATCTGACCCAAGACGCTCCACAAGATGAAGATAAAGCTACTCGCACAGCTCACAGGGCAAGAAACAAATGTAAAGGAGAACGTTGGACCCGAGCTGCCGAGCGTGCTCAACTTCCCCCGCGCAACCTCGACGATGATTTCAACAACGCTGCGGATCCAGTCTTCAAGACTCCGATCGCTGCAATGACAGAAGCAACCCTGCAGCTCATGCAGATGCCTCGAAACCCGGAGATGGAACGAGTCATACATCTTACCAAGAATGCCGTGGAACAACTCGAGAGACAAAACCCGTTGTTCTCGCTTCACGGTACACGTTCAAGGGCCCCGGCAACAGTCATACCTCAAGCAAGCCGCACCCCCGGATGACATCATCGTCAACAACAGCTGCAGCAGCAAAATCAAAGAAATCAAGAGGATCAGGAAGTCGTGAGCAGCCATCGCCCTAGGGGTGGCCAATAGCCGGCAAACCAAGCCTCTGGGCCCCAGCCAAATCGCAACAACAACCGCGGGCAAAACAGGGAAGAGGTAGCTGACTCCATAATGGACGAATGAGACATCATCAACGTAAGATGCAGATCGCAGCTTGCGGACAACTCCGATCGCTTCCAAGCCCTCAGCAGAGTCTTCGACAACATCGAGTACCCAAAGGATTTCAAGCCTACGAACATCCAAAAATACGACGGTAAGCAAGACCCTGCTCAATGGTTATGTTTATACTTGACCGCTGTTAGTGTTGCAGGGGGGGGGACACCAACACCAAGGTCCTCTACTTCCCGATGGCCCTGGAGCCCGCACCCCTCACGTGGCTCAAAAGCTTGACGCGCAAGCCCATACACTCGTCGGATGATCTCAAGAAGGCCTTCATCAACAACTTCCAAGGGTCGCTACATCGAGTAGCTACTCGTCACTCCCTGTCCATGTGCAGGCAGGAGCAAGGCGAGTCGATTAGATCCTACGTCAAGCGCTTATTCGACACAAGGGCTACCATCCCCAACATCGCCGACGACGATGTCATTGACTACTTCTAGAGTGGCATCACCGTCCAGTCTCTGTACCGTGATTTTGGGCGTAACCGCCCCAAAACGGTAGTGGAGCTACGAGACATGATGCAGCGCTGGGCGGACGAATAAGAGCAAGAACGCAGTCGCTTCCCATGCCGTAATAATGACAACAATGGGAAGCGCCACAACGACCGTGGAGGGCCCAGTAACCAGCGGGATTCTGCGCGCAAGCGCAAGCCTAATGACACCATAGGCACCATGGGTCGCACCCCGCGTGGTAAGAAGGGCGACAAGCCGCAGGATCAGTTTGACAAGATTCTTCACAACAAAAGGTGTCCAATACACCCCAAGAGCAACCACTCGATGTGGGAGTGCACAATCCTGCGCAAATCCTTCCAGTCAGCACCTGCAGACGCTCCCAAGAAAATGAAGAACAAAGACGATGAAGATAACAAGAAAGACCCTGATGGTTTCTAACATCAACAAAACGTCGTCAATGTCATATTTGGAGGAGATCCCAGCTTCTCCAAGCGAGTCCAGTAGCTCCTACTTAGAGAGATCGTCTCAGTCGAGCTAGCAATTCAGAGGCCACTAAAATACAGCGAGGTCCCCATTACCTTCTCCAGGGAGGATCAATGGACTAGCTTCTCTGAACCTGGAAAGTTTCCTCTAGTACTTGATCCAGTCGTCCAAGGCTCCAAGCTTACTCGAGTACTCATTGACGACGGAAGTGGGCTCAACCTGATCTTCGCAAGCACATTGGCAAAGATGGACTTCAACTACAAGAGTCTGCTTACTCCAAGCAAGGCCCCGTTCTATGGCATTGTCCCTGGAAATTCTTCTACACCAATTGGCTCGGTTACTCTTCTAGTCACATTCGGTACAGAACAGATCTTCCGGACAGAGTACATCAAGTTCGAAGTAGCCGACTTTGAATCCTCCTACCATGCCATCCTGGGAAGACCTGCGCTCGCCAAGTTCATGGCAGTGCCACACTATGTATACCTGCTCCTCAAGATGCCGGGTAACACAGGAGTACTCTCCCTACGTGGAGACCTACTCAAGTCTTTTGAATGCGACAAGGATGCAATTGATCACGCCTCCACAATTCGAGTTCCCAGATCTGTCAGTGAAATACTTACTGCTGCTAAAGAACTCTCGCTCAAGGAGTCGATGCCTTCCAAGAAGCCAAGCCAGTCGTCGGTTAAGCCGACTGGTGACGTGGGCACCAAGATTATCCAACTACAAGAGGGAGACGACTCCAAAACCGCCATCATCGGAGCAAGATTGGGCGACAAATAGGAACTCGAGCTCGTCAACTTCCTTAGGGCCAACCGAGACGTATTCGTGTGGAAGCTAGCGGATATGACAGGGGTGCCCAAGGAGTTGATCGAGCATGCCTTGAAAGTCGACTCCAAACCACACCAAAGAAGCAGCGGTTACGATGTTTCTCACCGGACAAGCGAGAAGCCATCAAGAAAGAGCTGGCGAAACTACTCGCAGCAGGGTTTATCAAGGAAGTTTACCACCCAGGGTGGTTGGCTAACCCTGTACTCATCCAAAAGAAGAACAACAACGAGTGGAGGATGTGTGTCGACTACACCGATCTAAATAAGCATTGCCCAAAGGATCCTTTTCGGGCTACCTTGTATTGATCAAGTAATCCTTGAGCTGTTGCAGCACCATCGCTGCCTCACGGTCAGAGTCCTCCTTGATCTCTTGAGCTTATCTATTTCATCTGCGTTTCGATACATAAGAATCTTTAAATCCAGTACTAAGCTTTCCTGAATCTCTAAAGATTTGGCACAAGCTGCGTACTCGATAGAAAGAAAATCTTATAAACACTAAGCAGATCTACTAGTCGAGTGCATATTAAATGCAGATGACTAACCTTTCTTAGATTGGGAAAGCTTTTTCAGCTTCCCTTCAAGAGCAGTCTTCTCATATGAGAGCATCTTAACCCACTCCTTGAGAGCATTTAGCTCTGTCTCATCTGGTGTCTGGACACCCTTTCGTCCTAGTGCCTCCTGCAAAACAAAAAGATCAGCATACTACTCGATCTACTATAAAAGTACTCGAATCATTCGACTACTTACCTCCAGCAGCTTAAAAGCATGCTCCACCTTCTCTCACGACAAGTCACTTCCCGATGTGACTTGGGAAGTACTCGCCACAACAACAGCCTTCTTGGGCACTTCTTCAATCCTTCCTACAATATTCCCCGTGTTTTGGGAATCTAAAGGAAGAACATGCTACTTAATTACATTAAGAGCAAATAAAAGGATACCTTTCTACAAGGCACTACAAGCTTACCTGCAGGGGTCTCTGCAGGCTGTTTATCATTGCCTCCCTCAGGAAGCTTCTCGCCTTCTCCTTCTCCTGGAAGCCTGCCGCTTCTGCCATCCTCTGGGATTTCCTCATTGGCCCTCTCCAAGTTCGGCAATGGAGAATCCAGAAGCATAGCATTGGCCATCGCCTCCTCATCGTGAGCACTCATCTCAGGAGTACTCGGGGGCTTCCCCAGCCCCGGCTGAGAAGCCGAGTGGCTCTCAGCTCCCACGTCCTCTCCCAGGACCGCATCTCGCAAAGACAAAGTAGTTACAAACTACTAGATTCAAAACAGACCCTACACATACAAGTTCTAAAGAACTTACGCAGGAGCTCTTATTAGGGCAAACCCCTTGATGCCAAATTTGCGGGTAGGCTTTGCGATCATGGCCAGCTTACCTGCATCAACGGTCTTATTTATATCGGAACTACTCACTGAATGAGTAGCCCCGATCCCACTTGATGGGTCCACTGTGGTGGAGGGGACAGTTTGTCCCACCGCAGTATCATCCCCAGATGGTGAGGTCCGTGGCATCTTAGCTGCCGGACTGGGAAAAGCAAAAACACAAATCAAAACTTACAAATCGACAACTAGAAAGTACTCGATTGCAAAATAACTAGCTACTTACATGTCGCTAGTGGGATGGGAGGAGCTGCTACGCTTCCTCACCGCTGATCGAGTACTCCTTGGGCGCTCGGTCTGGGCATCAGCACTTGGAGTGGGGCTGTGCTCCCCATCATTCCTTTCCCCAGATGTTGCCTCATCTGCACAACCAAGTCTGGATATCAGTACTATTTATATGAAATCTCATATGATCATACTAAGATTTGATTAACAGATCGAGGAAATTAGAATAACAAAAGGGCAAACAAATGCCTGGTAGCGAAGGACTACTCTTAAAGCGATCCACGTCCTCCTATAGAAAGCAAATCCTATCAGATTTACACTATGGTAAAGTACTCGATTTCTATGAATCGACTACTCTTATCAAATACCTGCTTCGGTAGATTCGCAGCAGAAAATGTACCAGGAACAACTGGGATTCTATTTACATTCTTCAGAAGTCGTTGTATTCGACTAAAAACTACATCATCCGAGATCTCTTCCTTCGAGTATCTTGACGGATCAGTTGTTCCTTGATAATGGAATCCAAGCGATTCCCGAGCCTGCAATGGCTGGATTCTTCGCTTCATCCAGTCAAACATGACTGTTTCCCCAGTCAACATATTTTGCCTTAGAATGGCAATCCGCACGAGTAGTTCAGAGATTTGACTCTCGTCGACTAGTTTTTTATTCCACTCGGGCCATTGGATTGGAGGGCCGGGAGTAATGGATGAAAAACTTCTCGACTGGTTCTCGACATAGATCTCTCTCTTAGTTTGATAATATTTCAAGTATAATATTTTGCTAGGATTGTTTTTACCTACCAAGCTCCACATAAGCCTTCCACTTTTATATATGAGTAGAATAGGTTGAAGACAATCTAATGTAGGCTTGAGCGACTTGATGAGATGAGTGTTTCCATGATCTTTTGCAAGAGAACCTCACTTATATTTAATATGCATTCTTTTGAAAACTCTTTACGATGAACCTCACTTATTATGGCTTGTTCTTTAATTGCTCGTCTATCTTCCATAATGAAAAAGTATCCGGTCACAACATGAACTTAAATGCTAAATACTTGAGAGAGCAATATGTCTTGTTATGTATGACTAAGTGCAGAGAGGACATTGAGGGGCAACGCTGATTTCTTTATAAGCAAAGCTCCTAACTTACTCGAGGACGAGCAAGGTTTAAGCATGAGGGGAATGTTGGCGCTCCTTAAGTACCCATTTTATGCCTTGTTTATCCTTGATAATGGCATGAATTTAATATCAAAATCACTAACCGTCCTAACCCCGGCCTAATTATTGGTCATTTTCATATTTGCACATATATTTTGGAGGAACTTCGTTTTTGAAGGTTTTTGGCCTATTTTGGAGCATAAAATTACGAGGCCCGTGATCGAGCGCTAACACGGAGAAAGACGAAGGCCAAAGCCCAAAGGAAGGACCAAAGCCCATGTTGATTCGAAGCCCATTCATGCACATCCATCCTCCAAGAGAGCCCAAAGGACCAAGCCCACGAAGATGAGATCAAGATACTTCGGGATTAAGCAAAGCAAATGAAGATTTATGGAAGGATTCCTTATCCTATCCTTTCCTCGAAGATATCTCTAAGATAACAATGTCCAAAGGGGTGCAATCGTGAAGGACATAAACTCTAGAAGATGCGAGGAGTCTACACGCGAAAGATGAGACCGAGGCGGGCCTGAAAGAGGGTAGGCCGGCAGGCCTAGGCCCATGAACCGGCCGGCCTAGCCCGTTTCCGAGGTGGTTCGACCTCCCCTTCGACCGGTGGCTTCCTCGGCTCATAAATAGCTCGCACCTTATTCAACTCGGGGCATCCATCCACCCAGAACTCGATGAAAACCTAGGGCCAAGACCGGAGGAAGACGACGGCCACCACAAGTCTTTGAAGTTGTCTAGGAGATGGCTTAGGCCGCCCCTAGCCACCATGGCCTCCCTGCGTGGTTGTGTCATGGTGGAGTTCATGAGCTAGTTGGAGTCATCGATGGTATGTACTCGGTGGTGACGATCCAAACGAATCTATTATGTGAATAATGTCTTCATGTCATCCGATCTATTTAGCGATCAAGTATCTCCTGGGTTGACGCTTGGGAGTACCTCTTTTGTTGATTTCGTTCTTTCTTTGGTGCACTTATTCTTAGATCTATTCTTAAGATAGGTCACTTAGGGTGTTCTTGTAGCCGTGGTGGCTAGGGGTTCATGCCGGACATACCAAAGGGGTTCGACACATCTTCGTGCTCTGAAACTACTCTACCGATAGGGAGCGCCGTGACAGGGCGTGGCCTGTGTAAGATTTGGGGTTTCGAGGGTCAATTTAGAGGTCGTGATTTAAAGAGGCTTTGGATGAGATGCATGTTGTGCTTACTCGTTTAGCTAGAACTACAACTAGAATGCGTGTGATAGGCTTAGTCATACCTTCGGTCATGCTTTATCTTTACCGATGTTCATGGATGAGATCAACCTTTACACAACACTCATATCTATCAAACATTTACTCTATATGTGCAATTCATGCTTCATGTTAGGATAGATCCGTTAGATTAGATGGAAAACCTTAGGTAGTTCTTTGTCGATCCACGGATTGATAAACCTTGGGGGAGTACTATAAGGGAAAAGCTACCACGATCCGTGCGCCTGCGGTATATAAATTGGGGCGCAAAGGAGCATCAACAATGCCCAGAAAAGCTTCGCATAAATGCATGAAGATGGAAATATGAACAAAGGAATTTGGGGTCAGATGATGCAATTGGATTCTGTAGTAGCGCAGGAGTCCAGAAAAGAAAGAAGAGCAAGGAAACCCCAATCCTCGTTCCAAGTATGAGGTGAAAGCAACGATTTCCCCCGTATTTTCATACGGATGATCTGAACCCAAGGCATGACGCCATTGGATAACAGATTTTGGAACTAAAAGACCCTGCGACACCAGGGAATCTAAGTCAGATTGAGAACACTTACTTGTGTTCCAACCCTCATCACGGGTTGGCTCTGCAGCCACACCCTTCCCCTTGGTCGCTTTCTTGGGGGCCATCCGGAAATCTACGGATCGCTTCACGCGCATACACTGGCAGAAATCCTAGGGCGATAGTGGGGAGCAAAGGGAAACAAGAACTTTGGATCTGGGAGCTCGAGAGTGAAAAGACAGATCTGAAGCAGTAAAAACAAGTGGCGGTCGGTGGGGTAAAATCTAAGTTACCGCTTCATTTTATAATGGCGGTGGCAACATGGTAAAAACACCCAACAGGCCAACAGTCCGTTGCAAATCGCGGAATTAACGGGATTTGAAAGAGACATTCCTTTTTCTGAGATTACATTCTGGAAAAGAAAACACTCACATCCCTAGTCGACTACTTGACACTCTTTTCCTTAACTGGGATTACATTCCAAAATAAGGATAAGTACTCGACACAGTACAACTACTCGATATTACAATTCGAGTACTTTTTACATAACTTTACAAACGACTCGGGTCTGCGTGCACACTTCTTAGCTTCCTGAGAAGCATGCTGCAGCTAGATCGGCCCGAGGCCGTGACAAAATACAAACTTGTTATTCCCATTTTGGGAATAAAGATATTTGTATTCAGGGAGATAACCTACAAGAGTATGGAGGCAGATTACAGTAATCACCTCGCAAGTCTTCTTGTAGCATCTTGTAGAGAAATTTCTCCTTCTCCCTGAATACTTTGTGGCAAGATCAAGCTTCCCCGCTAGAGATGTCAGTTCTTGGGCACCCAGAAATAGGCAACCCCAAGGATGTCACACAACAAGACCCAACCCAACGACCCCAAATCTGCCTCATTGGAATATGCAAGGACATGATGTCCTGAATGGATCCGATGAGAGCACTAGGGATGCAGGATGAGGTAGCAGGGACTTCTCTTGTCACTCGCAAGTTCTCTTCTAGCATCTCTTGCTGGAAAGGACTACACAAAATTCAGGAGGGCGAGAACAAGAACACCAAGGAAAAGCCATGGTTGCTACGCTTTGGTGCTTCTGGCAAAAGCCTCTCCCCTGCCTTTTATAGCTATAAGGAGACTTGCTAAAGGAGAACTCCTGAATCAACAGTGCACGTTTCACGGACGCATTCATGGAAGCATTCACGGATGCAGTTAAAGCTGCAATAATGCAGATTCTCCAAACAGTAACATCTCATGTGAGCACTGAATAAAGAGCCGTACATCCCGGGTTTTATTCCTGAAATTATTTCGGGTGCAATCAGTGTAGCGGATCCAATTGTATCATTTTTCTGGGATTTTACCCGAAAAAGAGGTCTTTTCGGATTCTGGATCTGATGAATCCTGCAAATAATCTGAAGGATAAAATCTGGTGCCACGAATTAAATCCTTAATTCCAAATCTACGCTCGAGGGCTACTCGCAGCAAAAGGAATTTTGATTTAAGGCTCGGGGGCTGCTGGATATAGGCATCCGAGATTTATTTTTCAATTTTTTTGGAAAATGGTCTAAAGTGACCCTCAGCATGATTCTGCGATTCAACCTAAGGCTCAGGGGCTACTCCATATGGAGCACGAGTACTTCGCACACCATGATCAAGATTTCAGGGCTTGAGCACCTCATAGCCTCGAAACAAACGGAAGTACTTGAAGGAGTACTCGACGTATTTGAAGGGAGGACCAGAAGCAACTAGAAGGATGTTCTGACTACTTGAAGTACTCGAAGACGCCCAGCCAAGTACTCGACGCCTGCAGGACTCGGCTACGAAGAGCTCGGGGGCTTGTCAGACCCAGGACAGCGGGACTGCTTATAGACATAGAATGTTCTAGAGTAAGGGATAGCTCATGGACGTACCTTACCTCTTTTGTAACTACCCGAATAGGCATAGAACTAGCTGCAGTACAAAGGAAACTACCCGATTGTGTTGTAGGAGGACTCCAACTATACTCGGCTAGGATTTTCCATGTAACCCTGTCCCCCCGGATATATAAGGGCGGGCAGGGACCCCCTCCAAACGATCATCAACACCTAAGGCAATACAAACCACACAGGACGTAGGGTATTACGCAAACTCGCGGCCCGAACCTGTCTAAATCTTTGTGTTCCTTGTACCATCGAGTTCTAGAGCAGTCGATCCCTAACTACAAACCCTACTGCTAAGGGTATCCCTGAGCAGGCTTGGCGGTAAACACCGATAGTTCTGTCTTAAGGATTACTCCAGTCCTTGGTCAGGACACACTATTCGCTTGCTCGAGTAGTTTATGGATATCTTTACAGTCTTTCTATCTGGATAATCCGATGGGATTCATCCTTACTGATCAACTATAAAGATTACTCCATGCAAACATTCTACTCGACTACTCGACTAGTTTGTACATAACCTACGATATCAGATCATATTTCTGAAGACACACCAACAGGATAAAGAGCGATATTTACAAAGACAAGGAGTTGTTACAAGCAGTCTACTCTGCCAAGTTCTTCAGAATTTTCTCGGCAATTATTTCTGATTCTTTGCAGTACTCCTGGAATTTCTCATCAGAACAACCAGGAGCTATTCCTTTAGCTATGGGAGCTAAATTAAACAGAGGTAAGTAAGACTTGACAAATCCTATCATATGGATCAGATAATTTTTGGAGGTAGCCGTTATGACTTCAAAGATCTTCTTGGGAGCCTCTTCTAAACGCTCTACCAAGAACTTGCTATTCGACGACCCCTCTTCAGAATCGACCATGTCCATAATGACTTGAGCTGCTGCTACCAGTCGAGTATGTTCACTTGGAGAACATGATGGAAGGATGTTTCAAGTAATTATTATTGACAAAGCAATATCAAGACAAAAGATCAGATACTCACAAGCATGAGCAATCTGCAACTGCTCTTGAAGTTTTGAATTTTCTTCCCGGAGCTTTGACCTTTCTTCTTCAAGGCCCTTGATCTGCTGCTTCATATCACAAAGTTCTAGATGATGCTTTCGGTTTGCTTCATATAGGTTGTTCCGAGTAGCAAGGGATTCATCTAGTCGTCTGGCAATCAGGGCATTCTGTTGTTCCAAAGTTTTTCGATTGTCAACAGTCTTATAAAAAGCTTGAGACTTCAAAAAAGACCGATTGGCAACGTCTTGTAACATACAAGGCAAGACTGGTCATACTTCACCAATTACTCGAGGAAGACAAGTAGCAGCAGAAGACTCACCTTGGTATATTTGAAGCTCCATTGCATATAGTCAGCAAGCTTCTTTACATTGTCTATGGAAAACAACGGATCATCAAACAGTTCCTTTCCCAACTCCTCCTGGGTCGATTGAGGCATAGCTTGAAAGGGCACTAGTCGAACGGCAGGACCTCTTAACCCTTCAGCTCTACTATCACCAGTTCCACTAGCATTGGAAGCAATTTCAGCAGCTGCAGGAGTATGTTCAGGTGCTTCAGGATTTGGCATATTTGGCATCCCAGCCGTGTCTGCATTCGGCAATCCGGCAGATGGGTCTTTGATCAACCCAATCACTGGCGACTCGGGGGCAGATCGACTAGTTCCTTCCGAACTACTCGACACCCAATTACAAAAATCTTGGATTTGATCTTTTTCATGTGCAGGTAGATATTGGATCCTAAGCCAAGCAAGATTTGCAATAAGAAAGCTGAGTCTAACAGGATGAAATTAAAAGAATATCAGATTCTTACTGGCCAGCATCATGACGAGGAATTTTTCTCTACAACAAAGCTCCTGGAGTTGCCTTCCGCTTCTTGCTATCATCAGAAATAGTATCTATTGAAGTCGGAGGCATGCAATACCAGGATTTATAATTTTTCCGCAAAAGAAGCAAATAATTCGTTAGAAGATAAAAAATTTCAACTACAAGTACTCGACAATGTTTCCCAAACACATACCCATGCATTCTCGGGAGGGTTTTTTGCCCAGAAGAGTGTTGGAAGTTTCAAAGACTTATCGAAGTTGTCGAGTACTTTGCAGCATCTCTTGACTACTTCAGACTGAGCCATTGGTTCTGGCGACATTCTGGTGGGGTCTTGTGTACCTTCATATCTGAAGGCAGGATGCTTACGAAGCTGGAGAGGCTGGATCCGACGGCTTACAAAGGAAAAGACCACATGATCACCGGTGACTCCTTTATTTTTCAAATGCGCAATGGCTTTGAGGATGCAATCAACTTGCTCACCTCCAAGTCCGTTACTCGACCAGCTCTCTTGGACTTGGGGGCACCAGGAACTCTTTCTGGAAGTGGAGATTCAAAGTTCCCAACATGAAACCAGAATTTTTTCCACTCGGCTCCTTTACTCGATGGATTATAAGCCAAGTACTCGTCTCGGGTCTCAGGATGAAGTACTAATTCACAACCCCCGACAACCATGGGTTTGGCAGAGGTCGGAATGTGAATAAGAGTGAAAAAATGTTGGAAAAGGTGAAAGTGGGGAAGAATGCCAAGGAATGCTTCGCAGAAATGGGTAAAAATGGAAAGATGCAAGATTGATTGCGGAGTCAGATGACGCAATTGGATACCCCAGAATTGCAGAAGAGCATAGAAAAATTCTGATACCAGAAGTGCAAGACCACGTTCCATGAAATGACGGAACACAACGGTCTCGAGGGTACCTTCCATGGGGTAATCTTCTCCTTCCCCTGCACGCTATTGGATCACACCCTGAGCTTGGAGGAGACCCAAATTTTCCAATTGTTGCACCGCTGCTTCAGATATTTTGATTTTGCGCTAACCTGTTGACATATTGGCAACTGCTTCCTCTCCAACCTTGGATTTGTCCTTCTTGGGAGCCATCTCAATGTCACGAGCTTAGTCTTGGGGGCTACGAGAGGGGCTATGTATGAAACCGGGAATGGGCAAGTGTGAATCTGAGTTTGACGGCGGCCAGGAGTTCAAAGGGTGAAACCCTCACAAGATACCAGATGGATTTATATAGTTTTTTGTGGCAATTTTGTGAATATTTGGGAGATCAACAGATTCTTTCCTTTTCAGGGAAGTCTTTGTTACTTATTCTGCCACGAGTTTTCTTTGATTCTTAAATCTAAATGGAGAGATTTAAATTCAAGAATTGGGGGCTGCGGGATATGTGTATCAGAGATTCATTTTTCAAATTTCTTGGAAAAATGAAGCAAAAAAGACTGAAGTGACCCTCAGCCTGATTCTGCGATTCAACCTAAGGCTCGGGGGCTACTCCATATGGAGCGCGAGTACTTCGCGCACCATATATGACCAAGATTTCGGGGCTTGAGCACCTCACAGCCTTGGAGCAACCAGAAGTACTTGGAGGACTACTCGATGTACCTGAAGAGAACAACCAGAAGGATGATCCGACTACTTGAAGTACTCGAAGACGCCCAGCCAAGTACTCGATGCCTGCAGGACTCGGCTACGAAGAGCTCGGGGGCTTGTCAGACCCGGGGCAGCGGGACTACTTATTGGCATAGAATGTTCTAGAGTAAGGGATAGCTCATGGATGTACCTTACATCTTTTGTAACTACCCGAATAGGCATAGAACTAGCTGCAGTACAAAAGAAACTACCCGATCATGTTGTAGTAGGACTCCAACTATACTCGGCTAGGACTTTCCATGTAACCCAGTCCGCCGGATATATAAGGGCGGGCAGGGACCCCCTCAAAACACATCTACACCTAAGGGCAATAGAAACCACCACACAGGACGTAGGGTATTACGCAACTCGCGGCCCGAACCTGTCTAAATCTTTGTGTTCCTTGCACCATCGAGTTCCAGAGCCGTCGATCCCTACCTACAAACCTTACTGCTAAGGATATCCCTGAGCAGACTTGGCGGTAAACACCGACAATGCGTTTCCATGAATAAATTTGCATACTCTTTATTCCTTGTTTCCTTTGAATCTTGTGAAATAAAAATTCATATAGGGACCCCATGCTTTCTAAGTAATTGATTAATGTGATATGATTTAGTTTAATAGAACCATGCTCTTCCATGCAAGGCACTTGTTTTCTTTTACAAAATCTAAAAATAAAATAAAATAAAATAGCTTGTCTCCTCAAATTAATTTAAAATTTCTACCAAAGCCAAAGATAGATCTTCATGATTAAATCTTCATATGCAGTTTGACTTTGCTTTGAGTTTTGTCAAATTCTTAGACCCTTGTTAGAAACTTGTCATACTCTCATGATCAAGAGCACGTACACAATCATGCTATACTTCTACATTGGAAGATAGCAATGTTTTTCCAACAACATATCCACAAAATAAAACTCCATGCTCCATGACCTCTTTCTCCAAAGTCTCCATCAAAGACATGGGCTATGCAAAAAGAAATAAAAGATGCATACCCAAAGAAAGGTATGTCACATGCTCTGGCATGTCAGAAATAAAAGATGCATACCCAAAGAAGATATGCCACATGCCCACAAGGCATGTCAAAAATAAAGAGCAAAAGATAGCCCCTATCCAAAGAAAAAGAAAAAGAGAAGAGATGATTCATACAAAGGAGTTCATCCACTATCCACCAAAAATATAAATATCCACACACTTGCACATCTTGATCAAGGTTTATGACTTGATCCCCGTCGCCGAGGCCCCCACTAGCTCCAAGCACTCCAAGGCTAAGGCTCCCGCGTCCAGCGAGGCCGACGCACTCGGCCCGGCCGGCGACGGCGTCACCGCCGATACCGTGGTAAGTTGCTCTCTGCACCTGCAATAGCTCTAGGCGCGGGTGGGAGCAGGGCAAGCTCTAGGCGTGGGCGGGGGCAGGGCAAGCTCCAGGCACTGGCGGGGGTAGGGCAAGCTCCACCGGACGGCGGCGGTGGGGCGGGCAGGAACCGACGGCGGTGGGGTGCGGTGGCGCGGGCGTGGATGCCCGGACGCGGCGGCGCGGGTGGCGCAGGGCATGCGACGTGCGGCGAGTGTGACTCGAGTGGAGTATGACAGGTGGGGCCCAGTTGTGAGTTGGAAAAATGCAAGTCCAATATACTCAGCCTGCTGGAGTGGAGGCCCATATTTGGGTGAGTAAAATTTAGAAATGAGCTTCTAAATGGAGATTTGCTCACCAAAATTTAGCAGCCCCGTTCAAGTTGCTCTTAGTCGGTGCTGCTAGAGTAGATACTACATTTTGGGTGAGTAAACATGGAAAGTGGGTTCCGAAAATAAGTTTTAGTCACTCAAATTTAGTCACTCCACTGGAATTGCTCTTAGAATTCTTTGTTTTAATCATTAAGAGAACTGAAGTCTTTTACCTTTATGTTTGTTGCTTTCATTCAAAATGAAAGTGATGTTTGCACTGCCATCATGGTTGTTTGGTTTCCTTAATTTGATTTGATTGATATGCAGTTTGTAGTTGCTGTGGTTATCACCAATCAAGTTGTAGCAGAAGTGGATGGCTCAGCTGTCCCTGCCTGGCTGAAGCGGAAGCAAGGTTTCATCGCTTCTGAAGGTGTTGTAGACATCAGTGATTGAGACGAATTGATCATCTATCTTAACTTACTACAGGGCAACACTTGATCTCCATTACTGGCCAGCTGCTTGCTCTGCTGGGTCAACTGCTGTGTTGCCCCTCCTTGGTGTACAAAGCATTTACTTTCGCAGATGGGGATGCCCATCTGCTATTACATTGAGTGCCATTGTATAAAACTATGTATGTACTGCATTGCTTGTAATGTGACCACTATTAGCATTTCGTGTGGTCTTTTTCTTTTTTTTAATTCATCATCAATGACGGGGGTTGCCAACCAACATTATTGTTATCCCACATCATTGACAGGGGTTGGCACCCGCGTCATTGTTGTCCCTCATTAGTGACAAGGGTTGCCAACCTACATCACTCATATGGGTCATGAGTGATGGGGCTTGCCAACCCGCGTCACTAATATGGGTCATCAAAGACTGATGTTTTCGCGTCGCTGATGTTTTAACAGTAGTGACGAAAATTTAGTGACACATGATTTTACGGTCACTAATGTTGTTTACAGCCATCACTAATATTTAGTTTTTGACGTAGTGTCAATCTTCGAAGATGCCCAAAGAAGTAAAGTTTTCATATGTACGTTCATAGAGGTAAGTGTGCGTTCGTTGTTTCAGTTGTACTGCATAATCTAAAAAAATATGCAAATGGATAATTATTACACAAGCAATATATCTAATACCCCCTCTATCACACCTTTCCTAGGTTGAGATTGTTCTTAAGCCATTCGAGCTATCTTACTGGTACTGTCTACTGCCTATAGAGGAAAAGTATTACATGCCCAAGCAACCAATATATCAAAGAGATGAAGAGATGACAAGAGCTTGTTCTTCTTCACGAGCATCGTCTTTTGGTCCACAGGCTACCTTATTACCACAGCCACCATGAATGGGTAGGGTGTCGGATCCGGGTGTAGGGCGTGGGGACGGCGCAAAGGGAGAGGGATGAAGGGGCTGCCGGTGCCAGTCTTAGTGTGGGAGATGGGGAAGAAGCAGAGAAAGGAGAAGAACAGAGGAACGAACACAGAATGTGGCGATTGGAGGACAGATTACTTGCGAGAGGAGTAAGGTTTAGGATACAAGTTGATCGATGATCCTCCAGCTCTCTCTTGCTCGAGTATTTAAGCCGATCGCTATTACATGGGCTGGGCCCTAGCTGTGCATGCAGGAACGAATCACACCCACTCGCTGCCACTTAGGCGCACATTGGGCTTGCTAACGCATCGGCCCATCTCTTCAGGCGTTTTCTCCAAGACCGGGGTGCTGACATTCCCCCTCCGATGACGAGCCGCTTGACCCCAAGCAGGCGTAAACGGAAACTCTTGCTTCAGGACCTCCAGATCTTCCCAAGTAGCCATCTCCGCCGGCCAGTCGGACCATTTCACGAGCACTTGCGGAACTTGTTGGACGCCTTTGGAAACTAGGCAGCGCTGCAGGAACAGACTCTGGAATTCGCGGTGAAACCAAATAAGAAGGAACAGATGGAATCACCTGAACAGAAGATGACACCACCGGCTTGAGTTGCGAGACATGGAACACCGGGTGTATGGTAGAGGAACTGGGCAATTCCAGCTTATAAGCCACCTGACCCACACGGGACAGGACCTTGAACTGACCAAAATACTTGAAAGCCAGTTTCTGATTGGCATGCGAGGCCAAGGAGGATTTAACATAGGGTTGCAGCTTGAGATACACCATGTAATCGGTAGAAAACTGACGCTCAGAGCGGCCCTTATCAGCTTGCTTCTTCATACGAAGGCGGGAACGTGTAAGGTGTTGCTTGACCAGAGAATGAACAAGTTGGCGCTCCTGGAGCCAAGTGTGCAGGTCGACAGAACGCACTGCAACCAGAGCTGAAATACCAAAATGGCATGGAGCATAGCCATACGGAGCTTTGAAAGGAGAACGGCCAATTGCAGAGTGTTCACTCGTATTATACCAAAATTTAGCAAATGGAAGCCACTGAGACCATTTCGGTGGACAGGCATTGACAAAACACCGGAGAAACGTCTCCATAGTTTGATTCAAGCGCTCAGTCTGGCCATCCAATTGGGGGTGATAGGCCGAAGTCATCTGAAGCTGGACATCAGCAAGAGCAAACAACTCCTTCCAGAAGAGACTGGTGAAGATCCTGTTGCGATCAGTCACAATGGCCAACGGTAACCCATGTAACTTGTACACTTGAGTCAGAAACAGCTTGGCCAAACTAGCAGCAGTGAAGGGATGGCGTAGAGGTATTGTAGACTTTTGGGGAAATTTCTGGAGTCTTTCTCATCCTTGTGTACAGATATATATTATACATACATGGGCCTCCTGGGCATGGGCTACTAACTCTCTAATACATACAGCCCAACACTCCCCCTCAAGATGGGCGATAAATATCAATCATCCCCATCTTGCTACAAGCTGATGCACATTCTTTAACTCCTAAACCTTTTGTTAGACAATCTGCTAATTGTTCACCTGAAGCTACATAACTAGTTTAAGTGTTCCATCATCCAGCAGCTCTTTGACGAAGAAACGATCAATTTCCACATGCTTGGTTCTATCATGTTGGACCGGATTATTAGCAATGTTTATTGCAAACCTATTATCACACCAAAGTTTCAAGGGACCTTCCTTTAGCTTCAATTCAGACACTAAGTTGCTTACCCATAGCATCTCGCTTAGACAAACAGACATGGCTCTATACTCCGCCTCTGCAGTTGATCGAGACACCACTGGTTGTTTTTTGCTCCTCCATGATACTAGATTTCCTCCAACAAAAGTGCAATATCCAGAAGTCGACCTCCTGTCATCTTGACAGCTTGCCCAATCTGCATCACAGTAGCCTTCTACATTTAGGTGTCCGTTTCTTTTGAACCATAATCCTTTTCTAGGACAACTCTTCAAGTACCGCAAGATTCTGTAGACTGCATCCATATGTGCACTTCTGGGATTATGCATATATCTACTTACCACACTTACCGCATATGTTATATCAGGCCTTGTATGGCATAAGTAAATCAAATGTCCAACAAGTCTTTGATATTTCTCTTTGTCGATTGGGTCTCCAGATTCAGCAGACAACTTATGGTTCTGCTCAATAGGTGTATAGGCAGGGCGACATCTAAGCATACCTGTCTCATTTAGCAAATCGAGTACATACTTCCTTTGTGAAAGAACTATCCCTCTAGGGGACCTTAATATCTCAATTCCTAGAAAATATCGTAATTGGCCTAGATCCTTGACTTCAAATTCTTTGCTTAGATTCTCCTTCAGTCGAGCTATTTCCAAAGTGTCATCTCCAGTAATAATCATATCATCTACATACACCGCAAGAATAGTGATATTATTCCCAAAGTGTCAATAAAATACAGTGTGGTCCCCATTACATTGTTTGTATCCCATATTACACATTGCACGCCTAAACCGATCAAACCATGCCCTTGGTGACTATTTTAGACCATACAAAGATTTCTTCAATCTCAACACCTTTCCCTTGGTTTGGGAAGTCTCAAATCCGGGTGGAATTTCCATATAAACTTCCTCTTGAAGATCTCCATGCAGGAATGCATTCTTAACATCCAATTGATACAATGGCCCTTCATAGTTAGTAGCACAAGAGATCAATGTTCTAACAGTGCTCATCTTTGCAACAGGAGCAAATGTCTCATCATAATCAATTCCATATGTTTGGCTATATCCTTTTGCTACCAATCTTGCCTTATATCGTTCTATCTTGCCATTAGGATCGTGCTTCACTGTGTATACCCATTTGCAACTAACCACTTTCTTGTTCACAGGAAAAGGTACAAGATCCCATGTCTTGTTTTTCTCAAGTGCTGCTAGCTCCTCAAGCATAGCCTTCTTCCATTTTGGATCCTCCTTTGCTTGTTTCCAATCTCTTGGAATAGTCACTGATTGCAGTGATGCAATAAAAACTTTATAGGCAGAAGAAAGAGTGTCATATGAGACATAATCAGCTATGTCATTCTCATCCTCATTAGCATCTTCAAAACCATATCTTGCCGGAGGTTTTCCTACGGTACTTCTCATCCCTTTCCTTATAGCAATAGGCAGATCAATCCCTTTTGCAAACGTAACATCCATACTCACAAACGTACAATGCTCGGATGGGCTCCAGCATTTATATCCCTTTTGCCCAGATGAGTAGCCAATAAATATGCACTTAACAGCTTGGGGATCCAACTTTCCAACATAAGGTCTATGATCCCTAACAAAGCAAGTACACCCAAACACCTTTGGTGGAACAATAAACTCATTTTTTCCAAAAAGAATCTCACATGGAGTTCTCATACCAAGTACTTTTGATGGCATGCGATTAATAAGATGAGTAGTAGTCATAACTGCCTCACTCCATAAGAATTTAGGGACATTCATGGTATACATGAGTGAACGTGCCACCTCCAAGAGATGCCTATTCTTCCTTTCAGCAACTCCATTTTGTGGGGGTGTATCAGGACAAGAGGTTTGATGTAATATTCCCTCAGCAGATAGATAACTTTTAAATTCATTGTTCACATATTCTGTCCCATTGTCAGTTCTAATAATTTTAACAAGAGCATCAAACTGATTCTTTATGGATGCACAGAAGTCCTTAAAACATTTAAGCACCTCACTTTTATGTCGGATGAGATATAACAATGTCATGCGAGAGTAACAATCAATAAAGGTGACAAAATATTTCATTCCACTCACTGAAACGACAGGAGAGGTCCACACATCAGAGTGGATTAATGTAAAAGGTGACACACTTCGTAATCCCTTGCTCACATATGAGGTTCTTGTGTGTTTTACAAACTCACATGCATCACATAGTAATTTACGTTTGTCTACCTTACACATTTCATTAGGAAACATTCTACTCATGATATCAAAAGATATATGTCCCAACCGACAATGCAAAAGCTTTACCTTAGCCTCATCTTCATTTGCAGTGGCTGACAAGGCAAGACATATAGCTGCATCTGTCTTTCTTCTATCAAGATACCAGAGCCCATTATGTCGAATTCCAGTCCCAAGTTGTTTTTCTGTCTTCCTTTCCTGAATTAAACAATTTTCACCATCAAGAGAAACCCGACAGTCCATATGATCAACTAATGAACTTACTGAAACAAGATTGACCGGAAAAGAAGGAACATATAATACTAATGATAGTGTAATGGATGGAGTGCATCTCACTGTACCAACACCTTTGATGGAACGATATGTACCATCAGCAGTTTGAATTGTCTCTTTATGAGCATCCGGATATGGTGTGAATGATGCAAATTCACTTGACATGCCTGGATGCACCTGAATCTAATATCCAATCTGAATTATAATTTTGTATAGATGTAAAAGCTTGGTCCAATGTACCTGAGCTGTCAATTGAAGGGGTTTGTCTTTGATCATTTGATTTTGATCCCTCCTCATTTCTTTTTTGCTTCCTTAATTCTTCTAATTCAGCAACACGAATGGTAACAAATTCAGATGCCATCCCACGGCTCCCACAATGGCTCCTCATTTCTTCAATTGCTGCTTCCTCAATTGCAGCAAGGTTAGATCAATAACCTCTTCTTCCACCACGGCTCCCACCACCTCTTAGTGCACATCTAGCACTGCTTCTCCCTCTTCCACGGTTAAACTTAAATGGCTGGTGACAATCACGGCTTAAATGGCCCTTATCACCACAATTATAACATATCCTAGTTTCCTGAGTTCCTGTCACCACATAAGTTGGATGGGTGGGGTTGAAGCATTTGCCTTCATTACATTCAGTCTAGTCTCTTCTTGTGCCATTGCAGCTATTGCTTCTTCTAGACTTGGAAGACTGGATTGATGGAACATACTTGCATGCCTTCCATCAAATTCTGGGTTTAAGCCTTTCAAGAACTGAAGTACTCTTTTCTTTTCCATCCACTTCTTCACCCAAGCAACGCACTCGGAATGTGGCAACTCAATAGGATCATAATAATCTAAGTCAGCCCATAAGCGCTTCAACTCTGCGACATAGTCCATCAAAGATAGCTCCCCCTGTTGCAGATGGTAGAGCTTATCATCTGTATCAACCAATAACATCACATTACCAGCACCTGAGTACATCTTTGATAGCGCATCCCATACACCAGATGCAGTAGCAATTGTATCTACTGATCCAGCTATGGTTGGGGACATTGAGATAAACAACCGGGCAACTACCAAAGAGTTAGTAGCATCCCAGGCCTTCCATTCATCACTTGATTTATCCTCAGGCTCAGCTACTTTTCCATTCACGAATCCTTCAAGTTTCTTTGCCTTCAATAGCAACAATGCTCTCCTAGACCAAGCCAAATAATTTCTTATCCCTTCTAACTTAATGTCATTTGGCATCAGTTCTAGTTTCTGAACTACCTCACTGTGTGGCATATTTTCTTTGCTTGAAAAGGAGGACTGTGACTCATTCTTTTTCTCTGTAAGTAATTCCACAAGTTTGCCAAGAATCATCTCAATACCTTGATTCTCCCCCATCCTACTCTAACTGCACAGCACCAAATCCTTCTCTCGTCTACTACCACCAGCACAAGTAGCAGCAAAGAAATAAACTACCAACAAGCAGCCTTCACTTTCCCCCACAGCTAGCAACCAATGCACAGCAGCACACACCTTATCTGAACCTGCAATCCGCCTCCTGTACAGGTTCCCTCAAATGCCTGCACGTGGATCCCGTTCAGAGCCTCCAAGCTTGCTGCTATTGCTGCCTCACGCCTCCACGGGCACCTCCGGCCCTATCTGCCGTCCGCAGTGACCGTCGCCCTCACCAAATGGCCCCCTTGCTCTCACCTCCATGCTGGCCCTTCTATGCACACCTGCATGCAGAAGAGCACCTCCGGATAATGCAGCCTCACCAGGATCAGGCAGCCCCCGTCGAGCAGCCTTGCTTCATGGCCGATTTGGTCGCCATCGCCGGCCCCTGCTCCTCACCAAAGCTCTGATACCATGTAGACTTTTGGGGAAATTTCTGGAGTCTTTCTCATCCTTGTGTACAGATATATATTATACATACATGGGCCTCCTGGGCCTGGGCTACTAACTCTCTAATACATACAGCCCAACAGGTAGGAAATGGTCATATTTAGTGAAGTAATCCACTATCACCAGCACATAGTTAGCATTACTAGATTGAGGCAAACCCTCAACAAAATTCATGGAAATAACCTGCCAAGCTGTATCAGGAACAGAAAGTGGCTGCAACCCAGGCAACCTAGAACGGTCAGGCTTTGCCTGCTGATAGACCATACATTCTTTGACAAAGTTAGTGACAAAAGCTTTGAGACCTTTCCATGCAAATAACTTCTTAATCCTGGAGTAAGTCACAGGGATCCCTGAATGGCCACCCAAGGCACTGGAGTGGCAAGCCAGCAGCAGTTTCTATTGTAGAGGAAAATTGTCACCTACCCAGACATGACCTTTGTATTTCAAGAGCCCCTGATGTATTGAAAAATTTGGACCAGCCTGCTCATCCAACAGCAGTTTGGTAAGGATAGAGCTAGCATGTGGGTCCTGATGATAGCCATTCAACACTTCCTGAATCCATTTAGGTGAACAAGCAGTCACAGCACTACACTCAGGATCATGTGAAGATTTCCTTGATAAGGCATCAACTACCCGATTTTTAGTACCTTTCTTATATACCAATTTGTACTGCAGCCCAAGCAATTTGGCAAAAACTTTCTGCTGCCAATGAGTGTGTAATCTTTGTTCAGTCAACTATGTGAGGCTTTTTTTGGTCAGTGTAGATTATGAACTCATTATATTGCAGATAAGAGCGCAACTACTGAATGGCCATCAAGATTGCCAGGTATTCCTTTTCATAAGTAGACAAGCCCTGAGATTTAGGCCCAAGAGCTTTACTGAGAAAAGCCAAGGGATGACCCTCCTGCATAAGCACAGCCCCAACACCCTGACCACTGGCATCTGTCTCAATGGAAAATGGCTTAGAAAAATTGGGCAGTGCTAGGACAGGTGCAGTACAGAGAGCATGTTTGAGGGCATTAAAAGAATCCTCATGAACAGAAGTCCATACAAATACTGTGTTCTTCTTAAGGAGATCAGTAAGGGGTCTGCATATAATGCCAAAGTGCTTCCCAAATTTTCTGTAATAACCAGCAAGTCCCAAAAATCCTCTGAGTTCCCTTACAGTGATAGGAATTGGCCAGTTGGTCACAACAGCCACTTTAGCAGGACCAGTACTAACTCCTTGAGCACTAATGACATGGCCCAAATAACTAATTTCTTGTTGTGCAAAGGTACATTTGGACAACTTAATTTTCCATTGATCTTTAGCCAGAATCTCAAACACTAACCTGAGATGGTGCAGGTGAGCTTCTCAAGAAGGGATGTAAACCAAGATATCATCAAAAAAGACAAGCACAAATTTCCTGAGATAGGGAGCTAGAGTGGAATTCATAGCTTCCTGAAAAGAGCCGGGTGCCCCTGTGAGTCCAAATGCCATCACCCTGAACTCAAACTAGGCACAGTGTGTTTGGAATGCAGTTTTAAATTCCTCCCCTGGTTTGAGCCTGATCTGATGAAAATCAGCTCTTAAATCCAATGAGGTGAACCAGGATGCTTGAGACAGTTCATCTATGAACTCATCAATAATCGGGACAGGGTACTTGCATTTGACAGTAATAGCATTCAGATACCTGTAATCTACACAAAACCTCCATGTGTTATCTTTCTTCTTGACAAGAATTACTGAAGAAGAAAAGGGACTTTTACTCTTCTGGATAATGCCATTCTGTAACATCTCCTTAATCTGGTTCTCTATTTCTATTCTAAGTGCAGGAGCATAACTATATGGCCTAACCTGAATAGGAGCAGCACCAGGTAGCAATGGGATAGCATGATCACAGGATCTTGCAGGGGGTAGAGCAGTAGGAACCTCAAACAACACAGCAAACTCTTGTATCAGCTGCTGAATTTTAGGTGGCCAAGACACTAGCACTTCCTGCTCCAATACTTGGACTTCAATAGAGTAGACCTGAATGACAGAACCAACAGGTAATGCAGTTTGATCTCCATACAACACAATTCTAGAACCATTATATGGTAGAGTCAGCCATTTCTACTTCCAATCAACTTGCATAGGACTGAATTGTTCTAACCAATCCATCCCAAATATGATGTCATAAGTTGACAGAGGTAGAACTCTGAGATTGGAGGTAAAAGAATACCCATCAACTGACCAAGCTGCCTGAGGAATGAAAGAACCACATGATAGCTGATCACTATTAGCAACACGCACAGAGAGAACAGCTGGTAAATTCACAACATTATCTAACACGGGAACCAAGGAAAAACTGACAAAGGAGTGAGAGCTGCCAGAGTCGACCAGAATGGCTACAGGGTGTCCCTAAATGTGACCTGACAAACAAAGAGTGTGGGGAGCAGGCACATCTGAAAGAGCAGCCACTGAGAGAGTGAGAAATAACTGATCCTGATGCTGAGTTTCGTCCCTGAGTTGAGAGGACTGCTCGTTGTCATCGAACATATCCAATAATTCCTGGATAACATGCAGCTGCACTGAATCTGCACACACATGATTTCTGGACCATTTAGCAGCACACTTTTCACAAAGGCCCTTGGCACGTCTGAAACGACGGAGGGCTTGCCACTTTTCCTCAGCAGAACCGGCTGTTTTCTTCGCCTCAAGGTCTTGCGTCGGTTTGTCAGACTTGGCAGGGGGGCTTGGCAACGAATACACAGGCTTGTGAGTAACTTTCGGCACAAAAGAGAAATCCGGCTTCTTAGGTTCTTTACGCTTGCCAGGATCATATACTTCCTCCTGCAATTGGGCAAGAACAAAGGCAGTATCGAGAGAATTTGGACGATGGAGTAAAATAGCTGATCGAAACTCCTCTTTCAGGCCATCGATAAACCTCATAGTATAATGCAGAGGGTCAGACTGGGACTCATAGGCTGCTAACTGATCAACAATAGATGAAAATCTATCAATATACTCTAGGACAGTACCGGTCTGCTTAATGTGAAGCAGCTGCCGGATCAACAACTCATGATGGTCCCTACCAAAGCGATCTAGAACCAAATCAGTGAATTCAGACCAAAAGCAGGTACGGGTCTGTTTTTCAACTGACTGAAGCCAGTGTGCTGCTGCATCTGTAAAACTCATGGCGGCCAAACGCACCCACATACTAGAATCAATATCAAACAAGTCAAAATAATCAGTACAGCGATGGATCCACAACTTGGGTTGCTGGCCATCAAAACTGGGAAAATTCATCTTAGGAAACTTCCCGACATAGTGACTCCGAGAACCGAAGGTAGAACTGCGGGAATCAAGACGACTCGGCTGTGGTAGGGGAAATGGGGTAGGAGGGACGGACAATGTACCGTTGCCCGGGGGATGCACCATGGTCGTGACGACCCCGTGGTCACCCTCCCGGTTAAGCATGTCGACGCGGTGCCCGTTGGGCAATTCGGTGGCGGATCCGGCAGCGGCCGGGATCGGCACGGCGAAGAGTGGAGGTTCCCCGCTCTTTCCGTCACGGAGGGCGCGCTCCCAATGCTCGGTCAGCTTGCCGACCTCGAGGCGGATGTCGTCGACCGTGCCGTCGACGCCTGGTCGCCACTCCTCGAGGGAAGCCGCCACAGACTGGACGACCTGAATCCGCGTGCCTTGGGCGGTCTCCAGGCCCTGGATCTGGCGCTGGAGCTTGGTGTCGAGGTCGTCGAGCCGCTTGTCGAAGTTGGCCTGCTGCTCGGAGAAGCGCTTGGCGAGCTCGGCCAGGATCAGCTTGGTGTCGGGATTCAAGCACCGAGACGGCGTTGGAAACGCGTAAAGTGGGCGTGAGAAGCTTGGGACTCCAGGATCGGACGAATTGCCGCTAGAAGAACTCGAGAAGGACCAAAGCAGATCCGGGTAGTGGAGGGAGGCCGAGGATCGGAGGAAGCTGATACCAATTGTTAGCGTGGGAGACGGGGAAGAAGCAGAGAAAGGAGAAGAACAGAGGAATGAACACGGAATGTGGTGATCGGAGGACAGATTACTTGCGAGAGGAGTAAGGTTTAGGATACAAGTTGATCGATGATTCTCCAGCTCTCTCTCGCTCGAGTATTTAAGCGGATCGCTATTACATGGGCTGGGCCCTGGCTGTGCACGCAGGCACGAATCACACCCACTCGCTGCCACTTAAGCGCACATTGGGCTTGCTAACGCGTCGGCCCATCTCTGCAGGCGTTCCCGCCAAGACCGGGGTACTGACAGCCAGCCATAGGGCAAGGGCGGCTCAGAGGGAGAGGCGCTTTTTTCTTTTTTATATTTTTAAAAAATCAAAATTTCAAAAATATATGTCCGTTTTGAAAATTTTCAAAAATACCCCCCGGTCGCCCCCCATAGAGCGACAGGCCTTAAGTGAATTTTTTTTTAAAATTCGCAACGAGATCCCTGGGCAAAAAAAATGCAAAGGGGCCTGTCGCCCACCCCAGGGGCGACAGGGGCCTGTCGCCCGTTGGGGGGCGACAGGGTCCCCTCCCCTCTATATAAGCCATGGCCGCCATTCGCCGCCATTCCCGTTGTCATTTGAGGCTAAAAATTCAGGAAAAAAGAGAGGGGTGAGGAGAAGAAAAGCAGCGAAGCTCTGCCGAATTGCGTACTTGGGATCTACCGGTAAGTTCCGTATGAATCCATTGATATTGTATAACAATTTAATTTAATTAGCAGATTAGCTGAATTAGATTTGGTGCTTTAGAACACTTGTTTAGTATTACAATTTCAGCACTATTACAGACTTGTTTTTAAATTAATTATGAATTAAAATAGAATTATGAAAGTACCTTATTGATATTGCAGCATAAGGCAATGGCTGCCTCCAATTGTGGAGGATTTTCATGGACCGAAGAAAAATCTAGTATAATACTTGATATCATGACCCATCTTGTTATCTGTAAAAAGTTGGATCCGTTAGCGGATGGTACGATAGAGATGGTGTTGTCCAAAGTAGTAGAGTTTAAAGATTTCACATTATTTCGAGGTATTACGACGCAAGATGTAAAGGGACACCTGCTAGAACGTCGGAAGATATACATGAGAGTATGTGAACTTGCGAATCATCCTAATATCATTGGATTCTTACAAAGTTCTTGTAAGATATGGATGCGGCCAGAGGTGCATGAGATGCACATTAAGGTGACTCTTATTCAGTTGTAATCCCGTACGTCATTTCGAATCCATATTTATGAAACAATAACATTGTTTTTTAATTATATGCTAGGATTACTCCGAGGACACGGAGTTGATTAACAAAACGATACCAAATTTCCATAAATTGGTATGTATCTTCGGTGGACTTATGCCGCAAACTAGATGAAGGAGGTGGATAAGATCTTCGGGTGATAGTACTTGGCCTGCGCAAGAACAGATGCCCGGAGGTTCGTCGAGTCATGCTTCAGCACCTCAACCACCAAATTGTGTTAACTGGGATGACGACATGGATGACTTCATGCCGCCCAAACCATGGCCTCCAACACATGATGTTCCTTCCCCTTTACATGAACCTAGAATCAGAAAAGAGACAAAGGGAAAGGCAAGAGGTTCGTCAAGTCATGTTGCACCACCTGCAGCACAAACTTGTGTTAACTGGGATGACGACATGGATGACTTCATGCCCCCCAAACCATGGCCTCCAACACATGATATTCCTCCCCCTGTACATGAACGTAGATCCAGAAAAGAGAGAAAGGGAAAGGCAAGAGGTTCGGCGAGCCATACTACACTACCTGCAGCACCACCATCTGTCAACTGGGATGATGACCTAGATGATTTCATGTCATGATCTATAACATATGATGTTCATCGGTTTAAGATGTATTCGCATTTAGTTTTGTTAATGTTGTATTATGCTTGTATGTATGTCTCGTACCTAACTTTGCATTCACTGGACATGTACATAATGTCGAGTTTGAATCGTACTTAGTCGTAATGGAGCATCGAAGTATAAACATACCATCTATTGTATGTAATGGAAAATACGAGAGTGATCAGAGGCGAACGTTGAAGTGTATAAATAAGAACTAAGAAATGCATTACATAATGTGAACCATCAAATTTTACATCATAATACAACGATAATGAAACACACATCACACATGCAGTGGCATGGCAGAACCCGTTGCAAACTATGGTAAACAGATTCCGGACTAACCTAACATGCCTTAGGTAATTTAAAAAAAACAGAACAAACACAATGATGCAGCATGTCACTAGCACTAGGGTAGTCCTAGTAGCCGTAACCCCACGTAGCAAACTGCATTGAGCCTTCTCCGCAGTATCCACCCATTGCAGGTGGTGCAGGCGGTGGTGCCGGAGGCGCATGACCCTTCTTCTTGTGACAAGGGCAGTTGCAGTAAGGAATAATGCATGGTTCATCCTGTGAGCCGGCAGCATTGCTGGTATCATCAACTTCGTCGTTTTTGTTACCCTCGCTCACTTCCTCATAATGGTTCACCTTGCATTCCAGATCAAAGATCTTTATCTGGAGGTACTCGATGAACTCCTGAACAGAATTAATTGGTGCAGGATCGACCCACCTAGTAAAACCACAGTTTTCTGGAGCATCGGAAGACTGCAAAACAAATTTCATGTAAGGTGTCTCATTGAAGAAAAAGAAATGAAACAACCGAGTATTACCCATGCGTGTGGACATTTAAAGAAACGCCGACCGCCATCCATCCCGTCGGTGCACATCTGCACTAAGCAGTCCTCACCATGTCTGTATTTTGTCCACGGTTCTCTACGGTTATCGTATTGTCGAAGAGGAGTTTGATTGGTAAATTCACTTTTTTGCTGTGGCGGAAACTCAAACACTGGTTCCGAAAAGGAATCAGGTCCAAGAGGCCCCTCCCATATTATGGGGTCCCCCTTTCTTCCCCCTTTTCCTTTGCCAAAACCGTAGTAATTCTTCCCGCTAGACCCACCTCCAGACATTGGGTATACAATGAGCTTTGATGTTTGAGTGCTGCTGGGAGTTCACAAAGTTCGGAGTATTTATAGGCGCACAATGGTCTGATACCCGGAGTGTGGAGTGTAAATGCACCAAAAAAGCCTACATGACAACACAATGAAGAGGCTAGATGACCTAACACTGAAAAGGCTAGATTCGATTCTCGAAATGACTACTCGATGCATCTCTGTGCATGCTGACTCACAGCACTGCATTGCTGCTGCTCGGTCGATCGCGCCTAGATGCCGCCTTCCCCACTACACGCCACAGACCTTCGCTGTAGAATGACAGGTCCGTTTTACTCGCCAGAGAGACTGCTTTGAAGGTGAGCTGGTGTGGTTGCCGTGTTGTCACATTTTTTTGAAATGGTGGAAGGGCACTGCTATTGGGTTGTCGTTTTTTGTCACGTATGTCTGGGCAAAGAATGCGACATTTGGGAAACCCGTGATCGCCGTGCTGAGCAGTGGCAACCTGTGATCTCGTACTCGTAGCTAGATACACTATGGTTCCTATTTTGAGCTATTCGAGCGTGTAGTCATCATCATCGTAAGAGCTAGATACACAATGGTTCCTTCATTAAATCACGGAAAAAATTCGCAAGAACTTCCGTTATTTCATGAGCATTATGGAACCCACAAACATAACAAGTTCACATCAATAGTATCTATAGAAACAAATGACAAGTAAACTAGTACAATCATAAACATCGGATACAAATAAGCGGTCCACAGCTATCTCATTACAAATAAACATCAGAGATACAAACATCACATATATCTAACCACCCCTAGGGCGTCGGACCCTCTTAGCCCTCTGCTGGGCACAGACATGGCCCTCGGAGTAAGTGAGAACATCCGGAGACCTCACCTGTCGCTCAAGACGCGCATGGGGCTGCGGTGTCTGCTGCTGAGAGATCTCAAGTGGTGCTCCTCCAAGCTGTGAATACCCCAAGACATCGGGGTCACCTTGCGCGGCAGGCTCTTCTGGAGTCAAGCTGTTGAGGTCGTCTAAGGTGAAACCCTCGTTATCTGGTCGAAAGGAGGAAGAAGAAGGTCCGGCGCCCGCATCGGGGTAGAATCCTACGCATAAAATGCGGATGTTAGCGTTCGCTCGTGTCTTTCATCATGACATATAGAAACCGAAATACGAAACATAAACTAACATGTATAGTCCGGTATCTGTGGCCCCGGTACCATCCCTGGATACGGTCCGCCAACTGGTGCTGTGCCTCTGAACATTCCAGTATGGCCGAACGCAGTAGCTGGATCGTATCCTGTTTGTGATATTAGTAAATATATAGGAACACTTGATCTAATTTTAAAGAGATATGTACGTTACATGCACTTGGGAAGAACTGCGACGTCGGCCCGTGCACGGTCGACGGACACGGGAACGAGAACGAGGCCTGGGACGACCCGTGGCTGTCTTCGTACTGCACACGGCTTCCCAAGTTGTGCACTACCTGACGCAACTGGTCACGCTGCCTCGACCATGCCTGTGTCTGCTCAAACTGGGTCATTGGGGATCCGGCACGTACCCTCGTCAGGTAAGTCGAGCAGTCCGTCTCCATCATGTTGCAAAGGCGAAACTGCACCCATTCAGTAAAGGAACAGTTAGAAATACATGAATTATCTTATCAATATAAATATATCTATGCCAATATGATCAAAAGACTCACCGCGCCAGCTAGTGCCTCCACGTGGTGCCGGGCATAGCCATCCTGAGGCCTCGCCTGGTGTGGCTGCGGGTGAGTGTCAACATAAACTAGACGAGCCCTAGTCCGGGGTAAGTACCAGGTGAGGTAAGCCCTAAAGGTGCTGTCTGTGTGAGGTCCTGTTGGATGGACCAAGTGCTCGTCTGCCTGTTCCCATTGGTCCACCCACGGCTGCATCTTGGTGAGCCAATCATCAGAGCACGGCAAGCCACTCCTTGACAACCTACAAAAGTGGACCACGAAGAATCGTTAGATTCGACACGAATGTATGAGACAAGTTCATTCATAATTACCTGTGGTCCTGGCGACTGACACGCTCCAACGCGGTGGGCACCGGAAACTCCTGGCGCTGCCCAAACTGTATCCTGAATCTCCAGGGGCAATATGCCTCAACCGCGATGTCATAAACCAGGACGGCTGTAGTAAGCCACAGGCTCGCATTCGCGGAGCAGTGTGAAGACAAGCCTGCAGGTGCATGAGTAGCCACAGCCTCTGGGCTGTAAGGCTCCCAGACAACGTCCTCGGGCGTCAGCATGTCGAGCTCCGAAACAAACTCAGGATATGCACGTCTAACCTGTGGATGCGCCCAGGACCTCTGCATTCCGAATAAGTAAAATTAAAAGTGCGCTAATGCATCATGTAACAATGAATAACAAAATTAGATTTGTTGTGAACGTACCTAACGCCAGTCCAGATAGTTCCTATAGTGGGCCTCTCGTCCTCCTCGTCACCGTACATGGCCCCGTGGTAAGGCTCGTGGCTGACCATGGGCCGACCAACGGCTAGCCTCTCGTACGACCAAAGTTGTAGCAGTAGTGGGCACCCTGCCAGGATAGCGTTCCCATGTGTCTTCATGCAGCCGTCGCAGAGTCCACGGTAAGTGGCTGCAAGTACCGCCTCACCCCAGCTATAGGGCGGTACGTCCTCGTCCCCATCCGCAATCTCCCGTGCATACGGAAGGAGAATCCTATCGACCGAGTTGCCATGAGTGTTGTTGAACATGATGTAACCAAACAACCAAAGTAGGTACGCCTCCAGCGATCTGGTCACACTATACTCGTCGGCATCCACAGCCAACAGGGCAGGCTGCATAAACAATTAAGATTAATTAATTCAACTGACAATGGAACATGTGAATTGTAACACTTAAATTTAAATATGGAATGAATATGTACTGTAAACTGTAGGAACCAGGTCTTCGAAGGACCTGCTGCTCGCGGGTGTGGGTTGATCGGACCTGCCTCTTCGACACGGTCAACCAGAGCAAAACGGGCCTCCAGGTCATCCTTCCACGAGGCCGCCACCACACGCGGACCTACAGCCTCCCCGACGATAGGGAGGCCGAGGAGGTAGGCCACGTCCTGCAGCGTAGGAGTCATCTCCCCACACGGGAGGTGGAACGTGTGTGTCTCCGGCCTCCATATGTCAACGAGCGCTGTCAGGAGGGATCGGTCGAGCTGAATAGGCCCAACCTCGACAAGACGGCTCAGAGTCAGTAGACCGGCCTCACGTAACCTGCAATAAACAAAATTGTCGAAACAAAGGAATACCGACGAATACATATGTGATAAACAATAATATTTCATTACATATCTGTCACACCAATCGTGGTGTATAGAGATCGCCTCTCCAGGTGGACGAGGACGTAGCACCTCTAGGGCTCGGTGCTCAACTGCTGCAAAGTAAGACCTGTGGCTCGAGTTGATAACTGGGTCTAGCAAGGAGTCCATCTCCATACCTGCATTCAAAAATATATGAGAACACATAGGTACATATATGTTTCATACAAACTGGACATATAGGTACAATAATATTTCATTACATACCTCAAATATTTCATTACTACATATTACAAATAATGAAATACAATTATGGATCATGACACCGAATGCCTTCCACGAGCAATTCTCGCCGATGGTCGTCAGAACGTAGGAGGTGCTCCATCTCTGGGATTTCCGGAAGGACCGACGTCAGCAGCATCGTGAAGTGCATTCTGAGGACACTTCTTGTAGTTGTGACCCAATGCTCCACATTGGCTGCAACGCTTTTGTGCCTTGCTTGCTTCGGACTCGTCCATACCATTCCAAATACGACGTGTCTGACAGCGGCCTTTGCCTTTCTTAGTGGATGGATCAAGAATAAACATCTTATTCTCATTATCCTGAATGAAAGGCCCCACTATTCCAATCCCGTATACCTCAAGTCCCCAGGTGGATACAGCTGCTTCCTTGCTGAAGTAAGGTGAAACAAATACTCCTGGCTGCAACCCAGACTCTGCACATGCCGCAATGAGATGCGAGCATGGCAAATGCAATAACTTAGGCTGCAGGAGCAGAAGGCTTTGCCATCTACTGTAATCAAACTTTCCTGTACCACCCTATCTCTACGGATACCACGACCAGTTCTATCCTTGCATAGAACCTCAAATCTATGCTCCATTGTACCTGTCGATATGACGCGGTGCAGTTTGGCCTTTTCAATCTTCTCTTGCATATATTGTGTCACTCTTATGCAAAACTGAATTTGGGGGTTGCTGATGTTTATGCTTGCAGCCGTGTAACGCTCTCTGAAATACTTCATGCACCCATACATGATGAACTCAACAATTCCCACAAGAGGAAAGGCATGACAAGAACGCATAACCATATTGAAACACTCTGCATGGTTCGTTGTCTGAATACCATACCGTATTCCGTTGGTATCATAAAGGAATGACCATTTCTCCTTAGGTGCACCTCGAATCCAGTGTGAAAATGGCTTCTCAATTGAATCCCTAGCCTCTGCAGCCTGACTCGTGCCTGCTCCTGATGCCCTTACCTTCACTAGCTCTGCAGTCAACTGATCAAGCATCTGCCATAATGCATTGAATTTTCTCTGTTGATTTTGGGTGCACAACCTCTTAAACATGTTCTTAAGATCCTTGTTCTTGAAGTGATCATAGAAGTTTGCACCCATATGCCTAATGCACCACCTGTTTTGGACATCGGGCCACAATGGAGGCGTTGTCGCAGTTCCACATTGCAATTTCAGTATTGATTGCAGCAGACCTGCATGCCTATCACTAGTAAGGCACACATCTGGACGTGCAGCAACAACATGAACCTTCACTCGTTCAAGGAACCAATACCAACTGTCTAAGTTCTCATTCTCAACAAATGCAAATGCGAGCGGAACTATTTGGTTGTTGCAATCTACCCCGATTGCGGTGAGGATCTGACCTTTATACCTTCCAGTCAGAAATGTGCCATCAATGCAGATCACCGGAAGACAACATTGAATTGCTCTAACACAAGCACCTATGCAAAAGAAGGCTCGTTGCATAATTCTTTGCCCCCTAGTCACGACTGGTACGAGGTATGTGTCATAAAAGCTTCCAGGATTTCTAGCAGCAACCTGGGATAACATACGAGGTAGGTTCTCATATGATGCCTCGTATGTGCCGAACCGCATCTTGAACACCCTTTGTTTACCCCGCCATGCCTTCAAATAACTAATGGTGTACTGGTAAGTCTGCTCAATGTGTCGAACAATCATTTTTGGCTCATAATTTAGGTTGTCCATAATAAACCCATACATTTGCTTTGCAACAAAGTCGCATGATATATTGCAATGCGAGGGAAGAACTTCTGACAGCAAACAAGTGTGCTCTGTCACAATGGAACATTTCCAGTTCGACTTCCATTTTCCCTTGAATGCATGTACTCGCCATGGACATCCATCATTCACACACTTCACCTCATATTCTTTACTGCCAGACTTTACGACTCTGAATTCTCGTTTCAATGATATTGCCCATAGTCTCATAGCATCTTTTACGGCTTCAATGTTTGGATATGTTGCACCTTGCACTACCTAATTCCCTCTGTACTCCTACTCCTGATTTCGTACGTCTTCTGCGACATGACTGCCAAAACCATGCTCATTCCACTCTTTTGGTAATGAATACTGCTCGTCATCAGATGAGCCCTCATATTCTTCCATCTTTATTGCGGTTTGGTCTTCTGCCTCCATCTCGTCCACAATGCTATGTATCCTCTCTCCCTCATCAGCAAGGCCCTGTGGTCCCATGTTTTGGTTCTCTGTCTCTTCTGACTCATCTTGCTCAACATAATTGGTCTCTCTTCGAATACTCGGAGTTCCTTGATCTGCACAATGTTGGATTTCATTTTGTGGCTTCTCCCGGATTTGAACAAGAATGGCCAGAGGCCACCCACGCTCTAGAGGTGCTTGCATGTACTTCTGTCAGTCATCAGTGCTGTGTATCATCATTAATTCCCATAAATCACTTTCTACCTCCCAATTAACAAGAGACTGGATGGTGATCACATGTGTCAACGGATCTACACGGAACCCACGCTGCAGCCACTTATATATGGAACCAAAACTCCTTTTCAGAGGTTTATCTATGGTGCTAGATATGCACTTAAAGGCAGAAAGATCTACTCCATTTGGCCCATACAAAACATTGTAGTCACCATAAAATACTTGAAACTGCATCTTGCTCGACATATCTGTATATCACATAATACTTATCGAGTTATACTCTTTACTTCACTACCTTATTCAATAATCCGTAAAAACTAAGTATGAAACTCAACTACAACGTATAAGTATTCATAACTACGTGATGACACTCAAATTCTATACTGCATATGCCAAATTCTATTCTAAATCATAATAATAAACTAATTTACTAATTCTATTCTAACACGTCTCTAATAGTACTGCAATTATAATAATAAATGCGTAGTACTAATTTTCTAAACTAATTTACTACTACGTAACTACAAACTAAAGTATCATTAAACTCTTACTTAAATGGTTCTACTACAGCACTAATTAAATTAAATTACTCACCCCTACTTAAATTACTCCTACTTAAATGCGTACTACTTAAATGGAAAAATATATAAACTAAATATACTAACCTGCAGATCACAAGTGCTGAATCCGGCAGGGCTTCGCCGCTTCCCTTCTCCTCACCCCTCTCTTTTTTTTCTGGATTTTTGGTGGAATTTTCGGGCTCAAATGAGGAGGGATGGGGGGTTGGATGCTTATATAAGGGGGGTACCCCGATCGCCCGCGGGGGGGGGGGGGGGGGGCGACAGGCCCCCCTGCCGCGCCCGTGGGCGGGGCCCAATGGTCGCCCGAGGGGGGGCGACAGGCCCCCCTGTCCCCCATTGGAGGGGCGACAGGCCCCTTTTTTTTCTTCCAGGGACCTCGTTGCAAATTTAAAGAAAAAAATTACACTTAGGGCCTGTCGCCCTATGGGGGGCGACCGGGGGGTATTTTTGAAATATTTCAAAACGGACATATATTTTTGAAATTTTGATTTTTTAAAAATATAAAAAAGAAAAAAGTCCGAGGGAGAGGGTTATGGATGGACGTCCAGCCATGGGCAGGGGGCAGCTCAGACCTCTGAGGGAGAGGGATGGATGGGCGGCTCGGCCCAAGCACAGCAGGCACTACGGGCTTGGCCGGCACGGGCACAATGATGATGAGGCCGTGCTAAAATCCAGTGCCATGGGCTGGCCCATCGTGCTCGTGCTTTAAGGCCATCCATAGCTCTAGCTCCATAGCCCAATTCCCTTCCAATTGTTACCTCAATCAAATGGGATGAGTCTATATATATCGTTTCAGGTGATAATTCACTGCTAAAAAAACATTAACCACCTTTAAAAATAATCTCGGAGGCAGGTATAATTTTGAGCCGCCTCGATTAATAGATTAACTGAAGCGGTCATTTTTTATTAACCGTTACAAAAACCACCTCACCAAATCGATTAACAGAGGCGGGCGCCTTAAAATAACCGCCTTGGTTAATATAGATTAATAGAGGCGGTTGTTCTAAACAAAATACCTCCATTAATTGATTAACCGAGGTGGGCGCGCTGTAAGGCCCATCTGGAAAAATACTAAGACCCAAACAATGCCCAAAAGGCCTGTTAACAGGCTTCCATATGTATAGCTGACTTAGGGTTTCTCTCCATTGTACCATCCATCACTCTCCCCTCTCTCTCTCCTTTCTATCTCCCCACGTAGGCCACACCTCTTATCCAGCCGCCCCTCTTATTCCTCTCCCAGATCTCGTGTCTCCTCCTCTCACCACCACGACGCAGGAGCTAGAGCGGCCCGGCGCGTCGATCGGAGCTCGAGGTCGCAGCCGGCGAGCAGCGCACGCACGGCTGCAGCGAGCGAGCAGGCGCGTGACCACGGCGGGTGAGCGCATCGGATCCGGCCAGGAGGACCCCATGGCGGCGGATCCGGTCAGGAGGCACAGCGGAGGCGCGGCGGCCCCAACAGCGGCATGAGTGGGATGTGGCGACGCTGGATGGGCTCGATGGGTCCATAATGGGCTTGGCGGGCTTTTTTATTAACCGAGACGAGCATTAAAACCTTCTCGGTTAATAGGTCATTTATCTTGACCTTTGCTCCGAGGTGTTGGGGTTGCCCCCCTCGGTTAATAGTTTTTGACCGCCTTAGAAAATATAAAATGGGCTGTCATCAGCACAACCATGAGACTGTTTTCGCGCAACGCAACAATGATTCCAGTTAAAGAGAAGAGACACTATGAATGTAAAAAAAGAAAGCAACGATGATGTCATGTAAATCTACATGTATGCAAATTCAAAACTAAAATAAAAAAATATATTAAACGATCATTCAAATTAAATTTGGATTGCACTATTATCTTTATGTTAAGATCTTCGAAACGTGACCATGCTTGCCTATGTTTGCATGATATTTTTAAAAAGCATTATTAATACTAAGAGCTCATTTGGCAAGACTGCTACTCCTCTAAATATAGATCCGGCTCCGGTTCCTCCGGTGAAGCTGAAGCTATTTTGAAAAACTTTTAGCAAAATAGTTTCACCCTGCTTTTTTTATTGTGAAACTTCACCCTGCTTTTCATGAATGAATTGAAGAGGAGGTACTGGAAATAATTATTTTGGGTTTCACCAATGGCTTCTTGTATGCATGGAGCTGCTCCAGCCGGTTTCGAAGCCAATTCTTGAGTCTTACCAAAGGGGCTCTAAATAATTACTTTTTGCAGTTAAGAATAAATATTTAACTACACGAACAAATAATTATTTTGTACAAATAAAAAATAAAATATCACACACAAATAATAATGTACTACGAACGCATTAGACATGACGCAATGGTATATTTTCTTCCCAACTAGCATGCTTGTTTTTTTGTTGAGCAAAACTTGCGTGCTTGATGGGACACCCACGCAGCATGCGCCACATGGATTGAGTTTGGCCCATCTTTAATCTTTAATGACTGAAACCGCGTCGTGGTTCTGATCGAAGAGATGGGCCACGTAGGCCGGAAAATATCGGCCATTAGATCGCGATCCGACGGTCAGAAATAGATAGGGACGTAAATTTTACAAAAAAATCCCGAGCTTTATTAAAATGAACACGGAGTCCATCAATTTAATAGAAAACCCCTCGGACTTTGTGGAGCCTTACTTTAAAAACAAACCCTGAACTTTTAGTAATCGTGTCGTACTCTGTGAAATTTGTAAAAGAAACCCTGGACTTTGTTAAAATGATTTTGAAGTCCATCAATTTTATGAAAAACCCCTTGAACTTTTTAGTAATCGACAGGTACTCCGTCGACGCCAAATTTACCAAATAACCCACGCAGTCTATCAATTTTACGAAAATTCCCCAGACTTTTTGCAGTTCAATTTTTTAAAATAAATCTGAACTGGAGGGCATATTGCCGCTCAATGTTCTAGTGCAACTGGAAGCGACGTGTACAACCTGGTCAATATTGCAGTGCATGCATCCGCTTGCAGCAGCAGGCCGAAAGCTATTGGACCGGACACCAGCGCTAAAATAATATACAGAAGTGCTAGCGCCGGACGGCCAATCTATATGCGATGCTCCGTCCTTGCATTGTAACATGAAAAAATAATATCAATAATATATAAAAATAACATTTATAACAATGAAAGTCATCGCTTGTAATATTTAAAAATCAAATACATCTTTGCAAATTGAATCTAGAAAAAAAAATTCTCACAGCAATATTTGCGTCATGTTTCTTGCAACATTCATCAATAACTGGAGGGGAAAATATTGCAACATCCAAAAATCATAATTGCAACATCCTAATATTATAATTGCAAAACCAAATATCTATGTAAACTTCCCACTGCAATATTTTCGACATCTCAAATCAACCATTGCGACATTCAAAAAAAAATCTACTGCATCAACATGCAGACCTCGTTGTACCCGGATCTCCAGCCGCCGGTCCGGATCTCACCCCCGCCCTCAGGCGCCGCCCCCACCTGGAGCTCCTGCAGTCGGGCCTCGCGCGGAGCTCGCCGCCGCGGTGGAGCTCCCGCGGCCGGGCCTCGCGCGCCGCCGCCTCGAGATCCCACGGCCAGTTCTCGCGCGCCGCCTCCCCGAAGCTCCCGGGAGGCCTCGAGCACCGCCGCGGCGGAGCACCCGCGGCCGGGCCTCGCGCGCGCTGATCCTCCGGCGCTGTGCGCGCGTGCTGTCGCTGCTGTGCTCTATCCCATGAGCTGGTCCACCTGAGCGCTGCGAGTCGCTCCGCTGCGCTCTGCCACCCCGTGAGCCGCTCAGCCCGTGAGCCGCCGTGAAGGAAGCTGCGCGCCGCCGCCGGGATAGGGGAGGCCCATGCGTCGCCGGGGAAAGAGAGATGAACGAGTGGATAAGGCAGAAAGCAGTGGTTGGCATCATGATATTTTGTTAGCTAGGCCACGGAACCGTCTGACGTAGCGGACGTTAGTTCTCTAGCATTTCCGAATACATATCTTTCAGGGAATGAAGTGGAGATTTGTAGCGCGTTTGATATATTGTCATGGCGAATCAAATAAGCCGTAAAGAAATGCCGCAGCATCCCCCCATCTAGGGGTGACAAATGGTCTTAATTTTTAGCCAAAATAATTTAAGGGCCGGATCCTAAAATTGTAGGGTTTTAATCTTATACAATTTTAAATTAAAAAATTAAAAATCAAAGAATTATGAAAAAATCATTAGGATCATGGCTCATTACCACCCCTACCCCCATTCCCTCTTCGCTGCAGCCTGCAGCCCAAGCACACTGAAGCTCACCGGTGTAAGGACGGCCAGTGGCGCACCCTCCTCAAGAGCCCGGCTCCCTGTCTCAGGGCAAGTGGGGCGTTAGAATGGTGAATGGCCTTATCTGTGCCACCAGTGCCAGCATGTGATCTTTTTCTTTTTTGAGATTACAAGTATAGCTTAGATACTTACGACGTATACACACTCATCTCTATAAACACATATATGCAAACTCTACCTCTATGACCATCTTCGAAGACTGAGCTGACAAATCTTCGAGATTGACAAGGTCACCTCAAGCGCATTGTTGTCGACAGGAACATCACATACCACTAAAATCACAACGCCGTTAAATCCTAGAATATTCACTCCCACAGGGAGTCAAACCCAGAATGTGAGATGTTTATGAAACAATTGGAAAATTAAAAGTTCAAATTAATTTGAAATGTTGAAGCGAATAGAACATTCCTGAGGCACTAACATTCGGCGTTTTTTCATCTCTTTAAAACGTTGTATAATTTTGTCATTGCTAATGCTCCTAAATATCTCCTTCTCGGTGTAGCATATCATCAAGTGGTTCATCCAATCATCCTCTATTTTGCTACGCAAATCTGTCTTTATGAGAGCCATAGCTAAAAAGACTCTCTCAACTGAAGCCGTTGCCACGGGAAGTATCAATGTTAGTTCTATGAGTTTATAAACCAAAGGATAAGATTTGTTCATTCTATGCTTCAGCATTATTTCAACAACTTTTGGAAGCTCGGTACATCCTAGGAAGTCATTGTTTCTCTTAAACGGATTATGAAGTTTTTAAGTTGACCCGGAAACAACAAAAGATTAGCAACATTGAAATCTTCAGCATAAATTTCATCAAGTCTTACAAGCTTGTCCAAATCAAAATTAGAGAACGAGTTCCTTGGATTAAGAGAAGCCATGCATGCTAACAACTCTGAACTAATTTCAGTGAACCGATGATTCATCTATGACAAAATGTCAGCTAGAAAAATCTCAACATTGTAACAATGCATATTTGTTACTTTTTTGCTTTTTATGTGTAGATGTTCCTCTAGCATTTACTTCCTTATCCATATTTAACACTTTAATCTCATTTTTATCACAAATGACTTCACCCTTTTAAATAATGGCTCCCATCCATTGTCCCTCATATCCTGCAAGCGTTCTTTCACATCCATGATCAAATGCACCGCTTCAACAATATCTGGATCCTTTCTTTGCAAAGCATGTGACAAATTGTCCGTAATACTGAACAATTCTATCATGAGATGCATGATGAACACAAAATCAAAGCTTTCGATTTTACCAATTAATCCAAAGCCCCCACCATTAGATGTTGGCTTACAATAATCTTTCTTCACAATCTCAAGCACATCCAAGCATGGGCGAAGCCAGCGTGGGGGCAGGGGGGCTCGAGCCCCCCTACCCCGAAGCCCCCCTTGATTTTTGTGGCCATTGATTGAAGGTAGGGGAGGCTGAGATGTAGTTCTAGACGTTGAAGACGACCTCCAGGCTGTCTCCATCGCGGCTTGGGCGTCCGAGATTGGGCGAAAAGTGGAGGTTCACTGACACTGGTATCTAATTGGTCCAAAAAAGACCATCCCAACATCAGCCCAACACCCTCCCAGGCCGGCTGCCAATGCCCATGTGCGCCCCTGCCCCTCCCCCGTCGGTTCTGCCTAGGCTGGAGCCACATGCTATGAGCGTGAGGAGTTGGAGACGGAAATCATAGGGGCTCTAATGGAAAAACAAGAACAGTGGTAAGTTGATGAAGTTCATCAGGTTCATGATAAGAGCTTCATCTTGTCGTTGTCTCAGTTACAGCATCTTCAAGACAACATTGTTTGGGTACTCTGCAAGTTTCTGTTGCACTATTTCCTTGAGTCTATCATCCAGCCGAATCTCCTTGAGGCTTGTCAGATACTGTAGGCCTGAAATTTCACCTGGCGTGTGCCATGACTTTGTTGGCTGTAGCACCATGAGCCTAGGCATTGCCTCCTCTCCAAATCGCAGTGAATCGAACTGAGTATTAAGCTCCAGCACCAAGAGACTTGGGAAAGACGAGCCTTCGAAATGGAGCTGTTCCGAATCCACCGAGAATAGGTCCAGTCGCAGAACTGCAAGGTGTGGTAGCATACCGATAGCCTTTAGGTCATCTTTGCACAGCCTGGCCTGCTCTAGCTGCAACTTTGACAGGTCCTGAAGCCGATGGATCCATTCGTCTAGCCTGCTAGCTTGCAGCACATCTTGAGGCTTTCCAAACACCTTGGTGGCCACAGGTTCCGGCCCAAACAATCGTCTAACGCAGAGTCTCTACTCATGCTGTCCACACCTACTGACAAGGACTGAAGTCGGTCGAGTTCGGCAATGGATCTCCAGAACATCTCCATGTTTCTATTGTGGACACCAGCCACTCCAAACTTACGCAGCTGTGCAAGATTTTTGAGCTCTATAAAGTTGGCCTCATTTCCATTTCTAACATTGACGACACGTAGTGTGTGCAGGGCTCTCAGTTTGGAAATCCCTCTCGGCAAATAGGCACCAAGCGCATCTACAAAGTCGTCTCCTCTAAGCGAGCCAAGTGCATGAAGGTATTGTAGCTTCTGAAGCTTGGCGATAGCATCTGGGAAACTGTATATGCTTGTACCTCTGACATCTAATGTTTGGAGTTGCCCCAGATTTGCCAATGATTTTGGTAATCGGACGATACGTCTGCATCCTCGAAGAGAAAGATACCGTAGGTGAAGGAGATCCATGATTTTATGCAGGTGATGTTCTCTAAGAGCATTTCCAGCAGTTTCCCTTTCCCCAATAAACTGCTAGTATTGGGAAAAGAATGACTCCATCAGTCTCCCAAAAGTTCTCCCCTTCCCCAATAATTTTTGGTTTACCCCAATATCTCCTCCCAAGTCTCCCAATATAGAGGGAGAGTTCAGCCTCCCCCAATACGACCGGTTTCCGTCGCGCCTTCTTTTCCCGCGACGTTTTCCCTCCCACCTTCCGCACCTGCGCCGCCGCCGGGCATCTGCCGCCGCCGGGGTTCCCACCTGCCGCCTATCACCACTCGAGCGCCTCCGCCCACACAGGTCCCCGTCGCTGCCTGCGCTCCGTACGTTTGAGGCGGGAGCAGCCCACATCGCTGACATCGCCACGGCGCCGCCCCCAGAGCCTGTGCACGGTACCGTTGATAGACCACGGCGCCCCCTGTCCGGTGGAGCAGCAAGCAGCCACGTGAACGCCGCCCACCCCTCTGCCCACGATCGATGCACGCCCCCACGTGAGACCAAGCCCAAGGTATTGAAAAAGGTTTCTTTTGCATCTGTTGGGGTTAGCCAAGGCGTCATCATTCTCGCTCTGACAAATTGTGTGTATATTTTACTCTCTTGCATAGATATTGGGGTTAGCTAACTGGAATTAGTCTAATTCTAATTGCTATTTGGTCATATTGGAGAAATCGGTTTAAATAAAAGACAGACATACTGAAGCAATTCTCTTTTCTGACCCATTCAGCATTCAATGTATCCTGTAGCACGCAACATTTGGAGAAAATATTTGTTTTTGCATTTTTTTACTTGTCAGTTGTGCATATGTTAGTGATCTTGCACCAAATACTTATATATTTTTAAAATTAATATGTGGATCAATGTTTCAATTCTGCAGATGACATTGCTTGTGGAACTGTTCTTTGATGATTCATCGTCGGACGATGATGATGATTTCGAGTTTGTGACAGCTATGCTTGTTGACATTCAAAGGAAACGACGGAAGCATGGTGGTTCTGTGATGGGTCGATTGGTAGTTCGTCGAAAGAAGCAGGCTGGCCATGTTAAGCTTATGGAGGATTATTTTGTGGATACCCCAGTGTTTGGCCCAAGAACCTTCAGGGGCCGGTTTAGGATGTCGAGGGATTTGTTCATGCGCATTGCAAAAGCTGTGGAAGATCATTGTCCATACTTTGAGCAGAAAAGGAATGCAAGTGGTGAACTAGGTCAGAGTGCTCTAAAGAAGATTGCCGCTTCAGTGCGCATGCTTGCATATGGTTGTCCAGCTGATGTTATTGACGATTGGATTCACATTGCTGAGAGCACTGTCATAAAGAGCTTGAAGAAATTTGTCAAGTTTGTGATTCAGATATTTGGAGAGCAATACTTACGAGAGCCAAATGTAGAGGACACAGTTAGGTTGATGCAAATGGGTGAATCAAAAGGTTTTCGAGGTATGCTTGGATGCATTGATTGTATGCATTGGAGATGGAAGAATTGTCCTGCAGCTTGGCATGGACAGTTCACTAGGCATTGTCATGATCCAACAATCATTTTGGAAGCTGTTGCATCAAATGATTTATGGATTTGGCATGCTTACTTTGGGATGCCTGGGTCTCACAATGACCTCAATGTCTTGCAGAGATCACCTTTGTTTGCTAGACTTACAAGAGGAGAGGCACCACCTGTGAACTTTGAAGTCAATGGCCACCAATACACAAAGGGTTACTATCTGGCTGATGGTATATATCCTTCATGGGCTACCTTTGTGAAGTCAATACAAAACCCTCAGGGTAACAAAAATGCTCACTTTACCAGGTGTCAGGAAGCATGTGGGAATGATGTTGAGCGAGCATTTGGAGTCTTGCAATCTCGATTTGCAATTGTGGCTGGACCAGCTAGATTTTGGGACAAAAAGACACTGTGGCGCATCATGACAACATGTGTGATCCTGCACAATATGATAATAGAAGACGAGAGAGATCAGCCACAAGACTTCAACTATGAGACTGAAGGCAACTATGTGGCACCTGCTGAACCTGAGAAGGATAAAGATCGAATCCAAAAATTTCTTGAGATGCATCGACAAATTGAAGACCGAGCTGCGCATCAACAACTTCGTGATGACCTTGTTGAGCATTTGTGGCAGCTCCATGGGAGTGCGTGATGCTCAATATTTACTTTAGCCAAATTTTATTTGGATTATTACATGCATTTGGACCATGTTGTGTTTAAATTTAAATTAAATTTGAATTTATTTATGGATTTGAAATGTCGATGAGTTGTGTGACGTGTTGACTTAAGTTTTTCTTGACTTATTTGAATGTGAAAATGGAGTATCCGTAGTGTTTGTGTACTTGTACATAGAGATATAGAAAAGAATACATTATTGGGAAAGTCATATTGGGAGACTGCAAAAGCAACTCTCCCAATACTCTTAAAATTATTATTGGGACATCTCCCAATATTAGTAATTGGGAAAGAGTTATTGGGGGACTGCTGGAGATGCTCTAAGACCTGTTGTGTGCTCCAGATCCAGCACTCGGAGGAATCTCATCATCTTCTTGGATACGAAAAAATCTCCCCATTCTCCGAACACAGTTAATGATCGCAGATGTGACAAGTCCAGCATCCTCTGCTGCTCTGCATCACATCCTTGTCTCTCTTCCAGTTGCTGCTGATAGTGAGGTGGCGTATTGCCCCTTGTGCACCACCCAGGCTGCACCCTTCCTCCAGTGTGAACACAAGGTTTTCCTCTCTTGCCTTTGACACGCAAATTTCACGGATGAGGTAATGGAGCTGACAAGAATCAATCTTCCCAGGAACTCCAGTTTCCAAGGGTAAGATCATACACAACAAGTTCTTCAAAGTACTTGCCTCCAACTTGCTCAGATGTCGTCTGATGCATATCTCTTGAGTAACCCTCTGCAATCCACCTCCTCACCACACGTTTACGTCGGATTATATGGTCTTCCGGGAAAATGGACAAGTATAAGAAACTAGCCTTTAGATGATACGGTAGACCATCATAGCTCCGCAAAAGGACCGCCTTTATCATCTTAAGCTCAGCACTGATCTCCAACTCAGCGCTTAAGCCATCATTGAGCTTTCTCCATTCCACTGCAGTTTTAGGCTTATTTGCCAGATAGCAGCCTTTGGTCGATATTGCAAGGGGAAGTCCATCACATTTCTTTAGGACAAGTTTAGCTTGATCCAGCATTCCAGGATGCATATCAAAACTTTCCGAGTCCTTAAATACCTAAAAAATGTGTATAATACAGGAACTCACATTACATATAATAGTAAATGCTATTGAAGCTGCAAAATTAATATTATGGTCATGTTTGACTGATCTATCTATAGGCTTCCTAAATGCATGTGAAGTCAAGGTAGGTCAATCGTGTTGTACAGTTTATAATATTATTAAGCATTGTGTACTAAACACATTCATTTTTTAAAAAAACAACGATTGATCTTTTTTTGAGGTAAACAAAGATTGATCTTGGACGCAAGAAAATGTATTTTTAGCAATCTTGATAAATTATTGCAAATAATAAATTATTAATGTAATCCACACAGGATTCTGGAAACAGATAACTTATCATTGTTTCATATGGCTGTTTGTAGAGCACCCTCATATGTCAAGCTGAAAACAAATTAGCAAAAAAAATGCTTGTCCTTTTCATCTTTTTCCTTAAAGCAACACGAATTCTGATGTTTATTGTGTCTAAAACTAAATAGTATACTGCTAGATTACAGCCCTATAAAAGGGTGATTCATGCATTTATTTGATATTCTCCTTCAAAAATATAATCACGTAAATGAAGTATAATAATTATATATTTTTTATTACAAAATTATATCAATCAAGAATAACCATATATATGTTCAGTTTTCAAAAGAATATGACTATATATCTTTCATAGAGAGGGAAGGAAGATAGAATAATAGCACATTTAAATTAAAAGTACCTTCTTTTTGAAGAGGTAAAGTGCAGCATCGGCTTCCAGGCCTTTGAGGCTAAACATATTGGAGTCATACTCAGGAACAATGTTTTGCAACAAGTTTTTCCCTTGTGGTGATTATAATCCGTCTAGTGTTTGCCAAGTAATGTTTAATGGCATCCCATTCTTGCGTGGAAGATAGATCATCAAGAATAATGAGACAGTTCTTTGTCTCTAGAAGTCTAGATAATTCAGCAACCATCTCTTGGAATTCCATCGCTCCAATATTCTTCTTCTTTTGTTTCTGTTCATCAGCTCCCGTTGAGTCTTCTTGAATATCAGGTTCAAGTTGCAAGGCCAGTTGCCGAAGGAGCGAGTCACCGTTGAAAGGGCGCCATGCAGTGACCCAACCACGCTTCCAGCCACCAAGTTCTTGGCTTCGGTAGTAGACACTTCTTACGAGAGTTGTCTTTCCAATACCACCATCCCCCAAACAGAGATCACCTTGGAATGGCCGTCGCCTGGGACACCAACCAGATCAATATAATAAGTTTTTGTTTCTCTGTTTTTCGGACAACAACATCTTTAGGGATGATGGAAGGACAGGTAGCGCGCTCTAGCCTAAGAGGGGGAGGGGGTGAATTAGGCAAACTAAAAATTTAGACCTATAGCTCCAACTATTTACACAAAATTAAACTAAGCATGCTATCTAGATGTGCAACTATGGTTGTTTTAGTGTGAAACCCCTATCCCAAAAGAGTTTAGCAACCTATAGCCTTTCCTATCAAGAGACTACTCTATGAAAGTAAAGGCAAACAAGAATTGTTAGTAATAAATGCGGAAGCTTAAAGAGCGGGATATGAGAAAGCAAACTCTTGACGCGGGTGTTTATCCCGTGATTCGGTTAGCCACAAAGGCACACCTACATCCACATTACTGTAGCACTCACTAAGAGTATTGCTACTCGGCAATCAAGTCTCTTCCGTGAACACAATCACGATCACCTTGATCCCGGATTCCACTAAGGAGTTTTTCCACTAAGGAAGGGGGTCTCCACGTCCCCTGCACAAAGATCGTCCACGCCGCTCCACACCAAGTCGGAGGGTCGTCGACGTTGCCAGCGAGCTTCAAAGCTCCAAGGGTCCGGCGCACCAAGCTCTTCTTGTAGGTTAGACAAAGAACCACAGCACAAAGGCACAAAGCCTTGCTCTCACTCACACAAGAGCTAATCTAGCACTTTGCACTCTTGAAGCTAATGCTAAACCTAAGGATATGATCAATGAGCACTTGGGTAGGCTTGGAGATTTTCTTGGGTGTGTATGAGGGTTGTAGTAACTCCAGCAATCTTCAAATGGCCGGGGGATGGCATATATATAGGCCTCCAAGTCGACGTAGCCGTTGCTAGCCATTGGGGCTTTCCTGCGCAAAGCACCGGTTAGACTGGTGAGGTAGCACCGGTGTAACCGGTCACTTGGCTCTGACATAGCCGTTGGGCCTCCTGACAGGCCACCGGTTAAACCGGTCCGTTGCACCGGTGGCTCACCGGTTCAACCGGTCCTAAAGAAATCGGCTTTAGCTGACTTGGAATTACACCGGTGCATTACTCCAGCAGGGCACGGGTGTATCCAGTCCTGAAGACCTGCTCCTTGCCGTCTTGACATCGTCTCTGAACAGTGCCACAGTGACTGCACCGATGCCCAAATCTTAGTACCACTGGTCTATCAACAGATATGGTCACCTGTTCGAGGTGGTTCTAGGAACTGTTCAAGGAAAGATTCATCTGGCCCTACAAGGATGAGCGCCAGATGAATCTTTCCTATATGGTCCTTCTAGACATGTGGAACATGTTTGGGCAAAAATTCCTCAGTTTCATCGGAGGCTAGTCGGTTGGGCGGGTACAACAGAGCCACCTGCTCATAATAAATCGATGAGAACGTAGGTGGCCATTTCAATGAGGTAAGGACTATTATATTTTCAAAAAAATATGTCAGGGTACTCTATATGAGTTTTCATTCCTACAGTGTAGTATTATGTGCCCCTATTCCAACGGGACTGGGAACTCCCGATTTTGGATCATGTAGCATGAGTTAGCCTTTAAACTGCATGAGGAAGGTATTCGGGACTCTCAGGCTCTGTCTATCGCCCTACAAGGATGAGCGCCAGATGAATCTTTCCTATGTGGTCCTTCTAGACATGTGGAACATGTTTGGACAAAAATTCCACAGTTACATCGGAGGCTAGTTGGTTAGGCAGGTGCAACAGAGCCACCTGCTCATAATAAATCGATGAGAACATGCCCAAATATGTTCCACATGTCTAGAAGGACTATATAGGAAAGATTCATCTGGCGCTCATCCCTGTAGGGCGATAGACAGGGCCTGAGAGCCTCGAATACCTTCCCCGTGTAGGTTAAAGGCTATAACTCATGCTACAGAATCCAAAATCGGGAGTTCTCGATCCCTTTGGAATAGGGGTCCTTCTAGACATGTGGAACATGTTTGGACAAAAATTCCTCAGTTTCATCGGAGGCTAGTCGGTTGGGCGGGTGCAACAGAGCCACCTGCTCATAATAAATCGATGAGAACGTAGGTGCCCATTTCAATTTGGTAAGGACTATTATATTTTCAAAAAAATATGTCAGGGTACTCTATATGAGTTTTCATTCCTACGGGGTAGTATTATGTGCCCCTATTCCAACGGGACCGAGAACTCCCGATTTTGGATCCTGTAGCATGAGTTATAGCCTTTAAACTGCATGGGGAAGGTATTCAGGGCTCTCAGGCCCTGTCTATCGCCCTACAGGGACGAGCGCCAGATAAATCTTTCCTATATGGTCCTTCTAAACATGTGGAACATGTTTGGGTAAAAATTCCTCAGTTTCATCGGAGCCTAGTCGGTTGGGCAGGTGCAACAGAGCCATCTGCGCATAATAAATCGATGAGAATGTAGGTGTCCATTTCAATGTGGTAAGGACTATTATATTTTCAAAAAATATGTCAGGATACTCTATATGAGTTTTCATTCCTACGGGGTAGTATTCTGTGCCCCTATTCCAACAGGACCGAGAACTCCCGATTTTGGATCCTGTAGCATGAGTTATAGCCTTTAAACTGCACGGGGGAAGGTATTCGGGGCTCTCAGGCCCTGTCTATCGCCCTACAGGGACGAGCGCCAGGTGAATCTTTCCTATATGGTCCTTCTTGACATGTGGAACATGTTCGGGCAAAAATTCCTCAGTTTCATCGGAGGCTAGTCGGTTGGGCGTGTGCAACAGAGCCACATACTCATAATAAATCGATGAGAACGTAGGTGCCCAGTTCAATGTGGTAAGAACTATTATATTTCGATGAGAATGTAGATGCCCATTTCAATGTGGTAAGGACTATTATATTTTCAAAAAAATATGTCAGGGTACTCTATATGAATTTTCATTCCTACATTGTAGTATTATGTTCCCCTATTCCAACGGGGACCGAGAACTCCCGATTTTGGATCCTGTAGCATGAGTTATAGCCTTTAAACTGCACGGGGACGGTATTCGGGGCTCTCAGGCCCTGTCTATCGCCCTACAGGGATGAGCGCCAGATGAATCTTTCCTATATGGTCCTTATAGCCTTTAAACTGCACGGGGAAGGTATTCGGGGGCTCTCAGGCCCTGTCTATCGCCCTACAGGGATGAGCGCCAGATGAATCTTTCCTATGTGGTCCTTCTAGACAAGTGGAACATGTTTGGGCAAAAATTCCTCAGTTTCATCGGAGGCTAGTCTGGTGGGCGGGTGCAACAGAGCTACCTGCTCATAATAAATCGATGAGAACGTAGGTGCCCATTTCAATGTGGTAAGGACTATTATATTTTGAAAAAATATGTGAGGGTACTCTATATGAGTTTTCATTCCTACAAGGTAGCATTCTATGCCCCTATTTCAATAGGACCAAGAACTCCCGATTTTAGAACCTGTAGCATGAGTTATAGCCTTTAAACTGCACGGGGAAGGTATTCGGGGCTCTCTGGCCTTGTCTATCGCCCTACAGGGATGACCGCCTATTATATTTTCAAAAAAATATGTCAGGGTACTCTATATGAGTTTTCATTCCTACAGGGTAGTATTCTGTGCCCCTATTCCAACGGGACCGAGAATTCACGATTTTGGATCCTGTAGCATGAGTTATAGCCTTTAAACTGCACGGGGAAGGTATTCGGGGCTCTCAGGCCCTGTCTATCGCCCTACAGGGATGAGCGCCAGATGAATATTTCCTATATGGTCCTTCTGGACATGTGGAACATGTTTGGGCAAAAATTCCTCAGTTTCATCGGAGGCTAGTCGGTTGGGCGGGTGCAACAGAGCCACCTACTCATAATAAATCGATGAGAACGTAAGTGCCCATTTCAATGTGGCGCTCATCCCTGTAGGGCGATAGACAGGGTCTGAGAGCCCCGAATACCTTCCCAGTGCAGTTTAAAGGCTATAACTCATGCTATAGGATCCAAAATCAGGAGTTCTCGGTCCCGTTGGAATAGGGGCACAAAATACTTCCCTGTAGGAATGAAAACTCATATAGAGTACCCTGACATATTTTTTTTGAAAATATAATAGTCCTTACCACATTGAAATGGGCACCTACATTCTCATCGATTTATTATGAGCAGGTGGCTTTGTTGCACCTGCCCAACCGACTAGCCTCCGATGAAACTGAGGAATTTTTATTATGAGCATGTGGCTCTATTGTACCCGCCCAACCGACTAGCCTGCAATAAAACTAAGAAATTTTTGCACAAACATGTTCCACATGTCTAGAAGAACCATATAGGAAAGATTCATCTGGCGCTCATCCCTGTAGGGCGATAGACAGGGCCTGAGAGCCCCGAATACCTTCCCCGTGTAGTTTAAAGGCTATAACTCATGCTACAGGATCCAAAATCGGGAGTTCTCATTCCCGTTGGAATGGGGGCACAGAATACTACCCTGTAGGAATGAAAACTCATATATAGTACCCTGACATGTTTTTTTGAAAATATAATAGTCCTTACCACATTGAAATGGGCACATATGTTCCCATCGATTTATTATGAGCAGGTGGCTCTGTTGCACCCGCCCAACCGACTAGCCTCCGATGAAACTGAGGAATTTTTGCCCAAACATGTTCCACATGTCTAGAAGGACCAAATATGAAAGATTCATCTGGCACTTATCCCTGTAGGGCGATAGATAGGGCCTGAGAGCCCCGAATACCTTCAGGGTAGTATTCTATGCCCCTATTCCAACGGGACCGAGAACTCCCGATTTTGGATCCTGTAGCGTGAGATATAGCCTTTAAACTTCGCGTGGAAGGTATTCAGGGCTCTCAGGCCCTGTCTATTGCCCTACAGGGATGAGCGCCAGATGAATCTTTCCTATATGGTCCTTCTAGACATGTGGAACATGTTTGGGCAAAAATTCCTCAGTTTCATCGGAGGCTAGTCGGTTGGGCGGGTGCAACAGAGCCACCTGCTCATAATAAATTGATGAGATCGTAGGTGCCCATTTCAATGTGGTAAGGACTATTATATTTTCAAAAAAATATGTCAGCGTACTCTATATGAGTTTTCATTCCTACAGTGTAGTATTCTGTGCCCCTATTCCAAGGGGACTGAGAACTCCCAATTTTGGATCCTGTAGCATGAGTTATAGCCTTTAAACTGCACGGGGAAGGTATTCGGGGCTCTCAGGCCCTGTCTATCGCCCTACAAGGATGAGCGCCAGATCAATCTTTCCTATATGGTCCTTCTAGACATGTGGAACATGTTTGGGCAAAAATTCCTCAGTTTCATCGGAGGCTAGTCGGTTGGGCGGGTGCAACAGAGCCACCTGCTCATAATAAATCGATGAGAACGTATGTGCCCATTTCAATGTGGTAAGGAGTATTATAATATCAAAAAATTATGTCAGGGTACTCTATAAGAGTTTTCATTCCTACAAGGTAGTATTCTATGCCCCTATTCCAAATGGACCGAGAATTCCCGATTTTGGATCCCGTAGCATGAGTTATAGCCTTTAAACTGCACGGGGAAGGTATTCGGGGCTCTCAGGTCCTGTCTATCGCCCTATAGGGATGAGCGCCAGATGAATCTTTCTTATATGGTCCTTCTAGACATGTGGAACATGTTTGGGCAAAAATTCCTCAGTTTCATCGGAGACTAGTCGGTTGGGCGGGTGCAACAGAGCCACGGCTCATAATAAATCGATGAGAACGTAGGTGGCCATTTCAATGAGGTAAGGACTATTATATTTTCAAAAAAATATGTCAGGGTACTCTATATGAGTTTTCATTCCTACAGGGTTGTATTTTGCGCCCCTATTCCAACGGGACCGAGAACTCCCGATTTTGGATCCTATAGCATGAGTGTCTTTAAATTCCACGGGGAAGGTATTCGGGGCTCTCAGGCCCTTTCTATCGCCCTACAGGAATAGGGGCACAGAATACTACCCTATAGGAATGAAAACTCATATTGAGTACCCCGACATATTTTTTTGAAAATATAATAGTCCTTACCACATTGAAATGGGCACCTACGTTCTCATCGATTCCTATATGGTCCTTCTAGATATGTGGAACATGTTTGGGCAAAAATTCCCCAGTTTCATCGGAGCCTAGTCGGTTGGGCGGGTGCAACAGAGCCACCTGCTCATAATAAATTGATGAGAATGTAGGTGCCCATTTTAATGTGGTAAGGACTATTATATTTTCAAAAAAAAATATGTTAGGGTACTCTATATGAGTTTTCATTCCTACAGGGTAGTATTATGTGCCCCTATTCCAACGGGACCGAGAAGTCCCAATTTTGGATCCTGTAGCATGAGTTATAGCCTTTAAACTGCATAAGGAAGGTATTCGGGGCTCTCAGGCCCTGTCTATCGTGGCCTGGGCACTGCATGGCCCAATGCATCGGTCATGGAGCACCGATGCATCCGATGCCAACTGGTTAGACCGGTGTGGCGTCACCTGTGTATCCGGTCACACTGATTCTTGTAGAACTCGTCCAATTTGACATTGCTTTGAGTTCTTTCTTCGTGTTTTGCTTTGCTTGGCCTTTTTACTTCATCCCTGAGATTTATAATTTTTCACTAGACAAACTCATTAGTCCCATTGATTACGTTGTTACTCAATCACCAAAATCACAAAACAATGGCTTAATGAGGCCATTTTCCTTACAATCTCCCCCTTTTTGGTGATTGAAGACAACACAATCAAAGCAAGCATAAATTTGCAAAAAATTGACAAATTTATACCAATTGAAAACAATTGAAAACCACTTACACTTGCTTGGATGCTTACCATCATCCAATGATGACTTGGCCTCCCCCTAAATCCATTATCCCCCTTTGTTTCTCCCAATTTTTTCTTCTTTTCTTTCCCTTTTGAATCAAAGTTGCCCCCCCCCCTTGAGAAGATATTCATTTGTACCTTGCTTTGATCCAAAATTCTCCCCTTTTGGAATCAAATCACCTAAAAAGGCTTGGCAAAATAATATAGCTCAAAGGGAAAAATTAGTAGCCTAGGGAGTTAGTCCCATGAATCATAATCTAATTGTATGATATCAATGAAGATACCAATTGTGTGATTACTGAGGTGGATCACAAAATCGTGAAACTAGCATGACATGAGCTAAGCTTTCCACAAAGCGTGTGTACAATATGATAATGTGAAAATCAAGTGCACAACTAGACATTGAATGAGAAAGTTTAGATCATATCATGCACGGAGGTAGCCCTAAAATGCATAGATTTGACAAGAATACCAATTGAAGGGGTTATAGACCATGCATACCTCCGGGAGTCTTTGTTATCTTGCATGTACCAATTTGAAGGTGACTTATCATTATACCAATTAAAATTGAATACCAATTGAAAATCCTTGAATTGAAGAGTACTTGGTACATCAAGATGAACTTTGAGCACATAGCCTATGATCTTAGATATGAAATTTAGTTTCATAGACCATGGCTCATTATGAGACTGCAAAAGATGAGCTTGTAAACATGTTAGTCTCAAAATCACAAACCATAGGATGAACTCCCTCTAAATGTGTGCATTTAGTGTTTGAATCACCAATCAAATGTATGCACATTGTTTATGACAACAATTGGGAAGTTTATCCTATAACTTGTGTTCATGGTACAAAAAGAAATACATACCTTATGAAGTCTATGTACCATGAAGAGGTAACTATGTGTAGCTTTCTACACACTTATCAAACCATATAGGTTGCTCATGGGTTAGATCATGACACAAGCAACCCACCATATATAACACTAGGTGATGCAATGCAAACAACCTAGCAAGAGCAATGGAGCTACATGATGCTTGAATTGAAATCTAGCTACCATTACCTTTTGGGGGACTTAGGCAACAAATGTCCAAGATGTGAGCTTGCCTTCTTTAGCTTGAATCTTCATCTTCTAGGTAGCCAAGCCTCCAAATCCCCCGAAGCCATCCTTGGGCTTCATATCTCCTTTGGAACTCACACCATTTGAGGCCCCTTCATATTGGTGATGACATCCTTGGGCACCTAAATGGAATGATTCCAACTCCTTTCTTGCTTCCCAACCTTGTGAGCAACCACCTTGCCATTGGTTTTCTTCTTGATCATGTAGGTGGTGTTATTGCTCTTGTTCCTCCGGTTGGGCTTGGTGTAGATGAGAGAACTCTTGATTGTGAGCTTCTTCTTGTTTTTCTCATCCGAAAGCTTATTCTTTGGTTGAGAACCCTTGTTGGACTTGTGGCCTTTATGATGTCACTTTGAGCAAGCCACGGTGGACCCCTTCTCAAGCTTCTTCACCATGTCTTCACGGTTATCTTGAGAAGGTTGGACATTACTCTCTATGCTCTTGCCCTTCAATCTAGCCAAGTCCTTCATGAGCCTTTGTACTTCTTGCTTGAGCTCATCATTCTCCTTAGCAATGAGATCATCACAAGATTCTACAACAACATTCTCAAAGCATTTCTCATTGCAAGGATTAGACTTATCAATTGAATCAAAACAAGAAGTTGAAGCATTATTAGTATCATTAATGCTCTCAATTTTCAACTTGAGCTCTTCATGCTCTTCGCTAAGCAATTTGAATTTGCATAACAAACTTTCATATTTTGAAGCGAAGATAGTATTAAGATCATTAAGAGCATTAAAGTTTTTAATTTCATTTAATTGCTTCTTAATTACTTTTTGGTGCTCATGAACTAATTCAAGAAGTTCTTCATATGAAGGAGCATCGGAGTCATCATCACTTACATCGCTCTCCATACCTTTGGCCATTAGGCAAGTGTTTGATGATGATCCAAAGTTGGTGCGGGTGGTGAATTTCTTACTTGATTCATCACTTGAGTTTGCGCTTGATTCTTCACGACCGCTTACTCATTCACCAAATATGACAAATGATTCATGCTTGGGTTTCTTCTCCTTCTTTTCTTTCTTTTTCTTGAATCTTTTGTCAACCTTCATGAGTTGGTGATGAGGTCCATCTTTGAGAAAGACCATATACCCCCATTGAGTTGATTTCTTGCAAGCATTTGTTCATCTTCTTGACTTGCATGTAAAGGTTGGAGTTCATTGGCTCTTTTTCATCATTTGAGGAGCTTGAGCATGCCTCCTCTTCTTCCTCTTCACTTGAGCTACCCTTGATGGCCATCTTCTTCAACTTTTTGACTTGCTTGCATGCAAGTACACTATGTGTTGGTGAAGAAGATGGCGCTCTTGGCTTGATGTCATGGCGTAGCTCATGGGCGATCACCTTGTTTAGGACTTGATTTGGTGTCAAGGTGTTGATCTCTTTCTCATAAAGAATTGTGATCACCAAATCATACTCCGGCCTTTGAAGTGAATGAAGAATCTTGTGAATGAGCTCCAAATCATCAATTTTCTTCACATCTAAAGAATTAATCTCATTCACAAGAATATTCAATAGTGAGTATATAGTTTCGGCATTTTCATGATCAAGTTACTTGAAGCTATTAAGTTTATCAATGAGAACATGATATTTTTTATTTGCAACATCTTTAATTCCTTCATGGTTCTCACTAATAGTTTTCCTCAATTCCTTAGCATTTTTACAAGCAAACACACGGTTGAACACATTGTCACCAAGAGAGTTTAGAATAGCACATTTGGCTATAGCATCATATTGCTTCTCTTGTTGACTATTGCCCTTCATTCCCTCACTAGTTACCCTCCAAATATTTAGGCCCTTTGCTTGGAGGTGGGATTACATCAAAATCTTCCATCGTTGGAAGCCCGTGCCATCGAAATATGGAGGAGGTCCTAGAGAATCCATCCCTTCTCCTAAAAGAGCTAACTCACTAGGCGGTAAAGCCTAACCGATCAAGTGAGCCGGTAAACACAAATTGCCAATGGAATTGGCTTTCTTTGTGAGAGACGTGAGTCCCGGCTCTGATACCAATTGGAAGGACCGGTAGCACGCTCTAGCCTAAGAGGGGGAGGGGGTGAATTAGGCAAACTAAAAACTTAGACCTATGACTCCAACTATTTGCTCAAAATTAAACTAAACATGCTATCAAGATGTGCAGCTATGGTTGTTTTAGTGTGAAACCCTTATCCCAAAAGAGTTTAGCAACCTATAGTCTTTCCTATCAAGAGACTACTCTATGAAAGTAAAGGCAAACAAGAATTGCTAGTAATAAATGCGGAAGCTTAAAGAGCGGGATAGGAGAAAGCAAACTCTTGACGCGGGTGTTTATCCCATTGTTCGGTTAGCCACAAAGGCACACCTACATCTACATTGTTGTAGCACTCACTAAAAGTATTGCTACTCGGCAATCAAGTCTCTTCCATGAACACAATCACGGTCACCTTGATCCCGGGTTCCACTATGGAGTTTTTCCACTAAGGAAGGGAGTCTCCACGTCCCCGCACAAAGATCGTCCACGCCGCTCCACACCAAGTCGGAGGGTCGTCGACATTGCCGGCGAGCTTCAAAGCTCCAAGGGGCCGGCGCACCAAGCTCTTCTTGTAGGTTCGACAAAGAACCACAGCACAAAGGCACAAAGCCTTGCTCTCACTCACTCAAGAGCTAATCTAGCACTTTACACTCTTGAAGCTAGTGCTAAACCTAAGGATATGATCAATGAGCACTTGGGTAGGCTTGGAGAGTTTTCTGGGTGTGTATGAGGGTTGTAGTAACTCCAGCAATTTTCAAATGACCGGGGGATGGCATATATATAGGCCTCCAAGTCGAAGTAGCCGTTGCTAGCCATTGGGGCTTTCCTACGCAAAGCACCGGTTAGACCGGTGAGGTAGCACCGGTGCAATCGGTCACTCACGGCTCTGACATAGTCGTTGGGCCTCCTGACATGCCACCGGTTAGACCGGTCCGTTGCACCGGTGGCTCACCAGTTCAACCGGTCCTGAAGAAATCGGCTTCAGCTGACTCGGAATTACACCGGTGCATTACTCCGGCAGGGCAGCGGTGTATCCGGTCCTGAAGACCTGCTCCTCGCCGTCTTGACATCGTCTCTGAATAGTGCCACGGTGACTACACCGACACCCAAATCTTAGTACCACCGGTGCATCCGGTGCTGCTTGCGCCTTCCCTCGTGGCCTGGGCACTGCACGGCCCAATGCACCGGTCATGGAGCACCGGTGCATCCGATGCCAATCGGTTAGACCGGTGTACCGGTGTATCCGGTCACACTGATTCTTGTAGAACTCGTCCAATTCGACATTGCTTTGAGTTCTTTCTTCGTGTTTTGCTTTGCTTGGCCTTTTTGCTTCATCCCTGGGATCTATAATTGTTCACTTGACAAACTCATTAGTCCCATTGATTGTGTTGTTACTCAATCACCAAAATCACAAAATAATGGCTTAATGAGGCCATTTTCCTTACAGATGACCGCCCTCGGCTTGCTGCGATCATGCTGGTTTTCAGCTATTGAGCTGATGGGCATAACAATTCCGCTGCATGCGCCGTTTAGTTGGCCCCCTTCCTCCTCTATCTCAATGGCGAACATCGGTGAGCTACTCTCCGTAGCAACCACAGAATCCATTTCAGGCTTCTGAACCTAAACATGATCAAGAGTCAATATTTTGGTGTATTTATGCACGGTGCTTCTATGCTTAACTCTTTAAATGTACAAATATTTTGGTGTATTGATGCACGGTGCTTCTATGCTCAACTCTTGAAATGTACAGAGTTATAACAGAGTATTGTTAAATAGGGTGCATGCTTATGTCAAAGGTTCTCAAAATGCCAGCGCCTTTGACAAAGTGGCATCAAATACCAAGTCGATAACTTTGTACAAATTGACACACTAAGTTCAATGGTTTCTTCAGTTAACAAAACTGGCACAGCTGGCTCTAAATGCTACCAATAGGTGAGCAATACGGATGATAATGAATTAATGATTTAGGATCGTATATCCTGTTAATGGAGACTCAGCTGTATACAATATGGCTGTAGATTGAAGTTTTTTACTTGCACAAAATGCGGTTTGGCAATTTCAGTAAGTTCTGTTAGTTGAAGAGTAGAGGTTTATCAACGCCTGCGCTTATTAATTAGGCTTTCTAAATTTTTAATTTGGTATAACTTTTAGACTTCAGGTAAATTTGTTAAGATGGTAAGGTGGTTTCAGTCTAAAATTGTAAAAATAAAACATGAGGGTTTGCACTATACGTCAGCTGCCAGGAAAAGGCTTTTCATGGTCGGCCGGTCAAATTCAAACAGTCCAGTTAACCTCTTCAAACTCCAAATAGAAAATGCATAGAAGTTTTAGGATGACTTCCATTTAGGAAAAGAAACTTTTTTTTGAAAAGATTGCGGGAGCACCACTGTATCATTTAAGAAGGAGGCAGCGGAAAACTTTGAGAGGCCTATATTTGCAATTCTGACCCGACTACGAAAACTATTTTGTAATGCAGTGGTAATCCGATTGATATAGGCATTTAGCCACCTGCCTCTTATTGAACGCTAAGTCAATAGAATCTAAAAACGAAAATTAAAATTTTGAGTTTTAAAGCTAAATAAAATATTAAACTTAATTACTTTGTGAATGTCAAAGATTACCTTGCTAATCAAAATTAGAAATTTGGGAAATTGGAATAAATTATAGAAACTTAAAATTAGTTGCTTTACTCAACTTTGAAATTTAAGAATAGGCTTATAAAAGTAAAAAAACACTTTCTAAATTAATGTATATTTATTTTTGAGTTACTCTAAATTAATGTATATTGATTAGACGTGAGCATATCTAGCCCAGCCCGGCCCGCTGATGGCTCAACTTAAAGCCCGCCACGACCATGGCCCCAAAAAAGAGGGCTCGCTAAACTTTCATGGCCCAAAAGATGCAGCTTGGCCTGAGTTTAGCCTAAAGTAATAGAAAAACGAATTTTTATATTTTTATATTTTTTTCGTCGATTTATCAAAAATATATGTGGCTATAATTTTTTTTCAAAAATGTCACCCTGCCACCGGTTGGTTCGGCGGTAAGGAGTTACCGCCGGATGAAATGGCGGTAGCTCCTTACCGCCAATCGATCCGGCGGTAAGTACTACCGCCGCGCTGTAGCCCGGCTATAGCCGGCTGCTACAGCCGGCTGTAGCTGGCAGCGCCCTACTGCCGTTTTAAACGGCGGTAGGTGTTCCTCATATTTTTTTTATTGTTTTATAACCTTTCACTACTATAATTTTTATTTTTAATTGTTTTATAAGCTTTCACTGCTATAAATAATTGTATAATTATTTTAAAGACTATCTGAACTGTAATTATTATTTTTACATTTAGAGATATTTTAGAAAATAATAGAGATAGCGGAGGTTAGGGAAATATTTTTTAAAAATTTATACAAATTAGATTTAACTCTAATAATCTGTGAAAATATATTTTCATGAGATATTCATGAGTTTCAATTACCATTTCGATGTCTTGTCACCTTGCATCAGATTCTTCTGCACCCCCACTATAATTAAAAATATGGGAGTACTTACCGCCGTTTCAAACGGCGATAGACATGCGTGAACCATGCCTATAGACCAAATAGCTCCATCTATAAATAAAACATCGCCCCATCTCATATGAAGTCAATAGCCATCTCATACGGAGTCTTTAGCCATCCACGCACGGCCACCATGTCTTCCTCTGGTTCTACCTACATTCCGTGGAACAAAATTAGAGAACCTATGCCTCAAGGAGTGCAGGTTCCAATGTGCTTCTGCGGTTCGTTGTGCAAGCTGATGGAGTCCAAAGTTTTGGGCAATGACTTCGGCAGGAGGTTCTTCATGTGTGAGAACTACGAGTTCGATCCGCCAAAGCGCTACAGCAAGGACAAAGCGAAGGTATCACCTCGCACTATCTAGTTTGCGCCTTCGGAGTTCAGTATGTTAATTCTAACTCGGCTTCGAAATAGAGTCCACCACCTCTTTGTGATTTCATACAGTGGCTGGACACGGAGCAATCGACCGAAGCTAAGGAACACGTTGAGCGCCAAGCAAGGTGGGCTGCGGAAAGGTGGCAGCGAATGCTGCAAGAGGAAAAAATGGAGGAGAAGCGCAAGAAAGATAAAGAAGAGATCGAAAAGAGGTTCGCAGAAGTTGAACGTCAGCAGGCGGAGGAGCATGAAGCTGATAGGGAGAGGAAGTGAGAGAGGGCCCGCCGTGCGAATGAGGCGGGACCCGAGGCTATTAGGAAGGGGAAGTATCCTCGGTGCACTCAGTAGATGACTATCATGTAATGTTCGAATTTCATATTCCCTAAGGCATGTTAGGTCTAGATGGAACACGACGTTACCGTGTTCCATGTACATGCCAGTGCAATTGTTTTTGTAATTTCAATCTCAAATTAATCGGCATTGTGTAATTTGTACTAGCTGCAACTAAATTATTCAGAAGCATTGCCCTACAAATAAACTTTTCAGACCGACGCGATAACAACTCTGTTGGCATATATCGTCCAGTACACACAATAAAAACAATGAAAACAATCACCGTTCAAACATTGAACACAAATTAAATAGTGGTCCACACAATTCAACGCACAGAACACATGACATGGCATGTCAGGACCTGTTGCAAACTACGGTAATGAGGTCCAATACTAAACCTAACATGCCTTAGGTAATTCGAACAATCGTTACATTATTTATTCAGACATAGCAATACAACATCAATCATTCACGGCCAGTACCCTTATCACGTCCCGCGATGTCTGGTTTTGCACGCTCGCCTTTGCGTAAATCTTCATTTACCTTCATTAACCACTCCATATATTGCTGATCACGATGAGTGATCCACGTGTCAATCCACTCATGGAAATGACACCAATGAGTATGCGTGTCATCACCAGCGTACTTTTGCAAACAAGAAACGATTCAAAATTAATAAAAATAATAAAAGCATATTTACAAATTAATCTATACCTGTGATGTTGCAGCTCTTTTTTGGACTTCCTCGATATTCTTGCAACACCAATATCTCTGGCCAAAAGTCTCGTAATCACGAGATATGTTCGGAACACAACGCATTTGGCAATAACAATCTGGTAGCTCTACACCTTTCGGCCATACCTTGCAATCTGTAATACATCTATTGGGATCGTTAGGAGAGGGTCCTAAATTAGCCTCCATTTCCCGACGGAAAGCTGCCCGGGAGAATGAGGAGCTCATAGCTGTTTGGTTGGGCTAATTAAAAAAAGTGGAAACTGAATTGCAAGTCTGTGCTCTCAGGAACCACAAGGTGCTCTTTTATAGACGCAGGGCTGCTTACATGTCCAAGCACTTTGAACACAGATATTATCTCTCACTGCTCCATAGTCGTCCACGGTTCTGCACTCGCACGCTCCACAGTGCGCACTCATTCCACTAAAAACAACAACAGGACCTCTCACTGCTCGTACCATCAGCACTCGCACGCTCCACAGCGTTCACTGCTACCACTTTAAACACGGATTATTGCATCGACCTACTCATCGCATCGCCCACTTTAAACTCGTCGTACTGTCACTGCATCGACCTTCTCGTGATTATTGCACTGCCCTGACACATCCCATCGCCCGGAACACTACACGGTACCGGCGTAATCGTCACAATGTTAACCGTAGGAATTACATCATAATACAACGTTAATGAAACACATAGCAGAAATGCAGTGGCATGGCAGAACCCGTTGCAACTACGGTAAACAGATTTTGATCTAAGCTAACATGCCTTAGGTAATTTAAAAAAACCCAACAAATACAACGATGCAACATGTCACTTGGACTAGGTAGTCCTAATAGCCGTACCCCCACGTAGCAAACTGCGTTGAGCCTTCTCCGCAGTATCCACCCATTGCAGGTTGCGGAGGCGGTGGTGCCGGAGGGCCAAGGCCCTTGTTCTTGTGACAAGGGCAGTTGCAGTAAGGAATAGTGCATGGTTCATCTTGTGAAGCGGCAGCATTGCTGTTATCATCATCTTCGCCGTCTTTGTTACCCTCGCTTACTTCCTTGTAATGGTTCACCTTGCACTCCAGATCAAATATCTTAATCTGGAGGTACTCGATGAACTCCTGAACAGAATCAATTGGTGCAGGATCGACCCACCTGGTAAACCCACAGTTTTCTGGAGCATCTGAAGACTGCAAAACAAATTTCATGTAAGATGTCTCAATGAATAAAGAAATAAAACAACCGAGCATTACCCATGCGTGAGGGCATTTGAAGAAACGCCGACCGCCATCCATCCCGTCGGTGCACATCTGCACTAAGCAGTCCTCACCATGTCTGCATTTTGGCCACGTTTCTCTACGGTTATCGTATTGTCGAAGAGGAGTTTCATTGGTAAATTCACTCTTGTGTTGTGGCGGAAACTCAAACACTGGTTCTGGAAAGGAATCGGGTCCAAGAGGCCCCTCCCATATTATGGGGTCTCCCTTTCTTCCCCCTTTTCTTTTGCCAAAACCATAGTAATTCTTCCCGCTAGACCCACCTCCAGACATCGGGTATACAATGAGCTTTGGTGTTTGAGTGCTGCTGGGAGCTCACAACCTTGTGAGTATTTATAGGCGCACAAAGGTCTGATACCCGGAGTGTGGAGTGTAAATGCACATGAAAAGCCTACTGTATTCGCACGCTCCACAGCGCTCACTCGTACCACTTTAAACACGGACACGACCTCTCGTTGCTCTTGATTTGTACCCTCGCACGCTCAACACCGCTCACTGCTCCCACTTTAAACAACGACACGACGTCTCACTGCTCATGACTTCAGCACTTTCACATTCCACAGCGCTCACTCTTGATTATTGCACTGCCCCGACATTTCCAATCGCCCGAAACACTGCACGGCACCGGCCTAATCATTATAATTTCACTCCACGGACATATACCATCGCCTGAATCATTGCACCGGCCTACTCATCATAATGGTACGTAATGGACACATCGAATCATAGTCTGCACATGCATACATAAGATAGTATGACGGAACAAATTAATTAACAAGCTACAACCTATAAACTAGATGCGTCCGCGCTTGCCCCCTCTCCTCCTGCCACGTCGCTCTGCAGCCTGGCCTGCCCTAGTGTGGTGCTGTGAGTACGTCAGTGGCTCCGGCGGGATGGTCTGGCGAGTGGACCGATGACCCTGCTCAGGAACAGGCGTCTGTTCCACCTGACTGTAGTCCTGCGTCGCGAGTGGGGCACCCCCCAGCTGTGAAGTGCCGACGACCTCCTGCGTCGGTGCAGAAGAGAAGAACGTGTTCACCCACTCCATCTGCGCGAGGTCGTCTACCTCCTGAATCTCCTCATCGTCGTCTGTCCCTCCCACCTGCCGGTACTCTGATTCACAAACTTCAATCCATCAATATTCAATTAAAAATGCACTTGTTACCGCCTATTAACAACTGGTCTTAGACGTACCTAAATCGTGTATTGGACGACGAAGAGACGAAGATCCAGTGCCGTAGGGATCCATCGACGAAAACAGCGACGAGCCAGGCGCTACACGAATAAGAAGTACAAATTAATAAATAAAGTTTAACATGATACGGTATTGTAAGTGACACGAGGTTGGAGTACGATTTACCTGCCGAGTACAAATGTGCCGGTCGCGGCACGTACGTGGGCCGAACTGCAGAACCCGAAGGTGTCGTCATCGTTTCAGGTGGCGGTGGCGGTGGACCTGACTGTGCCGCGGGTGCAGACCGTCGTGACGATGGACCGGTCACAGGAACCGGCCCCGAACTGCGAGGTGGGAGGAAGGTGTCGTCGTCACGACAGGTCACGGCTCGTCGGAATCACTTGCACATATCGACGATCTTCTGCAGTGTGCTCTGGTGCTGGGCGGGCGTCATGTCATGGTACTGGCCCATACTCGACAAAGCCTCGGACTCAATCGCTCGTATGACATCGTACTGTACCGAGAAAGTAGTAACATCATATGCAACCAGTTTTTTTACTGCAAATTCAATCAGAGAAACGTACCGCTATGGCGAAGTTCTGATCTCGAACTATGGGGTACGTCTCCGACACCCTTGCGGCCTCGATCGGAGCCTCTGGTGGAACGTGCACGACACGTGTGCGCGTCCTCGGCAGGTACCACCGTAGGTAGTCCGCGAACGCCTCGTCGCTGTGCGGCCGATCCTCGAAAACGACGTCGTCGAGGGCCGCGGCCCAAGAGTCGACGTAAGGACGGACCTTGTCGGCCCACCGCGAGCCTGGTGGCTGACCCTGCCGTGTCCACCTATAATAGAAAGCTTGAGCGATTCAATGCTAAATGGTAGGTTAAAAAATTATTAATTATTAACAAAACTATTTATTCGGTACCTGTGGACGTGGGCATCCACTGAGTGCACAATCGGGACCGGGGTCTGCTGGTAGAGACCGAACTGCCTCATAACCCGGTGAACGTGGTACTCCTCGACGTGGATGTCGTAAAGGATCGGCTTCCTCGTCATCCAGTACTCGTGATCTCGCAGGCATAAGGACGAAAGACCGCTCGGTGCCCGGGCGTAAATGTCGGCTGTAGTGTAAGGAGTCCACCTCACGTCCGTGTCCACAAGAGCGTCAAACTGACCAATGAAGTCGTGGTACGACTTCCTCGTCTGCACGCCGACCCAAGAAGGCTGCACAATGAAAAAAAAGTTAACCGCTAAATCGTACATTTGTGCACGCATGTAACAATAAGTAAAAGAAACTATGTAACGTACCCTCCTGAGGCACCACAACGACCCATCGTAGGTCTGTCGACGTCGTCGTGGTCTGCGGACAGCTGGACGTACGGCTCGAAGTCCATCTCTGGCCTACCAACGGGAAAGCGCTCGTAAGACCAGAGCTGTAACAGTAGAGGACACCCAACAAAAATGGGCTCCTCTGCTGAGACCTTCGTCACGCCCGTGCAAAGACCCCTGTAACTCGCAGCCAAAATAGCAGAACCCCAGCTGAACTGTGGCATCTCGTGAAGTGGAGCGTCAGCTATTGACCTCGCCAAAGGAATGAGCTGTTTGGGGCACGAGTCACCCTGCGAGCTGCAGAACATGACCCAGCCGAACAGCCACAGTAAGTAGGCCTCGAAGTGCCTGGCAACCGTAAAGTCGTCTGCGTCTGCCCTCATGTAGTCCGCCTTCAAAATGGTACGAGTCGTCAATGCAAATACATATCAATATAAGTATGGAAAGAATCAACATTTATGTACTCACACTGAACTATAGAAGCCACCTCTTTGTCGGTCCGTGTGCGTGGTTCGCAGGCAAGGGCCGGTACGGCAACGCTAGCTCGTTGCGCTGAACCCCGGCGAACCGAGCCAAAAGGTCGTCGCGCCACGAGAGTCCCACGTCCTCTGCACCCACAGCTCGTCCAGCACACGGCAAGCCTAGAAGCATCGCCACGTCCTGAAGAGTAGGGGTCATCTCACCAACCGGGAGGTGAAACGTGTGCGTCTCCGGACGCCAACGGTCGAGAAGTGCCGCGAGGAGGGACATGTCGAACTGGAACCGTGGAGCCCTGTCCCTAGGTCGACGTGCAGGGTCGGCCATATCTCCCTCCACAAGTCGCGCAATCGGGAGAAGACCTGAAGCGCGTAACCTGCATCGCGAAAATGAAAATCAAGTTAGAACAAACGGTTAAGGAAACAACTAAAATATGTGACAAATGTAATCCGTACCAAGGAACCCAGCGACGGTGTATCGGCATCGTCGACATGGGCACACGAGCCCGAAACGTCCCTAAGCTGATGCCACGGACCGCAGACATGTACGACCGGTGGCGCTTGTCGACGAGAGCATCTAGCAACTCAGGGGTAGCTCCTTCCTCGTGCGCCATACCTGTATAATGAGATTTATTACAAATAATTTCAGAACATAAATAACAATATTAAGCATAATAACATTAACGTAAAAAAATACTAAATAAAATTTTAGAAGCATCAGGACGGAGAACACACTCCTGTAGTCCACCAGCTTCAAAACAGGCAGCAATGACATGTGTGCACAGCAGGTGCAGCAGCTTTGGCTTATGACATGAGCAAATACAAGCATCAGGACGGAGAACACACTCCTGCACATGCTTCTCACGCCGGCCCCCCATTCGGCCTTTGTCCCTACACATCACCTCGTGCCGACGTTCCATAGAGCCAACTGGAGTCACCCGATGTAAACGGGCCTTTTTGAAAGCTTCCTCCATATGCTCCGTAACCTTGTATCCGTAAACTTTGCGATTATCGACCATATCTTTCTGTGCCACAGCGTAACGGTCCCTGAAGTACTCGCAAGTGCGATACAAGAAGAACTCCACGATCCCAACAAGTGGCAATGATCTTACACCACGCAGCACCCAATTGTATACCTCCGCTAGGTTCGTAGTCATTAAACCGTACCTAGCACTGCCTTAATCAAACAGTAAAGCCCATTTCTCTTTTGGTTCGTGCTCAATCCACTCAGAGAATGTCTTAATTGCCTTTCTCCTTTTGCGCCTGACATTCGGACCGTCCAAGCCCACATCTTCAAGCGAGACCTGGTCGTCCTCCTCTGTATTGACAGATCTCTTCGCTAGCTCCGCCGTTTGCTTTTTTGTTAGCTCATCCAATTTTTTCCATAGGAAGTTGAATTTCCTTTCCTGATTCTGGCTGCATAACCGCTTGAATAGCTTCATAAGGATTTTGTTCTTGAACTGGGTATGAAAGTTTGCCCCCATATGCCTCATGCACCACCTACTCTTTAGGTCCGGCCAAAGTGCAGTCCTACTACGCTCAGTAGAACCATTCTGTATGTCATCGATTGCTTGTAATATACCCTTGTGCCGATCATGAATCAAACACACGTTCTCTACATCTTTAACAATCATCTGCTTCACCCTCTGCAAAAATCAATACCAAGTATCCCCTGATTCTTTCTCCACAAAGGCAATTGCCAAAGGCAACAATTGTTTGTTACCATCAGCTGCAACAGCTGTGAGGATTGTGCCTTTATACCTTCCTGTCAAAAATGTCCCATCTATACAAATGACTGGCCGGCAGTGCGGAAATGCCTCAATGCAAGCGCCCAAGGCCAAGAACGACCGTTGGAGTACCTGCTTTCCAGGCTTCTGGGCACATGGATACGTTTTCAAGTCGTAGTAGCTACCAGGATTTCTAAGACATATAGTGTGCAGCAATGCCGGTATATTGTGATACGAAGCTTCATACGTCCCCCACCTCATCTGCAGCGCTTTCTGTTTCGCTCTGTAAGCTTTGTTGTAGCTAATTTTATATTTAAACTCCTCCTCAACAGCACAAATGATTGACTTAGGTTCATAACTAGGATTGTCCACGATCAAAGGGTACATGTAGTTAGCTATGAAACCTGCACTGAGGTTGCGGTGCTGTGGTTCTAATTGCTCAAGCAGGCATGTGTGCTCCACAATTTTTTTAACCTCCCAGAAATCCTGCCACTTGCCCATAGAAGCATACACCCTGAAAGGACATTCGCTTCTCACACAACGCACGTCATATGTTCTCGGACTGCTCTTGAGAACTTTGAACTGTCTTTGCAAAGAGAGAGTCGACCAACGTTTTATAGCTTCCTTCATGTTGTCACTGTTAGCATACACCGAACCGATGCATACCTCATTTTGCCTGTACTCCCAAGACACCGCTTCATCTTCATTTACACTTAATTTTGAAAATTCATAACCGGACCAATTGTGTGGGACATGATAATCTTCGTCGTCATCATCATCATCATCCGAGGAGTCATCATTCATTGCATTGTGCTGTTCTTCACCCTCCCTCTGAAACTCTTCAACTATCTCTGGAATGTTTTCCCCTTCATCAGCCTGACCAGTTGCTTGACGAGGTTCGTGTGCAGCATGTCTATCATCTTCTAAAATCTCAAGTTCACCATCTTCTTCATGAGATTCATGCATCGTCTCAGTTTCTTCGGAAACTATATCTCCCTGGCCTTCATGATCCCCGCCCGCTTCAGTTCTAAAACTAATCTTCTCGAATGCTTGAACAAACAATACAAGCGGTAAGCCTCGGCTACTACTTATATTGACATAGTTCCTCCATTTTTGCGTCCCTTCAAGCGGCAATAGCTCCCAAAATACTGGTTCCCTTCGACTAACCACTGCCATGACAGAGATCTCATGTTCATCTCGACTAAGGCCGAAAGCTTTAAATAGCCAATTGGATATTGAAATCCAAGTCCTCTCTCTAGCTCGGGGTATTTTTTTGTGATCGAGCTAAACTCTGACAAATCTTACCCCTTCAGGACCATATCTAACTTCTCCAGACTCATAGAACACTTGAAAATACAAATCATCTGACATGCCTGTCAATATTTACGACAATAATTACTCTTCCTTAGAATTTAATCAACGCTAAAAAATAATTCTGCTATTTTTACATATATCTTAATTATTTCTTTACAATTTTTATTACTGACAATAATTTCTATTTTTCTGTAATATAATATTAATTAATATTATTTTTTATGCGACAAATATGTCTGTTTGAACTCATTAATATTTTCAATTATATTCGTATGTAAACTAATATTTTCAATTACATGTTCTACGATTTTATATCGTAATAATTTATTTTCGAATCACTAATATTTCTACATATAAAAAAATAATTTCTACACATCAAACTATACTCAAATAATTACATATTGATCCATATTAACACAATCTTATAATGATGGTGGACGACAAGTCGTATATATGGTTCAAGTGCTTCCGTCGTACGTACCTTCTTGTGGAACAGATAAAGAGTCTGCTCTGCTGACAGTTGCTTCAGCTCCGACACTTGGCACGGCTGCTCCGTGCACAAACTTGCAACCTCAACCTGCTGCGTGGCCACAACGATTCTGCTGCCGTTCTTCCCTGTCAGGGAAGTAGGTTTTGATGCAGCGCCACTCGTCAATCGTCGAGAGGCCGTCGATCACAACTAGGTACCTGTTGCCACTGACACGAGCACTGAACTCGCGAACCAGATCGCTCTGCCCCCATCTTCTCCATCCTCAGCAGAACTGCCTCCCCATGCTATGGAGGAGCCCCTTGGGATCGAAAGGGCGCGCCGTCGTCAACCTCACCCAAGCATGGCTGCATGGCATCCGAACTTGGCCTTCACATTGGGGTCATCCACGAACTTGCAGATTTCGGACATCTTCCCAAGTTCGCCACTCGTTCCCCACACCGCGATCACTCGAAGCTCCAGCTCTCCACTGATGACTACTGGAGGAGGTCCGCCTTTGCTTTCTCGTCACGATCCATGCCGAACACAGCCGCCGCTGCGGCGGCGGAGGCGATGCCACCCGGCTCAGCAGCAGCGAAGGAGCCGGCTGGCTTGGAGCCCCCGGCGGCGCCGCCGTCCTTGATCAGGCGGTAGCGCTTGTTCCGGCTGCTCACGTCCTGCACATTGGCCTTGAGCTCCTTCACCTAGACGGCGACGCGGCGGCGGTCGCAGAGATTCGGGGCGCGGGGGACGACGACGCGCCCGAGGCAGGAGGGAGTCCGCCGCTCCCGCTCCGCCTGGATCGCGAGGTCCACGAGGCTGTCCTCGACGCTGTAGGCCATGTCGCGGACCTGCTTCACCCAGGTGGCGAGCACCTTGTCGTCGTCCCGCCGCTGGTGGCCGCCGGCGCCGTCGCCGGCCGCCGCCGCCATCAGGAACAGTGTTTAAAATCGCCGGCTATGGCACTTAGCGCTTGTCTTTTCTAGCAGCTATGAGCAGCTAAAGCGGGAGATCGCTTCCGCTATGACATTTAGCGGTTTAGGAAAATCATGGCAAAATCAATGGATTTACCCAACAAGATTGGCAAATTCCACCAAATAGTTCATTCTTGTTAGTATTTCAAGTTTTGAACAATATCAATTGGCTAACTGGAGATCGGTTTATATTTAAAACAGAGGACAAATCACGCAAGTACAGAACATATTTACCTAGGAGCCGGCAGACGGAACTCCTACCCTCTAGGCTCCAAGACCAATCGTTGCCATGGCTGTTGTCTGAGATGGAGAGCTTGGTGGTCTTCCTTGCCTCGTTGCATGCTCAGTCCTCGGTCAAAGCAGCCGCTGCATCTGCTGATTGTGGCCGCTGCCGCCATGGCTTGGGAAGGGCAATCCAACAGCTGCCTCTGCCACCGCCGCCGGTTGTCACTCGCACCAGATGCTGCCGCCTGCCGGTTGCACTCGGACCAGCCACAGCCATCGCACGCTCGCACCAGCCGCCGCGTTTGTGCCTCGAGGAATCGGAGGTCAAAGGGATATGGATAGGGTTAGCAGCCGGCAGTCCTCTGCTCTTTTGGGCTAAAGGCCGATGCACGATATGGGCTTTAGGCCCACTCTGCAGCAATATCGGTCGCTAAATGGAAGCTTAATTAGCGGTTTTAGCCAGCTATCTCCGGCTAATAGCGGTCAGCATCAGGTAGCGCTAAAAGTTGCATATCCTAGCGTCGGCAGTCTTCGGCAGCAATCTCCGGCTATAGCGGCAGCTATAGCCGGAGATTTAGAACCTTGATCAGGAATGACCGCATCATCTCCATCTCGTCGGCGACGAAGCCCACGTCGCGCTCGACGCCGAGCTGCAGCGCCACCTCCTCCGCGGCGGCGGACCTGGCGTAGCCCAGAGCGCCGTCCAGCACGGCCTTGCCGAGGCTCACCACCGTCGCCTCCATGCTTCGCCGGCCGGCTAGCAAGCAGTGTACGTAGCAGGTCTCCGGCCGATCGTGAGAATGGAAGTAGGAAACTGCTGTGATCTTAGTTAGGGCCGGCCGGGTTCTCTATATGAGCTCTTTTATGGTGTGGTAGTATGTAGTATAGAAAAGATCCCACCATTCATTAAAAAAGATAAGATTGTCATTAGTAACTTAATATAAATTGAGGATGCCGCCACCCCTCATGCATCTCCCGAGCTCGTCTCCTCCCTTCTTGGCCGCCGCCCGGCGCCCGTCCTTTGCATCTCGCAGGTGCTGTGTGCCTCCTCCCTTCCAGGACGTCGGCCCTCATCATGCGTTCTCCATTTGTGGCGCCCCTGACCGGTGGCGGCCTCCTTCTCGTGCCCGTCTGCGTTGGGCGTCCTCGCCAGCGCCGGCCTGAAGATCGGGTTCTCGCCCTTGGACATGCACATCCGGTGCCAACGCGGGTGTCGCCTTTCCTTGCTTTGTGCGTCACAAGATGCTGAATTTAGTTGTGATCAGTGTTTTTCCTTTTGATTTCACCCTAACAATAAATTAGATTGATATGCTTGGAATCTGAAGTTGTGATTCGGTACCCTTAATTTGTTTACTATGGTGCTGATTTAGGCGAGTACCTCTGTTTTGGTTCACTAAGGGCCCATTTGGATCCTTTGGGTACCCTGACATGGTGCTGATCTAGGCGAGTACCCTGCCTTGTTGATCATCACTCTAAGAACATTGTTTGATTTTTCTGCATTCCTGTTTCCTGTAGATATATACACATTGCTAATGTCGACTGTGAACATGTGCATTTCGGTGTTGTGTACTGAAATATTTCTGAAAGAGTGTTTATAATTGCTCATTGTATGAAGGGGTTTTGCACGACATTTGAGCTCTGATCATGAATCCCTTGCATCCCCATGTTCATTTGGTTCTAGACTGATGACTAGTTGACTACAAGTTTAGCATGGGGATGCATGTGGTTACTTAACTACTGAAGTACTATTTTGCAGAGGTTTTGATACTCTAATCTCAATTGCAGGGTCTTCATTAACTGACTGGTGGCATGGCTACTCGTTTTTTTTTCTGTTTGAAATGCCAGATTTATAATTCAGTGACTCATTTGATTGTCAGAGATTTTTTTTAATAATGTTTGCAGATATCTTTGAGAAGTTACTGAAATAGAGGCTGAATGTGAATCTACTGACTTAACTTACTTTGTAGAGGCGAAATGTGAATCTAGTGACTGACCTTACTTTTTCTATGTCTCTGTTGTAAATGTCATGCCGTGTGTGTATCATGTCAATGGATTTTTTTTTCCAGAATTTATGATTGATGACTCGATTGATTCTTGCCACCATATGTTCCTGTGTCTTGATTAAGTAGAAATGCAAATGAATGACTCTTCTCCAGGCATTAATTTGAGATTTGTTAGTATCCATGAAGATTACTGTGGGTCTATTTATACTTATAATTTTCGTACTTTCTGACACACCATAGCTTTATGTGAATGTCATGAAGTGCATTACGTCTGTATGACTGAAGTGTAGTTGACCATGCAAGGTGCAATTGGATAAATTAGTGCCTCTTCTGAGGCTCTATGCAAAAGGAACACTGAAGTCTGAAGATCATGCCCAAGCCCAGTTATTGTTGGATTATGCGTTACTGATATAACTGGACTTTGTTCTTTTCCTCAGTTCAGTCGTATCTCCTTCACTATGTACATGATGCAGATATAATTGAACTTTGTTCTATTCTCTCAGTGGTACTTATCACGATAACATTCTCTGCATTTTCATTTCTCGCTTGCCCTTTCTGAACTCGTGAGGATATGCCTTTTGTCATTTCCATTTTTGAACTGAACTGAAGAGGTCGACTTGCACTCTCTGTTCTGGAACGGCAGGAAAGTAGGGAAATGACTTCTTGGCCAATCTTGCCTATGTATCACTTGTTGTGCCAATGATTGATTCTGTCACCAAAGCCATTGCATATCGATCGATATTTCTTTGACTAAGCGTTCGAATGCCAGTTACATTTCTTAACATGTCTTTCATATGGACGGCAAAAATGCCTGTCACAGACTCACACAAATTGATTGTGGAGGCATCACTCTGGAGGATCTCTCGTCAGTCGGTAACACTACGGGAGACGCCACCTTTGCCGTGTGCCAGGGGCACACGGTAAAGCCCCAAAAGCCCACGGCAAACTCTTTGCCGTGTGCCGCACACGGCAAAGCGCACACGGCAACCAGTCATCGGCAAAGACTGTCTTTGCCGTGTGCTATATATCGGGCACACGGCAAAGGGTTTGCCGTGTGCCACTCTCGACCCACGGCAAAATAAAGTAGCCAGCCAGGAACGATGACGTGGCCAAATATTTGCCGTGTGCCCTGCAGACGTGGCACACGGCAAAGTTCAAATCTTTGCCGTGTGCCATGGTTTTTGCACACGGCAAAGATTGGCACCTTTGCCGTGTGCCATGGTTTTTGCACACGGCAAAGGTGCCAGAACCAATTTTTTTTGTTTGATTATTACGATATGGTACCCCAGAAAATCATATATATTATAATGATTATTCCATGTATCCGAATAAGCATCACAGGCATTTGATACACACATACAAATAAAGTCTTGATTCGTTCATCGACAACCACAAGTACTAGTCGAGTTCATACAAGTTCATACAAATCAAGTTCAAACAAATCCATAAAAGTGGTACAAAGCAAGTCCATACAACATAACTCACGGGGCCGACGGCGGTGGCGGCGGTGGCGGGTGCTGCAGCCACATCGGCGGGGACGGCCATGTAGGCGTCTGCGACCAACCTGGCTGCTGCTGCATCCAAGCCACCCATTGAGGCGGTGGCCACACAAACTGCTGAGGCTGCTGACTCTGCTGCACCGGAGGCGAGAAGTCAGGATTCACTGGCCCATCATTGGATGGCGCCGACTGATTCTGCACATAACCAAATATATATTGAGTTACATAAAAATGAAACTACAAGCATTAGCCTAAGATCTAAGTCATTGTAGATGTATCATAAGATATTATTTTTAAGTAAATCTAGATTAATGCCGTGTGTCCCTTTCGTGGCACACGGCAAATATGCTCTTTGCCGTGTGCCCGAGATAGTGCATAGGGCAAAGATTCTGGCACAAGGAAACTACGAGTTTCCGGTAGTGTAACTATTCGGTGTATCGACGCTTCAGCACGCTGGCTAGCTACCAACAGATTCTCGTACGATTACATGCCAGGATGTTCGGCTTTTGAGTTAATGACAACAGAACTAAGCACGTTGTAGTTGCTAGTCTAAATAAGGACTCATAAATGTCATTTACTGGTTCTGCTACAATTTCTTCAGATGTATAGGCAAATCATGGCTACATTATATGACTAGAAATCTTGAGAAAACAAGGCAGAAACTTAATCTTGCCATTTAGGTCATTATGCTTATGCCTGAAGCAAGGCGCTACTATCATTAGATTCCACAGACCAGGTTGCAATAGTATTGCCGTTGCTGATTCTAGATCAATTCGAGCAGCTGACTGATCATAGGTGCACGTGCACCTATTTATCAGTTATCTCTATTGTACAAAGGAGGTTCTCACTTCTTATGATGCGAACACTGTATAGTACTATGAAATGTGAACTTCCATACTGCACGTTAGATGCTGATGGGGTGACCAAGATGATCGCTGCAGTTGGTGGATGAAATCATGAAACTACATATTGCTCCAGCTTCCCTGTCCACTCCTGCCGTGGTTTCAGGGTGATCGCTCTCTCCACCGCGGCCGCATCAACGCAAAGCATCTGCTTGTACTCCTCATCACCAAAGTCCACCATAGTCTTTGATTTATTTTCCCACGGATTCCGCACAACTGACAGGATTACATACAGGATTACAATGAGAAATCCGTCATGCTGTTAACAATTAATTTTCTGGTAGGTAACTAAGGGCAACATGTCTTACCAATGTCAGGAAGTCCTTCCTTTCTTATGACAAATGAGTGTTTCTTCTCATAGCCAAGAACTGCTACTGCATTTGGGGAGCAAACATAGACTCGATTGACCTGTATAGCAATTGAACAAAAGACTAGAAATATTGAGCACCTAAGATAGAAAAAAAACCCAGTACAAACGACAACTATAGGCTAGAATCTTCTACAGTTATGCTTTAAGTATCAACAAAGGCTAGCACATAGTTATATTAGCAAGCCAAGGGTCCAAACTTGGTGGAGGAGCCCACAGTGCGCAGGAGCGCCAGAAACAAAGCCACGGCAGATGAACATACCTTGAAGAAGACTGCGAGAATGGCGGCACAAAAGAACCTCGAATCTACAGGTTCGTCTTTTACTAGCTTTTCAGATAATCGCATTTCTTCGAACCTTAATAATATAGGCATCAACCTAGGTTCTACTGCCTCGGCTATTAAATCCTCTACTATTGCTATCAAAAATCTAGAAATTGATAGATTAGCGCTTCAGGCTAGCAAAAAATTAGATAAATCAAAATCTAAATTTAGTCATGCCGAGAGTGATGAGGAGAAGGAAGATAGACTAGAAGCAGTTCTCAGCCATGTGAGTGGTAATCTAATTGAGAACATGCAAGATACGGAGGTGGATCACATTATCGATCTATCTCCTGTCTGTAGAAAGAAAAAGTCTACTACTGCCAAAAAACCCAAAAACGGCAGACTCCCGAAAAAGCCAAAAACTCCTTCAAAAATTAAACTAAAATGAAAGGAGTATTCTGGAATAGCAGAGGTCTTGGAGACTTGGCTAAACATAGATTTTTGGCGGACTTAGTAAAAGAGGAGCAAATAAATTTTATTGCTCTCTCTGAAACCGGGAGGGATATGTTTCCTGATCATTTATTAAAAAAGTTGTGCGCTGGCCGGGAATTCATCTGGCACAGTATGGCACCTCACGGTAGATCAGGAGGCATCCTCCTTGGGGTGGATTTGGAGGTTTTTGATATTGGAGCCATCGCAGAGGGAGATTTCTATGTGAAATTTACCCTGCGATCCAAACACAATGACTTCAAATTTGTGTTGTATACGGTGTACGGCCCAGCACAATAGCTAAACAAACAAGCCTTTTTGGCAGAAATGGTTAACACGTGCTCGAAAGAATCGCTCCCTTATCTAATTGGGGGGGGATTTCAATATTATGAGAGGGTCGGAGGATAAAAGCTCCGACGAGTTTGATTTCAAGTGGCCTAACTTGTTTAACGCTGTTATTGAATCTCTTGATCTCAAAGAGATTGTCATGTCTGGTCGCCAATTCACATGGGCGGGTTCGGGTGACGATCCGACCTTTGAGAAGCTTGATAGAGTCCTCGTTAGTACTGAGTGGGAAATCAGATATCCCCTCTCAACGGTAGAACCAAGAGATAGAAATATTTCGGATCATACTCCTCTTATCCTGAATACGAGGGCATCCACCCACCACACCGATCAACGTCCCTTTAAATTTGAGAGGGGTTGGTTGATTAGGGACGGGTTCTACGACATGGTTGCCAATATATGGCAATCTGAGAACTCAGGGTGTTCGCCTCTCGAGCGGTGGCAGAATAAAATACGAAGACTCAGACAACATCTCAGAGGATGGGCCAAACACACCGCTGGAACTTATAGAAAAGAGAAGAAAAGACTTCTCGCTATTCTTGAGAAAATGGATAAGAAAGCGGAGGCGATTCCCCTCTCCGCTCAAGAGTTGGATCTGAAACAATACCTAAAAGAGAGTCTAGTGTCTCTCTTAAGAGAAGAAGAGATAAAATGGTACGAAAGGGCAAAGGTCAAAACGCTACTAGAAGGAGACAATAATACTAGGTTCTTCCATCTAGTAGCTAATGGTAAACACAGAAAACAACATATCTTCAAACTTGAGAATGATCAAGGAAGGGTTATCGGTGTTGACCAACTTAAGAGTCATATCACCCATTATTATAAGAATCTCTTTGGACAGCCGGATGAATCGGAAATTTCTCTACGGGAGGAACAAATCGGGGATATTCCCCAAGTCTCCCTAGAGGAAAATCAGGCACTCACTAGTCTATTCGATGAGGCCGAAGTGCGAAATGCGGTGTTTCAGATGGAGCATAATAAGGCTCCGGGACCTGACGGTTTCCCCGTAGAATTTTATCAGGTTTTCTGGAATGTGATCAAGGATGACCTGATGGCTCTCTTTTCGGACTTCCACCGGGAGGATCTAAACCTCTTCAGTCTAAATTTTGGGATCATCACCCTTATCCCGAAAGTGGCTGACGCTACTAGGATTCAACAATATAGACCCATTTGTGTCCTTAATGTCAGCTTTAAAATATTCACTAAAGTTGCCACAAACAGGTTGAACAATGTAGCTAAGACGGTGGTTAGCCCCACACAAACAGCTTTTATGCCTGGCAGGAATATAATGGAAGGAGTGGTCATCCTACACGAAACTATCCATGAACTACATACCAAAAATCGAGATGGGATCATTCTTAAGATCGATTTCGAAAAGGCGTATGATAAGGTCAAATGGCCATTCCTGCAGCAAACCCTACGCATGAAAGGGTTCTCCTCCAAGTGGTGTAGGTGGATTGAAAGTATGGTGACAGGAGGAAGTGTGGGAATCAAGATTAACGATGATGTCAGCCCATACTTCCAAACTAAGAGGGGACTCCGTCAAGGGGACCCTATGTCACCTATCTTATTTAACATCGTGGCTGATATGCTGACTCTCCTGATTAAGAGAGCAAAAGCCGATGATCAAATAAGAGGTGTCATTCCTCATCTTGTAGAGGATGGTTTATCAATACTACAATATGCAGATGACACTATCATTTTTATTGACCATGACCTAGAACAAGCAAAAAATCTCAAACTTTTGCTATGTGCTTTCGAGCAATTATCAGGTCTCAAGATCAACTTCCACAAGAGCGAAATATTCTGTTTTGGTGCCGCCAAAGAGATGAAAGATACCTACACTAATCTCTTTGGCTGTAATGCTGGTGAATATCCCTTCAGTTATCTAGGGATCCCTATGCACCACAGGCAACTCCTAAATTCTGAATGGAGAAAAATAGAGGAACGCTTCGAGAAAAAGCTCTCTTGTTGGAAAGCGAAATATCTATCCTATGGAGGGCGGCTAGTTCTCTTAAACTCAGTACTTAGTAGCCTACCCATGTTCATGATGTCCTTCTTCGAAATACCCAAAGGGGTTCTCAAAAACCTGGACAAATTTAGATCAAGGTTTTTCTGGCAAGGATCATCGGATAAACATAAATACCGACTTGTCAAGTGGGACATCTTGTGTCGTCCTAAGGACCAAGGAGGACTTGGAATCGTAAATCTGCAATTGCAGAATAAGTGTTTATTGGCTAAGTGGCTTGTAAACCTGCTGAATACCGATGGCATGTGGCAGAAGCTGCTAACTAATAAATATCTACATTCCAAGTCACTAACCCAGGTAAAGGCAAGATCCTATGACTCTCATTTTTGGAGAGGCCTCATGAAGATTAAAGATGAGGTGTTCGGCCTTGGCTCTTTTGTGGTAAAGGATGGGTCCAAGACCAGATTCTGGGAAGATACATGGATAGGAGACAGACCTTTCAAAGTTAAATATCCATCAATCTACAATATAGTGAGGGATTCACACGCAACAGTGGCTAAAGTTATGGCCACGTCGCCTCTCCAGGTATCCTTCAGGAGAGCGCTGGTGGATAATAAACTACTTGAATGGCAAAACCTTGTAGCGCAAATCGCCCATGTCAACTTGGTGGACGAGCCTGATAATTTCAACTGGAATATGACCACATCCAGGTCATATACAGTTCGCTCTCTCTATCTATATCTGATAGATAGAAACCCACCATTTCGACATAAGAGTATTTGGAAACTAAAGATTCCTCTCAAAATTAAAATCTTCCTTTGGTATCTGCAAAAGGGAGTGGTTTTAACAAAAGATAATCTCGCTAAAAAGAACTGGACGGGTAGCCAAAATGTTGTGGCTGTAATATTAATGAGTCTATAGATCATCTTTTCTTAGATTGCCCGTACGCGAGAATGGTTTGGAGGATAATTTCTTACGCTACAGGTTTGACTCCACCTAATTCGATTAGGCATATGTTTGGCTCATGGCTTTCTAATCAATCTAAAAAGATTAGAAATTTGATTTGGGTGGGAGTGGCTGCTGTTTGCTGGGCAATCTGGCGATGCCGGAATGATATAATTTTTCACAAAGTCAAATACCATTCGATTTTGCAGGTTATTTTCAGGGGGACGTACTGGTTACGTTTCTGGGCGCAGCTGCAGCGTGAGGAGCAAGCCAAGACAACACTTTCCTTGATGAGCACAAACATAGAGACTATCGCTTTGGAGTTCATCAAGGGAGGATGGAACACTTTTTATCATTTGCTGTAATTTTATCTTTGAGAACGGCTTCGCTCTCATCTATTTTTCCCAATGTTGCGAATCCTGTAATAATTGGCTGTGTACGCCCTTGGGCGTAGAGGCCGGATGTTTTTCATCCATTATCTAAAAAATAGCACATAGTTATATGTATGACTATAGCAAGGAAACTGCAGCAATTTACTTGCAAGACTTAAGTTTCCACTAGTTTGAGCAGACTTAGAAAGTTTTATTGCATCAATACATCCTTTAAAGTACTGGGGGAAAACTTCACCTCTGACTCAAATGTTATAGTGTCTCCTTATTTTGTAAACCGTTCTTTGTGGCTAAGATTGTCGAGATATTCAAGGGTCTCCAGACCTTCTATCCTCACCTCACCGTAATTAACAAGACATAGCAAGTCACGCATGGAACGTCAATGAAGGGAGTAGTTAGGTATAAAAAATCGATTGCTGGGCAAATAATGCGGTAATGCCTAACCTGATGTCAGAAACGGAAAGATATGAGTGATAAGCAAATGAGAAACTGAATGGCTTGCCATTGATATTCCTAATGTGTGAGACTAATGACAAGTCCCCGTCTTTCGAAAGAGAGACCCTCATACAAAATCCAAAACTGCAACCAAATTATAGTCAGACATGAGGACTTGAGGAGATTTGCATGAAAGAGCACAGATAAAAATTACCAGGAGAACTCAATTTTGCATGTTGTGATTCAACATGAGAATGCATCTGGATCCCATCCCACCGCTGCTTTGGAGGAAGTACTGTAGGGCGAGCGACGGGCAGGGGCCGATCGGCCACCGCGGATGCCTCCCGAGCGACGGGCGGGGGCCGGGCAGCGAGCGACAAGCAAGGGCCGATCCGCTGCCGCGGATGCCTCCAGGAGCGGGGAGCGTCGGTCGTTTGGGAGATGGCCCGTCCTCCTGCCAGGGGAAGCGCGTCGGGCGCGGCACGCGCCGCCTCACCGGCGGCGAGCAACGGAATCGCCTTTTGGGCATCCTGAAACCCTAGGCGAGCGACGAGACAGGATAATGGATGATGATCGTAATGGATCGGGGAATAAATGAAAAATAAAAGAATGATAAGAGAAAGATAAAATAAGATATCACAAATATTTTTTTCCCGTAATACCCTTATGCTACCTATACTACCTAGCTATACTAGCACATACTACTAATCAACGTTAAGTAGTATAGAATAAATCTAGACAGTACGATATTTACATACGAGTCATTTTTCGATAATAGTATATGGTAGTATTGTGCACCATAAAAGAGGCCTCTCTATATATGATGGAGAGATTAGAGATAGAGTGTTGCGGCACTCAGAATCAAGGGATCGACGGCATTCCATTCCTGGCCTCCTTGCATTGGGATCGGGCAGCTTTGCTTTGGGGTGTTCGCTCTTTGCCTTGCCTAGGCTTTGTTCATGGAACCAGCAGACGGCATTCCATGCTGGACCATGTCAGGAACAAATTAAAGCCGAAGTAGTGTTCTTGTGCTTTCCCCTGAAAAACACTATTCCTACCTTAGCCTTCAAGAAATTCAGGAACCTGCATTGCGCTTAACACAAGAGAGTGAAGCCAGCCAGCCAGCCAGCCGGAGAAGACGGAGATTTGGGCCAGCAGCTGAATTGATTCAGAAAGACACTGTATCCTATGGAAACTAAGGTACTTGTGCAAACTTTAAAAACTCCAACAGAGACCACTGGATTCCCATTCGAGAGCACTGGACAGAGGTGGGGAAATTTTGCATCTAGCCGCCCGCCTCACCCCTCAGTTCCCTGGTCGTTTTGCTCGTAGCCCCCTGCTGCCTCCGTTCCGTCTGGGCGACAGGGCGAGTGAAGCGTCGTTCCGCTTCCGTTTCCTTGGCGCGAGGCGAAGCGCCCCGGCCTAGGTCTTCCGCTGGCGGACTCGACGGCACCTTCGGCCTCCAACGCCTCCCTCGGCTCGCCGCCTCCCTCTGGCCGCTGCCTCCCTCAGTCCGCCGCCGCCTACCTCGGGACGCCGCCTCCCTCAGGCCGCCGCCGTCGCCGTCGGGCTGCTGCCTCCTCCCTCGGGCCGCCGCCGCTGCCGTCGGGCCGCAGCCTCCCTCAGGCCGCCGCCTCCTCCGTCGGGCAGCAGCCTTCTCTCTCGAGTCGCCGCCTCCCGGGAGCCGCCACGTGTCTGCTTTGCTTGGTCGAGGGTAGCTAGCTGAACCTCAACGGAAAAGCATATTAGCAATTGAACATCATCAGAAGTCTCCACCAAATGTGTTCTGTCATTTGAAATAATTTAGATTGAATTGTGTTCAGTCCATTTGTAAAAGAAGAATTGATGAGATTTAATTGTGTTGTGTCATTTGAAGTGATTTAGATTGAATTGTATTCTGTAATGAGAATGACTCAAGTGCAAACAAAATTGGTTGAATCTTCATGCACACTTACGTTCATGAGAGTTCAGATGCTAAAATGTGAGCTATACTCAGCAAAAGCCATGCCACCATTCCCTACCTCCAGCATTTCAGGGTCTGAGAAAAACAGAGATTCAAAAACAATGTTAGGAAAAATTGTGTGCAGGTTGCAAACAAGCTGGGAATGCCACGAAATAAACTCATGATTCATGAAAGAAGAAAACATACCTTGACCATTTTGACTTCTTGTATAGCCTCTCGTACTGATCTTGCAGGTGCCAAATTCGGAGCCAACATTGCTGGTGCTTCACTGGAACCAGAAGGATATTCAGCGCCTTTGAAAAGAGACATTTGTTCTGACTGAGAACTCTGGAGTTAGCTGATATTTCAATTTCCTGTAACCTTTTAAGATCAATTGAGCAAAGTACTCTTGTAAACACATTTTTCACTAGTGACATCATTCAGCTTATTGTTGCTAATTTGATCCAACCTGTAATAATTATTTCAATGTCAGTGAACCAAATTTTGGTAGAGTTTTCTGGTTTGTGAAGAAAAGGGTTTTAGCATGTTTCCCTGGTTGTATAAAGAAGTACAAAAAAATTTGCACACTGTAACTCAATACTAGCTGGGGAGAAAACTTTTCTCCCCAGCTCTTTGGCCACCTGGTCGTGTTATTGTCTACTACTTCATATGCTTGGCTGACTGCACGTTTCAAGATTGATTCATGCTATCAGTTGCTTGATTCAGAAACTATGCTAACCATCTGCATGTTTGCCTTTGGAGATAGTAAGCAGCCCGACTTAATACTACCATCATATTACTTGCAAGACATGCATTCTGTTGGAGTTTGCAAGCTGATCACGTAAACCACTTTCATTGGGGATCACACATCCATACCGGCTTTAGCAGTCATGTAGATTAACAATAGTGCTATGTCCTGCTAGAGCCCAGCAAGATCCTGCTTTTCATGAGCATGAGTAGTTTAGTCCCTTGTTTCTTTTCACACAGCAAGAATTCTCATCCATTTCACAAAAATTCACTCAATCAGAACTTGTATCAAATTGTCACCACAAGCAACAATCTGGTCTGCACTTGAGTCAATCTCATTATCAAATAACAGAACACAAATCCATTACATATTTTCATATGACAGAGTACAATTCATTACATATTTTCAAATGACAGAGTACAATTCAATCTAAATAATTTCAAATGACAGAACACAATTAAATTGCTAGAGCTTTCTGATTGTAAACCAATTCTGCAGATCCTGATTCCTGTCACTTAGGTGGAGGGCAGCGGCACTGTTGGGCGGCGGGGTTGCTCCATGGCCTTGCGACGATGGCGGGGGCGACCCTTGCGACCCGAGGGAGGCGGCGGCCCGAGGGAGGCGGCGGCGACACGAGGGAGGTGGCGGCCCAAGGGAGGCGGCGGCGACCCGAGGGAGGCGGCGCTGGTGGAGGCGGCGGTGCTGTTGGCCCTAGGGCACGGAACAGAGGCGAGGCGGTGGAGGGCGGCGGCGCTCTAGGCGAGGCGAGGGCGGCGGCGCTGTGGGAGGGCGCGGCGGCGCTGTGGGGCGGAGGAAGCCCTTGGCACGGAGCGGCAGGGGGCCTGGGGGAGACGAACGCGCTTCGCTCGATCGGGACGAAACATAAACGAAGGAAAGGAAATGGCGCTTCGCTCGGAAGGGAACGGATGCAGGGGGTGGGCAAAACGACTAGGCAAATGAGGGGTGAGGCGGGCGGGTAAATGCAAATTTACCCCAGATCTGTCCAGTGCCCTCGGATGATGATCTAGTGGTCTCCGTTGGAGTTTTCATAGTTTGCATAGGTGGACTGGTTTCCATAGGATACGGTGCCATTCAGAAAAGCATTCGGCCAGTTTCTTGCCTTGTTTTGCGAGTGGGCCGTGTTGCGCTCTGGCTGGCCCAGATTGAACTGAACTGGCCCCCAACCTTGCGTGGATTGATTGATAGCTTGAGCCATTTTTTCTTTTTTATATTTTTAAAAAATAAAAATTTCAAAAATATATGTCTTTTTGAAAATTTCAAAAATACCCCCCGGTCGCCCCCCATAGGGCGACAAGCCCTAAGTGTTATTTTTTTTCTTCAAATTCGCAACGAGGTCCCTGGCAAAAAAAAAGGGGTCTGTCGCCCGTTGGGGGGCGATAGGGTCCCTCCCCCCTATATAAGCCATGGCCGCCATATGCCACCATTCCCTTTGTCATTTGAGTCTAAAATTTCAGGAAAAAAGAGAGGGGTGAGGAGAAGAGAAGCGGCGAAGCTCTGCCGAATTGCGTACTTGTGATCTACCGGTAACTTCCGTATGAATCCATTGATATTGTATAACAATTTAATTTAATTAGCGGATTAGCTGAATTAGATTTGGTGCTTTAGAACACTCGTTTAGTATTACAATTTCAGTACTATTACAGACTTGTTTTTAAATTAATTATGAATTACAATAGAATTATGAAAGTACCTTATTGATATTGCAGCATAAGGCAATGGCTGCCTCCAATTGCGGAGGATTTTCATGGACCGAAGAAAAATCTAGTATAATACTTGATATCATGACCCATCTTGTTATCAGTAAGAAGTTGGATCCGTTAGCGGATGGTACGATAGAGATGGTGTTGTCCAAAGTAGTAGAGTTTAAAGATTTCACATTATTTCGAGGTATTACGACGAAAGATGTAAAGAGACACCTGCTAGAACGTCGGAAGATATACATGAGAGTATGTGAACTAGCGAATCATCCTAATATCATTGGATTCTTACAAGGTTCTTGTAAGATATGGATGCGGCCAGAGGTGTATGAGATGCACATTAAGATAACTCTCATTCAGTTGTAATCCCGTTCGTCATTTCGAATCCATATTTATGAAACAGTAACATTGTTTTTTAATTATATGCTAGGATTACCCCGAGGACACGGAGTTGATTAACAAAACGATACCAAATTTCCGTAAATTGGTATGTATCTTCGGTGGACTTATGCCGCAAACTAGACGAAGGAGGTGGATAAGATCTTCGGGTGATAGTACTTGGCCTGCGCAAGAACAGATGCCCGGAGGTTCGTCGAGTCATGCTTCAGCACCTCAACCACCAACTTGTGTTAACTGGGATGACGACATGGATGACTTCATGCCCCCCAAACCATGGCCTCCAACACATGATGTTCCTCCCCCTTTACATGAACCTAGAATCAGAAAAGAGACAAAGGGAAAGGCAAGAGGTTCGTCAAGTCATGTTGCACCACCTACAGCACAAACTTGTGTTAACTGGGATGATGACATGGATGACTTCATGCCCCCCAAACCATGGCCTCCAACACATGATGTTCCTCCCCCTGTACATGAACGTAGATCCAGAAAAGAGAGAAAGGGAAAGCCAAGAGGTTCGTCGAGCCATACTCAGGGTTAAAAAAACCGGCCGGAACCGGTCCGGTTACCGCGGTTACTGGTCTAACCGGCCCGGACCGGTTCCGGTTCCAGCCGGTTTCAAACCGGGCCAAATTCAAATTTTAAATTTGAATTCTAAAAAATGGAAAAAATCCAAAAAAATCTTAAAAATACTTTAAATTGCGACGAATCTAATGGTGTCAAATTTTTTCAAATATTCATTCATTTAGTATACTTTGCGAGCATTTGAAGTTGAACAAAAAAACGTGCATACAAAAGTATACAAATACAATGTAAAAGTAGTACAAAAGAGGGTTAGAGGGTTCATTTAGGCTAAAACATATTATACAAACATTCATTTAGTATACTTTGCGGGCATTTGAATTTAAACTAAAAAAGAAAAAAAATTTGAATTTAACCTAAACCGACCGGTTACCGGTCAAACCGACCGGTAACCGGTCAAACCGGACCGGTAAACCGGTCTAACCAGACGGTTAGCCGTTCGAAACCGGTATAATTGCGGGTTTTGAATTCAAATTTGAGTTTGACCGGTTTTTACCGGTAACCGGTCAAACCGGACCGGTTAACCGGAACCGGTGGCCGGCGGTTCGGTGGAATCGGTTGGATAAAAAAACCTTGGCCATACTACACCACCTACAACACCACCATCTGTCAACTGGGATGACGACCTAGATGATTTCATGCCATGATCTATAATATATGATGTTCATCGGTTTAAGATGTATTCGCATTTAGTATTGTTAATGTTGTATTATGATTGTATGTATGTCTCGTACCTAACATGCATTCACTGGACATGTACATAATGTCCAGTTTGAATCGTACTTAGTCGTAATGGAGCATCGAAGTATAAACATACCATCTATTGTATGTAATGGAAAATACGAGAGTGATCAGAGACGAACGTTGAAGTGTATAAATAAGCGGTCCACAGCTATCTCATTACAAATAAACATCAGAGATTCAAACATCAGATATATCTAACCACCCCTAGGGCGTCGGACCCTCTTAGCCCTCTGCTGGGCACGGACATGGCCCTCGGAGCTTTTCATGTCACTAGAATACTAAAAAGCACACATTTAATTAATATAACGCTAAGAAATAAGAACTAAAAAATGCATTACATAATGTGAACCATCAAATTTTACATAATAATACAACGATAATGAAACACACATCACACATGCAGTGGCATGGCAGAACCCGTTGCAAACTACGGTAAACAGATTCCGGACTAACCTAACATGCCTTAGGTAATTTTTAAAAAAAAACAGAACAAACACAACGATGCAGCATGTCACTAGCACTAGGGTAGTCCTAGTAGCCGTACCCCCACGTAGCAAACTGCGTTGAGCCTTCTCCGCAGTATCCACCCATTGCAGGTGGTGCAGGCGGTGGTGCCGGAGGCGCAGGGCCCTTCTTCTTGTGACAAGGGCAGTTGCAGTAAGGAATAGTGCATGGTTCATCCTGTGAACCGGCAGCATTGCTGGTATCATCAACTTCGTCGTCTTTGTTACCCTCGCTCACTTCCTCATAATGGTTCACCTTGTATTCCAGATCAAAGGTCTTTATCTGGAGGTACTCGATGAACTCCTGAACAGAATCAATTGGTGCAGGATCGACCCACCTAGTAAAACCACAGTTTTCTGGAGCATCGGAAGACTGCAAAACAAATTTCATGTAAGATGTCTTATTGAAGATAAAGAAATGAAACAACCGAGTATTACCCATGCGTGTGGACATTTAAAGAAACGCCGACCGCCATCCATCCCGTCGGTGCACATCTGCACTAAGCAGTCCTCACCATGTCTGCATTTTGGCCACGGTTCTCTACGGTTATCGTATTATCGAAGAGGAGTTTCATTGGTAAATTCACTATTGTGCTGTGGCGGAAACTCAAACACTGGTTTCGGAAAGGAATCAGGTCCAAGAGGCCCCTCCCATATTATGGGGTCTCCCTTTCTTCCCCCTTTTTCTTTCCCAAAACCGTAGTAATTCTTCCCGCTAGACCCACCTCCAGACATTGGGTATACAATGAGCTTTGGTGTTTAAGTGCTGCTGGGAGTTCACAAACTTTGGAGTATTTATAGGCGCACAAAGGTCTGATACCAGGAGTGTGGAGTGTAAATGCACCTAAAAAGCCTACATGACAACACAGTGAAGAGGCTAGCTGACCTAACACTGAAAAGGCTAGATTCGATTCTCGAAATGACTACTCGATGCATCTCTGTGCATGCAGACTCACAGCCCTGCATTGCTGCCACTCGGTCGATCGCGCCTAGATGCCGCCTTCCCCACTACACGCCACAGACCTGCGCTGTAGAATGACAGGTTCGTCGTCCTCGCCAGAGAGACTGCTTTGAAGGTGAGCTGGAGTGGTTGCCGTGTTGTCACATCTTTTTGAAATGGTGGAAGGGCACTGCTATTGGGTCACGTATGTCTGGGCAAAGAATGCGACATTTGGGAAACCCGTGATCGCCGTGTTGAGCAGTGGCAACCTGTGATCTCGTACTCGCAGCTAGATACACTATGGTTCCTATTTTGAGCTATTCGAGCGTGTAGTCGTCATCATCGTCGGCAGGATCTCGGCCGCTAACTCCTACCGCACCTAACTTGTCCTTCATTAAATCACGGAAAAAATTCGCAAGAACTTTCCTTATTTCACGAGCATTATGGAACCCATAAACATAACAAGTTCACATCAATAGTATCTATAGAAATAAATGACAAGTAAACTAGCACAATCATAAACATCGGATACAAATAAGCGGTCCACAGCTATCTCATTACAAATAAATATCAGATATATCTAACCACCCCAAGGGCGTCAGACCCTCTTAGCCCTCTGCTGGGCACGGACATGGCCCTCCGAGTAGGGGAGAACATCCGGAGACCTCACCTGTCGCTCAGGACGCGCAAGGGGCTGCGGTGTCTGCTGCTGAGAGATCCCAAGTGGTGCTCCTCCTAGCTGTGAATACCCCAAGACATCGGGGTCACCTTGCGCGGCAGGCTCTTCTGGAGTCAAGCTGTCGAGGTCGTCTAAGGTGAAGCCCTCGTCATCTGGTCGAAAGGAGGAAGAAGAAGGTCCGGCGCCCGCATCGGGGTAGAATCCTACGCATAAAATGTGGATGTTAGCGTACGCTCGTGTATTTCGTCATGACATGTAGAAACCGAAATACGAAACATAAACTAACATGTGTAGACACTCAATAATCCGTATTCAATAATCCGTAAAAACTAAGTATGAAATTCAACTACAACGTATAAGTATTCATAACTACGTGATGACACTCAAATTCTATACTGCATATGACAAATTCTATTCTAAATCATAATTAATTTATAAACACGTCTCGAATAGTACTGCAATTGTAATAATAAATGTGTAGTACTAATTTTCTAAACTAATTTACTACTACGTAACTACAAACTAAAGTATCATTAAACTCCTACTTAAATGGTTCTACTATAGCACTAATTAAATTAAATTATTCACCCCTACTTAAATTACTCCTACTTAAATGCGTAGTACTTAAATGGAAAAATATATAAACTAAATGTACTAACCTGCAGATCATAAGTGCTGAATCCGTCAGGGCTTCGCCGCTTCCCTTCTCCTCACCCCTCTCTTTTTTTCTGGATTTTTGGTGGAATTTTCGGACTCAAATGAGGAGGGAATCGGGGGTCGGATCCTTATATAAGGGGGTACCCCGATCGCCCGGGGGGGCGACAGGCCCCCTGCCGCGCCCGTAGGCGGGGCCCAGTGGTCGCCCGAGGGGGGGCGACAGGCCCCTCCTGTCGCCCGTTGGGGGGCGACAGGCCCCTTTTTTTGCCAGGGACCTCGTTGCGAATTTGAAGAAAAAAATAACATTTAGGGCATGTCGCCCTATGGGAGCGACCGGGGTATTTTTGAAATATTTCAAAACGGACATATATTTTTGAAATTTTTATTTTTAAAAAATATAAAAAAGAAAAAAGTGCATAGCTTGATGCGTGGTTATGGGCCACAGGCTACAGCACAGCACGCGTTCTATTGTACCGCGATTTCGGCCCAACTAGCTTGAATGAAAAAATAAGAAAAGGAGAAGTGATCGGATCATACCAGTTGGAGACATGATGATGTCGATACCGTTAGGACCGCATGGCGAAGCAGTGGGCCCCCAAATTGAGAGGTCGTCTTTTTTTTTTGATAAATGCCGCAAGACTTTGTACTCCAACTCGAAACCATTAGCCATTCTATCTATGGTTTTATGAGAATTTTATGCACGTTAAGTAGGGTGTTATATTACCATTTAGATATTGTGGCACTAGAAATGGACGAAATCATATGTGCACACTTACCAACTCTTGATGAGTCTTAAAATTAAATATGATGCGTGTCTATGAAATAGCAAATATGAAACAATTTAGTATTGTGAAGTGTGTTTTATATATAATTTTATTTGTGTTTTGTTGATGTGACACTCTTAAAAACAATAAAATGAAACTACGTACTGGGATTAGCCTTACCATCAAAGAACTAGCGTTGGACGGTCCGAGGGGGCCCATGGGTCAAAGTCGTAATCGGGAGGTTTCGTTCCGAACGAGGAAGGGGGCGTGTTTTTTCTTTGGGGGAATAGGTTTAGAAACAGATCGATCACTAAATTTTTCTACACGCTAGACAAATTAGACGTGAATGTGTCCACATTTTTTTTTTGGAAAAAGGACGCGCACTTTTCGTCACGAATTCCCTGGCCCTAGTATCTCTTTCTTTTTGGGTACACGAATCCGCCGGGGGTCCCGCCTGGTGAAGCTGCTGACCGATCGAATTAAAGCGACCAGCAGGAGGGGACCAAAAGAAACGCTCGTGTACGTGCGTGCGTGCTTTTGACCTGATTTAGGGGTTCATGCCGAACTTGACTTGAAATAAAAACGGATTCTGAGTGGAACAAATTAAAAAAAAATTAAAACTCGTATCTTTCTTTCTCTCTTCTGTTTTTTAGTGGAACAAACTAAAGCGTTTTTCTATTGGGAGTAACCAGGAGTCTGCGAAATTTGCCCGTGCGACGACCACTTTAGTTGTGGAAATGTGCCTTTCAGAGAGACAGGAACGGCTCACCTCGTTTGGTGGTGCTTCCACATCATCTCCATGCGTCACCCCCCCCCCCCCCCCCCCCCCCAAGGCCCAATACTACACATGTAGGAGTGTGATGTATGAGCACGTACCCAAACCCATCATTCTCTTCCTCCTTTTGTGCGTGAGAAATCAATTGTTGGCCAGAACACAAAGAAAAAAGAAAAAAAACTGCGGATATTTGGGGGTTGGCGTATTTCGTGAGCGTACTGTCTGATGAATTTGAGTGAATAGACACTGCTGCTAGATCTTGACAGTTGCTGAAAGGACGCCGCCTGCAATTTTTTTTCTTCAGCGCACGTGTTTTTCTAGTAATTTGGCTCTTTATTAATTGACCCGGGGTTCAGTGATGTCACGAACCAACATGACATTTACAAATTCAGGGATGCATCTGATCCGAGTCCCGATCTCGACCGAATCAGGCCAATTCATGAGCCACACAATTACAAGAACGAGAAGCATGTACAATGACCACGGAGCTAAAATTAATTGTCATGATACCCCATTACCCAAAACATATCCATTACTAATCACTACTTTTGTGTTGTTGGCAATGGTTGCTGCAGCAGGCTACCAAAATCCAATCACTAAGAATAGGGTATAGGAAAAATATCCTTCATTTAGGTTATAGGGAGGTGTATTTTGGTGATTACCAAAAACTTTTAGGTAATTGGGATTGGATTGCTAGATCAAGCACCTCCAATCATCAAAATATTAATTTTTTATTATTACGGAGAGAGATGAGTAATATGTTGGAGATGCTCTACTAGCTACTAGCTAGGACGTGCCTAAGGTTGCTAGCCCGAGTGGTGACAGTAAGCCGGTGGCACCCTGCAGGTCGCGGGTTCAAACCCTCTCGGGGGCAAATTTCCGGCGCAGGTAAAAAAAATCCCACTCGCTAACCAGAGAAGCTAGAGTTCGGGAGGTTTTCTTGGCTAGAAAGCCGAAGTTGCTTCCTCTTAATAAAAACGGCCCCCCTCATACCCCCTGGGCGAGTTTTTTCTCGATCGCTCGCTGCCGTGGATCGCTACGTACGGAGCATGCCATGCGTGGAGGAGAATTAAGGCAGCCAGCAGCCAGCAGCTAGCACACGCCTCGATACGGATTCCATCGGCCTGTATAGGCAAGGTCGCAGCATCCGCATGCAAATCCTGCTGCTCTCTCCGGTCGTCCTCTGCTCTCCCGTTTCAACGTACACGATCTCTCCCCCGATTACCTGTGTGTGTCGAGGATGTAAACGCTTCTGTTAATCCTTAATAAAGCTCTCTCTTTCGGAAATTAAAAAAAATTAACCTCTGCTGCTAGCTGTAATAATCTTAGGGTGAGAAAAACGAAAATGTGCTACGGTAAACATGTAGGCTAGCTAGTCGATGGCGAAAAGACTACTACTATCTAGGCCTGCTAATGGGTCGGATAATATTTGGATTTTTTGGGTTGGATTGTTTTGTGGAATTGTTTGGATGAGAGTTAATGGGTTTATAGGATAAATGGGTTGGAATGGAATGGGTTTGCTAGCAAATCGGATTGGGTTGGGTTGGAACGGGTTATTTTTTCGGGTTCTCACCCACTCCCTCCGCCCCCCAAATCCGGCTGCGGGTTCTCACCCAACCCATCCGCGCCGTTCTCACCCAACCCCAGTCTGCCGTCGCTCCTCCGCCCCCAGATCCGGCTCCTCCGCCCCCAGATCCGGCTCCTCCGCAGCCCCTCCGCCGCATCCGTCGCGACACCCACACCACCGGCGCCGAGATCCCCTACTAGCGCCCTGACTCCTAGAGACGAAGTGCATCGAGCTCCGCCTACTACTTCCGCTGGACAAGAAATCTCGTGCAAGGCTTCTTGTTCTTTCCAAGACCGTTGTCCACCGCCGAAACTGCGCTGTGTCCAGCTTTCCCCTTCACCGGCAGCGAGCAAACACCAGGTTCGTCTGCCCCTTGCTTTCCCTTCCTGTACGTTCACAACTTGTATTCAGATCTCCCAGTCCCTAGGTTAGGCTTCCCTTTTGTATTTGGATCTGATCTGGCAACGAGGTAGCGGTGGTGGTGAGGGGCGTCGTGGCGCGTGCTCGGGGGGCTCGGCGAGTCCGCCTCCGTCGCCCAGTGCCTCCGTTGCCTCCGTCTGGAAGTATAGCTGAGCTGGATTTAGCTGGATATTCAGTAGATGTTGCATCCATCAACTCGTGTTTCTTTCTTTCTTTCTGACTAACTGACCTGAATCCCAGTTTGGAATACAGTAATTTCTCAGAGACTTTAGACGATATAGATTCAGTACATGTATGACCATTGATATGCTAGCTGAACTTTTTGCTTTTCTGATGGATGCAGGGCAAGGGTGTGTACCAGTTCGTGGACAAGTACGGCGCCAACGTCGACGGATACAGGTGAGCTATCGAGACACACACCAGTCAATTCATCATGTAGATAGCAGCAGGCACATGAGGGTCTATCCATGTGTTTCTATTGCTGTTTGGGAGCTAGGATCATAGACCTGCATGTGTGCGTGAATGTCCAGCTAGATGTGCACTTCTTTTGATTACTCTGCTTAGCTTCTTTTGATTCACATTGATGAATATCCAGCTAGTAATCAATATCAAATATCAAATAACTACTTCTTTGGATTACCTGCATGTGTGCGTGAATATCCAGCTAGATGTGCACTTCTTTTGATGAATATCGTAGCGCAGTAGATGTGCGTGAATCGCAGCGCAGTAGATGTGCACTTCTTTTGATTACTCTGCTTAGCTGGATTTAGCTAAACTATCTTCTGATTATCTTAGTGTGTAAACTTTTTGCTCAGAATTTTGCATGTGGAGGCAAGTATAGCTGACTGAATTTAACTCGACCTGATTGCATGCTAACTTAGACCAACTGATTGATAAAATAAGGATAGCATTGGGATGCAGTTCAAATTGGCTTGCCAAGCAGAGTGTTTGATTCTTTATGCTAAACTAATTTCATTTACATTCTCCCAGACTACTTCAATGCGTCTTTGACTGATCTCTTGAGCTCACTATCTGGTTAGCTACCTTGGCATATACGATGGTTACCTATCAGCAGTAGTTGATTTGATGGAAACGGTAATTCCCTCAAGCAAATATGGGTATTTTTATGTGCCTTTATTTATTATTATTGAAAGTTCAATGGATTATTGGTTGACATATATGGTGATTATTATGCTCAGATGTCAACTTCTCATCCGGCTGAGGCCTCAGACACCAATACAAGCAGCAATGATGACCATTCATCAGGAACACCAAATAGGAGGTCTAAAGTGTGGGAACACTTTGAGCCAGAGTTGGTCGAGGTGGATGGTGCTCTGAAGGCTGTTTGCAGATACTGCGGCATGAAGATGGCTAGCGGAAAATCAGGTACAAATAGTTTGAGAAATCACATAAAAGATTCTTGTCGAAAAATTAGTGCAGATGATAGACAGAGATTTATTGCCACAATTCAGAAACAACCAGCGGGTCCATTTACCTTCAATCCTCAAATAAGTCATGAGTTAATGATAACTGGTGCATTCAGGCAGAGGTTGCATTTAATAAATTTGAGGACCCAAGTTTTTCACCATGGATGGCATACTTGCAGCCCACATTTGATTGCATTGGGCGCCAAACAATCCGCAATGATTGTGTTCGTATGTATGGGAGAGTGAAGCAAACATTAGCAAGTGAACTGCAAGGTCTTGATTCTCGCATATGTTTTACTTCTGATCTGTGGACATCTAACCAAAAGCTGGGATATATGTGTCTAACAACCCATTATGTGGATGCTAACTTTGCCTTGCATAAGAAGATAATTTCTTTCAAAGCATTGAAGTATCCACATAGTGGTCTAGCCATTGAGGAGGCAATCACAAGATGTATGACAGAGTATGGAATAAAAGAAAAGATGTTCACTATCACCCTTGACAATGCATCAAACAACAACACAACTTGTGACCTTTTGCAAGAAAGTGCCAAATCAGACTTGCTGTTTGGTGGTCAACATCTTCGAGTTAGATGCTGCGCTCATATTCTGAATCTTCTTGTCCAAGATGGTATGACTATTGCTGATGCAACACTTGAGATGATCCGGGATCTGATTAGGCACATTAACTCCTCACCGAGAAGAATCCAAAGTTTCAACGAGATAGCTGAAAGAGAGAGTCTTTCTCCAAAGGCTGGTTTGGTTCTTGATATTCCGAACCGTTGGAACTCAACTTTTGATATGATTGTTGAGGCTGTGAAGTACAGGAGCGTGCTGAAGAGGTATGCTGCATCAAATCAAGAACCTTTTCCATCAAATGATGACTGGATAAAAGTTGAGGCTATAGGTGATTTTCTTGAGGCTTTCGAAGAAGCTACAAGGGCGTTCTCAGCTGATAGATATTCTACAGCACACACTTTTTTGGATAATGTTCTTTGTATTCATGAAGCTTTAAAAAATTCAAAAATGCAAGCTAATGAAGCCATACAAAATTTGGGTAGAGCAATGAAAAGCAAATTTAGCAAGTATTGGGATGGGAACTATAATATGACCCTTGTTATTGCAACGGTACTTGATCCAAGAAAGAAGATGGACTTCTTGGAATTCTTTTATCAGAGGGTGTGCAACTACTTTGTTGATATTGAGACAAGCATGACTTCAGCTAGAGAATGGATGACTAAGTATTTTAGGAAATATGAAGAGATTGTTAGGACAAATGGTGTAGATCTAGTATATACTACTGTATCTAGAGGCATTATGGGTTCACCTGTGCTAGCTAAAAGAAGAATGCACCAAGAGTTTGCCCACTTTAGAAATCAAAAGAGAGCTAGCAATACTCAAAAATCGGAACTTGATGCATATCTGGAAGATGAACATGTGAGAGATGATAAAAACTTTGAGATCTTGAGTTGGTGGAAGACAAATAAAGACAAGTATCCTGTCCTATCAACCATGGCACGAGACTTCCTTGCAATTCCATTGAGCACTGTGTCTTCTGAGTCCGCATTTAGTTTGAGTGGTCGGATTCTTAGTGATAATCGGAGTTCAATGACACCTGAAACCCTTGAAGCCCTTGTTTGTGTTAAGGATTGGTTGTATAAGCTCCCAGGCAATGAAGACTGCTCTCAGATTGTGGTTGACTAGCACAGGTTAGTACAATCGTTTACCAGCTTATTCTAAGTTTCTACTTGTGTTTTGTAAACAAAGCCATCAAAGACTAGAGCCAAATTTAGTTGTTGTAAGGAAATTTCTTGGCATATGGATGGTTATGATTATTCTTTGTTGGGAATTAGGACATCTGTAGGAGAGGTTCTTCCTGTTTTGTTAGGATCCCACTAAGATTCTGTTTTGTCATGACCAGAAATTACTGAAGAGAACATTGGATAAGTAAAATTATATTACCTCTTGAACGAATTCTTGGCTAGGAGGAGAATGCCGTCTTTTAACAGCTATAATTGTGCCATCCTGGAGCAAACCCTTGTATACCTGGTAGAGCTTGACCTGATGAACTACTTTCAGAAGAGTCTGAAGTTCTTCTGTGATGCCACAGGCAAAGTACAATTGCAACTATGATAATACCTAGTACTATCAAGCCTCCTACAGCACCTCCTAGAGCTGCTGCAAGAAGTCTTGACATCTAGTATGGGATATCCTCTCTCAGGATATTGAATGCATCCATGCATGCTTTCTCTCTGTTTATTTTATTTTGATTCTTCTCCTTGCTCTGCCTGATCTTAGTAGTTTGGCTCTATTGTCCTGGGTAACTTCTTTTTCACATGTTCATAGCCTGGCTATTTGTTGCTTAATTACCACTTTGTATACATTTTCACCAGGATATGGAGTACACCCCTTACGCAGCAAGTTCCTCTGTATCCCACATCTCGCTGCTCAAGGAAGTTCTTGGCTGGAGGTTTTGTATTAATCATGTTTTGCCGTGTCGATAGCAGTATGTTGGAAGGTTATTGCGGATTAGGATGTAATGTTCAGCTCCAAGTCCGTTTGATTGACGATGCTCTGAATTCAGTACATCTAGATCCTGAATAATTTGATTCAAGACATGGTGGGACTCATGGACTCATGGTCATGGCACAATCTAAGATGTAAACGATGGCCAACGATGTAAACTGGACGATGACATGGATGGTCAGTATGCTTGCGTGGTAGACTGCCAAGAGAGGCTAGGAACTTTTTTTTTTGCATTACCATTACTCACTACTTTGAAGGATCTACTGACAACGGAAGATGTTTTGCACAGCGTGGCCCCAAACTCTGCCTTCTCGCTTTATATGAACATAAATTTGTAATTGTTTTTTTTCTAATAAGTAGAACATTGTGGATGCAATATGTTCCTGGCGACTAACCAAGTGGATCTAGCAAATAAAAAAAAACACCAAAAGATGGCTAACGATGTAAACTGGACGATGACATTGGTCAGTATTCTTGCGTGGCCAGTCCCTGCAGCCCCGGCGGGAGGCGCGCTGCCGGCGGCGCCCCGGTACCGGCGCACGGACGCGGTGAACGCCTCGACCGTGGGGGATAATTATCCACAGATTAGGATAATATTAAATAATTATTGTATAATTATTCATGGCAATTCCACGGGAGTAGCCCCATGGCAACCCAAGACATGGTGGGTTGGGTTGGGGATAACTTAATTTGGAATTGGGTGGGGTGGAGTAAAAAAAAACATATTTGTTTTGGATTGGGGTGGGAATGGGTTGGATTCTTGCCCATTAGCAGGGATACTACTATCTATAACTATAAGAGCATCTCCAGCCGCAACTCTCAAAATGAGCTTCTATTTTCGTTTTTGGGAGCTGGCTTGCAAATTTTAGAGAGAAAAATTTGACACCAACTCCAGTCGAACTAGTTGAACAGACTCCTATTTCTTCTCTGTTGCTGGGCTCTCCTTCTTCTTCCTGGCTTCCACCTCGGCTCTCCATCCGCGCAGGGGCAGCCACACGGGCAACTGCCGGTGCGCAGGGGGCGCGGCCACGGCATTGGCCCCTCCCTGGGCTCGCCCGGCGGCGGCGGCTTTGGCAAGGGAGCTCAGTCCCGCAGCTCCCTTGCCTCTCTTCTTCCTCCTCTTCCCCTTCTCCTCCCTTGCTTCTCGTTCTTCGGGGCACGACACAGGCAAGGCAGCGGCGGCTCCGCGTGCAGCGGCCGTGCGACGTCGCGCGCACGGGCGGCGGCCACGTGCAAGTGCCCGGCAGCGAGGGCGACGACCGGTGGTCTAGCTGCGCGCACACGCGAGGGGCGACCGTGCGGGGCTGACGGCCTGCCGAGCGGCGCGCGAGGCACGGCGGCCGAGCGAGCAGCGGCGGGGCTGCGCGCGAGGAAGAACAGACAGGCGGTGGTGCTCTGCACGAGCGGCGACCGCGCGGCCAAGCGAGGGGCGGGGTGCGCGCAAGAAAGCAGGAGGCGGCGCTGGCCTAGATGGAGTGCAGCGGCGATTGGGTGAAAGCGGCGTTCGGCGCCGGCACAGGCATTGGCCTCGGCCACGCGCCGCCACCGCTCTCCCGCCTACTTCCCATCCTCTCTGCGCTCGAGGACTCCCCCGCCGGCGTCGTCGAACGCTCCGACGGCCAAATCCCCGTGGAGGACCGACTCTCGGTCCGAGCCCGACGCCGACGGCGAAATCGACGGCACCGGCGCGTGGGGGGCAGCAGATGCGAGGGGTCGGGTCGTCGATTTGGAGGAGGGGAGGGAGAAGGAGCATCGACATCGCCTTGTTGCGGAGGAGGGGATGCGGCGGGGGAGCTCGATGGCACGGGCGGCGCCGAAGCTCGAGGTGGCGGCGGAGCTCAAGGTCGCGGACGGCGGCGGAGCTTATGCTCCGGAGATGTCGGAGGAGGTGCTGAGGAGGCCGATGCCGTTGCAGCAGGGGGGCGCCGCCGGTCCCGTGCCCCAGCGGCAGCGCGGAGCAGCAGGGGCCGCGCCGCCGGTCCCGTCCCCCAGCAGCGACGCGTCGCGGCAGGGGGCGCAACGCGCTGGCGCGTGAGGCTCCGGCCGCCGCACGGGCAGGAGATCCGCCGCGGGCGCGTGATGCTCCGGCAGGCCACGCCGGCGGGAGCTTCCCCGCGGGCACGTGAAGCTCCGGCCGCCGTGTGGGAGGGAGCTCCGCCCGGGGCGTGTGCGGCTCCGGCCGGGCGGGCGGGAGCTCGGCCGCGTGCGCGTGTAGCTCCGGCCGGCCGCACAGGTGTGGGAGCTCAGTCGGGTCATCCGTGTAGCTCCGGCCAGCCGCGCGGGCGCGGCAGCTCGTGGGGATGGCGGCTGTTCTAGCAAACCGAACGGGCTGATTTTTGACCGACCCGTACGTGTCCCAACGGGCAATGCAAGGACGAATCGAGGAGCTAGCGAGCGAGGGTGCTCTCGAGTTCCATGCACGCGACCGATCCTGGTGAAGCGCGCTCGCATGCGCTAGCTCCTTCTCATGGGACCGCCACGCTCAACACCCGTTCGTGCTCAGGGTTCACGTATCCGACCGGTGACCGGTAACCGCCGGCCTCCGGTTCCGGTATACCGGTCCGGTTTGGCCGGTTACCGGTCGGAACCGGTGGAATTCAAATTTGAATTCAAACTTCCCCGTTCAACCGGTTCCGATCGGTATGCCGGTCGGTTAGACCGGTATACCGGCCGGTTTGGCCGGTATACCGGCCGGTTTGGATGGTAACCGGCCGGTTTGACTGGTACAGGTCAAATTCAAATTTTTTTCTTTTTTTTTTTAAATTCAAATGCCCACAAAGTATACTAAATAAATGTTTGTACAACATATTTTAGTCTAAATGAACCCTCCAACTCTTTTTTATACTACTTTTACATTGTATTTGTATACTTTCGTATGCACGTTTTTTTTATTTAACTTATAAATTCCGCAAACCATACTAAATGAACGAATTTTTGAGAAAATTTGACACCATTAGATTCATCACACCTTGAAATATTTTTAGGAATTTTTTGAGAATTTTTCATTTTTTTGAATTCAAATTCAAAATTTGAATTTGGACCGGTTGGTAACCGGTCGGAACCGGAACCGGTCCGGACCGGTTTGACCGGTTACCGGTCAAACCGGACCGGTTCCCACCGGTAAGGTTAACCATGTTCGTGCTACGAAAAGATCGAGTACCCGTACGGTAGTGGAGGAGAGAAGGCTGTCCATTAATGGTTCATACTAGTACGCAACTGCTAGTACGATCCTTGTGGCCGGGGGTTGTACTTGTACTAGCAGCAGCTGGTAGCGCGCGTGTCGGGATCGTTGGGGTTCATTAAATAAATCGCTCGTGTCCGTCGCCGCCGACACAAGCATACAGGAGGCACGTTTTGCCGGAGGGCCAGCAGCCAGCGCGCGGCCGCCCTGGGCCCCGGGCGGGCGGGGGGCGCCCCACACGGGTGGGCAGGCGCCGGGCGGGGGCGCGTCACGGCGTCTGACTGGTCACGGGACGCCGGATGCCCTGCGGTCCAGTTGTGGGCACGCGGCGCCGTTGCTTGCGTGTTCGGTGTTCCTTGTGCTGTTGTGCTACCTAGAGTAGGGTTCGCTTTTTCGTCGAGTTTGACCGATCAGAGGTCCCCCCCCTCCTCCATCCGACCGTCCGTCCCCCTCGGCGGCAGATGCGACGAGGGCGCGCCACGTCACCCCTCCCCTCATCTCGGCGCGCCCCCGCCCCGTGCGGCGGCCCGCCGCCTTGGCTTTTCCGGTGTCCGTCCCCTTCACTAGCCGAGCGGGAGAAATATTATTTTCAAAGATGAGCGGAAGAAATATCGGACGCGACGACAAAAAGTCCGGGCAGATGCCATCGCCCAGTCACCCGCGGACACACGGGATTATTTAAAAGGTCACCGATTTTTTTCCCCCACTTCATTCAAACTCTCCCTCCCCGGATTATCTATCCATCTCCTCCAAACCGCAAGAGATTTGGGTCGGGCGAGGGGTTTCAAACCAAACAAACACCTCAGGTCAAGTCTAATCCAATCCAATCCAACCCAAATCCGGTGAGCTGCCTGCCCGGCCGGAGGGGGACTAGTATATTGTTATTACTACTACTATATATAAGCGGCCGTCGTCGCTCCTACCGCCACCGGACGGACGGACCCTAGCGCCTCGGCCCTCTCGTCGCTGAGCTCCGCAGCCTCCGTTGCCGGGAGGAAGAGAGACAGAGCAAGGGGGTGCGGGGATGGCGGAGGAGGCGGTGCGGGAGCTGCGCGCGAGCTTCGCGGCGGGGCGGACGCGCGCGGCGGAGTGGCGGGCGGCGCAGCTCCGGGCGCTCGTCCGGATGATCGACGAGCGGGAGGCCGACATCACCGCCGCGCTCCACGACGACCTCGCCAAGCCGCACGTGGAGTCGTACCTGCACGAGGTATGAATTGGTTACTTCACCTCAAATTAAGTGCGCCTACTCCCCGGGATTTGGTGGACCTGTGGATCCGATTGGATCGCTTCCTCCTCCTCCTCTTCTTCTTCTCCTGCAGAAAAGATTGCCTTGAACCCCCCCCCCCCTCTCCTCCTCTTGTTTGCCTCTCTCTCTACTGCTCCTACTGCTCTGCTTCACCCACTGGATGATGTCTCTTCACGTCGAGTTGTCGACGACCTCGCGCTTCGTCTCAACGGATTCGATGACGGAGGAAGCGGCGGCTTCTGTCCGTCCCGACAGCGCTCGCGCAGTGTTCCGTGCTCGCCACGGTCGGCGGCGTAGCTCGGGAAAGCCCCGGTGCTTCCTCGCTCACGGCGGCTTGCTGCTGGGGGATTCGTCAACGCCTCAACGGGTTGCGTGTGAATCGGTTCATGGTGGACTGGTAGTCTGGTACTCCACGCCTCCACCCACTGTAGCGTTGCTTCCACGGATTCCTCCGTGCCCATCCTCGGTCCAATCCTGCATCACCTGCAATCTTCCTCAACGCCCACGAAAAATCATGTTTTTTTAAAAAAGAACAAATATGGAAAATTATGCCGTTCTTTACCTGCTACTATTAGTTGCTACTTGCTAGTATTACTTGCTGCTAGTAACAAAAAAAAGGATAGTTAAAGCTGACCGATTCCTGTCGACAACCACATCAGGAATTCAGGATCAATTTCATCCTGACTCTGACACTCTGTACGGGTTAACTCATAACAGCCACATGTTTTCATGGCCCAGATATCTCTGGCGAAGTCCTCGTGCAAGTTCGCGCTCAACGGGCTCAAGAACTGGATGAAGCCCGAGAAGGTATCTACTATTGGGAAAAGTTCAGTTTACTCATCTATCCCTGCAAGCCCAGCTTCCAGATACGCTGCCGGCCAGTTCCGCTGAATGATCTGGTGGTACGACTAAGCTTTGCGAATTCATGGCCAGGTACCTGCGGCCATAACTACGTTCCCGTCCTCTGCGCAAATCGTGCCTGAGCCCCTCGGTGTGGTGCTCGTCATCTCCGCCTGGAACTACCCTTTCCGTAAGTTGATGAAGATACACTTTTACTCAAACATGGTAGCAATCTATTTGCATCAATGGCATGAATGCAATTGTTTGAAAAAAAAGGTTTTCGGGATATGGCCGTTAATAAGCAGTTCTTTTTTTTCCTGTCACGTCATGGAGTGTGAAAAGGGGCTTAGAGCATCTCCAACAGTTTGGCAAATCGAGTTGCCATCTTTGATTTTTGGCAAAAATGTTAAAAATACACCTCCAACAGTTTGGCAAAAGACTTGGCAATTTTTGGCAACTTGGGAAAAACCAGCCTCCAGCCCGTAAATATACTCCCGCGGCGCGCGTTTTTCATCGTGGTTTCTAGTCAGGTGGGAGGGTGAAAAAAGAAATAAATAACAGAGAAGTGTTCCTGATTTAAGTTTTCAAGAGGTGGAAGGACATAAATATAATTTTGTTTCTCTCTCAGGGTTCCTGATGTAAGTTAGATTTGGATTTGGCAAGTGAATTATGCCAAACTGTTGGAGATAAGCTTTTTTTTTACTTGGCATATTTTTTTAGAAGTTGACAAAACACAAGATATGTCAAGTAAAATATGGCAAACTCTTGGAGATGCTCTTAGGCCTTGATTTTTATATGCTTGCCTGTCCCATGCTTGAGAGTTGGTTGTAGTATGGTGGAGATATTGGTATCTTTCCTTTTCCACGAAGCAAGCAGCTGGTTTTTCCCTGCACGCACGTCACAGGCCTTAATTGGCTTTTGGTCAACATCTGGACATTCATCCAGGGCTCATGTTTCAACAGAATGCCTCTAGAAGAATGGTTGTTTTGACCTTTATTCGTGATATTAGAGACTTCTGCGCAAACAAGCCAACGCACGATGACTTCCTCACTTAGTCTTGTTTGCTTGGAAAGATTGAAGAGTCTGACCAATTATGTTGAGCCACCATTAGCAGAATGTAATAATGCCACTCTTGTATGTGTGTTGTGAAGAAAATGTTTTTGCAGGATACTCTGTTTCGTGACGGTTCATCAAGATCAAACAAAGATCACTGATTACTTGTTCATTTTTTTAGTGCTCTCTATTGACCCGGTAATTGGAGCAATAGCTGCTGGAAATGCTGTTGTTCTGAAGCCATCAGAAATAGCGCCAGCAACCTCGTCAATGTTCGCTAAGCTGCTACCTGAGTATGTTGACAGCACATGTATTAAAGTTGTGGAGGGAGGTGTTTCAGAAACGACCACGCTCTTGGAACAAAGATGGGATAAGATCTTCTACACAGGTCAGGCTCTTAATAACTGTAAACTTAGTGGCTGTGAGATTCTTCAAATTTCTTACAGATTGTGTGATTGAATAAAGATTAATTATCCCAGACTCTATGTAATTTAATGTTGCACGCACCGTTCATTACTGCAATAGTACATGCACGGATTGAGATTCTTCTAATATTTCAGCATCCAAATGTCCTTGTTGGTACTGAATTGTACTTTGTTCTTTACATTCTGACATGTATATGGTTTGACGAAATTGCAGGTAGCGGGACTGTAGGACGCATAGTTTTGGCAGCAGCCGCAAAGCATCTGACCCCGGTGGCTCTGGAGCTTGGCGGAAAATGCCCTGCTATTGTTGATTCTGACGTTGATCTTCATGTAAATGCATATCTTTGTGACTATCGTGTTCTTAAATAAAAATTGTTGTCTTTTAGTTTTCACAAAATAGATTTTTTCCTTGTAGGTTGCTGTTAAGAGGCTTGCTGTTGGCAAGTGGGGATGTAACAATGGCCAAGCATGCATCGCTCCAGATTACATCATAACGACGAAATCATTTGCACCAGAGCTGGTATGGATCACCATTAGCATTACAACCAATGAATTTGTTGCACAAAGCCAGACACTAAACTGTCGATTTTCTGATCCATGAATCTCGATAAATATTTGGCAGGTGGACTCTTTGAAAAGAGTTCTGGAGAGGTTCTATGGGAAGGATCCTCTGGAATCGGTGGATCTATCTCGCATCGTTAATTCTAAACATTTTCAGAGATTGACAGAATTGATAGCAGAAAAGAAAGTAGCTGACAAGATCGTGTACGGAGGCCAGACTGACGAGAAGAAACTGTAAGGATTTCTACTTTCACTTCAGAAGGTACAGTTAGACTAGTGATTTTTTTCAGTAACATTTGTTTCTTGATCGCAGAAAAATTGCTCCTACACTATTGTTGGATGTACCCCAGGATACAGCACTCATGACAGCGGAAATTTTTGGCCCCTTCCTTCCTATTGTGACGGTCAGTAATATTTCTCTGAATTCATATAACTACTGTACGTTCTAGAGTAATCTCTGCTCTGGCACGGTGGCACCTCTGCTGCTCTTTTGCCGATACCGTTGCCATCACCTGACTCAGAGACCTAGGACTTAGAACTAGACAAGGACCACAGAATGTCTCTTTGATGTATCAAAATTTGCAAATGACAAGTTTAGGGGCAAAAGGTTCATGGTACATATTTCTGTGACAATTTTCATGGTGTAAGTCGAGCTCACTGGTCCAAATCTCTGTTTTGGAATTGTGGTTCCAGGTCGAGAAGATCGAAGATAGCATTGACGTGGTGAACTCCAAGACCAAGCCACTGGCGGCCTACCTCTTCACCAAGAACAAGAAGCTGCAGCAGGACTTTGTGGCGAACGTCCCCGCGGGAGGAATGCTTGTGAACGATGTCGCGCTGCATGTACCGAAGCCATTCCTCCCCCCAAATCTCTAAGATGAACCACAAAACGTAGCCTTTTGCCGCATCTAACCTGATGAGCCGGTCTTCTTCCAGCTCACGAACCCGTACCTCCCCTTCGGCGGCGTGGGCGACAGCGGGACGGGCAGCTACCACGGCAAGTTCAGCTTCGACTGCTTCAGCCACAAGAAGGCGGTCCTGATCCGCGGCTTCGGCGGCGAGGCGGCGGCGAGGTACCCGCCCTACACGCCGGCGAAGCAGAAGATCCTGAGGGGCCTCATCAACGGCAGCTTCATCGCCCTCGTCCTGGCGCTCCTGGGCTTCCCGAGGGAGAGGCGCTAGGCTAGACGATCGATCCCCCTTCCAGTTCAGTTCAGTACAGGCTTTTGCTCGTGTTCGTCCGGTGCAGATATGCTTCATGATGATGGATTCAATGAAACAAATTTGATATTATAAGTATTATTATTTCTTTCTATAAGTTTGGTTAAAATTTTCCAAGCTTGATTTAAGATAATTAGACAAACCTAATATGATATGTAGATAAAAATAGAGGGAAGACATCTTCGCCATCCATTCCTGCACACTGAATTAACAGATAATTATCACACTTGTTCACTCATGTAACTCTCTTACGTACAATTCAATATCGCACATCACAATGAGACAGTATAATGCACATATAAACTGTGTAACACACACACACACACACATGAAGTGATGGTGGCGCCTTGGATCTGGCAGCGTGATGGTTGTACTGTATTTGCTAAACGGCAAAAACTAAACACGCTTGTAGCGTGTCGCCGCCGACTTCAAATCTGAATATATAGCTCAAGACTAGAAAAACCGGCGCGTCTTTGCCGCGCCACGTCCTCAGTGTGCTGGAACTCCTGGTATTTGTTTATAGTTTCTATGATACGAAGAAGAATGTGTAGGGTGGTGACTAATAGAGAGATGTAGAGGCTCTGACGAAAAAGCTTAATTGTTCAGCATTTGGATGCACGCACACAATTATTTTTGTTATGATAACTTGGCATATATGATACACCAGAATATTACATATTTGTGCTTATCTTTGGTGTTTGCTAGTTGGAAAGAGCAGAAATATGTACCATTCCTAAATTTCAGAGCTATTTGTGCAAAGTAATAGTAGATCATAGTATTTGTCTCGTGACATTCACCATAGGTTCAAAAAGTATAATGCATTAACTAAAACACATAGAGTGGCTGTGTGGACAGTCCACCTCTTTTGTATATCTTATTTGGAGGTCCTCTCTTTTGTCTTAAAGAGCTAAGGTTTGAAAACGAGGGAGAGTGACTCATTGTTTGACCTTTTTGCCATCCATGCTTTGATTTGGCTAGGAGTGGCTTGTAACCGGACCTCGTGAAGTAATCAAGAGATTGATTTCTTGTCTTATTTTTTCATCACGAGCATTTTTTTCTTTTTTTTAGGATTTTTGGGTGGGTTTTCGTGTGATTTTCAATTCCAAAGATTTAATTGTTCTTTTTGCAAATTTCTTTTTGGGTCTGTTAGATATTGAGGTTGTGCTTCTATGGCTCAAGTTTGGTTCAGATCCATAAAGTTTTGAGTGAGTAATTTATGTTGAGAGTTTTTTTTTCTCCTCCTTTTCCTTCTTGCTTTTGCCTTTCTGCTGCAGGATCTAGCTTGGGCTTTGCAGTGTGCGAGCCAGCAGCGCGGCATGTGGCGGCTCGCAGGCACGGCGTGGCGACAGTGGCAGGCGCAGTGCCAACATCGGCGGCAGCGGCGATGGAGGTTGCTCGTGCGAGCACCTGGCTCGAGCAGCGCTAGCCAGCTGTGCTTCGGCATGCGGTCCACCAAGCGGCGCGACACCCAGCCCAGCAAAGGAAGGCGCGAGCAGGGCGAAGGAAGAGACAGTAGCCCGTGTCACACCAAATAGGCGCCGCAGTTCAAGCTCGGAGGCAGGCCAGCGCCAGGGTCAGTTGCAGCCCAACGTGAGCAAGTGCACACAGACCAGTGGAGGGCACCGCTGGTTTGGACTGCAAGTTGTGCTGGCGCTATAGCAGCTGTTGGATGCAAATCATATGGCTGCCAATTCTTGTAGACGTGGCCTAATAGTGGAGCAAAAATTGCCCCCAAATTAGGTCTTTTAAAGATGCATTGCTACCCGCACATGCCACGCGGTGTGCTCTAGGTGTCCCGGTGGTCGGTTATGAGCCGGCGAGACGGCCTCGGTGCGGACGTGGTTGTACTTTTTTTTTTGAGAAACCGGGATTATATTTCACACATAATTCTGATGGTTTACATTCCAACGCTTACAAAGGCACCCTTGACAAATACAAAAAATACAACCACGTCCCTACAAGCTTCTCCCGGATGTCCTCGTCGCCGACGGCCGGAACAGTCTCGTTGAAGCCGACCATCCTCCCGACAAAAAAACACAGATTTTAAGCGGCACCCAGAGCGGTACACCGGCAATACCGACGCACACTTTACTCGCTGAACGAGCAGGCCTAACAAGATGGCCAAAGGCCATCACATCGCCGGAGAACCGGATATCTGACGCCTCAGCAGTCGACAGCTCCAGTTCGCCAGACAACGATACACCCCGAAGGGGAAATAAACCACCAGAAGAGGTGGGAAGAGGAAACCAACACAATTTCAAAACAGACCTCACGCCATCGCCGCAGACAAGGACAGGGAAGCCACCGGAGATGTCGCAGAAGGCCACGCCGAAACTGAAGCCCTCCTCAACACCCTCACGTCGTCGTCCTCTGAAAGCAGCTCGACGCAGGTAGAGGAACCCACACGACCGCAGCCACCTGGGTAGACCTAACCCTAACCTACTCAAACCAAGCCTAATAGTATAGAGTATATATACCGGACGGCCAATTCGAAGGCTCCCCCATCCTCCAGCGCCGGTGAAGCCGCCGGAGACGAGAAGAGCCCGCCGATTTGGCCGCCGGAACGGGAATCGCCTTCGATTCGCGCCCTGTTGGAACTGTCACAAAGGGAAAGCGAAAGGAGAAGGACGACTAGGCATGCGCAACGCCACTTTTTTTCTGATCCGCAACAGGTTGGGCCAATCAGCCCAATCTGATTGGCCCAGTATGGCAGAGCCCAATCTCCGCAAGATCGGCAGGGCCCGACCAGACGACCCATATGAGCAGAGCAGCATTCATCCCCTGTCGGCTTGCAGGCCCATCACGGCATCGGCAAAAATATCTCGCCCTTACTAAACGGGGGATCCGAACAAACCAGGTAGGTCGTGCGCCCGTGGTGCATCGTACTTGAGCCCGGCCCAGCCGCGGTCCGCGATTCAAATCCTGCTGGCCCATCCAACGGACCAGGCTGGATGGGTTTTCGGGTTCAACGCCCACGGGCTGGATTGGTCAATCAGTCGGATTCAAATAAAAAAAAATCATGAGCTCTCCATGGGTGCCAAAGACGTTTTACACTTTTTTTTTTTTGGAGCGTCAAGACGTTTTACACTTTTAGCCTTCCTGCATGAACGAATGGCTCCTTCAGTTTTCTGGTGTTTCTTGTGGGCAATCTTGTCAATTCATTGAGCTATCAGTAGTGATGGTGACAGTATGTAGCACCGTTGATAGATGAGAGTTGACGTCCTCCACGACCTCGAGGCCACAGGGCGCGCGGGCTATACAACGTGCGGTCTGCGAAATGGCGATCCATCGTATGAACGCTTTCGTACGCTGCTTTTAGACTGGATGTTTGTTTATTCAGCCTAATAATGCTTGGACAAAGCACTAGTGCACGTAGGTCGGCCCCCTGCTGCTTTTTATGATCTTGTTTTGCCTTTTTCCTTTTGCAGTTGCTAGCTAATCTCTCTTTGTTTTCTTCCCATTTATTCTTATTCTATTCTCTATTTTCTTTCTTTATTTTTGTTCCACTCTTTTTACCTATTCTTTATATACATATCCTTCTTATTTTTTTTGATATTTTTCTCTTACTCCATGTCATAATATAAAAGTTCGAGGTGTATAATTTATTTGCTCACTCTATAGATTAAATTGTTCTGCCATGTTGACTTATTTGTCCGTGATGTGTTTTGTTCATTCTACATTATTAGTTGTTCGTTATGTATAAATTTTTTGTTTGTAAATAATTATTTATTCGCGTTGTTAAAATATTTGTTCCCACTAGCTGAAACTAATTATTTAGTATTAAAAAATATTTTTAAAAATATCATGCAAACATAGGCAAAATATGGTGTTGTTTTGCAGATCTTGTCGTAACAAAAATAATGGTGTAATTGGAATTTCATTAGGATACATATTTTAAAATTCATAGATTTTTTTAATTTGAAATCTCTTTCCATGTGGCTGATGTCAGCGATAGCACTCCTGAACCATCACGCCAGCCAGAGGGTCCTCATGGCTTTCATACGGGCGTATGTTTATAATACGGAACATAGGCAGGTTTGCGAACTTGAGATTTTTTAAAGAAAATTGCAGAGGAGAGGGGAAACAACGTGGGGGCAAAAAGGGCAATTTGGTGTTGCTTTGGATGGACAACACATATACTTCCTCCCTAGCAAATAGCAACATGAGTTGGGTTTTGTACTTCTGTTTCACCCGAAGATATGGCCCAATCAGGCTGCTTTCCGGCTTTAATTCGCGGTCCCAACATTTTTCCTCTTGCGATCACACAAGTTGTGCCCCAAGTTCAACCATGGTCAGTAATGACCGAAAACACTGTATTTTCTCACCTAAATAACATGGAGTATAATTTTGTTTGGTTTCGTGTTCTTCAACCATTGTCAGTAATGACCGAAACACTGTATTTTCCCACAGTGCTTTGATCTCCCTGACCGGTGGGTCTCTTCCCGTAAGAGACTGCCTAAAAGTGAGCGCAAATGTTTTGGATTCTTTGGTCATTCTCACGATGATTTGGAATGGACGTAACAGACGGGCTTTTGACAGTAACTCAAGGTGGATGCGGAGCTGTTGGCTGGTGTGGACAATGAGGCGAATGGTTCCATGCTTGGTCGGTTTCAAGCAGCTCTCTGCTTTCGCAGCTACTTCTTGTAAGGTATCTGGTTCTCTAGGTCGCCAACTTGTGGGCATTGTAGATTAATTTTTGGCTTGGTGGATGGTGGTGTGAGCTTGGGAACGCCTCCTTTGCTCACGTTGTATTGAACCTCCTTCTCATTCTCTTAATGAAAAACATGCTCAGGGTACAGTCGCAAAAAAAATGAAACATAATTTTTCTTGCACAAACTAAAGCATGACAGATTTTCCTTAGAACCAAAATTTTAAAATTGAATGCTATTTGAGCTGCATAATTAGAAAAAATGCGTGACTAAACCATACAATATTTTCAAAGGTCATATATTTATGTAACCGTGTGTAAATTGGATTACCGTGTTCGAGGTAGGGTCGAGCTCACAAATGGAGGCGTACTCTGCTCTCTTGTAAGTAAATGTTTCATTGCAAATTTCTCGTTAGATTCTAGGCTTGCCTCAAGTTAAAGATACTGTCCAAGAAAGTTTTATACGGGTTGAAGAAAATGTCTAGACCAAAGCGGTTTAAACTCAGCCCTAAGCTTTAAGAACTTGGTTTTACATATGTTGATGAGTGATCCCATCATTGTGATGAGTTGATTCTCACCATAGCGACTAGTGAGGAAGGATTTTACCGTCAGGGATCTTCTTCTTGGCAATCTTCATTTTTACAAGGAAGAAGTATCACCTTTAGTCACCAATATTATACAACACATTTTCTAGATTCACAAGAATGATAATGGGAATGGAAAACAGAGGAAAAATTGAAAACAACAAAAAGCTAGAGGAAAAAGTGAAAACAACAAAAGCTAGGCACACTTGTAGTGTACCAATCTTCAACCTAAGTCCGAATAACAATCATTGATAATTGCTCCCCGCGCATCCCACGCGGTGATACCGCCGCTACGGCGGCTGGTTATCAGCTGGAGAAACCGAACCTCTGCCGCCTATACGGGACTAAACATATGTTCCCGCAGAATCAGCCCCGAAATCCCGAATCGGCGCGTTCCTTATGGGCCGGCCTAGTGGATGTGGTTCCCGGGCCGCGTTACTCGTTTGGGCCCAGTGAAGCCGAGCTCGACATGGGCTTGGGCCCAACGCAGGCTGGTCGTCTTCTCCGTGGCGTGCCTTGCGCATGGCGCACCAAAGCCGGGGAGTGTCTCCTGTCCTGTGTCCTTTGTCACTCCCTCCCCGCTTTACGCTCTCTTCCCTCCGTCCAAACTTGCCACCCGCGGCGCCCTTAAGACACACGCACGCATGCACACTCCCCTCCCTTCTGAACGAAGAACAGATCAATCGAGAGAGACCAGTGCGTGCGTGCATGGATGGAGGCTTGCTGCCGGGAGAGATCCGTCAAGGTTAGCGACGAAGCGAGAGGTAACTGACTAAATCGATGCTGCACTGCATGCCTGTGGATTTGAGTAATTGTTTGGTTCTCAGATTGATTTGATTTGGTTGCCGGCTGCCGATGGATGATTCTGCAGAAGGGGACGTTTCCTGGGGAGATTTGATTTGCATGAGCTGATCGGAGGAGGCAGGATGGCGCTGTTCGACCGGAACCAGCGGCAGCGGTCGCCGTTCTGCTCGACGGCGACCTTCGTCGCGTTCGCCGCGCTGTGCCTCCTCGGCCTGTGGGTGGCGTCCTCGCCGGAGGCCGTCCCGGCGGCCATGTCGCTGGCGTCCTCGGAGAAGGCCGCCGCCAGGGCCGACGTCAAGGAGGAGGACAGCTCCATCGACGCCACCAACACCGTCAAGCAGGGCAGCGCCAACGTCGTCGCCGAGACCACCGCCTCGGCCGGGGACGCCAGGGGAGACCAGGCGTCGTCGTCCAGGGACCAGACGTTCGACGACGAGAACGGCAGGACGGAGGGTGGGGAGCTCGTCAAGCCCGGGAGCGGCGGCGGCGACACGGACGCCGCCGCGGGGAAGGGCGCCGAGGAGGCTGCCGCGGAGACCGACGCTAGTAAGGACGCGGGTGGCCTGGACGCCAAGGAGAGCGCCGAGCAGGCGGCGGCGACCGACGCCAAGGAGCGCGGCGCCGTGGCGGGCCGCGGCACGCCCAAGAACCTCACCTTCGAGTTCGACGACGAGAACGGCAAGATGGACGGCGTCGACCTGGTGAAGGACGACGGCAACAAGACCCGCATCTCGGAGGAGAGCGCCAAGGTCGAAGGAGCCGCGCTGACGGTGAAGCCGGTGGGCAAATCGGCGGCGGCGGCGGCCACAGACACTGACGCCGCCAGCACGACGGCGTCCACGACGAGCTCAGACGAGGAGAAGAGGCAGGACGGCGGCGAGCAGCGGCTGCCCGCGGCGGAGGCCCTGCCGACCGTTCAGGCGGAGCTGCTGACGGAGCGCGCGGCGCAGAACGGGTCCTTCACGACGCAGGCCGCGGAGTCCACGGAGGAGAAGAAGAACCGCGCCGAGACGAAGAAGAAGAAGGGGAAGAAGAAGGCGGCCGGCGGCGCGGCGTCGGCGGCGTCGGCGGCGTCGGCGTGGAAACTGTGCAACTCGAGCGCCGGCGCGGACTACATCCCGTGCCTGGACAACGAGGCGGCCATCAAGAAGCTCAAGACGGACAAGCACTACGAGCACCGGGAGCGGCACTGCCCCGGCGAGGCGCCGACGTGCCTGGTGCCGGCGCCGCCGGAGTACCGGGACCCGATCCGGTGGCCGCACAGCCGCGACAAGATCTGGTACCACAACGTGCCGCACACGGGGCTGGCCGAGTACAAGGGGCACCAGAACTGGGTGAAGGTCTCCGGCGGGCACCTGACGTTCCCCGGCGGCGGGACGCAGTTCAAGCACGGCGCGCTGCGGTACATCGACCTGATCCAAGGCGCGCTCCCCGCGGTGGCGTGGGGGCGGCGCAGCCGCGTGGTGCTCGACGTCGGCTGCGGCGTGGCCAGCTTCGGCGGCTACCTGTTCGACCGCGACGCGCTCACCATGTCGCTGGCGCCCAAGGACGAGCACGAGGCGCAGGTGCAGTTCGCGCTGGAGCGCGGCATCCCGGCCATCTCCGCCGTGATGGGCACGCAGCGGCTGCCCTTCCCCGGCGGCGTCTTCGACGTCGTGCACTGCGCGCGGTGCCGCGTGCCGTGGCACATCGACGGCGGCATGCTCCTGCTCGAGCTCAACCGCCTGCTCCGCCCCGGCGGCGTCTTCGTCTGGTCCGCCACGCCCGTCTACCAGAAGCTGCCGGACGACGTCGAGATCTGGGACGAGATGGTGAAGCTGACCGAGGCCATGTGCTGGGAGATGCTGACCAGGACCAAGCACACCGTCGACGACCAGGTCGGCGTCGCCATCTTCCGGAAGCCGGAGAACAATGGCTGCTACGACAAGAGGACGCAGAAGGAGCCGGCGCTGTGCGAGCCCTCCGACGATCCCAACGCAGCATGGTAATCGCTGCCTAATTGGAGAAGAAGACCGATCGACGAATGAGCCATCCCATTGATCGATCTTGTTGCATTGCATTGCAGGAACATAAAGCTGCGGGCGTGCATGCACCGGGTGCCGGAGGACCCGTCGGTGCGCGGCGCGCGGTGGCCGGAGCTGTGGCCGGCGAGGCTGGGGAAGGCGCCCTACTGGCTGGACAGCAGCCAGACGGGCGTGTACGGCAAGCCGGCGCCGGAGGACTTCGCGGCGGACCTGGCGCACTGGAGGAAGGTGGTGCGGAGCTCGTACCTCGCCGGCATGGGCATCGACTGGAAGACCGTCCGGAACGTCATGGACATGCGGGCCGTCTACGGCGGGCTCGCCGCCGCGCTGCGGGAGATGAAGGTGTGGGTCATGAACGTGGTCACCATCGACTCGCCGGACACGCTGCCGGTGATCTACGAGCGCGGCCTCTTCGGGATCTACCACGACTGGTGCGAGTCCTTCAGCACCTACCCGAGGTCCTACGACCTCCTCCATGCCGACCACCTCTTCTCCAAGCTCAAGCCCAGGTATGTTGATCGAAGGTGCAAGCATGGTGTTGATCGAAGATCAGGTTGATGAGCACGACGACGACGACTCGATCTTATGTTGCGTGGCAGGTGCAAGGTGTTGCCGGTGGTCGTGGAGGTGGACCGGATCCTGAGGCCGAACGGCAAGCTCATCGTGCGGGACGACAAGGCGACGGTGGACGAGATCCAGAGCGTGGTGAGGTCGTTGCAGTGGGAGGTCAGGATGACCGTGTCCAAGAACAAGGAGGCGATGCTGTGCGCGAGGAAGACGACGTGGCGGCCCACGGAAGTCGAGACCAGATGAGAACTGACCTAGCCGTATGTACACACACACGTAGTGCGTTGTCGTTCTTTCAGAGAGCTTTGTAGAGGGTGATCTACTGATGATCTACATCTACAACAGTACAACTACACTTGGTGCTGCATCTAGCATTGCGATGACTGAAGAAAGAGAGCTAGATGATGATGCTAGCTGGGGATTGTCGTAGGCTTTTTTCGTTACTGTTTTTTTTGGGTGTTTTTATATATGGATGTGTTTAGGGTCATGCATGTATCTACCTTTGACATGGGACTTGAGAGTACGTACATACAGTGGCGCAGCTCGCCTAAACTTTTAGGTGGGGGCAGACATTTCCTCTCTGGTGGCGCCGGGCCGCCGGCACACGACAATATGCTCGTAATTACGGTTGATAAAGCCAATTACGACCATCCATAACCACATTGCATTATAAACAAAACTCTTCTTGCTCTTTTCGTACAAAAATAATACTGAAAACTTGGTGTGGACGGGTGTTAGAAGCTATATATCAAGTGAGCATTGATAATTTTTTATACTAGACAAAACCTCGAACACCTTGCGTGTATGAGAGACAAAGAATTAAATTCAACCAAATTGCATGCCAATCGACATAAGAAACAAATTGCACCTAGCCAATGGCACATAAGGTCAAATATATGTGTAACGTAGGTGAAGTTGACTTGGCCCATTTCCAATCACAAGTGGAGGAAGGATGCAAGATCGAAACTTACGTACAGAAGGAGGGATCTTGCCGTCGGTGTTGACATAGAATTGCGCCAACACACCCGAGTGCGCTAGAACGCGCGAACGATCGTCAAAACGATCAACACCAGCAGTTCCCTGGGTGCACCGGTCTGACCGGTTCCGCCGACTGGTCTTGTCTGTGCAGAGAACCACGTTGAGCCTAGGAACACGAGCTCGGGAGGGACCCCATCGGAGCTCGCGCAGCTAGGGTTGCCCTGAGGTCGGCAAGGCCACTCAGAACGCCTTCGAACGTCACCGGGACGCGAGAAGAACAACAATTAGGATTTGGAAAAGGCTAGGGTTGAGAGAACAAAAAGTAATGTAGATTGATTTGATTCGATTGGGAATACCTCAATCGGCCTTAGCCTTTATATTCATAGGTTGGAAGTCGTACCCCTTTTCCAAGTCGGTTTACATAAAGATTTCAACAATAAAACAGCTCCTACTCGAACTAGAACTGGGCAGACCGGTCTTACCGGTCGGCCCGACCGGTCGGCCTCTGAGCCTGCCAATTTTGCCCGTCAACATATGCCTCCTGCTTTTTGGTGAGTTTCATAAGCCAAAAAGCAAGAACTACTCTGATATACATGTTTTACACAGAACATACATGCCTAAAAATAAAACTAAAGGCGATATCCACTGCCGGCCGTCTTCACATTCATGCACTTTGCCACATGCTGGGATAATATTTCTTCAAGTACCTCCCATTGATAGCTCTTGGTAGACGCTCACCTTGCACTGTCTCTATCATATATGAACTCCCAGAGATAACCTTGATGATATTGTACGGCCCTTTCCACCTTGGCGACCATTTGCCAAACTTATTGCTTTTCATCCCAAGAGGCAAAATAGTCTTCCAAACCAGATCTCCAACCTGAAAAGATTTAATTTTTACCTTCTTGTTGTAAGCTCTGGCTACCCGAAGCTTGTCCTTCTCAATCTCCTTTTAAGCCTTCAAATGCTTGTCGGTCACCTCATCAATGTTATCCATCATCAAGTCATGGTAATCAACAGCGAAAATGTCATTTTGTTTAGCCAATCTATAAGCGTCCAGATTTACCTCAACGGGTAAAACGGCCTCTTGACCATACTCAAGCTCAAAAGGAGTAACTTTAGTAGCACCATGTCGAGATATACGATGAGCCCATAATGCTTCAGATAACACTTCATGCCACCTCCTATAATTTTCTTCTATCCTCTTTTTGATAAAGTTTGATCAATATCTTATTACTTGACTCGGCCTGCCCATTGGCCTGAGCATAGTATGGAGATGAGTTGAGCAATTTAATCTTGTAAGATTCGGCAAAGGCACGCACCTCCTTTGATACAAATGAAGAACCTTGATCCGTCGTCAAAGTTTGTGGAATGTCGAATCTATGAATAATATGCTCAGTAATGAACTCAATTACCTCCTTATGTGTCATATTTTTCAAAGGAATTGTTTCGGTCCATTTAGTAAAATAATCCATAGCAACCAACACGAAGCGATGCTCCTTTGAAGATGGAGGATTAATTTGTCTAATGAAATCAAACCCCCAACCTCGGAACGACCATGGTTAAATGATAGGATGTATTAACGCAGCGGGTACCAATTGCAAATCACCAAACCGTTGATATTCTTCACACCTTTTATAATACTTGAAGCAATCAGACATCATGGTAGGCCAATAAAAACCGGCTCTTCTAAGTAACCACTTAATCTTGGGAGCCGATTGATGAGTACTACAAATGCCTTCATGAACCTCACCCATAGCAATTCTGGCCTGATCCGCATCCAAACATTTGAGAAGGAAATCTTCGGCAGTTTGACGATAAATCTCATCGTCAATTAAAATACATTTGAAAGCTAAACGCCGAATATTTCTCTCTGCACAACGACCAGGATCTATAAAATAAGATATAAGAGGCATCCTCTAGTCTTGACCTTCGGCCGTGATGATTAAATCACCTTTTAGGGCCGAATTGGAATCACTAGCAGCATCACCGATCAGACCAGTGTCATCGACCGGTCGGACCGGTTCATTCAGAACCAGGAACTCGGCTTTTGTTTGCATCGGCTTGCGAATGTTAAAATATTTTTTCGTAACATTATAACCAGATGCTTGCTGAGCTAGAGTATTTGCCTTTCCATTCTCTTCCCTCGAAATATGTTTTATAATAAATTCATCAAAGGAAGAAATAATATCAAGGTATTTATCAAGATATGCATTTAAAGAACCATTATAGTATTGGCATACCTTAGATACTTGCTGCACCACCAGAAGAGAATCTCCAAAGGCTTCAACATATTTCACGCCCATGGATTGCAAGAATTCTAAGCCAAATAGAAGCGCTTAATATTCAACTAGGTTATTTGTGTATTCTTCTTCCAATCGGTTTGAAAACTCAAAAATAGCATTATTCGGAGAAATAAGAACATCACCAATTCCTTGACCATCATAACAAACCGATCCATCAAAGTACAACTTTTATGGTGTGCAAGTAATATAGCCGACTTCTAGATCATGCTTGTCATTAATCCGCTACAATTTGGCATCTCATAGATTTCAAGGGTTCACAAGCCAAATCATATTCAACCAGAGCGAGCCGACCCAAGTCGAAGAAAAGACGGGCCGCAAGCTGGCCCAATTCACTTTGAGCCCGAGTGCAAAAAACATGTTTTTCGTTTTTATTTTCTTTTTCCCGGCGCAGACATGCGAGCCCACCGGTCAGTGACTGCCGCTGACCGACATGTGGGCCCACTGACCATTGACTCATGCTGACATCAACAGAGCCCCGCCCCCGGATGACGTCATGCTGATGTCATGCTAACATCAGCATGCCACGTGGCACGCCCACTATTTTTTTTGTTTTCTGAAAATCATTTATTAATTTCAGAAATACTTTTTAACTTCAAAAATTCATAATAAATCCATTTTAGCTCCAAAAATTATGAAACCAATTTCATATTTTTTTTCTAAAAATATGATCTACACATTAGAATAGGTTTTGGGTGCCATTTAGATCTTATTTGAGAGCTTTGTGCATATTTGTAGTTTGACCCCTATATTTATACGTATTTACGAATAGGACCCGCCACCGAGGAGCTGACCGAGGACCAGGAGTACCAGGAGGCTCAGGAGTTCTACGAAGAACCAACAAGTTCACGCCCATCTATTTTTTCGACTCCCATAGTCATCGCATGTTTTGATCTGCTACGCTTTACTTTCTGTTGAGTGAGAAACTGCATGGCCCCTTTTACATACCTGCCCTTGACCACCTACTCTGCCAGTATATGATTAGGAGACTATGAGTGTGTACAGTTTGAGATATAGTCTTGGTGTATGAGCTACTTATGAAGGAGACGGTGGATAGGTGATGTCGCGGGGACGAGCAATGTAACTCAATCTCGGATCGAGGGCTGGGGGCATGTGTTGGGCATGCCCTGCGAGTACCTATGGCGGGTACGAGAGTTCCTAGTTCGGGGACGGATCCTTCGGGATCCAAGATAGCGTAGGAAGGAGATGGTGGGCCATACCTGTAATGGGTGCCAGTTGCGGACCGCTGTGGCGGAAACGCGTCGCGACGAAGATGCTCGTTTCGGCAAGTAAGGACCGAGTTGGCTGAACCTGGTGACAGAACTTTGATTGCGTGCACAGCACTTATCCTTTATGAGGAAGGATCTAGTCCGGACTAGCTATGTGCGGTGCCGAGCCTGTAGGAGGATAGAGATCTGTGCGGGGGAGGGCCAGTGCTGGCGTGAGGGGGTGTTGGCCCTCATTAACCTCGACACAACAGGGAGAGGCTTTGCAGTCCCGGGACGATCTCTCGAGGGAGATCGTACCCAGAGCCGGGAAAGCAGGATGGCGGCATTAGCCGTTAGTTTTGTGACTTTAGACCGGTGTTTCGGTATCCGGGAGGGTTATTCCAGATCGGCTACGATTCGAGTGGGTCCAGGTGTACAACCCCTGCAGGGTGTAAAACTATACGTATAGCTGCGTACTCGGATATGTATGATTCTCGATCCGGCTTCACTAACTAGAGTAGGGTTACTATATTTCTACCTCCCCATAGTTGAGTCTTCTTGCAGTTGAGGTACGAGGAGAGGGAGTTCTCATACCGACTGAGTGAGTGAGTGAGAGTTTGAAGGAGAATGGTCGGGAGTCCGGGATGCCGGAACAGCCCGAGGTGAGGAGAGATGTGTTTTTGCTGAAGTTATTCTTGCATAGGAAACCCCTGCCTTTCCTTGGCTACTCTTTATACATTTGCATCCACAAAGCTTGCATGGTGACGTGAACCTATCCCGTCCTTGGGGATAGCTTGGCAAGATGCAGGATCCGAGGAAGAGTTCGAGACCAACAATGATGGTTGGTATGAGTAAAGCTAGGGGTACGCGCAAGTCTGCTTGTGGGAAGTGGAGACCTGAAGATGATGGCCTAGAAGACTAGAACCGCTTCCGCTTTTGTCTGAACTATGAATTCAGCCCTATGGGCTTGTAAAGTGAGGAAACTATGAAACTCTCAGGAATTATGTAATAATTAAACCTATGATTGTACTCTTTAAGTGGTATGACTTCGATGTTGCCTAAAATAACGATTCTGTATGTGATAGCGTCTAATCCAGGGACTATCATGCCGATACAGGGAGTCGAGTTCGCTATACGAGAACCCGGTTCGTTTCATCCGTCCACGTTGGAACCGTGCCCCTAGGCTAACATTTGCGGGGAGAAGACAGAGGAACGAGCCTCGACGCGGACTCCTGCGCCCTCGGCAGGCGGTCGCACTGCAGGCTCGACGCAGACACTCACCGGTGCGCTCGGCCGGCAGTGGCCTGGCTCGCTCGAGGAGGACGCCTGCCCGCTCAGGCGGCGACGCCTCGGCTTGCTCGATGCAAACGCACGCCCGCGCGCTCGGCCGACGACGGTGTGGCTCTCTCAACGCCATCACCCGCAAGCTCGCTTAGCGCCGGAGATGGAGAAGACAGAGGAAGAAGAAGAGATGTTGTGGGGAAGAAGGCTGAGGACTGGGCCCCTTATATCAGTGAGTGTGAGATAGAAGAGGAAAGGGGTAATTTTGTCCATACGGATATACGGTATCCACCGTATGTCTGACACTGGGCTCAAATTGTTTCGAGGCGTATATGATGGCGTATCTCAAATATGTGTATAGTTATAATGGCAGTGATATAGTTTCTTGAGTAGTAATGGTGTACTTAGAAAACGAAAGAATTATAATGGCACAAATTAACTCTAAAATTAAGTTATCAAAGAAATTATATGATAGATTAATAAGGAGATAAGAAAAAACCTTACTAGGGCCTAATTGTTAGCCATATACTAGTAAAATGTACGTGTGGCACGCACGTATTTAGAAAATATTTTAAACTTATATTGTATGTTTATTGTATTTTACAACACTGCCTTGGTGCCCTCAACGACAGCATGTGTTCGATGAGGAAAACAACGAGGCTAGCGGACCGTGTTCGTAGTGTGACGAGATGATAACCTGCAGGAGAGCTTCTCCATGACCGAGGAGAGCTTGACGAGATCCGTTCAGGGATTGAGATGGGGTGCGACTGACAGACGGATCCAGTGTGGGGGTGTGTAATTTAAGAAACTAATTAGATTTAATTTATTTATAGTTTATTGAGAGAATCAACTATATTGTGCAAGCACACGCAGCTTGGATCCACTCTAGTCTTCCTGGTTTCACCATGATCCGAGTTTGATGCAAAAGACAAAAAAAAGTATTTTTTATGGGCGTGTGTAGCAATTTTCTTGGCGTGTCTGCTAGCCTCTGCATGGCTGCCGTTGCCGCAGCTTCCTTCTGCTTCTGCTTGCCTTCATCCAGCGCGCACCAGCCCTTTTGCACTGCGCGCTTGCATGCTCGCCCCTCGCACCCTCGCTAGCCCTCAGCGCCGCTCTCGCTTGCCCGTCGCTGCCTCTGCTCACCTCCGCGCACGTTTGACCATTGCTCGCTAGCTGCACGCGTCGCGCGAGCCGCTCGCCATCTGCCGCTTTCCGAGCATTGTGCTGCTCGCCGCAGCCTTCGCACTTGGCATGGGCCACTGGGATCCGCCTCCTACCATGGCGTACAGGCCCTCATGGCAGAGAGAGTCCTGGTGCGGGTCGGTTTGACTTAGGAGAGTCCTAAGTTCGAGCGATAACGGACGGAGAGAGTCAAAGAGAGGACGGGTGGGTAAGCGAGGTATCGGTGAAAAAATTAATTAGATTTGGGCAGAAACACGCTCCAACTCGCGGTTTTTATGGGTCTCCACTCCCCTCACCTTCCCTGACCCTGACATATGGGTCCGATGTGAGAGGTACGCGTATCCAGTTTGAGTGAGAAATGTTTTCAATTGTTTTCGATCTTTATGGTATAGATAGATAATAGATTGCTTCATTCAATACATTAAAATAATTTTTTTGATAAATTTTAAATTCTAAAATGAATGCTTTTAAAAGAAAAGGAATAATTGAGAAATTGTTGATGCAAAGCGCGAATGGGCCGGGCCGTTAACTACCTGGACCCACTTAGCAGTGAACTCATCACCTGCTGCCGTGCTCGTCCAGTGCAGTCAGTTTCCATTCCTCCAAGCTAATCTCGATCTGGACGCCTGAGCCGTAGCGGATCTGTGGACGTCTCGCCGGCGGGCGATTGCCAGGGGGAGGCGATGGACCCGCCGCCGCCGCCGCCGCTGCCCGACGACGTGCTCGCGGGCATCCTCCGCCGCCTCGCGCCCCGCGGCCTCGCCGCGTCCCGCTGCGTCTGCCGGGCGTGGCGCCGCGTCGTCGACGACCGCCGCCTGCTGCGCGCCGACCTCCTCCCGCGCTCGCTGGGCGGCATCTTCCTCAACCTGAACGGTCTGTGGTTCACGCAGTTCCTCGCTCGCCCCACCATGGGCGCCGCCGTCTCCGGCCGGCTCGACTACACGGTGCCCGGCGACCCCGACCCCGACCGCCTCCCCGTCATCTACGTCCGCGACCACTGCAACGGCCTCCTCGTGCTCGATCACTGCGTGGTCAATCCAGCGACGCGGCAGTGGGTGCTCTTGCCCCCGCGCCCGGAGGACCTGCCCCAACCCCCACCTCCGGGCATGCATGCTTGCACAGACGAGTACCTCGTGTTCAACCCCACCCTGTCGCCCGACTTCGAGTTGTTCATAGTACCAAGTGTATGCGAGGTCGACAACCAATGTGAGGAATCTGAATGGCCGCCGTCCACACTGATCCTATCTGTGTTTTCATCAAAGACCGGTTCCTGGGAGGAGAAGGCATTTTGTCGGCATGGGGAGGCTGCAGGATTGTTACCTGGCATGCGGTCAGTAAGATCATTTTTGGATCATCAGTGTGGCTACTGGCGAGAAGCACTCTATATATGCTGCTCCAACTGTTTTGTTATGAGGTAGGTAACAACTTCTTAAGTGTAACGAACATGGCACCATTTATGCCATTTCGAGTGATTTTGGTGATCGAATGACAACACAACACTTGGACTAATATGATTGTTAAGATGATCATTCTCAGACTTTTAGGATCAAGTGATGACAAAGAGAAAGAGAAAATAGGCGTAGCAAGGCCCGAAGGGCAGCCCCTACGGGGGTTCCGCTACCCGGTTAGCGGACGGGGGTCGAGGGGGAGCCGCCCCTCGCGGGTCTCAGGGCAGCGCCCTGAAAGCTCTTCGGATCAGGAGCACCGGAAGAACCGACGCCAGGGGCACCGGTGCATCCGACGCTTGTCGGAAGAACCGACGCTACGATGTTTGGTGCAGGAGGAAATCGAAGCCAAGTCAGCCTACAGGCACCGGTTGAACCGACGGGTCAAAATGGGGCATCGGTGCATTGGCCGTCCTTTGTTCCAGAGGCGATGTCAGTGCCCAGGAGAAGTGTCTTCAGCACCGGTTCAACCAATGGGGCATCGGTGCATACCACCGGTGTAATGACGTCAGCGTCCAGGAGAAGATTCCTTCAGCACCGGTTGAACCGGTGAGGCATCGGTGCAAAGCATCGGTTCAACCGGTGGTCTCTGCGTTAGTCGTCAGGAGTCCAACGGCTACTTCGTGTTATGAGTGACCGGATGAACCGACGCTACCCTGCCAAGAGGCATCGGTTCTTCCGGTGGTACGCAGATTTTCAGCTAACCGTTGGAGCAACGACTACAAGACTTGGTGGCCTATATATATGCCTTACCCCGGCCATTTGAAGATTGCTGGAGTTGCTGGACATCCCACACACACCCAAGAACATCTCCAAGCCATACAAAAGCATCAAGATCATATCCTTAGCCCTTAGCACACTTTGAGAGTGTTGTGTAAAGGATTAGCTCTTAGTGAGTGAGTTTGCAAGGCTTAGAGCCTTTGTGCTGTGGTTCATTAGTGAACCAAAACAAGAGCTTGGTGCGCCGGCACCTTGGAGCGTGGAGCTCGCCGGCAACGTCATCGACCCTCCGACTTGGTGTGGAGCGGCGACGACACCTTTGTGCGGGGGACGTGGAGACCCCCATCCTTTGTGGAGAAGCTCCTTAGTGGAACCCGGGGCCAAGGTGACCGTGATTGTGTTCACGGAAGAGACTTGGTGGCCGAGTAGCAATACTCTTAGTGAGTGCTACAACAACGTGGATGTAGGTGTGCCTTTGTGGCTAACCGAACCACGGGATAAACACCCGCGTCAAGAGTTTGCTATCTCCTATCCCGCTCTTTAAGCTTCCGCATTTCATTCTAGTAATTTGTATGCCTTTACTTTCATAGAATAGTTTCTTGATAGGAAAGGCTATAGGTTGCTAAACTCTTTTGGGATAGGGGTTTTACACTAGAACAACCTAGTTGCACATCTAGATAGCTTGTTTTAGTTTAAGCTTTGTGCAAACTAGTTGAAGCCATAGGTCTAAGTTTTTATTAGTGCCTAATTCACCCCCTCCCCCTCTTAGGCTAGAGCACCCGATCACTTTCATTAAGCATCACCATTGTGTTTGTGATTTTGAGCTTTACAATAAGATCATTTTTATCTATTTTTTTTATTGCAGGATATCACTGTCAGACAACACGTATCGAGTAATTAGATTGCCCATAGAAGATGGAGAATTTTATCTAGGTAAATCAATCAAGGGGATATATTGTGCATCATTAGTCCAGGGGGGCCAACTTCAGATTTGGTTCCTTAAAGACCATTGTGGTCATGATCAGACGGAGTGGGTGTTGAAGCATGATAGAGACATTTTCCCCATCCTGCCAAATCTGAACTATGATGAACAATGTGATGGGCCTTGGATCTTACAAGAATTTTACTATTGGCGACATGAACAACATTCTGATGAAGATACCGATGTGGAGGACACCGAACCAATTGTGGAAGAGAAAATGGAAGAGAAATTTTTGTGGGACTCTGACAATGATAATGTTCTCGAACCAGGGACTAGGAGCAATGATTCTTACATTGTTTTCCTTGGATTTCATCCTTACAAAGAGGTTGTGTTCTTGAGTGATAAATTTGACAGAGTGTTAGCCTATAATTGGAGTAGCTCAAAGCTTCATGATTTGGGCAAGGTTTTCCCAAAATTCTATATTGAACGTGACCTTCAATTCCACCATCGATTAGTAAAGGCATCTTTCCCATACACTCCCTGCTGGTTGGGGGAGCTTCCTGAAAAACTAAATTCTCAAGCTCACCAGATTGAAGATTAGAATGCACTTGCTGCAAGCTAAGAATGGAAGACTACTCTTGTCCGACCTTCTTTTTGTATTTTGTATACATATATGATTGTACCTTGTAAACTAAATTTTCATACCTCCAGTTTAAATTTCGTTATTTTCCCTGCTGTTAACATAAATCTATCCAGAGTTTTGCTGCTACATCGACCATGGCTGTGAGACCTTGATTACTTTTCTGTCATCTGCGATGTGGGCTGTTGAGGAATGTTCTATTTTGGCGTGTAGATATATACTGATTTGCTGACTGGAAATTGTTGGCCTGTCTCGTTGAGTAGGGATGTGGGCATGTGCTCCTTGCTCCTGTCCTGCATAATATACTTTTCATGTATGCCGCCGAGTGGAATTTCAACTTGTCGAATCAATGGGCAGAGTTACATTCAGTTCACTGCAGAGGAAGACACTGTTATTACAATGTGCTACCATTTTTAACGCCGTGTCTATTTATCGCGCGTGCGGGTGGGAGCCGTCGCGTCGCGGAAGGCGCCGGCGCCCCCTGTTCATCTTCTTCCTCGAGCAGGGTTGGGGGACGGCCGCCGGCAGGGTTGCAAGCTAGGGAAAGGGGAGGGTTGGCCGGGGAGGGGTGGTAGGTGGGCAGAGCGGCCGCCGCCGGCCGGGGTGGTGGAGGGCGGCGGCGGCCTTTAGGTTCCGGGTTGCCGGGGCTCCATTGGCCACCGGACCTAGAGGAGGGGGCCGGGGGTGGCGGCGGCCCGGCCGGCGGAGGGCGCGGTGGTGTGGGAGCGCCGCCGGCCGGGCGGAGCCGGACCTCCGGTGGGCGGTGCCGGAGGCGGGGGCGAAGAGAAGACGACGCGGCGGTGGCTAGGCGGCGCGGTGGCGGGCTCGGTTAGTGTGGCGGCGGTGGAGGCGGCGGAGGCCGCCGGAGCCGGGGGCGGCGCTCGATTCTGCGATTGGACGCCTTCCAATCGCAGAAGGCGATGAATAGACGCTCCCATTTTTCCCGGCGGCGGGGCGGCGCTCGATTCTGCGATTGGACGCCTTCCAATCGCAGAAGGCGATGAATAGACGCTCCCATTTTTAACGGTCTGTCTCATTCTCACATTTTCTTTCTGCATAAGTTGCATTATTTGAGTATGTTCTGCCTTGCCAGAAACTGCTGCTTAAAGATGCTTGTGGTGATTCATGTGAATAAAATATGGTCCTCAGACCATTCTTGTATGGTTTAAGTTTCCTTATAATAACCTCAATTAGCTATTTTGTTGTAATAACCTCAATTCATTAGTATGAAACGCTCGACTTGCTCAATATTAATCATTATGTTTAACCGCAGTCATCTGGTAGTCATGTGATGTCTTTCCCTATGTTCATTATGGGCCATACACACATGAAACTTATCGACGACTGAATCTGAATGCCTGGTTACTAGCAGCACAAAACTCTGCTTTCTAACTTTTAGTGCCTGACCTATATAGCAGATAGGGATGAAAACGGTACGGATATTTTCCATCCGTCCGTTTGACTGAAGGGTTTAGAGAGGTTTGCGCGTAGAAACGTTCAGAGCATGTGACAGCATCGTAGTGACGAGAAAGCATTGCATGGAGGAAAATAGCAAACCTTGTGCAGAGGGCGTCCTGGTGCAGAGACCCCTGGCACTCCTGGCATCGAGTCCATAGCCTCCCAAAGAGCATCTCCAGAGGTCAGAAAGTGCAGGTGTCAAAATTCAATCCGAGTAATGAGCTTCGAGGTATACTGCTTCCGAAACTGAGAAGCATTTCGGACTTCGGAATCTATACCATTTGCTACTGTTTTGCAGTATAACTCTGCTCCTCGTCGTCCCTTGCAATGTGAGCAGAGTGTCTTGACTACCAGAACTGCAGGGTGAAAATGAAGTAAACTATTAGGTCTTCGATGCATTGAGAGCTATGTTTTTGCATCTAGGATGTATTACAAGAATCACCTGATAAACAGCTTTGCATCCAAGGCAAGTCAGTTGTTTCTTTGCAAACTTCATTATCCAACTATTTGAAGGAGTCGAGATCGAAACAGATCTGGTGTGACTTCCATGAAGAATTCTTTGCTAGCGTTCTTCAAATTTGGCTCAAAGATCCGCAAAAGCGGCTGATGACTTGCAGAACGTAGTGAGTCAGAAATTTTAATGACAAGGTATATATAGGCCAGAAGCTTAAAATATCAAGGGAAGCATTTGGAACAAACCTTACTATAATTTGGTTCTCAAGGTAATATCGAGGATCTATGGGGATAACTAATCACAAAACAAATTACTGCTACTCGTTCCATTTTTATGTACATTTCATATTAGGTTTGTCCTAAATCAAAGTTAGCCAACTTTAATCAAATCTATAGAAAATATGGTAACAACAATACTACCCAACATATGCTCTATCAACATATATATTTTATAGTGGAGTCAATAAAATAATTTTGATATTGTAATGTTATTACTTTTTTTTATAAATTTGGTTAGAGCCAAATTTGATTTATGGCAAACCTAATATGACATGTAAATAAAAACAGAGAAAATACATAAAAGCACGAGGGGGGCAGGGGGGACGATGAAGTTGACGAGATTCCACTTTATTAGCAATTATTGTATTCTCTATTACAAATTTCCAACTCGATCTATATGTTTTGCGTTTATATATTGTATATAAACGCAGCATTATTGGAGCAAAATAATCATCGTTCTTGAAAGGAAACGGGTGCTCGTAGACTAAGAGGAGGAGGGGGTGAATTAGGCAAACTAAAAACTTTAACCTCAAGCTCCAACTACTTGCACATAAATTAAACTAAGATCATGCTATCTAGATGTGCAACTAGTGTGAAAATCCTCATCCCAAAAGAGTTATGCAACCTATAGCCAATCCTATCAAGATTCTACTCTAGAAAGTAAAGACAAACAAGGATTGCAATAAGTAAATGCGGAAGCTTAAAGAGGAATGAGACAACGCAAACTCTTGTGACACGAGAATTTATCCCGTGGTTCGGTTAGCCACAAAGACACACCTACATCCACGCTGTTAAAGCACTCACAAAGAGTAATGCTTCTCGGCCACCAAGTCTCTTCTGTGAACACTCACAGTCGCCTTGGCCACGGGTTCCACTAAGGAGCTTCTCCACTGAGGAAGGGGGTCCCCACGTCCCCACACAAAGCTTGTCGACGCCGCTCCACACCAAGCCGGAGGGTCGTTGACGTGCCGGCGAGTCACCAAGACTCCAAGGATGGCCGGCTCACCGAGATCTTCTTGTTGGCTCACTCAAGAACCAGCCACAAGGTACAACACCTTGCTACTACACTCACTCATGAGCTATCCTAGCACTCTCACTTATAAGGATGTGCTAAACCTAAAGGATTTGATCACTTTGCTCTTTGGTTGGTTTGGAAATATTCTTGGATGTGTGTGGGTCTTCTCTGAACTCCAGCAACTCCAAAATGGCCGAGGAAAGCCATATATATAGCCCTCAAAGTTAACTAGCCATTTTAGAGCCGTTAATCTTTTTCTGCATAGGGCTTCGGATAATCCGACCAGGTGGCTTCGGATCATCAGGTTACTCACAGCCCGAGTGTAGCCGTTGGGTTTTCAAACTGTGAAATCTGCTGACGTGGAAGGCTTTACTCCGACGAGTGTCGGATCATCCGGTCCTTAAGGAAATTCTTCTTCTGCGCCACCAAGCACGCCACAAAGACTCCGACGCCTTTGTCCGACGTGGCGTAGGTTGATCCGGTCCTTAAGACAGCGCTTTGATCCCCCCAACATGCTCTCTGAAAAATCACCCGAGGCTTGCTCCGACGTGGCACTTTCCTAGCATCGGATAATCCGGTCTCTCTTGCATCTAAGACTTGGACCCTGTCAGAGTTGATCCGACGCTTCTTGATTTCCCGCGTCGGATAGTCCGGCTTCTTGGGTCGGATAATCCGACCTGAGGGTGTCGGTTTATCCGAACCTTCTCTGTTTTCTACTTCATCTTTGCAAATGTCCAACTTGCCGCAGCGGTCATTTGAACACTCCAAATATATTCTAATCTCTGCATTTTCACTGCATCTTGATATCTCTACGGTAGGTTGGACACCTCGTCTCGGCGGTGCATTGGACATCTCGTCTTGACGGTGCATTGGACGTCTCGGATATGACTTAGACGTCATCCAAGGGATCTAAGAAATCCTACAAGTATGATCTTGTAAACTCGTTAGTTCCAATGATTGTGTTGTCATACGATCATCAAAATCACCCGAAATGGTCTAAATGGGGCCATATTCGTTACAGTTCTATATGTTCAGAGCACCTAAAACAGTTAAAATTGGTGCTCTGCCCCATCAAGATTACTGACGATTCTTTTTCGAAACAAAGACTACTGATTCTTAACCCCTTTCCTGTTGCGCGGCGAGTCCAAGCACGAGAGCAAGCACCCGAACAGCACGTCCGCGGCCGCCACGCAGAAGCCCCGTGCAGGGCAGGCGCTCGCCGGCTGCTGCTGCGCCGCGTCGCGTGGAACGGGCGCCGCTGGCTGGTGCTGTCCTCCTCCCAGGTCAACGTCCACGAACTCGCCCTCCTCCTGCACTCCCGTCGGCAGCGGTGGCACCGCAGCCGGGGCGGCGGTGGCTGCTGGCTGCGCCATCATCCTCCGATCTCGTCGAGGACGAAGAAGAGCAGTGCAATCGTCGTGCGAGAACGGGAGTTCGTTGATGGCTTCAGCTATGTAACCTACCTGCCGGTTTTGCTGAGTATAAAGCCGTCGTCGCCTCGTCGGAGGGGGGACAGTCTGGCTCTCCGATTCCGACCCCGATTAGAGCTGCCAGAAGCGGGTTGTCGTGTGAAACGAGGCTGTCGGAGTCGTCTCTTCCTAGTCGATTTCGAGTTTGGAGTCGGACACAGTCAGATCGATTCGTAATGAATGCACAAGAAAGAAATACTTTTTCATGAAAAATCACTACCGGACCGGCCGACTTTGCCGAGTGTTCGAATACAATCGGCAAAGATCCTTTTGCACTCAGCAAAGAGTTTGCCAAGTGTGACACTCGACAAACCAGGCTCGGTAAAAAAAATGACGGCAAAGGCACACTTGGCAAATATTTCAGATCCGATAAGAAAACAACTTTTAAAAATAGCAAAAAAATTTATTTTTACTCAGTAACCACACCAGTTATCCAACGTCATCAAGTCGGAAGTCGCGCTATTATTTCACGTTAAATCGCGCCACTAAGCGTCTAGATTCTGTTTCGATTCTCCAAATATTATACTAAATCGAGGTTAAATTTTTTGTTTGAGGCCCTGAATAAATTCAAATAACAAAAATTTGAACTACAAAGTTTCATAACTTTTCGAGATCTACAACTTTGATGTTGTAAGTTTTTTGATTCGAGGTAATTCGCAAAATTTGAATTTCAAATTTGAGAAATTCAAACACATATTCGAGATACTAAATGAATTCAAATTAAAAAGTTGTGAACTACAAAGTTTCTTAACTTTTCTAGATCTACAACTTTGATGTTGTGAGTTTCTTCATCCGAGATTGTTTGAAACACTCCAAAAATCCTATTTTAAAATTCGTTTGAGAGGCTTTGCCGAGTGTATTTTTATGGCAATCGGCAAATCACAAATAAAATACACTCAGCAAAAAAATTAAGCAAAAAAAATTAAAAATACCAAATGGATCTGAAAAATTACCAAAATTTTAGGTTAAGCAATATATGTTGTCTATTGTCTATACACAAAGTTTTGAACTCAAACAACAATTCGACCATCAATTTGACTCCAAATCTTATCGGATCCTTCTCAACTCTACGATTTTTCTCCGGAGATCTATCGGTTTGTAAGCACGTACGTGACAAAGTGTGCGAAACCTCCTCAATTTTTCCCAAAACTTACACCGGTGACTAGGCACCGGTCTATCCGGTGACACCACGTCAGCTGTCAGACACCCAACGGCTACCCCATGGCGCAGAGTGACCGGATGTACCTGTGTTATACCTTCGGATACACCGGTGCATACGCAGAAAGTTGGGTAACGGCTCTAAACGGCTACTTCGACATGTAGGCCTATATATATGCCATGCCCCAGCCATTTGAAGTTTGCTGGAGTTCAAGGAAGTCACAAACACACCCAAGAACATCTCCAAACTATCCAAGAGCTTAGCACTCATATCCTTAGCCCTTAGCACACTTTGAGAGTGTTGTGTAGAGGATTAGCTCTTAGTGAGTGAGATTGCAAGGCCAAGTGCCTTTGTGCTGAGGTTCTTTAGTGAACCAAAAGAAGATTTCGGTGCGCCGGCACCTTGGAGCTTTGAAGGCTCGCCGGCACGTCATCGACCCTCCGACTTGTTGTGGAGCGGTAACGACAACATTGTGTGGGGGATGTGGAGACCCCCATCTTTGTGGAGAAGCTCCTTAGTGGAACTCGGGGCCAAGGTGACCGTGATTGTGTTCACGGAAGAGACTTGGTGGCCGAGTAGCAATACTCTTAGTGAGTCCTACAACAACGTGGATGTAGGTATGCTTTTGTGGCTAACCGAACCACGGAATAAACACCCACGTCAAGAGTTTGCTTTCTCCTATCCCTCTCTTTAAGCTTCCGCATTTCATACTAGCAATTTGTGTGCCTTACTTTCATAGAGTAGTTTCTTGATAGGAAAAACTATAGGTTGCTAAACTTTTTTAGGATAGGGGTTTCACACTAGAACAACCATACACATCTAGATAGCATATTTTAGTTTAATTTTGTGCAAATTAGTTGGAGCCATAGGTCTAAATTTTAAGTTGCCTAATTCACCCCCTCCCCCTCTTAGGCTAGAGCGCGCTACCGGTCCTTCCACGCCGGATCTGGAGGGGAGGACCTGGGAGGCCACCGCGACGCCCTCCGCCACTCGAGTCGCCGCCGCACCTCGCCCCGCGCCATGGCCGCCCTCCGCCGCTTGAGTCACCGCCGCACCTCGCCCCGCGCCATGGCCGCCCTCCGCCGCTTGAGTCGCCGCCGCACCTCGCCCCACGCGCCGCCGCTCCTCACAAGCAGAGGAGGGACAAGTGGAGGGGCAACAACGGAGAGGGGTGGAGCACCGCGCCGCACGCGGCCAGCGGGGATGGAGGGGTGCGGCGCAAGGAGGAGGAGGAGGAGAGAGGGAGGCGGTGGCGGTGGAGGGAGAGGGAGGAGGCGGCAGGGGCCGGGGAATGGAGGCGGCAGGGAAAGGGGGGTAGGGGGTGTTAATATAGGTAGGGTTTAGGGTTTAATGGGCCAGATTTGGGTTGGCTTTGCCGTGTGCCCAATTCCGGCCCACGGCAAAGTTATATTTTTCAAAAATTATTTGAAATATATTTAATTAGTTAAATATAGCAAATAAATACAAAAATATACTAAATTTTAACATGTAGTACCACACGTCGTATGTGAAGAGTAGAAAAACTTTCGAAGTCGAACTCAAATTTGACCATCACTTTCACTCCAAATCTAACCGCATCCTTCTAAACTCTCTGAGTCTTCTCCGGAGATGTTTCCGTTTATAAGCATCGTATGTGAAACAATTACGAAAACTACTCAATTTTTTACCACCGCCTCCGCATATGATATAACGAGATATTGAGAAATCTCATGATTTTCAGACTTCATTTACTTTTTTAAAAATTTTAAAATCTTTTGGGGACACGTTCGTGGGTGTGTTTCCTGGACAAGATGTTGAAAATTTCTTTTCATTTCATTTCACGTGTAAAGCCTCAAACCGGGCTAAATAACATGAATATCAATTTTCACTCATTTTATTCTATTATTTGAATCACTTCCTGTTCAAATTTGACTTAATTCAAAAAATTGCTTGAAATGCAATTAATTAGTTAAATATAGCAAAAAAATTAAAAATATAGCAAATTTTAATATGGAGTACTATATGTTGTATGTGGAGGGTAGAAAAAATTTCGAGGTAAGAACAGAAAAAAAATTATGACTTTGCCGTGTGCCGAAAATAACACACGGCAAACTATTTACTTCACCGTGTGCCAAAGAAAACACACGGCAAAGTATTGGCTTTGCCGTGTGCCAAAGAAAAACACATGGCAAAGACTTTGCCGTGTGCCAACACACGATAAAGCATGGATTTTGCCGTGTGTTTTTTTTTGCCGTGCGTTTTCGTCGTGGCACACGGCAAAGTGTGCCCGACAAAAAACACGGTAAAATTCTAGGCACACGGCATTCTAGTGATTTCCGGTAGTGTTGGGGTAGAAGTGGTTTCTTTCATTGGTAGCAAACGTCCATAATTCCAAGAATAAAATAGTCGTACTATTATTTTTTATGCCTGAAAATTCAGTATGTCGCAGTGCATGCCAGTCAACTCGAGAATTACTTGGGAAGAACAAAATCAAAGTGTACTCTGTGTCAATCTCTCGAAAAAAAGTGTACTTTATGTCTGTCCCAAGTTCGAAACAGAAGAAGTTGTTAAAAAACTGAACTTTTTACACTAACGATTCGTTAAAGAAAGTAGGGATGAAATTAAGAAGATAAAAGCAGCACCACATAGAGCGCATTAGATGTTGGGTAAGGCCCCTGGAACGGCAAGACTGATGTTTTAACTGAAAAGGCTAGGAAATTTTGTGCTCTGTGTTGTGCGAAAGCGGCGCCAGGCTAAGAACAACAAACGATCCATAGATTTCTGTGGTTGCTAGGCTGCCAGCAGTAAGAAGCACTCGGCGGCGGCGGCGGCGGCGGCCGTGGACCAAACCACAGGGGCAGCGCCAGGGCCTGCGTGTACGGACGGTATGCCGAGCTTACCGGAGGCGACGCCCATGGAGGTGATGAGCAGCGATACGAACTCTGCGCCGCCCTCATCTTCAGCAACGGCCTCTCCGGCCACACCAGCTACTACGGGCTTCCCGGCAGCGGCGGCCTCCCGCGGTGGTGCAGGCGTTTAGTGCTAGGCGCGAACAGGTGGTCGCGGAGACGCGGACGCATACCACTATTCCAGGCGTAGAGCAGCGAGGATCGTTCGGAGGCGGCGTCAGCAGTTCTAGTGTTCTACAACATGAAAAAATAATGGGGAGGGGATGTAAAGAGACAGGAGCGAATAACAATCCGATAAGCAAAGTATGGCCGGCGGGTACGGTAGACGGTAAGAAAAAAAAACTGTTTTGGGGCACAAACATCTTCTAACATTTAGTTTCTATGGGTCTCTACCCCCTCCCACCTCCTTCTGCCCCGACACGCGGGTCCGACGTGAGGGGTATGGCGGGCCCGATTTTTGTGAGAAAAGTTAGTATAGATAGATATATAAAGGCATCTTGGAGGGCTCCACGATTCCAAATGAGTGCCCATATTTTGTTTAGCATTGATAGATTCTTTTTCTTTTGAAAATATATGCACCAAGTATTCTATTCTTTTTGGAGAGACGACGTACACTATATTAGCGGAAAAGAAACGTTTGGCCGGCGTGTTTTCCAAGCCTTTCCATGTAGCATGGATGGAAAGGTTATAATGACTTTCATTTTACCCATGGACCAAATATCTACTTAGATGACACATCACCAAATCAAATTTTGGGGAAAAAATCAGAGAAATATAAATCAATTTCAACTTGAGCGGATTAGATCGAATAGCTAGGATTGAGAGAAGTTAGGGAGAGCATCTCCAGCAGTCTCCATTTCCTCTATAAACTATATATCAATATCGGAAAAAATATACTCCAGCAGCAGTTTCCCTAATAATTATTAGATTGTCCCAATCACTACTACAAAACAGGGCTTTGTTCCCATACATTTATCCCGGCTATGTTTGAAACCGGGACAAATAGAGTCTTTAGTCCCGGTTCTAAAGTCTAGAACAGGTGAAGAATAAAAAAATAGCTTTTGTCCCGGGTGAACTCTCCAATTAAAAATAAAAAGTCATCTTTAATCCCGGGTGAAGTCACCAACCGGGACCAAATGTTTTAGTCCCGGGTGGTGACTTCACCCGGGACTAAAGGAGACTTTTTAGTCCCGGGTGAAGCGCCCACCCGGGACAAAAGCGAGTCCCGCATTTATTTATCTGCACAGCGCCGCTCCTCTGTATCTTTCTCTTCTCCCTCGATCCAGAGCTTCTTCCGATCCCCTTCCTCCCTTCCTCCCACCCTCACTACCTTAGCTCTAGCAGCCACCGCCGCCGCCAGCGGGGCCGGCCAGCCACCAAGCGGGCACGGCCCGGCGAGCCGCCGCCAGGCACCGGCGCAGGCGGGAGCAGCGACGACACTCCTCCGCCCATGACCGGCGCGGGCGGGGGTCCGGTGAGGCGTGACTGCCCGGCGCGAGCTCGGAGGGGAGGGAGGGGTGGAGCTCGACCGGAGCTCGGTGGGGAGGGATGGGTGGAGCTCGGGCCGTCGGGCGGGAGCGGTTGGAGCAGAGCTCCATTGGAGCTCGGGGTGGAGTGCGGGCGGAGCTCGGGGCGGAGCGCGGGCGGATCCAGGGCGGACGACCTCCGCGGCGGCGGTGCGGCAGACCGAGACCGAGCCGCAGGAGGCGCGGCCAAGCCCAGCGAGCGGCGGCTTCGCGTGGCCCGCTCTAGCCGGCTCCGGCTGGAGGTGCGGCCGGCGGCCAGCTACCCCCGGCGGCGGCCTTGCCAGGCTTAGTTTTTTTTTCTTTTTTTTTTCAAATATGTATATATGATTGGGATTGATTTGTGAATGAATCTTTTGTGGTTGTGATTGATTTTGTGATTGTATTTGATTTTGTGATTGCATTTGATTTTGTGATTGTGAGAAGCTCCCCACGTGCGTAGACGAGCCGAGCCCTACGTGTGCAGACGAGCTATTTTTTTTTAATGAAAAATCACATTTGTCCCGGGTCTATAGCTATCGGGACAAAAGGTGTTGACACATTTATCCCGGCTACGGTATCCCGGTTGTAAAACCGGGATAAAAAGCAGTTGGCAACCGGGACTAATGTCGTGTTCTGTAGTAGTGAATATTTCACCTCAACTCCTCTAAAATAAAGTGAGGATTTTGTCTCTCATAATATATTAGTTGTCCGATGATAAGATTATCGGGGAACTGTAAATATCTCCACCAATAACCCATAAAAATGGTATTAGGATACTCTATAATATATCATTAGAAGATGTTTATTGGAGAGATGCTCTCATCGATAGGATTAGGCAGGATAACATGCATGCATCTTTCGCACTCGGATGGGGAGATTGACTAGAACAAAGAGCAAGAGACTTATTTGTTGCTTTGCTTATTTTCAGTTATCATTTGCTTCGATATAAGAGCAACTCTAATAGATTAGCAAAAATTCTAGATAAATTTAGCTAGCTAGAAGGTCCGTAAAAAATAGAAAAGTTCCCAAACGGTGAGGAAACCAACAGCCTGTCTAAATCCCTTGTCTATCTATATTGAAATCACCTCCAAGTCATCTCCATGCCATGCCCCTGCAGCGCGGCATGCGCGTCCCCGTCCTCCTCCTTCTTGGCGTCCGGCGAGGCCGTGGGCCACGTTCGTCCAGTACCGCCGACCGTTCCTCCTCCCCCACACGACTCGCCTGCTCATTCGGGTCCATGTCTCTAGTCCACGCCGTGGCTGCCAGAATCTGCGCTCCTCGCCTACTTCTCGCCGAGTTGCACAGACTGCCTCCTTTTCACCAGCCACACCGACGACTGGTTGACCCTCGCCGCGCCTCCTCCTGCCTCCTCGTCCGCGGCCTTGATGTTGCCCCCATCGTCCACCTTGATGCCCACCACGCCGGGCAAGGAGGGCGTGACGGCAGGAGGGCAAGGGCACGGGATGGCGAGGCGAGGATGCACGAGCACATGGGCGGGAGGGCACGGAGGCGGGAAAGCAGGACCGTGACGACGAAGATAGCTAGTCTATTAGATGCCGATTTCTCCTTTTTTTTCTTTCTTTTTTTACCTATCCAAGCAGGTTTAATTAGCCTGCTCTTGGAGTTGCTCTAATAAATCCAATCTCTTCCCATAACTTACCACATTAATTTGGGGCCGTAGGAGCACAGGCTAGAGTGGAACTACGGACAGATTAGCATAGTAGAAGTAGAAATAGATAGATTTAGTTTCATACTATATCAATTTTGTGTCATAAATACTAATACTTTGTTTTAAATTATTCAAAACAGTTTGATTTAGAACAAATTTAAAACAAAAAACTCCTTACAAGACGGAAGGAGTATCTAGCAACACTCCTTGTCTAGCAGAGAGTGGAGTCCAATTATGGCCAAAAACCCAGATCCCCACTGCGACCGCGGCGCCAAGGAGCACCAGCATGAAAATCAGCACATCTGCCGTCACAAGGCAGCAGCGGTCTCCATCGCGGCTTGCGCGTGGTTGGCCGCTCGCGGGCCGGGTTTCCGGCCGCGGCGCCAGGCCACGGTGGACGCCGGGCGCCGCTGCTGCTGGTCTCCCAGCTCGACGTCCACGAACTCGCCATCCTAGGCCAATCCCAGCGGCAGTGGCGGCGCCGACGGCGGCGCAGGACCGCCTGGGGCCCGTGCCTGGGCTGCCGCGGCCGGCTGCTGTCCGCCCATCATGGGATTTTGATGCCTCTCCTCGCGACATGGATGTTTGTTTCTTCTCTTCTTCTATTCTTCACGTCGAGAAAATTGATATTATAGGACTCTAAACAAGCGGCTTCGTTAAAATAGAATTCCTAATATCGGTTTTGCTAAAATAAGATCCGAAACATTCGCACTTCGTTTCTTATGATACTGTGGTCATCGTAATTCATTTGATAATCCTAAATACATGTTTAGAAGTCTGAGATTACCATTTTGCCGTCGGCCTTTAAAAGCCCTTGGCCTGGGCGCTGGCATGGACGCGCTGCAGATCGTGCCACGCGAATGGTGTGCGGCGACAGGCACAGCCGCAGCCCTGGGCGCGCGGGCAGGTAGGTCGCATCAGATCGGAGTATCACCAGGTCAGATGGTCCCTCGCCTGCCGCAAGTGTGCAGCTACTGATGATTGACTCGATCAGATTCCAATTCATGACACGACCACGTGCAATGCATGGCTTAGTTATGATGACATGACTGTCAAGCGGCCGGTTTTCAAACGAAGCTACGAATTTTCAGGTGCAGCTAATTCTTCATAACTTTGTTTTTTCATCTTTGGATTGTTATCGTCATAGGTCATGATTCTCACCTTTCAGTTCCCTACAAGAAATGGAGAACCATCTGGCTTAATATTGTATTTCATTACACAATAACGCAGTATTATAGTACAAAGCACAGAAATAATAATGCTGAGCATAATCCTGAATACTACTTCATTAGGCACCAATATGGCTCTGAATTAGGTAAACAATACACTTCATTTTGGCAACAATATTGTTTCTCAATTAGGTAATGATATGGGTAGAAATTTACTATTTAGGCAATATTATCTTTATGGATTAAGCAAAAGATGTGGTTATGATGAATTGGCTAAACAGTGTTCCATCTCATTTTGCTATGTCATATATATATAACTGGTAGGACTGTCACTAGATGTAGAAACAAGTTTTTCAGAACATTTTCCCCAAATCTAACTAGCATAGCTCAGTTGGTCCGCTCGCCAGGTGAGCGTGCAGCCGGGCGCGGGTTCGATTCCTGGGAATCGCAACCCGCGTGCCTCATCGAGTACGGAGGTGGTGTGCGTGTGTGCTAGTGTGTGTGCTTGTGTGAGGTGGTGTGCGTAAGTCTCGGTATGACGCGTTCTGAGACTTCTCAGGCAGTCTCGTCTGCGCTGAGTCCGGTCAGCGTGGACGTCTAAAATTCTTACATGACTCCCCGGGGCTCCTGGGTGCTTTCAAAAAAAGAACATTTTCCCCAAATCTGACCTATTTTGTGTAGCCTTGTATTGCTGCTATATTATTACCACCTTTTCTTTTCTTTTTGGCATTACATTGCGGGTCATCAAAGTATTCAGGGGGGGCAAATTTGCTACATAGATTAGATCTTTTGTGCAGTTCTGATTTTGAGCATGTTTAATAGTCACGTCCGCTCCTCGCCAGTTGTGGTCGATGAGGCATGAGCCAGAGGAGCGGGTGCTGCTGTCTTCAATGCAAAGATTCTTGCCCACCCAATTGCATCGCGCGCAGCGCATTTTCACCCACCCCTGCGGGATTCGTTTCTCTCTCCTCCTCTCTCTCCTCGTATGAGCTGGCTATCCGCCCATCATAATACTTATTCTTAGATGTGGACGGGACAACAATTTATTCTAGGAGGACTTGAACGGTGTTTTTGTTAGGTGGATTCACATTTATTATTAGGCGGTCGTAGTGGTTGGAGCTTAACATCAGAATTATTGTGAAGCCACTATGGCAGTGCTTACTTCCCCGTTTGATCTAGACACTTGGTCGTCATGAAAGAATGAAACCATGGTGAAAACGGTTTAATTTGCTTTGTGCCCATTACATCGATCGGATAATTAGAAAACATTTTAATTTATTTTCTCAAAATACAATATGATTTAGATGCTTATATATACATATGCACTCTCACCCCTATAAATATTTTTTTTTGCGGATCTCACCCCTATAAATATAAACAAATAATTCTGCACTTTCGAGGGACTCAATCGGAGATATCAAAATTGATGAAATAATTTGCTATTGGGCACGTCATCTATCTATTCAAAAATGGTACCGAGCAAAATAAACTATTTGAATATTTTTATGGATGCAAATATTCACGTATACACGTTGCAGTGCTCTTTAATTACCAAAGCGACGCAGGCGTCGTGGGGTCCAGGGAGTCAATTAAGAGCAAGGGCAATGATTCCGCCGCCTCACCGGCGAAATAAAACTCCACCGTGGCAGGTAGCAGCATCGGGAGCTGCGCTCCAGCACATGCAGCCACATGCGGACATCACAGTTCGCCCGCTTCCGCCCGGCGTTTTGCGAGACGCCCGTTCGACATTTTCTCTCCTTTTCTCTCTCTGCCACCGGTGATTCAGCCCGTTGTTCGCCCGCCACAATACTTGCTCTAATTGGATCTGTCCGGATGCTGGCGTACTGGACGATAGTTAACGCAATGAATGGTGATGGTTGGATGCTGCCTCCATCCATGTAGTCCTTCGGACACACTACCAACCAACCACGTGAAGCACGCGGAGCAATTTTTTTTTAAAAAAAATAAAAGGCAGTGGTTGATGCGCGCATAGTTCCAGTTTTTGAGTTCTCCTTGTGCTATGTTTAGATGGAGGGAAAAAAATGCGAAAAGTCACATCGGACACTGTAGTACACTGTAACACTTTTCGTTTGTTTGTGGTAAATATTGTCCTACTATGACCTAACTAGGCTCAAAAGATTCGTCTCGCAACATACATCAAAACTATGCAATTAGTTTTTTTATTTACCCACATTTAGTACTCTATGCATAAGTTATTTGCTATATTTAATGTTTTGATGTGATGGAGATGTGATGGAAAGTTTGAATTTGGTTGGGGGTGGGGGGAGGGTTGGGGCATCTAAACACACCCTATAACAGAAGCAAAGATTCACCTCTCGCTCCGGCTTCTACTGGATCTTCGGCGCAAAGAGGTGCAAGCTATGGAAGTCGCCAAGATCGACCTCCGCGGCGTGGAGTCCGGCGGGCCGGGGTGGGAGGCTGCCCGCGCCGCGGTGACCGCGTCCATGACGGCGCACGGCTTCGTCGTCGTCGCGCACGACGCGCTCGGCGCCGACCTCCGCCGGGCGCTGTTCGCCCGCGCCCTGCCGGAGCTCTTCGCGCTCCCGCTCGAGGCCAAGAAGCGCAACGACACCAAGGGCCAGTTCAGGGGCTACATCGGACCGCTCCCCGGCGCCAACTGGGAGAGCCTCGGCGTCGAGGAGCCCACCGATGCCGCCAGCGTCCGCGGCTTCGCCGACCTACTGTGGCCGGACGGCAACCCGGAGTTCAGGTGAGACTCACAGCACAGTAGATCCTTTCGCGTCTGCCTTTTGCTGTCATCTTGCAATGCTCTCTTTCTCTTGCTTCTGATGTCCGCCTCTAGTGCGACCATCGTGTCGTTCGCCAAGAACATACTGAAGCTGGAGGAGATGGTGGAGACGCTGCTCCTGGAGGGCCTCGGCGTCCGGGGAGAGAGCATCGGCGCCCACTTCGACATGCTCAGCGACAGCATCAGGATGTGGCGCTACGGCGCGCCGCTGGACACGGAGACCGCCGTGAGCATGCAGGCGCACTACGACATCACCATGCTCACCGCGATCGTGCAGCACGACGTGGAAGGCCTGGAGGTCCACGTCGGGGACGGGCGCTGGGCCGCCGTCCCTGCCGAGCCCGGCACCGTCGCCTTCGTCGCCGGCGAGCAGCTCAGGGTACATACTATACGATCCACCGGCCACTCTCCTCGCTGATCGGAGGCCGGAGCCAATCACGATTCGCCGATTCCTTGACTCTGAGTTGTTGTGTGCCCGTCGCGCGCGCAGGTCGCCACGAACGGGCGCGTGCCGGCATGCCTCCACCGCGTGCGGACGCCGAGCAACCGCGAGCGGTTCTCGGTGCTGTGCTACCGCCAGCAGAAGGACGGCGTCGCGGTGCGCGCGCTGGACGACCTCGTTGACGCGGAGCACCCGTTGCTGTACAACCCCTTGAGGCACGAGGAGTACAGCAATTGGCGTTACTCCGAGGCAGGGCTCAAGTTCGAGGATCCACTCAAAGAGTTCTGCGGTGTGGAGAAGGTCGGAGCCTAAGCTCGCGTGTCAGCAGCTTGTTGTTCCGTTTGGAAGTCGCCATTATAAATAATGTGATGTTATTCAGCAATCCAGCACTGCTCACTCACTTTGGGCCAGACACTGACACATGGGTCCAGCCTCACTTGTCAGCCCCACGTGTCAATGATCCAAATGCAGGGGCTAAAATCAGAGAAACCTAAAACACGCAAACACATCAAAGAAAAGTGAAATTTTTACTTAAAACATATTGTGACATGTAGAACTTAAAAAAAATTCAAAGCCACATTACAATGTAAATAATAGTTAAAAGTGTCGAAACCAAAATGAATAGCTAACCCACACTACTCTCATACTACTCAAAGATCACTTTATGTTTTCAACAATCTTAATCAATATATATATTGAAACATGTTTGTTATATTTTTTTCCTGATTCTATAGGTCACAATATGCTTCATACTACTCAAAGATCACTTTATGTTTTTAACAATCTTAATCAATATATATATATTGTAACATGTTTGTTATATTTTTTTCCTGGTTCTATAGATCATAATATGGTTATAGGGTACAAATTCCACTTTTTTATGTGTTTTACTATTTTTAGAATTAAATAATTTTTCATAATAAATTGGAAAATCATTTGTAGGGGCTGGTGGGGCCTCACCCGCCCCTACAAATCCATTTCTAGGACAGTACATGCATCCTTTGCACTAGCGGCTCGTCTCTAATTAACTTTGCAATCCTCCGGGGAGATTGACTAGAACAAATATATATTGTGTAGCCTTGGAGATGCTCTATGTCATATATATAGAACTGGTAGTACTGATAGGTGGGCCCTTCATCTGCCGCCACCGCTGATAGGTGGGCCCCGCCTGTCAGCCAACTGCTACGCCGCAGCCGCTGACCGCTCTGGCCCACCTGTAGCTTTCCCTTTCCACCTTTTGTCGCCTGCCTCCTTTCTCGTGAGCTCGACCGCTGCGCGCCCCACCGCTCCGCCCCGCTCCGCGACAAAGGAACCGCAGCTGCCGCCGTGTCTTGCGCTGACGGCTCGCATCACGCCTGCCACCGCGGTCATCCACCGCGCTTGCATGCACGCGCCAACATAAGGCCGCGCACAGCATCCAGATGCATGCCATGCATCCTCGGCATGACTGCCGAGGATCACCGCCGTCCGGACTGACTCGCGCGCGAACCCCAAACCCTAACACCGCCGCCCTATAAAGCCCCTGTCTGCCACCTCCTAACCCGAAGGCCCGGAGCTCACTTTTCCCCTTTCATCGCCGCCGCCAGTGAAGAAGAAGAAGCAAGGGAGAGAAAGGAAGGAGCCTAGGAGGAGGGGTCGGACCACCGCCACCGAAGCGACGTCACCATGCCAGCGACGAACGACTACACCGACGAACCCACTCTGCCAGCACGGCTTCACCATGCCCCTACTCCAACTCACCATAGTGCCGCCTCTGACCTACACGCCTCCAACCGGTTAGCCACTGTCTGCCTCTGTCTCCCTGCCATGCCACCATCCTCGTTTGCTCTGCTTTAGGCCGCCGGTGCATGCCTGGCCGCTGTCGTGGCCCTAGCTTTCCAGGGGCCACGCGTGCGTGCGCACGGCGCAACTCCGCCTGCCGCACGCAGTCACCGCGTGCCTTGTCGCGACATCGTGCGCGTGTCGCGAACATGCCCCCACTGCGTGCGGGCTCAGCCCGTGACTCCATCGCCTTGCCATCATCATGTAGGTACACCGCCGCGGGCCTATGATGCCAGCCCCCGTGAGTGCGCAACCCCGAAGCCCCAGTCGCCTTAGCATTGCCGTCCCAGCTGCCAACGCTGCCACGGGCGAAGATCGTCAGCGCCCGTGTGCGCGTACCCGGCCCAAGCTAAGCATGGGTCTTGGCCCTCGCCTGATCTCGCCATGCCGCTCCACCGCGTCCTAATGTTGCTAGCCACTCCGGAGCTCTCCCAATCGCCACCGCCGTGCTCCTGCCATGACCAGAGCATCTGTGCACACGAGTAGGGCCATGCCGCCGGGCCAAGGCCACGCCTTTGTCCTAGGTGCATGCTCGCCAAGGCACCGTGCCGCTCCACCGCCAGCACTTTCCGCCCCACCGAGCTAACCTCACCGTCAGACTGGCCTCACCGCCGGCCCAATTCGCCACACTGCGGAGGGAGGCCGTGGGCCCTGGGGAGGAGAAATCATCGCAATGGGGGAAGAGAAGCCGCCGAGCTAACATCGCCAATGCCGCTAGAAAAGAGCCGCCGCCGCCGCTCTGATAGGCCACCGCCGCGCCAAGGAACAAAGGAAAGGAGGAGAAGAAGAGAAGGGAGAGAAGGGAAGAAAAAGGAATCACCACCGCCGCCAGAAGAGGAGAGCCACGGGACTAGCCCTTGTCGCCGTAGTTGCCGCCGCCGCCACGCTGGACCAAGCGCCGTCGAGGGAACGCCTCGCCGCTGTTCGCCGCCGCACACACAGTCGCACACTCATAAGCCGCACCGGATTCCCCACGGCCACACGAGATCCCCACGAGCCACCAACACATGGGCCCCGCTTGCCAGTGGCAACAGGCACGCCGACACCCGGGGCGCAGTGACCAGAGAGAGCGAGGAAGGGATGGGGGAGGCCTGATGTGTGGACCCCACGTGTAAGAGAGAGGAAGGAGTGGGCTGGCGTGTGGGTCAGCCCTATCAGTGAGAGAAAGAGAAGAGAAAATAGGAAAATAGAAAAGAAAAGCGAACTGGACCGGGCCGAAACCAGCCCAACAAGCCAAAACCTCTGCGCCGGCCTTTTTCCCTTTTAGCCCGTTGAGCGCGTTAAGCACGGTATTCTCTTTCTTTATCTTTTTTTCGTTTTAAGCTTGACACGTGGACCCGACTATCACCCTCGCTACGAGACTTACCAGTGGGCCCCCTGTAACCGCAGACCCCACACCCAGACCGTTGACCAGTCAATGGTCAATGTTGACCTGGTCAACGCTAATGTCAGCAGGGCCCACTACTGACGTCAGCAGACTGGACCCCTCATGTGACGTCATGCTATCGTCAGCATGACACATGGCGCAGCTAGGAGCTGCCAAATGTCACCCTGGAATGATTTTCTTTTTTCGATAATATTAATTTCGGAAATTTTTTATCTTTGAAAAATAATAATAAATCAACTAGACCTCCGAAAAATATGATATAAATTTCATAATTCTTCTAAAATCATGATCTTCCTGTTAGAATAGGTTTTATCATGATTTTGATATTAATTTAGTTGTTTTTAGTGTATTTTTGCACTTTAGGCCCTATGTTTATATGGAATTATGATTAGGTCCCTATGGAAAGAAGTTGACCTACATCCCGGACAACCAGGAGACCTTGGAGGACTTCCTTAATGCGCAGAAGGACTACTCGGATGACTAGAAGCCCCAGAAATAGAGAAGACTACGAAGAACTGCCATGTTCACACCCATTTATGATTTGAGAACTCGTTAGGAATTGCTTGCTAGATAATGCTTCCGTTTTACTTTTCTATCTTTACGGGATGAACCTGCATAGCCACTTTGTTTCACCTAGACTCCTTGAATCCTACATCTCATTCCTATGAGATGCTTGGTTACTGCTTTGCATGTAGGGTTGAAAACGGTCAGGATCGATCAGGATAACCCCGTTACCATTTTCACTTTTACATTTTAATGAAAACGAATAATTCGAACACGAATACGAATACGGTCTCACAATATATCTGAAACGAACCAATTCGAATGGAAATGTGTCGAAAGCGAACATACTATGGAAAGGCAAAATGGAAACACCGATCCTGTACAATTGTACCTAATCATCCGACAAAGTTGACATGCGTACATGAAAACATATAGAGAAATGATAATAGCACAAGTATTTGTAAACATGATAATAATTAACAACCTCAAAAGTTCACAGCCATACAGTAATGTACGGTAGTCACAAGTCATAACCACAACTCTCAAGCCCACACTTAAAGATAGAACATTGAACAAATTCAGAACCATGACTCGACTATGCTGCACACATAGTAGTACAGAAAGGAGACAATCTCAGAGACAAATAGTTTAATTAGTTCCACATACATACATAGAATAAAACAAAAGTCTCAACCGAACACAAGCATCTTGATTAAAAGCTACAGTAGTCTACAGCTCATCTTCATCAGGCATGATATCCGGATCACTTTCCATATTTCCATCTTAATTTTGTTCCTCATCCCCTCCTTATTTTTGTCCTACAAAATTGAAGAATAATCAGATCTAGCAGCTAGAGCAAGACAGCAAGCAGACCTGCAGACTTGACAAACATAATGGTAGAAACACAACTTAATTCAATTGATTCACACATACCTCAACCTTCAGTTTGTTAGCCATGGAAATAGATAAAGTTTCAATGTCAAGATCATTCACAATTAAGCCAACAATTTTAGAATCTGAAGACAAAAAAAACATAGGAAAAATCAGATGTGCATTTATTTGCTACATTAGAGTTTGTCGCTAAACCAAATGTATGATCTTTACCTTTTCTTGCTGCAACTACCCAATCTTTGGTGCAAATCAATGCCTCTATAATTTCTGGATCAAGATGATTTCGGTAGGGATCAACAAAACGACCAGCAGCACTAAAGGCGGACTCATATGCAATAGTTGATACTTGTATAGACATCACATCACGAACAATTTGTGTAAGGATAGGATACTCTTCTCTCTTGTTCTTCCACCATGCTAAGATGTCAAACTGACCAGCAATTTGTAGAAGTGGTTCTGCTATGTACTTCTCCAACTTATTTGACTCAATCATACCAGGTTGATTTTGACTATATAAGAAGGCTTCAAGGTCATTGTCTACATTTTCCATTAACACATCTGTTGTACTACTACGACTAGCTGCTTTACTCTTTTGTTTTGTTGATGCAGGAGCAGAACTAGCATAAAACTGATATAATTTCTTGACCACACTAACAAACTCATAAAACTGATATAATTTCTTGACCACACTAACAAACTCATCAGGCTTGTCCTGGTGGGCGTGCAGCCGGTTCACTTGAACAGGGCCCCAATTTTCAGGGGGGCCCAAATTCAAGAGCAGTAGCCCATCGGGCCTATTGAAAGTTTAAAACAGTCACATGTTATTTCCTGGTTGCAGGTTAGGTTATGAGAGCTTGGTTTGTCTTCCGTCGCCTATGGCTGGGCAAAATACCCGAAACCCGAAGCCCGAACCCGAAAAACCCGAGCCCGAACCCGAAAAACCCAAACCCGAAAAACCCGAACCCCAATTCGGGTTCTAACCCACGGTACCCGAAATTATTACGGGTAGTTCGGGTATTGGGCTACGGTACCCGAATTACCCGAACTACCCGAAATCAGCCCAGCCCATAGATGTGTTTTTACTCATTGTATGAAATCAGCCCAGCCCATCAATCCTCTCAACCCTAACCCCCACCCCGGCACGGCGGCACCCCCAGTCGGCCAGTCCCCCACGCCACCGCCCCACCCCAGTCAGGCAGTCACGCCGCCACAAGCCAGAAGCCAGCGCCCCTCCCCTCGCGAGTCGCCGTCCCGTGATCCCGTCCGGCCGCCCCTCGCGCGCCGACCGCCGTCAGCCCGTCACCGGCTCACGCCGCCCGTCTGCAGGGTGCAGGTCCCCCCCGGCCTCCCCCCAAGGCACCGCAGCGACTCCAACGAGGCGCCAACTGCCGAGGCCCCTTCTCCCCGTCCCGTCCGCCCCTCGCGCGCCGACCGCCGTCAGCCCGTCACCGGCTCACGCCGCCCGTCTGCAGGGTGCAGGCCCCCTCCCGGCCTCCCCCCAAGGCGCCGCAGCGAGGTGCAGACCAGCGGCGCTTCTGACCCCCGGCGCTTCTGACCGGTCTGCAGGCCCCCTCCCGGCGTCCCCCCGGCGGCTCCGGCTTCCGCAAGACCTCGAGCCGGGAAGACGACCGAAGAACGGCACCACCGACGGAGGAATCTTGCAACGTATGTCATTCACTTTTCTTCTACTTGTTCATGGTAGTCTAGATCTAGTATGGTCCATTCCGTGTTCGTCCGTCCCGTGTTCCGTGAGTGCCTTCTGTGCTGGTGATGGTGTTCGGTTGAGCAGTTTTCGCGATGGGCTTGATTTTGCTTCGGATCTGTACATGCCTATCGATTCAGAGTTGAGTTCGTCGTTCGATCAAACGCATGTTCGTGGTTAGTCGCGTGTAGAGCTATGTTGGTTTTACAGATTAGTGGTCTCGATATATTGGTAGAATCAGCGATGTGAAACGAAGTATATCATTTTTGGTGGTTTGGATTGCTCTGAGGAGGTTGAGCGCTCATCCGTAGCTCTGTGTCATATATCATGTTTGGTGGCTTGGATAATTGGATTTTGATTGCAGTGTTCGTAAGACTTGCATGACGAAGAACATAAATAAATATGAATAAATAGATCTAGATTAAAACATGTATAAAGAATGAAATTTAGATGTATATCAAGAACATTGTTCGCCAGATGACATGATACTTAGGCAGGTCAGCAGGTGATAACAAATCGTAGACAGTCCACCTATTTGATCTAGTAGAACATTAGTAGAACATTTTTCTATTGATTTGATCAGAGATTACCACAGTGGCACAGTAGAACATTAGTAGACCATTTTTTTGTTGATTTGATCAGAGATTACCACAGTGGCACAGTAGAACATTAGTAGACCATTTTTTTGTTGATTTGATCAGAGATTACCGCAGTAGAACATTAGTAGGACATTTTTCTGTTGATTTGAGCAGAGATTACCACAGTAGAACATTAGTCGGACATTTTTCTGTTGATTTGAGCAGAGATTACCACAGTAGAACATTAGTCGGACATTTTTCTGTTGATTTGATCAGAGATTACCACAGTAGAACATGAGTGTTCTTTGTTTTTCAGATGCCTGAAACTGAAGATAATATTGAGACTGAGACCCAGTCAATGAACACTGAGGTTCGCCATGATAAATCAATTGTGCCAATGGAGATTCAAGATTCACAGCCATCACAGTCGAATGGACAAGCTGCTAATCAGGAGGTCATTGATCTTGAGAATGACACAGGGAAAGAGAAGGAAAGGAAGCAAATGGCACCAAGGTCAAATGTTTGGAATCATTTCAACAAGATCAAGGATGACAAGGGTTTTCTCAAGTTTGCACAATGCAAATATTGCACTCGCAAAATGAAGGCTGAATCAAAGGGACATGGTACATCTTCGTTGTCTCGACACTTGCAAACTTGCTCACGAAATCCTAACAAGTTCGAGAATGACCCAAAACAAGGCACATTGCAAGGGGAAGGTATTACCACATGGAGGTTCGATCAAGATGCACTTAGAGCGGCTTTTGCTGAGATGGTTGTAGAAGATGAGGAGCCTTTTTCTATGGGTGAGAGGTCAGGCTTTAGGAAATTTATGAGCAAAGCCTGCCCACGATTCCAATTACCATCTAGAAGAACCTGCACCAGGGATATTGTACGTCTTTACTTTCAAGAAAGAGCCAAGCTGAAGAAATTTTTTAAAGATTCTTGTCAGCGAATTTCCTTAACAACGGATGGTTGGACTTCTCAGCAGCAAGATAGCTATATGACTGTCACTGCGAGCTTTATTGATGATAATTGGCAGCTGCATAAGAAAGTGATCAGTTTTTTCAAGGTAAAAGGGCATAAGGGAGAGGATATTGGGAAAAACTTGCTTAGATGCTTGACTGAATGGTGTTTGGACAAAGTAATGACTGTCACTGTTGATAATGCCAATGCTAATGACAATGGTGTGGCTTTTTTGAGGAGACAGCTGCAGGGGACCAACATAGTTGGTGGCAAGTATTTGCACATGAGGTGTGCTGCACACATCATTAACCTCATTGTGCAAGATGGATTGAAAGAAGTTGACCTCTCTGTGAAGCGTGTTAGGGCTGCTATTAAATGGATTAAGAATGGGACTTCAAGATTGGTAAAGTTTAGGGAAATTGCTGAGGAAGAGAAGGTGGACAGCAAGGCATTTCTTAAGCTTGATGTCCCAACTAGATGGAATTACACATACCTTATGCTGAAATCTGCAATAACCTATGAGAAGGTGTTTACAAGGCTTGTTGAAGATGACTACTCTTTTGTTATTGACCTATCTGAAGAGAGAGAAGGACCTGGTCACCCGGATGAATCTGATTGGGATAGGGCCAAGAAAATGGCAGAATTTCTAGAGCATTTTCATGATCTTACTATCCGTGTCTCCTCAAGTCTCCATGTCACCTCTAATACATTCTTTCAAGAGATTGGGGAAGTGCACTTGCTGATTCAAGCTTGGATGAATAGTACAAATAATCTACAAGTATCAATGGGCAAGAGAATGAAAGATAAATTTGACAAATATTGGGGAGTTTGGCACACCAATAAAGAGCAGGAGCAAGAGGCTGAGAGTGAAAGGGATAGTGAGAGGAGGGGGAGGGGGAAGGGAAAAGCAAAGGAGAACATTAATTTACTGATTTTCATTGCTGCAGTTCTTGATCCAAGATACAAGTTATCTTTGTATACCAAATTGACTGTTGAAGAAATCTTTGGTGAGGAAAGAGGACAGCTAGTTTGGGCAGCTATTAAATCTTGTCTCCGTGAGCTATTTGATGAATATAGGCAAATTCATGCTCCAAGTGAAGTACAAACTGAAGTAAATAATCCCAATCAATCAAGTGGAGCTAGACAAGGCATGCTTGCTGAAAAAATTGCAAAGAGGATGAGGATGGAAAGTGGTTCCACCAACACAGCAAAATCAGAACTTGAAAAATATCTTAGTGAAGATACAGAGGATAGGAACAAGAAGATTGACATCCTTGTTTTAGCTCACTTGGCTCGTGATGTGCTTGCTATACCTATCTCCACAGTAGCATCAGAGTCCGCTTTCAGCACAAGTGGACGCATTTTAGATGATTTCCGTACTTCTCTTACTCCATTCATGGTAGAGGCTCTAGTTTGTGCACAGGATTGGCTGAGGAGAGGAACTCCTATTGACATCCAAGAGAATATGGAGGAATTAGAAATGATGGAAAAAGGTACATAATTTTACTTAACTCATTTATGCATTTGTTGCATTGCATCATTGTAAAATTTTACTCATTGCTTGGATTCCTATCATTGTAGAGTTAATTGAAGAATTTGGTAACCATAAAGCTCAGAATATTGGCAAAGGAAAAGGGAAAGAAATAGAGGCTTCCACTGAGAAAACACAAGCAACACCAACAGGAAGCAACTCCAAGTCCATCTCCAAACCCGGGTCGTCTACATCTTAGAAGGTAATATTATCATTGTCATTGTTAATTTGCATCCCTGTCTTATTGCTTTGTGTGCCTTTGCATGTAGGCTGGTGCCGTGGTGCATGGTGCTGGACTGCTGGTGGGTGCCTGCCTGCCTGGGTGGTTTGGACTTTGGTGCCTGGAGGGTGGAGGCGCAGCTTCATCTTCATGGGAGTCATGTTTATCTCTGTTGGAGTGTTGGGTGCTTCAAAACTATATTTATTAATTGTGATATTTGAAGTGTAAACTGTCAGTTTGGTCATGTACTGGTAGTGTTGTTTATCTCTGAAAACCTCATGTTTATCTCTGAACATGTATACTAGCGACTGGACATGTTTATTCAGTTACTCAGTTTTGTCATTCAGAGTGCAGCAATTCGGGTAGTTCGGGTAACCCGAACCCGAACCCGAAATTTTCGGGTACCCGAAATGTCGGGTTCTGGTTTTTGCCAGCGAATTTCGGGTTCTATTTTTCAAAACCCGAAATTTTCGAAACCCGAAATACCCGACCCGAACTTTTCGGGTAACCCAAACGCCCAGCCATACCGTCGCCGCTCAACAACATCTCGTATTCTCGATTCGCAGCTCGCACGTACGATTGCATGACTAGGGCAGTAGGGCATCTGGCGGCAGGGGCGCAGGCCGCACGACGGCACGCCATCTGGACCGGCTGACTTCACGCGCATCAAGTTCTCGCACGCCTGGGGCTTGTGGATGCTTCAAGTTCTCGCGCTTCAAGTCTGGACGAGTGAATGCATGTGCAAGTGCTCAGCTCACTGTTCAAGCTAGTGGGCGCTTAAACTTCAAGAGCCGTCAGTAAGTGCTAGTTACTGCTACAAGTCAAGATATTTCTTTTTATTTAATTGATGAATGATGAATCCATCCATAATTGCTTGATGTTTTTTATATGCACGCATCAGTTGATCTAAGCATTTATTGCTTCAAGATTCAAACCATGTCTTCTGCAAATCAGTCTAAAAATATAATTCGGGTTATGAAAAGCGTAGAAAAATGCAAAAAAAATAGAAGATTTAACTCAATCTTATAAAAGGAGCATAGCGCACTTGAAAGTGGTATGCTGGAAAATATTGGTTATGAATTTATCATTGAAAATTTCATTTCAAGAAACACGAAAAGATGCTATTCAAGTAAAAATTATGCAACCAAGATTAAATAGGTATGACTCTTAGATGCTTTCCGTTGCTATTTAATATAACTAATACTGTATTCATTAATTTTATGTTCATTTTGCTAGTCAAGTGGGGCCCACTTTAAACTTTTGTACAGGGCCTTGGTTTCTACCGGGACGGCCCTGAAACTCATCAAGCTCAACTTGATACTAATCACTATAGAACTTCCTCATAGTATTCTATAAGCTTTTTCTTGTATTTAGGATCAAGAAAACATGCTACAGCTAGAGCAATGTTGGACTGCTGCCAATATTTCTCAAATTTCTCATTCATGGAAATAGCCATTGCACTAATTGTGGCATCATTACTAAATGACCAATCATCAAGCAAGAGCTATATATCACATAAACCTTTATAAAACAAATTTGCAATAGGATACGAAGTACCGGAGAGAATTTCAGTAAGATCATAAAACTTCTTCAAGCACTGAAAAATGGTAAGAGCTTTGCCCCATTCAGCATTAGATGGAGAAATATTTGCATACCTACGACGATTTGAAGACTTAAGCCTCGTAAAAGCATCCTTGTATTACAAAGCATCTCTAAGCATTAGATAGGTAGAATTCCACATAGTTGTTATATCCAGCGAGATACCCCTCTTTGTATCCAATCCAGATTCAGTGGCACACTTCGTAAGTTCCTCCCATTGCAATGGAGATCCTTTCACAGCTAGCACAAGTGATTTGACCTTCCCAATTGTTCCTGAAATTACTTTCAGCCCATCCCTAGCAACCAAATTGAGTATATGACAAGCACATGTAACATAGAAACAAATTCCATCACAAACTATGGAGCCATTACCATTCTCTTTCAGATCTGAATTTATATCTTGGACTGCCACTACAATTGAACCAGCATTGTCTAAAGTCAAAGCAAATAGTCTATTCTCAATGTACCATTTGACCATAACTTCGGTGAATGACTCCGACAACTTAGCACCGGTATGCCTTCCTTTTACATTGAAGAAACTGACAATTCTCTTTTGCATACATCAATCATCATCTATCCAATGAATGGTGACACACATGTACCCTTTGTTTTGGCATGAGATCCACATATCCATGGTTGCACTAAAGCGGCATTGCATAGCTTTCAAGTATGCATACAATCTATCCTTTTCTTCCAATAAATTCTCCATTATTTCTTTCCTAATTGTGACACGAGACTTTATCGGGAAGCTAGGACGGAGAGATTTTATGATATCAACAAGATACTCATGCTCAACAATATTGAAAGGATATTCATGCATGGTTATTGCCAAATTTAATTTCTTTAAGCTAGCTTCTTGGTCATTTTTTTAAGGTTGAATATGCGCAATTTCAGTACCAACATCCTTACCAACATTGAGCTGCTGTTGTCCTTTCACGATACCATGCGCAGACCTCAAATGCTTCTTGAATCCAGTCGTCCCATGGTTTCCCTCGGCTCTGTAATTCTTCTTGCATTTAGGGAAATTGCAGTACCCCCACAACTGTTCATATTGCTTTCCATTCACCTCTACAACCTCAAATTTTTTGGTAAAGTAGTTCCAGACATCAGATGTGCACTTCTTCTTCCTTTTACCGGTAAGGTGAACTTGCTCTTTGTCTTCCTCATCCTCTTGGTCATTGACAACAACAACTTTTGGAGCTCGAGTTGCAGATGCAACATTATGCTCATCTATCTGCACATCTATAGTTTGTGTGCCACTGCCAACCCCACTGCCACTTGTTTCGACATTTACAGATGATGATGCCGCTTGTTTTGACATTTACAGATGATGATGCTGGAGTTGAACTAGCAGTGACACTTTCAGTTGCAGCCCTTTTAGACCTAGATTCTACCAAGAGCAACAAAAAAAAATGCAAAATCAGTACCAAGTACATACCAGGAGGTCACTTCCAATTCGCAGGTCAACAGCACAAGCACATTCGATGGAAGATGGATCACTAAAATAGACAGAAGCCGGAGGATAGTACCTAAATTAGATGCTGGTGGCTGGGGCGGCGATGGGTCTAGAATATGGCAGACGCTCTTGGTCTTTACCCTGCACCTCGTTCCCGGACGAGACGGCGGATCCATTGCGGCTGCAGGCTGCAACGCCCTTGTCAGCCATGCACGTCAGTGGTGCCGGTGAGGCCTCGCTGACCGTCTGGGGGGACCGGAGGAGGGACTGGCGGCGAGGACCAAGAAGGGGCGGGGGAGGACCAGAGTTGAGGCCTCATGGGAGAGATCCACAAACAGGCGGCTGGCGTCCTGCCAATGGCGAATGCAGGGAGAATCAGAGGGCGGAGACGTGTGGCAGGCGAGGGAGGGGGGCGGAGACGTGCGGTGAGACGGCGGTGAGGCCTCGGTGGCCGGCTCGGGGAGGATCGGAGGAGGTGTTGGGTGGCTGGCGCCTGGCGGGTGAGACCAGAGAGGGAGAGCTGAAGACCTGAGAGGCAGAGAAGTGGCGACTGACATGGGAGGGAGGCGGAGGCGTGTGGTGGAGAGCCGGAGAAGCGGAGAGGCACCTTGTTGATTTGGGCTGGGCCATCAAGAGGACCTAACATCTGCTTGGGTTTGGGCTGTAAAATCCCATATATTCCGAATTTATGAAAATGGGATATCCCGATCAAATACGAGAAATATGGAAACGATCGGGATAGAAGCCAAACCGTTTGTGAAAAGGCCTGTAGCCTAATGGTTACAAGAGCCTCGGTAGCACCTGAGGTCTTGGCTTCGACTCTCCTTGGGAGCGAATATTCTGGGAGTTAACGACGTTGTGCATTTAGTGGTAGACGATGTTCCCGTTGACAGCGAGGCGCCTGTGGTGACTTCGTCAATCTCGAGGATATGCCGACTCAGTCTTCGAAGATGTCTATAGGGGTAGTGTTTGCGTACGTGTGTTTATAGGGGTGTGAGTACATGTGTGCATTGTGAGCGTCTAAGTTGTACTGTGTAATCTAAAAAAAGCCAAACCATTTTCGATCCATTTTCGAATTTGACATCCTGTATTTTGTATTAGTTCTGAATTTGTCTGAAAATATGAAAACAAGACGGTAAAATATAGAAGTCGGAGTGGAACAAAACGGATCCCGACCATTTTCAACCCTATTTGCATGTGTGCTTCGCGGGATAGAGTGACGATGGTTACAAATTTCCAACTCGATCTATATGTTTTGCATCTATATACATTACACAAAAACCTAAATAATATAAACGCTGCATTGGAGCAAAATCATCGTTCTACTATATGTTTAGAGCACCTAAAACAGTTAAGATTGGTGCTCTCCCTCCATCAAGATTACTAATTTTTTTCGAAACAAAGACTACTGATTCTTAACCCCTTTCCTGTCGCACGGAGGGTCGAACAAGCACGAGAGCAAGCACCCGAACACGTCCGCGACCGCCGCGCAGAAGCTCCGTGCAGGGCAGGCGTTCGCCGGCTGCTGCTGCGACGCGTCGCGTGGAACGGGCGCCGCTGGCTGGTGCTGGTGCTGCTGTCCTCCCAGATCGACGTCCACGAACTCGCCCTCCTCCTGCAACCCCGGCAACATCGGTGGCGCCGCGGCCCTGGCGGCTGCGGCTGCCGGATGTGGCATCATCCACTGATCTCGTTGAGGACGAAGAAGAGCAGTGCAATCGTCGTGCGAGAACGGAAGTTGGTTGACGGCTTCAGCTATGTAACCTACCTGCCGGTTTTGCTGAGTATAAAACCGTCGTCGCCTCGTCGGAGGGGGGCCAGGCTGGCTCTCCGATTCCGACCCCGATCAACGAGCTGCCAGAAGCCCAGAAACGGGTTGTCGTGTGAAACGAGGCCGTCGGCGTCGCCTCTCCCTAGTCGATTTGGAGTTTGGACACAGTCAGATCGATTCGTAATGATTGCGCAAGAAAGAAATGCTTTTTCATGAAAAAAGTTCTAATTTCATTTGAAACATGTTCCAGCTGGTTGGATGAAATAAAATATATACTCTAATAAGTTGATTTTGATCGTTTCAGGTAGATCTAATGGCCCGTAAAATGACAATGGTAAGCAAAATAGAATATTTCTAATAATTAGGATGAATATAGAGAGTCTCTTTGACTTGCTCTTAGAAGGAGTTAAAACCACAAACCAAAACCATCCCTTTCGACGATTCCAAATATATACTGGACGCACGTGGCCCATGGCTTCGCTAGTATATATAAAGGCATCTTCTAGGGCTCCACGATTCCAAATGAATACCCGTATTTTGTTGGGTATTCATATAGACTTTTTTCTTTTGAAAAAATATATGCACCAAATATTCTATTCTTTTTGGAGAGACGACGTACACTTTATTAGCGGACAAGAAACATTTGCCCGGGCGTGTGTTCCAAGCCTTTCCATGTAGATGGATGGAAAGGTTAAAATGACTTTGATCTTACCTCATAGACCAAATATCCACTTATTAGATGACAAATCATCAAATCAAAATTCGTCAGAAAAAAATCATAGAAAATTGAATCAATTTCAACTTGAGCAGATTAGATCGAATAGCTAGGATTGAGAGAAGTTACGGAGAGCACTCCGGCAGTCTCCCTTTCCCCTATAAACTATATGCTCCAGCAACAGTTCCACAATACCTCTCTTTCCCTAATACTAATTATTAGGTTGTCCCAATATTTCACCTCAACTCCCCTCAAATAAAGAGAGAATTTTAGCTCTCCTAATATATTAGTTGTACTGTGATAAAATTATCGGAGAACTATAAAAATATCTCCCCCGATAACCCATGAAAATGGTATTAGGATACTCTAATAATATATTATTAGAAGATGTTTATTGGGGACTGTTGGAGATGCTCTCATCGTAAAGTTTGACTAGATACTCATCGGATTAGGCAGGATAATATGCCTGCATCTTTCGCACTCGGATGGGGAGATTGACTAGAACAAAGAGCATGTGAGAGACTTGTTTGTAGCTTTGCTTGTTTTCAGTTATCATTTTTCCCTTCGACATAAGAGCAACTCTAACAGATTAGCAAAAATTCTAGATAAATTTAGCCAGTTAGAAGGTCCGTAAAGAAATAGAAAGGTTCCCCAGCACTGAATAAACCAACAGCTTCTCTAAATCCCTTATCTAACTATATTGAAATCACCTCCAAGTCATCTCCTTGCCATGCCCCTGCAGCGCGGCGTGCGCGTCCCCGTCCTCCTTCTTGGCGCCCGGCGAGGCCATGGGCCACGTGCGTCCAGTACCGCCGGTCGTTCCTCCTCCCCCACACTACCCACCTGCTCATTCGGGTCCACGTCTCTAGTACACGCCGCGGCTGCCAGAAACTACGCTCAGCTCCTCGCCTACCTCTCGCCGCGCTGCCCGGACTGCCTCCTTTTCACCAGCCACACCGACGACTGGCTCACCCTCGCCGCCGCCTCCTCCCGCCTCCTCGTCCGAAGCCTCGATGTTGCCCCCATCATCCACCTCGAGGTCCACCACGCCGGCAAGGAGGGCGCGACGGCAGGAGGGCAAGGGCATGGGACGGCGAGGGCGAAGCCGCAGGAGCACGTGAGCGGGAGGGCACGCAGGCGGGAAAGCAGGACTGTTCGTGCAGGAGGCCAGATGCCGAGTCGGTGCCGCTCGGTAAAGAAAGCGTGCGAGGGGGGCGGCGGTATTTCGAGCAAGATAGCGAGACGACAAAGATAGCCAATCTACTAGATGCGGATTTCTCCTTGTTTTCTTTTTTATTTACCGATCCAAGCAATTTTAATTAGGCTTGCTCTTGGAGTTGCTCTAATGAATCCAATCTTTTCCCATAGCTTACCACATTAATTTGGGGTCATAGGAGCACAGGCTAGAGTGGAACTACGGACAGATTAGTATAGTAGAAGTACACATAGATAGATTTATTTTCATACTATATCTATTTTGTGTCATAAAGACTAATGCTTCTGTTTATAAATTCAAAACAGTTTGATCGATTTAGAACAAATTTAAAACAAAAAGACTCCTTACAAGACGGAAGGAGTATCTAGCAACACTCCTTGTCTACGAGAGAGTGGAGTCCAATTATAGCCAAAAACCAGATCCCCAGTACGACCGCGGCGCCAAGGAGCACCAGCATAAAAATCAGCACATTGCAGCAGAGGTCTCCATCGTGGCTTCCGCGTTGTTGGCCGCTCGGCCGGGTTTCCGGCCGTGGCGCCGCGGTGGACGGGCGCCGCCGCTCTTGGTCTCCCAGCTCGACGTCCACGAACTCGCCATCCTCGGCCAATCCCGGCGGCAGCGGGGGCGCTGACGGCGGCGGCGCAGGAGCGCCTGGGGCCCGTGCCTGGGCTGCCGCGGCAGGCTGGTGTCTGCCCATCGCCTGATGGGATTTTGATGCCTCTCCTCGCGACATAGCCGATTTTCTTAGTTGGCGCGCGAGCGCTGCTAGCACATAGCAGCGAACAGACATACTAGTCTTAATATTTTTATTTTAGCTGATTATATTCTCTGTCGCCAACGGACATCTTCATGGAATATTGGTGTTCGCTTGCATATGTAGCAGCGAATGGCGAGCCAGCTCTAGTTGGAACCACGTGAACTCTTTTATGTCCTCTCATTTATCATCTTTTCATTTTTTTTCTATTTTGATTTTTCTCACCGACATGAGCAACACGCCAACAGTGCATTTTTTTATAAGTTGGAATGTCTTCGTAGAGCTTTTGTATACACACATATCTCAGATTTCTAATACCACAAGCCGAATTCCTTATAGTGCGCGCGCGCGTCGCTACTTATTGCCACTGCGTCGCTACTTAGAGATACTACTTCCCAATTTCTGCTTCGGATTCAGCCCGTACTGCGTCGCTACTTAGAGATACTACTTCCCAATTTCTGCTTCGGATTCAGCCCGTATCGACCGAATCTCAGCTACCGCTTCGTATATATATGCACATTTTTCCTAACTTTTCCCCCTTTCCCCTTCCTTTGGCCCGGCCTCGAGCTGCAGGCGAAAGGGGATCGCCGGATTTGAGAGATTCGAGGGAGACAGGGCGGCGAATCACCAGAGACCCGCGTTGATCTCCACGTCATGAGCCTCACTTGCCGTGCAATTCATCCGCGCCGAGGCGGAGTACGCACGGGAAGCGAGCGGAAGCCGCGCCGAGCTCGCCGCGCACTCTGTCTCGTCTGCTTCATCGGGGAGTAAGCCAGAGACGAGGAGGCAGCCGCCGCGCCGAGCTCCACCGCATTTTGGTCGACGCCGGAGTCGAGGAGGCAGCCGCGCCAGCTCACCGCGCACTCCGTCTCGCCTGCTTCGTCGGCGATATGTGTAAGGGTCCAGTTTTTTTTATATTTTTTGTTTCTTGATATATATGTATTTTTTTTGTTTTTTGTTCCAATTTGAGATGTGTGTATTATTAGTCAATTTGTGATGAGGGTCCTAAAATAAATTAGTTTATGTTATATGTGCTGGAAGCTATTGTACACTAATTTCAAAGTTTTACATCTCTAGGTACAAAGTTTTCAATATATCTGTCCAAAGTTGTGCCCCCCCTCCAAAACAAACTCCACATTATGACATGTAAATCTTTTTTGTTAGGCATATAGGTTTAATTAGTGCTGTGAATTGAGGGGTTCAAAGTTTTTAGTCCATGGCTTGATATATTTATTATTTTTGTAATCATTTATCCAAAGTTTTTATATACATGATTTGAAAGTTCTCAATATTTGCATTCAAAGTTTTCAAGTAGTCAGTTTAGAGCCAAAAGCTTGATATATAAGTTTGGACATGTGATGTTTTATAAGCTTCATAGTTTTTTTCACAAATAAAATTTCAAATACGTGCATTTGAAGCTAGGTATTCTATAAAAGTTTTCCACACAAGAGCCAAAAGCTTTCAAGATTCTACTATAAAGTGCCATATGTAGAACTTTAAGAGTCAAATATATGTAAATATTTGTAGCGTGGAGTGCATAGTTTACAATTTGGCGGTACATAGTTCCATATATTCATAGTGCAAAGTTTGGAATTACAAGGCCTTTTTCCATAAGTACAATGTTTTGAAATGTGCAAGCAGCAATCCTCTGAATATAGAATGTAAAGATTAGAATAAAAGGTTTATACTAAACACAGACATAGCTTATTTTTTTTACTAAACACAATGTTCTTTCCCCCAACCATGGTATATTATCCCCCCACCCCCATTAGTTGAACCTCAAATTTTTTAGATTTTCTAGCTTAAAGTTTGCGACGGGACTTAAATTCTTCAGTTTATACCCATAGTTTGAATGCTAGACCAAAGTTCTACATTTACAAATTGTAAGTTTGCAACATTCCAGTACAAAGGTTTTGAAGTGCAATATGAGAATTGAGATATAGAAAATATTTCATATACATGTTAAAATTTTATATATAAGATTAAAAGGTTTATAATAGGCTAGTACAAAGCCCCCAATTTCAGAATACAAAGTTTTTATTTAAAAAGTTCTTGATTTTGGAGCACAAAGTTCTAGTGTGTGTGTTTGAAAATACGTTGGTATGAAGTTCCTAAATTTGGATGCTAAATTTGTTGTAATTAAAAAGTTTTTGAGTTTGTCGTACAAAGTTAGTAATTTTAATTTTCTAAAGTTCATGTGTTGTAATATTTAGGGCTGTAATATTTTTTTAAAATAAAGTTTTGGAACCGAGAGATACAAAGTTTATGATAGGCTAGAATAAAGTTCCCAATACGAGAATGCAAATGTTTTTAATTATGAAGTATTAGATCTAAAAGGATAAAGTTTTAAATGTTCTATCATTAATGAGAATACAAAGTTTATAACATGCTAGTAGAAAATTGTTTAATTTGGGATACAAAGTTCAGAGTTTATTTTACTAATTTTTTAATAGTCCAAATTTATCGAATTTAGTGTTATTTTTTTATTTCAGTAGAAAGTTTTTATGTAAAACGTTTCAAATATCCATGTATAAAGTTTCTTATCTAATAGTATAGAGTTTTAAATTTAGTTGTAGAAAATTCCGAAATGTTGTGTACAAAGTTTTGGAATTACACAGTCGCCGAGTCTGGTGTAGAAAGTTTGAAAGTATATTAGTAGAAAGTTTCTGAATTTAGAGTGCAAGGTTTGAATTAAAATTTTGAATATGGGAGTACAAAATTTAAAATGGGGCTAAAAGTAGGTTTTCGGAGATAATAAAATTTATTAATGTGATAGTAAAAAGTTCACAACATCAGGTTTGAAAGTTTTGGAACTAACAAGTTATTATTATTATAGTACAAAGTTTATAGTTTCAAATTTTATAGTTTTTTAGAACTACAAAGTTATTAATGTGCTAGTACAAGGTTTCACAATTTTCAGATTTGAAAGCTTTGTACAACTACAAAGTTATTAATGTGCTAGTATAAACTTAATTTTTCTGATTTAAAGGTTTAGCAACTGTAAATTCTTATGTATCTAAACATATAGTGTAGAATAACAATGTTTTATATTTGGAAATACAAAGCTCCCAAAATTCATAGTGCATTTGCATTCTCCTTTTATTTTTATTTTTAATATTTTTTATGTACAACAATATTTTAAATACAATTTTTTCTCAGTTTTGCTAGTTCTACATGCATATAGATGTGAAAATCTCCTGCCCATTCACTCACCCACACACCCGCTGTCCCGAAAAAAAAAAGAATAGAGTAGAAGGTAGAGTAGAGCACGGAACTAGTAAATCAAATATTTATTCGCTACGACTATTGGTATTGCACGTGCACTGCTTGCAAGTTGGAGCGCTCGTTCGCTGCTTTATTGTCGCGGCGCACGATCGCCAAATAATTGAAAACAATTAAGCACAAACATTGCAGAAATTAAATACAAACAATTGAACAAGTAGTACAAAGCAAAACTTAGAATCCTTCTTGATACTACATTCAAGACTATCGTGCTCGTAAAACCACGCAAAATTGAATTGGTGATCTCTATTTCCAATTCTCCATTTTGGATAAATATGTGCATAAGCCTTGAATTGGTATTGAATATATGCTCTTCTAATTGCATCTTGATCATTAACGAGATAGCTTTGAATAGAAAGTCTTTTCACCTGGATCATGTGGAAGCCTGTTGATATCATAAACCGGCGGGTATGGCGACGGAACTGTGGAAGGAGAAGATGGCATATGATTCACAATTTATTCAATTTCTCTCTCTTTTGCTCTTGAGGTTCATCTTCCACCATGGTTGCAGCTCGAGCCAGAGGCCGATGAAGTAGCGGCAGCGATGGCCTTCTTTGCTTCACTTTGCTTCTAGTTCAAATTCGTCTCGATTTGTAAAATGGTTTTCATTCTCTGGTGCTTCAATTTGCGTAAAAGATATGAAGGCAGACTCAATACCATCTGTTCGCACCCAAAAGTGGCACGACTAGGAGGACCAGTCAGATCTGTCCTCAAAACCAATCAGACCGGTCTGGTCAAGTTGCTCAAAAGGCAAAATGGACTTCACCATTGCACAGCTATCATCGAGAAGATCAAAATGCATATGGAACGTCCTATTTGGACTTCAGATGGGAGAGATATGGCCTCGGGAAGTCTGCACCCAGGACAGACTGGTCTACAGAGGCCGTCAGATCAGTCTGGACAACCCAGTCTAAGTTAGGAGTTGTATTTTGACATGAAATTAATTAGGATTTTGACTCCTAATGGGGCAAGATGTCCCCTCCCTATAAATATGAAGGGTTACGGCCGATTGAGGACATCCAATCAATCAAATCAACTTATCTTTACCATTTGTACTTCAAACCCAAATTTTACCAACCCTCATATGATGTTCTTCTTTCGTCTCTACGGCAGTCGAAGGCATTCTAAGTAGCCTGTCGACCTTAGAGCAACCCTAGACCCCCAAGTTCCGACAGGGTACCTCCGGAGCTCGAGGTGGTATGTTCTACACGAAATTATGCATAACCGGTATGACCGATTCGCCCCACCGGTCTGACCGGGCGGCACATGATTTCGTTGGTGTTGACCGTTTTGACCATCTTGTGTGCGTTCTAGCATATTCAAGTGTGTTTGGCCAGATTATGTGTCAACACCTCCCAAACGGGTTTTAAATTTTAAGTAATAAAACATTTAGCTTGCATACAATTAGCTTTATGTAGGTTCTTTTATAGTATATATTGTGACACACCTATCACATTTGTTCGACCCCCCTCAACAAAATATCCTGGTTCCGCCACTGAACACAGCCTGGTCGAGCATGGGGAATGGCGGGAGGAGGTCGGAGCAGTCCGGGTCGTCGGCGAGGGTGGAGTTGAGGCCGAGCAGGCGGGGCGGCGCCGCCTCGGACCCCGTGGCAGTAGGGAAGATGGAGGGGTACATGAACACAAGTAACGCTGCAAATTGAGGATAGGGACGGAGGCGTCGGGGCTGGGGAGCAGCAGCAGCGAGGCGGCGGCGGCGGGGGATGGACGGCCATGGCGGCGAGGGCAAGCTGACGTGCACGCCCTCCTCGCTCATGTGCTCCCCATGGTGTGGAACTGATCCTAGTTCCAGGCTATGGTGGTCGAGGATTCGGAGCCCGACGACAAGAAGGCCCAGGCGCACCCAAGCGCCCCCCCCCCCCACTCCTCATCCTCCCGCTCCTGCTCGTATTCCTGTACTCCTCCTCATGTTCCTGCTCCGCGGTGGTGACGGGAACCACCTCGCCATGGACTCATCCCCGCGCGCGACGCCTCCACAGCCACCGTGTTCGCTGGGACCGTGGCCTCGCCTGCGCACGCCGTCTTCGTCTTCTTCTTCAAGCTTGGGGATGGTGGCAGCGATAAGGAGCACAACTCGGGCCCAGGGAGAAAGAGGTGCTCGACAAGGCCAGGAGAGGCGGCTACATTGGCAGGTGTGGGAGAGGGGACTGGAGCGAGAGCAGGGGGAAGAGGGGTTGATTTCGTGAACCAAAGGAGCCTCAGCGTTGATTTCGCGAGTGTCGAACCGATTTGATCACATGGGTGAAAATCATTAGGGGGACTACAACGTGTGGGAGGGGGTCGATGGTCACTGTTGCCGTAAACGGCTATGTAGCGCGTGTACACGCTACTCCCTCCGTTCCAAATTATAAGTCATTCCAAAAATCTTGGAGAGTCAAAAATTTTAAGTTTGATTAAATTTATATAACAAAATAATAACATTTATGATACCAATTAAGTACAATTAGATTCTTTGTTATCTATATTTTCATAGTATACCTATTTGATGTCAAAAATATTTATATTTCTTTCTATAATTTTGGTCAAACTCTAAGATAGTTTGACTCTCCAAGATTCTTAGAATGACTTATAATTTAGAACGGAAGGAGTACTTGATAAGCTATCGTGCAGTTTAAGGCCTAAACGGTAATTACATGGTCCAACCGTTTACCCGATGAAAAACAGGGCTACACAAGTAAAAAAACGGCAACTACATGGTTTCACACAACGAGTAGACCGTTTAAAACAAACTGTATGACATTTATTATTTGTAAATTGTGATTTGTCACATAAAGAATGATCAATTGATAACATGAGCATATAGGAATGATCCATTGATAACATGATCATATGATTACATATTTGGTTTATTTAATAGTTATAATTGGTAATTTGTAATGTTTGGTTGATAAAATATTAGATTTTCCAAGTTTTACTTGTATAAATACATGAATTTTATTTCTGCCATACAAATCGTGTAGCCCGGATACACCGTTCACACGATGTGTATGCGGCCTACTCACTACTCGAGGGGTGACCCTTTAGCGTTTGGGTGAACATTGCTGACTGTCCAGGCACACCGTCACCGTCTTTAAATTGTTAGTAGTCAAGATAGATCTTCTTTTATTAAACCGTATAAACTTCCAACATGTCTCTGTTTAGTGTTATTGCTTTGTTTTCCTTTGCAAAAATATACTACGTGCGCTTGGTTGCCACTATCGGCATCACAAAGTCTGGACTAGACCTGAAAAAAAAAACCAATTCGACCTGACAGGATCAACGTTCTTTAAGACTTGGGCCGACACAGTCAATGTGCTGGCACTACTACAGAACAGGTCTTTGTTCCAAATCATTTGTCCCGGCTGTCTTTGGGTCCGGAACAAAAGGTGGCTTCTGTCCCGGGTCCAACGGCTAGCCGGGCCAGCGGGGGGCAGAGGTCTTTTGTCCCGGTTGGTAACACCAATCTGGACAAAAGGCTCCTCCACGTGATAGTTCAAAAGAAACTTTTGTCCCAGTTGGTAACACCAACCCGGACTAAAGAGTGACACTTTTGTCCCGGTTGGTGGTACCAACCCGGACTAAAGGACCCTTTTGTCCCGGTTGGTAACACCAATCCGGATAAAAGACTCCTCCACGTGATAGTTCAAAAGGAAATTATTCTTTACTGAGTCACATGTACTACTTAGGTGAGTTGTCAAGGAAGCCATGCGCCAGGCAATAGGTCTTGGATTCGAATCCCGCAGGGCGCAAAAAAAATTTTAGCGTGAGGGACATTTTGTCCCGATTCTATCACCCGGGACAAAAAGCCTCCAGAGCTTTTGTTCCGGCAACCGAATCCCGGTTCCAAAACCGGGACAAATGGCCCTTTGGAACTGGGACAAATGGCCCGATCTGTAGTAGTGGGGGAGGTTTGTAGTGTACCATTATAATTTGTGCACAGTAAAATCAGATTTTACCTGACCATCCAACCACGTGTCGGGCCATTGGGTCGAAAAATGCTAGGGTCAAAAAAAAATCGGTGGTTTGTTCGGATCCGGCCGCCACCGCCAATCACCTATCCACGCCACGCCAAGAATGAATAGGAGGAACAAGCAAGAAATCCATGATGGACTTAGCTTCCCTGGAAGACCTTGTGCTTAGATGACCAGCAGGCCAATACCGATGGACTTGAAGGCAGCAATGGCCATGCGCATGCGCTGCCGCCGTGCGGACATGGGCCCCAGATGCACATGACGATGGGGAAGATGGGGGCGCTGCTGGCCTGCAGGTCGACGAGGAGGCCGGGGTAAGGACAGCGCCTCCGTCGCCGTCGCACACTTGTGCTGCTGGCGGCCGGTGGTTGCTCGATCTGCCGCTGGGCGGTGCCGCGGTGGCCGCCGGCGCCGGTGGCGGGCTCGTAGCGTCCGTCGAGTGGGTCGCCTGGTCAAGACGAGATCCGCCGTCACGGCCTCTAGAGGTTCTGCGTGTGGGGGCTGGGGGCGGGGCGGCAGGACTCGGACTGGGGTAGGGTTTACTCGGACGGAGATAAAAGGCTTGGTGGGCTGGGCTCTGAAAGTACTTGGGCTGGGCTAATTTCAGGTTATTCGGACAATTCGAGTACCGTGGTCTGCTACCCGATTTAACCATAATAATTTCGAGTACCGTGGTCTGAAACTCGAAGTAGAGATCGGGTTTTTCGGACTCGGGTTTTTCGGGTTCGGGCTCGAATTTTTTAAGTTCGGGGATCGGATTTCGGGTAATTTGCCCACCCATACATAGGATGTAGGGAAAAATGCTTTTTGGCCCAACCCAGCACGACAAAGGATCACGTCTAGAGCCCCCCGGGGTTGGGAGCAAGGTCTATTGGTTTGATAAATCACAAATTAGGGAGGTAATTCACTTTACTAAATTTGCCATTTACTAGAACATAGAATCAGATTATATTGCTGAAAAGATTAGGGCTGGATCCTTCATTTTTCTTTAAGAGGTGACCTTTTAAAATATGATTTTGTTCGGCTGGCTTGTCAGCCAGTTTTCTCTTCTACCAAATCAACGCCAGCTACGAACTGGCCAAAAAATACTTTTCTCTCACAATAAATCAACACTAACTATCAACCACAGCTAGCCCAACAACCACTATTGCCAAGGCTACGCGTACTGCATGCACCCTAAAACCAACCTTAGACAGGTTGATAAGATCATGTGGCGAATGATGACAATCTTAATACATGACCAAACATGCGCCTTAATTAAGTCCGGCGATCCTGTAACCTTCACTGCCCAGCCGCCTATAGGTGTCCGAGTATAGGATGTGTGTTGAGACTTTACTCTAAGAATAGTTTTTCTTGAAATTTCGTTGCCGGAAAACTCAAAAGTCCTGGAAAAGTTTTCGATTTTATCCGTGACCACGGAGAATTTTTGCTAATCGGGAATTAAAACCGTGTCAATGTGAAACAAAAACTGAGATGTCTCTAGAAGCTTCCCCCAAATCCATAATTCTTCCCTCTCCCCTCGAACCGAAACATCGCGTTCCCCTCCCTCCCTCTCTCTCTCCCCTCCGGATATCTTGGGCGCCGATGCCAACCCTAGACATTCGGGACTCGGTTTGAGGAGCGGAGGTGAGAGGTAGCTGCTTCTTGGCCTGGTCTCCCGCCGCGACGGCCGGCCGCCGCCACGCATGCGCACGCGGTTCCACCTCTCCCTCCTCGATGTCCCCGAGGACCTCCCGGACTGCGACGGCGGCTGCTTCCGCCCCGGCGGCGGGCTGTGCTGCCCCGACGACCCGCTCGACCTCGTCCTGCAGTTCTTTTCCACCCCCTCCCCGCAAGAAGCGTCCCTGGAGGCCCTCGGGATACGCGGCTCGCCGCGCCGCCAGGAGCAGCCGCCTCCCCTGCCGGGGTGGGCCCAAGAGAACGGCTTTGGGGGCGTCCGGCTTCTTGGCGGCGGCGGCTGCGGGGAGCCGGAGTCCAGCCGCGCCCCGGAGGACGCGGTGCCAGTCGACGTCGGCAAGTACCTCGTGAGCGTCCCGCCGGACGGCGGCGGCGAGGCGGCCGTGTGCAACCCGGCCCGCGACACGGGGGGCGTCCCGGCGGCCGTGCCAGCTGGCGGCGTTCGCGCGTGCGGCGCTTTGGGCGGCGTTGTCCCCAATGGCGCGCCGCCGTTGCTGCCGCCCGTGTCCGCGCGCGCGCTTCACCTGCAGCACACGTTCCGCGCGTTCGACGGCGGCGTTGTCTCTGACGTCGCACCGCCGTTACTGGCGCTCATGCCAGCGGGTGGCGTTCCTCCTCACTCGTGCGGCGCGCCGGTCGGCGTTGCCTCTGACGTCGCGCTGCCCGTGCCCGCGGGTGCTCTAGTTCACGCATGCCGTGCGCTGGTCGGCGGCGCTGTCTCTAACGACGCGGCGCCGTCGTGGGCGCTCGCCCCGCCGTCGCCCTGGGCATTGCCAGCGTCCCGCGCGTTTTCGGGCTGCCTGACTCCGACGACATCGGAGACCTCGTCGCCGGCGCCTGTGTGGCGACCCCTGGCGTGGGTCGTGCCGAGGAAGAGGCGGCGCTCACCAGTCCAGCGCCGCAAGCGCCCCTGGTGCCTGGAATTCCCGCTCCACGCCTTGCCGGCGGCTCCTCCGGACAATCCCGGAGACAACAACGGCGACGAGGAAGCCAAGAACAGCTGCGACAATGCTGGTGGCGGCGGTGGTATCCGCCGGCGCCGCCCCGTGCCACGACAGAGGAACCGGCAGGCTCAAAGGGTTTGCAGCCATTGCCACTCCCCAGACACGCCGCAGTGGCGCGCCGGCCCGGACGGGCCAGGCACCCTCTGCAACGCATGCGGCATCCGCTACGCCGCAAACAAGCTGCTACCGGAGTACCGGCCGTCCACTGCTCCTAGCTTCCGAAGCGACCAGCACTCCAATCGCCATAGGAAGGTTGTAAAGCTCAGGGAGCAGAAGGCGAAAGAGACCATGAAAGCAATGCCCGCCGATCCTTTGCCGGTGCCGTCGCCGTCGCCGCCAAAGAGCGACGAGTTCATGGATGTATGTACATACATATCAACAGGCTAGTGACATCCCCTCAATTGAATTGTAGGCCACTATATATGTAGGTTTCTTGGGTTTGGTTTCTTAGAGTTAGAAATGCTAGTGTACCAACTACTGATGTATTCATCCATTCGATGGATGTCAGGTCAAGCATGATTTTTGTATATTATTGGCTTCGATTCATTCATTAGTTGGTTATTAAGGATTCATTAGTTGGTTATTAAGGATTGGTTCTGTAAATATTACAAATGAAGTAAGCAGAATATCCGTGGTCGTATGCAACCTCTTCAGGGATCGTGTTCGTACCGTGTCTGCAATTGTTTCAGATATTTGAGTTTATATTTGTTCCTTTCTACACTGTTTCAACTGCCGGGGTGTGTGAATTGTACGTAATATCATTATCTATTTCTAAAGCAAGGATTGTTTCTTCTGTCCGTTTTAGGCTTGGCCCGCATTTTGATTCGTGGGCCAAACTCGGCAGTGGTCTCTCCTTACCTAATCGGAACCTGAACAAATCAATTCGAATCCCAATCAAAACCCTGATAATTACGGCTACACGGAGTGAAAGAGCATAAGTTAAATTGGTGGTCTCATATAGATCTGGCTAAAATTTATATTACTCGTAGCAACGCACGGGCACTATACTAGTGTAAATAATGTGCAATGGCTAGATGATGGAAGAGAGCCGCATAGTTTGTTTATTTTTTTTCCTTTTGGAAGAGTTCACATTAATTTCATATCCAATAAGTTGAATTGCAATGCCGGTGGATAAAAATGAGAACCAACCTTGCCCTCCAAATCTGATTAATCTTAAAACAGTGCCAACTGAAGCAACTTGACCACCGCTTTGAAAGAGAAATTTCAATATTTGAAAGAGAAAACACTACGTTTCCTTAAACAGTGTAAATTTGAAATAATATTCAGTGTTCCCTCCAAAAAATCATTAGCTCGTGCTGGATTAAGGCTGCCATGGGAAAACGAACACCGCAGCCTTACAAAAGCATGTCCACCTAAGTTTAGTAAACATGAGAGCAATGGCGGGGGCTCCGGCGGTCGGCCACTCGTTTCGCTTTCGCCACTACCATGCAAGATCCGTCACGAACCATGAGCCAAGAGAACGACGGGGAGGCTGCCGGCGTCGTCGTCAACAGCCATGGTGTCCAGGAACAGCACGACCGTGGCACAACCAGTGGCGGCAGGGCCGGTGCCAGTGCGGAGGAAGACGGAGAGCGTGGTGGTGGCCAGGAGCCTTTCTTCCAGTGCCTTGATGACCAGGAGCAGCCCTCCGGCATGGTGCATCTGGACGACGCCAGGGCCGAGTTCCCCTCCGACGACGAGGATGGCGGCGGCGACAGTGACAACGTCCGTTGCTCCTTCGCCACCGCTGTCGGTGACGGTGACCGTCTCCTCGAGGAGCAGGCTGAGCTGGACCTGGACGGGGAGGAGGAGGACACGTCCAGATATGACTACGGCATGTGGATGTCGACCGAGCCCGCGTCCATCCAGGAGCGCCGCCGCCGGCTGCTCCAGGGGATGGGGCTCGCCAGCAGCAGGGACCTCCTCCGCAGCCGCAACGCCAGGGCGAGGCTTCCGCCTGACATCCCCCGCTGCGCGGCTCGGCGGCACCACCAGCAGCCTCCCACCGCCGCAGGCGACGCGCCGCCGAGCGCGACGATCCATGCGCCAGCCGTGGCGGCCGCGGCGCCGCCTCCTCCTCCTCCCGAGATCGCGACGCGCCAGCCCGGCGCCGTCCTGAACCGGTCCCGGTCCGACACCCGCCTCGCCGTCCGCGGCGGCGGCGCCGCCAGGAAGCCGCCGTCGCTCCGGCGGGTGTACTCGATGCCGCACTTCCTGCAGGCCCCGCCGCCTGCGAACAAGGCTCCCCGCGCGCGTCCGCTGCCGTCGGCGGCGTCGAAGGACGCTGGGATCGGCAAGGCCGGCGACACGGGCGGCGCCGGCGTCACGACCAAGGCCCAGGACTGCCGCACGGCGAACGCCCAGATCAACGTCGCCCAGCGCGGCGTGCCGCTGAACTTGGACGAGTTCGAGCGGTTCATCGGCTCCACGCCGCTCGTGAAGCAGCTCATGCGCCGCAGCCAGAGCCAGCCGGTGCCGACCGGCGCGCCGGCCAAGGGCGGCGAGAAGCCGCCCGAGAAGAAGAGAACGCGCTGGCTCAGGAACATCAAGCTCGTCGCCTCTGCCGCCGGGCTCAGGAGCGAGAAGGACAAGGACGGCGACGGCGGCGGCAGCAGGTCGGCGCGGGCGGCCCCGGCGGCGACCATGTCCAAGTCGGCGTCGGCCAACGCCGCCGTGTCGCCGGCCACGGGGCCCGAGCGGCCCAAGGTGCACGTGCACCACTGCGGCAAGTCCAGCAAGGAGCTCACCGGGCTGTACCAGCGGCAGGAGGTGCGCGCGCACGAGGGCTCCATCTGGAGCATCAAGTTTAGCCCCGACGGCCGGTTCCTCGCCAGCGGCGGCGAGGACCACGTGGTGCGCGTCTGGGAGGTCGTGGACGCGGACGGCGGCGCGTCCGCCGCCGTGGCGCAGGAGCTCTCGCCGGCGTCCCAGCCTCCGCAGCCGCCGCCGCCTGCCTCCGCGGACGCCGGCAGGCCAGCGGCGCCGGGGCTGGCGGCGCAGCTGTCCAGGAGGATGAGGAGGGGGAGGAGCACCAAAGACGCGCTCCCGGAGCACATCGTCGTGCCGGAGTCCGTGTTCGCGCTCGCCGAGCAGCCGGCGTGCGCCTTCGAGGGCCACCAGGACGACGTGCTCGACCTCTCGTGGTCCAAGTCCCAGGTTCGGGGACGCCTCGCTCGCCATTGTTGCAACCTGCTGCTGCTGCTGCTCCGTAACGCGCCATTGTTGTCTCGATTGCAGCAGCTGCTGTCGTCGTCCATGGACAAGACGGTGCGGCTCTGGGACATGGACACCAAGACGTGCCTGAAGATGTTCCCGCACAATGACTACGGTGAGCGACCACATACTGTGCAAGCTGCTCTTGCTGCATAGCAGGGCCATGACTGATCACGGGCTCATCACGGTCACCGGTGAACGCAGTTACCTGCGTCCAGTTCAACCCGGTGGACGACGGCTACTTCATCAGCGGCTCGCTGGACAGCAAGGTGCGCATCTGGAGCGTGCCGGGCCGTCATGTCGTCGACTGGAGCGACCTCAACGACATGGTCACCGCGGGGTGCTACACGCCGGACGGCCAGGTGCGTGGCCGACGCATACTAGCTCTCTCATTCTTGAGTGGCCTCGTCACTGATACCTGGTAGTTACCGGCTTTCCAAGGCTGCGATCATCGGGTCCCACAAGGGTTGCTGCCGATTCTACAAGACAACAGGTATTACAAGCACAGCAGAGCTCAGCTGATTCATTCAGTCTCCGTGCTGATGATCAGCACTTGATCCATGTCAGATTGCAAGCTCAACCAGGAGGCACAAATCGACATGAGCATATCGAAGAAGCGGCGGTCGCAGGCGAAGAAGATCACCGGATTCCAGGTACTACAACTTGTCCAGGACGACATTCTTTTCTGAAAGGATCAGGATTCAGGACGACAATTATAACAAGCTTCTGTTAAGACTTCAGATCAATTGCGTGGCATGAGTTCGAGCTGATTGTGTAGTTGGCTGTGTAGTTTGCGCCGGGGAACCCGTCGGAGATACTGGTCACGTCGGCGGACTCGCAGATCCGGGTGTTCAACGGCATCACCGTCCTCCAGAAGTTCAAAGGTAAGCGCGCCGTGGCGGCAAGCTCACGCCCCAGCCTTCCCCTTCCCCGCACCAAGAACGCCACGCGCAAGCTCCACAACCCAAAGGGAACCCGTGTTTCTTCCTGCCAGGGTTCAAGAACACCAGCAGCCAGATCACCGCGTCCTACACCGCCGACGGCCGCTACGTCGTCTGCGCCAGCGAGGACTCGCACGTCTACGTGTGGCGCCGGGTTCCCGGCGGTGGCGCCGGCGCCGTCGGCGGCGGCGCGGGGGGCGGCATCGGCGTCCGGGCCAAGACCTGGCTCACCAGCCGCTCCTACGAGTACTTCTTCTGCCGGGACGTGTCCGTGGCCGTGCCGTGGCCCGGGTCGCCGTCCCTGCGGTGCGACGCGGCGTCCCGGGGCGGCGGCGCCAGGAGCGACACGCCCAGGAAGCAGGACGCCGGCGACGGCGGCGCCGCGCCGCGGCGGCCCAAGTCCGGGCCGATGGGGTACCCCGGCGCGCACCTTCTGCCTCAGCTGTCTCGGCGCGAGTCGTCGTCCGCGCGGTGGCACGGCGGCGCGGAGGGCGGCAACGCGTGGGGGATGGTGGTGGTGACGGCGAGCCGCGGCGGGGAGATCAGGGTGTACCAGAACTTCGGGATGCCTGTCGCCAACCTCTTCCACTAGCTGTATCCGATCGGCAAGCAGACTGAATTCTCATTGATACTTGCAGCTCTCCCGCGTTTTCGAGAAAAAAAAAGACACTTGGCAGCTTGAGGAGGCCCAAAAGATCATGGGAATTGGAATTGGAGTGATCCATGGGCTTGCAAGTATGGAAGCAACACGGCTATGGAGTTGGAGTGATGCATTGAATTGTAGCAGTGTCGATTGAAGGTTCATTTGCAAGGAAATGAATTTTGCAGCAGGGAGTGTTTTGAGGCAACTGTAGAAAGGTTCCTTCATCAGGAGGAAAAAAATGATGTACAAGCTGATATACACGGAGGATAGAAAGTGCAATACATATGTGATGTACCAATCAATACTATAATCAACAGATGCAAACTGCTTTGTGTAAGAGCTAGCGACTTCACTTTGTTCTAAAATAGGTTGTGGATGACTGAGAAGGGAGAGGTTTCTATCGAGAGATTGAATAGATGTAGAGCTGACATAGATCTTGCTGCAAAATCTATATGTCACAAAATATCAAAAGAAAATGGGGTTTGGTCTAGGGGATTTAGGGATTGGGACACATGATATTGTTAGATTGAGTCATTTAGCCCTCAAATCACAGCTCTTATATAGCTTTTGGGGTTGGCCCCCATCTCACAGCCTCCAAATAATGCATCCAAGTTCAGTAAGAGCCTCCATATTTCAGCCCCCATCCATCCAACAGGAGGTTGTTGAGTGGGGTCCACAAATGGAGGACTCCCTAGATACCCTAAGGTCTAGGGGTGGGGTGGAGAGGACGTGCTGGAGTTTGACTCAAGTAGGCTTGAAAGATGGTCTGTTAGTGTCCGTCAACATTTGGCAAGTTAGATGCAATAGGTTGGCATAGAAAAAATCACAGTTCGCCAAAATGGTTGTTTAGCCCGTTTACACACCGCTTAAACGCTACACAGTGGTACGCTGTGTCCATTTAATCGGTTGTTTTGACCGTTTAAACAGCCGTTTTACCCGTTTAAACACCCATTTTGCCCAAATAATAGGCTAAATAGCAGGTGACCGACCGTTTAGCATTTATGATAACACTGGAAAAAATAGTACCTAATTGAAGAGATACCTTATTTGGTAGCAGGCTGTAAATGCATACATATAAAAAAAGAAGTTGCATAAAGATGTGGTTCTCGTATTAATATTGTTACAATAATCACTAAAAGTAATACGTATAATACTGGAACAAAATAAACTGCATGCATTTAAGTTTTAAGAGTGAATGGTAGGAATTGATTATGTACCACCTTTACTTCACTTATGGCTACACTTATATAAGTATGTACCTATGGAATTGAGGACAAGCAAGAAACCATTATTCCCCCTACGAACGAAGTCTTAGCTGTCACCTCATGGCACATTTCATAGCGTTCTCCAAGAGTAGTACTACTTTTGTTGTTGTTCAGCTGTTGATGTGTCTCCTCGTTTCGGCAGTGTCCATCAGCAGGGACTCCTTCCAGCAGGAAGCAAACCATCCTACCATATGCCAAATAGTGAATGCATGTACGGAAGCATTGTGTACCTCAATGTGCAGGACCATTGCTATGAGTTTCGTAGGATGCGTTATGGATGACCGGGGCCTGGCGTGCTGCTGCCGCTAAACTTCTTTCACCTCCATCCCTCTCCATCAGCTGCTTCATTGACTTGTCTCTTGCCTGATGATGGAGGAATTGAGATTTTAAGTTTTAATAAATAACTGTATTATGAGCCTGTGATGGTTATGGTCCAAACATGAAGTTTGAAGTCTTGCATGCACGCCAAATAACACCACTCGAGAAATCATTCTATAGTCCTGGTTGGTGGGTATTCGAGAGCTATAGCTCGAGCTCTCGAATACCACCAACCAGGACTTAGGTAACTGGGACTAAAGAGTCCCGACACAGACGGGACTAAAAATCATTAGTCCCGGTTAGTATAAAGGGTTAAAAATTTGCCCCCACCCGTCTGCCTGCTTACCGCCACCCCTGCAGCTGTGCCTCAAGCTCCAATTACACAACAGATACAATCGAATCATGAGCAAGAATCAAATGATGCTTCACAAATTGAAACAAGAGACATGTTCATCCACATGACAATCACACAAGAACACAGCCAATCATTTCGCACAAGAACTGATTCACAACACACAAATTCGATTTGATTCGCAGCACGTGAAGGATTCACTAAAACAATCAGGGTGTATCAGAACTTCGGGATGCCCGTCGCTAGCCTCCTCCACTAGCTGTCCCGCCGGCAAGCTGGCTGAATCCTCATTGACGACACTTGCAGCTTCGATCAGGAGGCCCAAAAGATCACGGAGGTTGGAATTGGAGTGATCCATGTGTTAGAATTAGCCAGGCTTAAACATTAGAGGCTAATAACCCAAGATCTTAACATAACCTAGTTCATGACAAATCAATCTAATGCGGAATAAATTGATAAATATTATACCAGCGTTAGCAGTTGCAGCAGCCATTTACGCCTAATCCGTAGAGGAAGTAGGCGTTTTTGTCGGTGTAGAAGATACAGCAGCGAATCGGCGTCCTTCGGGCGCCAACGGGAGTGCTTGGCCTTCCAAACCCCTCCAGTGCCTTTAGCGATCAGACTAGCGGTGGCTAGGGTTTTAGAATGACGTGAATAGGTTAATTAAGGTGCTAACCACGACCTTATATTTATAGGCACTGTGGGGCTGGGGGCCAGCTTCTGGAAACGGGCCTAATGGGCCTGCTGATCACAGCCCATTAGGGTTATATCATTAGGTTTCCTTAATCGCGTTTAGATGGTTTAAACGCTTCCTTAATAGTGAAGATCACAATATCTTAACTGAAATATTTATTTCCAACATTCTCCCACTTGATCGAACGGTTAAGGCTAATGTTCGTATCATACTAATATTCACCCTTAGTAGTAACAGAAAGTACCGGACCAATGCGTCGTCAGTAGCTTGATGCACTACTGGGACCCCATTACCCACAGTCTCACTGAAACACCTCGGTAGAACGCTTATTCGTTAGTCGGGAGTCATAATGGCCCTAAACCAGGACCTAAAGACTATCCACCAAACCCATATTAGTAACGTGCTGCTTAAACACGTTCGGTGGTAAGCCTTTAGTGAGCGGATCCGCTAACATAGAATTAGTTCTTATGTGCTCAATCTTAATGGTTCGATCCTGGCATCTTTCTTTCACAACACGATACTTAAGGTCGATGTGTTTGGAAGCACCACTTGACTTGTTGTTACTCGAAAAGAATACTGCAGACTGATTATCGCAGTATAACGTTATAGGTTCCGTAATGCTGTCAATTACCCTGAGGCCCGGAATAAAATTCTTAAGCCAAACAGCCTGTCCAGTTGCTTCATAGCATGCCACAAACTCAGCTTGCATCGTCGACGCTGCAACTAAACTTTGCTTAGAGCTTTTCCATGATATAGCTCCACCAGCTAACGTGTAGATATATCCTGATGTAGATTTCCTACTATCCACACATCCAGCAAAGTCAGCATCAGTATAACCCACAACTTCAAGGTTATCTGATCTTCTGTATGTGAGCATGAAGTCTTTAGTGCCTTGGCAGTAACGTAATGCCTTCTTGACACCAACCCAGTGGACCTTTTCAAGATTTTTCTGATATCTTCCAAACATTCCGGTAGCAAATGCCAAGTCAGGACGCGTACAGACTTGTGCATACATCAGTCTTCCGACAGCTGAAGCATAAGGTATGTCCTTCATCTCATCTGATTCCAATTGGTTCTTAGGACATTGGGCTTCACTAAACTTATCACCCTTCGCTAATGGAACAGGTGTGGCCTTACTCTTATCCATATTAAATCTCTTAAGCATTTTCTCAATATATGCTTTTTGAGACAATCCTAGTACTCCTTTGGTCCTATCTCGGTGTATCTCAATGCCCAAAACATAAGAGGCTTCACCAAGATCTTTCATATCAAAATTGGATGAAAGAAATCCCTTTGTCTCATGCAGCATATGCTTATCGCTGCTCGCTAATAGGATATCATCCACATAAAGCACTAGAATTATAAATTTACCACCCTTTATCTTAGTGTAGATACAATTATCCACATCATTCTCCTTAAATCCGAATTTCTTAATCACTTGATCGAATTTAAGGTTCTACTGTCTTGACGCTTGCTTAAGCCCGTAAATGGATTTCTTAAGTCTGCATCCCAAATGTTCCTTGCCCTTCACAACAAAACCTTCCGGTTGTGCCATGAAGATGGTCTCATCCAAGTCACCATTAAGGAACGCAGTTTTGACATCCATCTGATGTAGCTCTAAGTCATAATGAGCCACTAGCGCCATAACGATTCTGAATGAATCTTTCTTAGACACAGGGGAGAAAGTTTCATTATAATCAACCCCTTCCTTTTGTGTAAAACCTTTGGCTACAAGCCTTGCTTTGAATCGTTCGACATTCCCTTTAGAATCACGTTTAGTCTTGTAGACCCATTTACAGCCTACTGGTTTGACTCCATTAGGAATATCTACCAGATCCCAAACATCATTGGAACTCATGGACTTAAGCTCTTCTTCCATGGCCTCAACCCATTTGGCAGAGTTCTCACATGATACTGCCTCTCTAAACGAGTTAGGATCATCAGCTTTCCCAATATCATACATGTCTTCACTTAAGTATGTCTCATAATTAGTGAAAACTGTCTGTTTCCTAGCCCGCTGTGATCTTCTTAATGGTTCAACAGGCTGAGGTGCTGGTTGAGGTGCAGTCTGAGGCACCTCGACAGGGTTCTCAACTTCAGCATTAGGTGCCATTTGCTCAGCTTGTTGTTCGCTCGCAGGCTCAGGAGCTACTTCAACAGGCGGAGCAGCGCTAGTACTCTGAACAGAAGGCGTAATCTGAACAGAAGGTGTACTCTGAATGGAAGGAACAAACAGCGGCACTAACTAAGGTGTTACTGTTTCTTGAATCACCGGGATGGGAAGCTCAGCCCGTATTTCTTCAAGATTTATTTCCCTCCTCGGAAAGCTCCCACTGATTCCTGCATCCTCTAGGAATACAGCCTGCCTGGTCTCAACGAACTTAGTGAAACGATCAGGACAGTAGAATCGGTATCCCTTAGACTTATCAGGGTATCCGATGAAACAGCAGCTCACCGTCTTATCATCTAATTTCTTTTGCTATGGATTAAATAACTTAGCTTCGGCTGGACAGCCCCACACACGCAAATAATTAAGCGACGGTTTCTTCCCAAACCACAACTCATAAGGTGTTTTTGGCACGGATTTGGAAGGAACACGATTAAGTATGTGCGCAACTGTTTTTAATGCTTCCATCCATAGCTCCACAGACAAAGTAGAATGACTAAGCATGCTACGTACCATGTCCATTAGTGTACGATTACGACGCTCAGCAACTCCGTTTTGCTGTGGTTCGCCCGGCATACTGTACTGGGCCTTTATACCATTCTCTTCAAGATACTTAGCGAATGGTCCAGGTACTTGGCCGAATGGAGCATGTCACCCATAATATTCACCACCTCGATCCGATCTCACTAATTTAATAGTGACATTATGCTGATTTTCCACTTCAGCCTTGAATATTTTGAATTTATCTAATGACTCGGATCGATCACGAATGGGGTAAATATAACCATAACGAGAGAAGTCATCTGTGAAAGTAATGAACGAGTCAAAACCATCAACAGACTTTACTGGGAACGGGCCACAAATATCAGTATGAATTATTTCTAATAGGCCCGAACTTCGAGTAGCTCCTTTCTTAATTGTCTTAGCGAATTTCCCCTTAATACAATCAACGCATTGTTGATCTAAGTCTGAGAGATCTAATGAATGGAGTATCTCTTCTCTTATGAGACGCTCAATTCTCCCCCTCGAAATGTGGCCCAAACGACAATGCCACAATTTCGAAGAAGTCTCATCATCACGCTTACGCTTATGCGATACATCATCCACATTCATTGCAGAATAAACTTTATCAAGAGAGAAAATAAAGATCGCCTTGCAAATGACCAAGGCCCACACTTAAATTATGAAATTTAATGTTGCACACAGAGTTGCCAAACTCACAAATATGTCCCGACTTATCTAAACACGAAACAGAAATAAGGTTTCTCTTCAAACTGGGAACATAAAGAACATCATGCAAACTAAGGTTGAAGCCGCCTGGTAACTCCAAATTGAAGCTCCCAATGCCTTCAACCTTCACTTCATTGCCATCAGCCACTCTTAGACTTCGCTCCCCCTCTCTTATAGTTTGGATCGAACTGAATACCTGCAGTGAATTGGAAATGTGCACAGTGGCACCTGAGTCAATCCACCAAGTATTAGGAGAAAAATTCACTAAGAATGATTCATCAATGAAAGATACATAATCAGTAATTGTACCTTTGTTCTTAAGCCACTCCTTAAATCCATGGCAATCCTTCTGCTCATGTTTAGGTGACTTGCAGAACTTGCACAGCCTCTCATTAGAGGTCTTCTTATGTGACACGGCCTTGCTCTTATGGCCCTTAAACTTTCTCTTATGCTGCCTGCTGCTGCCAGACTCAGCCTGATGCTTAGGAGTGTTGCTCATGCTAACACGCCCAAAGCGCTCGCTGACCATGTTGACAGCATCCTTCATCCTCTCAGCTTTCTGCCTTTCTTCTTCCTCAACACAGTAGCTAATGAGCTCAGCTATGCTCCAAGTCGCCTTCTGTGTGTTGTAGCTTATTTTGAAGGGATTGTACTGTACTGGCAGAGACGTCATGATGAAGTGCACCAGAAAACCATCAGAGATAGCCATATCCAGTGTCTTCAGCTTATTTGCCATGTCACACATGCTCATAATGTGCTCCCTGATTCCACTTTGCCCATCATACTGTGAAGTCAGCATCTTCATGATCAGGTGCTAGCATAAGTCTTGGAAGAACTCTTAAAGTTCTCCTCCACCTTGGCAAGGTATGCCTTGGCGCTCAGATCATTACCATCCTTGTCCTTATCAGGAATAGCACCACAGATGGCCGGAGTGATCGTGTTCTTAATGATCATGTTGGCCATCCTGTCTGATCTCTCCCACTTCTCAATGGCAGTACGATCACCATTGGGATCAGCGGGCTCTGCTGGCTTGTCTTGACGTAAGGCGAGATCATACTCGCACACAGCAATGGCCATCTGAACATCTTTATACCAGCTGGGGTAGTTGGTGCCATTTAGGGGCTCAATGGACTTCAGGTAGCCCGTCACAGTGTTCACTGAAAATCATGAGAACAATAACTTAATTAAACTCACAATTAAGATGCGCATAAGAAGTATGATATTAACCCTACGATGGTCTGATTAAAATCATACATAAATTTCAATTTGCATCACCGATGGGGAAAACAAACGAAATTTATCATTAAAACTCATAATTAAATCAACGATGGTCAGAATTAATTACAAGTGCTCTAAATAAACTTCCCGATGGTTCCATTTAAATAGAGTGCATCTTAATTGCTTATGGTGGATGAATATAATTTTCAGTGAATAAAAGCAATTAGAACATGATTAAAAGCATTTATATAACTCATGGAAAATTAAATAAACATAATGCTGGTAATAATAAGTGCAACAGAAATAATTAAATCCTTTAAACATAACAGCAATTAAAATTAAGCTTAAATCATAAGAAACAGTAAAAGAATAAGACTTTAACATTAAATGGGCTAAAACTCATGAAAAACAGCCCAAAAACATCCCCATGCGCGCGGCCCAAACTGCACAGTCGGCCCATTTGGCCCATCCCGCGAAAACCCTAACTGCGGGCGAATCTGGATCGTCCGTCATGATCTAAGGGCCACGAACTGATGTGGTGCAGTATAAAACAGTGCGTGCGGTCGGAACCCTAGTTTCCTCACTCCACTCTCCACTTTCTCCTCAGACAGCAGCCGCCGCTCGCCTCAAGGTCCAGCGCTGCGCGCCAGCGTCATGCGCTCGGTGCCTTGGCCGGCAGTAACGTTCTGGCCCCGGCCGTCGCAGCGCGTGGGTGCAGGCAGGCCCGCCTGACGCGCGCCTAACGCGCGGGCGGTGCTGGCTGCCGCCGCTCGCACGCAGCTGGGAGCTGCGCCTGGGGCGCTCTGCGGCTCGGGCCGGTTGGCCGCCGCCTTGGGCCACGCGCGGGAGCTGCGCGCCCCGCTCATGCCCGCGGGAGCCTGGGGCCGCCGCCACCTGATGCGCGGGCCCGGCAGCGCGCCCACCCCGGCCGCGAGCGCCGGCCGCCGCCTTGGAGCATGCGTGCGCCTCGCGCTGCTCATGCAGCGGATCTGCGCGTGCGGCGCACGCCTTGAACGCCAGCCGCCACTTATGCGCCTCTGTGGGCCCTCCCGCCGGCGCCGCGTGCGATCAAGTCGCGCGTGGTTCCGTCGAGGGGCTCCACTAGGGTGCTGCACATGGCGTTGCTCATGGCGTCCGGTGAGTGCTCCTTAATCTTAGGGTTAGGGTTCGGATTTGGGAATTTTCTTATGCAATATGAAATTGCTTTTCCCCTCTTTCTTAATGCTCACTGATGCATCAATCTCATGAGTTTGGCTTTAATTTCGCGGAAGTTAACATGAACAGAGATCTAATTTGGGGAACAGATTAAGTAGCAGTAAACCCTAACCTTAATTGCATAGCTAATCATCAATTTGTCTCGGTTTAACCATGAATTAGCATAAACATTAATGATTTGCATCTAATCCGAGACACTTAGCATTAACAGATCAAGATTAATCTTAAACTTGACCTAAACTGAATTAGATTAGATCTAATCTCGTGATCAGAAACTTAATTAACCATGATTTAGATCTAATCGCGCATGATTAACACATAAAAGCCATTCTGCAGGATCTAATTGCATCTAAACCGCGAATCAAACTTAACTGTGCAATAAGATCTAATCTGCACAGCACGTTTTGCATCTTAAACCGACGATACCGATTGTTAGAATTAGCCAGGCTTAAACATTAGAGGCTAATAACCCAAGATCTTAACATAACCTAGTTCATGACAAATCAATCTAATGCGGAATAAATTGGTAAACATTATACCAGCGTTAGCAGTTGTAGCAGCCATTTACGCCTGATCCGTAGAGGAAGTAGGCGTTCTTGTCGGTGTAGAAGATGCAGCAGCGAATCGGCGTCCTTCGGGCGCCAACGGGAGTGCTTGGCCTTCCAAACTCCTCCAGTGCCTTTAGCGATCAGACTAGCGGTGGCTAGGGTTTTAGAATGACGTGAATAGGTTAATTAAGGTGCTAACCACGACCTTATATTTATAGGCACTGTGGGGCTGGGGGCCAGTCTCTGGAAACGGGCCTAATGGGCCTGCTGATCACAGCCCATTAGGGTTATATCATTAGGTTTCCTTAATCGCGTTTAGATGGTTTAAACGCTTCCTTAATAGTGAAGATCACAATATCTTAACTGAAATATTTATTTCCAACACCATGGGCTTGCAGGTATGGAAGCAACACGGCTATGGAGTTGGAGTGATGAATTGAATTATTGTAGCAGTGTTGGTTGCAGGTTGTGATTTGGAAGGAAATGAATGTTGCAGCAGGGAGTGTTTTGAGGCAAGTGTAAAAGGTTCCTTCATCAGGAGGAAAAGAAATGTTGTACAAGCTGATATACAGGAAGAATAGAAGCGCATTACATATGTGATGTACCAGCCACGTACTATGAAATGATCAACAGATGCAAAGAGCTTTGTGTAAAAGCTAGCGACTTCACTTTGTTTTAAAATAGGTTCTGCATGACAGAGAAGGGAGAGGTTTCTAGCAGGAGGTTGAATAGATTTAGAGCTGACTTAGATCTTTCTGCAAAATCTATATGTTACGAAAATATCAAAATAAAATGGGGTCTAGTTTAGGGGATTTAGGGATTGGGATACCTGATATTGTTAGATTTAGGGAGATATCGTGGAGGTCGATGTTCTCAGTGGTAGCTGTTACTAAGACAATAAGAGAGTATGTGGACCCGCTAGAGTAGCATACTTAAAATCACTTCAAAACTATTTTCGTTACCCAAAAACTAGCTTTACCTCATTCCCTCATAGGCCCAAGGCCCATCTTTGTCAGCCCACTTCTCTCGCTAGGCCCAATCTCTCTAACAGGCCTGGCTCCTTCTTTTATCCTACAATTTTTCCACAGCCCACAACACTTGTTCTGCATGCCACACCACCGTTGCACCGCGGTGTTACCATTGTCACACGCTCACTGCAGACCTTTTTGACAGACATCGGATCTAGATCATCTAGGCCTTGCGTGCGTAAAGTTTTTGAAATAAAATATTTACACATTTAAAATATTAAACATAGACTAATCATAAAACTAATTACAGAACTCGTCTGTAAACTACGAGACGAATCTAATGAGTCTAATTAATCCATCATTAGAGCATGTGTACTCACAATTTAGTGTCTAATCATATCTTAATTATGCTCATTAGATTTGTCTCGCAATTTACAAGCAAACTATGCAATTCATTTTTTATTTTATCTAAATTTAATACTCCATGTATGTAAAATTCTCTTTCGATGTGATAGATTTGAAATTTTGAATTTTGCATCTAAACAAAGACCTAATAGTAGGAGCTGCTAGAAATGGAGGAAGCATAGGTGTATCCAATGGGCTGCACGGGTATGCCTGGTGCTGCATACCCTAAGCCCAGACCAACAAACATACACATAGGTCTGTAAAATAAAATTACAATTTCCCTTCCATCCCGCATCCGCTCGGCCCTCACGCGACCGACGCGCGTCTTGCTAGCGCCGACGCCCGTCTGCTCGAGACCACGCGGACTCCCCTATTAGGGCTAGTTTGGAAAAGCCAGGGGGCTAATCCCTGGGGCATCGCTCCCCGACGGGGGAGCCCCCTGCACGATCGGACCCCGGGGGTGCGCTCTCCCCCGGTGGTGCCATCCCGGGCAGTATTTGACAGCCGCAAACCCCCGGTGATCGCTAAGTAATTTTGCGGCCCTCATGCAGCCTGCTTGCCTGCTGCTAGAAGCAAGCACCTATACATGCAAGACAGACAAGCAGTTTGCCCTTGTTAATAGCGACCACTGCACTATAGCCAAAATCCAAAATCAATTATATTTCCAAAACAGAACTAACGTATTCTATACAAAGTGAAATCATTTCCGGGCTCTGAGAAGAACAAATCGAACAATGGCTCACCAATAGCTTAATCCAAAACAGAATTAACGTATTCTATACACAGAACATTTATAGATTATGTAACTGAGATAAACACCAGGGCTCTCTCCAAGATAATACAAGAGTGATTGTTGCCTTCTGCTGTTGTGCTGTCAAACCTTTTGATGCAAGGTCCATTCTGTCTTGACAAACATGATTGCAGAGTTCAGAGCTCTGTTTTCAAAAAAAAAAGTGAACAAAAATGGCAGAATAGACATTACAAGCTAGCTCTTATCAAAGTTCAGAGCTCCTATTGGCCCCGTTTGGTTTTGTAGCGCGCTAGTGAATAGTGACACTTTGACCGATTATTACGGTGTCAAACATAGTCAGTTTACAAAACCAACTCCAAAACCCCCGTGCTAGTGACCCTGAAGAATCTAATGAGGCCTTTGACTGCGCGATTAGAGGATGGCTACTGTAGCATCACTGTAGATAATCATTGATTAATTACTGTCATTAGATTCGTCGCGAAAAGTTACACCCATCCCTAAAATTTTTTTGCAAATAGACTTCATTCAGTCCTTCATGCGAGAAATATTCTCTTCTAGCGCTAGTATTCTAGCGCGCATCCAAACAAGGCCACTGTTATCTACAAGCATGTAGGAAATGCATCAGAAAAAGATAAGATGCTATCTTAGAAAATTAAGATGCTATCTTGAGCTGGAATCAGCTGGTAGCATGAAAACTTTTGTGCAAGACATACCAGTTAATTTGCTAGTCTTGACAGAGTGTCTGTCATGGCTCAAAGCTGTAAGATCAGACACTGCCTAAAAAGGTCTTGCATTAGCTACCATGAGTGATGACTGATGAGCATGCATGCACACTATTCCCATCATTGTCCATATGGAGTACTAATCAGCTGATTCTGTTCTTAAGAGCAATCACAAGCAAATTTGCTAGCATCAGTATTTCCCTTCTGTCACCACTAGCATCAGTATTTTCTCATGAGGCAATGGGCACTAGACAGTTGATACACTAGGATCAGCTAACCAATAACCATGTCATACCATAATTCTACTAAGAAAGAATGGATACATGGCCTCCAAACAAAGCGTGTTGTACCTTATTAAATAAATAAACATCAGCACTCCCATTTTGTTACATGAAACCCTTGCAGCCTTATCTTCAGTGTCGTAACCACCTGAAGCACAGAAAATAAATTATATTTCATAATTTGGAGCTATAAATGTCAGAAGGAGTTATAAATGCATAAATTTTGCTACATCATTTATTTTGGATGTGTAGTACATATCAACCTTGCGTTCCGTTCCTTGTCTGCCTGCCCATCCTTTCTGCAGCTATTGTCCCATAGGTGGGCTTCATACCTCCCAGTCCCCCTGTGTCTGCTCCAGTGAAACAAACACAAACAGAACCTTCATCACTAAATATATAAAACGAGCACAAAGAAATTGATTGGTTTTCTGAAAACCAAGTTAAACTTATTAATCTGCAGAACTGCAGGAGCACCTGAAGGATCAGAGCATGAGCGGCTGTTAAAACTATTTGGCGTCAAGCATGAGCGCATGGCCTAATGATTTTTTTAACAAGAATAGCAGAGCATAACAGAAGTATAACATAGCTACATAAAATGTCTTTTAGACAATTAAATGTGTAGTCAAACTTGTAAAGTATTGAATAATATACTAAAATGCAACAAGACTGCCTGGAATAATAGAGGGGGGGGGGGGGGGGGGACTGATGCGCTATGCAAGTTCTTTGGTAGAGCATCTGGTTCAGCACAATTAACTCATTTCTGAACCTGGTGTGCTAGCATCTAATTGTAAGAAAATGTTTTTTTGTACAAGCTACTGGCCAACAACAACATAGCCTTTTGTCCCAAACAAGTTGGGGTGGAGCCGGATTGGGTGACTTGCCTCTGGCAAGTCACCAAGTAACTGGCGCCCCCATCTGCTCCATCCATTCTCCATCCAACCACTCAAAACCATTCAAAGTAACTTGGCTACGTGCCACTCGCCGCTCGGCTGCACACCCATGTGCTGCTCGCCTACCCGCGCGCCGCTCACCGCTGGGCTGTTCGCCCGCGTGCCGCGTGCCTGCTAGGTCGCGGCTAGCAGCTCGGCCGCCCGCCCGCTCACCGTTCGCCGGTCGGCCGCCCGCCTGTGGGCCACGCGCTGCTCGAAGAGGCCAAGATGGAGATCGCCGCGCTGCGGCCCGGCGCGGCGGCGTCGACGCCGCGGACCGGCGATGGGTCAAGGACCTCATATTCGGTGAACCGTGTGTGCTAGGAGAACACCAAGCTCGTCGAACCGCAGCGCGTCATCTGCGATGAGATCGCGCGCCTCCGGGACATCCTCAAGCGGGCCGCTGCCGAGGCCAATGCCATCAAGGACGCGCTCGAGCTCGCCAAGGCCGAGAATGTGCGCCTCAACAATGTCGTCACCGACAAGGATGCCGCGCTGCAGAGCCTCCACCATGAATACGAGTGCGTCAAGGTCCGCGAGGCCGCCACGCAGGGCAGCCTAGAGGAGCTTAACATCCTCCTCGCTGCGACGTCCACCGTCCACGGCATGCAGCACGCCCGCGGTCGTCCACCAAGACCGCCCCCGCGCCGGACCACGGCTTCGATCAACGCCTGCAGAACGGGACATCGCAGTCGGCGTCGCAGCGGTGGATGGCGGACAAGCCGAGGACGCCCAGCAGCCGCCAGAGGTACTTGTTCGTCGAGCCGGGCAAGCTGAAGGGCGGCTTCTCGCAGCCGGCGCGGATGGGAGAATGAACCCCAGGGAACGGGTGTTCGTGTCGCTTAGCAACATTGCCAACCAAGTCCACGCCCGACGCGGCCATGGAAGACTTCAACGAAGAGTTCAATCGCCCTCGTCGGGCGAGGACGATGTGGCCGGTGGTGTCAGGGGCCTGTTCTGGCTTGCAAGCGCCGGCGGCGAGCGGGCACCGCGCGGGCGAGCGGGCACCGCGCGGGCGAGCGGTGAGCAGGCAGGCGCGCGGCGAGCGGCACGAAGCACGCGGGCAGGCGGCCTGTTCTGGCTGGCAAGCGTGGGCGGCGTGCGGGCGGCCGAGCGGCGCGCGAGCGGGCAGGCACGCGGCGAGCGGCGAGCGGCGAGTGGCGCGCGGGCAGGTGGCCGAGTGGCGAGCCGCGAGCTAGCAGGCACGCGGCGAGCGGCACGCGGGTGGACCGGCCGAGCGGCGCGCAGGCGTGCAGCCGAGCGGCCAGTGGCCCACGGCCAAGTTGCTTTGAATGGTTGCGAGTGGTTGGATGGAGAATGGAGGGAGGAGAGGCAAGTCACCCAATCCGGCTCTAGAGATGAAACCCAAAAGACACAAAGGTCAGGGTTCAAGCACGTTGATAGCTAGTCTCCAAGCGCTCCAATCCAAAACTAACTTCTCAGTGATATCCCAATCATTAAGGTCTCACTTAACCGACTCATCCCAAATCAGTTTAGGTCTATCTCTATCCCTCTTTATCTTATCAACACGCTTTAGCACCTCACTACGCACTTCCACCTCCGGAGGCCTCCGTTGGATATGTCCAAACCATCTCAACCGATGTTGGGTAAGTTTCTTCTCAATTGGTGCCACCCCTACCCTTTCCCGAATAACTTCGTTCCGGACTCTATCCCTCCTTGTATGCCCACAAAACCACCGCAACATGCGCATCTCTGCTACACTCAGTTGCTGGACATGTCTTCTTTTTGTAGGCCAACATTCAATACCATATAACATCTCCGGGTGAATCGCTGTCCTATAGAACTTACAGGCTTGGGCAGTCTGCAATTGCTTCTGAAGCCTGGAATTTTTCTCTTGAAGCTTTGATCTTTCTTCTTCAATATTCTTAATCTGGCGCTTCATGTCACAAACTTCCAGATGATGCTGCTGACTTGCTTCATAAAGTTTGTTCCGAGCAGCAAGGGCTTCATCCAGTCGTTTGGCAATCATGACTTTCTGCCCCTCCAAGATCTTTCGGTTGTCTACAGTCTTATATAGAGCATGAGACTTTAGGAAAGATCGATTGGCTACATCCTGTAACATCCAAGGCAAGTCTGATCAGACAACGATTACTACTCGACGATGACAAGTAGCTGCAGAAGACTCACCTTGGTAAATTTAAAGCTCCATTGCCTACAATCTGCGAGCTTCTTCATATTGTCTACAGTCAACAAAGGATCATCAAATAGTTCCTTTCCCAACTCTTCCTGGGCTGACTGAGGCGTAGACTGGAATGGTACCAGTCGAACGGAAGGGCCTTTTGACCCTTCTGCTCCACTACTCCCAGATCCACCAGCATTGGAGGCTCCTTCAGCAGCCGCAGGAGTATCAGATGTTTCAGGGCCTGGTTCGCTTGGATTCTCAGCTGTGTCTGCACTTGGCAAATTGGTAGCAGGGGTCTCGATCAACCCAATTACAGGAGATTCGGGGGCTGATCGACTAGTTCCTTCCGAACCACTCGACACCCAGTTGCGGAAGTCTTGGACTTGATCTTTCTCATGCGCTGAAAGATGTTGGATCCTAGCCAAGCAAGATTCTGAATAAGAAAGCTGAGGCAAACGAGATACAATCAACAAAATATTATATACTTACTGGCTGGCATGGAGACGAGGAACTTTCCTCTGCAACATTGATCCGGGAGCCACCTTCCGTTTCTTGCTGTCATCAAAATCAGCATTTACAGAAGTCGGAGGTATACAATACCAGGATTTATAATTTTTCTGTAGAAAGAAGCCAATACTTAGTCAGAAGATCAAAAATGGTTAACTACAAGTACTCGACATGGTATCCAAAATACGTACCCAGACATTCTCAGGAGGATTTTGTGCCGAGAAGAGTGTTGGAAGCGTCAAAGACTTGTCGAAGTTATCGAGTACTTTGCAGCATCTCTTTATTACTTCAAACTGAGCCATTGGCTCTGGGGACATCCTAGTGGGATCCTGCGTGCCTTCATATCTAAAGGTAGGATGCTTTCGCAGCTGGAGAGGCTGTGTCCAGCGACCGATAAATGAGAAGACCACATGATCTCCAGTGACTCCTTTCTTCTTAACAATGGCAATCGCACGAAGAATGGCTTCAACTTGCTTGCCACCAGGTCCTTTACTTGACCAGCTTTCTTGGACTTGCGGGGCACCAGCAATCCTTTCTGGAAGTGGAGATTCAAAGTTCCCGACATAGAACCAGAACTTCTTTCATTCGGCTCCCTTATTCACAGGATCATAAGCCAAGTACTCGCTTCGGGTTTCTGGACGGAGTACCAATTCACATGCCCCGACGACGGCGGGATTGGTGGCATTTGGGACAGGAACAAGGAAGAAGAAATGTTGAAAAAGGTGAAAATAGGGAAGAATTCCAAGGAAAGCCTCACAGAAGTGAGTGAAAATCAAAAGATGCAAGATGGATTGGGGAGTAAGATGGTGTAATTGAATTCCCCAAAACTGAAGAAGTCTATAGAAAAATTCTGACTCGGGAAGAGTGAGACCACATTCTACAAAATCGCGAAACATAATGGTCTCAAGGGTACCTTCCATGGGGTAATCTTCTCCTTCACCAGCGCGCCACTGGCTTACGCCCTGCTCTTGGAGGAGACCCATACTCTCCAACTCCCGGACCAGTGATTCAGACATCTTGCTTTTACACCAACCTGTGGACATATTGGCGATCATTTCCTCTTCAATCTTGGACTTGTTCTTCTTGGGAGCCATCTCACAGTCACGAGTTTTAGCTCGGGGGCTACGAGAGGGGCTTTTAGATTTTGACTGAGAAGAGGCGAATGTGAATCTGAGTCTGACGGTAGCCAGGAGTTCAAGGGGTAAAACCCTTAGAAGTTTTCAACCGGCTTTATACAGTCTTCGGGCGAAATTTTGTGAATATTTGGGATGCCAACGGATTCTTTCCTTTTCAGAAAAGTTTTCAGTTTTTGCCATGAGTTTACCTTGATTCTTAAATCTAAATGGAGGGATTTAAATTCAAGACTCGGGGGCTGTGGAATATATGTATTAGAGATTTATTTTCAAATTTTTTGAAAAATAAAGAAGAAGAAAAAGACTGAAGTGACCCTCAGCCGGATTCTACGATTCAACCTAAGGCTCGGGGGCTACTCCATATGGAGCGCGAGTACTTCGCGCACCATATATGATCAAGGTTTCGGGGCTTGAGAACCTCACAGCCTCGGAGCAAACAGAAGTACTTGAAGCACTACTCGACGTACCTGAAGGAAGGACCAGAAGCAACCGGAAGGATGTTCTGACTACTCGAAATACTCGAAGACGACCAGCCAAGTACTCGACGCCTGCAGGACTCGGCTACGAAGAGCTCGGGGGCTTGTCAGACCCGGGACAGCTTGTCGAAGTACTCTCGCCATCTGCCCTTGATCTCGTCATCCTTCACTAGAAGTCGATCTGTCTCATCCTTGATGCATTTGATTTGGTTGATGTCCTGTCAGACCCGGGACAGCGGGACTGCTCACAGGCATAGAATGTTCTAGAGTAAGGGATAGCTCATGGATGTACCTTATCTCTTCTGTAACTACCCGAATAGGCGTAGTACTAGCTGCAGTACAAGGAAACTACCCGATCGTGTTGTAGAAGGATTCCAACTATACTCGGCTAGGACTTTCCATGTAACCCTGTCCCCTCGCATATATAAAGGCGGGCAAGGACCCTTTCGAAAGACATCTACACCTAAGGTAATACAAACCACCACACATGACGAAGGGTATTACGTAACTCGCGGCCCAAACCTATCTAAATATTTGTGTTTCTTGCACCATCGAGTTACATAGCCGCCAATCCCTACCAACAAACCTTACTGCTAAGGGTATCTATGAGCAGGCTTGGCGGTAAACACCGACAGCTGGCGCGCCAGGTAGGGGACTCGGCGAGTTCATCGGCGAGTTCGATGACCACTTTTGCTTTCAGCACCATGACGCCTCCCAGAGGCACCACCTTCATCTTCGGCTCGTGGGTCTGCGTCGTCAATGGTTCGGGTGGTTTTGACAGCCACCTAACCAACTCTCCTACACCGAAGATCTCTACGTCAAAAGATTCCAACAAGATCGCCAGATCCTGTAATCGCGGCGTCACGTTGCTTCCCGACCTCGCCAAGGAGATCAAGCCAAAACTCGAAGACAAGTCGGGTTCTACTCGGACTCAGATCGATCTCAGGCCGAATTCTACTCGGATTGAGACTCTTATTGCGCAACCTGTCTTTGGTTTGCGCAATTCATCGTCTGTTTACAAACAGATGATTAGATCCTCCTATGAAAATAGCTTGGATCGCCTACTAGCCGGGAGGCGCCCATTTTTTTGATGTTTACCCAGATCCAGTCGAGTCACCTCAAGACAGCATGAATTTCATCACCAATGCACTGGCTAAGATGAAACTCATACCTTGCCGAGGCCATACCCTCGCAGAACTACTCGATAATCTGTGAGAAGTCGCCAGCATTGATGATCTCCCGTTTCAACACGGCACTCCCCTCGAAACTGAGAGGGAAACTGGCTCCGGCGGAACTGTCCTAGCTAATTACGAATCAGACCTGGAAAGCTTCTCTCACGAGCATTTGGTTCCGGTAATCATCCAGCCCGGGGGTGCTCCAAGCCATCATGATCCAAACGAAGCCTTGGATCTCAGCAGACAATCTGACCCAAGACGCTCCAGCTGATGAAGACAAAGCCACTCGCATAGCCCGCAGGGCAAGGAATCAACGAAAAGAAGCACGCAGGGTTCATGCAGCTGAACATGCTCGAATTCCACCACGCAACCTCAATAACGAGTTCAACAACGTCGCAGATCCGGTTTTCAAAACACCAATTGCTGCGATGACAGAAGCAACCCTACGACTCATGACGATGCCCCAAAATCCAGAGATAGACTGAGTCAAAAATCTCACCAAGAATGCTGTTGAACAACACGAGAGACAAAACCCGTTGTCGTCACTCCATGGCACACGATCAAGGGCTACCGCAACAGTCATACCTCAGGCAAGCCGTACCCCCGGAGGCCACCAGCGTCAACAACAGCAGGAGCAGCAAAACCAAAGAAATCAAGAGGATTAGGAAGCTGCGAGCAGTCATCGCCCCAGGGGTGGCCAACCGCACGCAAACCAAGCTCCTGGGCCTCAGCCAAACCGCAACAACAACTGTGGGCATAACAGGGAAGAGGTAGCTAACTCCATCATGGATGCACAGGATATCATTAACGCAAGACGTAGAGCACAGCTTGCGGACAACTCCGATCGCTTCCCCGCCCTCAGTAGAGTCTTCGACAACATCGAGTACCCAAAGGATTTCAAGCCGACAAACATCCAGAAGTACGACGGTAAGCAAGACCCTGCTCAATGGTTATGTTTATATTCGACCACTGTTTGTGTTGCAGGGGGAGACACCAACACCAAGGTCCTCTACTTCCCAATGGCTCTGGAGCCCGCACCCCTCACGTGGCTCGAAAGCTTGGCGCGCGAGTCCATACACTCGTGGGATGACCTCAAGAAGGCCTTCATCGACAACTTCCAAGGGTCGCTACACCGAGTAGCTACTCGACACGCCTTGTCCACGTGCAAGCAGGAGCAAGGCGAGTCGATCAGATCCTATGTCAAGCGCTTCTTCGACACAAGAGCCACCATCCCCAACATCGCCGATGACGACGTCATCGACTACTTCCAGAGCGGCATCACCATCCATTCCCTGTACCGCGACTTCGGGCATAATCGCCCCAAAATAGTGGTAGATTTACAGGATATGATGTAGTGCTGGGCTGACGAAGAGGAGGAAGAACGCAGTCGCTTCCCCCACCGCAACAACGACAACAATGGGAAGCGCTACAACGACCGTGGAGGCCCTAGCAACCAGCGGGATCCTGCGCGCAAGCGCAAGCCTGATGATACAGTCGGCACTATGGATCGCACCCCGCGTGGTAAGAAGGGCGACAAGCCGTAGGACCAATTCGACAAGATTCTCCACAATAAGAGATGTCCAATCCATCCCAAGAGCAACCACTCGATGTGGGAGTGCACGATCCAGCGCAAATCCTTCCAGTCGGCACCTGCAGCTGCTCCAAAGAAAGAACAAGACAAAGATGATGAAGATGACAAGAAAGACCATGACGGTTTCCAACATCAGCAAAACATCGTCAACGTTATATTTGGAGGAGATCCTAGCTTCTCCAAGCGAGCTCAGAAGCTCCTACTCAGAGAGATCCTCTCAGTCGAGCCAGCAATTCAGAGGCCACTCAAATATAGCGAGGTCCCCATTACCTTCTCCAGGGAGGATCAGTGGCCCAGCTTCTCTGAACCTGGAAAGTTCCCGCTAGTACTCGATCGAGTCGTTCAGGGCTCCAAGCTCACTCGAGTACTCATTGACGGCGGAAGTGGGCTCAACCTAATCTTTGCAAGCACATTGGTAAAGATGGGCCTCAACTATATGAGTCTTTTTACTCCTAGTAAGGCTCCGTTCTACGGCATCGTCCCCGAGAATTCCTCTACACCAATTGGCTCGGTTACTCTCCCAGTCATGTTTGGTACAAAACAGAACTTCCGGACAGAATATATCAAATTCGAAGTAGCCGACTTCGAATCTTCCTACCACGCTATCTTGGGAAGACCTGCACTAGCCAAGTTCATGGCAGTACCGTACTATGTCTACCTGCTCCTCAAGATGCCAGGCAACGCAGGAGTCCTTTCACTACGTGGGGACCTCCTCAAGTCTTTCGAGTGTGACAAGAAAGCAATAGATCATGCGGCCACAATCCGGGTCCCTAGTTCTGTCAGCGAAATACTTGCTGTTGCTAAGAAACTCTCACTCAAAGAGCCGATGCCTTCAAAGAAGCCAAGCCAATCCTCGGTTAAACCAACCGGTGATGTGGGCACCAAGACTATCCAGCTACAAGAGGGAGACGACACCAAAACAGCCATCATCGGAGCAGGACTTGGTGACAAATAGGAACTCGAGCTCGTCAACTTCCTTAGGGCCAACCGAGATGTATTCGCGTGGAAACCCGTGGATATGCCAGGGGTGCCCAAGGAGTTGATGGAGCATGCCTTGAAGGTCAACCCTAAAGCCACACCAAAAAAGCAACGGTTACGGCCATTCTCACCGGACAAGTAAGAAGCCATCAAGAAAGAGCTGGCAAAACTACTCGCAGCAGGGTTCAGCAAGGAAGTCTACCACCCTGATTGGTTGGCCAAGGCTGTCGAGCTTCGTCCAGAAGAAGAACAACAACGAGTGGAGGATGTGCGTCGACTACACTGATCTAAACAAGCACTGCCCGAAGGATCCTTTCGGGCTACCACGTATTGATCAAGTAATCGACTCGACAGCAGGATGTGTCCTGTTATCCTTCCTCGACTGCTACTCAGGGTATCATCAGATCACCCTAAAAGAAGAAGACCAAATCAAGACGGCCTTCATCACCCCTTACGGGGCATACGCCTACAAGACCATGTCCTTCGGGTTGAAGAACACTGGCGCTACCTACCAGCGTGCGATACAGCTGTGCTTCTCCGATTAGCTACATCGCAATGTTGAAGCCTATGTTGATGACGTCGTTGTCAAAACGAAGACCCAGGATCAATTCATTACTGACCTGGAAGAGACCTTCAACAGCCTCCGAAAATTCCGCTGGAAGCTCAACCCAACCAAATGCGTCTTTGGTGTACCCTCTGGAAAACTACTCGGATTCATCGTCAGTAACCGAGGAATTGAGGCTAATCCAGAGAAGATCAATGCCATCATGGCCATGGACGCTCCAGCTACCATCAAGGACATCCAGAAGCTTACAGGCTGCATGGCAGCCTTGAATCGATTCTTGTCCAGGCTTGGCGAGGGGATTACCCTTCTTTAAACTCCTAAAGCGATAAGATAAATTCGAGTGGACTACAGAAGCCACCGAAGCACTCGAGAATCGCAAGCATCATCTCCAGTCACCGCCGATTCTAACAGCTCCACTACCCTGTGAGGAATTACTCCTCTACATCGCTGCGACTACCCTTGTAGTCAATACCGCGATAGTAGTCGAACGCCCGGAGGAAGGCCACGCTTACGGTGTTCAGAGACCAGTCTACTTGATCAGCGAAGTACTCTCTGAATCAAAGGTTAGATATCCATCAATTCAGAAACTTCTGTATGGAATTCTACTCACCTCCAGGAAGCTCTGGCATTACTTTGACGAATACAAGATCTCAGTCATAACTGACTTCCCATTGGGGGATATACTCCACAATCGGGATGCCACTGGACGAATCTCAAAGTGGGCAGTTGAACTGGGAGCCTTGAAAATCAACTTCAAGCCAAGAACAGCAATCAAGTCACAGGCACTAGTCGACTTCTTGGCTGAATGGCGGGAAAATCAAATTCCAGCACCCCAGAACATTCCAGAGCATTGGGTGATGTACTTCGATGGCTCACTCAAGATCGACGGAGGCGGCGCAGGAGTTTTGTTCATCTCCCCCAAGGGAGAACAATTGAAGTATGTGTTTCAAATCTTGTTCAAGGTCTCCAACAATGAAGCTGAATACGAGGCATTGCTACACGGCCTCCGACTAGCAGTATCTCTCGGCACCAAGCGACTACTTGTCTACGACGACTCTCTACTCATCGTTCAACAAGTCAATAAAAAATGGGACATCAACAAGGATACAATGGACGCATACATTGAAGAAATCAGAAAGCTCGAAAACAAGTTCTCAGGATTGGAAATCCGCCACGTCAATCGCAACAACAACGTGGGAGCCGATGTCCTTTCCAAACTTGGGTCCACTTGAGCAGCTGTTCCACCAGGAGTTTTTGTCCATGAACTTCACCACCCATCAGTCAAGGAACAAAGCCAACAAGCCACTGACACGGAGGCCCCGGCCACAGTCAAAGAAGTGCTGATGATTGAAGAAGATTGGCGGACTCAGTTTATCAACTTCATCAAGGAGTTCAAGCTTCCACCACATGTTGATCCTAAAAGCACTGAAGCTGCCCGCATCATCAGGCGTAGCAAGGGTTTGGTCCTCATTGGCAACAACCTATACAAGCGCTCTGCTTCAGGCATCCTCATGAAGTGTTTTACCCTTGAAGAAGGCAAAGACATCCTTCGAGAAATACATGAAGGAGTTTGCGGCAATCACGCTGCATCAAGGACACTAGTCGGAAAGGCGTATAGGTCAGGATTCTTCTGGCCAACAGCTATTTCGGACGCAGAAGACCTGGTCAGACAGTGCCCTGGCTGCCAATTCTTCGGCAAGAAGACTCACGTCCCAGCACATAACTTGATAACAATCCCTCCATCATGGCCGTTTGCCTGTTGGAGTTTGGATATGATCGGACCATTAACCGTAGCTCTAGGAGGATTCAATCATGTGCTGGTAGCAGTCGACAAGTTCACCAAGTGGATCGAGTACAAGCCCATTGTCAAGATCTCATCCGACATAACAGTGGATTTCATCTCTGACGTTATCCATCGATTCGGCTTTCCTCACACCATTATTACAGATCTCGGCTCCAACTTCACGTCACAATCTTTTTGGGATTTCTGTGACAACTCATGCATTGAGGTCAAATATGCCTCAGTAGCTCATCCTCGGGCAAACAGTAAAGTTGAGCGCATCAATGGTTTAATACTCGACGGCTTGAAGAAAAGACTCTATGATGCCAATACCAAGAAAGGTGGCAAGTGGATTCAAGAACTACCTCACGTAGTCTGGGGGCTGCAAACCCAGCCTAGCAAAGCAACTGGACAATCTCCTTTCTTTCTCACTTACGGGACATAAGCTATACTACCCGCTGATATTATGTGGAAATCTCCAAGAGTAGAAGCCTATCAAGAAGGAGAAGCAGATAAAGCTCGACAACTTGAGTTAGACTCAGTCGAAGAGGCTAGAATCAATGCCTTAACTCAATCGGCTAGATATCTTCAAGGAGTCAGACGCTATCATGATCACAATGTCCAGCAAAGATCCTTCAAAGTGGGAGATCTAGTACTACGCAGGATTCAGGATGAGATAGGACTGCACAAGTTAAATTCTAGATGGGAGGTTCCATTCATCGTAACCAAGGTTACAAGACCAGGATCATATAGAATCACTAATGCAGATGGCAATGAGGTACCGAATTCCTGGAACATCGAGCACTTGCGCAAGTTTTATCCTTGATCCAAGCAATCTAGTGTCGACAGTTGATTTCTTTAATGAAGCAAGGGTCCTTAACGGTATATCGACTACATTAAAGGCAATCTCTTCGTCTGACAGCATCACCAGTTCACGATAGCTTATACAGTTCTCCATCAGGATAACTACACAAGCCGCATCCTTGCCCTTAATGTAAGGGCGCAACCTACTTGCCTAGCTCGGAAAGGTGCTTGGATACCTTTACTAGTTGTCCATCTTGGGTAACTCGATGGAGTTCATCCTAACAGGTCAATTATGAGGAACTCTAGCCTTGTTGTAAAGGCAAAACTACTCGCTTGCTCGAGTACGTTATGGATACTACTACATTTTGTTCGTCTTGGGCAACCCAACGGAGTTCGCCCTAACAGGTCAATCTTAGTAGTTACTCCAGTCTACAAGTTAGACACCTTACTTTCCTCGCTCGAGTAAGTTTCGGATATCTTTCTGGTATTTACATCTTGGATAACCCGACGGGGTTCATACCTAACAGTTTTGCCTTAAGGATTACTCCAGTCCTTGGTCAAAGGACACCTTACTCGCCTTGCTCGAGTAAGCCTTGGATATCCCTACGACATTTACGTCTTGGGCAACCCGATGGGGTTCGTACCTAACAGTTTTGTCTTACGGATTACTCCAGTCCTTGGTTAGGAAAGACTATTTGCTTGCTCGAGTAGTTTATGGATACCTTTACAAGTTTCTCAAATCGGGTAGTCTGACGGGACTCACCCCAAATAATTAACTTTATGGATTACTCCATTCAAGTATTCTGCTCGATTAGTTCATATTTATCCTACGGTATTAGATCATGCTTCTGAAGACACACCAACATGATACGAATTATGGACAACAACATGAATCCAATGAAGATTATAAGAGTTGTTACAAGCAGTCTACTCTGCCATGTTCTTCAGAATTTCCTCCGCAATCACTTCTGATTCCTTACAATACTCTCAGAATTTCTCATCAGAGCAACTGGGAGCTATTCATTTAGCTATCGAAGCTAAATTAAACTGAGGCAAGTACGACTTGACAACTCCTATCATGTGGGTTACATAATTCTTGGAAGTATCCGTCATAACATCAAAAAATTTATGGGGAGCTTCTTCCAAACGCTCCACCAAGGACTTGCCACTTGACGATTCTTTTTCAGTATCAACCACACCCACAAGAGCTTGAGCTGCTGCTATTAGTCGAGTATGGTCTTCCGGAGAACTTGATGGGAAGATATCTCAGAAATTGATTTGACAAAGCAAAATCAAGACAAAAGATCGAGTGCTTATAGGCTTGGGCAGTCTGCAATTGCTTCTGAAGCCTGGAATTTTCCTCTTGAAGCTTTGATCTTTCTTCTTCACGGTTCTTAATCTGGCGCTTCATGTCACAAACCTCCAGATGATGCTGCTGACTTGCTTCATAAAGTTTGTTTCGAGCACCAAGGGCTTCATCCAGTCGTTTGACAATCATGGCTTTCTGCCCCTCCAAGATCTTTCAGTTGTCTACAGTCTTATACAAAGCATGAGACTTTAGGAAAGATCGATTGGCAACATCCTGTAACATCCAAGGCAAGTCTGATCAGACAACGATTGCTACTCGACGATGACAAGTAGCGGCAGAAGACTTACCTTGGTAAATTTAAAGCTCCATTGCATACAATCTGCGAGCTTCTTCATATTGTCTACAGTCAACAAAGGATCATCAAATAGTTCCTTTCCCAACTCTTCCTGGGCTGACTAAGGCATAGACTGGAATGGTACCAGTCAAACGGAAGGACCTTTTGACCCTTCTGCTCCACTACTCCCAGATCCACCAGCATTGGAGGCTCCTTCAGCAGCCGCAGGAGTATCAGATGTTTCAGGGCTTGGTTCGCTTGGATTCTCAGCTGTGTCTGCACTTGGCAAATTGGGAGCAGGGGTCTCGATCAACCCAATTACAGGAGATTCGGGGGCTGATCGACTAGTTCCTTCCGAACCACTCGACACCCAGTTGCGGAAGTCTTGGACTTGATCTTTCTCATGCGCTGAAAGATGTTGGATCCTAGCCAAGCAAGATTCTGAATAAGAAAGCTGAGGCAAACGGGATACAATCAACAAAATATTATATACTTACTGGCTGGCAAGATTCTGAATAAGAAAAATTCTGACACGGGAAGAGTGAGACCACGTTCTACAAAATCGCGAAACATAATGGTCTCAAGGGTACCTTCCATGGGGTAATCTTCTCCTTTATCAGCGCGCCACTGGCTTACGCCCTGCTCTTGGAGGAGACCCATATTGTCCAACTCCCGGACTAATGATTCAGACATCTTGCTTTTACACCAACCTGTTTACATATTGGCGATCATTTCCTCTTCAATCTTGGACTTGTTCTTCTTGGGAGCCATCTCACAGTCATGAGTTTTAGCTCGGGGTTTACGAGAGGAGCTTTTGGATTTTGACTGAGAAGAGGCGAATGTGAATCTGAGTCTAATGGCTGCCAGGAGTTCAAGGGGTAAAACCCTTGGAAGTTTTCAACCGGCTTTATACGGTCTTCGGGGGGCTATTTTGTGAATATTTGGGATGCCAACAGATTCTTTCCTTTTGAGAGAAGCTTTCAGTTTTTGCCACGAGTTTACATTGATTCTTAAATCTAAATGGAGGGATTTAAATTCAAGACTCGGGGGCTGCGGAATATATGTATCAGAGATTTATTTTTCAAATTTTTTGAAAAATAAAGAAGAAGAAAAAGACTGAAGTGACCCTCAGCCTGATTCTAAGATTCAACCTAAGGCTCGGGGGCTACTCCATATGGAGCGCGAGTACTTCACGCACCATATATGATCAAGATTTCGGGGTTTGAGCACCTCACAGCCTCGGAGCAAACGGAAGTACTTGAAGCACTACTCGACGTACCTGAAGGAAGGACCAGAAGCAACCGGAAGGATGTTCTGACTACTCAAAATACTCGAAGACGCCCAGCCAAGTACTCGACGCCTGTAGGACTCGGCTACGAAGAGCTCGGGGGCCTGTCAGACCCGGGACAGCTTGTCGAAGTACTCTCGCCATCTGCCCATGATCTCGTCATCCTTCACTAGAAGTCGATCTGTCTCATCCTTGATGCATTTGATTTGGTTGATGTCCTGTCAGACCCGGGACAGCGGTACTTCTCACAGGCATAGAATATTCTAGAGTAAGGGATATCTCATGGATATACCTTACCTCTTTTGTAACTACCCGAATAGGCATAGTACTAGCTGCAGTACAAGGAAACTACCCGATTGTGTTGTAGAAGGATTCCAACTATACTCGGCTAGGAGTTTTCATGTAACCCTGTCCTCCCGGATATATAAGGGCGGGCAGGGACCCCCTCGAAAGACATCTACACCTAAGGCAATACAAACCACCACACAGGACGTAGGGTATTATGCAACTCGCGGCCCGAACCTGTCTAAATCTTTGTGTTCCTTGCACCATCGAGTTTCAGAGCCATCGATCCCTACCTACAAACCCTACTGCTAAGGGTATCCCTAAGCAGGCTTGGCGGTAAACACCGACATGTCCCGTGTCTTTCGCTCGCGGATCCTAGCCATCCTATAAATGTCCTCCCCTTCCTTCATGCCTAGTCACTGATACAGGTTATCATACACCTTACCCTTTGCTACACTCACAGCTCGCTTTGCAGCCCTTTTCGCTAATTTATAGCCCTCGATGTTGGCTGCACTCTTGTCAAGGTGGAGGCGCTTGAAACATTTCTTCTTCTCCTTAATATCCCTTTGCACCTTGTCATTCCATCACCAGGTGTCTTTCCCTTCCTGTTTGCCTCCCCTACTCATGCCAAGCACCTCTGAGGCCAACTTCCGGACACATGTCGCCATCTTTAGCCACATGTCGTCAGCATTTTCTCCTTCTTCCCAAGGCCCCTAACCTAGCATCCTCTCATAATCTTGGCACATTTGTCTCGGTGGATACTGTTGGCGTTTCTTACGCTCAATAGAATATGGATTCCGCAAGCGCACAGAATCACCGCTGTAGCACTTCATATTGGAGTATTCCAGGGTATCGTATATTTCCTCATGGAAGCACTATGGTTAAAGAGTATCGAAGAATCAAATGACAAACTTTACTAGATATATCAACCGACTAACTTATTGGGGATAAGCTTGATATGATAGATAAGACAATGGCCAACGATGACCGTCTGACACAGGAGACTCTAACCCTTAGAGAGGTAAGCAGTTGGGAGGACAACGAGCGAGAAAGATTCCTAAAACACTTCTAAACTATTGAGCAAGCCTCTCTAGACTAAACCTTGCTTCTAACTAGTTATCGGGAACCTAGACCTTACTTCGGCGGCTGGAAGAGGAAGGACTTCAGAAAGGGATGAGAGGGGAGTCCAACGGCAATCTGCACTACTGCTATAAAAACACCCAAACGTGGTGGACTACAAAGGACGGATAGGACTGTCACCACCTACCGACTACCACAATGGTCCGTGGGGTGGAACACACTTTCTAGCTAACACTAAGCCCAGACACCCCATCCGTACTCGGTGTTAGGATTTCTCTTGACGCGTTCAAGAGAAATCCGCCTCAACCTAGAGAACTAACTTGAGTTACTCTAGCCCAGGCGAGAAAACCTGTAAGATAAGATCCTGATAAACAAGCTAGGTACAAAGCCTAAGCTAGAGAATTACTTCCGTACACAAGTAAGATAACTTGGAAAGGTAAATAAATGCGGGAAGTAAAGCCGACTCGAAAATATAAAGAAGATAACTTATATTGATAAATGTCAAAGGAAAAGATACAAGAGCTTATACCCAACTTCCGATGACGACTCCGGAATCCCGAGACAAGTTCGACTCGACTCTAACTCCCAGACTAGCTAACCTACTCTAGAAACTAAGAATGAGAGAAGAGAGCTCCTTTTTGGTGTGTATCCCACAAGTGAGGATAGTTGGCCTATTTATACTAGCTAGAGGTCGGTATTTGGCCGAGGCGTCGGTTGTACACAAGAGGGTCAGTTGACGTAGCTTCCATGCGAAGATGAACTTGAGACACTACAAAGTGGGGCCGGACGGCCTCCCCTAGGCCGGCCGGACTGGGACTCCCTCCGTTTGGCGCCGACCTTCTTGTGGACGCTCCTTATCTTCTCTAGATGACGGTGTGTGTTGCGTGGCATCAAAGCTGATAATTGTAGGCCGGCCAGCCTCTCCTAGGCCGGCCGGCCTGGGTCTAGCACATCTCGGTCTCCCATTTCACCGACATCTTGATCCACATGTGTATAAAGTCCATAGTGGTGTTCCGGCCCAAAAGATTTGGGTAAGTGCTGTAAGTGGGTCTTTTAATCCACGTGCTAGGCCTTTCGGTCCATTTGATCAAACCAACTTGCAATCCTTGGTTTAGAGGCTTTGTACACATGTCTCTTCGCTTCTGTACCAAAGACAGGGCACACATAGTGGAGGTGCTAGGCCGGCCGTCCTAGGTGAGGCCGGCTGGCCTGGGTTTGTCCCAGTTTTGCCTCATTTTTGGTATGTTAGTTCCTGCACCCACAACTCATCCAAAACTTGTGGAATTTGTTAGAAATAAGTAAAATATGTATGGAACATGGTGTGAAGCTCATTTTATTCCCGAGAAGTTGACGGTCAAAATGTAAAATAATGGCCGTCAACACCCCCCATGCTTAAACTTTTTCTCGTCCTCGAGCAAAGCTAAAGCTGAGGCTCGGTGGATCAGGAGTTACATCAATGCTCATACCCTGCAGAAACCTTATGCACAACATAATACTCTAACCCATATGTTCTTTGAATAAGTTGGCTCATACCTTGGTTTCTGGAGATGGGGCTTACTCGCATTTCATCCCTCGTCTTGGGCGGTTGAGAGATTGAACAACCTTCACCGGGATATTTTCTGCCTCCTGTTCAGGTTCCTATCTCGGAGTTTTTGCAAGTTTTTTCAAAAGTGGTTTAAAATTCCCCAATGGTACTCTCAAGTGACTCAAGGTGTATGATCCTCACCATGGTCGGAAATTTTGACCATCTTCTTCCTACTATAAGGCTGATATGTGGAGTTTTTAGGTAGGGAGAGTGTAGCATACCTTGTTTATCTGTGTTGCCGAGCCGAAGAGTGGTTCGCAAGAGGTTGGTACTCGATCAAATCCCGATCTTATGGAAGGTAAAATGTTTAGGGGAGTGGGAGGAAATGGACTCACACTTAGAGAATTTCTGGTCTTTTTATTTGAGCCCCTTATTTCAACTCTTTTGAGTGGAGGTATGGGTCTTGTCTCTTAATTTTTCATTGCTTCAGCTCCAGTTTTTTTTTTTAAAGAAGATGACCAATACTCCATGAGGATAGAGTTATTGGAAGGGAGCATTGCTTGGATAGAGCATTCGAGATGGATAGGTTCACTGTGGAAATTTTAGGTTTTGTTGTGAAGGAATTGTCTGGCTAAGGTGGATATCAATACCCGGAGTAGGTAATTGACATGCCAGACATTTTGAGGGTAGCAAAACAATGGATACGCAAAGGAAAAAGATCGGTAGATGACAAGTACCTTCCTTGAACGAACTCACCATTCGGCAAAGCTCAAAATAACTCAAGATAGCTTATATAGGTTAATATGATAAAACATTATGGCTCTGGTTAGGACATGCAAACCAAAGGGGAATTCTTTACCATGTTTTATTTTAAAGAAATTCCGAGAGGTTCCCTACTAGAGCATGCAGTTTTATTCCAGTTCGGGCCATCTCAAATCTCACAACAACTTAGACTTGGAAATCAAGCTCATGCTCCCACTCAAACTAGATTTTAGTGGAACTACTTATGTGCCAACTAGTTCAAGTACTAGGAGAGTAAAAAGTTGTATACGAGGCGCTTGCAAAGCATGGACAGAGCAACTATACATCATTTCCATGATAAGAGCTTACACGGATTTCCACACATATGAGTTGGAAGTTTTATTCAAAGCATGAAACATTTTTTTTTTGTGTTTTGTTTTTACTTTATTTTATACTTTTACTTTTATGTTGAGTTTTTGAATGATTTAAACTAACTTTTTTTACACAAGACGAATGGATAGGTCGGATGACTTACCTGGATACATGGGCACCCCCCCCCCAAAGCTTGAATGAAGCTCAGTAGGTTTGCCATCTTGGTAGATTTTTTTTGTATGCAATGTAAAGTGAAAAGAATGCATTTGCGAGAATTTAAATATGCCATGATGAGAAAGGGAAGACTATGTAAGAAGATAAACTATCCTATATGCAAATGCAAGAATGGATAACTACCACGTACCTCATGGCAAGGGCTCGAGTTTCTCGTCCTGAGCAAGACTATCCATACTTTGGGTTTGGTCGTCGTCACCTGATGGAGACATTGGTGGCGATGCTTTCTTCTGCTACACCTTCCGTGTAGGCAAAGTTACTTCGATCTCTTTCTTCCCAAATTCTAGAAAATTCTTACGATGGATATTCCGCTTCACGTTCCGTTAGTTATACACCTTAATCTCCTCTCGAGTTTGAAGATTCTCCACGAATTCGATGAGGGAATACGGCTTCTCCAGCTCTTTCACGGATTCCTTTTGGTTGAAACTTTTGATCTGTGAGCGTTTTTCATTTTTCAGTTTGAAACCGAATCTCTCCTTCTGCCCATTGATGTTGAGTTGGATTACTCCAACTCCCGCATCAATGTATGCATTTGTCATACTCAATAATGGCCTCCCCAATATGAGAGGGATCATAGTGTCGACCTCCATGTCGAGAATGACAAAATCAACGGGGACGAAGAAATTCCGTATTTTCACCGGAATATCCTCGGTGATCCCGGCGGGATGATGAACTGATTGGTCTGCTAGCTGCAAACACATGGCAGTAGGAGCAAGCGCATGATGTTTAAGTTTATCATAAATTATCTTTGGCATGACGCTGATGCTTGCTCGCAGATCGCAAAGAGCGTGCTTAAAGTGTTGAGCTCCGATGAAACATGTGATGGTGGGGCATCCTGGTTTCTTCTTCTCCAAGAGAGGATTGAGTATAGCTGTGCTACAGTCATTCGTAAGCTGCACGACCTCGGTGGTCGGCAGGACCCTCTTATTGCCAAGGATATCCTTGAGATACTTGGCGTACGTGGGAACCTGCATAGTATCAAGAAGTGGTATGTTGCCATAAAACTTCTTAGTTACCTCGACGAACTTGCCGAATTGCTCATCGGCCACCGGCCTCCTTCTCCGCTCTAGAAACGGTAAGGCGGTTGTATCGTGATAGTCCCGTGAAGTTCTAGGGGGTTCCATGGGGTCTTCCTGAGTAGCAATGGTGTTGGATTCTTCGGCCTCCTCCAACAGTTCGTCTTCAGCATAGGTATTCCTGGCGGTTACGGTCTTCCACCGTGTACTTGCATCCTACGGAAGATGTAGTTTCTGTGCGGATTGTCTTGCCCGCACAACTACCACATTCACACTTTCTTTCGGGGTCACTTCCGATTGCCCGGATAGCTTCCCCGTGTCATGGTTAAGGCAGGATGGTATACCTGCATACTATGGAAAATGTGGTTTCTGTGCGGATTGCCTTGCCCGCACAGCTACCGCACTGAGACTTTCTTTCGGGGTCACTTCTAGTTGCCCGAATAGCTTCCCCGTGTCATGGTTAAGATAGGATGAGGTCAGTTGAGTTACTTTAGTTTCTAACAATTCGTTGAAACTCAACTGATGTTTAATAACAGAGTTAAACCCATCTAGTTGCATAGCCAAAAACTCAAGAATTTTATCATTAGCAAGAAATTTCTCACTAATGTTGTCATTAATTTGTTTTTGGCCATTCATGAAGTCTTTAAGCGAGGGCTGAAAACTATTATTAAAATTGATACCTTGCTGTTGGCCGAAGGGGAGGTCGGGCTTAGGATTCCAACCTTGCTGAGGACGACAGTCTGAGTCATTGGGAGTGTTGTTCCCAATGGAGTTCTCGCCCTCTTGAGTGAATGGGCAAGATTTGCCCGAGTGTCCAGTATTGCCACATTTCTCACATGTCATCTGAGGCTCCATAGTGTGGTTAACCTACTGGTGTGGAGATTCCAGCTTTTCCATGCGAAGATCCATCTTGGCTGCCAGCACATTGACACTGTCAATTTCATGTATTCCTTTTGCATGAGCCGGCTACCTACCTCCCTTCCAACTCTGCTTGGAAGCAACCTTGTCGATGAGCGTTCTAGCTCCTACAACATCGAGGGAGAGGAATGCTCCTCCCGCTGCTACGTCCATGTGATCTTGCGATCGTTGGTTCAGGCCATGGAAGAAGTTTTGAATGATAAGCCACTCTTCCATGCCGTGGTGTGGGCATGCTGCAATGTATTCCTGAAGACGTTCCCAGGCTTCCGGGATTGTCTCGTCCTGGAGTTGTTCAAAACTGGAAATCCTATTCCGAAAGGCATTGGTCTTGCCCACCGGAAAGTACTTGACCAGAAAAGCATTGGAGCATGCATCCCAAGTGTTGAACGCGTCCTTGTAGGTGTAGAACCACGTCTTTGCTTTCCCAAGCAAAGAGAATGGGAACAGTCGAAGACGAACATTATCCATCGTAATGCCTCTTGGGTTGATTATGCTGCTCACTTCCAGAAAATTCTGTAGATGAGCGTGGGCATCCTCTGATGCCTTTCCACAGAAGGGACTTGCTTGAACCATGTTGACAAGACCAGTCTTTATCTCAAAGCCATCAGTGCCTTGGTAATTGTTAGGTCCAGTAGGGATATGGCTATTGGACGGGGCTGAGAATTGGCGGAGTGTCTTCTGAGCCATGGGTATTGAAGCTGGCATTGTAAAACCTTGATCCTAAGAAAAATTCTTCTAGTAGAAAACAAATTCACCCAATTCTTTCTGGATCTGAGTTGAAGTGATATGGTAGATCGAATTTGGTCCTGCACTGCTCTGTAAAAATCACAAAGATACCAAGAGCAATGGTAATCCCGCAAAAAATTAGCGGTGACAAACTAGTAAATTTTATCAAACTATTCGACGATATCTTTAGCCAATTGCTTCCCCGGCAACGGCACCAGAAATGCTTGTTAGCGTTTCATACGCTCAATAGAATATGGATTCCGCAAGCGCACAGAATCACCGCTATAGCACTTCACCTTGGAGTATTCCAAGGTATCGTATATTTCCTCAGGGAAGCACTATGGTTAAAGAGTATCGAAGAATCGAATGACAAACTTTACTAGATATATCAACCAACTAACTTAGTGGGGGTAAGCCTGATATGATAGATAAGATAATGGCCGACGATGACCGTCTGACACAGGAGACTCTAATCCTTAGAGAGGTAAGCAGCTGGGAGGACAACAAGCGAGCAAGATTCCTAAAACACTTCTAAACTATCGAGCTAGCCTCTCTAGACTAAACCTTACTTCTAACTAGTTATCGGGAACCTAGAGCTTACTTCGGCGGCTGGAAGAGAAAGGACTTCAGAAAGGGATGAAAGGGGAGTCCAACAGCAACCTGCACTACTGCTATGAAAACACCCGAACGTGGTGGACTACAAAGGACAGATAGGGTTGTCACCACCTACCAACACAACGGTTCTGTGGGGTAGAACACACTTTCTAGCTAACACTAAGCCCAGACACCCCGTCCGTACTCGGTGTTAGGATTTCTCTTGACGCCTTTAAGAGAAATCCCCCTCAACCTAGAGAACTAACTTGAGTTACTCTAGTCCGGGCGAGAAAACCCGTAAGATAAGATCCCGATAAACAAGCTAGGTACAAAGCCTAAGCTAGAGAATTACTTTCGCACGCAAGTAAGATAACTTGGAAAGATAAATAAATGCGGGAAGTAAAGCCGACTCGAAAAGATAAAGAAGATAACTTATATTGATAAATGTCAAAGGAAAAGATACAAGAGCTTATACCCGACTTTCGATGACGACTCCGAAATCCCGAGACAAGCTCAACTCAACTCTAACTCCCAGACTACCTAACCTACTCTAGAAACTAAGAATGAGAGAAGAGAGCTCCTTTTTGGTGTGTATCCCACAAGTGAGGATGTGGGGCCTATTACTAGCTAGAGGTCGGTATTTGGCCGAGGCGTCGGTTGTACGCAAGAGGGTCGGTTGACGTAGCTTCCACGCGAAGATGAACTTGAGACGCTGCAAAGTGGGGCCGGCCAGCCTCCCCTAGGCCGGCCGGCCTAGGATTCCCTCCGTTTGGTGCCGACCTTCTCATGGACGCTCCTGATCTTCTCTAGATGACGGTGTGTGTTGCGTGGCTTCAAAGCTGAAAATTGTAGGCCGGCCGGCCTGGGTCCGGCACATCTCGGCCTCCTGTTTCACCGGCATCTTGATCCACATGTGTATGAAGTCTATAGTGGTGTTCCGGCCCAAAAGATTTTGGTAAGTGCTGCAAGTGGGTCTTTTAATCCATGCGCTAGGCCTTTCGGTCCATTTGATCAAACCAACTTGCAATCCTTGGTTTAGAGGCTTTGTACACATGTCTCTTCACTCTTGTACCAAAAACGGGGCACACATAGTGGAGGTGCAAGGCCGGCCGGCCTAGGTGAGGCCGGCCGGCCTGGGTTTGTCCCAGTTTTGCCTCATTTTTGGTATGTTAGTTCCTGCACCCACAACTCATCCAAAAATTATGGAATTTGTTAGAAATAAGTAAAAATGTATGGAACATTGTGTGAAGCTCATTTTATTCCCGAGAAGTTGACGGTCAAAATGGGAAATAATGGCCGTCAACAGACACGTACCCGAAAATGAAAGTCCGCCACCACATGCTTGTGTTGAGGGACAACACACTCCCCAGGTATCACCCTACTATCTAAGCAATCCCGTCTATCCTCCCTCCTAGCAAGGATAAAATCGATCTAGCTCGAGTGTTGTCCATTACGAAATGTCACAAGATGAGATTCTCTCTTCCTAAAAAGGGTATTCGTTATCAACAAATCGTAGGCCAACGCAAAGTTCAAAACATCCTCCCTCTCTTAACTCCTGCTACCATACCCAAAACCCTCGTGCACCCGCTCGAACCCTATATTAGTCGCACCCACATGGCCGTTGAGATCTCCTCCTATGAGGAGTTTCCCGCTGGCAGGCACGGTACTGACCATACTATCCAGATCTTCCCAGAACTGCTTCTTAGTGCTCTCACTAAGGCCTACCTGAGGGGCATAGGCACTGATCACATTCATAGCCGAATCTCCAACTACAATCCGGACCAGGATAATCCGGTCGCCTCATCTTCTAACATCTACAACTCCATCCTTAAGGCTCCTATCGATCAAGATAACGACAGCATTCCTACCCGATGTTGCCCCTGTGTACCAAAGCTTGAATCCAGTAACCTCAACCTCCTTCGCCTTCTGTCCCTTCCATTTAGTCTCTTGAACGCATAGAATATTTACACGCCTCCTAACTGCTACATCAACTAGCTCACGTAACTTACCCATTAGGGACCCTACGTTCAAGCTACCTATACGAATCCTAGTTGGCTCGGCTAGCTTCCTTACCCTTCGCACCCGTCGAGGGAAATGCGAAGACCCTTGCTCATTTATCATTACACCCGGGCGTAGATGTAGCGCGCCACTCAGGTGACGACCCGACCCTTGCTCACTTATCATCGTACCCAGGTCTCGATACGACGCGCCTTTGGTGGGGTGGCGACTCGGCCCTTACCCATTTAACACCGCACCCGGGTTTCGATGTGGCGCGTCGCTAAGAGGGTTATGCCCCCAACGAGTTTCTTATGGGTTTCATATCCATTAGAGTGGCTATTTTTTACGCTGGTTCGCCAAACCCATGGCAACCCTCCTCCTTTACCCGGGCCTGGGACCGGCTATGTTGAGACGACTCGAGAAAGCCTTCCAGTCAACACAAGCGGAGTTAAGCTACTTGCCAACTCACACACAAAAAAATAAATAAATAAATAAAACCTAACTAGCACATCTGAACAATTTTGCACATCTATTATCTGCACCCTACAAATCCGAGCAGCTACCTGCTACTGCTACTACCCTGAATCCTAGACATAATGGATAGTGAGGAACTGAGGAAGTGAGAACGCATACCACACGGTGTCAGTTCACGGCGTGTGGATCTCTGGTGATGGCAAGGTGCAGCGGCGGAGGGGAGGGGCCGCCGGCTCATCGTGCAGGAGGTGGGTCAGCTCCAATGAGGTCCTGGTGGCGCGGTGCGGCCTGCGGCGGAGGGGAGGGGGAGGGCTGCCGGCTTGTCACGCTCAAGCTGGGACAGATCCGGCGAGTTGAGGTGGTTGGTGGCGGCTTGGCACCAGGTCGTCACCACTCAACGGTCTCCAAGAGTAAGGATAGGAGGAGGAGGAGGAGAGGAACACCTTCTTGGATCTTGGACGGGAGGCGGAGGCGACGGAGGATGACAACGTGGTGCCAGATCTTGATGGGGAGATGGAGGACCGGCAGCTGGGGGAGTCAACAAGATCTGGCGAAGGGGCAGTAGAGGTGGAGCGAGCGATGGGGAGGTGCGGTGGAGGTGGAGGAAGCGACGACGGGTTGAAGGGTATTGGACGCGGAGGAGTGGTAGCAGCTCCTGGAGGCGGAGGCGGAGGCGTCGCTCGCGAGAGGACAGGGACGTCGTGCCCGGACCCAAGAGGTGGGGACGAGCCTCCCCGAGGAAAATCCGAGGGTCGGGTCGTCCAGCCCCCTGGCCTGGGCTTCCAAACAACGGAAAAGTTTATGCTGGGCCAAATTTCCACGTGGGCCTCCTATCCGGGGAAAAGGCCGGGATCCCGGTGGGAAATCGGACTCCCAAACTAACCCTTAGCTTACCCTCCCACCCCACCTCCAAGCAGTGGGCTGTTAGCTTACAGCCAGTTTCGACACAAGAACCAAGACATTTTGTGGGATAGATAAGTGGGTCATGTATTTATGATGGAGAGCTAAACTATTATACAAGTGGGCTGAGAGATGAGGTGCAAAAGTTTTTGCAGCCAGCAGCAGGCTAAATCATTAGCCTTGCTCTTACGGCTGTGCCCTAGCCCTCAGCTGGTGAGACCTCGATCCCATCTGCTCTCCCCTACATTTTCTTTAGTTTTCCCACTGTTGGAGAATGGTACATTGGTACCAACACGTTAGTGCCGGTCAAATAGGAGCCGGCACTAACGTGCATGAACCGTACAAAGCGGGCACGTTAGTGCCGGCTAGAAACACCAGCCGGCACTAACGTGCCATCCCCTAACGGTCAGCCCGTCTGCCACAACGGTCAAAAGACACGTTAGTGCTGGCTAGGAATGCTAGCCGGCACTAACTTGGTCAATTACATGTTAGTGCCGGCTGTTAGTTCTAGCCAGCACTAAACGTCCACACTTAGTGCCGGCTAAAGCCACCAACCGGCACTAACTTGCCCCGTATAAGCCAGGCACTCCTTCCCCAGCCTGACCATTTCATTTGGCCGAGCTCCTCCTCTCTCTCATGGCGTGTTAGAGGGGAGGTGCTGCCCATTTCCCACCAAATTTGTGAGGATTTCACCCATCCAAGTGCACCAAAGGTTAGTAGCTTCTTCCACTCTTCTTTCACGGTGTTTATTCTTTGTTTCATGCTTTCTAGATAAAGAAAATAGTGATTTTAAGGTTGAGGAAAAATGAGCATAATTTTCCAATTTATTCATTAATTTGAGTAAAATAGAATCGATTTGTTACTTTTTAGAGAAGGTTTTCTAGATAGTTTGACTATGACACATTTAGAGTAATTTTTTTGAATTATTTCATGGGGACATGTGTATATGTTATTATGCAAAATTTTAAGGATTTTAAGGATGAGGAAAAATGAGCATGATTTATTAATTTGTTCATTAAATTGAGCAAGGTAGAATTGATTTGTTGCTTTTTAGAGAATGATTACTATATAGTTTGACTATCACACATTTAGAATGAGTTTTTTTGAATTATTTCATGGTGACATGTGTATATGTTATTGTGCCAATTTATTTTGCTATTTAGTTTAAATTTACTAGATAGGTGGTCTATGACACATTTACATTTTTTTGAATTACATCATAGTAACCTGTTTTTAGGGATAATGAGCATGATTTTTTTTAAAATTTGTACAGATGGACCGGCAATGGATGCACGGAAGCCGGAGCACCTCGGCATGGATTCAGGGTTTAGATTCTTTTCTCAAGGCGGCAATGGCAAATAGGTCGCCAAAGGGTTTAATGTGTTGTCCATGCAGTGTTTGCGAAAATAAAAAGGAATTCCGAAAAAGAGATACTCTATGGAATCACCTGGCCTTGAATGGTTTCATGAGTAACTATAGCCTTTGGACTAAGCACGGCGAAGTTGTAGTTATGATGGAAGATAATGAAGAAGATGACGATGGTGATAACAATCTTCCAGATTGGGCATGGATTCATGAAGCAGGTGGCTTTCAAGATGAACCAATGGACGAGGGTGAAGCAAATGTTGCACAAGAGGAGCCACCTGACGAGCTAGGTCAGGCGTTGCTTGATGCACAGAAAGACAATGAGACTGTGAAGGAGGCATTAAAGTTCGAGAAGATGTTGGAGGATCACAAAAGGCTGTTGTTCCCTAATTGCAAACCGGAGCAAAAGAAGTTGGGTACCACGCTGGAGATGCTGAAATAGAAGGCAACTAATGGTGTAACCGATAAGGGATTTGGTGAGCTATTAAATATTGTAAAGAACATGCTTCCTGAGGGTAATGAACTGCCGTCAACAACATACGAAGCTAAAAAGATGGTTTGCCCTCTTGGATTGGACGTGCAGAAGATTCACGCATGTCCTAACGACTACATCCTGTATCGCGGCGAATACGAGAACTTGGAAGCTTGTCCTGTTTGCAGCGCATTGCGGTATAAGATCAGGCGAGATGATCCAGGTGATGTTGATGGGCAGCCGGTAAAGAAGAGAATTCCCGCAAAGTTGGTGTGGTACTTCCCTATAATACCACGTCTGAAGCGCTTTTTCAAAAACAAGGATAACGCCAAGTTGATGCGGTGGCACAAAGAAGACCGTAAGGAGGATCACATGATTAGACACCCAGCAGATGGGTCCCAGTGGAGAAACCTGAACCGAGAGTATCCTCAATTTGACAACGACCCAAGGAATATAAGATTTGCTCTAAGTGCGGATGGAATGAATCCGTACGGTGAGTTTGGCAGCGCTCATAGTACATGGCCCGTGACCCTATGTATGTTCAACCTTCCTCCTTGGTTGTGCCTGAAGCGTAAGTTCATCATGATGCCGGTGCTTATAGAAGGGCCAAAAGAATCTGGCAACGATATTGATGTGTTCCTGCAACCCTTGATGGATGATCTCTTACTGCTCTGGAAAGAATAAGGTGTATGTGTGTGGGATGAGTATAAATAGGAGTCCTTCAACCTCCGAGCTTTACTTTTTGTATGCATCAATGATTGGCCTGCGCTTGCAAAACTTTCGGGACAGTCGAACATGGGATACATGGCCTGCACCCACTGTTATGATGAAACCAATAGCATTTATTTGAAACACTGTAAGAAGTGCGTGTACATGGGCCATCGCCGATTCCTTCCTACCGATCACCCCTTAAGAACCGAAGGGAAGCATTTCAAAGGAGAGCCGGAAACTCATCCTAAGCCTCTGTTCCGTAACGGAAAGCGTGTGTTCTCGATGATCAAGGATGTGAAGGTAGTATTTGGAAAGGGTCCCGGTAGCCAACCTGTTCCCAAGGATGACCAGGGACATGTTCCAATGTGGAAGAAAAAATCTATATTATGGAACCTACCTTATTGGCAAGTCTTACAAGTTCGCAACGCAATTGATGTGATGCATCTGTCGAAAAATCTTTGCGTGAACGTATTAGGCTTCTTGGGAGTGTATGGTAAGTCAAAAGACACATTGGAAGCAAGGCGCGACATGCAGCAGCTAGCTGGACGACAAGGCTTGCAACCCGAGAAGAGAGACAAAGGACGCCACTATTTAAAACCTGCCAGCTATAATCTGAGCAAAGAGGAGAAGGAAAGTATGTTCGATTGCTTGAACAGTATCAAGGTCCCGTCTGGGTACTCCTCAAATATACAAGGCATAATAAATGTGAAAGAGAAGAAAATCCAAAACTTGAAGTCCCATGACTGCCACGTCCTGATGACACAATTACTTCCGGTTATACTGAGGGGTGTTCTACCAGAAAATGTGAGATTAGCAGTTGTAAAACTTTGTGCGTTCATGAATGAAATTTCGCAGAAAGCAATTAACCCAAATAATCTAATAAAGCTGCAGAAAGATATTGTCGAATGTCTTGTCAGCTTCGAGATGGTCTTCCCACCTTCCTTCTTCAACATTATGACACACCTTCTAGTTCATATTGTGACAGAAATAACTATCCTGGGTCCTGTTTTTCTACACAATATGTTCCCTTTCGAGAGGTTCATGGCAGTATTGAAGAAGTACGTGCGTAAACGTTCTCGTCCAGAAGGATGCATTGCTAAGGGATATGGAACAGAGGAGGTCATTGAGTTTTGCGTTGACTATCTTCCTGATCTCAATCCGATTGGGCTCCCCGTGTCACACCATAAGGGGCGACTAAAGGGAAAAGGCACACTAGGAAAGAAATGTAATGTGAACATCCCTTGTAGTGAATTCAGCCAAGCGAACTTCACGGTTCTTCAGAATTCATCTAAGGTGGCTCCATATATTGACGAGCACATGAATATTATACGGTCCGAAAATCCATAGAAGGATCTTGCTTGGATTACACGCCAACATATAAAAAATTTTGACGGCTGGTTCAGACGAAAATTATTGGGCAACAACACAGTTGATCAGGAACTTCAATGGCTGGCTAGGGGACCATCAATCACCGTCCAGCAATACCAAGGTTACGAAATCAATGGGTATACATTTTACACGAGAGCTCAAGACAAAAAAAGCACCAACCAAAACAGTGGTGTCCGTATGTGTATAGTAAACAGTAATGGAGAAAAGAACAACTACTATGGTGTCATAGAGGAGATATGGGAACTTGAATATGGACCCATAGTTGTCCCTCTGTTTCGTTGCGAATGGGTGGCTGGAGGAAGCGTAACGAAGGACCGATATGGGATGACCACAGTCGATTTTAAAAAGATTGGATATAAAGATGAACCATTTGTTCTAGCCAAAGATGTGACACAAGTATTCTATGTCAAGGACATGTCGAGCAAACTGAAGAAGAAGTCGGATAAGACGCCTGAAGCAGACAAGGCTGGAAATGAGCCGAAACGGCACATAGTTCTTCCAGGAAAAAGAAAAGTTGTTGGAGTTGATGATATTTCGGACAATTCGGAAGATTATGACCAGATTGATGACCTTCCTCCATTCTCAGTTGACATTGACCCTAGCATCCTCTTATCCAAAGAGGACACACCTTATTTATGCCGTGATCATGCTCAAGGCACTTTCGTCAAAAAGAAGATTATCAATGTACCAGTAGATAATGATAATGAGTAGTAGTTTTATATAAGTTATATATTAATTGAATTCTCTGAATCAGTGATGTAATGTAACGCACCGCATCGTATTTATCTCAATTCTCGATACTATTTGTCCAATTATGACATAATATCATGTTCATATAATATTATATTTTTGCATGGTAGAAATATTTTTTACGCTACCTAATTTTGCATTACTAGAAAAATTGAAACATTAAATTACAAACAAATAATCAAGTAATATGTGAATTGATTAAATCATTGTATAGGGTACTATTGAAAAGCTTTTTGAATATTTTTGCATGGATCAAAATGAAATTTTTTCGATTTATTACGAATTAAAGAAACATATTCACATATAAACCTATAAGCTACACATAATTGATAATGGTTGCATATTCGTTAAATTACTTCGATTACTATTATTAGTGTGTAGATATAATTAACAATATGCTAAAAAAATTAAAGATATCAATTTTTGTTATATTATTGTAATTATTAAGCCTATTATGAATAGGTTTTTGTTATATTATTGTAAATATTAAAAAATTAGGGTAAAATGGAATCGGCGCGGGCAATTTTGGTTTGGCGGCAGATTGAAACATGTTAGTGCCGGCTGGTAAAGTTAGCCGGCACTAACTGCAGCACGTTAGTGCCGGCTGATAATTCCAGCCGGCACTAAACTACACCATCTGGCGTCACGGGGTCAGGTTAGTGCCGGCTGGAAATGTCAGCCGGCACTAACGTGCTGCTCTGCCCCCAAAACAGAGGTCCGGCACCCACACTTAGTTATTTCTTCAGATCGACGTGGAGCGCCGCCCTCGGCTCGTCCTCGCCGCCGCCCCGGCCGCTTCCCCGACCTCGCGTGCCGTCGTCCTCGTCCTTGCGCGCCTGCGCCGCCCTGGTTCCTCGCGTCCCGGCACCTCGTCCCCGGCGGCCTCCCCGACCCGTCGCCTGCCCCCGCCGCCCCGGCTCCGCGAGGTCGTCCTCGCGCCCCCCCCTCCGCGCCGGCACCCCGGCCTCGTCGTCACCGTGCCCGGCAGCCCAGCTGCCCCCGCGCCGCCGCGCACCTCGTCGTCGTCCAGGCCCTGCGGCCACGCGCCTCCTCGACCTCGTCCAGTCCGCGCTGCCGCCCCTCCTCGTCCCCGTCGACGTCCCGGCCAAGGTCCCCTCCTCATCTGAATAATAGTCCGATCCTAAATTCTGATCCTTTCGATCCCAAAGCACTGAACAATTAACGCTAACACAAGTTAAATTTTTGCCCTGGTACTGATCCTTTCTTCTTACCGGGTTTGTGGTTGGGGAGCATAACTATTGTGTCCACTAAATATTTAGGGAAAATAGTCAATTCACATATTTATACTTGCATGATCACACGTGTAGTTTTAACTGAAACTTGTGTGAAATTAAATCCATATGTTCAATTTAGCATCTTCTAGCAGAGGTATGCAGAGCTGTACTTCTCTCTTTCCAATAGTTCAAAGTATCTACCTTACTGCTGTGTACCGGAATGCTGTCTTTGTTATTGAAGTACACTCACTGATTGTGGAAACTATGGTGCATATCAGCTCACTCAGACTTCAACCTGGGAATGGTTCGGTCCAAAACCAGTTTGCAAACATATTGTCAACAATTGCTAAATGTATGAGCATAAGCTGATATTTTCTTAGCACAATGTCATGATGACGCCTACTCATTGATTTGTGTAGAGAAACTTCTTTAGCAGCGGTGCTTGCAAGTCATAGCAGTATGGAAATTTGTTGGTGTGGTGCCCATCAATTGGCACAGGGAGACCACATTACCAATGTTTTAGGCAGCCATGGGCTTTGATTAGAGGTTCTGTGTTTATGTAGTACTCTATAGTAGCTCCTTGACAATATCTTGCACTCAATGCTTGCAAGTCATAGCAGTATGGAAATTTGTTATTGAAGTACACTCACTGATTGTGGAAACTATGGTCAGTGTTTTACTGAAGGACTGAGAAATGTTTTAGATGATTTTTTTTCTGGTCAGCAAACAATATCTTGCACATAAGCCACACTATAACATTAAAGAATGGTAGTTTAATTGTGCAGGAGGCCTTGTGATATTTTTTTCTCCGAAATTACAGACTCTGTCATTTTAGTTTATGGCTTACAGCTATGTGCAAAATAATATTTATCACAGGTATCAAAGAGTACTAGTACTAGTTGAGTCCGACCAATTGACAAACGTGGCCTGGCTGCTATATATGCTCCACGCTAGCACTGGCTTGCAGGCACTAGTTATTCAAAATCACCTAAACTATTATTAGTTGATTACATGGTGTGCGACGTCTGTCGAAAAAACATACCTATTTCTAGTTGTTATTTTAATTTAAACTTGAAATGAAGCTCAGATCTGTTGGTAGCTTTGTACGGTATGGAATAAGATGCTTTCACATTTGCAAACCTAAAGGACAAAAAAACAAGAGGAAAAATTCATGACCTGAACCTTGAAAATTAAGATGTGCAAATATACAAATACTGCTTGACTGAATTGAATCTAACTATCTGAGTGTTTTCTCTCTTATCTCTTCTATAATACAACACGACTATTCATTATATTATTTACTTGCTTTATGCTTAGTTTACTAAAATAGGAATCAAAAGGAAGAAACAGGATAACCTTTGATTCATTATATTATTTACTTGCTGTTTTTTATTGTTTCAGTTACTGGAAATGGATCCTACGGACAACCAAGACGAGTTAATGCACGACCTCATTCGTTATAGTACTGCGTACGAAGCTCCAGAGTTTGATGAGGACGAGAACGATGGCAGCCAATTTTTAAACTTGCATTATCATGGCGACGAGGAGCAAGATATTAGTGGGGAGGAAGAAGGAAATGTCGAGGAAGCCGAGGTATAAAAGTTTAGTGATTCTTTCAGGCATCAGGATAAATGTTTTGTCAATATATATGTTAGGAGCAAGATATTGTTTGTGACACATGCGGCCCAGCTGCGAACTATTTGTGTTATGTTGCTAGCTTTGTTGATGATTTCAGTCATTGTGTAAGGAGTCGTGCTCCAGCTAAAAATTCTTATGAATGTTTCAGTCAATAAGTTACCTAATATCATGATAATTTTCAATCTGGAACCCTTGCTTGCGGGTTATGAAGGTTACGCATACCTGCCGCGACGTCCACTAGTTGCTAGCAACCCGCTTGATAAATTTGCGATTCTTTCAGGCATCAGGATCGACAAAGCCTAAACGGAAACGTGGCTCCAAGAGGAAGATGGTAGGATGTACGACCATCACGGAGATCAACGAAGCAACCGGCGAGCCACTAGCCCCTGGTCAAATTAAGACGACATTTGTAAATCAATTGGGATATCTTGTTAGGGAATCCGTCCCCATAAAGTATAAGCTTTGGAAGAGAAATAAAGTCTCTGATCGACCTGAAGATATCGTGCCAGATTCAGAGAAAGATTTATTATGGAAAGAGGTGTCGTTGCACTTCAACTTTCCCCCTGGCAAAGCTGACAAAATAAAGGGATGGGCATTTAAGAAGATGGCAATTCAGTTCGCCTCGTTCAAGAAAAAATTGGTGGCAAACTTTGTCAACAAGGGCCTCACACCAGATTTTGATAAAGTCTGGAAGAAGCAACGAGAGTGGTGGAATGAATTCGTGAATTACAAGCACAGTGCTGACAGCATGGCAGCCTCGATTCAAGGCAAAATGAATGCTAGCAAAAACAAAAACTTCCATAGACTTGGGCCCGGAGGTTATAAGGTTGCCATTCCGAAATGGGAAAAGATGGAAAATGATTTAATTGTAAAAGGAATCGTACCGCAAACCTTGAGTTGGCCCAAACGAGCAAGGTATTACTTCTATGCTCATGGAGGCACACTAGACCCCGACACTGGAATGTTTGTGACTAGCGACGTACTAAGAGAGGCTGCCCAAAGACTCGAGGACGCAATGAGGCGTACCGAAGAAGGAACCTTCCAGCCCAACAGAGAGAATGACGAGCTGACTTACACTCTTGGGAATGAGGAACACACTGGACGGACCCGAGGCGTGGGCGTAGTTCCATGGAAATATGGCTTTTCCGGAGATCTCGAAACCTACCGAAGCCGATGCAGAAGCAAGGCAGTAGTGGCTGAGAAGATCCATAGCCTAGAAAACCGGATAATGTCACTTGAGGCAGCAGTTGGGCAACGCTCGGACCAACCAGCTGCCAATGTGGAGATCAGCCCCCCTTCTCAGCGTCGTAGCAGTGTTGCTTCCACGGAGCACCCTAATTTGGGTGCCGACAGGCCGAGGGACCCCATTGACGACATCACCGTTAGGACCCAATGTGAGCTTCTGGTTCTTTATGGGAAAAAGCTCAAAGTTTGTGCTGAGGGTTATGCGGAAGTCCAAGAAGAGGGCGGGACAATACATTGTCAGCCGATTCCTGAAGGATTCGCCAGAGTCTTTGTTGGCCGAATTACTGAAGAACGCTGGGAAGACATGGACCTCCCGATCCCTATAAGTCCTGAAGAAACAGAACTACAACATGTCGTACACACATGGATCGCGTGGCCAAAGTGCGACATAAGATTGGTGCAAGCAGACACAGATTCCGCTCGGTGCTCAAGGCAAAGATCACCAACGCCAGCTGACAGGAATCCTAGTGTTGGCCCACCTTCTCCACCGCCTGCACGGGACCCCAGCATGGATTCGCCATCACCAGCCGCACAAAGCGAGCCAATTCCGGCATCATCACCAGCCGCACAACAGAATCAGAGTCAGCGACAAAAGGCTTACACTGTACCTTCGGTCCAGCCATCTCAAAAGCAGCAAAGAAAGAAGAAAAAGAAGGCTCCAGAAGAGGAAGAGGCAGAAGAATCATTTCAAACCTTCTTGCTGAAGCGCAAGCTACTGAGGGAGGCTGCGAACAAGAAGCCAGAAATAGATCCGGTTGCAAAGGCACACTTTGTTAAACACTTCATTAAAGATCCCACCAAGGAGAAAGAAAGAGAGTCGGATTATGATCGGCAGATCAGAAAGTGCTACAGCAACCCCAAGAATCGGCTGATTAATGCAAAGACCATTCCCCAGCTTGGAGAGCAGTCCAAACAATCGATCCCTCCGTTGATAGTGCCACATGAAGACTGTCCCGATGAATCAAGAGATCCGTTGACCATGGCTGGGATGATATTGCAAACTGATCTAACAAGGGCTCAATTGCTTGGGGAGGCCCTACAGAATGCCCGCGGCAGGAAAAAGTTTGTACTTGGTGAACCTTTGATATGGCCAGAGTTGCTACCATTCCTACCAACGAGAATGGCCGAGTTACACAAATGGTATGCCGTGCAATCTAAAGCTAGTAAATTAGAGATGTTCCCGGTTTGGATTAAAGATGAGCATTTCTGGCGGGGGGCAGATGATGTATATATCGAGTTTGCATCACTCTACGATTTATACCATCAAGATGCCCTTCACAAGTCCCTCGTCAGTGTATGGTGCATGTAAGTATTGTTTCTCGTTTCATTATTTTAGCCTTGTGTGTTGACTGATCCCCGTTTTTCTTGTGTCCCGTAGGTCAAAAATTCAAATTTGCCGAAAGAAGAACTTCCACAACGTCGGGTTCTTCGACCCCGATATTATACACGAGAAATCGCTAGCGCTAAATCCTGGAGACATAGTCAATGTTATATACAGGGGGTTGCGTAAGAATAGCATGTGTCCCTTCATTCTCTTGCCATACAACCATCAGTGAGTCGTTCTTTGTTAGCCTTTTTTTCAATCCCTTCGTATTAATAATACTGTTTAATAACTATTATAATCAACATTAATTGGTTATGCGTATGTATATGCACAGCTTTCATTGGATATTGCTTTGTATTCGGATTGAGGAGCACAAGGTCTTGGTGTACGACTCGTTAAGGCAAGATAAATCAAAGTACCAAGATATCATCGAGGTGGTAAATACTGCATGGAGTCGCTACCTCCACAAACACATAGGCTTGCCCATAGGTGAAATCGAGCCTCTTCATTGGGTGACTGATTTTCCGGTATGAATATACTCTCACTACTAATGTCATTCGCAATAAACATCAGAAAAATTCTATATCGTAACTCACATTTGTCCATAGTGTTGGAGACAGGGCCAAGGAAACAACTTATGTGGATACTACGTATGCGAGTGGATCAACTCTTTTGCAAGTGAAAAAGGGCAAATGACAGTGGAGGCATTCAATGTACGTGAGCACAATCACATCTGCTCATTATTTTAATTTATTATTTTTTATTCTCATGTTTTTATCGAAAAATGTGACAGCGTTGGCGGATGAAAGAAGAACTCATTGAAATCGCTCGGATCAGGGCAATTCAAGAAGCTATATGCGGATTTCTACTCGATGAAGTCATAAATCCTAAGGGCGAATTTAATGGCGATCTCCGTCTAAGCGTCGCCCAAGAAGATCCGACGACGAGGAAGCTGATACGTTATTATAGTTGATGTGCGCAATAATTTGTAATATCTCATGTACTTTTGAACTCCTAAGTGTTCCATACATGACAAATATATATATATATAATATTAGTGTAATATGTTGTTCTAATAATACTGTGCAATGCAAATAGTACGACTATGTAGTCACATACGGTAGAAATACGCATAGCCATACGTATAAAAACGAAAAGAAAAGAAACATAAAGAAGAAAAAACATTTAGTGCCGGCTAGTTATACCAGCCGGCACTAACCTTGCTGTCAGGACTCAGGCGGGTTCGGGCACGTTAGTGCCGGCTGGTATTACGGATCGGCACTAACATACGCACGTTAGTGCCGGTCAGAGTAGCCGGCACTAACGTCTGTCACGTTAGTGCCGGCCATTTAGTGCCGGCCACAGGGACCGGCACTAAGCCGTCCTGTGACCGGCACTGATGTGCCTTTCTCCAGCAGTGTCCCCCAAATCCCTAATCCTAACTTTATTAATATTCCCAAAATTAGTGATGTATTGGTCGATTACTTATGCATTATGCGATTTGGTTGTAGAATTTGTTATTTAAGCTTTTATTGTTTCTATTCCAAACTATTAGTACGCTGTTTTAAACTATCTGGATTGCAATTTAAGACTTTTTGTGCCATTTTGGTTGTTGTGTACCGAGTTGTTGGGTAATTTTTATGAAAATTTACCAAACTAATAAATGGATTTTATCGGTTTGTATATGAACATTTAATTTGGCATAATCGTACAAAAATTCTAACTCCGCTACTGATGGAAGAATAAGAGCATATCTGAATGGTTAACTTTAAATCAAATACACTAAATATAACGTTACTTACATTTAAGTATATAAACTGACTCGAAGACATCAAAAACACGTTGGAAACAAATAAACGAGACATATAGAAAGATGTTACCAAGATGGTACTTCCTCTTGCCTTACGAGACTTTCATACCAACGTAGGAGTAAGAAAGATAATGATAGCTAACACAAAGCGGAATGACTCCATTAATCACATAAGTGCATTGATTGTCAACAACCACCCCTAAACATTTATATGTCTAGTTTCACATTTCCCTTTAGAAAACTTGTTTAGTTGATTTTTTTTATTATGATAGATGGTAGCGCCACCTGTATCTGTATGGCAGTATGGTTACTTGATAAATTTGAACTTACAACATCAAAGGATCAGGCTAAGAAAAAAGGGTGGGGCTAAAATCTTATAAGTTTGTGAGGGAAAATAACTAATGGCTGAGTTAGATTGTCAAAGTACATAAGGACCATGATCTATTAATTACACCGCCATTAAAAGGTGGCCTTTTATGGAAAAATTTGGATAGGGAGCAAAGTTAGCAAGTTAGAGGTATAAAGTGGTAACAGTAACATCGGGGAATGATGATGATATCCACAGAAAAATATAGCAATTCCAAAATTTTCCTACTTTTCTAGCCATATGATGCTCTAAACAAGTTCACAAAAATGTGTAGTGCATCAGGCAATACATATATATGTATGAGCAAACTAACTGAAACTTTATTTAACATATATTTTCTCAGTAATTTACAATTACAAACCACTTTGACCACATTAGCAATCTGAGGACCCAAATTGAAAGGAAAAGTGTAAAAAAAATAAAAAGGAAAAGAGACCTCACAGATGCCATTTTAAGCTACAAATCGTTGACCACAGCTCACCACAAGCAAGCTTATCTGTCACAATAGCTATTACTATATTCTTGTGACTGCTCGCTGCAGGGCACACTACCACACATATCTGTTGTCTGACACGTCCGTTCTGCACGCGCGTCAAAAATTAATAGCTTAATCCAGAGCAATTAAGCTCCCAGCAGGTTCAGATCATGCCTGCTGTGTGCACGCGTCTCAGCAGCTGCTGCTCACTTGGTCGCCGTCGCCATGGCCGCGAACCTGGGCTCCTTGGGCCCGAACTTCTGCTTGACGTACACCTCCATGTAGTCGCCGAACACGAAGGCCGGGTAGTCGGCGGCGCCCTCGCCGGTGGCAGGGGTCGCCGGAGCGATGCTCGCCAGGCGCGCCGGGTTGTAGAAGGAGGCGACGGAACGGCGGTTGCCGTCCCGGGTCGCCAGGATGCGGTGCCCCGCGCTCTTATACCGCCCGTTGCTCAGAACCTGCAGTGGAGCTTGTGATGAGATGCATGCCAAGAATCAAACAGAGAACAGCAGTTTCAGTTTCTTAAGGAATTGAAGGGAGGATCCTGTCAAGCTAAGAAGGGCACAAAATCTTGGGATGATTCGGTTTGAGGTTTGACTGATGATATTTTTAAGGATCGATCAGCAGGCTCTCGTGTCGTGGGCACGAATGAAGCATTAGCCATTAAGCAAGCACTTAGGCAGTAATCAAGTACGATCTAATCAACGGCACTAGTGCGGTAGTAGTAAATTAATAAAGGGAGAATAATAGTGATGACCTCGATCTGGTCGCCGGTGTTGATGACGATGGCGTTCTCGAGGGGCTGCACGTCGACCCAGCGGTCGTTGGGGAGCTGCGCCTGGAGGCCGCCGACGCGGTCGTCCTGGAACAGCAGGATGAGGCCGCCGGCGTCGGTGTGCGCGCGGAGGCCGTCGATGAGGTCCGGCCGCGGGCACGGCGGGTAGTGGCTGACCTTGGTGCCGTAGAAGGGCTCCAAGTCGCCGTCGTTGGTGAAGGCCTTCCTGATGTGCCCCTCCTCCAGCCCCAGCAGCTCCTCCATCACGCCCAGCAGCTTCTCCGCAAGTTTCCTCAGCTCCTTCCGGTACTCCATCATCGTCTCCCTGCGTCATCAGGAAAAGTTCAAGCAGGCATTCAAAGAAATTCAGCAAGACAAAGAGTCGTCATGGCAGCACTCACCTGAAGGCAGGAGGGTTGGAAGGCCATGGCAGGTCGTCCTGAAGGGTGAAGACGTCCTCCCAGTCCATGTTCTCGATCTTCCTCGGCGCGAGGCCCTCGCCTTCCTTCTCCACAAGGTCCGCCAGGGCCTTCACCGCAGGGTTGGAGTCCTTGAAGCCCTGCTCCCGCACCTTGTAGCAGTCGCTGCACACCTTCTTCACCCGCTCCAGGAGCTCATCAGGGATGCCGGTGTTCACCAGCTGGAAGAACCCCACGTCCTCAAACCCGGCGGCAATGGCCACCATGGTCTCGGCCCTCTCGGGACCCTCCAGCTTGGAGAAGTCAATCACCGGGATCGCCATCGCTGCAAACTGACACCTAATAATAAGCTGCTACCTCCGATCCTTCAGAGAGTTGGCTGGCTATGGATCAAACGAGGATCGACAATGGCAAGACTTGGAGAAGCGGGCGAAGAAGAAGAAGAACTAGGAGAAGAGATGATGTGGAAGTTGGATGGTGCTTGGGAGTTGGGACTCCCTGACCCTTTTATAGCTGAACAAGTTAGGTGTCAAATGTTTGTTTATTGGGGGGAAAGCTCCACCAATCAATCAGGGGAGTGACTTGGGAGTTTGAAATGGTTTGCATGGCAACAAAGGCATCATTATGGCCGGTGTTTACTTTGGTTCTTGCTGATGCTTTTTTTTTAATTTTAATTTGTGCCGATGGAGATTTCGGGCTAGCAGGAATAAAGAATGTTCATAGGGTCAATTGGGGGGTGGGGGGGGGGGGGGCAGACAAAGAACACTCAGCTATAGACCTGTTTGGCGGGGCTTCGCTCCTCCAAAAACAACTACAGTCTGGCTCTTTTGGTGGAGCGGTTTCTCTGGCAAAGCTGGAGCAGTTTTGAAAAATATTTGGCAAAACAATTTCTAGTATTGGTGTCTACTCACGGAGCCGCTTGACCTCTCCAGTGGAAGGCGGAAGGGGCTCCAGGTGTGGCTCCTTGTCTACAGCTACTCCAATATGAACCGTTTGGCAGAGCTCTAGCTGGAGCCAATTTTGGAGCCGTGCCAAACAAATCCTATATATATGCCTAGCATGAGGTGTGTATGACGGTTAACTCGTTCATCGAACCAACCTAGTTTGTTTATTTGTGCTGCTACTACCTAGTCCATTTTCCCAGCTTGTAGTACACACCAACCGACTCACCGAAAAGCATGTGATCTTATGTACTTGTGTCAAGAAGATCCATGGTACAAAATTTAGGGTCTGTTTGGGACGGAGGAATTTCGTACATAGTAGGACCAACTTCCGAGCGGCGCCTCATTGGTTTCCAATTGTTTTATAGTTCATTCCTCGTTTCAGGAAAGATGTATTGTTAGGGTAGTTGCCTATAGAAACCGGTGGTGCTTGCGACTTTGGCACCCAAACAAGGGTGGTGCTGGGTTTCAGGGGGCGGCACGTCTTGCATACCCCATGTGACGTCAGCTGCGATCGCAACCACCGCAGAATAATCTAGCCCTAATCTTATCGCTGCCGCCCCGGCCTCATGGAGAGGTAGCTCTCTCAGCTAGGCTGCCATGGGAGGAGTTGACCTTGCTGCCGATGATCCAGCAGACAGGTTTGGCTTCCAAGTCCTCCTACCCGCCAACGCGTAGCTGCAGACACGGCGCCTCCCTCTCTCCCATCATCCCTTGGCCGTGTTGGGATCACTGTCTTTTTGGCAGCTGCAAGCAACCAGGCCACTCGTCTTGTTAGCCGGCCTGTGTTCTTACGTTTACTTTACCGTTATCCTGGCGATGATGCAGCTGACACACACTGACACTTGCGGTGTTCCTTGTAAATCATCTCAACCACACGCCAACAAGAGTCGCCGCGCCCGTGCCTACCCGATTCTGATGATGGACCCCTTTTTTTTCATCAGAGTTTTTTTTCTGAATTTTGCTTATACATCTTGTTTTAACTTTCTTCAGATTGGAACTGAGGCAAAGCGCATTCAGGGACTCCAGGTCGCCACACCACACAACACATGCTGACATGCATCGTGGTGGTAACCGAAAGAGCTGATTTCGGTGATCAATGCATATGAAATTAACTGTGTCAAGCATACATTAGAGTTCGTTTTTCAAATAATTTGTAAATTAATTCCGGCTTGCATGTTAGTTTTTTGTTTTTGAAAAAAAAAGAAATTAGAAATCTTCACTTGCAGTATATGTTTGGAGGAACATGCCTGATTGAATCAAATGAAACACATATGGATGATTACTATGATGATTCGATCAAAATAGTATGGCAAACAATGAAATCGGGGCCTAACAAACCCGTACAACTAGCATATAATAAGGATATACTGAATCTGTATAGTAATATTTATATATCAATAAATCTGTCATCACAACTAACAAAGGCACTGATGAGGTTGATCATTAGCCTAGCAATGCTATTGGAAGCCAATATAAATGAGTGGTAGCGATCAATAATGTTTGAAGCTTTCAACCCGTGCAATGCCGACCTCGGCGATCCAGTTGACTTTCTTCGGTTAATCAATTGTGTTTGACAGTGCAGATTAATTTAGTTATTTGCCCCTGCCATTTGGTACAAATGGAATTCCTGTCCTTACAGTATGCATGGTAAAGAAATATTGTTGCTGCTGTGACGACACCAGATTTTTTCCACTTCATTTCTATTACCATGGTTAACGACCTGGTTCATCTATGACTTGTGAGATTGGAAGTCTGTGTTACAAGGAATAAGATCCCATGATCATAGCCGCGTTTCTCGCAACAGGTATGCATTTAGCCAAGCTAGGTTTTGTTGAAGAGGGAAAAACAATTAGCACCGTCCGCTAGAAATTGGAGTGTGTTAATGATGAATTGGGTGTGTATTGAAGTAACATGTTCATGACAAAGTATAAATTAGTTTCTATTTGAAATGAGGATTTGTTCTCTGATTCCCATGGGATTGAACAGTTTTCAATGAAACTGAAAACTCCCGCATTATAAAAACAGTCCCCGGCTATCTGGCGGCTATGAAATCTATGCCTTTTCTATTTATCCTATATGGCAAGTAGTTCAAGTTTTTGTGATTATGGTTGCCGGAGAAGAAGTTTCATGGTTTGAACAATCTGATTTCATATGAATTTATCTCATCTAACCCACTCAAAGCATGGGGGTAGAGCCATCTGGCCATGCATGTCTAATGGTTTTTGTCCAGGATCTGGGTAGCCGTACTTAATCAGTACTAATTTCATGTTGACTTGGATATTTTTCTTCATCCGCTGGCACTTTCACTTGCTAGATGCACATACACAACCACATATCTTTGTGACTTGTGAGCACGTCATTTCACTGATAGCTACGTGGGTCCTACCAGTGCTCATCACTAATCCTCCATTTGGCTGTTCATTCTTGTTATTTCTTCATTGAATTTTCTTTATTTTCAGTCCATTCATGTTCATGCGTCAGCTCTAGATTTGCACAAAGTAAAATGATGGATCCACTGAAAGTTCAACTCATCTATAACAACACACTAATTGCTAAAGAGACCTTCGGTTTAATTTAAGTTGCGGATGATTATTGGTAATGCTTGTTGTTTTAATTAGGTGCTTAATTGTACCATTTAGTGCAGATCAAATGCCATTGCAGGAATTTGAGTTGGGCTCAAAATGATGAAGTTTAAGCATACCATTTTTCACCAAGTGTCCAAATTAATTTCTTGTTCATAATGGTACAAACCTCTTTGTTTCCTTTTTTTTGGCAAATAATTTATGCCTTTTTTAAAATAGAAACTTGACTATAATTTTTCTAAGCCTAAACTTTGTGATGCTGAGTATATTGTGATCATTATTAGGTGACAAATCTTAATACCTTTGTTATACGTAATGACCACCTTTCTGAATGCTTAACAGAACGTATTATATTCAAGAAAGACAGCTATTACAACCAAGGTAACAGTTATAGTTACCGGATCACCAAGTAAACTATATTTTCATCTGCCAAGCTTCATTTGCCGTAGATGCTACAGTACCCATCTGATCCTCCAACACTGCACACAATACCCATATAAATTCCTCTGTTCACACAACACCGCTTGAAATCAGTACTAGCTTGAGATGAAGGCAAGCATGTGCCTTGTTAACTAAGCTGCAGAAGCTTATTAACCTGAAGCATATCCTTCCTTGCCGTGCCTTTCAGCTACTCGGTAACTCAGAGACAAAGACATCTATCCCCTGGAGCTTGCCAAGGCCGGCAAGTTGTGCAATACTGCTAATGTACTTCTCGATGATCCATGCCGTGTCGTGTGTATTATTACTCCACATTAGTTTTGTGGTCCAGGTCTCCAGAACTAGGTAGTTTATTGATCAACTCACACCACCAAGCAAAGTAGTTAATCTGAAAATAAATCTTGACCATACCAGTCCTGAAAGTGGTTCAGTGAGTTGATTCAGGGAAAATATAAGCGTCCTTTGATACTTGCAGTATTGGCTCTGAAGTGCCAGTTGCAGCTACCGGTTGCTGCCTCCAAACATCTTGGCGAGACTACTATATTTTTCAGTGAGAAACTGAGGGAAGAATTTTTCAAACAGCAATGAACAGTGTTGCAGGTCGAAAGGTTTCAAGAGCTCGGCTTGTTCGGTTTGCTTGTTTTTGTTCGAGCAATTCTTTTTTTTTTCAGAAGATCGTGCTGTTTGTTCAGTCTGAACGTTAAGGGGAAGGTTTGATTTGTAAGTACAGAACACAATTACTTTTTTATCGTGCAGATAGGAGTGTGGGGAAGTGCTCTTGAACTTTGGAGAATGCTGCTTAATTTTCTGTTCTCCTGCTTTCAAAAAAAAAAAAAATTCTGTCGTCCTAACAACACTGGCTTTTTCAGAGGTTTTGACTTCAGTGCCTAAACCTACCAGAACCCTCAAGACCTGAACATTATACTAGTAGTACAGTTCTACAATGTTCTCATCAACTTTCCTTACATGACTTGACAAGCTTGACAGTAAGGCAAGCGAACTGTATCACTCCAAATATTATTTATGCAGCAATCATTCCTGTTTAAATTTTGTATTCCATTCGCCCGATTTCGTTGGAAGAACTTGATAAACAAACCCGCATTATAACCATACGAATGACGCCTCCACCAAATACGGAGGGAGCAATGGTGCATGCATGCATGCTCTGACTCTTCTGATATGGTTAAATAGTACATGCTCTGAAGAAACATCCAGCCATGAACAAAAGTCTGAACCTCCCTACCTTCTGACTTGCGGATTACAAAAACAATGCAAGCACCGAGGATGAAAACGACTTGGTTCAGTTTAGAAGATTGCGCATGCCCCACGCAGGCGAACATCTATGGTCCGCAGCTTGAGATTCAGAAGATAAGAAGCAGGAATTGTTCAGCCTTTCCAACTTCGTTGGGGCACGAATCGGCATGGTTGGCGCGGTTGACTCCGGAATTGAAAACTGGAGCGAATGATCTGATCTGCACAGAACAGCTGACAGCTGGTGCTAATCTTCTGTCTGACGATGCCAGGTTGACATGGGTGAGGGGATAAAAATTCAGGTGCAGTGCAGGTTGACATGGATGAGAAGGGAATGGCGGCCAGGGCTTATATAGGGGGGAGAACCCTATCGCCCCTGGGGGGCAACAGACCCCTGTCGCCCGGCCCCCTCCCCCGGGCCAGGGACCTCTTTGCAAATTCCAAAAAAAATTACATTAGGGTCCTGTCGCCCCCCATAGGGCAACCGGGGGGTATTTTTGAAATATTTCAAAACGGACATATATTTTTGAAATTTTGATTTTTTTTTAAATATAAAAAAGAAAAAAGCGCCACAACACAACATAGTCGCCGCCCGTGTCGGCCCAAAGTCGCAAAACGCAGGCCCATTTCACTCTTCTAAGTTCGTCGATCATCGCCCATCAACCTATGCATGCTCATTGGCTCCTTGGTCACTAGTGATTGACATGTGGGTCTCGCACACTGCTACTTTTCATTTGATACCAAAACATAGCCAAATGGATCTTGGCTTTGCTGATTTAATTACAAGGAAGCTCAATATGAAGCTTTCAGTGAAAGGATATATTCACTGAAGCTCTCCATCAAAAAGCAAAAGAACGCAGACACACACACTGCAAGAATACCCAAAGGACACATAGTAAAAAAATACTTCTCCTATTTCGTGGGTGGTCACATATCTTCTCAGTAAATCGACCAAATACACCCACAGTAAGACCAACAACCCCTGCAAACCAAAAAAACTTTGGTAAGCATTTTGCCTTTACAGAAGCAAAAGAAGTTATATATCATTTAAATAGTATAATCAAAGGGCATATGTTTCCTCGTGTTTGGCTACATTTTTTGACTATTCATCTGTATTTAGAAGCAATGTTAGCATTAACTCTGATATTGTTATAACCAATATATGACTCTGTTACTACTCTGAAAAACTAGTCATATAACAGGACCCTGTTGGTTCAGAAAGAAAACTTTGGTAAGCCATCTAAAGGAATTACAAGAATTTCTACTGTACATTCTTGAGTTATTCTTGGTTCAGAAAGAAAAGCTTCCACTGGTTAATTTTCCTGTGTAAACAGGTAGAGAGTTAAGCATGTTAGGATAGGGTTGATCTACATACCCGGAAAATGCATTTAGTGATCCTTGCGGCGTCCATATCCAGTGCCACTTTTTCAGCCTCCGTCATTCCAACCATGGTGGCAATCTTCGTCATGATGTCTGGCTGCGGTGGCGCTGTAGTGTAATCCATGGGTCCATTCTCGAGGTCGAGGAATAATGCGTCCGCCTCCTCGTTAGGGACCTTGCCATTTGCAGCGGTGTTGCAAGCACAGCCACAGTCTCTGCACGGCGTTGGTGATCCAACAGCAGGAAGAATGGGGGCTACCAAGGTCTGGTCCAAGATGCAAAAGATTTCAGCTATAGGTATAGAAACAACAATCGCAGCGAACGTGGTAAACCATGTATCTCCGCTGTGTAGTTGATCGCATATCTTTTCATTGAATCAAATAAATACAGCCACAGTAAGATCAGAACTCCCTGCAATGAAGAAAATTTTCAGTCAGCACATGACTGTAATAAGTCTATAAACCACAGAAAAGACCAAAGGAAGGACTACTCAGACAGAAACGAAACAGAAGAAAAGAATGTTGACAAGGATGGGACCAGGTTGCCGATTCAATCTAAATATCTAATGGTTTGAGACTGCCGTTTAGATGGTTAACTACCTGGAAAAATCTGCAGAATTATTTGAAGAAAAACACTAGAAGAGTTACATGTGTCACATGGGGGGGTTCGCTAGTTTCCGGGCGACCGTAAGTTTTGGTCCGTACGGTCGATTTTCCGACCGTTTTTTTTGGTAACTTTTTTTGTCATTTTGTGATAAAAATTTCTCTAAAAATTTTTTCAAGAAAAAAATCAGGAGGCGAGAAAATTTTCAGGGAAAAAAATTTTGGAAGAAAAAAATTTTAAGAAACAAACTTAAAGAAATAATGATAAAACTTTTACATTCAGAAAAAAACCCTCGGATAAAAATTTTTCATCCAAAATAAAAGATAAAAGGCTAGGGTAAAAAAATTTCATCGAAAATCCAAAAAAAATGAGGTGAAATTTTTTTGCAAAAAACAAATCACTTACCCCGTCGCGAGCCGCCGCACCGCCTCCCGGCCGGTCCGCGGCACCGCTCCCACGCTCCGCTGCCGCGGCCCCGCCCGGGCGCGCCGATCCGCCGCGGAGCCGCCGCACCGCCTCCCCGCCGGCCCGCGGAGCCGCCGTAGCCCCGCCCGGGCGCACCGCACTGCCGCGGATCCAGCGCGGATCTGCCGGTCGTCGACCGTCGGAGGGAGGCAGGATCTGCGGTGCGCGGAGGGGGAGGGAGGCCACGGCGGGGGCGGCCAGACTCAGGCGGCGGACGGCGGGGAAGAAAGGAGGGGGAGGGAGGCCGCGGCGGGGGCGGCCGGACTCAGGCGGCGGACGCGGGGGGAAAAATGAGGAGGAGAAGGAGCAGGGAGTGGTTGGGAAAAAAAAGAAAGGGGAAGGAGCACTCGGGTCCACATATGGCGCTGGGAGTCGGTCGAGTCGACCGTGAGTTCACGGTTGCTTGTAGATTTAGCATTGGGGTCACATGGTTAGCACCTTTTCACTTCACAAAATCAGGCTGGGTTGTTCTTTTTAGAGTAGTATATAGCAGAGATACTTTTTACCCTTTTTTCCTCTGCTAGAACATGCAGAAGCAACCGAAGGACAGGATATATTTTTTAGATTAAGGAAAATCCGGCCTCGACCAAACGGAAGGACAGGATATTTCTCTTTAATAAAAGGAAGATATTAGGCTGTTGCCGTGACAGTTAATGGGGTACCAGTTAATAAAGATGATTTCTACGCCTATGTTTGCATTTACCATATAAAAAAAATTAAACAACAGTTCAATTCTATATATAGAACCCACCACTAGCGTAAACTCTAATCCGGTCCAGGTTGCCATCAGTCAAGCCAGAAAATTGAATGACAATGCCGAAGTTTATACATCTTTATATATATTGCAAATTCATTTGCCACTCTGACCTTCTGGTTATTCTCGGATGGAACAAACTTTTAACAGCCCTATGTGATCCAAAACTCTCCACTCTTCTAATCCTCATACATGCAGTGAAACTGATCTAAATCATCAGCCCTTTTGTGGGCAATAATTGTATATAACCCTGGATTCTTTTTTGTGTCGATTTGACCGCGACGTAGCATCTTTTGCACAGGTCGATTGAACATGTATACAACCATGGTAAGGCAAAAGGTTTCCTCGATCGAACACCAATTAAACTCCAGTGTTTCGGCCGGATTTATTTCATGATAAAAAAGCTACGCACGGTGATTGTCCATCACCGAAAAGGATCAACTGGCAGGCAGGCGCATGCAATACGTACCCGGAAGATGAACTTGGCGGCCCTCTCCGCCGCCATCTTGATGGGGTCCCTCCCGGCGGGCACATCCATGGCGCATGCAGCATCCCTCTTCCGGGTCCAGCAACGGCGACGCGCCGTCGACCGCGCCGCACGTCATCAACGATCCGGCCAGGGGAGAACGGGAACGACGGCGGCGGCGGGGATGGAGCGGTGAAACAAGCTAAGCTTCGCGCCGCGCGAGGGCCGCCCTAATCGTTTCCTTCGACTCGATGGCCGGTTGCTTTTCTCCTTTAGTCCTTTTGGGCCGGAGAAGGTATCTATCTGACAGGTCTGAGTCCTACTCAGACTCCAAAACACATTTGATCCTGTTTGGATCCCACGACTAATTTCTAGTCTATAAATTTAGCGTGGACTAATTATAATAAATCAGCATAGTGCTTTTGCGTTGCTATGAGTAATATAATAGATTTATATAATATCATCAAAAAAGTAATTTCACCAACTTTGTAGCCATTCACTACGTATAAAGTCCGTGTTGTGGTTGTGCTAGGTATTGATTGTTCGGAATCCGATTGAGATTTCGGACAGGATAAACTAAGGCCCACCTGTCAATGACATAATACGGATCAAACCAAAAATTTAGGTGGAAACATTACTCGCTTTAGTAGTAAGTATAGATATAGATATGGACTAATTGTTGAACTAATTATACGGATATAATAGCTAATTGGAAGTTAGAATCATCATAGTCACTGGGCTGCGTTCCACTATTCGGGAACACTCACTGTTTCGGGACAGGAAGGTGGGAATGTGGGATCGTTTTCGTTCCCGCAATGTAAAGTACATCCTAAGTGTCATTCCCGTTTCCCGTTCCTTATTCCTTGATCCATCGCCTCGGGAACTTCGGTGACTATGGTTAGAATCTACTAATCTTGATTAGTCCATGATTAGTTCATATAGCCTATTACTACACATCGGACTAATTTTTAGTCTTTTTATTTTAGTCCATCTAAACAGAACCCTTGTACAGTGTACTACACCTGGACGGATGTGTCGATACACCAATGCATCAAGAAGTCCCATGTCGAAAGCAGACTTGACCCCCAACACGTACGTTAACATGCATGTGGGGGTGGAACATGTTGAATTTCGGACCCTTAATAGTTACATTGGGACCCAAGAGCCCATATGCTCATCACCATATGTATTATTATATTCTGTCATTTGCTTCACGTATTACTAATGGGAAATAATCCAACAATTGAGGTTCCACATCAGTTGTGGAAAAGGAAAGGGACCATTAGTTATGACTGTTGCTAGAACATCTAATGCCAGCAGCTCTAGTGGCAATATTCAGGCATCACATAAATCTTCTGAAAAATGGTGCCCTTAGTTGTAAGGAAACTCATCAGATCTTATTGATGGAAATATATATGTTTTCATCTGCAACTTGTGCTATTAGACTTAAGTTGAGTGAAAGCCATGATGTTTCTAGTAAATTGAAATGTTGTTTTGTGTTTAAAGTGTATGTGAAGGACCGGACAGGCGACCAGAAGGGGGTGAATGAGAGCCTTTAAAAATTCTCCAAGAGAAAAGGCATATGTCTCGAATTCAACCCGATGCACCTCTCTTCTAACTGCCGAGGTGACACACACCAACACGTGACGAGTTCACCGTAGAAACGGTTAGGAAAAGCTCGACGCAAAGCGAAAGCAAGTGAAAGACGAATCACTCGAGCCAAACACGACACAAAGCGGAAGCCGATATTAAGCAAAGTCGAAAGCTTGACACAAAGCAAAAGCTAGCAAAAACTTCACTTAACTAAGCACGCAGCATATTAATCAACATTAGTCCACTAAGCATGCAAAACACCTCTGAGCATTAGTGACAACAAACTAAAGATAAAACTAGCTGCGGAAAATCAAGCGAGACATTTCATCGAACAGCTTACGGGCGGAGGGTGATTGATGAAAAACGAACTCAATCTGTGCCGGGATTTTACTCGTGCTCACTCGATCCACTTCCCTGCACAAGAACAAGTAATCAAGAAGTTCAGATGCTCACCTTGTGTCGCTCTCACCTGAGCTGGACGCTCCCCGTGGCTGCGCCGTTCTCCCGGCCGCACCTGCGCCCTCTGCAGACCGCTGCAGCCTACCAAGGCCGGCAGGCGCTCTGCGGCAGGATCTGCGCCGCTTGCAGCTGCTGGTCGGAGACCGCCGCACTCTCCAACGGCCGTGTGCAGGCAAAGCCTGTAGGCCACTCTGCTCTGTTGCATCGCCTGTGAAGTCCAAAGCCAAGCCGAGCGCCAAAGCCCAGCCCGCCTTGCACCACCAGCACTGCTCCTCCTGATGTGCTAGCGCTGGTCTCCCTGCACACGCACCCCAAAGGCACCTACCTGCCTCCTTGCTTGAAACTCACGCACGCCAAGACCAAAATTTCTGCACCAATTACAGAAGCCGCAAAGGGGCGGAAACAAGAATAAAATCCAGCAGGAAAACAAGATGTAGAACAACGAATCAACTCAAATCAAAAGACTGGAGGGCACGAGAAGGGAAGGGCCTCCTTTCCCTTCGAATTCATAGCTCCAAACCTCTCAAAAATCCATCTCAATCCCTAACCCTAGATGGAGAAGGGGAGGGAGAAAAGAGAGGAACAAGAGAGGAGGAGGGACACTCCAAATGAACGGCCGAGTTGGAGAGCTGCCCATCCCCCTCTTCTTATCCTCTAATTCCTCCACTAGAAAGTCTGAAATACCCCTACTTAATTAATTACAATACATGCCCACGCAGGAGCAATTTCGTCCATCTTTTTGTAGGAGCCACGGACAGACACACCGCCTTCATGACTTCGCTTCGTCTCGACACAAGCTTCGCTATGGCACCATGTGCCCTCCGCCCGGACCTTGACCGCGCCAAATCCGCCCCCGGTTTTGAGACCTAAACCGGTCAAACCTGTCTCCACCGGTGTTGAGGCCAAACCGGTCAAACTCTCTCGCACGCCGCCACACGACGTGACTGACTCCCCGGTTTTGAGGCCAAACCTATCAAACCGCCAATGTCGACGCGTGTCCGGCCTCCCGCCGAGCCTTGACGCCTTTGAGTCCTTCGCGCGCGTCCGCCGCACGGACCGCCTACTTGACTCGCTATCGTCCTCGCCAACTTGGCCGACGCCGTCTTTATCACCATGTACTCTTGCCCTTCTGCGCACCATGTGGACCGCCCATGACTTCGCCCGGCCACCACGGGTCCCTCGGTCCAGGCCTATTCGCATTCACCCTTCACCGTCTTGGTCCCTCGGCATGAACCTTTCGCTCCACCGAGCCTACTCGCGACCATCATTCACCACGGTCCATCAGCATGAATCTTTCGCCTGACCTTCACCGCTCGTCATCGACCATCATGCCGCATCCTACACCTGCACATCACGAGCCAAGAGACACATCAAATCCACACGCTGTTGTCAATCACTTATCATCCAAGGGTGGCCACCATTGGTCCTCAATCTCCCCCTTGATGAGTGCATTGACAACACCCAGCACAATTTCATCATATGAAAAGATTAACAGAAGAAGAAGAAAAAGAAGCTCATTCAAGAGATCCAAAAACCATGTGAAAAGACAAACACAAGATCTCTCGAAATGAAATGTCTCAGCTCCCAAAGACAAGGGTAAAAGCTCGACACAACTGAGACAAAGCACATGATCCCTCAAGAAAAGGCAGAAAGGGCTCAACACCGATCATGTGCAAATCGATAACTCGAACCAAAAGCCGATCCCTCAAGAAGAGGTAAAGCTCAACACAATTGGCACACGAGCAAAGGAGACACAAAATCTCACAAAGCTCACAATCTCACACACGAGAGCAAAAGAGACACACAAAATCTCATAGAGCTCAGAACTCCCAAAATGCCATCAAAACCATTTCATCAATTTGTCAAACGCTAATCACTATCAAATCAAGGTTCATATCAACTTGATTTTCACAATCTCCCCCTTGATGAGTGTGTTGACAACATTAAAGCACAAAAAATGGTTTGAGGCAAAAGTCAAAAATATCATCCAAGTGATCCAGATCCAAGTAAAACTCGTATATAAGTGAATAAAAGCCACATAAAAGCCAATATCAAAGTCACTTGCATGAGATACATTACAAAGGCCAAATCGACTTGGAGAAGTCTCGGTTCCCAAAGACATGGGCAATGGCTCACCACAACCGAGACGAGAACCAATGATCTCAAAAGAGCATAGAACTCACAAGCTCCCCTAAGCATATGCAGCTAAGCAAAAGAGCACAAGAAGCTCACACGCTCCCCCTGAACACATGCACTCTCCCTGAAAGCATGCTACGAGAGCAAAAGAAAGGATGCTCCCCGTCAAATGCAAAACCCTCCCAATGTGATATGTCATGAAACACATGAGAGCATGAATGAAAGGGTGCAACCTACAAAGCTTCTCAGATGGACCAAAAGCATTGAAATATGCTACAAGTGAACTAAAACATGAGAAGCGGGTCAAAAGCAAGCATTCAGAGCCATCATGAGGATATTATGATATACTCAGGAGGCAAAAGCATACAAGTGAGTATTAAGCAAATTTAAAATTTAGATATCACCACATGAGCAAACAACTAGCTAAATGATCACTCCGACATAGATCAACTAGTTTATAAGAGCTCATACAAGGATGACAAATTCTCAACATAAGATCATTGCTAACACATGCAAAAGCATTCCTACTTATTTCTCAACTCACTGAAACCATGTGCCTACTTCTATGGCAAGCACATGTAACAGCAGAGCAACCTGATAAAGAGTTTTGCAACAAAAGCAATTGAAACAGCATGTAACAAGCAGTTCTTTTGCAAACTCATATTTTGACCATTTTCAGATAGAACAAGAAGGAAACCAAGGTTTATGAGGTGCCCCTTGGCACAAGTGTAGCTCAACATCAAAACTACCTCTAGAAAAACAAAACATGCACAATGATATGCCATGTGTAAAGAATCAGGCATCCAAACACAAGCTATCATAGGACTAGCAACCTAAGCAAGAGCAAAACTTAGCAAGAAGCTACTCATGGGTGATTGACAATTATGATTCAAATCCAATTTAAAAGCTTAGCTCACAAGATTTTTATCTCATACCATCAAGAGCATAAGCAACGCATTGCACCGACACCATGATCACAAGCATTAGTTCACAGGAGCATAGATGAATACTGAAGGCACATAGGAGAAGCTCAGAATGATACTAATGCATTATGATACAAATGAAGAACAATGCAACAATATGTCACAAGAGTATACAAAAACCAAAGACAAAGGCCAAATATACAAAATGATACAATTGCCAATGAAAAACAAGAAGAGGCGGGCTCAGCTCAAATCAAGAGGGCTCAAGAGGAGTTGGACTGATCCTCGCAGCAAATATAGAAAAGCATCACCCAAGGACCCAACTGAGTACCATGAAAAAGGTACCAATTGAAGGACCAAAATGGATACCAATTAAAAAGATTGAAAATGGATATCAAATCCAACAAAAGTCCTTAGCCCAAACTCCCCTTCAACCAAAGACATCTAGCAAAACAAAGCTAGAAAAAGAAGGGACACAAAAACCAAATAAAAGTCTCCAAAACTAATTACAAGAGAGGGTGAGCTCAAAGAAAAAGCAAAATGCAACTTGAAGACATGACAAGCCCAAAGCAGGTTAAAGCTCAATTCATGTTAAACAATGCAATGGAGATATCAAATGTGAGGGATCAAAGCATTGCAACATGATTCCAATTGAATGAATAAAAGCATGGACTTGCAAACATGTCAACTAGCTACAAAGGAGTCTATACAAAAAGAGCCACAAAAATGATACCAAATGAACCACATGTCATTTTTACAAAATGAAGCATATAAGAAATCATGCCACGAGGTTCATGAGGATCACACACTAACAAGAAAACAAAAAAGGACTAATCCACATATATACCACAATGCTAGCATGATAAGATATATGAGAGAAATACGCATGCTAACAAGAAAAGTGGCTAGCCTACCAGGGTATATATACAATATGATACAAATGCAAAATAATGTACATGGGTAAAACTCACAAAGCATAGTGTACAAGACCTCTCAAGGGTCATATGCAAAAGGCGTGGAGAACCATCAAGTCTTGATCATCTCCAGGCAAAGATCAAGTTTCATCGAATCTCATGTCCTCCACCCCGCGTCCTCGTACCTACACATCAGAGGACAAACAAGCCCGAGTCTTGGATCCTAAAGGGATAGCAAGCAGGGACTTGGGAACCAAAGACTTGGCAACACGTGTAAAAGGTGCACTCAACTTGTCATGTGGGTTAGCATGTTGCAGATGCTGGTTCAAATGAGAAGAACTTGAAACACCCTTGGAAGCACACCTCGAAAGAGCAACTCGAGAAGAAAAACGAGTGCTTCCAGTAGCAAAAAAGCAATGGTCTCCCGAGGGTCTAGAAGAAGAACCAACACAAGCATCACGAGAAGCGTGTCATGGACCGATACGAGAAGCATTAGAAGCATGTCCACGTACACGACAAAACCCACTAGAAAAGGAGTCAAAGAACCCATCAATGAAACGTGGTTTCTTACTAGGCACACGAGTGCTCATGCCATCAGATGGGCTATGAACAACCAAAGGCCTAGAAGCACGAACTCGCCACATGCGTCTTGCACGGCGATAGCAAAAGTTCACTTGGTGCCCATCTTTCTCACAAAAGGGGCAATGGTACAAAGGCCTACATCGAGACACGGTCCGAGAGGATGAATCACCATTCTCTCTAAAGTGAGAAGTCCCTTGGGACTTAGAACCAGAAGCATCAACTCTATACTTGGTGCCCAATTTAGAATCACATGTGCCATGGGGAAGGCTACATGACATTCTAGAAGCTTTGACACGCACACGTCGCTCGTGTTTGACACGGCGAAAGCAAAACTCAACGCTGTGCCCATCTTTCTTGCAAAAGGTGCAATGGAACTTAGGTTTAGAAATATGAGCTCCAAAGAAGTGAGAAGCACCCTTGCCATCTGAATCACTTTGGGCAACACCGGAAGAAGCAACAGGCTTAGGAATAGCTATGAAAGAGCTATCCGAAGCACAAGCAGAAGTACTGAAATCCAAAGACTCACGCTCAACTGAAGCCAACTCCGGTTGGGAAGAAGCAAGTTTGGAAACACCATCATCGGAGTTACAAGAATCGCGAGAATCAAAGGACTTAGCACAAAGACTCTTGTATCTCTTGCTCAAAAACTCATTCTCAGACTTGAGACGATCACAAGTACCACACGGAGCATTTCTAAAGCTTTCCACTTGCTCCTCAATGCACTTAGCATATGTGGTACGCAAGAGATCAACTTCTATCTCAAAGCGAGCACTCATATCATTGTGCTCAACCAACTTGATGCTCATATCATCGAGTATTCGCTTCAAAGCCTCAACTTTACTTTTCAAATCAATGCATGTAGTGCAAATGATAGGAGATGCATCAATTTTAGAGATACCATGCAAAGCATCATGATTATCAATAGAAGCTAGGCAAGCATCACCATTTTCCTTCAAAGAGCACATAGCACTAGGCAAAGATTTTATCTCAATAATTTCAGCCCTAGAATGCTCAAGTTGTTCTACACAAGTGGTGTGAGTCAATTTTAATTCTTTAATTTCAGCCTTCAAGGACTCACATAAAGCACATGGTAAAGAAGCATTTGACTTCAACAAAACAACTTCATCTCTAGCCTTATCAAGATCACTATGTAAAGCAACACATGAATTGCATGGCATAGAGGCATTAGATTTTAACATGTCATTTTCAGATTTCAAGCAAGCAAGAGAAGCATTTAAATCATCATTCTTAGCAAGCAAGCTGTCACAAGAATCACAAGGCAAAGCATCACTAGACTTGTAAGAGATAGGCGCATTCACACTACCAAGCCTAGAAATCATGCACTTATCACTAGACATGTTCATATTCAATTTCTCATTTTCATCAAGCAAAGCATCACAAGAATTTTCAAGTTTAGCAATTTTTGTTATCACAGGCACAAACTCGAGACACAAGATGCAGCATATCATTGATGAGTTTATCTTTGCTCACCTTCTCAAGCTCGGGTACGAGATCAATGATTGAAAGCCCATCCTTCACTTTGAGCTCGAGTCGATCCATCACATCAAGATCATCCTCATCCTTGTTCGGCCAAAGAGCATCATCGTCATTGTCGAAGACAATGTCATCGAGAGAGGTAGCGTAGGCACGCTCCTTGATCTTAGCTAGCTTGCGATGCTTTTGTTTTAGAGCTTCTCGATCATTTTGCTTGTTAGTCGACTTGCGATCATCGCCGGTTGCAATCATACTTCGATCGAAATCTGTGGAAAAAGACACACAAGAAGAGGAGCTTGGTGCCATAACTCAAAGCACCGGTTAACGTTAGTGAAAATGAGCTCAAATCGTGAAAAACCGAATCCGCAAGCAAAACCACCTTCTCCGTGGTCGCCTCGTGGATCACAGACACCGGTTAAGGCAAGGAGAGATCCCAACCCGCTCTGATACCAATTGAAGGACCGGACAGGTGACCAGAAGGGGGTGAATGAGAGCCTTTAAAAATTCTCCAAGAGAACAAGGCCTATGTTTCGAATTCAACCCGATGCACCTCTCTTCTAACTGCCGAGGTGACACACGCCAACACGTGACGAGTTCACCGTAGAAACGGTTAGGAAAAGCTCGACGCAAAGCGAAAGCAAGTGAAAGGCGAATCACTCGAGCCAAACACGACACAAAGCGGAAGCCGATATTAAGCAAAGTCGAAAGCTTGACACAAAGCAAAAGCTAGCAAAAACTTCACTTAACTAAGAACGCAGCATATTAATCAACATTAGTCCACTAAGCATGCAAAACACCTCTGAGCATTAGTGACAACAAACTAAAGATAAAACTAGCTGCTGAAAATCAAGCGAGAGATTTCATCGAACAGCTTACGGGCGGAGGGTGATTGATGAAGAACGAACTCAATCTGTGTCGGGATTTTACTCGTGCTCACTCGATCCACTTCCCTGCACAAGAACAAGTAATCAAGAAGTTCAGATGCTCACCTTGTGTCGCTCTCACCTGAGTTGGACGCTCCCCATGCCTGTGCCGTTCTCCCGGCCGCACCTGCGCCCTCTGCAGGCCGCTGCAGCCTACCAAGGCCGGCAGGCGCTCTGCGGCAGGATCTGCGCCGCTTGCAGCTGCTGGTCGGAGACCGCCGCCCTCTCCAACGGCCGCGTGCAGGCCAAGCCTGTAGGCTGCTCTGCTCTGTTGCGTCGCCTGTGAAGTCCAAAGCCAAGCCGAGCACCAAAGCCCAGCCCGCCTTGCACCACCAGCGCTGCTCTTCCTGATGTGCTAGCGCTGGTCTCCCTGCACACGCACCCCAAAGGCACCTACCTGCCTCCTTGCTTGAAACTCACGCATGCCAAGACCTAAATTTCTGCGCCAACTACAGAAGCCGCGAAGGGGCGGAAACAAGAATAAAATCTAGCAGGAAAACAAGATGTAGAACAACGAATAAACTCAAATCAAAAGCCCGGAGGGCACGAGGAGGGAAGGGCCTCCTTTCCGTAAGAATTCATAGCTCCAAACCTCTCAAAAATCCATATCAATCCCTAACCCTAGATGGAGAAGGGGAGGAAGAAAAGAGAGGAACAAGAGAGGAGGAGGGGCACTCCAAATGAACGGCCGAGTTGGAGAGCTGCTCATCCCTCTCTTCTTATCCTCTAATCCCTCCACTGGAAAGTCTGAAATACCCCTACTTAATTAATTACAATACATGCCCACGTAGGGGCAATTTCGTCCATCTTTTTGTAGGAGCCACAGACAGACACGCCGCCTTCACGACTTCGGTTCATCTCGACGCAAGCTTCGCTATGGCGCCATGTGCCCTCCGCCCGGACCTTGACCGCGCCAAGTCCACCCCCGGTTTTGAGGCCCAAACCAGTCAAACCTATCTCCCCCGGTTTTGAGGCCAAACCAGTCAAACCCTCTCGCACGCTGCCACACGACGTGACTGAGTCCCCGGTTTTGAGGTCAAACTGATCAAACTGCCAATATCGACGCGTGTCCGGCCTCCCGCCGAGCCTTGACGCCTTCGAGTCCTTCGCGCGCGCCCGCCGCAAGGACCGCCTACTTGACTCGCCATCGTCCTCGCCGACTTGGCCAACGCCGTCTTTATCACCATGTACTCTTGCCCTTCCGCGCACCATGTGGACCGCCCATGACTTCGCTCGGCCACCTCGGGTCCCTCGGTCCAGGCCTACTCGCATTCACCCTTCACCATCTTGGTCCCTCGGCATGAACCTTTCGCTCCACCAAGCCTACTCGCGTCCATCCTTCACCACGGTCCATCAGCATGAATCTTTCGCCTGACCTTCACCGCTCGCCGTCGACCGTCATGCCGCATCCTACACCTGCACATCACGAGCTAAGAGACACATCAAATTCACACGATGTTCTCAATCATTCATCATCCAAAGGTGACCACCATTGGCCCTCAGTATGTCATTGATTTAAAATTGCCAATTAAGGGTTTGCTTCAATATTCTGATAAGCTAATGTCGCCCTCTGTTACAGACTAGTTACTGACGATTAGAGAACATGTGTTGGATTATCATTTGATAGTAGTGATAATCATCTGTGCAGCCAAGAAATTTGTGGTAAACTCCTTGCTAAAACAAAAGAAATTTTTGGTGAAGTAACTTTTAACCATTTCACTCATTGTGCTACTCCTGCAGTGTAAGCTATTCGGTAGCATATCTTTGGAAGATGTTGAAAATTGTATTTAGATATAGTTGTTTTTCAAATTAAATTCTAGTTAATAGTAGTCACTTAAGGAACCTTTTTTTTTGACATATAAATCTGCTAAAACCTTCCTATCACTGCCTCTTCAGGTCCTGTTCTGCATCAGAAAGACAACTATTATGCTCTTGTGGAGCCGGTGTTTGCACTGATTTCTGATCATGGTTTTTTGTACAAACCTTCAATTATCATGGTATGGTATTGAGTTCGTGATGAGTGATAAACAAAATCATACAACAGATCCCAGAAACTCAAGATATTTACAAAGCCGCCAAACTGCAGGTTAGGGTCATTCATGTACAAGTTATAACTAGAGTAGTTGCTGCTATGGAAATATATTGACCTATCCAACAATCCAAGGCAAGAGTACAACTATATTCTTAATTTGCAGTCAATAAAGCTCACATGGTTGTGCTACAACACCAATCAGCAAGCGAAACAGAGGAATGGTACCATTTTTCACACTGGAATCCAACCTTGGGCATCATACAAAAGGGAGCCTGGAACCCACTAAACATAAGTCCAGAGAGCTCAAAATGTATAGGATTATAGCCTTCTGGATCTGCTAGAATTCTGCCAAGGAATTCTTATGAACAAGATGGCATTTTAAGCAGGACAATAATCAATTCCCATCACGAGCACAGTAAAAGCTTGAAAGACTTATCTGCGGACCAAATTTCACTAAAGGCTACAGATACCAGTTCTCTTGTTTAAATTTCCACTTAAGTTACAAGAATAATGAATTTTGAGCAACAAGTTTTCCTTGCTGACCAAAATGTCCATACTGCTGTGACTCATTTGATTGCTCCTTGCCAAACATGTTCTATTTCCTTCTCATAAGTAAATATAACATATGCTCAAGGTTCTGCAGCTCTTCTAGCTCTAGCATGGCCTCCATTGTCTTGACCCGTTGCATTAACATCCATAACCAGGAAAATCATTTCAGTACCATTGCTTATTAGGACCTCATGGGAATTATATTCAACTAAAATCATCAGCAGTCGAAACCATAATATTGCCTCTACCAAAACGGGGAATGTTGCAACTTCCTTTCATGGGGTGTGATAGGCCATTAACAATCAACATGCAGCACAGGTCAGCCACATTTTAGAGCTATAGCTCCATGAAACCAACAATGCACTGGAACAGATTAACAATAGGCACATATCAGAAATCTAACTGTAACAAAGAGCTGTGGAGTTCACCTGAATTAAGTAGAACTAGCAATTTTTCCAAGATACATTGTCCACCTTAGCTTCAATAAGCTAGATTCTCCAATAGAATTTCTGACAAAAAAAATGGTCGAGTGGACCACAGATAAGACCAATGAAAGTATAGAGCATCTGGGAACATTGGTTGCATGATGCTGAAAGCTCTTAGGTTGTCCATTGTTCAAAACTTGGGACATGCCCTAACAAATTCAGCTTGTTCATCTGTAGGGTGGTCAGGGCATCGACCATATGATTGCTTGACAAAAGTAACTCGTTACTTTTTTGCCTCACACCATTGGTCTCAACTCCTTGATCCCAACCATTGTAATGACAGGATATATGGGCATGTTCCTGTAGAAAGGTAGAATGGGAGGAACACCACACCCAATCAGGGGGGTGAGCTTTCATATATATAGCCAATGTGGCTTGTGTTACAAGGAAACTATCCTGGTACAAATCAATCAGCTATACATAGCAACTACAATCAGCTATATATGTCAGGTTCTATACATTTCCTAATACCCGCCCGCAGTCGCAACGGGAGGAGTACGGACGCAAAGACTGGACCGAAACTCTGTGAAGAGCTGTACAGGGAGGCCCTTGGTCATGATGTCAGCGAACTGATGAGCGGAGGGAACATGAAGAACCCGGACCTGTCCAAGCGCCACCTTCTCGCGGACGAAGTGAATGTCGATCTCGATGTGCTTCGTGCGCCGGTGGTGGACAGGGTTGGCCGTCATGTAGACGGCACTCACGTTGTCACAATAGACAACGGTGGCGGAAGCGAGGGGAACATGGAGCTCCTGAAGCAACTGGCGGATCCAGCAGCACTCAGCGACGGCATGGGCGACCGCACGGTACTCGGCCTCGGCGCTGGACCTGGACACCGTGGTCTGACGCTTCGAAGACCACGAAATCAGGTTGTCGCCGAGGAACACGCAGAAACCTGAAGTCGAGCGGCGGGAGTCTGGACAGCCAGCCCAATCGGCGTCGGAGTAGGCAGTCAGACTGTCGACGGGGCCGGTGCCGATGTGGAGGCCGTAGGAGAGCGTGCCCTTCACGTAGCGCAGGATGCGCTTGACCAAAGCGAGATGAGGCTCGCGAGGGTCGTGCATGAAGAGGCACACTTGCTGGACAGCGTACGCCAGGTCAGGCCGAGTCAAGGTGAGGTACTAAAGAGCACCCACGAGACTCCTGTAGTCAGAGCTGTCAGAGGCAGACAGCGGGGCACCATCCGAGACTGAGAGCTTGGCCTGAGTGTCAACAGGGGTTGCCGTAGAGTGACACTCAGTCATGCCGGCACGCTGGAGAAGATCCATGGCATACTGTCGCTGGGACAGGAACAAGCCGTCAGACGAGCGCGTGACGGAGATGCCGAGGAAGTGGTGCAGGTCGCCGAGGTCGGTCATGGCGAACTCAGAGGTGAGTTTGGCCATGATCTGCTGAAGAAGCGTCGAGGACGAAGCGGTGAGGATGATGTCATCGACGTAGAGCAGCAAGTAGGCGATGCTCGCGCCCTCTTTGAGCATAAAGAGGGAAGTGTCGGAGGCCGAGGCGACGAAGCCGAGCTGTCGAATGAAGGAGGCGAACCGCTGGTACCACGCTCGCGGCGCCTGCTTGAGCCCGTACAAGGACTTATGCAGGTGGCAGACGTGATCAGGAGCGGCGGGGTCGACGAATCCAGGCGGCTGCTGGCAGTAGACCGTCTCGTCGAGGTGGCCGTGAAGAAAGGCGTTCTTCACGTCGAGCTGGTGGATGGGCCAGGCACGAGAAGCGGCGATGCTGAGAACAGCCCGGATGGTTGCCGGTTTGACCACCGGGCTGAATGTCTCGTCGTAGTCGATGCCGTGCTGCTGGGAGAAGCCGCGGACGACCCAGCGCGCCTTGTGCCGAGCAAGAGTACCGTCGGAATGGTACTTATGCTTGAAGATCCACTTCCCGGAGACGACGTTGGCACCAGGTGGTCGGGGAACGAGATGCCAGGTGCCGTTGTCAATCAGGGCCTGAAACTCATCAGCCATGGCAGCTCGCCAATTCGGATCGGCGAGCCCGCTGCGGTAGTTTGCCGGGAGCGGGGACGGGACGATGGCGGCCAACCCCTTGTACTGCACGCGCGGAATAACACCAGACTGTGTACGGGTCACAGGTCCAGAGGATTCCGGGGCAGCAGGCACAGGCGGAGGTGCTGGTGTGCGCGGTCGGCGAGAGTAGACCAGCAGCGGCGGTGCTGGGGGCGCTGGGGGGGGGGGTCTGGTTGGAAGCACAGGGCCAGACCCGCCCGGAAGTGCAGGTCCTGACGGGGGCACTGGACCACGCCCGCCCGGACCTGCAAGCTCGGAGGAGGGAGGCGGCTGCTCAACGTTCGAGGAGAACGGAGCGACCGCGGGCGCCGAGGGACGAGCTGCACAGTTAGTATAGCAAGGCATAGTATCCACAGTATCGTCGGCCAAAAAATCAAGGGACGATGGGGGTGCAACAGGGGAGACATCTGCAAAAGGGAAGTGTGACTCGTTGAAGACAACATGACGCGAGATGATGATGCGCCTGGTGGACAAGTCGAGATAGCGGTACCCCTTATGAGCTGTAGGATACCCGAGGAACACACAGGCTGCGGAGCGCGGGGCTAGCTTGTGTGCGGAGGTCGCCTGGAGATTGGGATAGCACAGGCACCCAAAAACTCGCAGGTGATCATAGCTAGGCGGTGCGCTGTAGAGGCGTGTGTAGGGGATCTCGCTGTGAATTGAGGACGAGGGGCGCCTATTAAGCAAATAGCAGGCGACTGCAAGTGCCTCAGCCCAGTAGGATGCTGGCATGGACGCATGAAGCAGGAGAGTGCGCACGGAGTTATTGAGCGTGCGAAGAACACGCTCAGCCTTGCCGTTCTGTGCGGAGGTGTACGGACACGAGAGACGCAGCAGGGTGCCATGGGCCGCCAGGAAAGTGGACGTGGCAGTGTTGACAAACTCTGTGCCATTGTCGGCCTGAAAGCACTTAACGGGCAGACCAAACTGAGTGCGAACATAAGCGGCGAAATCAACTATGGTCTGGTGGACGTCAGACTTGCGTCTGAGGGGGAATGTCCAGCAGAAATGAGAAAAATCGTCCAAAATCACCAAGTAATAGGAATAGCCAGAAATACTAGAAACTGGTGACGTCCAAACATCACAATGAACAAGCTCAAAGGGTGCAGCAGTATGCGAAGTAGATGAAGTAAATGGCAGGCGAGCGTGTTTGCCAAGCTGACAGGAGTGGCAAAGCGAACGGCCTGAATTATTACAAGATAATAAATTGTTTTTATTCAATCTAGCTACTGCTGCTGGAGCGGGATGGCCGAGGCGCTGGTGCCACAAGGTGCTGGAGGCGGCGACAAGTGCAGACGTGGTGGAGGGCTGCAAGGTGTATAGATCCCCGTCGCTATTGCAGCGAAGAATCACGCGCCCCGTCGGGATGTCCTTAACAGAAAACCCGAAAGCGTCAAACTCAATGGAACAGTGGTTGTCGCGGGTAAACTGACGAACAGAAAGTAAATTCTGAACAATCGAGGGAACGACAAGAACGTTATTGAGTGCAAAAGTGGACGCTGTGGTGGCGAGAACGGAGTGACCGTGAGACGTGACTGGGATACTAGTACCATTGCCTACTAAAATTGAAGAGATGGAAGTGGGCAGACGTTTGAGGAGTATACCATCCGAGGACGTCATGTGGGAGGAGGCGCCGGAATCCATCACCCAGGGGGAGGACCCCTGGACTGACATCTGCTGGAGGGCTGCAATCAGCCCAGCTTGATCCCACGTCGCAGCTTGGGCCGGAGGAGCAGCGAACGGGCCTGGCGAGTACTGGAGAGGAGCAAACGCCGTGTGGGCCTGCTGCGGGGCAAGTGGAGCGAAGGCCGCGGGGGCCTGTGGCGGCCCAGAACCCAGCAGGCCTGGCGAAGGGCGCCACGGCTGCCCAGCAGGCGGCCCACCAGCGCCGGCCCAGTACTGGCCGCCCGGGTTCATACAGAACCAGGGCCCAGCAGGCGATGGGCGCTGCGAAGCGCCGAAGCCGCCGCCGTGCGCGCCGTATCCTCCGCCAGATCCACCGCCGTTCTTGCGCCCGCCCTTCTTGCCGGAGTTGCGCCTCTGGCCGTCGCCGCGGGGCTGCTGCTGCGGCGCCTGCTGCTGACCGCGGCAGCCAGCGCCGCCGCAGGAGGAAGCAGAGCCGGCGATGAGCGCCGTGGCGGCGGTGACCTTCTTCCCATTCGCGAGGCGCAGCTCCTTGAGGGAGAGTTGGTCGCGCGCGTAGGTGAGGGTGAGGCTGGTGGCGGCGATGTGGTCGGCGGTGCCGGCAAACTCTTCGTTCAACCCGCGGAGGAGATTGAGGACGAGTTGCGGCTCGTCGATGGGATGGCCGACGTCGCGGAGCTTGTTGGCGGTGGTCTTGACGCGGAGGCAGTAGTCGTCGATGGAGGAATCCCCTTGAGTCATCGAGTGGAACTCGTGGCTCAGGAAGATGGCCCTCTGCGCCTTGTTCGCCTGGAAGAGACCGTCGATGGCGACCCAGAGCTGACGAGCGGTCTGGGTGGTGCCGGTCGTGGCCATGTCGAGGACGGCCTCAGCAACGGAGCCGAAGATCCAACTCCGGACACAGCAATCCGCCTGCTGCCAGGAGGAATCGGCTGGGGAGGGTGGAGCAGTGCCGTCGATGTGGGAGATGACGCCGAACTTGCCGCACATGGCAAGGAAGCTCGCCGACCACCGGGCGAAATTGCCGCCCTGGAGTTCCAGCGTCATCGGCACGTGATGCTTCACGTTGACAGAGGCGAAGGGGTGGACGAACAGAGGGCCGACGGAGTCGCCCTGTGTCCCTGGAGAGGAGCCAGAGGAGAGGATGGTTGATCCGGAATTGGCGGACGTCATGGCGGCGGCCGTCAATAGCAGATGGAATCAGAAAAGAAGAAGGTGCTGCGGCCTTGTAGAGAAGACGGCAGCAGAGAGGAGACGCGGCAGCCAGAGGAGGCGGCGGCGTGGGTAGGCGCCGAGGCAAGGACTCGGCGTGATGGTGGTTGGGTCGCGGCCTGGTGGCGGCGACGGAGGTTTAGCGGAAGGGAGAGGAGCCAGGAAGAGCCCGGACTCTTGATACCATGTAGAAAGGTAGAATGGGAGGAACACCACACCCAATCAGGGGGGTGAGCTTTCATATATATAGCCAATGTGGCTTGTGTTACAAGGAAACTATCCTGGTACAAATCAATCAGCTATACATAGCAACTACAATCAGCTATATATGTCAGGTTCTATACATTTCCTAATAGTTCCCTCAGCCATAGTGCCAAAACTGTTAGCACAATTTGTTCACCAGCAATGTAATTTTTGGCAGTAACCACATTTAGCTTCTCTTTGATGAAATTCTCGACAATCCAAAATTCATACATTTCTTCACAATTACTAATCTCAAAGTTGCACCTAAGATTTTCTCAGAGTGCCAAGCACAAAAAGATTTATCGCTAATTCAACAGTTTCACTCTTCTGGGTACATGACTTCATGCGAATCTAGAGATGAATCAAGCACTAAAAGGATAGCACCATTTACTGCATCTAAAGCCCACCTTGACGATTAAGCACCTTGCCTGCTCAAGCATATTACAATATCCACTGCAGATTACATAGGTCCACTAACTTTGATCTCAGCTTGTCAACATCCTTAGCACCCTGATCCCACAGTACAGCTATGTAATATAACAGTTGATCCATAACAATTTGTAGGGCTGAAGGTTTTTCTTGTAACACATTTCCAGTAGAAGAAATTCTGTGCTTCATCCCCATTGGATACCCACAGAGGCGGCCTAAACAATGTCCCACCACCTGATAAACTCCTGCTCATTGCCAGAACAAATAAAGACTAGAGCATCCTTTCTGTCAATGCTAGCTAGTTCTAGTGGCATAACCACAATCTGGACATAGATAGTCTTCTCATGCTGCTGCATTTCAAACACATTAGGGACACTGGAAGAATTTAGTTGGCGCAGGGCATAGCTTGGCTGTCAAAACCCTTCCCGCACATCCATGTGTTGGTATTGATCTCCACCAGTTGGCCCAACGGCAACTGGGCTCTTGACTCGCGTCCTGATCGGGGACGCCCAGCCCAATAGACGGCTGGTGGGCCCCCGTCGCGCAGTGCCATATATAGAGGAGGTGGGGACTACGGCACTCTACACGAGGTTTGCCGCCGTCACTGTTCCCCACCGTCCAAACCCTAGACCGATCGCAAGGGGGCGCTGTGGCGACGGGAAGCTCTGCCGGCGACGCACCATCGCCATCGAGCATGCTGGACTTCGCCCCTGCGCCACGCCATTCTCGACGTCGAACCGTGCCGCCGCCTCCACGACCGTCGTCACAGCCGGCTCCTCATCCAACATCGATGGTATACACTCTCTCCCTCTCTCTCTCTTTCTCCCGTGCAACTCAAGAATACCACTGTTTATTCAAAGTAAAGAGTAGAGAACTCCACTGATCTACTCTCTGGTGATCCTAAAATCTAACAATGGTATCAAGAGCAAGGTTTAGCGAATAGATCGAGTGTGGGAAAGACGGATTCGTCTGCGAATCGAAAGAATCAGAGAAAGTACATCGATCTCGGATCGAAAAAGTCAAAAGAAATCTCGAATCTCTAACCCTAGCAAGAAAGAGAGGCGGCGGGCTTCCTACCTGCGCGCACCACCGCCGGCTGTCCACGACGCCGCGCGAGATGAACGGATCGGGCCGCAGCTCACCGGCTTGCCGGCGCTCCGCCGCCTCCGACTGACGCCGCGCGCGTGCACGTGCTCTCGAGCACCACCGCGAGGCCGCTCGACGGCGGCGCGACCGCGCACAGGCGAGCGCGCACGCCGGCGAGGGGACCGGCAGGGGCGCCGCGGCCTTCCTCCGGCCGCCATGGCTAGCAGCCGTTGCGTGTTGCACAGAGAAAAGAGAAGAGAAGGGGAGGACCGCGGCCATGTGCCGGCTGTGCCGCTCCTCACCGGTGCCGGAGGAAAAAGGGGGCGGGGCAGCGGCGGCGCCGCGACCCTCCGGCTTCCATGGCCGCCGCGGTTTGGCGCAAAAGCAAGAGAAAGAAGGGGAGGAGAGAAAGACTGGGCTCGGGGCCGCGCGGCCACAGCACGGCCATGGCGCCTCTGCCCGGACCGAACGGCGCGGCGGCAGGAGCGCCGCCGGCGGCGCCGCTGGTCGGCCCTGAGAAGGAGGGAGGCAAGAATGGAATTAGGGTTCAGGGGAAGAAGCCGGCCGGCGGGTTTTTTGTTCCTGCGAGGATGACGGGCGGCCGTCGATCGGCAACGGACGGCCAGGAGCGGTCGGGAGCACCCAGTGGAGCGGGCCGCGCCTAGCTGGGCGCGTGCGATGCGCTGCAGCTGGGCCGCCAGCCCAGGCGGGTGCTGAGCGGGCCTAGGCGGCCGAGCCAATAGCGGGCCTATTTTGTGCATGGGCCGCATGAACAGTATAGAAATTGAAATAAGTCTGCTATTTTCAGAAGCCTTTCTTTGTTGAATTTTGTACAGTTTTATCTCTATTCAATTTTGAACCAACGAGATAAATTGCTTAGAGAATATATGAGTATAAAGATGCTTCTGAATAAGCGTTTTTGTCAAGTTTCCGCTGCAAAGTAAAAGTCTCAACCTCTATTTAAATTAGAACCAATAGGACAATTTAAATAGAGGAGGAGAAAGATATTAGTTTAAAGTTAATTATGATATTGTTATTTTCTGACCAACGTTGATTATAATAATATTATAATTTCATTATGAGTTTAAGTTCAATATTGAATCTCTGAATTGCATCGAAGTGATCAATTTTTCAGAGAATAGAGAAAGTCAAAGAAAAGCTTATGAAATAAAGAAAAGTTCTCCGCTGCAATAAAGAAAGATAAACTCAGATGAGTTTTTCCCTGTAAAAAAAAAGAGCCTGTAATTTTAAGGTTGAGAAAAGCTTCCGCTGTTGAAAGTCAAAGAAAGGTTGTTTTGGCACCATTTTACCATTGTAACTTTGTAAGTGTCAAGTTGAGCATTAGTTTGCTCTTAAAAGAAATGAAATTTAAAGTTTATTATGATGTTGTCATTTTCTGACCAAAGTTGATGATGGCAATATTATAATTTTTATTCTTGTCATGTGTTCTATTTCTGCCCAACGGTGATATAGAATTGAAAGTAAAGGAAAATTGTATGTTTTAATTTTGACCAACGTTAAATTAAGACATACAATTCTTCCCAAGTAGAGAGAAATTAACAGACAAAAGTTGATTCCGATCAACGTCACAGATAAAGTTTTGAGGTTACTCAGCTGTAGAGTTGAGGTTAAGAAAGAGAAGTGCTTGTTCCATTCTGACTTTTAGTTGATATGGAAAGAGATGCAACTGTTTTCGAGAAGTTTTTGGTTTCTCTCACTAAAGTTTTACTGTTGTTAGATTTTCTGATTAAATTGGAACCAACGGGAAGATTTAATAAAAAAAAAGTATATGCGCATGTTTTAGTCATTGTGACTAAAATTTTGTCACTATAAAGTGTTATCTCGTCCTTCAACAATAGTAAAGATAATGGTTGAAATGAGTTTGACGCATGTTCAATTTGACCAACGTTGAATTAAACATGTGTTACCAATGCATTTAAAGTTTATTACCGCAAGTCGGAAAAGTTTTGGCACTTGTGCCATTCATATCCTGCATGACAGGGAAAGTTTTTGTGATGACTCACGTGCGACATGAGTATCACACAAAAGTGAAGAAATCTAGGGGAGCTTTTAAAGTTATTCCAACAATTCCCATGCACTACTATAATGGCATGTTGGATAGTGACTTGAAAAGAATCGAAGGACAAAAGAAAGTTGTATGCTAACCAATATTGCAAGAATGACTTGCAAAAGTATAGCAAAATGAAGAACTTGATGAGTTCTTGAAAGTGCAACAAATCAAGAATTCTGAGGAGCTCTAGAAAAGAAACGAGGAAATAGTACTCCCATTATTTTGTATGACTTGGTCATATGAATAAAGTTCTAGTAATGAAATGCTCCTCGTTCACAAGTGTTAAAAATAGTTTCGAAATTATGGCAGCAAAGTTTATGCCATATTTCGAGGGGGAGAAAGATTAGAAAGACAAGAAAGATTAAAATTTAAAGTTTAGAGAGAATTTCCCCGCAAAGTTAAATGCGATGCATTTTTTAAAAGCAAAGATGATCTATTAAAGTGAATATGACCGACCGAAAAGGGAGTACAACGGTCATAATATTAATACCCCAACAATAAAGTAAGTGAAATTTCTGGAGTCTTCAGCTCCAAATAGAGAGAAAATATAGTTAAGCCTCAAATCAACCGAAAAAGAAAAGGTGGTGCTTGAAACACCTTACGAGGCTTGTAAAAACTGAACCGAGGCTTGTAAAGAACAAACCCAAACAAAAGTTTGAAGATATTCCATCTTTGCAATAGATGGGATAATCTGGGGGAGTAAAGTATGTCAAGAACTAAGACTTGAAGAGAAGTGGGACTGTATGTTCACTCCTATAATTCAAGCACTGAAATTGTCTCAACATATGTTTTCACGTTGTATGAATGTCATAAATTGAGTTGTCTCATTCATCGACGTGGCGAGAAGCAATGGAAGATATAATGAGACCTAAAAGTTCCAAATTTATTTTGGAACATGGAATAAGTTTCTAATGGAGCCAAAACAGTAGGCTATAATGGGTCTACAAGATTGAAACGTGACTCCGGAGGGAACATAAAAAGTTGTTAAGCACGACTTATGGCAAAAAGTTTTGTGCAAAGAAAAGAATAAGTTATAATGAGACATTTTATTCAGTCTCATAAAAGGATTCTTTTAGAATCATAATGCAATTAATGGCATACTGCTTTTAAATTGCATCAGATAGATGTTAGAGCAATATCTCCCGACGGAGATTTGCACAAAAAAAGGGTATATTCATGACATAACTAAATGGTTTTATTGTGAAAAGAAAAGAACATTGTGATACCATCTGATGAAATCAGATCACAGAACAATGTATCAAAAGTTTTGTGAGAACAAAGGAAAGTTTTGGGTTTTAAGTAAAGTTCAAAGATGGGAAATTCTTTTCCCGCAAAGTTCAAAGAAGGTTATTATGACCTCTAGTTTTGATAAGAATAATCTCGGTAAAGAACCATGCGCTCTAGAAATGGGAATTCACTGGGATAAAAGAACAAGGGGTATTAGGACTATCGCAGAGAGCATACTTAGAAAAGAGTTCTAAAGAAATGTGGTATGCATGCGAGTAAAGCCTACGCCTGTCCTATTGTCAAGGGTAATAGTTTTGGAATTTTTAGGATTTCAGGAACCGTTATATGATCGATCAAAAGAAAAGGTTCCATGTGCTTCAGCTATTGGAAGCATAATTAGTGCTCAAAAGAATTTACCCTGACATAGCGCAAGTATCCGGGACATTTTGGCAGAAGTCCAGTCCAGCAATAGATCACTGGAATGGAGTTATAGAATATTTTTACAATTTTGCAAAATATTGTCAGTCTCATGCTAAGTAAGAAAGGAACATGTGCTCTCAAAAGGTTGTGAGCAAAAGGAATTAAGTTTTGGCAAGTTGTTTAGTGAAGCCCACAGTAGTAGCTAACACTCGCACTTGGAGTTTTATTGTGGAAAAGCTCCTAAGCAAAATAGTTGTGATACCGTGGGTCGTGTACCCAAAGTTTAGCATGATATGAGGCTACAGGACAGGCAAAATGGTTGATAAAACCTTTACCCGGAATTGATAATGGTAGACAACAGCAGTATACCATTCGAATGTTTTTACTCCTATGGCAACATGTCAAGTGTGCTGCCAAACACATTGACAATGGCTTATATGTTGCAAAGGAGAAAATCCAGAATCATATGAAATCATGGAGCACCAAAGTATCAAGCAAGTGCTTGCGGATCCGCTTACCAAAAGGCCTACTGCCCAAGTCGACATGGGTTTTATGGGAGGCCTATGATTTCTGGATTACTAAAGGGCCCAAAGAAAGGTTATGATCTTGTTTCAATACAGAAAGGTACATTGTGGCTGTTAAGTCTGACGGTAACTAATAATCGTCATGATGAGGCACGCTCTACGTACTGATCTGCAATGAGATGAGGACAATAGCAAAGCAACTAAAGAGAAAGTAAAAAGGGTTACGTCAAGTTTTAAAGTTTTAAAAGTGTAAGGTGAGATCAAGGGGGAGAATGTTGGTATTGATCTCCACCAGTTGGCCCAACGGCAACTGGGCTCTTGACTCGCGTCCTGATCGGGGACGCCTAGCCCAATAGACGGCTGGTGGGCCCCCGTCGCGCAGTGTCATATATAGAGGAGGTGGGGACTACGGCACTCTACACGAGGTTTGCCGCCGTCACTGTTCCCCACCGTCCAAACACTAGACCGATCGCAAGGGGGTGCTGTGGCGACGGGAAGCTCCGCCGGCGACGCACCACCGCCATCGAGCATGCTGGACTTCGCCCCTGCGCCACGCCATTCTCGACGTCGAACCGTGCCGCCGCCTCCACGACCGTCGTCACAGCCGGCTCCTCATCCAACATCGATGGTATACACTCTCTCCCTCTCTCTCTTTCTCCCGTGCAACTCAAGAATACCACTGTTTATTCAAAGTAAAGAGTAGAGAACTCCACTGATCTACTCTCTGGTGATCCTAAAATCTAACACCATGCACTCAACTAGCTCATGCATTTCTTTCATCCTATACAAAGGGGGTATGGTGAGCAAAGGGCCTCAGGATCATGTGTGGCGTTGCCGCTGGCATCCTCCAACACTTCATCAAGATTATGCAAACCAGTGAACATATGAATCCACGAGTGAGGACTGAAGGCTGTTGGAGTTGATCTCCACGGGCCCGATCCAAAGATCGGGCCGGACACCTTGAACACGCCTTGATCGGGGGCGTCAAGCCCAAATGACTGGTGGGCCCCCGTCGCTCGCACTATATAGAATGGGAGAGGGGCCGGGGCATGAAACACATGGTTCACCGCCGCCACAACCCTCTCTCACATCCCTACCGATCTAGGGTGAGCGCGAGGCCGACGAGAAGCTCCACCACCGTCGCTCCTGCACCACGCCACGGCCGTCTTCACCGAAGCACCGCCGTCCCTGTGCAAAGTTGTCCCCGAGGTCGCCTCCGCCCTACTCTTCCTCTTTCTCTGTTATAGATCCTAGATGAACCCTTGTTTCCTACTCAGAATGTAAACCCGGACTCGATTCATATGCCTAGAAAAGATCTTGTGCAGAGACTCAGAAACTTTGAATCTAACATTGGTGTCACGCCGATCTAGTGCATAGATCGGGTTCGGTTTATGAAAGAATCAAAGAAATGAAGAAAGAATCGATCACGATTCGAAGAACTAGAGAACGAAGAGTCCAAAATCGATCTCGGATCGATTAAGAACCCTAACCCTAGAAAAACCCCAAACCCAAACCCTAAGAACTCCCGAATCGAATCAAGAAAAGAACACCGGGGGGCCTACTTCTCTCTGCCGCCGCCACTCGCTGTTACACATGCGCGCGTGGGGGCACGGCCGTGCAGAACCGGTGGTGCCGCCCGCGGCCACATCGACGGCCGCACGCTCACCCTCAGGCGAGCGCGCACGTCGGCGAGGCAGCCTCAACAGCGCCGCCACCTTCCCCGCGCCGGCCACCGCCGGCGACGCCGCCTTCCGCTCGGGCTAGATCCAGAAGAGGGGGAGGACAGGAGGAGCAAGAAAGATGGAAGAAAGCCGCCCGCCGTCCAGACCCGGCTGCGCGCCGGCGAGAGTCGCTGGCGGTGGTGGCACCGCCGGACCCGGAAAGGAAAGGGGGAGGGTAGAGTGGAATCCTGTTAGGGTTTCGGGGATCCTGGCGCCCCGCCGGCTTTTGTGCCGCCGCGATCGGCGCCCAGCCGTCGGATTCGATCCGACGGTCAGGGGCGGCCGGCAGGCCGACGGGCCAAAAACGGCCCATGAGGGAGCCGCGCATGGGCAAGATTCCTGGCCCAGGCCTAGGCTGCGGCCTGGGCGCGGAGGGCGGCTGTGCAGCCTGGTTTTTGGGCCGATTTTCTCTGTGGGCTGCGAAGAAAACTAAGAATTCCTTTTTCCTTTTGTTTTTTTTCAGAAGCTTTTTTGAACTATGGGCCGCGGGCCGTAAGTGGTTTTGGGCTCAATGAAAAGTGAAGAAATGAATATTTCCTTTTCATTTCTAGAAAGAATTTTTGAATACGAATTTTGAATGTTTTTGTTTAGAATTTGTTGTCTATAAATAAATACACCAAAGTGTATTATTTAAGGAGCACAAAATTACAGAAATATTTATGAACATTTAGAACTTTACATGTTTCCGTTGCGAAGAATTGTGAATTTCCCTCTTTGTTAATTTGAACCAACGGGATAATTAATACAAGGGATATAGAACTTTGACTTGAATACATAATTTTGAGAATTATGATATTATAATTTCTGACCAAAGTTGATATTACAATATCATAATTTTGACCAGAAAATTTTATGCATTTTTTTATCTCTGCCAAAATGTGATTTAGACTTAATGCACAGAATATTGTATATTTGAATTTTGAATATAGAATTTTGACTTGAACACAGAATTTTTGTGAATTATGATATTGTAATTTCTGACCAAAGTTGATGTTACAATATTATAATCTTGTCTAGAAATTTTATGCAATTTTTCTATCTCTGCCCGAAGGTGATTTAGAATTAATGAATAGAATATTGTATGTTTGAATTTTGACCAAAGTTAAATTTAAATATGTCATTATTGTTATCTTGAATTTGTACTCAAATTTTGGGAATCCAGAACTATGGGAAATGGTTTTTAGAAGTTACAAATTGCTCTGGCGATGACTAATATAGATTTAGTCATCATAATGCCAGCTCCAGAAGAGCCAGAAAATCCCGTAAGGGATGAGAACGAAGCAGACGATGCATGGGCTATTCAACAGAAAGCCCATTACATTGCTTGGACCAAATAGGAAATTCAGCAGGCACGTTGGAATATTTCAAATCGCAAGTGCCTGATGGTCATCTGAGGTTCCCTTTCAGATGGTATAAGAATGGCAATTCCAGAATGAGCCACCGCTACTGAGTATCTAGCAATGGTGAAGAGTCAGTTGACTGATTCTTCCAAGCTTATGTTGCTACTTTGGCTGAGCAGCATATAACCATGAAATATGCTGGCGGTGGACTAAGACAATGAACATGCCTCTTCCAGATCCCTTCATTGTTCAACTGGTGTTCAAGTCTATTCCCAGGGACTTTTCGACTTTTCATGTCAATTAGAACACTCAGCCAGAAAATAGGAATGTTGAGAAACTGTTTACCATGTGCAGTTAAAAAGAGGATAGACTCAATGCCACCAATGGAGGTGAGCTTGTCTTCCATGTTCAGTAGAAAAACAAGAACTATCAGAACAATAAGAAACTTTTCCCACCTAGTACAAATAAGAAGGAATATGATAAGAATGCCTCCTCATAAGAGAATGTTACTAAGAAACGCAAACGAATTGATGCAATCTCGTCGAAATTATGGTACTGACATTTAGCCCATATTTCGAGGGGGAGAATAGAGCGCTTAGTGAAAGCATCAATTCTTCTGCCATTAGAATCTTCAGAATTAGAAAAATGTATCGATTGCATTAAAAGAAAATTTGCTAAGAAAACAAAGAAAGATGCCAAACGTAGTGCGGGAATTTTAGAAATAATCCACACAGATATATGTGGACCCTTTCTACGGTCGGCACACCCCTTATGGCCAAGTTCTTGGACCTTTTGTGAGATTACTTATGAAAATGGCATAGTTGCCCAGTATTCGACACCCGGCGAGCCTCAGCAAAACGGAGTAGTAGAAAGAAGAAACTGTACCCTGATGGATATAGGCAGAAGTATGAATTATGGACAGAAAGAGAACCCTTGCTTAATCATTTTCGCGTGTGGGGCTATCCAGTTGAGGTTAAGGTATTTAATCCAAACACTGAAAAATCAGATCCCAAGATAGTCAGTTGCCATTTTATTGGCTATCCAAAAAAGTCTAAGGGATATCGCTTCTACTGTCCCGACAGACACACTAAGTTTATAGAAAAATGACACGCTGCCTTCTTAAAAGATCAGATGATCAGGGGGAGCATGGTAACTAGAAAAATTGATCTTTAAGGGAAGCGGGTATTTGTTCCCACTCCGATGACTCAAGAGCATTATTTCTCGTCGCATGCTGTTGTGGCACCGATAGCGCAGGAAACTGCAGTGCCAACGCCCGTTGTCGGTTCTCCTGACATGGCAGCAAATGGAAATGAGGAACTTGTTCCTCAAGATCCAATAGAACCCATTGCCATGGATGAGGGGGAGCAGCAGCAGCCTCCTGTTCAAGAAATGCCAGTTGCAGTGGCCCCGAGTAGGCCACAAAAAATTAGAAAATCAGCTATTTCTGATGACTGTGAAGTCTATAATAGCGAAGAAATTCAAATGGAGGATGATCCCACCTCTTTTGAAGAAGCTATGAGAAGCGTGAATTCATCCAAGTGGATTGCAGCCATGGAAGATGAAATGAAATCTATGAGTGCCAATAAAGTTTGGGACTTACAAAAAATTCCTAAAGGAGCCAAAATAGTAGACTGCAAATGGGTCTACAAGACGAAATGTGACTCCAAAGGGAACGTACAAAGATTTAAACCACAACTTGTGGTGAAAGGCTTTACGCAAGGAGAAGGGATAGATTACAATGAGACATTTTCCCCGGTCTCTTGTAAAGATTCTTTCAGAATAATCAGGGCCTTAGTGGCACATCATGATCTAGAATTACATCAGATGGATGTGAAGATGACATTTCTGAATGGGGATTTATATGAAAATTTCTACATGGCACAGCCGAAAGGTTTTGTCATGGAAGGCAAAAAAAAATTAGGGTGCCGCCTGAAGAAATCGATTTATGGCTTGAAGCAAACCTCAAGGCAGTGGTATTTGAAAATTGATGAAACAATAAAAAAGTTTGGATTTAAAGAAAATGAAGAGGACAATGTCATTTATGCAAAGTTCAAGAACGGAAAATTCATTTTCCTCATCTTGTATGTGGATGACATTCTGCTAGATAGCAGTGATGTCGATCTACTACTGGAAACAAAGAAATTCTTGTCCTCGAAGTTTGATATGAAAGATCTCGGTGAAGCTTCATTCATTTTAGGAATTGAGATTCACCGAGACAGAAGAAATGGGGTGTTAACATTATCATAGAAGGCAAACCTAGAAAAGATATTAAAAAAATATGGTATGCATATGAGCAAACCCACACCTGCTCCAATAGTCAAGGGTGACAGTTTCGGGAAACATTAGTATCCCAAGAACAAGTACGAGCTCGAACAAATGAAGGCTGTGCCTTATGCTTCAGCTGTCGGAAGCTTACAGTATGCATAAGTGTGCACACGCCCTGACTAGAGTTTTGTTATTGGGATACTTGGTAGATACCAGAGTGATCCAGGCGTAGAGCATTGAAAAATGGTAAAGAAAGCTTTACGTTATGTGAAGGGCACAACAGGCCTCATGCTGACATATAGAAAATTAGAATTTTTAGAAATAGAAGGATATTCAGAATCAGACTTTGCAGGAGATGCGGATGATAGAAAATCATCTGGATATATCTTCACTCTTACAAAAGGGAGCAATATCGTGGAAAAGCTCCAAGCAGTCAGTCACAGCATCGTCCACAACGTATGCTGAATTGGTAGCATGTTATGAGGCCTCAGGGCATGTCACATGGCTTAAGAAATTAGTACCCAGATAGAAAGTGGTCGACAGTGTAGAAAAACTACTGAAATTATACTGCGGCAACGAGCCAGCAACATTTTGTGCTCATAACAAGTCGAGTGGTGCTGCCAAACACATCGACAATAAGTTTTATGTTGTTAAGGAGCAGGTCCAGGATCAAACGATTTGTCTAGAACATGTTAGAACAAGTAAGATGTTAGCAGATCCGCTTACAAAAGGACTACCACCCAAAGTGTTCAGAGAACACTTAGCCAGCATGGGTTTAAGAGAAACCCTATGATTCCTGGACAAAGAGGGCCCTAAAATAAGACTCTGTCTCAGATCAGAAAGGTGATTGTGGCTGTTAATCTGACAGTAATAACTGTCATGACGAGGCACGCCCTATACACTGATCTGTGATGGGATGGACCAAATTCATATACAGAACAAGAATAAGAACAATGAGAGATCAAGGGGGAGAATGTTGGAGTTAATATCCACGGGCCCAATCCAAAGATCAGGCCGGACCCCCTTGAAGACGCATTGATCGGGGGCTTCCAGCCCAAATGACTGGTGGGCCCTTGTCGACCATGCTATATAGAACGGGAGAGGGGCCGGGGCACAAAACACAAGGTTCACTGCCGCCACAACCCTCTCTCACATCCCTACCAATCTAGGGTGAGCACGAGGCCGACGGGAAGCTCCGCCACCATCGCTCCTGCACCACACCGTGGCCGTCTTCACCGAAGCACCGCCATCCCTGTGCAAAGTTGTCCCCGTGGTCGCCTCCGCCCTACTCTTTCTCTTTCTCTGTTATAGATCCTAGATGAACCCTTGTTTCCTACTCAGAATGTAAACCCGTACTCGATTCATATGCCTAGAAAAGATCTTGTGTAGAGACTCAGAAACTTTGAATCTAACAAAGGCTTGACTCACTGCCATGCTTACCTGCCATTCCGTCGAACACATTGCGAGCATCGTGGGACAAGGACTGCACTTCCTTGCGTACACCCGGAGCTTGCTGATACCTCATCAATTGCTTCAGTGGTCGTCATCGAGGGGATGGGGCGGTGGACGCAGCTTGTAGCCGATCTCTAATCTCTTCGATTGTGTGGGTGGGTGGGGGCCTGGGCGGCATGGGGGTGGTAGCCGCGCGGGCGAACGCGAAGCTCTCCGCCCAGCAGCGAGCGCGCGACGACACGCCCAGCAGTGGCAATGGTGACAGGCCGCAAGAGGAAGGACCCGCGGCGGCGGCATCGGGCACCGGAGTGAAGGTGACCCAGCGGGCTGCAGGCCGCAGGGCTCATATGTCGGCGTCGAAATTGGGTGATGGGCAAGCCTGGACGGACGACCACCGCCGCCGCCTGCTGGCCACCAACCTCCCCGTCTCATCTGGTGGCCGTCACGCCATTCCTCGACAGCCAATGAGCGGGCGGGAGGCGGGTGAGAGCGGCGCAGGAAGGAGCATCCTGCGATGGACGCAGGCCCGCAGCAGTCTCGCCGCCGCCGCTCCGCCAAGTAGCCGCCGAGTAGGGTTAGGGCAGTCCCAACGCAAGAAACTAGCGGCAGTTTCTACAGCATAGGATAGTGTAGCAAGAAACCATCCTTTCCAATGCAAAATTTTATCCTAGTGTCTATGTAAAAGATCGATCAATCATACACCATCTTCTTCTCTCTCATTTTTGAATTGTATGTGCACAAACAACAGAGCGAGCGCGCGAGGAGAGGATCTGGGGCGGAGCAATCGATCCGGGGTGAGAAAGGAAGACACGACCCAGGTCTCCCCAATTCGATTTTCCTTGTTTTCTAGCATCTCATTCCGCGTGTGGACTCCGTTTCTCCACCAGGAAACGGTTTCTTTGTTTTTTCTTCTCTCCCTTCAATTAATCTCTTGACACATCAGCAAAGCATTAATATAACAGCCTATTAATACAATAGAAATGATCAATTGGGAGTGCCCTTATGGGCTCACAGCCCAGTCGAGCCCACCTGGACAAAAAGTGAAGTAACTAGACAAGTCCCATCGAAAAACACTCGTTGTCTGGTGGGACCACGAGGGTATCGACCCCACTAGTCAGTGACGTTTGAGCTGGGTGCTCGGGCGCACGGTGACAATCGCAGGGCAGAGCCCGGCCGGCCCGCACCCACCGCCACGCCACCGGAACGGAGGAATGCAAACTGACACGTCGGGTCACTTACTGGGTCCAATCTGCCAGCCGAAGGAAGATTTAAAATGGGTTTATTGGATCTACTCCATTCCTTCTCAAATGTAAGGCATTCTAGGATACAAAATTTATCCTCAAATATAAAACATTCTAGGTTGAAAGTGGACTCAACTATCTTAATTGTGCATTGTTTTCGAGTTTTTTCCTAATAGAAAGACGTGCATGCAACCATGTAGAGGCGGTGCATGTTGGCGAGGTATATGAGAAAAGGACATGCTACTTTAATTAGCACATACTTAGTGACTCAGATAGAGTCCCAATGCATAATAATTAGAAATATGAGTGTTTTTTACACAATCATAATCTGTCCTAAAAATTCCAAAATACCCTACGTTCGAGGTCCAAGACGGAGGGAGTACATCTATCAGCGCTGCGGGCACATGGAGCCTAGAGAAAATGAGCCTATTGGACCCAAAAGGAGCAATGCAGCCCAACAAAGGTGGACTCCAGTGGGGCCGCGCGGCAGGGGGACGCAGGCATGGCCTGGAGAGCAAGCTCCTTTTGGGGCGAAGGCACCGGTCGGCAAAGATTTTTACCGTGCCACCGACACAACGGCAGCGACCACTTACCGCGTCATACTGCTATAGTGCCAAACCCAAGACCGGTTCGCCATCCCATAAGGACATCATCATTACGGGGAAGACGTGCTTATAGGCGAAGTAATGGGTGGGACGCGTCGTATCATCTGACCAGGGTAGTGGCGCTTGAACCCACTGTTTTTACTACGGGATGGCATTGCCACCCCCGAGGTGAGCCAAGGAGGGATCCCGAGATCCTGGGGCTTGCTCCAACCATTCTCCCCATCCAACTCCCCTCAAATATACTATTTACTATATTTTACTACTTTCTTCCAAAAGATTTCTCCCCCTATAACTCCTCTCCAACCATTCCCCCATATCTATTCCCCCTATATACTATCACTCATTAACTAACTATTTATTTAACGTTTTTGAATTTAAAAAAATCATACAGTATTTGTACTGTCATAATACGTATTATCATCATGTTATGAGCTCAAACGGGATTAATATCACGAAGAAACGGTGTGATTAGAAATATAGGAGGAGTTGAAACTCACTCTATATGTAGGGGGAGTTTCAACTCCCCCGTATATAGGGGGAGCTATAGGGGGAAATGTTGGATCGGATTTCCCCCTATAGCTCCCCGAATATGGGGTGGGGGGAGGGATGGGGGGCACCGTTGGAGCCAGCCTTAGAAGGCTCCCGGGGGTCGCTTGCGGGGTGATCCCGGGGAAGGACAGGGTTGGCCCTACATCCCTCCCAGGCGTGGGATCTGCCACCATGGACGACACACAATATCAAGCGCCGCATTCATGTGGAGGATAGTGAAAATCCACTTAGGGGGTAAGTAGTATAAATAGGATAGGATCCCAACGTATAAGGAAATCGAGTCCGATCACCACAATCAGATCCTGAGGAGCTCACTAATCCATCTTACACAGGACGTAAAGTGTTACGCACCCGGGCCGCCTGAGCCTGTCTAAATCCATATGTCATCCACCCTCCTTTTTCAAGTGTAATCCTAGTGCGTGTTACACCCTAGGCTAAATCTCTAAACGGGGGTTCCTACGAATTCCTGCTAGCGGTACTCACCCACTATCAATGCATTACAATTTTTCAAGTTCACTGATCTCCCATTACAATTCGTCTATTTTGAACCGTGCCGTCACAATTTTCCAGCCGTTCAAAACATAGTGGTACTCACCCACCGTCAAGGCCATTTAAATTTTCCAAGTTCACTAATCTCCCATTACAATTCGTCTATTTCGAACCGTGCCGTCACAATTTTCTAGCTCTTCAAAACATACCATTTTGGTGTGTTTCTAAAACTGTATGGACCAAAATAACCCATCTTCCTCCTCTTGTCACCTCCTCTCCTTCTAGGCTCTCTCCCTTCATGGTGCGACCAGATATGCAGCCGCTGCCCCCACTCGAGGTTCCGAATCATGACGATGACGAGCACTAGAGCTAGGCCAAGATCTGGCAGCTCCACGCAGCCGGAGGTAGCAGGCTCAAGTGGGACATGAACCGTGCGGTCCCCATCATCCACGGTAACGCGACCGCCAGCTTCCTCCCACCCCCTATCCTCAGCCGACCGCAAAACCAGCTCCTTGGATCACACACACTTTGTTCGTGCCATCCTTGATTGATCATGTTCATTTACAACCGAGTAATGTCACACGCAGGCACTAGCACTGGCGTTCACATTGAGCTCGACACCCACGGTGGAGGTGATGGAGAGGGGGCGAAAGCGAAAGCACATGGAAGTGCCGGAGCCCGCGGCGAGGGCGGAGGTGCGGCCACCCAAGTGGCGTACTGTGACATCCCGGAAAAATTTACTAATTAAATCACGCGCTAAGTTATTTTCAAAATTTATTTTTTCATCGTTGAGCTCAAAACCTAATTCCTCCCCAGAGTTTTCCGCCACCCGGCTTCATTCATCGTGCCACCCTTTTTCTGCTGACCGTACTTCTCTTTTCCTCGCCGCTGTCCCATCCCGCGCCACTCGACCGCCGGTCGCCCACGCACGACCGATCGCCGCGGTCGGCGCCGACGCGTCTCCCCCTTTTCCCTTTTTCCTCTCCCCTTTTATTTTTCCTTTTTTTCCTTTTCCCATTTTCCATTTTCTTTTCTTTTCTTTTTCTTCTTTTCTTTTTCTCTCCCCTTCCCTCTCTCTCTTTCTCTTTCCCTCTGCCGCACGCGCACTGGCCTGACCTCCCCCCGCTCGCCTGCCCCACGCGCCACCCCGCCCCTCCCTGCTTCCACCCGCGCACGCGCGCGCGTTCCACCTCGGCCTCCCCTCCCTGGCAGAGCACGCCATGCCACACCACGGTTGCCCACGCCACGCTCGCACGCGGCCGCCATCACCACCGTGCCGCTCGCCGCGACGCCCGCCGTTCGACTGGTGCCAACACGCGCGCACGCGCCACGCGACGCGCACCGCCCGCCGAGCCGCTCACCGCTGTGGCTCAACACCGGTCGCCTCCGGTCCCGCTCGCCCCGCTCCCGGGCCCGCCCGCGCTCGCCAAGCCCCTGCTCCACGTGCACCCGTCGCGCCGCGCGTCGCCAAGCAACAGCGCCGCCGCCGCCCTGTGCACGCGCAGCACTGCCTGCGCCGCTCGCAGCCTGCCCGTGCCGTCGCATCACCCTGTCCCGCCCTTGCCGGCCGCGCCGCTGCTTCCCGACACGAGCAAGCGGCCGGAGCGCCATTACTCCGCCCCGCACCGCCTGCCGGCCAGCCACTGCCACACTCCGCCCCTCCACCGCCTTACCCGACCTATAAAAGGACCCCACACCACTCCTCCGCACCACAAGCCACCACAGCCACTGCCCACCTCCTCCCGAGCCCCAGCGCCGCCGCCTCACGCGCACCTCCGCCGTCGCCAACGGTCACCGTGGCCAAGCCGCCCCACTGAACCCCAGCTCGCGCTAGGTAGGGGAGATAGACCTTCTCCTCCTCCTTCCTTTTTTCCCTCACCGACACCGCCTCTGGCCGCCTCTACCGCGCCGCCCACGGCCGCCGCCGACCCGCCACGGCCATGGCCGCCGTGCTCCTTCCCGCGGGCCCCCTCCTCTGAAATTGAGGGGGGGAATCGAATCCCGGTGTCGCCCTGCCCCTTTCCCCCTATTCCCGGCCGCCGCCATGCCCCTAGGGCAGCGAGCCCATGGCCGCCGGCGCCCTGGGGTCCTCCCCTGTTTTGCCCCGTCGGGGGGTAGAAGAAGGGGGGCATTTTGTCCAAAACCCCCTCCTCTTATTTCAATTTAATTAAGAAACCTTCCACCTGGTGGCCTTTTTACAAATAAAGCCCCAACCTTTATTATATTTGCAAACAAACCCCCACTGTATAAACTTATTTATAAATAAACCCCTGACCATTTTTAGAATAACCCAAATAGTTTCTAAAATACAAACCATGCCCCTGCCCTCTCAAATATAATTACAGACAGGTCCCTAGACCCCTATTTAGACCCTAAATACCCCATTGACCTATCATTCCATGCGCCAAACGACCTCGGATCTACCCAAAACTTTACCATGCCTCTCATAACATAATTTTGTCCATGCCATTAGGAAACTGCCCGAAAACATTACTCCGAACTCCGTACCTTAATCATTTCTGATTCGAGCTCAACGATAAAACTTTTATTTCTTTTTCTTGATTGTGTGTTTGTTTGTACGTGTCGTAGACCACAGTGTGAACGAAGGGGAGCCTGTTGACGAGCAGTACTGCGAGCCCGTGAACGAGGACCAGCTCCGCGACCCCGAACCCGAAGGACAGTGCTTCGACCAGGATCTCCCCAAAGGCTTTGAAGACGGCAAGTTCAATACCATCCTTTGATGCATGTTTTTGCCCTAGTTTTTATAAACACAACCTATTGGCCTGTTTTACAAAATTGCATATGTTTTGCTTGCATGAAAACACGGTTGGATAGCCACCCCTTGATTTGTGATAACCATTCCTTGACCACCTAGATTAATGTCTGATTTTGCTTGGACGTTAATCGATAGTAGAACACTTAGGACCTGCTACTTTATTCAACTTGTTTTATAAAGAAAAGGTGTGTGTGTGGGAAGGGATAAAAGTGGATTTTCGAAAGATGAGACTAGACGAGATGGATGGCATTTTAGTGTGATTTGCCGTTTGGTGTGCTCGTGCCGGTGTGGCAGGGCAAGGAAGGGAGATATCCATCTTGTCACCCCTAAGGACCGAGTTGGTGTTACATCTCACCTAACTCCACTTTTGTGCAAACCACTCGACCGTTGTATGGGCAACGGCTTAGCATAAATCCCACTAGTTAGTCTGATAGCCATCAGGAGAGCTGAGAGCAACGGGTGACTAAGGAGAAGGGATAAGCCCCGAGTGACTTATGCCCCGGTTAAACCTAGGTGGACGGTCGATGACCCCTTGGTGCATCCCGTGATGGCTAGTCAGGTCTAGCTAAGGTGGGTAATGGCTTTGCTGGGATCTGCACCGACACTAAGGTGATCATGTTGTGGTACCCCACTTGTGGGTAAAGTTGCACACCTCTGTAGAGTTAAAAACCTATTCGAATAGTCCGTGCCCACGGTACTGGGCGAGTTACGGTGTGGTCTCACAACTAGTGTTTACTTTGGGATGGTTTGGCGTGAGTTGTTTTGGAAATGTGTCCGGCAGTTGTGTCATGTGCTACGGCGGACGAGGAGTCCGGTAGCAGTCTTAAAATTTGGATCCTGTGAGAATCAACCCTTGGTGTTACTCGGTAAAAGAAAACTAATTTTAAAAATGCTTTCTTTCAAACGAACCCCTGCATAAAATGTTGCTTTTTGCAAATCGAACCCTAGCCTTATTCTTGATTTACCCTGTGCATTATACTCTGTTTATACCCCCTCCGTGGGTGTGGTTGAACTTGCTGAGTACGTTTGTACTCACCCCATTCTTTATTTTTACAGAAGAAGATCTAGACTTTGTACCCGACGACGTTGAGTAGGGATACCGCCCTGCACCCAGCCTTGCCTGTGGATTTGGGTCACCCGCAGGAGATACCGCATGGCGCAAGACTCTGATGATTTTCTTTTTATATTTAATATCGTTTTGTGTGTATGGATTGTAATCCTCGCGATAGTGGTGCTCCTCTGCTCACGACCGCGTAGAGTTGTACGGTATTGAACCATCTGATGTAATAAATGTGTCATCAGCCTCATGGGACTGAAGTTTGTAACACACTTAAGTCTTCTCTTATGAGGGGACGCTTCAGGTGGTATCAGAGCCATAGGTTGGCCGTAGGACATGACCCTAGGAGCGAAAACCCTTTTTCTGTCCCTTTTTCACTAGGACTTTTCTTTCCTTAATCCTTCTTTCACACAAACACTCACCACTGGTTCTTGCCCTGTTCCAGATGGCTGACAATGGATGGATTGGCGGAATCTGCCACGCAGAGCCCGGCCTTCCCAAGTTACTGATACTCAGCCTGGAACGCATTGGAGTTGTGGACCCACCAGAATTTATCTACTGGGAGTACGACTCCAAGGGCACTCTTCGATGCGACCTGATGATCTTCGTGGGAAAGAGCACCCACTACCCAGATGTGGACCCTTGGTTCATCTCCACCACTGGTTTCCGCTTCCTGGGCACCTATCGAAAAGCCGCCCATAAAGCCCTGCGACGCCTACGCATGATCTACAGGCATCACCTTCAGCGGACTCCTATGGGATTTTTCCCGCCGACTGAAGGAAGAGGGCGCACATGGATTGCCCGAATAAGAGGACTTGGAAGAGAAGAAGAAGACCTAGAAGACACGGTCTCTCACCTATCCATCTATCTCACCGGCCTGGATGAGCTCTACCGCGAACAAGCGGCACAACTAAACAAGTCCACAGAGCAGAGAAGGCAACCCAAGAGCTGGATGAACAACGGACAAGAGCCGTACATGCCGAATATTCCCTAGCCGCTCTCCATGTCCAAATGCAAGAAAGAGAGGCGGAACTGGAAGAACAACAGGCAAGAGCCACACGCGTCGAGAATTCCCTAGCCGCTCTCCAAGCCCGAATGCGAGAGTACGAGGCTCGCAGAGGAATAGGTGGATGGATAGAGGAAGAAGAAGAAGAGAAAGAACCCATGGAAACCCATTGGGATGTAGATACTCAGACAGAAGAAGAAGAACCCGAAGAAACCCACTAGGATAAAGGTACTCAGACCGAAGATGACGCGATGGATCAATATCTTCCACTGAAAAAGCGCCCTCTTAGGGTTAAGGAAGAGTCCCCATGAAAGGAGTAGCCCCCTAAGCTAGAACCTCTGCTCTAATAATTGTGTATCCATGAAGTCTATATCCTAAATAATTGTGCAAGTTTATTCACCCTATCTTTGTTTTCAGATGGCTGAGGAAGGATGGACCCAGGGCGACTGCCAAGCTGCACCTGGCTTCCCCAGCCTCTTGATCAACGCCCTGGAGAGCCTTGGCGTTACAGAACGCCCAAGGTACTACAACAGAGAGTACGAGCACCGTGGTACCCTCCGCTGCAGGGTGATCCTGGTCATCGCCAGGAGTGATCGCTACCCCGACATCCAGCCGTGGCGAGTGACCGCTACAGGGTTTAGGCACCAAGACACCTATCCCTTGGCCATCAGAAAGACGCTCCGCTACCTGTGCCGGATTTTCGAAGAACACCTAACCCCCACGCCAATGAGGTTCTTTCCGCCGGCCATCAGAACCCCAGTTTGGGAAGCACGCATGAGAAGTCTGGAACGGCGCCGCCATGAAGAAGACCCTCTGTACCAAGTGGCTACCTACCTAGCCGCCTTGGATCAGCTCTTTGACGAGCAAGCCAACATTCTGAGGGAACACACCCATCGAGCCGAGCAAGCAGAGCTCGCGGTGAGACTTGCTATCGCCATAAATTAACAGGATTAATTTATGGGCCGAAAGCAAGATGGGCTTAAAGCAGAAGATTTAAGAAGACTTGTAAATCGGCTCCTGCATGAGCATCTGGGCCACATGGGCCATGTATCTTAGATTTAGTTTAAGATTAGAGTCCGATCGGGACAAAATTAGTTTAGATTGTTTCCCAAGTCTCCGGACTATAAATATGTACCCTTTGTTATTCGTAAAAGAGAGCGTCATCACGTCTCGCAAACAACAACTCTCGGCGCATCGCCACCCCTAATCCTAGGGTTTCATCCAAGTAAGTGCCATGTTGCCCTGATCGCTTCTCGCGATCAGGGCAGCGTTGTTCTTGCTTTTACCTTGGTATTACTTGTACTGAAGCGTTTTTGATGGCAAGTAATACTAGTTATCTCGATGTTCGTAGCATGGCTTTTAGTAGACCCGTTGTGCTTCGTTGCTTATCATCTACGAATATCATGTTGTCTTTGTGCAGTCACGTTTCGATCTTATGCTAGTTCTTGTCGCATAGAATTAGTTGCACAGAGGCAACACCCTGCTTCTTTTATGTTTAGTAGATCTGATCTATTACGGGTTGCTCTTGTTCTTAAGAGTTGGCGTAATATCTACTAGGTTAGGCCTTGCAAACGGGTTGGATGATCCGGTGGCGTGTTAGATGCTTTGCTTTAGTCTTAACAGGGAATTGATCCGGGAATCGGCTCTTGCTAGTTCTTAGGCCTCTGTTTTGGTTATGGTTTAGTTATCTGTTACGTTTATTAGGCCCAGTCACGTGTAGGATGTTCCGATCTAGCAGTGAAGCCTTTACCGTTGTGGATTAGATCAATTAGTTTTAATTGAAGCAGCTTTACAGTTATTCGCTTTATTCATCAATATCCGGATAAATATAGATCCCATCTGACACCGGGACTCGATCGGCTCTTTAAAGCCGATGTAAGAGTCGTCCCGGGGAGCCGACCACGGCTCGGACTTACATTTACACGTGTCTTTTTATGCAGGAAACTATTTGGAGCACATTCGCACCCTCCTAATCGGGTATAGGTCAGGTGGCACGCCCAGCTTTCCATACATTCTCCGGGCGCGTGACGGAATTGCGGGCCGTCGACGAGGGAGCAGTGCTTACCAGCACCCCGGCGACCTCCTGGCTCTTCGTGTTGCCTGTCGTTGCTCGCCGGTGGGTTTCGACCGACAACAGACTGCAACAAGTACGAGCAGCCCAAGCCGAGGCAAGAGCCGCAGCCGCGGTCAGCAGTGAAGCAGTTGCTCAGGAGAGCCTCAGGCAAGCCCGAGACCGGCGTATGCAAGAATGGACCAGAAGTGGAACACCAGTCCCGGCAATTGGAGAAGACCAAATTCTACTCGGGACACCTGTCATAGGATGGGGACCACTCGTGATAGCCTCACAAGCC